>NC_091791.1:60101875-61428750 GCF_041296235.1 Equus asinus
TGTCTGCTCAAGTTCTTTGTCTATTTTTGAATTGGGTTGTTTGCTTTTTTGTTGTTGGGTTGTAAGAGTTCTTTATTTGCTCAGAATATTAATGCCTTATCAGATATATGATTTACAAATATTTTCTCCCATTCCATGGGTTGCCATTTCACTCTATTGATAGTATCCTTTGTTGCACACAAGTTTTTAATTTTGATGAAATCCACTTTATCTTTTTTATTACTGTTGCTGCCTGTGCTTTTGGTGTCATACCCAAGAAATCATTGCCAAATTCAATGTCATGAAGGTTTTCCCCTAAGAAGTTTATAGTTTTAGTTCTTACATTTAGGTTTTTGATTGATTTTTAGTTAATATTTGTGTATAGTGTAAGGTAAGAGTCCAACTTGATTCTTTTGCATGTGGATGTCCAATTTTCCTAGCACCATTTGTTGAAAAGACTGTCCTGTCCCCAGTGAATGGTCTTTGCACTTTTGTCAAAAATATATCATACATGCAATGGTTTATTTTGACGTTCTCTATTTTATCCCATTGGTCTGTATTCTGTCCTTACGTCAGTACCATGCTGTTTTGATTACTGTAGCTTTGTAGCAAGTTTTTAAATCAGGAAGTATGAGTCTTCCAACTTTGTTCTTCTTTTTCAAAATTGTTTTGTCTACTCAGGGTCCCTTGAAATTCTGTATAAATCTTAGGATGGGTTTTTCTATGTCTGCAAAAAATGCCATTGGCATTTTGGTAGAGCTTGCATTAAATCTGTAGATTGCTTTGGGTAGTATTGTATCTTAACAATATTAAGTATAGTATCTTAGCAATATTAAGCCTTCCAACCCATGAACACGGCGTGTCTTTCCGCTTAGTTATGTCTTTAATTTCTTTCAGCAGTGTTTTGTAGTTTTCAATGTAGAAGTCGTTTGCCTCCTTGGTTAAATTTATTTGTAAGTATTTTATTCTTTTTGATGCTTCTGTAAATGGAATTGTTTTCTTAATTTTCAGATTATTCATTGCTAGTGTATATAAATGCAACTTATTTTTGCATGTTGATTTTTATCCTGAAACCTTGCTGGATTTATTTATTAGCTCTAACAGTTTTTTAATGGAATCTTTAGAGTTTTATACATATAAGATCATGCCATCTGTGAATGGAGATAATTTTAATTCTGCCTTTCCACTTTGGAATTGGAAATTTATTTCCTAATTACTCTGGCTAGAACTTTTTTTTTTCCTGGGGAAGATTAGCCCTGAGCTAACATCTGCTGCCAATCCTCTTTTTGCTGAGGAAGACTGGCTGTGAGCTAACATCCATGCCCATCTTCCTCTACTTTATACGTGGGATGCCTACCACAGCATGGCTTGACAAGTGGTGCCATGTCCGCACCCGGGATCCGAACTGGCGAACCCTGGGCGGCTGAAGTGGGGCGTGCGAACTTAACTGCTACGCCACCGGGCTGGCCCCCGGCTAGAATTTTTTACTACCATGTTGAATGGAAATGGTAATAGTGGACATCCTTGTTTTGTTCCTGATCTTAAGGAAGTCTTTGGCCATTGAGTGTGATGTTAGCTGTGGGCTTTTCATATTTGGCCTCTTTTGTTCCTTCTTGCTAAGAGTTTTTGTCATAAATGTGTGTAGAATTTTATCAAATGTATTTTTGCATCTGTTGAAATGATAATGTAATTTTTCTTCTTTCTTCTGTTAAGGTGGTGAATTACATTGATTGATTTCAAAAGTTAACAAACCTTGCATTCCTGGAGTAAATCCAACTTTGTCATGATATATTATTCTTTTCATAATCCCTTGGCTGCTATTGCAATAGCTATGACAGCTTTCCTTTGACTATATTTTGCATGGTATATGTGAATTATTAATATTCTGTTTAAGATTTTTTCATGTGTGTTCATGAAGGAGATCAACCTGTGATTTGCCTTTCATGTGATATCCTTGTCAGATTATAGCTGGCCTCATAATATAAACTGGGACCTGTTTCTTCTTTTTCTGTTTCTTTGCAGGAGTTTGGATAAGATTTGTGTTATTTTTTTCCTTAAATGTTTAGGAGAATTCAATAGAGAAGCACTGAGAGCTTATATTTCTTAGTGGGAAGGTTTTTGATTACAGTTTCAATTTCTTTAGTATAAATAGGACTATTTATATTTCCATGTTTTTGTGTGTCAGTTTTGGTAAGTTGTATTTTTGGAGCACTTTATCCATTTTATATAAATTTTTAAATGAGTTGATGTAAAGATATTCATAATGTTTCCTTTATTGTCCTCTTATAATCTTTATACTCTGTAGAATCTGCAGTAATACTTTCTTTTTCATTCATCATTTTGGTAACGTGCCTTCTCTGACACTTTCTTCATTGTCTTGCTGATCACTGGAGTTATCAATTTTGTTAATCTTTTCAAAGACCAACTTTCAGTCCACTGATTTTTATCTATTTAATTTTGTTTCTATTTCATTAATTTCTGTTCTTATTAGGATTTTTTTTATTTCTTTCTACTTTATTTGGGTTTAATTTACTTCTTAGAACACTTTTTGAGATAGATACACAGATCATTGTTTTTCAGATTTTCTTCTTTTCTAAAATCTGAATTTAAGGCTATAAATTTTCCTCTAAGCACAAAATTTGTATGTCACAAGTTTTGATGTCATATTTTCATTATTGTATGGTTTAAAATATTTTCTAATTTCTGTTGTTTCTTCTTTATGTGTTTTTAGAAGTGTGTTGCTTCATTTCCAAACATTTGGGGGTTTCCTCATTTTTTTTCTTGGTTGTTTTTGAGCTTGCTCTGCTTTGGTCAGAGAACATACTTAGAATGATTTCAATGCTTTGAAATGTTTTGAAAGTTACTTCATGGCCCAGCGTGGTGGACTTTGGTAAATTACCCATTGCTTCACAAGGAGAATGTTTATTCTGTTATTGTGTGCAGCACTCAACTTCGTCAGTGAGGTCAGACATGTAAATCATGTTGATCTGATGTCGGTATTCTTACTGATTTGTTTTCTACTTTTCCGTCAGTTTTTGAGAAAGGTGTGTTGAAGTCTTTCATTGTGCTTGTGGAATTGTCTCTTTCTCTTTCTAGTTTTCCCAATTGAAAGTCCCCAACCCACAGGAAAAGGGCATTGGAGGGCCACCTAGACGTAAAAAGCCACTTGACGTTTTGTGTGGTTTTTAATTCTCCTAATTTCTTCCCAACATTTTATCGTAAAAATTTTCAAACATGTGTGTTCTGGGTGAGCAGGTGGGATAGGTGGCCAAGAGAGTAAAGACCCAGAGACAGTGAACGAGACACATGGGTTTCTTGGGAGTTACTTACAGGGAAGGTCCAGCGGCGGCCGGCTGGACAGCAACGTGCACCAGCTACCGCCCCTGAGGGAAGCTGGCTTGTAGGCAGAGGAACAAAGGCTGCGTGCGTGCCAAGGGGGACCATCCCTGTGTGACCTGCCTTCCAAGGATCAGAGCCCGCCGCAGGGCCTCCATGTTCCCTCAGACGGCGAGGGTCTTGGTGCTAACTCTCCCACGAGAAAGCAGCTGGGTTGGCCAAGCCCAGGACTGTTATCATCGTGAGGGCCGGCACACAGCCCCGACAGCAGCCTCAAGGACACATCGTTTTTAAAGGGGTGCACCAGCTAGTGCCCTTACAGTGCAGAAAGGTTGAAAGACTTGTACAGTGAACACCCATATACCCCGCACCGGGATTCCAAAGTTTATGGTTTGTTGCATGTCCTTTATCATATATCCATCCATCAAGCCATTTCTTTGGGGCTGACTATCAAAGTTAGTTGTATAACATTAGTTCACTTCACCTCTAAACACCTCAGTGTGTGTATCATTAAGTGGTCAACTCATCTAATTTTACAATCAAAAGTGGGGAGCTGAAACAATTCAGGCACGAGGACACCTCTTTAAGGGAGTGTGGGCCAAGAAGGGAAGAAGACGGTGTCACCAGAAAGTTTCACCTGGGAGACCTGGGATGGTGATGGTGAGGCCGAGGGTCCCTCTCACCTGCCAGGCTGCAGGGATGGGGTCTGTCTTGGCTTCTGTTGAACACTTTGCATCCAGCAGCTCAGGACTGGCGCTCAGGATGGGTTTGTTGAGTGAATGAATGACATGCTTCAAAGGGTGGGAGTTGACTATGTGACCTGGAGGCGAGATGCCCAAGCAGAGAGTGGAAATTTATGGAAGACAGCTTGGGGTCCGTTAAAAGAAGAAATTTGTCTTTCTTTCTTTTTGTTGAAATATTATCTTTTATTTTATTTTTTCAGATTTATTTTTGGGTAGGTAATATAGCACATGTGGAAAATTCAAAAGGCCCAAAATGGAATAGGGTGAAATCTCTCTCCTACTTCTCTCCTCCAGCCACAAGGTTTCCCACAGGTGGCCAGTTTCTGGTTTCTCAGTGTCCTCTCAAATAGTCCGTGCACACATGTGATGATGATGATAGTGACACTGCAGTCATGTGCCATGAAACAATGTTTCGGTCAACAGCAGACCACATATGTGACAGTGGTCTGGTACAGCCTGGGTGTGTAGGAGGCTACACCGTCTAGGTTTGCATAGGTACAGTCTGTGATGTTTGCACAATGAGGAAACCGCCTAACTACGCATTTCTCAGAACATGTCCCTGTCATTAGGCGAAGCATGACTTTAATAACACTTACTGAGTGCTTACTGTATGTGAGCTTGTATTCCAAGTATTTTCCATGCATTACCTCATTTTATCTTCATGCAGCCCTGTGAGGCAGATATTATTATTATCTCCATTTCAGAGGTGTGGGAAACTGAGACCCGGAGAGTGGCTCAGGCAAGCTCACACCCCTGAGTGGGCAGCCAGCATGCGAATCCAGCCAGTCGGGCTGCTCTCTTGACCTCTCGTTCTACTCCTTCTGCAGTTCTCAGAACCAGTTCCATCTAAAGGTCCCTCCAGTGGCCTGGTGGTCGTGCACTTAAAAGTGCACGAGGCTGGCCAAGGAGGTGGCGAGCTCCCCATCCCTGGAGGGCATTCAACCAAATCACCCCCAAAGGCTTCTGCACAAATAGCTTTGATAGTTTTTCCCCAGCTTTGGTTTCTGCTGCCCGTGCCTGCAGGGCTGTCAGTCTTCTCTCCTGTCTCTTGGGCTCTCATGTCCTTATCCTGCTCCCTGGAACCCTCAAAGAGGATCCCTTTCCCCATCTTCTAAGGAAGAATGAAGTCTGCCTTCCCCAGGCTGTGAGCAGGAGGCAGTGGTGAGGCACAGGTGGGCGGTGGGCGCTGGGCAGCCGCAAAGCAAGGCGGTGTCTGCCAGGGCCGTCCCCTGCTCCTTTCCTGGTCCCTGCCTGCCCCATGACTAACCCCACTCCTTTCCTGCTGTCCACCCCGCCCCCACCCCAGGCCTGGCCTAGTGAGAACCCGTATGCCTGGGGAGGGGGGTGGGGGCGTATGGGAAAGAGCTGAGTAAAACTCTTCGCTAGGAACAAATCTCATTTTCAGGAAAGTCTTGACAAAATGAGGCATTAAATTACAATATTTCGGAGAGTGTCGTAATTCTATTGCAGATAGCCCTTCATCATGGAATCTGAAAGCTCAGAAAATACAAAACTCATTAGATTAAAATAAACCACCTACCGCTCTGGAGAAAAGCTTATTTATCAATATCAATTTACTTATGATTACTCTGGCCTGCAATTTGTTATTTTTAAGAATTATGATTTGTGTATTGCTCATACAGATGTGAAATATTTTTTCATAAATTGAGTATCTTAAAAAAGATATCCATGTCCTTAGCAGAGGTTAGAAAGTGGTTATTGGGGAGGGGGAGCAGGGGGCAAGGGTCAGGAGGTAAACTAAAGGAGGCTGGGCTGGGGGATGGTGAGGAAGTGTGTGTGAGTGTGTGAGGGCCTGAGTGGAAGCAGATGTGGACAGAGGGAACCCAAGGTCACGTGAAGCCTTCCAGTCTTTAAAAGAGGCTTTTGATTCATTAGGAGGAAGGACATCCTAATTAATTGAGCCGTCTACAAGATGGAGTGTGTCCTGTGTAGGTAGTGAGTTTCCCGTCACTGGAGGTATACAGGTTCCGTCGCTAGAGGTATACAGAAGCCCTGTGAGGAAGGATGCTGTAGAGTGCAGCAGTCCGACAAGGAGCCAACTGTAGTCCTCTCCAGTCCCGGTGCTCGGGGAGTCTCGGAGTCGCGTACGCTGGGTCTGGGAGGGAGGACAGTGTGGGCAGCCCTGCAGCGCGGAGAAGAGAAGCACTGGGTCGGGAGTCGGTGAACCCGCTCGTGAATCCGCCGGCTCTGGTGCTGCTGGCTCCAGGCCAGCCCCTGCTGTGTGGGGGCCACAGAAGGAGCTGGGGTCCTGGAGGCAGCGCCTCCTGGGTGTGCATCCTGCTGCCGTCACTTTCTGCTGTGAGACCCCGGTCGGGTTGTGGACTCTCCCCGAGCCCCAGTTTCCTCTTCTGCAGAGCCAGTCAGTCAGGCCCCTCACGGTCGTGGCGAGGATTATGAAGTTATGTAGAAAGTCTGGTGCATGGTAGGCCCACTCAGCACATGTTAACACCCCTCCCGCCGCCTTCCTGGGCCTCAGTTTTCATATCTGCAAAATGGACAGCCTGCTGAGGCTCTCTGGGTTTCTTCTGGCTCTGGATTTCTGCCCCAGGTTCTCGGTGTTCCTTGTGTGAGGAGGGAAGGGGGGGGCATGAAGTGCTAGACCCCTGTGGTCTCCAGGCCTCCACGGGCCTGTCCAGCAGCTCCCAGCACCTGGACCCTCTGATGGCCACCTGCACTGGCACGGCCGGTTTTCCTGGTCAGAGGGTCCACTGTAAGTTCTCCGTGTGCTTGTTCTGCCTTTGGGAAACTGGATCCCCATCTCATAGATGGAAAGTGGAGGCCCAGAGAGGAGAGGACTCGTATGCTCATCTGCCTCCCCACAGCCTCCGGTCCCCTACTCTTGACTCCACTTCCTGGGCACTCCGTGCTTGGGGGCGGGGGGAGGAGGGGAAAGCCTTCAGAATTCTTGGGAGGGTTTGGCCTTGAGACACCCTCATTGTAGCCTCTCTTTGGGAGAAGAGTTGTGCTCTGGTTTCCCTTTCCTTCCCTCCTTCCCTCCCTTCCACTTATTCTTTTGTATTTTCTACACCTAACATTGAACACCCTCTCTGCTATCACAACCCCTGTGCTGGCACTGGAGCAACTGAGGCAAATAAGGCATAGCCCTGATTCTAGGGGATTTCAGAGTTCAGGGAAGGAGACCCATGTGCATGGGTGTACACACACACACACAGAGCATAGGGAGTGCTCAAATTGGGGAGTCTGTCAGGGCCACAGTGGGGTGGAGGAAGGCATGCCAAAGCCCAGTTGAAATCAGAGAAGACTTCCCAGAGGAGGTGATGGCCAAGCTACCTGTGGGAAGTGGAGGAGGAACTTGCTGTGAACTTTGTGCCCCTGCAGAGCTGTGGCTCACCAACCGCCCAATGGCCAGCTGTGCAGTGCAGCTGGGGCCAGGTTTGCTACCACTCCCTGCCCCAGGCTCTGGGCGAGTCCTCTGCCTCCAGAGGAGGAGGGCGGAGCAGGCAGGCCTTCTGGGCTGGGCCGGGTGAGGAGCACATTTGGGCAGAGTGAGAAACGGCAGGCAGAGAGAGAGGCAGCTGCAGCACCAGGAGGGCGCTCGGGCCTCTGTGGGTGGGTCTGCTTGCTGGGGAGTGGGATGGGGGGGGTTGGGGGGAGGGCAGTGGCAGGAGGGGACAGCCATGGGCTCACCTAAGCTCCATATTCCTAGCTTGGTCTGTCGTAGCTCAGTCCGCCCTCCAGGGTTTGGGGTCATGCCTCTTGTCCTCCCTGAGATTCAGTTTCACCGCCTGGAAAGCAGGGTGACGTTCCTCCTCCAGGGTATTGTGAGAGCCAGATCACCCAGAAGGCTGGACAGCCCTAAGCTGGTCAGGGCAGGACGGACGGCACTCTCTGTTCTGCTCTGAGACCACCAGGCTCAGTGTGGTCTGGGGTCTGTCCCCGCTGGTCTCCCGGGGCCTGTGGTCCAGATGTGGGGTGCGTGTGGAGGGTGGGGGCTGTGATGAGCGTGACAACAGTGACGTGTCCTACACGTGTAACTGGGCATTGCTGTTGCTACTCCTGTCCTTAGTGTTTTGTGAATTGGGCGGAAGAGACGGGGTCTGAGAATGGGGCAGCCCGGAGGACGTTTGACTCAATTGGATGCTCACATGCGAAAGTGCGCTGCGGGCGCTCTCAGTTAATCCTCCTAACAACTCGCCAGGTAGTTGCTGTGCCCTCAGTTTTACAGAGAGGAAACTGAGGCTGAGCAGGGATTTGAACCCAGGTCTCTTGCTCCAGCTTCCCGATGGTTCCCGTGTGGAATCCTTTCTCCGTACTCCACGGTAGGATAGCCTGGTGGGACCCAGGTTCCTCACTGAGCTCTTAGTGGAGGGTCCAAAGCTCTTTCCCCACCTGGACCTGCTGGCTCCCTCATTCTCCCTTTGGGAGCTGTGGTCTTAATAAGCATGAAAACAATCGAACAGCATCTCACACAATTATGTGGAGAGGAAGCAGCTGTCACAGGCAATCTGAAAAAGATTTATCACTTAACTTACAGGGAGAACTATCAGCTTACTGGTAGTGAGCAGCCGTGCCTCACCCTCCCTCCTCCCGGTTCCCTGGGGTGGGGACACAGCCTCCCGTTGGGGGTCCCCTTCCCCCACTTGGCTGAGAGCGTCTTCTCCTGCGGCTGATAGGGCTCCGGCCCAGGCCTTCCCTGCACCACCACCTCAGGCTGTTCAAGCGAAGGGACCCTGTCCATTTAGTCATTCAATCACTCATTCGTCGAATGTTCGCTGTGCACCTACTATGGGCAGGCTCTGAGCTGGCTGGGAGGAGCTCTCAGCATAGTCAGTGAAACCAACGCATAAACGAGAGCTCCCACTGCCCTATGTCAAGTGCTTTAAAGTACATGAGTACATGTTAGGGATCCCAAACAGAGAATGGAGGGACTGCTTGTGCCTGGGGGGTGGGAGGACTCCAGGGAGCTGACCCAGGGGCCTCTTTCTGACAGGTGAGCCCTGCGTGGCCATGTGGGAGGAAGGGCTCTGGATGTGGGGCCCTGCCCAGGCAAAGGCATGGGCTGCAATGCCTTAAATGGCCTGTTGCAGATGAGACAACGAGGCCTGGCGAGATGGGCCACCTTGCCCTGGGTCACCCAGTGGTTCACAGCTGCGCTGTGGTCAAGAACTCCCATTCGCCTGAGAACAAGGAGAGGCTGAGGGCCAAAGGGGTGTCCGTGAGAGACTGCAGACTGTCATGGAAGGCGAGGGAACCAGTTTGGCTAAAATCACAGTGAGAGGGAGAAAGAGAGATTGGGCCCGCAGATCATGAAATCCCAGGCGTGGGGAGGAGGAGCCTGGAAGGCCTTTGCCCAGGAGCGTGGCTGGCCTGGAGCCTGCCCTGGCCTGGGCCTTAGAGCGCCTTTGTGGTGAGACCACAGTGGAAAGTGGGCTCCTTCGCACTCTCTCACCTTCGCTCTCTGCGTCCCTGGGGGTCCTGTGCCAAGGAGAAGGCTCTGTTCAGATGATAGGCCCGGACTCTGCCGCCGACACCCTGGCCCATCCGCAGCATCAAATTGGTCCTCTCTGTGCTCAGTTTCCTCCTCTGTGAAATGGTATAACATCTGCCTGTCTGGATGCTCAGTCACATTTGCAGAAGCCTTTGCAGAGTTAGAGTCAGCAGAGATGTTCCCTGGCAGCTGCCTGGAATCGGGCGTTACGCCTCAGGACGCAGGTGGAAACTGCTGGGGGAGGGCTGCCCGCATGCCGGGCTCCTTCTGGGCAGGTTTTGGGGTGCAGGGGGTGAGAGTGGAGAGGACGTAGGAGAGAAGTAGGCGGGGGCTTGGAACAGATGGGAGACCCTCCCTCTGTCTGAGGAGAAAGGAGAATAAGAAAGGAATCCTGGCCTCCCTCCCTCCCCTCAGTCTTGGGGATGCCAGTGAATGAGCTGTTGGAAATTGAACAGGTGGCCACTAAGAGTGGCCTCAGCCCCACCCACGGTTCCCTTAACCACATGCGTGCTCTGAGCAAATGGTCTTGACTTATTGGTGGGGGGTGGGGGGTGGGGGTGGTCAGCATCCGAGAGGCAGAGAAGAGCAGCACTGAGAATGTCAGGAAAACCAAGTCCACCTTGCACTTTACTGAGGGGGCCAGGACTTTCCAAAGGCCACCCAGCAAGTGAGCGTGGGGACAGACTCTGGTGTCTCCATTTTCATCCCTGCCTCTCAAGCTGAAGGTTTGAAGACAAGGAAGGCAGCCTCTGTCACACTCAGTTTCCTTGTCTGTGAAATGGGCTTCCTGGCCCAGCTTGGCTTGCCATGGGGGATGGACTTGAGGTGTGCTGAGATGGGGCTGGTTCAGGGTGGGAGGCAGGACCCAGGAAGGCCAGCGGGACGGTCTGCACTATGGTTGAACTTGGCAGGGTGGCTAGCTTAATTTTGATAAACTTCAGTTTCTACACTTGTTTTATTTATGTATTTATTTAAAGTCTATTTTTAATTTTTTAAAACTGCTTTATTGAGATATAATTCACATATGATACAATTTACTCATTTAAAGTGTACAATTCAATGGTTATTTGTACATTCACAGAAAAGTGCAACCATTGCCACATTCTATTTTGGAACATTTTCATCCTCTCAGTAAGAAACCCCATTCCCTTTAGCTGTCATCCCCTCATCCTTGTATCACCCCCAGTCCTAAGCACCCACTAATCTGCTTTCTGCCTCTGTAGATTTGCCTATTCTGGACATTTCATATAAGTGGACTCATGTGGTCTTTTGTGACTGGCTTCTTTCACTCAGCGTGATGTTTTTAAGGTTCATCCATGTTGTAGCATGGACCCGTACTTTGTTCATTTTTTAGTTTGAATACTATCTATCCCATTGTATGGATATATCACGTTTTGTTTATCCATTTGTCCATTGATGGGCATTTGGGTTGTTTCCACCTTTAGGCTGTTATGAAAAGTGTTAAGAACATTCATGTGTACGTTTCTGTATGGACATCTGTCTTCATTTCTCTTAGGTATATGCCTAGGAGTGGAATTGCCAGGTCAGATGGTAATTCTGTTTCACCCGTTGAGGAAGAGCCAGCCTGTTGTACAGCGGCGGCACCATTTTACATTCCTATCAGCAGTGTCGGAGGGTTGATTCCTCCACATCCTCCAACACTGTCATTATCTGTCTTTTTGATTATAGCTATACTAGTGAGTGTGAAGGGTATCTCGTGGTTTTGATTTGCATTTGCCTGATAACTGATGATGCTGAGCATCTTTACATGTGCTTATTGGCCATTTGTACATCTTCCTTGGAGAAATGTCTATTCAGATCCTTTGCCCATCTTTTAGTTATTTGTTTGTTTACTGAGTTGTAGGAGTTCTTTATATATTCTCGATAAGTCCCTTATCTGATGTATGATTTGCAAATATTTTCTGTGAGTTGTCTTTTCACTTTCTTGATAGTGTCCTTTGAAGCACAGAAGTTTTTAATTATGATGAAGTCCAATTTAACTATTTTTTCTTTTGTTGCTTGTGCTTTCAGTGTCATATCTAAGAAACCATTGCCTGATCCAAGGTCATGAAGATTTAAAACTATTTTTCTTCTAAGAGTTTTATAGTTTTAGCTTTTCAGTCCATTTTGAGTTAATTTCTGTATATGGAGTGAGGTGGGGTCCAACTTCATTATTTTGCATCTAGTTGTCCCAGTACCATTTGTTGAAAAGACTGCTTTTTCCCAGTTGAATGGTCTTAGCATCCTTGTTGAAAATCAGTTGATCGTAGTCACATGGTTTTATTTCTGGTCTCTCAGTTTTATTCCATTGATCTGTATGTCCATCTGTATGCCAGAACCATGATGTCTTGATTACTAGTTTGTTTTTAAATGAGATATTTGCTACTTCATTTAAATGCTATTAGTAACCCAATGCAGATAGTTTAGAAAATACAGAAAAACACTAAGGATAAAAAAAAAATCTCCTGTAATCTCACTATTCAAAGATATAGTAAAGATACAGATGTGTTGCTATATGTTTTCTATGCTGATATACAATTTATGTTTTTTTCTGACATGGGAACATACTCTGCATCGTCTTGTAGCTTGAGTTTTATATTTAATAATTTGTCTTGAACATTTTTCCTTGTCAATAAATGTTCTCTAAAAACATGAATTTCCCTGGCTGCCTGGTAGTCCGCTGTATGAATGTGCCCTAATTTACTCCTGTAAGCCTCTGTTGTTGATTATTGAGTTGCCTGCTTTTACTGGTATAAACAGTGCAGCCACAAACGTCCTCAGAACAAATCTCTGCTCCATGATTCTGAGGATTTCCACGGGGACAGCCCCTGTCAGTAGAATCGCTAAGTCCAAAGGTAGGAACGTTTGTAAGGCTATAGTTTTATTGTGCCAAATCGCCTCCAGCAAGTTGTACCGTTTATGCTAGAGGAGATTTTCACACAAAATTACTATGTGGAATAGTGTGAATCAAAAGCAGGAAGACTGACTGTCTGACCTTTCAGGGTCTCTTCCTCTTGTCATGTTACTGTCCTTCCATCAGAGGAGACAGTGGGAAAAAAAGCTGGAGAGATGTGTAGAGAAGGTTGTCAAGGGAGCCCACCCTGCCGGAACTGTCCCCCACACCCTCTCCTCTTGGTCAGCACCTGGCGGGGGTCCGGGTCCCCCCATCCCCTGTACCTTAAAGTAATGGCAGGGGAGACGACAACCAACCCAAAGATTTCTGTGCACCTACAAAGTGTGTTGAGAGCTGTGGAGGGTAAGAACAGGGTACGATGGGAACAAGATAAGGCAGACTAAGGAAGACCTCCCTGAGGAGGGGACAAGCTGAGATAGGATAAGATGGGGATTGGAGCGTGACGCCTGAGGGAGCTGCGCATGTGGCGGCTGGCCTCATTTCCAGCGGTGGCTCCCAGAAGTCCATTCTGATTGGGCTGGCCCCGCTGTGATCTGTGTGCCTGCTCTACGTATGTATGGCTTGTTACTGTTTTTGTTTTTTTTGAGTAGTAACAGGAGATGAGCAATAGCCTTTTATTGTATTTCATTATTATTAATTTATTTTAATTTTTATTGTGGCAAAATGTACAAAACACAAAATTTGCCATTTAAACAATTTCTAGTATTTTTATTGTAGTAAAATATACATAACAAATTTTACTATTTTAAACATTTTTGAGAGTACAGTTCAGTGGCATTTGGCACATTTACTTTGTTGTGCAACCATCACCACCATCTGTTTTCAGAACTTTTTCATCCTCCCAAACTGAAACTCAGTACCCTTTAGACAGTAACTCCCCATTCCTCTCTACCCCCAGGCCCTGGTAAGGTCCTGTTTCACTTTCTGTCTCTGCGAGTTTGGCTTCTCTGGGTCCCTCATAAAAGTGGAATCGTACAGTATTTGTCCTTTTGTGTCTGGCTTATTTCACTTAGCATAGTGTCTTCAGGGTTCATCCATGTTGTAGCCTGTGTCAGAATTCTCTTCCTTTTCAAGGCTGAATAATATTCCATTGTATGTACACACCACATTTGGTTTATCCACTCATCCACTGATGGGCCTTTGGCTGTGTCCACCTCTTGGCTGTCGTGAATAATGCTGCTGTGAACATTGGTGGACAAGTATCTCTTCAAGTCCTTCTTTCAATTCTTTTGCGTATATACTGGAAGTGAAATTGCTGGATCCTATGGTAATTCTATGCTTAATTTCTTGTTGAATCCCCAGACTATTTTTCATAGTATACCATTTTATATTCCCACCAGTGATGCAGAAAGGATCCAATTTTTCCACGTCCTTGCCAACACTTGTTTGAGGTTTTCTTTTTTTATAATAGCCATCCTAATGAGTGTGAAGTGGCATCTCCTTGTGATTTTGATTTGCATTTTTCTAGTAACTAATGATGTTGAGCATCATTTCATGTGTTTATTGGCCGTTTGTATATCTTCTTTGGAGAAATGTTTATTCAAGTCCTTTGCTCGTTTTTGAATCAGATTTATTTTTGCTGTTGAGTTTTAGGAGTTCTTTATATATCTTAGATATTAATCCCTTATCAGAAAAGTGATCTGCAAATATTTTCTGTGGGTTGCCTTTTTCTGTGTTGATTGTGTCCTTTGATGCAAAAAGTTTTTCATTTTGATGAAATCCAGTTTATCTATCTTTTCTTTTATTGCCTGTGTTCTTGGTGTTATATCCAAGAACTCATTGCCAAATCTCATGTCATGAAGATTTCCCTCTAGGTTTTCCTGTATGGCTATGTGTATTTCATAGTGTTGGTATCAGTCACTTATTGCCTCAATAAAGCTGCGTAACAAAGCACTACAACAATCGTTTATTCTCCCTTTTATGTCTGTGGGTCAGCTGGAGGGTCAGCAAGTCGAGGCTGGGCTTGACTGAGCTTCACTCTGGGCCCTGTGTGGGTTCAGTCTGCTCACTCTGCCAGGGGCATGTTGTTCTCAAATTGGAAGGCAGAAGCTCAAGAAGCAAGCGTGAGGGTCACTGGCTGCTCATGTAGAGCTTGGCCAAAGCATCCATTAGTCAAAGCAAGTCACGTGGCCAGCCCAGTGTAAAGGGCGGGACAGCATACTCTGCCCACCATGAGACCCCAGCATGGGTGTAAACGCGTAATCCTATGCAGAGTGAAGGGTTGGGACCAATAGTTCCATCATCCACAGTGATGGCCAAAGGGTGGGAATGAACTTGGCAGATTTGAGGCTGAGAGAGGGCTAGGGTACCTGAAATACGGTGATCAAGGAGGGAAGTGCCACTTACTGGATGCGTCAAATATATTTGTTAACTGAATTAATCAAAAGAATGCATCCATGGAGGTGAATTTACTGAGCTGGGAAAGGCGAGGACGGGAACCTGTTTGGAGAAGAAATCGGATCACTTCTGGATACGTTAAATGTTAGAGACACATTCAAGAGGAGATGTTAAGTGGGCACATGGCTATAAGGGATGAAGTAGACTTTGCCTGCAAGGAGCAGAGGGTCTCCTGGGAAAAGGAGGACGCATGCATGTCTAACTAACCCCCACAGCTGGGATAGCTACCACTAAAAGTCTGGGATGGGTGAGGGGAGCTGAGGATCCCACTTCCAGCAGGCATCCAGGACGGCTTCATGGAAGAAGCAGCATTAGAGCTATGGCTTGAAGGTGGGGCCGGGTGGTGCTCCAGATGGAGAGAACAGCCTGGCAAAGCACAGAGGGAGAACACGGTGCATGACTGTCGGTGGCTCCAGTGAGGGGGAGGGTAGATTTCAGCATGTGTAGGAGCCAGCAAAGTTCTGTTGGCTGTTACCCTGCTGGTGAGTAACCTACTCGGGAGAATAGGGGAAAGCTGGCCTTGATCACCTGCATTCTTCCTCCATGCCCCAGCAGGGCTGGGGGTCTGAGGATCAGGAGTCAGCTGCCTTTTCTGGGACTTAGAAACAGAGTGAGTGCCAGTGCTGACAAAGACGTGGGAAACCAGCCCTTCCTGGTTGTCGGGGGCGGGGGGTTGGTGGTGGTGCAGCTTGGTGCGCTCACTTTGGAGTTTGTCAGCAGCTGTGAAAATATGAAAATTTCCTCCTTCTAGATGTGCCCATACGTGTATGTAGGCGTAGGTACCAAGGATATTCATCGTGGCTTCATTTGTCAAAGCAAAAGGTTAAAAACGACCCAACTGTCCATCAGCAGAGGACTGTTTAAGCTATGGTCCCCCGTGTTGTAGAGCGTTCTGCAGCTGCGGAAAAGCGCGAGGCAGGTCTGCATGCCGAAACAGAGCAATCCTCAGGGCATGTTGTTGTGTGAAAAAGCTGGGAGGAGGACGGCATGAGCACCATTTGATGTTTTTAAAGAGAAGGAGAGACCTATGTGCTGTATTCTTACATGTGCGTACAGTGCTTCAGGAACGATACCACAAGGGGCGCCTCTGGGAAGGAGGTTAGGGCTTGGCTGGAAGGGAGACTCACTTCCTGCTGTACACACTATTGTACGGTTACGTGCCGTGTCTGTGAATTACTTCTAGAAAGAATAGAGTAAAATAAGATAGGTCTCCTGCTGAATGAATTTTTTAAAAAGTATAGGTCTAGGGGTCTCAGAGACACCAGGCCTCATGTGGAGGATGCTGGACCACCGTGGCACCCCATCCTGGGGAGTCTCAGGTTGTGCCTCTCCTGGCCCTGCCTGGCTACCTGCCCACCCCTGGGCATTACTCACTGGGGGCTTCAGGAAGGATCCAGGGCAGGGATCAGTAACAGAATGGCCACAAGATGGTCTTTTCTCTTCTTCCATGTAGGGTTTCTCTTAGTTACCTTCTGTCACAGCAGCCTCCGCAGCCAGTGGCCTGGATAGGGTGGGCTTTGAAGCATGGCCATTGGTGGCTGACAGTGGCTTGTCTATTAGTGGCCCTAATGGTGTCGTCTGCAGGCGCCTCCTTGCAAGCACGACCTTCTCTGTGTGTAGTGGTGGTGAATAATCCCCAAATTGTATTTGATTTCTGCAGTGTATTTCTGTATTTCTATTCAAAGTTGAGTGCATCTGATTTTATGGGAATTCATAACAGTTCAAACTAAATCGTGGCACCCTCCTGTGAAAATCGTTCACTCTTGAGAAACTGAAATGCTGCTCCGATGTCCCCTCCTGCCCTCCTCCCCCTACTCTGTTCCTCTCGTTCCCTTGCTGGGACGAAGGCACTGCCTCTCGCTGCTGTGCAGAGCACACCCCCTGCCCTGCCTCTCCTGACTGTGCTTCGGGGAGAGTGGGAGATGGTGAGCGGGAGGCCCTGCCCTGTAGTTGGGCCCGGAGCGGGCTGGTTTCCCAGAAGAGGGGAGCGCGCTTTGCTCTGGCAGCAACAAGGACCATGCTTCCCAGGCTCTGTGCAGGAGACCAGGCACCCTGGCTTCATGTTGGGTTTAATCCGGAGATGTTTGGTGAAACTACAGATCGGGCAGAGCTTTACAGAGAACCTGGCTTCCTCTGGCCTCGGGAAAGGAGTGGGGATAGGAAGGAGGGGCCCTCCTCCAAGGTTGGGCTGGGGCCCTGGCTGGGCATGGGCTTCTTGTGGGCAAAGCTTGGGGTGTGTTTGTGTGTTTGTGTGAGAGTGCGTGTGAATACATTTAGGCACATGCCTTTCTTTTAAACTGTTAGTCCCCCCATCCCGGGGAAAGGGGAGCCCTCAGACAGGACCAAGATTCAGACCTGGGCCTTGTCTCCAAGGCCTTGGTTTTAGCCCATTCTGCTGCTCGTGCGTCCAGACGGTGGAGGCCGTGGAGTCCTCCTGATGAGGGGCGTTATCAGACCTCCTCCCCTCGGAGTAGGAAGGCAGCTCAGTGGGCTGACAGGCAGAGAGGCGGGGCCTCTGGGTTGGGCCCCACTGCCCAGGGGGAGGGAGCTCCTGTCCCTGGAAGGGCCTGAGGAGCAGCAGCAGGGTACCGTCAGCAGAGGACCCTCGAGGACCCGCCCAGCTTCCTGGGTCTCTGGTATTCAGACCGGGACTGCGGGCTTCCTGGCGGCTCAGCGACTGTGGGCTTCCTGGTGGCTCAGCGAGTATAAGGGAGAACTTTCTAATCAGAGTTTGCTGCTGCTGACAGCTCCCTGATGTCTCAGGCTGCTGGCAGTTATTTGGTAGGGTAGACATAAGCTAGGCCTCTGATTGTAAAAACCTTGGGTGTTTATTATTGAAAATTTGGAAAATGCAGAAAGTATGTAGAAGAAGAAAAAACTAGCCATGCCCTCACCGCTTAGACAAGAGCCTGCTTCACTGACAGTCTGTGTGTGCACACGCATTCACACACATACATCTCCATACGCCATCCCCAGTTTGCTACCTGTGGACGTCCCATGTTGAACCAGTCTCCTGTTGGTGTCTGGGCTGTCCCCCTGTCATAAATACTGCAGCAGTGGCCACCTCTGTGGCTTAGTGTCCGTGCACGGCATGGCCATTTCCTCAGCGGAAGTTCTGGAAGCAGAAGGGATGGGCCACAAGGTGTTCACGTTTTCAGCTCTTCATACAATTTTCAAATATTGATCATTCTCAGCCAAGTTGTCTCAGATCAGAGGTATGGGAGCCTTGGTGCTCTTGTCCCTCTGGTGGCTTCAGGTAGCGTCTTTGTGCTGGTGCCTCTCACGTTGACCCTCTAGCCTCACCTGAGGCCTGACCTCTGGTTGAGGGCCTTGGTTGCCAACAGCCGTTCTGCACTCACCACTTCAACTGAACTTCTGACTGGGCTCCCTGGCCAGTTCCGCTGCACCCTGCTCCTGTGTGGGTGACGGCAACTCCATGCCCCCAGGTGCTTGCGCTGAAATCTGCAGGCTCGGCTCTGTCTGGCACAGCCACATCCTCCTCAACAGGAAGCTCTCTCAGCTCCACCTTGAAATACGCCTGGAAGCTGTCGGATCCCAGACCCCCTGCCTGTGTCCCTGGTAGAGCCCCTGAGCCCCCAGTCATCTCGGGCCCGCATCAGTGCAGTCGTCTCCGCACCCATCTGCCTGCTCCTGCCCTTGCCCCCACAGTGAGTCCTCAACTCAGCAGCCGGAGTGCTCCTTTGCAGCTTGAGTCATTCCTGGCTCTCCTTGGCTGTCTGAAGACCATGATTCCCAGTTTACTCACAGTGGGGGTTTATAAGGTGTCCAGGACGGGCACGTTGTCTCTTTTTGGTCTCATCTCCTGCAATTCTCCCCATCACGTACCCTGTTCCAACCCTACTGGCCTCCTCACTGTTTCTCAAGCACACCAAGACACTCTTGCCTCAGGGCCTTTGCATGGCTGTTCCATCTGCTTAGAAGTCCTTTCTCCCAGATATCCACATGGCTCACCTTCCTGCTTCTTCAGGCATTTATTCACATCTCACCTTCTCAGTGATGCTCAGACTGCCCTTGCCCTGCTCCTTTCCTCTTTCCTTAGAACTCATCATCCCTGACATGGTGTACCACTTGCTTGCCTGCACTGTCAGCGTTGATCTCTCCGGCGAGATCAGCTCCCCTGCGGCAAGGTCTTCAGCTTGTCGTCTTCCGTGTGGCGGTGTCTAGTCCCGGCACTCAGTGGGTCGGGTCAGGGCGGACGTGCGCAGCGGGCCATGCCTGGCTTGGAAGCTGTCCCTGTGGCTTACCAGCGCTCTGTGGTGTAAGTGGAGGCTTTGATTTGGTGGGGGCTGGTGAGTCCCCTGCGGGGTGACTCTCAGGGTGCTGTAATGGTGCACCTGCCAGAGCCTCTCCTGCTGGCCCCCAGCCAGGCCTGCCAAGCAGCAGGTCTCTGTGGGTTGATGACAAGAGAAGGGGGAGGCCAGTGTGTGTAGGGTTGCTGCCTGGAATCTGGGAAATTTCATGGTCTGCTCCCACTAGGGCCAAAGGTGTTAACCTCTTGGGGATGGTGCTGGAGGGAGGCATGGGGGGTGAGGAGGTGAGGGACCGGGTCACGCCTGGTGGGAATGCATTGTCTTATTGGTACTGGCTCTGGAAGCAATGCCTGTGAGATGCCAGCAGCCCAGATGGGCAGACTAAACAGGGACCCTCTGCCATCCCCAGCCTCGTGCCTTCTTCCTGGCCGTGCAGCTGGGCCTCCCCGCTGGCCCCGGTATCCTGTGGCTGTGAGGCACGTTGCAATCCTCCCCCAGGTCTAGTTCACTGGCCTCTCAGTAGAGGTAGAGTCCTGTCCAGGGCCTCCCCACCAGGCCCTTGGCTGGGCCTTGCCCTGGGGCACATGTCTGAACTCAGCAAGGGTTAGGGCCGAGGCTGGGAGACTGACCTTTGATGGCCATCAAAATGTTGTTCAAACCCAGACTTGACCACTTACTAGCTGTGTGACCTTGGGCAAGTTATTTAACCTCTCTGAGTCCCAGCATGTAGAGCGCACTGTACATCACAGTGCCTGGTGTATAACATGTGCTCAGTAAACATTAGCATTGTGATTCCTTGAAATCTGTGCAGCTGACACCTCACCCCCTCTAGAAGGCCCAGGCTTTCTCTCTTCTGATGGCCCTGGGCAGTGACAATCTATGTCACTTATTTGACACCTAGCACATGTTTCCAGCTGTGTCACGGCCCTGTATCCTCCCACAGTGCCTGATACAAGGCTTAGCATGAAGAAGGGTGTTGGGAATTGGCAGCCTGGGGCTTTGGGGCCTGGCTGTCTTCTGCGCAGTGAGTATGTTTGAGAGATTTCCAGAAGGCTTTCTGCAAGAACGGGCTCTAAGCCAGGCACCTGAGAGATTTGGGGGCAGCAGGCTGTGACCCTGCTCGGACCTCTGGGGCGGGTCTCTGGCACGTATCCCAGGCCCAGGCAGGAAGCCCACAGAGCGTGTGTCTGTGTTTCCTGGTCCACTGGGGACAGCTGAGGGTAGTTGGGAGCTCAGGCCCCATCCTGAGGGTGGTGCAGCCTCACACGGTGGGGAGGTCTCGCAGCATTGCTGGGCAGGAGGGGGAGGACCAGGAGGCTGGGGAACAGCTGCTGCACAGGCAGAGCGAGGTCAGGTTCTCCCGGGGGACCCATATTGCTCACTAGAGTCCCAGTGCCAAGGGAATGCCAGCCACCAAAGGCAGCATCCCTCACAATGCCTGGGCTGGAATTTATGGTCCAGGGTCCTCTTCCCACTGCCATTAGCCTCTGCTTTCTCTGGGCCTTGCTTTCCTCCTCATAGCCAAAGGGGCCAGAGGAAGAACACCATCTGGGACCGCAGGGAAACCGAGCAGCAGGATGGACCCACTTTGGCCTGGCCATTTTGCTTCACACTTGGAAGCTTGTGCCACTTTGTCCTAGTGTCTGTGCCACCTCGCCCCAAGGTGAGGATGGACAGTCAGGATGGAGCAAAGATTGTCCTTGCTTCTGGGTGCTCCATAGGTGGCCCCGCCAGTCCTGCAAAGTTAGGGCTGTGTTTGGCTGCCCTACCTGACAGGTGGGGGGCATGCCTCTGAAGGGGAAAGGAGATGAACAGACATTTAAGGAGAGAGACTGGAGGCCCAGCGTGCCTGGCGGTGTCAGAGCCAGAAGCAGCACTGTGGAAAATGCGATGCATCGTGCACGTGTGCATGTGTCTGCACACACACACGTTCGCTGCTTTGCAGGCATTCATCCTGTGTCAGTCGTGTTGTCTGCTGTGCTTCTTGAGGGAGGGGCTGTGCCTTCCCTTTTACAGATTAGGAAACGGGGCGGCGAGGGTGGGGTCAGCAGCATGGTGTGATGGAAATAGCATGGGACTCTGTTTCTATCCCAGAGTGACCTCTCTGGGCCTTAATTTCCTCATCTGTAGAATGGGGACAGTAACATCTACATCATAGAGATATTTTGGAGGATAGAATAAAAATAATCCCCGTGAAAAGCCCTGGCCTGTGGCGTTTTCTGGTAAGTGTTCATCTTCTTCCTTCCTTCCTTCCACTGCAAACTCCCTGCACCACCCAGCAGAACGGTGCGCGCTCCCCAGCTATTTGTGGATGGTGCTCTTAGCAGATGTTGCCTAATCCTTGTAACATCTGGTTTGGAAAGGCAGAAGGCTGGAGATTTTTTCAGACACTCACTCACTATGAGATGTCAGGTTGTCACTTAATTGCTCTGTGCCTTAGTTTCTCCACTTGTAAGTCAGGGATAATGCTAGTGATCCTAACATCTTTGCAGAATATGGTAGGATAGCACAAGATAATAACAGATGGAAAGTAGTTTGCATGTTTAGGAAAAGGCATCCTGCTCGACCTCACTAGTAGTTAGGGAAATGCAAATAAAAGCAACAGTGCCGTGCTATGTTTCATTCATCCGATTGGCAGCCATTCGAAAAAGGGACGCTTCCAGGTGCGCGTGGAGGCCTCTCATTCACTGCTGGAGGGCGTGGGAATTGCCACCTTTTCAGGAGCTGATATGGTAATGTCTAGTAAATGTTTACAGACATGTTCCGTGTTGTACTTAATTGACTCAGCGACACCACTGTTAGAGAACCAAGTTCAAGAGCAATCAAGTTCCCAACACAATTATTTGCAGGGAGATGTGCACTGTGGTGCTGCCTGTGGCGGCAAGAACCTGGAAACACCCAAGTGCCCAACAGTAGGGGATGTTTGTCTCTATTACAAAACATCCATTCTGTGAACTGTTATTCAGCTCTTAAAAAGAAGGAGGTGGATGTAGCAGTGTTGACCTGCAGGGTCATCTGTGAAATATATGACATGAGAAAAGCTAGCTGCTTTTGTCTAGGGGCTACTCCGTTATTCTGGGATCAGCAGTAGCCACACTGCTCCATCCGTGTGTGTAATGTGACCGTTTTTGCCTGGGTGCAGAGAAAGCCTGGTAGGCTGCGTGCCAGGCCCAACCTGCCCACTCTGGCTGTTGGACCAGCTACGTTTGGCTCACAAAAATTGAATTATTTGCCAACATTTAAAAATTGAATTCATATAAAAAGCCAAATTTCTAGCTTTTTATTGAGAAAAATGAGACGCTCTGGGCACACTGGGCCCACATTCCCTCTTGGCTGAAACACGTCAGCAGCTGCCACTTTGGGACAGTGTGTGGCCTCCGAATGGTCATCGTCCCCACCCACGCGGCGTCTCCCTCACTCCTGTTCCCTGCCTGGTCCCTGTAGGCAGTTCAGTTTGCAGCCCTGTGATAGGCTGTTATCACTCAGAAACTGGAGCGGTGGGAATGGTGTGATAGGACGGGGACATTCGTCTTTATTATTTAAATACATCTTGGAATCTTCTGTGCTTCAAATGACTGTTTTGTACCTAGTAATTAGGACATTTTAAGTACGATATTAGGAGGAAAATGAAAGGGCACCATGAGCCATTGCATGTTGTGTGGGTCAGGCAGCTCCTGGTGGGGTCACTCTTGTCCACTCGGGGTGTGGGGCTGAGAGAGAGACCACCCCAGGCCTGGAGTTAAGGGATCTGCACTCTCAGCCCTTTCTGACTCTCTCGCCCCTAGATCTTGCAGACATGTGCAAGTCTCTCCAAAAAGTCCTTTCCTTCAGTTCCCTTCACCTCCCCATGTCTTTCCCAACACTTATTGACAAGGGAGGTGGCATGTCACCTTGGGTCCGGATGCTGACCCCATGACTCACTAGTTGGGGGTCTCTGAGCAGAGTGTTAGCGGCTCTTGGCCTCCAGACCCTACGTGTGGACGAGGGTGGATACGGCCCCCGGGCAAGGCACACAGTAGGTGCTCACTGCAGGATGCCATGCACCCCGCTGGGCCCCGCAGGGTTGCAGTGCTGAGTGGGCCGTGTCCCTGCGCTAACAGGGCTGACAGTTCAGTGGGAGACAGGGCTTCCCCGCCGAGGAGCGTGGGCCCCTCGTGGCCTTTCCTGGCCTCCTTTCCTGGTCACTGCTGGTCTCCAGGGAGGCCTGCCCATTAGCCACTGTCCGGGTAAGGAGTTAGCAGAGGACCACGGCCCTGCCGTAGGAGGCTGGGCAGGCCACTGCTGTGGTGGGAGGGAGTAGCCCCACCTCCCACCACCCTCAGAGATGGGATCTCACCTTACTGAGCCTCTGGCAGCTGGGCCCCAGAGCTCTCTAGAGCTTAGCTCTGAGCGCCCACAGTTTTGCTCCAGCTTCCCACAGCCTTTTTGTGGTGCCCTGGGCAGGTCACTTCCTCTCTCTGTGCCACGATGGACACTGTGGCCTGCTCCTCCTTTCACATCCAAGGTTATGAGATAATATGGTGGCTATAAAAAACAGGACGAGACGTGCTTGTTGGGCACTTCGGCTGGGGTGTTGAGGGTATGGGGCCTGCCCAGCCCCCTCCTAGACACCTGTCTTCCTGCTCAGCCCCCATCTCCTGGCCCGTGCTGTGCAGCCAGCCCCCGAGAGGCAAAGAGGGCACTGTTGCCCCCCCGCCGCCCGGTCATCCTCAGGTCGCCGTGTTCCACCCCGCATTGGATGATGATGAAACCAGTGATACAGACCCCTCTTCTTTCCCACCGGTCCTCTGAGCCCCCACCCCCACTTCTGTTGATTCCATCTCCTCCCTTCTCAGGCCCAAGTTCTCCCTGGAGCTTCAGGGCTGGGGATGTGCTGGAGGTGCTTGAAGAGCAGACCCCACCAATAGGAGGTTTCTCACCCTCTCCTTCTTTGTGTCCCCAGGAGCCATGAGGTGCCACGTCGCCACCGGCTGCCATGTGGTCTGGCTTTTTGTGCTGATCTCTGGAAGCTGGGGTAAGTCCAGCCCCCACCCTCCTCTCACAGCCAGCGTGTGAGGCCGGGCTGGAGGGTGTGAGGGCCAGGGGTTGAGGTTTGTGCTCTGGGACGGGCTGGGAGGGGGCTGCTCTGGGGCGCCGGAGACCCTGCCTTACTGTGTGCGTGACTGGGCGCACGCTTCCTCGCTGACCTTAGTTGCTTCTGCGGCTCTCACAGGGCTGACAATACCAGCCATCCCCAGGGCCGGGCCGCCTGGGGGAAGGGGAGGAGCCTTTAAAAATACCTGGGCTCTAGGGAAGAGGCACCTGTGGCCGTGAACTGTCCTTCTGCTGGGATGCAGGGTCTGGCCACAGTTTCTTCACAGCTGGCTTTTGAGCACCTACTGGGTGATGCTGGGTGTGCCTACTGTGCCCATCCCTGGGCATGGAAGTATGACATTCTCGGGGTATGGAAGAAATGACATTCTCGGGAGTTCTGAGTCCAGCGGGGCAGGGACACAGCTGGGATGTACTATACGCAGGGTGAGTAGAGTGGTGGTCCAGGGCCTCGGGCTCCAGAGAAGCCCGTCAGAGAAGATGAACTGGGTCTGCGGGCATGGGAGAGACCCAGCCCGGAGGGAGATGCTTAATCTGGCCTTTGAAGACAGAAAGTCGTTTTAGAGTCAGAGAGCTGGAAGAGGGCATCCTGGAGGAGGCAACAGCCTGAGCAAAGGCGTGGGTGTGGTGGCTGGGAGCCTTTCCTCCCTGCTGGGAGGACCAGCCCCACTTCCCCTGGTCCTGGCTGCTGCCGGCTCTGGCTCTGGCACCCACAGAGGAGGCCAGGCCATTGGCTTCTCCGTTGGCCCCTGGACACCTGGTAGCGAGGAGCAAAGCAGCTCCGGGCTGTGCGGAAGGAAGGCCAGGACAGCAGCACAGCTGGCATGGTGTCCCCTGGGGCCAGGATGTCCCAGGGGAAGAGCCGTGGCACGCGTGCCTGGCGACACAGGCAAACACATTCCTGAGGGGGGCCAGCTCCTTCTCCCGCTCCAGGGAGCCAGAGCCTCTGGAGAGAGCCAGCTCGTGCATGTTGGCGTGTCGCTGGTGTCCTGCCGCCTGAGAGTCCCTTGAAGACCCCCTCTCCTGGCCTCCATGCTTGGAGGGATCTCTGCTGGGATGCCCCTGTGATGGGGAGCTCACTGACAGTCTCACACATTCTCAGGGGCAGAGCGGCAACGGGTCTCACACCCTCTCTCAAATCCCGGCCCACTTTGCAGGGGAGAAACTGAGGCCTGGAGAAGCATCTGGCCCAAGGTCGTACATAGCAGGGCCTGGCTGGGCCTCAGTAGGGGTCTCTGAGCCTCCGTGGGGGCGGTTGTCAGGATCCCGCCCCCGCCTGCCCCTCTCTGCCCCATTCAGGGAGGCCTCAGTGGGGGGCACCTGACACCAGCTCTGACCCTTTGGGTTTGCTGGACGGTGGAAGTCAGGACACTCCTCAGCCTCCCCAGGGACTCGATGACCCTGGACACTTACACCTTCTCCCCTCTGTTACAAAGAAATACAGATGTAAAAATAAAGCAGGTGCGAGGAGCTCGCTGCCTCCGCAGTAGAGGTGGCAGTCTCCCCTTGAGCTCCGCAGATGGAAGATGATTTATGTGTCCCAAGCGGGGCACATAGAGCCCGGACTCCTGGGGTCCCCCCAGTGTCTCCAAGGGGTTCCTCAGGCAAGTTTCTTAGCCTCTCTGTGCTTCAGCTTCCTTGTCTCTAAAGTAGGAAGGAGATAGGACTTTCCTTCTAAGTTGTCAGATGATCAGATGAGTTAATATGCGTATCAAGCACTTAGAATAGTGCCGGGCACATATTAGGTGCTAAATAACTGTTGTTCTTTTATTATCAACCTTATCTTTCTCTAGGGGGAGAAAATGGAGCCCAGAAAACAGAGAAGTTAAACAAGTTGCCCAAGGCCACCCAGCAATGCTGTGGCAGAACCAGCCTGCCTGTGGGCTAGCCTGCTTTGCATGTATATGTGAGGGCCCGGCTCTCTCTCATTGCTGGGGCACAGTCCCCTCTTTCTGGTCCCTGACAAAGGTGGCCAAAGTTGTTCCTTTGGCATGATGGGGTCGTGGCTGACCCTAGAGAATGAAGGGCACCATCTTCCCACCCTGCCCTTCTGATGTCTGTCCCTGACCCCAGCCCTTCCCTGGTACCCCAGACCACACCTCATGGCCCCTCCCCACTCTGTTCCATCTGACCCCATGCCTCAGCTGATCTCTCCCCCCATCACTGGCAGTCAGAGATGGGTCAGGCTCAGGGACAAACCCCCTAGGTGTCAACCCGCCTGTCGGCCTGTCTCTCTGCTGAAGCTTCCTGTCCTTCTCCTCTGTGGCCTCAGTGTGCTCCCTGGCATTTCTCGTGTTCTGTCTGTGGGCTTTTTGGGAGGGCAGGAGGTGCGGTCCTGCGCAGGCCTGCCCCTGAGCGTCCTGCTGGGTCCTGCAGGCAGTCCCCAGGCACCTGGCGTGAGGGCCCTGACTGTGGGCAGGCAGCTTCCCTGCCTGACGTCAGCTGTCAGTCTGGGGCTCCCGTGGGCCACACTGCAGCCCACAAAACAGTGACACTGTGCATAGGACCCTTCTGGCAGGGAGGCCGGGCAGGAGGGCAGTGAGGGCTTTTTGTCCCCATCCCGAGGCTGGGAAAAAGGGGCCAGAGAGGGAGAGAGATTTGCCCAAGGTCATGCAGCAGGGAGAGGCAGAGGATGCGAGACCTTGACTCCTGGACGCAGCTCTGTACTCCCTGTCCAGTGCCCCTTCCTTGTCATAGGTGGGGGGCGGGGGGATTTGGGGCTCTACCTGATGGGGCTCTCAGTGAGAGCCACTGTGCCTTCAGCACCCGGACGTCTCCCGGAGCCCTGGGGAGGTGGGCTGGGCTGGATTCAGGCTCAGCTGGTTCCAGGCCAGACTCTGCCACTCGTCAACGTTCAAGCCCTTAGAGGCGTCCCCCATCCCAGGATTCCACATAAGGTTTGTGCTTCCTGGCCTGCGCTCCCCACATAGCCGCACCTGTGTCCTGCTCTTGCCCAGTGCAGACGCTGCACTCCTCCAGCTCGGCCAAGGCTCCTGTCCCCATCCAGAGTCCTTTCCTTCCCTGCTCCTGCCGCTGGCAGGAGCAGCTCCAATGCTGCATTCTGCCCTCAGGCCTGTGGTGGTTAAAAGCTTGCTTCACGATCAGTGTGAGTGGGCCGGGGACAGGGAGAAGGTGTCCAGGGCAGAGCGGACAGGGGTGCAGACTCAGGGAGTGAGTGCCCGCGTGTGTCTGTGCACACGTGTGTGTGTGGGGGGGCATGGACAAGGGGTGGGTCGTGGGCATGGGAAGCTGGGACTCCCCTTCCTTCACAGAAGTCTCCCATTGTCCCCTCCCTTGTACATCCACTCTGTTCCTGCTTGGCTGGAGGCCTCCAAGCTCCTGAGGCAGTGGTTTTTGCCTCCAGGGGACACAGCCTTCGTGCCTTCCAAGTGTCTTTTAAGGGAACAAGTAACCTATCCATGTGTCCCTTTCCTCACCCCCATCCCAGTCCCCAGGTGCCCTCACTGGCAGCCCAAGGCCACAGGGCCTCTGAGGGTGGTGGGCCTTTTCCCAGAACACGGGTCCTGCTTGGTATGTAGCAGGCGATGTGTCCCTGAGGCTCTGCCCATCTGCCCGTGCAGAGCGCTCTGTGGCTGATGAGTGGCAGGTCCTGCAAAATAAAATTTAAAAGTGAATGACGCTGCTGCAGGCGATTTTTTTTCTTCGCTATTTCGCTCCCCCAGCAGCGGGACCCATGCTGCATTCTTTGGGCACCCCTGAGCCTGGTATCTGGGCTCAGCCTGCTTTCCATCCTGAAGCCCAAAGCCCCCAGCGGGGGTCAAAAGCACTCCCCTCTGGCTGAGCAGGCGACACTGTTATTAATACCAATATTGATAATAGCTACCATTTATCCAGCGTTTGCAGGGTGCCAGGCATAGCGCTAAGCGCTTTATGTATGTAATCTCATTTAATCCTCAGGAAAGCCATGAAGCAAGTCCTGTTATTATCTCTGTTTTACACATGAGTAAACTGAGGCATGGAAAGGTCATCTGGCTACAAAGAAGCGCAGGAAGGTTCCAAACAAAGTGAGGCCCTGGACTGCCAGGCCCCTTCTGAGGCTGTTGTGTGTGCGGGGCTCTGGTTCCTGACGTGAGAGGGTGGAGCGGTGTGTGCGGGCGCATATGCATAGTCACGAAGGTCAGGGAGGGCTTCCTAGAACAAGGGACAACTAAGATAAAACTTGAAGGATGAGTAGGAATTTGGCAAATGAAGGCAGAGGGCAGCGGTCTTGGTCAGGAAGTGAGAATGAGGTCAGAATGAGAAATGGCGCCGGCCTGGCTGCCCGAGCAGAGTGGGGCAGGGGTGGATATGCCGCTAGTTCTGCCCCCTCCCCGCTAGGAGGCGTTCAGGCGGGAGGGGAAGTGCCCCTCCTTAACTCCAGCTTTGTCACCCTCTGGGAGCTGAGCTCTGTGTTCTGGAGGCCGGCACAGCTCAGAGGGAGCCCCAGGTCAGCAGAAATGAGGGAAGGGAGGGTGGCACCCTGCCCACATTCATGCTCCTGGAGGACCCAGCAGGAGCCACTTATGTGTGTGCTGCATGACAACGGGCTCCACATGAGTCGGCCCAGCCACCCCCTGGTTGTTGGCAGGGGCCGAGGGAGAAGTGCCCTCACCTGCCTACTTCTGGGGTGTTTTCCAACACCAGCAACCTGTTCTCCAAATTCCTGGACATCCACTGGATGTCCAACAGGTCAATTCAATTCTGACACTAGCTACCTGAAGTTAGTGTCAGATTCCACAGATTCAAGGGTTCAGTCCTTACAAGTCTGCCCTGCTTCAGAGGCCCGTGGTGAGTCGCAGGGCACCTGTACTTCTGACCAACTGGCTATAAATGGAGGTTCCCACGGCCCCTTCCTCGGGTTCGACCAGCTAGAATGACTCACAGAACCCAGGGAAACCCTTCACTTACATTT
The DNA here is from genome assembly GCF_041296235.1 of Equus asinus. Classification (NCBI taxonomy): domain Eukaryota; kingdom Metazoa; phylum Chordata; class Mammalia; order Perissodactyla; family Equidae; genus Equus; species Equus asinus. Next base: position 60,130,989 of record NC_091791.1, read on the forward strand.
GTTGGTTTAATATAGAAGCTACAACTCAGGACCAGCCAGATGGAAGAGGAGCACAGGGTGAGGGCTGGGGAGAGGGGTTCAGAGCGTCCATGCCCTCTCCAGGTGCACCACCCTCTCAGCACGTGGATGTGGTCACCTGGTCTTTCTGGTGACCAGCCCCATCCTGAGGCTGTCTAGAGGCCCACCCTAAGTCACCTCATTGGCATAGAATCAGATGTGGTCAAAAGGGGCTCCTTATGAATAGCAAAAGACACTGATCACTCGGGACATTCCAAGGTTTTTTGGAGCTCTGTGCCAGAATGGGACAAAGACCAAATATACTTATACCACACTACTGAAGGCCACTGCAGGGGGCTCAGGGGGCAGGCACAGCCAGGCTCAGGGAGGCTTCATGTGGGGGAACTCGTGGTATTGGGGGCTCTTTGTAGACCTGAAATTCGTCAGCCCTTGTGGGTATCACCTTGGCCGCTTGCAGACCTGCCCTACCCAAGGCATCACAGAGCAGTACAGGCTTCACCGTCCAGCTTCCAGTATGGCAGTGCCACTTACCAACTGTGTGACCCTGGGCAAGTGACCACTCATCCCCCCAGCCTCCTTTTCCTCAACAGTAAAATGGGGATATGAGGGCACCCGCCGTCCCGTGAGGGTTGATGGAGGTGGTCTGAGTGCCTGGTTGGGAGAAGGGTTCCATAGATGGCGGCTGTTATTATTATTATTGTTATTTATGCTACAGGCTCAGCTGGCCATTCCTTCACACAGCAAATACCTACTACGGGCTTCCTAAGCCAGGCCCTGATCTGGCACCAGGGTTGCAGCGGTCAGCAAAGCAGGCAGCTCCTGTCATTGCTGAGGTCACATTCCACGTGGAGCCAGGCTGCCTGCTAGAAATGCAGTGTGAGCCACACGTGAGATTTAAGAGTTTCTAGGAGCCGCATTAGGAAAGAAACAGGTGAAATTCATTTTAAATAATGTCTTTTCTTAGCCCAATATATCCAAACATGTTATTATTTCAACATGTAATCAATATAAGAGATTAAAGAGAGATTTCACAGCCACTTTTCATACAGTCGTCAAAGTCCTGTGTGTATTTTACACTTCAGCTTGTCTCAGTGTGGACCAGGACTCAACAGCCACGTATAGCTGGTGGCCTTGCTGACCATACGGCCTGACAGCTGTCTGCTGCCTACTGGCATTATTACCCCTTTGCCTCGAGGCAGGACAATGACCTGCTGGGGTCCTAGGAAAGTGGCCATGGCACTGGACACAGATTCAGTGCCCACTGCAGCCCCTACTCTGTGTCTTCTTGCAGAATGCATGAACTTGACTGATGCTCTTGTTCTCTGACTTCCAGGCCAGGTGAACCGACTGCCCTTCTTCACCAACCACTTCTTTGACACATACCTGCTGATCAGCGAGGACACGCCCGTGGGTGAGTTGGCCCAGGGGCTAGTGGGCATGCTGGGTGGCATGGGGTGAGCTCCTTTCCCACAAGTGAAGGGGGTCTTAGAGACTGAGATCAGCTTCCACTCATTATTGAGCCCCTTCCATGGCACCCCTGATGGCTGTTCACGTGGCCTCTGCTTGGTTGCCTCCAGGGATGGGGCACTCTGTACTTCCTATGGTGGCCCATTCAAACAGAGGGGAGTTCTAAGTGTCAGAGCCACACTGAGCTGCAGTTGCTTGACTTTCACTTCCGCCCTAGGTTTGTCCTACAAAACGTCTCGTTCGTCTTCCTTGGGATATTTGAAGATGGAGGCTGTTGGAGAGTTTGTTTTGTAGCCTTTTGTACTTTTCTGCGATTACTGAGTTTACTGCATTGATTATACCTGTTTTTGTCATTAGAAAAAACTATTTAGGAGGTGATCATGAGGTTCCTGGTGCCCGCCCCTCGCCCCCAGCTGGTCACCCTGTCACCCAGGTCTGTCTTCATGAGCCCCCTTCTGAGGGCTGGGCTCCTATACCTGTAGCTGGAGATCTGTGCACGTGGCCCCATGGTCTTAGCTCGGCTCTAGGGACCCCAAAGCTTCTCAGGAAATGGGGGTTGAATTGAACGACCTGTCGTGCGGCTGTGCTGGTGGGAAGGCCTTCGTGCCTGTGAGAGTGGCTGCAAACAACAGTGCCTGGAAGGGTCCCACTCACCCCCTCCAACACTCCCTCCTCTGTCCTCTCATTCTCATCAGGGTCATTTTGGGGAAAGGCCTCTAATCAGGGGCTTAAACTCAGGTCTGCCTGCTCTGTGGCTGCGAGGGCGGGGCTGTGCACCAGAGGCAGTGTGCATCAGGGGCCGGTGTGGTACGTCTCTCTGGAGCACTGCTTGTACTTAGAAATGAAGCGGATGGCTTGGAGAGCGGAGGGGTGTTAAGATATTTAACTAATAGGTAATTTCAAACACCCTTTTATATAAAACCAAAGGTAGGTGCGTGGTAGAGTAGATGCAAAATTCGTCTAAGAAAGCCTCTGCTTGCAGCAGGGAGCCTTCAGCGGCCCCGGGCTGTCCCTGCTGCTTGTGGCGTGGGTGAGCAGCCCCTGAAGAGGTCTTTCCTTCCACTGCCCCTGGGGGAAGCTGTTCTGCAGGTGGGTGCTGGGCACAGCGGGCATGTTTCTGACTGTTGTGGGGATTGCCCCCATGGCCCAGAGCGTTTTATTTCTAGGAATTGTGGGGGCCCCTGTGGAAAGTGGCCCCTCCTTTGGTGCTAGCAGCCCCACGGGTCAGCGTTGTGAGGCGGAATTTGGGGTTTGGGGATCTGGGTGTTTGAAGGGCCGTCCAGGAAGGAGGTGGCTGCCTCTCTGGAGTGTTCTTGCAGACAGGGATAAAGAAATCAGCGTCCTGAGTAATAGGGCTGAGCCAGATGTCTGGTTAAGTCCCAAGGGGGATTGAAGGAGGAGGGGCCGTCCCTCTGGGGGCAGGGCCGAGGGGAGGAAGCAGGAGGTATTGGGGCAGTGGTGGCACTTGAGCAGAGCCCTGAGAGAGCCCCTTCCTGGTCCTCCACACACTCGTTCCTGTGGCCGATTTTTATAAGTGTCTGTTTTAACCTCATCCTCCCGAGATGCCTTTGTGGTGGAGGGAATATATTTGGAACACGTGGGCCATCAAGGCAGAGGTGTGGCCAGCCACTAACTGACCAGAGCTGCTGGCGGGGAGAGGTGAAGGCCCCAGGTGAGCAGTGCCGGCTCTGCCACCCCATCTGTGACACTGCATTGCCCTGCTCGGCCCTGAGTGTGGGGTCCTCAGAGGGTGTGATGCAGGGAAGGGCGGTGGGGGGGTATTGCTTGGCCAGTGCTGAGAGTGACAGGCCCTGGGCTGGATGCCTCGTGAGCCCTCCAGGAGGCCCTGCTCCGCCTCTGGCTCTGGCTCTTGATCGTCTTCTGCAAACAGCAGCATCGATCGGCTTCCAGGAGCAACTCCAGGACTCAGCCAAGTCAGAGTGGGGGTGTCTGTCCCTTGCAGTGGGGATTAATCCCTGGCTCTAGGGGGCCGTAGGGAGGATAGAGGGCTCAGTGAGCTGGAAGACAGCTCTGCTCATCTTTCTGAGCTGGCCTATACCCTCCTGGCCTCCTTTCTTCCTTTTGCGCCAGGATGGGGCAGCACAGCTCTGGCCTGAAAGTCATTAGCCCAGTTTCTATTCCTTGCTGTGTGGCATTGGGCACAGTGCCGCCCCTCTCTGGGCCTCTACCTCCATGTCTCACCAGTGAGAGGGCATTGCAAAGATGGGCTCAGTGAGCTTTGGTTTGGGTAGATGTCTCCAGGCCCTCAGATAACACAGGCCTGGAGACCTCCGCTGACTGCTGTCACCTACGTGGCCCTCGGCCATTCAGAGGTTCGATGTGGATTCATGTGGACATGGCAGGGTGCAAACCTCTGGCAGCAGTGGCCAGGGTGAGGATGAGGGTTGAAATGGCTTGTTCAGGGGCTGGCCCTTTGCCTGCCATGTGGAATGGGGTGGCCTAGAGACTTGACTTTGAGGCTGGGCTCTCACTAGCCCTTTGCTCTCTGAATCTCAGTGTTCTAATCTGCGGAATGGGGATGGGATAGTCCCCTCTCTGGATCATTGGGATGTTTACGTACAATACCATTACCTCCAAAGGCTCTACTCCTGGAACATGTGACCTCACTGAAGGGAGAGCCTGTGTGTGGCCCAGGGATGGCTGCTCGGCTGTCCTGCCAGCCACGGGGTTGCAGGGGGACATATAAGCACATAGGTGAGCTGGGCTCAGTGGGGTGGTCAGTGCCAATGGCTGGAGGCAGATCCCACGCCGTTGTGAGTGTCAGCTCACCAGAGGAGGCGGTCAGAGCTGTGGGCAGACCAAATGTCCCGCTCCGGGCTGATTGTCTGGCCTCTGCTTGGACGCCCGGTGATGGAGAGCTCGTGATTTTACAAGGCAGCTCATTTCTGTGCTGTGGACAGTTCCACGAACAAAAAACCCTTCCTGATATTAGTATGAAAACCTGTGCCTGGAACTCCTACCCCTTGAGCTTAATTCTGACCACTAGAGGCTTGCAGAACAATAATAATGCTATAACATAGGATATGATATACAGTATATACGTATGATATGTATTATTGCAATAACAGTGTTTACTGAGTACTTGAGACAGTGTCCTAAGTGTTTTAATTAATTTGTTTTTGAATTCCTTTGAGACTCGGAGCTGGAGCTTGGCTGCAGGCTCTCTCAGCAGGTGGTTTCTGTGTGTGCTCTCCGGGGCTGAGATGGGGCCTCTCATTCACTGGGAGCTGAACGGGAGGGCACAGCTCGGCCATCTGAAATCCCTTGGAGGCTACACATTCTGGTACTATCTCCTCGCCCATCCCAGCTTCCAATTCCCTCTGCGTGATGTTCTTTTTGAAGACCGTCTCCCAGCTGAAGACAGAAGCAAAATGAAGTCATTAAGTAGCCCTGCCTTCCCCCAGTCTGTTAACATTCAGGGTCCCCTGGTCTCTGTGTGTCTCGCTCCAGACGTGAACATCAGTCTCTGGCAGCAGAGCCTGGCCTGGGCGGGCAGAACAAGGGCAGATCAAGGGCAGTGCCTGGTCAGGCTGGTTGGCCCTGGCTGCCAGCAGTGAACGGCCACATGGCACCTTCAGGATGAGGGACAGCCTCTTCGAGGGTGCTGTCTCCAGCTGCCCTGCTGAATCCACTCCAGACGCTCTCCTGTTCTTGCTCATCTCAAGATCACCAATGACCCTCATGTGGCCAAAGCCAGTCCTTAATTCTCAGACCTTGTGATCTTTCAGCAGCCGGTCTTCGTCTCCTTCAGGACATCGCCTCTCGGGCAGAGCTTCCTTCTCTGTCTCCTGTGTCTCCTGGACCTCTCAGCGTGGGAGGGCCCCGGGCCCAGCTCCTGTGTCTCTTCCTAAGTTCTCACTCCCTGGACCTCTCCTCTAGTCTCACGGCTTTAGGTCCCCTCTATGGGCTGACAGCTCTGAGATTTCCGCCTTCTGCTTGGGCCTCCTCGCAGAGGAGCCTCCGGCTCATACGTCCACCTCTGCACCCGCCTTTCTACCTGGGCGTCTACGGGGCTCTCAGCCTGAGCGTCTCCAAAGCTGAACCCCTGACCTTCCCCCAGACGCCTGCTTCCAGGGCAGCCGTCCCCTCTCAGCATCTCAGAAGGGTGCAACTCCATCCTTCCCGTCAGAAACTTGGGGCCCGCCTGCCTCTTCCCTCTCCCCCTCACCTCACATCCAATTCATCAGGAAATCCTGTTGGCTCTCTCTTCAGAATATTTCCAGAATCTCTTTACTTCTCGCTCCTCCACTCCTTCCACCAAGGGCCAAGACTGGACTCCCCCAGCAGCCTCCGAATGGTCTTGGTGGCCTCCCTGGTCCCCTTATCCTGCAGCAGCCTTTTCTCACCCCAGCAGCTGAGTGGTCAAGGGGCCCTTTCAACCTGAGACAGAGCCTGTCACGAGATCTGCTCAGGCCCCTCCGTCCCTCTTGGAACGAAAGCCAGCGTTCTTAGACGGCATAAAGGCTATTTGCAGTCCAGGCCCTGCCACCTCTCACGCCTCACGTCCTCCCCTCCCTGACTCACGCCACTCCGGCCACACCATCTCCTTGCAGTTCCTTGAGTGTGAAAGGTGATTTCTGACCTCTCAGCCTTTGCTGTTGCTGCTCCTGCTGCCTAGAACATGATAAGCCTCTGTTGGTCAGTCAAGTCAGTTCAGATGCCGCCACCTCCATGTAGCCTTCCTGGGTTTCTCTAGGCAGGATCCAAGTGCTCTTTCCTTCACCTTTTTCCCTCTCTGTTAATCCCAGTCGCGGTGTTCTTGTTCTCGGTTGCTCATCTGTCTCTCTTTTGCCCTGTGAATACTTTCAGGTGGCCTGGGCCATCTCTGCATCCCCTGGGCTCAGCCGTGTGCCTGGGGCTCGGGGTGCCTTGGGGAAGGAGTGAGGTCTGGAGTTTGTGAGCACGTGGGGGGATCTTCCAAGGCAGAGGCTGGGGCTGGCTCCATGCCTGCTCGCCATCCCTCCTGGAGTCTCGGGTCAGACGCTCCCCACGAAGGGTGTCAGGATCGAGGTGTGGGTAACGACAGGGATGGCTGCCCAGAGAGTGGGCCCAGGAGAGCATGTCCCCCCAGATGGCACAGACGCCGGACGTGCCTGTGCTTGTGAATGGCACCCTGCGTCCTGCCAGGGGTCGAAGTTTTATCACCCCAGCTGCCTGCTGCGCTTGTGTGTGGCATATTTGCTGCGGGCCCTGGGGGCGCTGAGCCCTGGCTGGCTCCCAGGGAGGGACACAGAGCAGCAGCACGAAGTCTGGCTTGGAGGCATCACGCTGACTGAGGGGCTCTGAGAGGGGCATGGAGCCCATGTCCCTCAGCGGCCACCTGATTCTCGTACCTCAGGTCTCAGGGGCTGGTGTCCCTGGGGGCTGGGCACCCAGGCCACTCCTTCTGTCCCAATTCCCACACCTCCAACCAGAGCCTCCAAGTGCCTAGAGGAAGGCGTGAGGATGCCTGACCATGGCCTGTCACCCCACCCCACACACACCCTGCTGTCCTGCCATGGTCACCTGCTCAGCCCCGACACCCCCTGCTGTGTCACCACCGCACCTGCGCCCCGGCCGGCCCTCGCCCCATACCTGCCTGGTAGATGCCTGCTTGTCGTCCAAGGCGTAGCTCCGAGGTGGCCTGCCCCGCGGGCCGCAGCCTCCCCGCCCCTACCTCTCTCTGCTCTGTGCTCACCTCACGGATGCGCTCGGCGAGTTCTGTCCTGGTTGTTTGTGTGTAACTCCCCGTTGCCATTCATTTTTACTTATTACTTTTATTAATATTGGCGTTACAATTAATTATAATTTTAGTCTTTATGTGTAATTTAAGACTGCAGAGTGATCATACTCGTTAGCATTTGTGGACAGCCAGCCTCCTGCCAGGACCTCTGTGAAGCATTTTAAATGCGTGGCCTCCTGTAGACCTCACAGGATCTCAGACAGAGGTGTCGTCATCTCCGTTTTACGGCGGAGTGAGCTGAGCCCACGTGTCCTCTGTGCCAAGCACAGTGCCCGGTGCAAACGGGCCTCAGCCCGTGCTGGTTGAGTGAGTAGAGAACGAAGGGACGAAGCAAGGACAAGCGGATGTTGAATATCTTGCCGATCCCCCTCTCTTTGGCTCCCGGTCCCTCTATGTGTGGCTGCAGTTGGTGCACGTGGAGCCCACTTCCCCAAGTGGACCCCCAGGACCCCCAAAGCATCTTGAGCCACAAGGCAGGTGATAATGCCCACGCTAATCACCTGCACGACTAAATTAGTCCTGTCAGGAGCATTAAAGCGGCGCTCAGGATTCATTAGGATGGATGGGGCCCGGGCAGCGGTGGCACCGCTGCCAGTCGGTGCTGATTAATTCTCCGCAAACTCCATCAATACCCAGCTGCTTCGTCTGGACCAGGGAGAGCAGTTTTCAGGTGGGCTGACCCTGCGTCAGCGGTCTCAGCAGACGGAGGAGCTGTGTGCCCACGAGCCCGCAGACAGCTCCCCACGGGGCGGCCCCCATGGGCGCAGTGGGAGATGTGGGTGGCCTGACACGAATGGCCAGCTGTGTGGGCAGGCAGACACTCAGGGCTAGTGAGCATCTGGGCCTGGGGCTCTGGAGCAGACGTGGAGAGGGTGGGTGAGAGGGCAGTCTGAGAGGGGTTCGGGCCTTTCCTGGGAGTGGTCCTGGAAGGGGCTGTCCCTCCTGCCCTGTGCCCCTCTCCCGTTGTCTCTGAAAGGGAAGAAATCATCTCTCAGGAAAGGATGGAGAACCACAGGGTGAGAATGATTTTTTTCTTAACCAGAGGGTCCCTTAGGACTGACCTGGGGACGAGGGGGTCGGAGCAGTTCCTCAGCAAGGAAGGGCTGGTGGTAAAGTGGCAGGAATTGCAGGGCTGGAGGGAGTGGGCGTGAGGTGTGCAGTGGGTCCCGAACATCAGCGGGGCGTGTGCTCCGAGCGTGGCTGGGCTTTTCTGCCAACCGCCTGTCCAGAGGCAGCGTAGCCTGGTAGCTCATAACAATACAAAAACAAAACAGCAATAGAATGCGTTAGACAATAGTCAGAGCTGAGGAGAATAGTCACCTGTGGTCGAAGCTGAGGTCAGAGTCGGCAGTGGGGGCTGCAACAGCCTCTCTTCCCCATCTTCACTTTTACCCCCCACGGGACAGATCTTCAGAGGACTTGTGGTGACACCTGGGGCCTCCTGTAGGACAATTTGATGACCATTATCTTAGTCAAACACTCCCACTTCACAGATGGAGAAACTGAGGCCCGAGAGGGGCTGCTTGCCCAAGGGTCCCCGTGGATTACTGTTGGATTCCAGGTGAAGGCTACCCTGACTTCACACCAGCTGCCCCCGGAATTCGGAGCTCCGCGCATGCCGCGCACAGTGCCTCCGGCCTGGGGCAGCAGGGCGTCCTCCTGGGTTGCTGGGCTGCGAGCTTGGGACTTAAAGCTTGGAGAAAGGGCTCGAGGTGCTCACAGCTCCCGCGGTCTGGGGGTGGAGCTTAGGGAGGGCAGTAAGGACAGCTCAAGGCTTCCTAGGGCTGTGGCTTCGGCTTGGGGGGTGGGGGGCATGGTTTTAGAGGAGGGAGGTGACCCAGGATCTGTGCAGATGATCAGATGCCGGGACCAAGGGGCCTGGGGCCCTGGGTTCTTAGTGTCCTCCCGGAGCAGGGACTTTACTGCTCCTTCTGGGAGGGGGTATGACTCGCAGGACCCCTGACAGGGCCTGGGAGCTTCCGTGGCCTGGCCTCCTCTATCACTCTCCACGGCAGCATAGGCCCTCAAAGGAGGTGATAGGTCAGATTCGTGCCCTCTTGGGGGTCCTTTGGGCCACAGCCACTCCCAAGAGGCTCCTGCTTGGGCAGAGGTGGAGCCTGTGGCAGCCCCAGCTGTGGACTGCCCCTCACCACAGGTGGGGAGGTGGGGCAGGTGTTTTGGACGCAGCCATAATAACACTAATGATAACGATGATGTGCCACCTGTCGTGCGGGCGTGCCGTTAATGGCCTGCACTGCACACCTGTGCCAGGCTGTGCTGGGGGTGGGGTGGGGACTCGCACATTCAAGATAACTGGGAAGTGGCAGCTATCTTCCATCAGGCACTCACCTGTCCAGGTAAGCTCTTCATACACAGTGCTTCATGGACCCCTTATAGCACCCCGAGAAAGCGGGCCTTATAACCCCCAATTTACGGATGAGGAGGCAGAGGCTCAGAAAGGGTGAGCAACTTGCACAGGGTCACACATCTTGTGTAGGATGGAAGTTGGACTTGAACCCAGTGCTGCCTGACCCCAGACCCTCATCACCTAACCACAACTTTGGGATTCTGTATGTGGGTCATTGCTTTTCAGGACCCCAGTTTGGAGTGGAGAAGAGGAGCAATGGTGGAGGCCCAGCCCACCCCAGGCAAGAGGGAGGCGTGAGCTGGGAGTGCTGCCGATGCCAAGAGTGGGGCAGTTCGTTCTGGGCACGGGGATGAAGAGGCTTCGTATTGGAGCTGGCATCGGGTGGCTGGGTTTTGAAGGCTGAAGCCGCGGGAGAGGCGTTTTAGAAGGCCGACCAGCAGTGGGGCAAGCAATTTGTGTAGTGTCTTGGATGACAGACATAGGCTGTTGTGGTTAAAAACAAAAATAATAATAGTAATTATTGAGTACTTGCATTTTACTAGTTACCTGCACAATCTCATTAAATCCTTAGCAGTAATGATGGGAGTCTGTTCTGTCATGTTCCCCATGTTACAGGTTCAGAGAGGTCAAGCAAGCTGCCCAAGCTCCCACAGCTAAGTCAGGATTTTAATCCCAAGAGTTCAATCTCCAATGTCCAGACTCTTACAACCCCCCTGTGCTGCCTCCCAGGATTGTGTGGGCCTTTCCTCAGTCTGTCACCCAGGAGATGGTCTCAGTGACCAGGGATGCAGATTGGAGAGGTGCTGGCTGAAGGGCCGGCTGCTCCTGAGGAGGAAGAGTGGCAAGAACAGCTTGTCTGGGAGCACAGGCCCAGGAGTGGGGCTGGAGTCTGGATCCCAGGCCTGGCTCTGCTCCTAGGCAGCTGTGTGAGCTTGGGCAAGTCAGTTTCCCTGTCTGGGCCTCGCTTTCCTGCGCTACTCAGAAGATGCTAGTCCTTGCTGGACGTACTGTGCAGGGTTGGAACTACTGCTGAAAAATGGCTGAGGAAAAGGGATGAATATGAGATTAACCAGGTGACTTGCTCCTGGGCCCACAGCCTTCACCAGTGGCCAGCAGTTAAGGAGGTGGGGGCCTCGGCCAGCTGTGCTGTGGTCAGGCAGCGGGCACCCACTTAGGGGGACTGGGAGCTGGCAGATGAGTCTGGCTTAGCTATGTCGTCAGGTGAGGATGTGCTGAGCTTGCAGCCAGCCGGAACACGGGCTCCCTGGGAACCAGCCGCAGGTGTGATTTACAGGAGCTGAAACCCTCCAGCTGGTTGGGAAGACAGTGGCAGGCAGAGCCGACTTTGAACTTGTTATTTCTCCCCTTGGCCCGACTGTTTTTACGTGGCTCAGGGGACCTGTGAGCCTGACTGTCCAACTACAGCTTAGCCTGGAATAGGAGATCCAGTCTTTTTTGTCAGCCCTTGACCAAGAAAGGGTTTGCACGCCCAGGAAAGTTGATCCTTAGTGCAAGGATCTCTCTGAAGGTCCCCTCACCTGGGTGCCTCCCCTTTCCTCCTCTCCCCCGCTGGGCACAGTGCATCAAGCACTGGGAGGGGAGGCACAAGGTCTGGTTCTAATCCCAACTCTACCACTTATTAGCTGTGTAACCATAGACAAGTCCCTTAGCCTCTCTGAGCCTCCTTTTCTTCCCCTGGAAATGGGGATGGTCATCCTTGCCCAGCCAGCTTCACAGGGAGCTTATGAAACAGGTTTAAAAACCAAACTGCTGTACAAATGGCAGACGTTGTTTTTATTGAGCCATTTGTCTTTAAGTGCTTCCTCTAGCATAACACGTTGTCAGGGGACAACTTTCCTGGGTGTCCAAACCCTTTCTTGGTCAAGGGCTGACAGAAAGACTTACCTCCTATCTTAAGCCCTCCATTGCTTCTTCACTAAGTGTGGACTGTATCACTGACTACTTAACCTCTCTCTGCCTCAGTTTACTCATCTGGAAAATGGGGGTGATGATCACACTGTATACTCCTAGGACTGTGGTGAGGATTAAATAAGTTAGTTGATTTCAGGCATTTCAAACTGTGCTTGGCACTAATAGATGCTAACTGTTATTGTTGTCATTGACTCATGCTTTCCCAACCAGACGAGAAGCAGCTTGGGGACAGGAATGATGCCCTAGGTGTCCCAAGCCCACTGTGCCCAACACATAAATATTTGATGTGGCTTCACACATTGCTCTTCCAAGGGTCATTTCCACCTTCCAGGTGAGTGAGGCCCAGGGTCCCTGGTGGCAGCTCCCAGCCTGACCAGGAATCTCTTCGACATAGCTGTCTGCCAACAGGTGGTACAGGTGCTGGCCAGGCCCGGCCTCACCAGGTGGTCCACCAGCAGCCTACTGAGGGGCTGTCTGCCTCCTGCTGCCACTCCCCGTCCATCCTGGTCTGCCTAGAACTCCCTGGAGCCAGCCTGTCCTTCTTCATGTGACAGCTGTCCAGGGTCTGAAGAGAGGCCCGCCCCTGCGTCTGCTCTGCTTTGCTCTGGAGATCCCCAGCTCCTGTAGCGGGCCCTCAGACTCAGGACAGACGTTGCCCACCTTCTCCTCCCGGCCACCCTTCCATGGGCCTGGTGGTGCTCTAAGGGCTTTGCATGTCTCGCACACTTTATCCTCACAGCTCCCTCTGAAGGAGGTAGATATTAAGCTCACTTTACAGATGGGGACACTGAGGCTTAGAGAGGTTGTCACTTGCCCAAGGACTCACAGTCTTTAAGTTGCAGAGCTGGATTCAAGCCCGGGTCTTTCTCTTTCTGTAACCAACTCTCTAGCCTCTTTATAAGTGAGTAGGTCAGAGTAGGGAAAGAGGAGAGCCTTCCAGTGCAGGGGCCCGTACGGGGTCCTCACCCGCCATCTGCGGCCTCTCTTCTGCGGATTCCTCACTCTGCCTTCATACTACAGTGGCTGGAGGGGACAAGCGCCTCAAACTGGTTCCCTCTGGGCCCTTGCCCTTGGGTGAGGTGGAGGGTGTGTCTCAGCCGCCTCTCCCTGTCCCCAATCCCTGGCGTCACGGCGCTGCCTGGGGACCCTCCTTTCCTGGGCTCTCTTGGCAGCAGGACTGTGTGCGAGGGGAGCCCCAGTACTTGCTGGGATTGATTTGGCCTTTGAACGGATAATTCAGGATGAATATGCTGGCGTCCGACTGGAGTGAGATGGAGGGCTTATTGAGCGTTGAGCCTGCTGCGCCACATCAGCTGCTTTATGAGCTCTCTAGAGGAACCCTATGTTGTGGGTAACTCAGCCCTGACGGGCAGGGAGGCGGCGTTTGTCTGCCACATTCCCTCAGTGAGCAGTGTTGACGGGGTTCAGACACCGCACTTGCCCCGTCTGGGTGCCAAGAAGTGGCTTCTGGCCTCATTGCAAGGCAGGTCATTGTCGCTGCCACCTTATGCATCCTGTGCTGCCTGAGAATGTGGGGCGAGGGCCCTGGTGCCCACCTGGTGGGTCCCCGTGTGGCCTCTGGCTCCAGGCAGCCTTGGACAGTGCAGGTAGAGTGGAGGTGAGTGGATCAGAGCCTGCGGACAAATCTCTTTGATTGCTGGCAGCCTGTTAGCCCTGGGTGCAGCCCAGCCCCATTACTAGGGACACCAGCTCTGCAGGCTGGTAGATTCATCAGCAGATCAGAGTGGGTGCATAGTGTGGGGACTCAGTACACTATTGGGGAGGTGTCCTTGTGGGATCAGCCTTGCTTGGTGTTGACACACAGGGCACAAGGTTAGGGGAGCAAAGTCCCTTGTGGGGCCCTATAGCTCAGCTCCACCCGTCACCTCATATGTTTGTCCTAATCAGCTGCCCCTGCAGCCCCTTGGTACTCTAGGGTGGAGCCAGGGCCTAGACCAAGTTGTAAACTCTTTGAGGGAGGGGTCATGTCTGGAAGCATTGTTAGGGGCCACTGGAATGTGCAGTAGGGTGACAGTGAGCACCAATGGCCTTCCTTCCTCAGTGTTCCCTGTGGAGCTTGGCACAGGGAGTGGTACACTGGTGGCACTAGTTCTTTGTGTAGCAACTCAAGTGCCTGTCCCAGCCAAGAGCACGTTCATCCTGGGCTGTGACAGCCTTAGGTTAGGGAAGCCTTTTCCGAGGAAGAGGCGTGCTTGAGAGGAGATGACAGGGAGACGTGCCACTCACGAGGGACAGCTCGGATGGGAGCGCTCAGGTGGCAGGGACTTTCCTGTGGCAGGGGTCCAGAGTAATAGTTAAAAGTCGGCGCCCTGGCGGGGGTAGTAATCCGGTGCTGGCACCAGCCTGCTGTCATTTTTAACACAGTCCACATCTCCTCTGCAGTCCTCGCTCTTCTCTGTGCCCTGTTGTATCACAGGACTCCACGTGTGATGGCAGCGACTTGGGATGGAAGCAGCTCACAGAGCCTGTGCCCAGTTCCCACGTATCTGATGCTCATGACAACACATAGGGGCACTACTGCCCCTGCTTATGGAGGAGGAAAAGTTAGTGACTTGTCCAAAGTCCAAGGGCCCATCAAATGTCAGCGCTGAGATTTGACCCAAACAGCTGGCCACAGGGTGGGCTAGGGCTGCAGTGCCCAGCTCTGTTCCCCGGTGTGCCCTGAGTAAACTGCCTCAGCTCTTCAGAGCTCAGTTTCCCCATCGCGTAAACTGAGGATAACAAGTCTCTCCCATTGCCTTCTTTCCCTCCCACCAGCAGTTCAGAACCCCCTGGAGGGCTTGTGACAACAGAGATTGCCAGCCATACCCCTGAGTTTCTGGTCAGTAGGCTTGGGGGCCAAGAATTTGCAGTCACAGGTTCTTGGGTGAGGCTGCTGCCCATCTGGGGACCCCACTTGAGACCCCCGCCCTTGCTGTGCTGCTTCCCAGCCGCTGGAATTGGCCCTCGAGTCTGGCACGAGCCCTCCGTCATCCGGGCCTCCTCAGTTCCCAGCCTCGGTGGCATCTGCCCCATGGGCGTCGCACTGGGCTCTCTGAGACCCACTTCTTGCCTGCCTGACCGTCTGGCAGGTGCCCTGCCTGGGACGTCTCCTGTGTTTCCTACACCTCAGTTGTGGCTCATCATCGGGAACAGATGTGTGAGTTAAGAGGGGCCCCCGGGGGAGGGGCGGCCCGGGAGAGGTGCCCAGCGCAGCTTGCCCCCAGCCCCGCCTTTTGTGTTTACATAGAGTGGCCGCGCAGCAGCAGCGGACATAATTACTCCTGACGGACTTCATTAAAAGCTCTGGAGCAATTTACGGTCAATTAAGGAGAAAGGAACTGCTTCTCTCCTCAGGCGCCCCCCCCCCCCCCCCGCTGCATGGGAGGGAGTCCTGCCCAAGGAGATGTGGATCTGGTGGGGGCGTTTTGGGCTGAGCAGAGAGGAGGAGGAGCAGAGGGTGGTTCTGAAGCCTGTGAATGCCCTGTCCTCCCAGTCAGCAGCCAAGCCGTCCATTGCCAGCTCTTGGCTGAGCACTCCCAGCATGGTGTCAGAGGCCCTGAGCCTCGGAGGAAGGGGCTCTGAGCCCTGGCCCTGCCCCACGCATGCTGGGGCCTTGAGCTGACCCTTCACTGCTGGAAGCCTGTTTTCTCATCGATCAAATGGAGCTGGGGCCACGCACTTTGTAGAGCTGTTGTGATTATCGAGTGAAATAACGACTGCGGTGAGCACAGGGCCTGCCCCGCCCCAGGTGTGCAATGGCAGGGATGGTAACTCTTGTCCCACCTGGGGAGCCTCGTCTGCCCCTGCTTGCACAGGTGCTTCCTAAAAGCAAACGGCTGCTCAGTTGTCGACAGTCTAAGGTCCCCTTGAGCCTGGTCCAGTCCTTGTCCTCACTCTTTGGACAGAGGAAGCCAGAGGACACTTGTGGGTAGTGCCGCATGGCGCCTGCCCCACTGGGCAGGACATTGAACTTAGCCTCGGATCCAAGGGTGAGCACCTCTTCTTTTGCCTGAAGGCCAGTTTAGGAAAATTAAAATGTTTACCAGCTGCATATCCCTCCATCTAAAATGAAAATAGCTTCATCGAGTGTCATAGGTGGCGGTCAGGGAGGAGAATGAATATTTTTACAACTTAGGTTACCTACTTTATAGACTAGGAACACATCCATGAGGAAAGTGGCACTGCTTTTTAGCTCCAAAAATGTAAATAGCTGAGTCTATTTGAGAAGTGGCCAGAAGGAGGCCATGTTCTGAAATTAGACCGAGGCCACATCGGGGAGACAGGCTGCCTGGGAGCCCCAGGTTGCTTGTCCCTGCTCCAGCCTGGTTCCCTCATTTGTGAGATGACATATGGGCTGTGACATATGACATTTTCCCAGCACAGAGCCTGGCACACCCTCAAGGCTGGTTAATCCCAGCCCTCCCTCACCCAGTTGGCAAGAAGTGTTTCCTTTTCCTTTCCAGTTATTTTCTGTCCAGTCTGATGCCATTAAAAGCATAATGAGACAGGAGGACAGGGCTGCCCCCCCATCCCCCCATCGCTGGCCCCCGGGGCTTCTCTTTCTCAGCCTGTGCTCTCTGGCTCTGGGAGAGGTGGGTGAGTGGCAGGGAAGGCAGGACAGAAGGTGGAAGGAGGTAGCATCCTCTTTCCAGCCGGCTCTCCTGCTGGAGTTTTCTCATCTGTCAATCAGGATGTTGACTGTCTCGTGAGCGAACATCATTGGGTGTAAAGTCCCCAGGGTGTCTGAGAGCCAAGACCCTTGAAGTCGAAGGCGCCTTCATGTTAGAACTGCTCGGTTTTTCCTGAAGGTTTTCTGCCGAGTTCCTCATTCTCTGCCCCTTCGTTTTGGCCAGGGCAGTGTCCTGCCATCAACAGATCAAAACCCAGGCCTGCTGGGGTTTCTGTTGTTGGCCGCTTCTTTATGAGGAAGTTGTAGACACTGTCCCCCCACTACTCTATGTTTGGAGGCCTCGTTAGAATATTTTAGTCGAAGCAACACATACAGTATTTACTCTGTGTCAGTAATGCAGTAAGCTCTTTTAACCTAATAACGACCGTGTGAGGAAGGTGCCGTGGTAACCATTCCCATTTTATAGATGGGGAGACTGAGACACACAGTTGCATGACTTGCCCAGGATCATACAGCTGTGAGTGGGGGTGGGGCTGGGATTTGAACTTGGGTGGTCTGGCGTCAGCAACCAGCCTTTTATCCAGTGTGTTCTGCTACTTCTGAATAATGGTAACAAGGGTAATAACAGCTTCTATCTATCGAGCACCCACAAGATGCCAGGCACTTTGTACACGTTATTGCATCAGATCTTTATGACAACCCGTCAGGTAGGTGTGTGTGTCTCTATGTGGCAGGAGAGGAAACTGAGGCTCAGAGAGAACAATGAACTCACCAGGTCACAGAACTAGTAAACAGTGGAGCCAAGAGTGACATCCAGGGCAGTCTGTCGGTGAGTCCCTGACTGTGGGGGCTTAGGGGATTGTCAAGCAGTCATTCCCTCGGCCGGCCCTGCTGCATCTCCCGGATGCTCTGGCTCGAGAGAAGAGAAGTCTTCTGAGGCCCACCAGTTATCTGAGGTGAGGGCTTGGCTCATCCGGAAGCAGTGTCGCTCAGCCCCACTGTGCCAGAGCCGGGGCAAACAACTCACCTTTGCATTCCTGGGCGAGGCCAGGTGAGGAAGGGGCTTGGGGAAGGAGGGAGCAGAGGGGGATGGTAGAGCAGGACCACAGGACCTCTCATGGACAATTGATTGTTGGCCCCGGTCATGCATCCCATGTGCCCCTCACTGGTGGCAGCTAGATCTCCTTGTAACTTAAACAGAAATCTAATGATGGGAAAGTAAGTTATTTAAAGTGCTATTATAACCTGACATTCCGGAATTCAAATCCCCTTTCCTTCTGTCCTTCTGACCATGTCCCATAGCATTAGTAAGAGCTGTCGTTGATGGAGGGCCAACCAGGTGCCGACACTTTAGTGCCTTGTCTCATTCAGTCCTCACAGCAGCCTAGGATGAGGACGCTCTAATCCTGTCCCCGTTTTTCTCAGTAGGAGACACTTCAAGCGTGTGGGAAAGTATAATGCTGCATTGTCTAAAACAGTAGCCCCAGCCACATGTAGCTGTTTAAATTGCATTAATTACAATTAAATAAGAACAGAAGACTCGTTTCTCGTTCATGCGGCCGAGGCGGCGTGGGGAGCGGCGGCTCTGTGGACAGCACAGACAGCAGGTTTCCGTCATGCTGCATGTTGGGCTGGGCGCGCTGGCAGGGGGGAGCACAGGTTTTCAAATGAGCAGCAGAGACGGGGCAGCTGGCCGTAGTCCCTCAGCAGGGGCAGCCCCCGAGGGAGTGTGTGGCTCTTGACCACTGTTCATGCCTGGCCATCCTCCCCCTGGCCCTGAGGGCAAAGAAAATTCTCTCCAGGGAGCAGCTGGGGGGCTCCAGGTACAGGAGCCACGTGACCTACTCAAGGTCGAGAGGCTGGAGTCGATGGGCTGATAGGAACCAAGGGCCTCGAGTCAGCAGGTGCCACCCGGCTCTCCAGGCCCCAGCTGGGCCAGCTCAGACCCAGGAGCCCGTGGGCGACAGGCCCACCCCTCGGCCAGAGGCAGCCCTGCGGGTTATGAATTTTTACAGCTGTTTACCTGACGTTGTTCCGTCCAGGAATGAAATAACTCTCCCCACGGCCACTATGAATTCTTCGCTCCCTGGGAGAAAGCAGCCCCTGTGATTGGAACATTGTCTGCAGTCCTGTCAGGTAGCTGGTGGTGAGTGACAGGTGAGAGGAGGCAAGCCGCTGAAAGCCATTACCTCTTACTTCAGCGGGCCTGGAAAAATAGTCATAAATTTGTGCCGGGCGCTGAACGAGGGGAGAGCGAAAAACACCAAAAATAAAAAAACTCCTCCCTGAGGAGGTCGTAATTTTCCTCCCGAGGGCGGGAGGAATCGGATGCTCAGAAGGCGGCGGCTCAGAAGAGCTGGGCCGCTCGAGCTGCCACACCCGGGACGGCCAGGGTCAGAGCAGGCAGGACCCTCAGGAGAGGACAGGACCTGGCTCCCCTCCCCATCCAGGCCACCTCGTGTAGGGGTGGTGCCCTGTCCTGTGTGTGTGTGTCCCTGTCCCAGTGTGTATGTCCCTGCCCACATGTGTGTGAGTGTGTGTGCTGATGGGTCTTTGTGAGGTGGTGCCCTGCTTGTGAACACGCCTCTGTCTCCTCATGTGGTATGTGTGTAAGAGTGCGACTTCACCTTGATTTCATACCCTGCTTCTTCTATACATTTGTAGCAACCGACGTGGAGCATCTCAGTCCGTCGACAAGGCAGCATGAGGGGCGTGTGTGTGTGTGTGTGCGTGCGCACACATGGGGGCACAGGCCACCGTGGAGGCTGGAATCTGGGGCAGAGCAAGGGGCTGCCTGTGAGCCCTGCAGGGACGCGTGTGCTCTGGGTTATTATTACTTAAAGGGCACGAGCTCTTTTTGCTTTGTGGAGCCCAAGCTGTTTCTTTGTGGGGGGGTGGAGGAGAGGGTGTGAGGAAGGGCTAGCCGCAAGTCAAAATGGCTGAGCGAGCCCCTTTGGAGACCCCAGAGAGGAGAGAGAAGGACGCCCCGTGAGATCTGGGCTGCTGAGAACAACCGTCTGATTTCAGCAAGTTGAGCTCTCAAACAAGAGTGTGCACTTGAATGAGAACGTTTTGTGGGTGGATAGTGTGTACCAGTGGTTCTCAGACTTTAGCATGCGTCAGAATCCTCTAGAAGGCTTGCTAAAACAGATTGCTGGGCCCCACCCCAGACCTGCTGAATCAGAAAGTCTGGGGTGGGGCCTGAGAATGTGCATTTCTTACAGGCTTCTCAGGTGATGCTGATGCTGCTGGTCAGGGGACCACACTTTGAGAACCACTCATGCACACCTTCAACAGAGTCCTTTAATGAATCCCAGTAGCACAACCTGTGGGGTTGGGCGAGCAGGTAGTGTAGTGCGGTGGTTAAGAGCCTAGGTTGGGAGCTTGGGAGCTGACTGCTGGGGTTCAAAGGCTGACTCCACCACCAACACCTATGTACCCTTAGGAAAGCGACTTAATCTCTCTGTGCTTGAGCTTCCTCATCCATGAAGTGAGGATGGCGATACTATATACGCATAGGGGTGTTGTGCAGAAACTTATGCACAGTAAAGCTTAGAATAGTGCCTGGAACCTAGACAGCGCTGCGTGGATTGGCCGATGTTCTTCTCTCCACTGTGCAGAGGAGCAAACTGAGTGTGGGATCCCAAGGTCACACTGTGAGTGAAGGCAAAGCTGGAACGAGACCCAGGCTCCGGACTCCCGGCTGGTACCTCTGCTCCACTCTGCTCCACTCTTCCCCCTACCTCGTGCTCATCAGGTCCTCTTTCCTGGGGCCCCTTGATTCCAAACGCCCTGGTGTCCTGCCCCAGCCGGCTTCTGGCTAATTTCTACATTCCCTGTTTCACACTTAGCACTTGAGTTCAGCCATTAGTTCCGTATCTGTCCTCCCATCCCCAGAAGGGGCCGTCCTCGAGGGAGGGACCATGACTCTCTTGTCCTAGTCCCCCTGCCCCCAGCTTAGAGATGGACCCAGTTATTAAACTCTCCGCTGTATCCTGACATGTGTCCCTTTTTATTTACCTTTTCTCTCTCCTCCATGCTCCTTTCCCTCTCTCCCTCTCCTCTGTCACTGCTCATCTTCCTTCTCCCAGATGTCCTCACCTCCCCCTGGGCCTTGTCTCCCCAAACCCCAGGGCCTCTGGGCAATACTTTTGGTGGTGCTAGAGTAAAGGGGGCTGTTGTTGTCCAGACGGGTGCTCTGCCGTGAGAGCAACGTCCTCTACTGCCAGAGGCGCACATTCGGCCCCTGCCAGGCAGGCCAGGCCCAAGCCAGAGGGCGCCCTCTCTCCCTCCCTGCTCCTTCTCCATCCTTCATCCTCCATCCTCCATCCAGCAAATGTCATGAGCAGAGCTCTGTGCTTAGCACTAAGAGAATTTTAAGTTTATAGTTAGTATTAGGAGTTTTCAGTCTACTGGGAGCCACAGCCCGCCACCTGCATACAAAGATTTAAATAGCACCGGAGGTCAGTAACCAAGAGACTCTGTCACAGGAGCTGGCGGGTGGCGGGGCTGAGGCCGGCAAGTCGCTGCTCACACCCTCTCCCCTCGGCTCTCCCAGAATGCCCTCCACCAGCGACCTAGCCCTCGCCCAGTTCCCCTCTGCCTTCAGGGCGCCAGCTCCCCTCGTGCTGGCTCTCAGGGGCTCTTTCTCCTGGGCTCCTTCTCTGTGGCCTGAGGAGGGCTCAGCAGCCCCCTCCCCCCCAGAACCCCAAAGCGGCTCATGTCCCTTCCATCCTAAAATACAGCCCTCCTGCACCTGAATCTCCCTCCACCAGCTTTCCTTCCTTTTCCATGCAAGCTCTTTGAAAAAAACAAAATTTTCTACAGTGTTGTTGAGGTACAACTGACATAAATGAGAAGCGACACCATTTAAAGTGTATAATTGATCATTTTGAGATATGTGTATACCCTTGAAACCTTCACCACAATTAAGATATTCATCACCCCCAAAAGTTTCTTGCACTCTATTGTAATCCTTCCCTCCCCCTCCCCCCCCAGGTAACCACGGATCTACTTTCTGTCACTATAGATTCCTTTGGATTTTCCAGAAATTTGCGTAAATGGAGTAATACTGTAAAGACCCTTTTTGTCTGTCTTCTTTCACCCGGCAGACTTATTTTGAGGTCGTTCGTATTGTTGCGTACGTCAGCAGTCGAGCCCTCTTTACCGCTGAGCTGTATTCCATTGTAAAGGTAACCACCATTTGTTGATCCATTCGCCTGTTGATGGACATTGGGGTTGTTCCAGTTTTTGGCTGTTCCACGTAAGGCTGCCGTGCACATTTGTGTACTCCGCACGGACGTAATGCCTTCCTTTCTCTTGGGAAAATGTCTAGGAGTGGGCTTGCTGAATCATACCTGTATGTCTAACGTTTTAAGAAACTGCCAAACTGTTTTTTGAAGTGATTGTACTGTTTGACATTCCCATCAGCAGCGTATCGAGTCCTGGGTGCTCCCTTGTCAGCACTTGGTGTGGGAGGTCTTTTTTTTTAAATTGTAGTAAAATATATATGTAATATAAAATTTACCATTTTAACCATTTTTAAGTGTACAATTCAGCGGCATTAAATATATTCACAATATTGTGCGACCATCACCACTGTCTGTTTCTAGAACATTTTCATCATCCTGACAGAAATTCTGTACCCTATAAACAATAACTCCATTCTCCCCTCCCCCAGCCCCTGGTAACCTCCATTGTGGGAGGTGTTTTGATTTTAGTCATGCTAGTAGCTGGTGGTGATATCTCGTGGTGGTTTTAATTTTCATTTCCCTAAACACTGTGATGTTGAGCATCTTTTCGTGTGCTTGCTTGCCATGCATATATCTACTCTGGTGAAGTGGCAATTCAGATTTTTTGACCATTTTGTTTGTTTTTTTAAAATAATACACATTTTTAAAATTACTTTATTAAGAGTGAAAAAGACACATGGACGAATGCTTCTTTGGTTAGACATATGGCGCAAACTTCATGAAGGAGAAGAAAATACATTCGTTGTTCGCTTGTTAAGGACACAGGGATTTCGAAAATGTCATCTTCAAAATCCTGCGATGTAATTTTTATTATTCTCATTTTAAATATAAGGAGAAGTTAAATGGTCTGCCCAAGTTTACGTAGCTAATAAGTAGTGAAACTGATGAATATAAATATGACTTTTCCTTTAAAGCATTTATGCATTTATTTATAATAGACTTTATCTTTTAGGGCAGTTTTACGTTCACAGCAAAACTGAGTGGAAAGAACAGAGTTCCCCTATTACCTCCTGCCCCGATACATGCATAGATTCCCCACTATCAATATTCCCCACTAGAGTGGTACCTTTGTTACAAATGATGAACCTACATTAACACATCATCATCACCCAAAGTCCATAGTTTACATTAGGGTTCACTCTTGGTGTTGTACATTGTTTGGACAAATGTGTAATGACGTGTATTCACCATTATAGTATCCTACAGAGTATTTTCACTGCCCTAAAAATCTTCTGTGCTCTGCCTAGTCATCCCTCTTTACCCCCTACCTCGTGGCAACCACTGATCTTTTTACTGTCTCCACAGTTTTGCTTTTTCTGGAATGTCACATAGTTGGAATCATACAGTATGTAGCCTTTTCAGATTCACTTTTTCACTTACTAATATGCATCGAAGTTTCCTCCATGTCTTTTCATGGCTTGATAGCTCATTTCTTCTTAATGCTGAATAACATTACGTTGTCTGGATGTAGCACAGTTTATTTATTCGTTCACCCATTAAAGGACTCTTGATTGCTTCCAAGTTTTGGCAATTATGAACAAAGCTGCTATAAACATCTTTGTGCAGGTTTTTTTGTGGATATAAGTTTTCAGCTCCTTTAGGTAAATACTAAAGAGCACGATTGCTGCATGGTATGGTTCTTACATATGGTACATTTAGTTTTGTAAGAAACTGCCAAACTATCTCTTGAAGTGGCTATATCATTTTGTATTCCCACCAGCAATCAATGAGAGTTCCTGTTGCTCCATATTGTCTTTTGACCATTTTTGAAAGACGAGTTGTTTGTTTTCTCGTTACGGAGTTTTGAGAGTTCTCTATGTATTCTGGGTAGGAGTCCTGTATCAGATACATGAGCAGCAAGCATTTTCTCCCAGTCTGTGGCTTGTCTTTTCATTCTTTAGCAGTGTCTTTTGAAGAGCAGCAGTTTTAATGTTACGGATCGTGCCACCAGGCTTCTTGACGAGTGGTCTACACTCGCTCTCTCTTGACCTCAGGCCCCCTCAGATCTTACTCCCCACCCTTTGCAGCCTGCCTCCTGCTCCCACACTCTGCCGACGTGGCTCACACGGAAGCCAGCCAGTGGGCTCCCCTGCCCAGTTCAGGGGCTGCTTTCAGACTTACCACCCGACCCCACTGTGTTTGGCCTTGCAGGGACCCATGACCTAACTTGGTGCTCTCCGGGCGCCCTCCTGCTTCTCTCCCACCTCTCTGACCATTCCTTCTTGGTTTCCATCTCCCACTCAGCATAGTACTTCCCAGGAATGTGCCCTCTGCCCCTTTGCATGCTCTCCATGGTTGGATCTCCCCCTCCGTTTGTTCCATGACCACCCCAAGCCAAAGATACCCAGGTCACCATCCACATTCCAGCCACCTCCCCAGGCTCAGGATGCATGGACCCAGCTGTGGCCTGGCACCTGCACTCATCGTGTCCCCATAGGAACTCCTCCTTGAACCTGTCCTGTTCTAACTTGCCCCCCTTCCGCTGTTTCCTGCCTCAGTGTCTTGTTCATGCAGTTCCTCACTGCCTGATATGCCCTTCCTGGGTTTCCTTTGCTCTCTCTTTTCCTTCATTCATCTCATGCTGTTTCTCTTCCAGAGAGCCTACCTGGAATTCCTTCCTTGGGATCTGTCTTCTGCCCTCTCATGGCCTGTGATACAGCCCATCCCCTATCGTATCACGTGGAAATGATCTGTTCATGTGTTTATTTCCTTCACTACGCAGTAATTGCTTTGAGGACTGATGTGGCTTCTAATTCATGTTCAAATCTCCCGCATCCACAGATGCGCCTGGAATGGATTTGACGCTCGATAAATGGCGGGGGAGTGAATTTCCGGGCTGGACCCTGGGCCAGTCCTGAGCTTTTTGCCCTTGGATCCAGTCTTGATCTTCTCCAGCTCTGCTCTGAATCGCAGGGAGCCAACCCTGTGGCCTGCCTTTCCCAGACTCCTGGGTCAGCTGGCTCCCGTCTGGATTTAGCCAGTGGGAGGCCCTGGCAGGAGACTGGTCAGTGGGAAAAGGGAGAAGCCTCCCTCTGCTTTCTCCTTGGCTGGCGGCTCCAGCTCCCACCAGGTGACCGTGGCCCCTAGGTTTTGGAAACACCACTTCCTCCCTTGTCCCTCCTGTGCAGAGCTGGCAGTGATGGCTTCCTGCTGTTGCTGATCTCTGGGTCACTGCACCATCCCCTGCTTGGCCTCTCAGCTCCTCCATCACCTGTGTGACTGGTCCTCTGAGCTGGATTCCCTCTCTGCTCCGTGTAAGAGTGCTTCTCTGCCTGGTTGGACCTTCTCACACCATCAGGAACATGAGGCTAGGGGGCCCTCTGCTTGTCCCGAGGACGGGCCCTGGAATCATTCGTCCAGAGAAGGCACAGGTGAATGGCAGGCATGCAGGCCCAGACCCCAGCTTGCTCTACCTCCATCCTTTGGCCCTGAAGGTCCTGCCAGGTCCTCCACAGCTGAGCGGCCTGCATCCTTGTGCTGGGGTC
Source organism: Equus asinus (assembly GCF_041296235.1). Classification (NCBI taxonomy): domain Eukaryota; kingdom Metazoa; phylum Chordata; class Mammalia; order Perissodactyla; family Equidae; genus Equus; species Equus asinus. Next base: position 60,155,887 of record NC_091791.1, read on the forward strand.
ACTGAGGGAGCAGCCGAGTGCTGGGCGGAGCAGGCGGGCCGCGCTGGTGCCTCCTGTGCTCTTGGCATGGCCCTTTATCGATGAAGCCTGCTGAGTGGTAGAAGCCAAAGTGGCCCCAGGTGGTGGGATAATAGCATCTTTAATTGTGCTCGAATGAGATTAACTTCTTATCTGACAGTTTGACATCTTTATTGTTATTAATGCCCGAATAATGCATTGTTATTTTTATAAACTCCATGGTGGCAAACATTTTCCCTTTATTTGGATTAAAAATAGATGTATCTGTTACTTCCCCTCATTTCTCCAGGCAGGACTCAGGGTCCCCAGCTGGGGAGCAGGGATGGGATGAAGGGAAACCACACCCTCCTAGTCACCTCCCAAGGGGCCTGAGGGACAAGGCCCCAGAGCTGGTCACATGGCAACAGCCTCTCTGGGGCCTGGGTGAGCCGAGGCCTCCAGGCTTCAGTCACTGCCTGAGGAGAAGGGGTGCTCCTGGGTGCCCCCACCAGAGAGGCAGCATCTGGGATACCAAGTCTGGAGACTGTCCTGGGCAGTTTCAGGAGAAATGTTTTAGTGGCCCCAAATTGAAATTCAGGTTCTCCATAGTACTAAATAGATTGAGAAAAAAGATGGAGAAAATAACGATGAACACTCTGGAAGAACTAAGAGCTCCCTCTGCCTGTCCCAGGGCCAGTTACTCTACCTCTCCAGGCCTCAGTTTTCCTCATCTGTAAAGTGGAGACAATTAAAGTATTTACTTCCAGGGATTTGGGGAGTGTTAAATCCATGTGAAAACATTTAATACACTTCCTGGGGCACATAGTAGCCAAGCGAGATTAATAATGTGAAGTCTCATTGGCCCTCGTGCCAGCTGTCCCCAGGACTGGCCTGCTGGGGGTCCCAGCGGCACCTCTGGGGTGGGGAGAGGCCCCTGCAGAAGGACTGCTGGAGGGCTGGGGAGCCCTGGGCGGGACTGCTCACGGCCCTGCCCCCAGGGCTAAGAGCCGCGGAGGGACAGGGCCCGGGAGCCTTGTGCTCCCTCCATGACCCGTTGCCTACTCCTGGGCGCCCATTGCCTCCACTTACCCAGTTGTTAGCCCTGCTGACAAGGTCGATAATGCCTCTGCCTTGGAAAGCTGGCGCCAATGTCTTTATCAAAGCCAATATTAATTTTCACTAATTAGGAGCTGCCGCTAATGAGAGTCACAGCTAATTTAGCTCATCCATAACCCGGGAACAGCGACGCTCGTGTGCCAGGCTCCAGAGCCCGGGATGCTGGCGCCTGCTGCCTCCCCCGCCCCCTCGCCGCAGTGCTGGGGCACCAGCTGCCAGTGCCGCCTGCACTGCCAAGCCACCCCAGCCAGCCTGTTCTGCTGAGGGCCCAGTGGCACCCACTCCAAGGAGTCCCCCGGGTGGGGCCAGTAGGGCGAGTCCTTCAGGACTGGGTCAGAGTGCCTGCCTGCCAGCGCTGAGCCTGGAAGGCTTCTTATTAGGAAGGCTCTGGCTCCTTTCTAATGCCTCTGCCACCTCCTCCAGGAAGCCCTCAGAGACCACCTCAGTCCAAGGAGCCCTTTCTCGTCTTGGAGAGCCTAGCCCTCACTGACCAAACTTTGGCAGCGAGTCAAGGCATGTCTGTGATGGTGTTGGCCAGTTGCCTTTTCCAGGGAGGCAGGAGAGCACGGTGGTCAGAAGGTGGGCCCCAGATTCTGACAACTGGCCGTTAGACCGATGCCTCAGTCTCCTCTTTGGTAAAATGGAAAAAACAACGTATTACTTACAGGGTCATTGTGAGGGTAGGCTGAACCAATGCCTTGCTGTGATCGTTGCTCTTTCCCACTGTGGTTCAAGGGTCCACATGCTTAAGTCTTGCCTCTTCCTTATCCATCCTGTGACCCACTCCGTGCCCAGTAAAGGGCTTTTCTCAGAGCAAGCAGCTGGTCAAGGGCCCTGGCCAACAGGCTGAGCCCCCACTGCGGTGCCAGTAATTGTCAACTGAGTGAAGGGACTTGGATTCTTGTTTCTCCTCTCTGAGCCTTAGTTTCCCCGTCTGTAAAATGGGACCATTGGCCTGGTCAGTCTCTAAGCCACCTCTCAGCTCTCCTCTTCCATGATCGTTGGAGGCTCTGATGAGTATTTGGTGAGTGGGTGGACATTGACCCCTGGCCCTCACTAGGAAGACCGGAGTGGTGATTTAGTCTCCTCTAGGCCCTGCAGGGCGGCTTCCAGTTCCCAGGTGGGCCCGAGATCAGACGGCGGTCTAAGCTGTGCATCCTTGGAGCAGGGCCGCTTTACCTGGGCCAGGCATAGCTCTCTCTTCCCCTCACCACCCTCCAAGCCACCTCTTCTGGGTAGCCAGAGGGGGGTTTACCTGGCACAGCCCTTGGGCACACAGTGATATCCCTAGGGGCTGCCCAGGAGCATCCTCTGCCCCTCTGTCATCCCCTGGTCCTCCCTGGCACCTCCTGGCCATGTGTGAACACATTTGAGCATCATGATGGTGGCAGGGGGCACATGTGGGTGAGGGGCTCAGACTTTCGTTTGGAGAAGCCCGGATGCTGTGTCCTCTGCTCTGACTCCTGCTGGGCCCCCTGAGCTCTTGCTGGGAGCGGGAGGGCCCAGGAGGGCGGGCGAGGACATCTTTTTTGCACTTATCACCTCAGAAAGCGACCTTCAGGCTGAGCCAAGTTTGGGGGAAGTGCCTTCAGCCGTGACAGATTTGACTATAAATCTTCGGTATTAATGCCTGGTTCCCAAGGTCTGTCATTCTGTATGCCCGCGTGACAAGTGAAAACAGTATGCCGCCCATCCGTCACGAAGGGGTCCCCGCCCCCCGCTGGCTTTGCCTGAGGAGAGGTGGTGGGAAGGGGGTGGGGATATGAAGGAAAAGGGAGAAGCGGGGCAGATCTGGCCAGTGAGCAGAGGGATGGCAGCCCACAGCCTGGAGTGCAGAACCTGAGGGCTGAGGCTGGAAAGTTAGGGGGACCAGCCCCGGTTCCATGCCTGGGTTCCAGAAGCCTGGAGGTGGGTGAGAGGAGTGTCAGCCTGTGAGTCGGGGCTGGGGTGAGCTCTGGCTCCCTTTTCGGTCTACTGGGAGCCTAGGCGGGTTGATTGTCTTCTGTGGGCCTCAGTTTCTGCCCCTGAGAATGAGAGGTGGTTGACACGATTCGCGAGCTCCTCGGCCCTTCTGGTTGTGTATATGGAGCTCCTCCCCCAGGGACCTCCAAACTTTTGGTGACTTGTTTGATGGGAACTGAGTATAGCTGTACACAGACAACAGCATGCACAGCAGGTGACTGGGTGAGAAGCCAAGAAAGGAGGGACGATGCGTCCCTGGCTCAGGTTGCTCCTCAGGGCTCTCTGGAGAGATCTGGGACTGGAACAGACACTTCATGGCCAAATACAAAAGCACTGACCTGGCTGAGGGGACAGAGGTAGCACCAGGCAACTTAGAGAGGGTTTGTCTGCTAGACCTCATGCCTTTTGCACGTTTTAAAATTCATATTTTTACTTTTGACTGCAATTGTGAAGTATATCACATAGACGAACAGTGTATAGAACCAGAACATACAGATTAAAGAAACATTATAAAGAAATGTTATAAAGCAAACCTGTGTGATCTCACCCTGCGCAGTGCTGGAACCTTCAAAGCACCCGCTTCCCGTGCACGGGGTGGGGATGCCCCTCCTCTCACAGCTCCTCCAGAGTGAGAACACTCTCCAAAAGAGCCTGGAAAGAAGGCTTCGACAGTGAGGGGCCCAGGAAATGCTGGGACTGCTTTGCTCTTGACCTTGAATGAATCCTCTGTGCACCATCCGCATGACTGACCTCTCTGTCTCCCAAGGCCCCTCCTACCTCTCAACCATTCCTTCCTCCCTGGCGCCTCTTTGAACGCTGGTGCTCCTCAGACCAGTGTCTTCAGCCTTCTTCCCCTCTCCCGCTACAGCCCTTTCCCTGGTCCTCACCCCTCCTGTGGTTTCAACTGCCACGGATGACGTCCAGCTTTACAAACCATCTCCAGCTTATCCCTTCCCCTGGAGTTCTAAACATAGACATGAACCTGTCTCCTGGAGCTTATCTGAGGCATTCCTCAGGCGCCTGAAACCCAGGTCTAAACCAGAATTTGTCTCCTACCTATTTTCCAAAATTCAGTTGGTACCAGTTGCCTAAGCCAGAAGTTTACAAGTCAACCTTCCCGTCCCTAAGCCTATTTACTAGGTCACTCAGTCTTACTGTTTCTACTTCCGAAATGTCTCTCATGCTTCCTGTCCCTTTCTTTCTCTGCTGGGCTCTTATCATCTCTGCTTAGCCCAGGATTGGCAAATCCCTGGCTCTCATACCACATTTCTCCGATCCTGTGCCCATGCCAGACATCATCAATCAATCATTGCACTTTTCCTGTTCTCAACAGTGTCCCAGGTGGCCACTACCAATCTATCAGAATCAGTGTAGGAGATGGAGGTGATTTGCTATCCACAGCCCAGGTTTCAGTGTCTGTCCACACAAATCTGTCTTCTACATGACTGCCAAAAGAAGCTTTGTAAAAGTACAAGTGAAGCCAGGTTACTCTTCTGCTTTAAAATCCCTCCGAGGCTACTGCTTAACAGGGACAGAGATGCAGTTTTGCAAGATGGAAAGAGTTCTGGAGATGTTGGTGGTGATGGTTGTCCAACAATATGAATGTACTTGGTACCACTGAACTGTACCCTTCAAAATGGTTAAGATGGTAGATTTTATGTCATGTGTATTTTACCACAATTTAAACAATTGAAGAGAAAAAAGAAAGGAAATTCTGACAGATGCTACAACATGGATGAACTTTGAAGGCGTTATGCTAAGTGAAACAAGCCAGTCCCAGGAGGTCAAATACTGTATGATTCCACTTGCACGTGGTACGTAGAGCAGTCTCTTTCCTAGAGACAGAAAGCTCGATGGTGGTTGCCAGGGGCTGGGGTAGGGGAGGGCAGATGCTGTTTAATGGGTGGGAGGGTCAGTTGGGATGATGAAAAATGTCTAGAGATGATAGTGGGGCTGGTGCAGAACACTGAATATACTTAACTAGTGCCACTGCCTTGTATCCTAAACATGGTTAAAAGTGGTAAGTTTTATGTTATGTATATTTTACCACCATTTAAAATATATGCGTTTATATTTTAAAAATCTTTCTATAGCTCTCCAATGCCAACAGGATAAAATAAAAACTTCTTAGCCCAGCACACAGGGCCTTTTGTGACCCAGGCCCTGCCCACCTCTCTCAGCTTCTCAGCCTCATTGCGTACCTCTGCTCATTGCACCCCCTACTCCTGCCATGCCTGGGGATTTACGGTTCTGTTGACCCACCATGCAACCTCATGCCTCTGGGCCTTTGCACCTGCGTTTCTCGCTGCCATGAATCCTCTCCCCGCTCCCTCTGCCTCTGCTCCTTCCTTCTTATCCTTCGAGGTTCTGTCTTCCTGGATTCCCATGGCCACCTTGCCCCATCACAGGGAGTTGCCCTCTCTGCTCTCCTGGAGCAGAGCATCTCCACGGGATGCTGCTGGGCGGGGTTTGGGATGCCAGGCCTCCCGCCCCGTGTTTCTCACTGATCTCTGGTGCTGGTCTCCTCAGCGGAGGGGCACCCGAGTTCCACAGCACATCGGTAACCCCCGTGGCTGTGGAGACGTCTAAGAGCCCATCCCCAAAAGCCTGAGATGCATAAGTGAAATCTTTTCATATTTTCCCAGAGCCCCTCCTTAACAAATGACTTGACCAAAGAAGAAGTCTTTTTTGTCTCTCTCTTTAAGAATGGAGAGGCTGGGCAGGCAGCAGGCTGGATTATCTGTCTCCTTGGTTCTTATGTCTGTTCACTGGTCACATGCAAACTAAATGGCTTTGCGGAGGGGGGAAGGGAAGGGAATGGCCATTTACTGAGTGTCCACTTCAAGGCAGAGACTTTCACATGTGTTTCTTCATTTAATCCTCAGAACAACCTTAACAAGTAGGAATGATTGTCCTCATTATATAGGTAAGGCTCAGAGACGTTAAGTGCCTTGCCTGGAGTCACACAGCAGGTCAGTAAAGGAGGCAGGATTCAAACCCAGGCACAGCTGTTTCCCAAACCTGTATGCTTCTAACCTGCCCACATGAAGGGAGCGGGGAAGGCAGGGCTAATGTTGTTGGGGTTCCCTGTGCTGGTGTCTTTCATCCCCCCCTTTAGGGAGTGGTTCCTCCAGGTGCCCTAGCGGCCTGCTGGTGGAAGCTTTCAGGAAGTCTGTCTCAGGAGTTGGGGGTGGAGGATGAGCTGAATCCCTGAAGAGAGGAGGAGTGAGGGGGGAAGGGATGAGGCCAGGGGCAAGCCTGCTCTGCTGCAGGGGGAGCTTTGTGAGGGGCAGAGCGGATTCAGAGGGACCAGGACAGGCTCTTCTGAGCCAGGAAAGTGTCTCTGCTCCTGTCAGTGCCAGGACTTCCACCATTAGGGTGTCATTGCTTTGGGTCTTTAAAATTTTCTTTCTTCAGATGACCAGCTGCTCCTGAGAAGCGTCACACTTTGAATAGGGCCCTGACTCACGGGGGAGCCTGCCAGCGCCAGGGCCTTAGAAGGTCAGGAGCCAGGCGAGGGTCAGGGCTGGGGCTGACGGCCAGGGATGGGAGGAGGACCCGGCGCCTGGAAGAGGGCTGCAGGGAGCTGAGGGCACAAAAGCGCACGCTGAACGAGAACAACGCGAGAGGTTCAGAGGAGTGTGCGTGTGCGTCTCTGAGGGTGTCTGATGCAGGGGCTTGGAGAGCCGCCGGACAGAGGAGGCTGAGAGGCTGTGCTTGTCGGGATGAGCACAACAGATTTCTTTCTCATTCGCACAAGATGCCTGCCGGCACCTGCCCTCCACGCGGTGATTCCCTGGTCCAGCCTGCCTCAGCCTCGTGGCTCTGCGCCCCTCAGCACATGGCCCCTGCAGACCACGGTGGTGGGGAAGGAAGCGTGAGGAGAACTCGCTTCGTGCCCCCATGCTTGGCCAGGAGATGACACACAGCACTGCCTCCTGTGTCCATGGCCAGACCCAGCACATGGCCCCACCCAGGTGCCAGGGGGCTGGGCGATGAGGGGGCACATGAGAATGTCGGGGAGTCATAAAGCGTGTCTGCCACAGATGGCCGGGCAGGACACGGGGGTTCACTCTGTAGAGTTTTACCCACGCCTGCAGATTGTCATTGCTCTCTAGTTGTGTCTTGTCTTCTGCAGTGGCGTGCTCAACCGGCATTATGAGATCCTAGTGTTTAGGATTCGTGCAGGGATGACAGTGGTGAGCAAGACTCTCTGTCCCGGCTCTGACAGTCCCGTGAGAGGGTCCACGTTAACCAGCTGCTCCACAAACGAGGGTGAGAGCGCACGGTGAAGAGGGCTCTCCCGGAGAGCCCAGTGGCCCTGCAGGCCTGTGCCAGGCGGGCGGTGAGGGAAGCTCCTCCGAGGAAGCACACTTTGAGCTGAGGCTTGAGGGGCCACTTGGATGTAAGGAGACGGAGGTGAGGTTGGTGGCGAGCGTGCCCAGGAGGAGAGCAGCAGAGCGAAGGGGCGGGGGCAGAGGGAGTTTCACCTGCACAGGTACATCAGTGAGGGGTCTCTCCTGTGAACCCGGGGACGCCACTGCTGGCTTTGATGAGGGAGAGGGTGGGGTTGGGATCCTGCGTGGAGAGAAGGTTGGAGGAGCTGGAATGTGTGGAGACCAGATGGAAGGCAGTGTGGTGGTCCCTGCTCGCATGGGGAGAAGGCCATGGATGAGGCACAGCTGAGTGTAGACCACGCAGCACTGGGGGATGGGCTGGCTGTCGGGGTGATGGGTGAGGGAGGAGGTGCGATCGAGGCTGGCCTCCCAGTTCTGGGGCTGGACAGGGATGTCCTCTACAGACCCTCCCCTCAGAGGAAGACAGGGCTTCAGCTTTAGACATTTTGGGCTTGGGTATCCGAGTGTACGATGTAAGGATGGCTTTGTGAAAATCCGTAGCCTGACAGCCTGGAAACCTTGGGGTGGGGTTGAGGTTTGGGGGGCTTTGAGAGCCCTGGGAACCCCATCTCCCAGGCTTGTCGTTGTCCAGCTGTGGCCCTGGCGGCAGCTCCGTTTCCTCAGCAGGAGGCCTGGCCCTCGGCTGTCCTTGCGGGCACACGGGTTTCTCCTGGGAGTCTGTCGGGGGCGTGCCTGCGAGCAGTGGTTTGATCAACAGAGTAAAAGGGAGGAAGTGTCTGCCCCCCGGAAGGTGCAGAGCAGCCCGGACAAGTGAAAGGGCAAGGGCTTGCCCTGGGGCTTCCCTGAGATGGGGCTGTGGAGGCCACCGGCCGCCCACTCACAGCCGCCCTTGAGAGCAGGAGACAGGGGAGGGAGGGTGGGTGTTTGGGGGGCAGAAGGCCCCCGCAGCCCCAGGGAAGGGCTCAGGGCCTTCCAGAGGGTCTGAATGGCGCCTCTTCTCTGAGCTCACACTAGATAAACCGGGGTCATTGGGTCCCATGGAGCCCTGGGCCAGGTCCTGACCTGCATGTCTGTTCACTTGGGGGCCATTCAGCAAATAGTTCCGTCAATACCAGCCTCTGTCTGAACCATGGACAATTCAGGCCAGGGAAGGAAGCTCTTAAAAACCAGAGACTGGGAAATGGCTGGAGAGGGCAAATGGGAGGGGAAGACCTCTCAGAGCAATTTCTCCTCTGCGACCCCATCCTGAGCCGAGCTCCGGAGACCAGGGTTTGAGTCTTAGGAGGCAGCTGTGGGGCTCTGGGACAGCCCTGGGTCCAGCTCTGGGGGGGTCCTCTCGCCGGCACAGGTGAATGAGCCCCAGGCCAGCCAGCAGCAGGGAGGGTTTGGATGCTGTGGGCTGGGGATGCTCCTGGACTGTTTCAGGTCGGCTCAGCTGCTGAGTGCCGCGAGGGATGGGAGAGTCAGGCCTGGCTTGAGTCCTCTTCCCACCCACCCTCCCCAGAGGAGCAGGGGCTTGATTGAGGCCCTTTGTAAGGGGGCAAGCTGAGCCCTGACTGTCCCCATTCTGTGTCCCCGCCCCAAGGCCTCATCTCCCAGCCACTGGGCTTCCAGGCAGGAGGGCCCCTTCCTTCTCTCTCGTTCCCCTCCTCTCCTCTCTCGTGCATTTCTTTATTTCCTCTAGTATTGAACCTCTAAAGTACAGTTCCCTGACATAAAGGACCTCAGATCCCAGGATCTCACGCAGGTCTCCTCCTCCCATCTACCCCTCACCCCCAAGCCCCCATCCCAGGAGAGAAACCTGTCTTCATCTCTCAGCCACAGGACTGCTCCAAAATTGATGCCAGAAGTTTCTGGCCACTTGGAAAGCTTCCTCTCCTATAGGCCATGGTGGACTCTATGGGCAAGGGAGAGGCCGCCTCCCTTAGGGAGCCCCCTGCAGGTGGGGGCTCTGGCGCTCAGGACCACACGGGGGGACCTTGCGGCAGGTGGAGGGCCAGGGGTATCGTTGATGCTGCTGGGCTCATTGTTTAGATTTCTTACTTCCAAAAGGACCTGGGGGCTTTACTGGAAAAGCCAGCGCGACTGGAGATGCGGAGGATGAAATGTCGTGGCATATGGGGGGGAGGCCGGGGGATTAGGTGGTCTCAAGTGCCCGAGTCAAGCAGATTACCACATTGGGGACATTGCGTTTGGCCCTAAGTTTCCTGACAGTTAAATCCAACAGGGAGCCACAGGGAGGTGTTTCCAGGCAGCAGAGAGCGTGCCCATTAATCTGCAGAAGCAGTTTTCCTCCCTGGGAGGAAATCTCAGGCAGGAATTGATCATACGGGTCTTGGTACAAAGGACATTGAGGGCACAGTCCGCAGAGTCCTTCACAGCAGTTTTGCAGAAGATCTGAAATGCTGCTCAGTATCTCTCGCTCCTCGTCCTGGCGTCGACCATGGACGAAGGCAGGGGCCTAGCCGTAAACCACAGCACAGTCGTGGCCCAGATTCCACGGGGGCCAGGGCAGGGCCTGGTTTTCTGGGAAGCCCCCTTGATAAGAGGTAGTCCTCAGGACTTGGACCCACCCCTGCCACAACCCCACCCTGCTGAGGCTCTGAAATCACACCCTCACACCTGCTATGGGTGATGTTCCAGGCACTTCCTAACCTTTCTGGCAGAAGAAGTGCCAAGCTGAACAGACGCTGGCCTGCCGTGGGGCTGGAGCAGGTCCCACACACCTTCCGGTGGGGGTTGAACTCTTTGGGGAGGGGGCTAGGGCAGCAGCTCGTTATCAGTCAGCACGTGGTGTTTCAGTGTTTTAACAACCCGTGTGGCTCTACAGGTGTGTCTCAGCCCGGCCTCAGCGCTGCCTCTCGTTTCCTTCCTCTCTGAGCTCCGTTCCCAGCATCCTGAGAAACCCAGGTGCACACCATCGCTCTCCTTCCCCGCTGGCACTTCCTTCCCGGCGCTCGCTCCCACAGGCACGTTTGCTGTAGTAATTACAGTGCTGGGAAGCAGCTCCCCACCCTTTCCTAGGCCTTCCACAGACCCCAGGGCCGGTCCCCGGGCTCAGCCCTGTGTGTAGATTATCTGATTTAATCCTCCCAGCAGTCTATATGGTGGATGTGATGATCACACCCGTTCTACGGTGGAGGACACTGAGGCTTACAGAGTTTAAGTTCTAGTCCTAGGAGTAGGAGAAGCCAAAATCACTGTTAGTGTGTACGCTCACTCACACACATCAGTGTTTCCACGTTCACGGTCCTGCACACACACGCACACGCTCTCTCACAGGCATATTTTTGCATCCTCACTGCCTGAACTCCCAGGGGAGGTGCTGGCTCTTGTCCTCCAGCCCGGGCGCTCCTGTCGAGGCTGTGGTTCTGCAATCCTCTTCTATCCCACACCTCCCATGACCACAGAGTGTGGCTGCAGTTTTCCCAGGGCCTGTACCTGCACGCGGGGCCAAGGGCCTGCGGCACGGCGGCCCCATCACTCACAGGTGGGAGGATGTGAGAACAGTCGGCGCTCTCTTAAACGTCTCTCCACGTCGTCCTCATTAATAACTGTAATGCCAGCATCACTCGCTCTTAAATAGCCTCATTTATCAACAAGCAATTTGCCGTGGCGAGGTGGCAGGGACGCAGATAAGCAGACGGGGCCGAGGTGCTTGCAAGACACCTGCCAAGTATCTTTCTCTCTCCTCCTGCATCTCCAGGGCAGCGGGAGAAAGAGGAGGCAGTGGGCAGGAAACTCAGCAGAGGCAGATTCCAGCCCGGAGAGAGGCTCTCAGAAGCACCTCTTTTCCTAAACACAGAGGAGGTGGCCATTGGGGGCAGGCGTGGCTGCTGGCAAGGCCCTCGCTCTCTAGGCCCGAGGCCTTGCGTGTGCTCACAGTGGGTCCTCTGTCCTTGAGGCACATGCCTGTCTGTCTGACAGCTCTTTCAGCTGAGCGCAGGACTGAGAGTCAGGAGGTCAGAGCTGGGCCTTGCTCTGCCACCTCCTGACGATGACTCTGGGGATGCCGCTTGGCCACCAGTGTTCATCTGTAAACTTTGGCAGCGATGGTGGGCGTCCTTTGTTGTTTCTGATCCTGAAGGGCCCCTGTGAAAGTTTTCTAAGTATGGGGCCTGTAAGGCCGCAGGTTTTGCTGTGTAGATTCCATGGAGCCGAGGAAGTTCCTTTCCATTCCCAGTTTGCTGGGTTTTTGTTGTAAATAGGTGTTGGTCTTATCACACGCACATCTTCATCTGTAGAATGGACGCCTCGTAGCCGTGGTGAGGGCTGGATGAATACTTTACACAGATGTTCTGTAGTGTTCGGGAGTGCACCTGGCTGCAAGTTACAGAAGGTTGGCGGCCAGTGGGAGAAACCGTAGGGGCGGGTGTCTCCCTTGTAACCAAGTCTAAAGCTTGACAGTTGCTGGAGTTGTTTGGTTAGTGGATGAAGGCTCAGAGACTCGGCTCTTTCTGTCTTTCACCATCGTTGTTGGGCTGACACTTTGTCCTCCGGTGGCAGGTGCTGCCTCTGCATCCCAGGAAGGAGCAAGGCAGAAGGACCCAGAGGCTTTTCCTGTGACGCATCTTTGAGAAGACCTTCCCGCTTACACCCCAGCAGACCTCTCCTGATGTCTCGTTGGCCAGCGTCAGCCAAGGGGAGTGAGACCATTAGACTGCTTTAGCTCAATCCTGATTCTGAGGCCAGGGATGGTCCTCCCTCTGTGGGGCCAACGGTCCTCCACTGGCTGCCTGAACAAATCGAGGTTGTGCGGCAAGAAGCAGCGTGTGGGGGGTGGGCGTGGTTGCTAGGCACGTTGGCCTGTTGTCGGTTGGATGGCCCACATCCTGCTTGCCCCCAAGATGCTCGGATTCCATAACAGAGCCATGTAAACAGGCGGCGCTGTCTGGGCTTCTCGTGCCAGGATCCATGAACCCATGTGGTGCACAAGAAGCCACAGATAAATTTGGCTTATCTTCCTGGAGTGCTGATTTTATTTGATGATGGAATAGAGAAAGAAAAATTTCATATTAAAATAAACATGAATATATTTTGGAGTAGGATGCAGAATTGACGTAGATTTTCAAGGCAGGCCCACTGGACTCTAAGCTCCTTGAAGATAGGAGCCTCGTCTCTCCTGTTCAGTGTTACACAGGCACTCAGTGCAGATTTATTGAATGAATAAATGAGTGAACTAAGATGTAAACCAGTAAAATATTAAACACAAGACTTTGAATTAATTTTGTCTTTGGGGTCTGCTTCTTTAGGATCAACGTCTCCTGGGGTACAAGAGCCCTTCTCCTCTGTTTCCAGGCATACTTTGGTATGAAGCACTGAACTGACAGATTATTTGGTGGAGATACCAGGGTTTCTGAGAGTACAGAGAAGAGGGAGACAGAGAGTGTGGAAATATCAGGGAAGGCTTCCTGGAGGAGGTGGGCCTTGAACTGGAAAAGATGGAATGGGAGGACGAGAGGAGCATGCACGATGACCCAGAGGAGGGGAGGAGCAGGGTGCTTTTGTAGCATGGGCCGGCCTAGAGCAGAGGGTGAGAGGGGGGCACTGAAGGGGGATAGATGGCCAGGGCTCAACTATAGGTAATGTAGCTTAACAGGCAACAGTGTGCCCAAGGTTTGTCCGCGTATTGTCCCACGCCAGGCTCCAACAGAGTGCGACAAGTATTGTAGTCGTCATTTTATAAGTAGAAAATGGAGGCTGAGGACATCGCCACAGTTGCATGGTCAGTAAAGGGGAGGCTGCACTTGAACCTAGCATGACAAACTCCAGCTCTCCTGCTCTTGGACCGTTGCTCAGTCTCAGGCCAGCTTCCCTAGAAACAGACTCTGAGGTGGAGATTTGTATGCGGGAGGTTTATCAGGGTGTGCGGGAGTGAGGGGAGCAGGCTTGGGCAGAGAGAGAAGCCCCACTGTGCTGCAGTTGGAACAACGGCCTCGGCTCATCCTCAGGGGAGCCCTGGGGCCGGGATGATCCAGGTTGTGGCAGGGGCCAGGCCTTTGTGCCCGCCTTCAGTCTCTCACTGGGCCCGGGCTGTACTGGGAGGGGGCATAGCCTCGGGCCCGGCATGTGCTCCATGCCCTCCCCTGTGGGCAGAAGCTGCACCTCCCTCATCTCCCCCAGGTGCCTAGGACGTGCTGTTCCCTCTGCCTGGAATGGCCCTGTCTCCCTTCTCGCCTGCAGAACTCCAGCTTTTCCTCCTAGTCCAAGTTCACGTGTCATTTCCTTTAGCTCTAAAATCTGTCTGAGATAGTAGACTACCACTTGTATAAAAAAAAAGAGAGCATATATAAATGTGTCTGCACACATGTATTTGTATACACATTTGCTTGGGAGTGCATCACAGAAATGTATTTCTAGAAAGATACGTAAGAAACTGCAAACAGTGGTTCCTTGCAGGGTAAGGACTGTGCGGGTGGGGCTTTTTGGATTTTGAAGGATGTAAATTAAATTAATTATTTAATAAAAGTAAAATAAATCAAATAATTATTAAAAACACAAGGAAGGACAAGAAAGTTCAATCGTTGGGTGGGATAGGGCCTAGCTGCTCACTTTTCTCCATGTGGCCCTATCGCCACTGTAATTAAATAATTCATGGTGGGCTTATTTGTGTGGAGTCCGTCTCTCCACCCCCTGACCCGAAGCTTGGTGACGGCATCCCGTCCGCCGCAGTAACGCTGTGGGCGCACACCCCAGCGAGCATGGCAGGATATGGAGTCTTACATCCTCAGGCTGGCTGCTGCTTCTCCTTCACCTCTCTCTTTCCCCCACCCCATGCATAAAACCAGCCTGCTTTCTTTCTACTTTTTGCTTATTAATGCTCTTCATGATCACTTATGCAACCAGCCTAGAGGCCCTTTGTATAATATATCCACCGTGTGCACGGGGTGGAGAGTCGTTGCATACATAATGTGCAGGAATCTGCATTCCCTGGGCCGTGGTCCCTGCCCCTGTCTGTACCTTTCTGAGAATCTCGACAATCATCCGCTGGGTGCCTACCCCATGCCCTGCAAGGGAGCCAGGATCAGACTCTCGAGGGAGTTGGGAGATGGACCGCAGACAGATTATTTCATGTGACTAAGTGAGTGCTCTGATAGCAGAGAACACAGGCAGCTGTGGGGGTGGGTCAGGGAAGGCTGCCCACCTTCCTCACCCCAGGAGATGTCGAGGCTGAAGTGTGGAGAAGGATTTACTAGGAGAAAGGAGGGGAAGGGCCTTCTGGAGAGAGGGGCTTTGGCCTGGCACCTTCTCCTGAGTACAGGATGCTGTGAGTTTGGGTACGGTGCTCAGAGAAGATGGGAACCCTTCTCTCTGGGAATAAGGGCTGCCGGCCCGTCCTGGGCCTCCCGGGGCTGCTGCGTTTATGGGGCCTTCTTCCAGTGCTGCCCTGGCTACCCTGACATCCTCTAGCTGTCATTTGGGTAGTCATTTGTTTCCCCTGAGCTGATAGGAAGCACCAGTGAGCCGCTTGCTGCATTTTGTTCCCAGACCTGCTTTATTTGGCCCACTCGGGGTTTCTTCAAACACCTGATTGGTTGCCAGCCTTTAACATTGGGAAATTCTGTATCAAAATATGGCTTTCCAGTTTTTGTTGATTGGATCTGGCAACAGTCAGCTGGAACTGAGAAAGCCGCCCCCGTCCCCGGCTCTTTAGAGCAGCGCTGTCCCCATCTGACCGTCTTTGTTCATCTCTATTCCCTGCCTGACCCCTGTGACTGAGCTGTGGCTTTGTGGATTCCTACGGAGACCAGTTAAATAGCCTGAGCAGTCTCTGTTCTGCTCTTGTTCTTGAAAGACATTTTTGCTTAATAGAGAATTCTAGATTGGCGTTTACCTTCTCTCAGCACATTGAAGATACCAGTCTGTTGACTGTGGCATCCGTTGCTGTTGTTGAGAAATTAGTTCCAGTTTAACACGTGGTTCCTTGAAGGTGGTCTGCTTTCCTTCTCTCAGTGCTTGTAAGATATTCTATTTTTCTTTGTTGTGCAGTTTTGCTATGACCTGTCTGGTGTGAATTTCTATTTATTTGTCCAGTTTGGGTTTCATTGGGCTTCTTGAATTTATAGACTGGAGTCTTTGATCAATTCTGGGACATTCTCAGCCATTATCTCTTCAAATACTGTTTCTGCCCATTCTTTGCTTCTGGAATCTCAGTTCAATTATAGGTTAGACCTAGTCATTTTATCCTCTGTGTTTCTTAGCCTCTGTTATATTTTCCATCTCTGACCCTCTGTGCTGCATTCTGGACGGTTTCTCCAATTTTATTTTCAATTCACCAATTCTCTTTTCAGCCATGTCTAATTTCAGTGAAACCAATGCATCTGAAATTTTGATGATCATATTTTGATTTCTAGGAGCTCTATTTGATCCCTTCTTTAAGTTTCCTTGCTCTTCATCCATACTGGCAAGCTTCTCTTTTGGTTCTGAAAGCATTATAAACATATTTTATTTTCTATGCCTGACAATTCTAGTATCTGAAGTGTTGGAAGGTCTGATGATGCTGTTTTTGAGTTTCTCTCGTGGTGTTTAGTGTGCATGTTCATTTCGACTGTGAGCTCCTTGTTTGGTTGGTGGGGTTACTCCAGAGAGGATTGGTAATGGTTTTTATGAAGCTCTCAGGCTCACTACTTGTCTGGAGCCACTTTGAATTAAATTCTTTGCTGAAGGATTTTTAGACACCCAGGCAACGTGAAGCTGGGCTGCAGATGCCTGTGTGAGCCACCTCGTGGATCTGAGTCCCTAAGGGCCACATCTCCTTTCTATTCAGCACCACAATGTCAGAGAGAAATTTGGGGTTTTTAAAGATTCCTGGTTCATGTGGGGATACAGATTTATTTCTAGCTCACCCTTACGCTAAGGGTGTGCCTGGGGTCCCTGCGTTGGTGGGGATGGTTTTCTGTTAGACTCCCTATGCTGAGTGGGGCGTGGTGGGCCCCGGGCTCTTCTCCTCTCCTCCGAGCCCTGGGGGCTGTGACAAGGAAAGCTCAGCTTCACCTGGTTCCGTCAATGAGCCTGAGGCATGAGTCAACCTCTCTGGGTTTCTTCCTTCACTTAGTATTTGCCCTGATTATTTCTTATTCTCTTATCAACTTATTTATCCATTTAATAAGTTTTAAAATATTTTATCTGGTATTTTCAGTTGTTTTCAACTTCCAGCTTGGTCCAGTACCTACACGATGTTGCTGGAATCAGAAACCAAGACCATTTGAACTATGGCCTGTTTGAGAGTAGGATTTTTTTCTTGTTATTTATGTTATGACTTTTGTTGATTCTCACTGTCTAGTTTGTGTCTGGCACACACACTGAGGCCACATGGTAGATTCCTCATAAATGCTAACTGAGTAATGAGTGACTGAGTAGGTGAGTGAATAATGGGTGGATTAGCTGATAGAATGGAAGGTCATCACATTACAAACAAGGAAACTGAGGCCAAGGGACTTTCCAGCACAGCAGTGGCTAGCTAAGCCAGGGCTACTGGAATGAGTCTTATTAAGGACAGCCCAGGGCTGGTTCAGAACAGGCAACTGAGGAATCTTTATGAATCAATTGGGAAATGATATTAATAACTGACATTTACTCAGCACATACTTACCTGTTAGACACTTTCTAAGTCTCTATGTATGTTAACTCCATTCTCACAACAAGCTTGTGAGGTAGGTACTGTCATTATTCACATTTTACAGATGGGGAAACTGAGGCACGGAGAAGCACAGTAACTCGCCCAAGGTCACCCATCTGGTAACAGTGTCAGCATCCAAACCTGGGCAAATCCAGTTCCAGAGCTTTCCATCCTAACTGCAGTGTTCACAGGGACCCTAACTGGCCTCGGCCCCATCCCTCCAATTGAGACTTTTTTGCCATCTTTATCAAGGTATAATTGCCAAATAAAAATTGTATGTATTTAAGTGTACAACTAGATGTCTTGATATATGTTAATGTCAAATGATCACCACAATCAAGCTAATTATGGTATCCATTACCTCACATGGTTACCATTGTGTGTGTGTGTCTGCAGTGAGAACACTTACGATCTACCCACTTAGCAAATTTCCAGTATACGATACCGTGTTGTTAACTATAGTCACCATGCTGTACATGAGACCTCCAGAACTTTATTCACCTTACACAACTTAGACTTTGTACCCTTTGACCCATGTCCACTAAGCAAGACTTTTGGTGCTATTCGGAAATGCAAGTGGCCCACATGCATGGATTGGGTATGTGTGAGACTACCAGGCCCTCGGGTCATGTGATCGCAGCTGGGTTGAGAGTGTTGATGGAGGTCTTCCCAGAGGGTTCCCTCCAGGAGGGCCGTGTGATGGGAATGTGGGGCAGACTTTGATTACTCTTCTCCTGGTGGCCCCACAAGCTCGCTCACCTTACTTATTAAAGCGTCCCTTAGACAATGACCACTCTGGAGTTGTTTCTCTGTCCTTCATCTTTGCCCATGAGGTGGAGGGAAACGGGGCTTTGGGGAGGAGCCCAGCCCCTTGCCTGGGTGGAAGGCTCCTGGTGGGGACAGGAAGGCAGCAGTACTTCCTCCCTTTGCCTGGTGGGTGGTGGGAGCTTGTCACTGGCATCCTGCCGCACCCTCTGACCTCTCTTGTAGGAAAATGATCCTCTGGGCACTGGCCGCCTGGCCCCAGGCCCTGTCTGCAGTGGAGGGCAGAGGGACCTAGAGAGTATAAGCACATGTCCTCTACCTCCCTTTCTAGACCTCTTGAATCTCCAGCAGGTTCAGAAAACAGCTTATGAGGGAAGACCCGGAGAGAGAGAGGGAACAGAAAGAGCCCAGGGGCTGGCCCACAAGTCTCTGAAAGTGAATTACACCCCTAATGTTCAGGGATGAGGGTACTGAAAACCACGGGGTGACAAGTATGGATGCTAAGATGTGTAGGTAGCCAGTCTCTGGGCAGTTCCTTGCCTAAATGGTAAGGACCCCTCTGCAGCCCACCCTCAATGCTTCACTCACTTGTTCCTGCCTCCTATCCACCAACGTCCACCATTTCCACCGTGTAGGGTCTGAGAGCTTCCGGCTCCATCCACAGGGGACTGGGAAGAAGAACCCTGACTCCAAGGGAAAGACGACCTCTGAGGATTCTAGAAGTTTCCCTTCTGCCTAATTAAAAACTGAACATCCCTCCCGGTTAGGCAGGGAAAGCTGTCGGCTCTTGTCTCTTCTCTGTGTCCCTTAAACAAAGACAGCAAGACAGTCCTGGGTTGGAGTCCTTGGTATGACTTGAGCATTTCAAGGGCCACACTCCTGCAAACTCTGGAACCATGTCGCCCTGTATTTACACAGGGATTCTTCACTTCATTCATTCATTCACTCACTTATTTGTTCAAATGACACTGATGAGGGCCTGTCCTGTGCGAGGCCCTGGGGATGCAGCAGGGAACAAGGGTCAGGGTCTCTGCCTCAGGGCGCTCACAGTTAAAGGAGAATTGGACCAGAAGATGAGTGACCAGTTAGGACACAGTGTCTCAAGTGCTTTGGTTGGGCTCTGCTGTGGGGGAATTGAAGCCTCTTCGGTATGTCTGGGATTTACGAAGTACCTCCTCTTACTTTGTCTGGCTTGACCCTTGCCACAGCCTTCTGAGTCAGGAACACCGCTGGTGAGTTGGCCAGACTTGCTTAGGTTATGCAGATGGGCCTGGGAGTGGGACCTGGGTCTCTGACACCAATTCCAGGTGCTCACACTGGTCCAGTCTGGACTCATCACTTGACTGCACTGAACCATAGTTTCTTCAGTGTTAAGAGAGTGTATAGCCACTGGCCAGCCCACTCTGTGGGCGTGTGGTGGCAGAAGACCTGGAATCAATGGCCAGGAAAACGCTTTCTAAGTGTTGGGCGTTGTGCATATATTCAGAGTTATTATGATTATTATTTTAGGTGCTCAGGATTTGGCCTGAGTGAAAAGCAGCTCACCTGCCACCCAGCTAAGGAGGTCCAGGTTCCCTACTCATGAAGCAGTGACTTACAACCTGGCAGGGAGATAGGCTGCATCATCTGGAGGAGTGGACTCATACTGCATTCATATGTTCCCTTCCATGGCAGAGGTTCTGCCATGCTCCTCAATGAGAATAATGTATTCATTTATTTGTTCCTTTACTCCTTTGTTCATTTGCTCATCCATCCATCCACCCATCTACCCATCCATCCATCCATCCTTCCTTCCACCCACCCACCCACCCATCCACCCATCTACCCACCCATCCATCCACCCATCCATCCTTCCTTCTACCCACCCACCCATCCACTCAGCCACCCACCCATCCGTCCACCCACCCATCCATCCTTCCATCTATTCGCTCGTCTACTTATCCATCCATTCACTTATCCATCCATTCACTTATCCATCCATTCACTTATCCATCCATCCATCTATCCATCTTTACTTCCACCCAACCACCCACCCATCCACTCACCCATCCATCCACCCACCCATCCATCCATCCACTCATCCACTCGTCCACTCATCCATCCATCCATCCATCTTTCCTTCCACCCACCCATCCATCCACTCATCTATTCATCCGTCCATCCACCCATCCATCTATTCACTCATCCATCCATCCATCCACTCATCCATCCATCTCTCCATCCATCCACCCACCCACCCCAAGAAAAGATATGCCCGAAGTAAATACAGCCAGATAATTTCCTGGCCCAATGTTTTCCCAATTATTATTTCCTGAACCATTGATGTCCTTTAAGATGCTCTTGGAAGAAAGGATTTCTTGGCCAAATAAATTTGGGGAAAGCTGTATCTTCTCTACCACCTTGTGGAGCTTCACGATGCATATTAATATAATAAAGGCTCCCAGAGGTCCTGCAGGAAAGAAACCTGTTAAAAAAATTTTTTTAAAGTAATGTTCCCTAGACCTTTTTGACCAAGAAATGCTTTTTCATGGAGTACCCGTTAGCCTCCTAGGGAATTAATGATTCATGAAATACACTTTGGGAAGCATTTCTTTAAGCACAAAATCTTTTTTTAATTATAATGACTTGCATGGCGTATTCATAAGATCTATTATATATGGACCTGCCTTCTTACACAGGGATGACTCATCGTCAGCACTTTCTTGGCACATCATTGAACACCTCACCATGGATATCACTCTAGGATGATGCATTATCATTGACAGTAGCTACGGAAAGGACAGATTAAATTCTTCTTTTTTGGAGAGTTTTGCTCTTTCCCTTTGTGAGCAGCATAAGCGCTTGTTTATTGCTTCCTGTATTGTTCATGTACCTGCCTGAGATTTCTATGACTTGAAAAAACAAAGAGCCCATCCCAATCTACTTATAGTCATGTGTGAAGTAAGAGTAAGCAGGCTCTGAGTGAGGACCTGACCATCTCTCTCTCTGTTTCATGATGAGCTTGAAATTTAGTGCATGGATTTTGTACCTTGACTTTTAGCTGTGAGGTCTTTGGGGCTAATTTCCTGCTTTCATCTATGTTGTGGATAACTGAATATGTGGGATGTGACTCATGGCTATATGGAGTGTAAACCCCTAGAAGAGTGAAGGCCCCCTGTGAACTGTTTGGGGCCTGCACTAAATAAGAACATTGTCTTCAGGGTAAGATGGTCCTAGATTTGAATCCTGACTCCACCTCTTCCTGACTGTGTGATCTTGGGCAAGTTGTTAAACCTCTCTGAGACTCAGTCTCCTCATTTGAGTGGGAATACCTTTCTCACAGGTTTGTGGTAAATATTAAATGAGATTGTGCATGTGAAGTGCTTAACAGAGTGCGTGTCATACAATAGATGCTCAATAAATGGTAGCTAGTGGCAAGGCTGGGACTGGGGTGAGGTAAGCAAGGTGCCCAGGGCACGAAATCTTAGGGGACACTCTGAGACTTGTGGAAGTACAGGGTCAGCGCCTGAGAACCAGTGCCACCTTAAATTTTGCATCCTGGGCTCCTCTCTTGTCTCACTCCTGGCTTGCAGGATGCTGTCACCCCACAGCTGTTCTCAGAGACTGAGGGCCTAGAAGGCCTCTGATTAGCTGAGAGAGACCCATGGCCACCTAGAGAACCAGCTCTGCCACCTGTAACTGCCTCTGCGCCTGAGGTGGCAGGTGGGCCTGCTGAGAGGACCGGCTCCAGATGAACAAAGGGCTGAGCTGGGGAGAGGTGGGACTGGAGACAAGCCCAAAGGGCTTACTCACCGGGGGCCCTCCAAGCACAGGAACCGGCATGGAGCCCCCTCCCCCCTGAGTGGGGACAGGGCCTCTGCCAGCTGGCTGGACCCCCACTTCCCTGTCAAAACTTTTAAAAACACAAACAGTGGCAAGAGCGGCATTTGCATAAATCTCATTAGAAAAAGTGCAAGTTTCATAAATCTTGTGATAAATTAGTACGATATCATTTTCAACATGATGTATTAATTTTAGCGCAGAATGAATGGTGCTGTGATCATTGTGGGTAATTATGAGTCTTCTCAAAGAAGAAATGCTTTCTGGGGGGACTTTGCTGGCCTCCTTGGCTGTGGGAAGGTGGGAGGGGGAGCAGGGCTGAGGGAACAGAGTCTTTCTCACGGGCTTTTCTGGTTGCCCCTTTCTTAGTTTCCTTTCCTGCTGTTGAGACGTGAAAAGAAGCAGCCTCTGGGGTTTGGGCCTCAGCTCATGGGTGGACAGTGGGGCACAGGAGCGGATGGGATTCTGAAGTCAGGCCTTAAGGTCCAAATTACCTTTGACAAGAATTTTAAATGACTACAACCTGGGCCCATGGAAGCCCTGTCCCTGTGGTTCTCAAAGCTGTGGTCCGAGACCAGCAGCCGTAGCATCACCTGGGAGGTGTTAGAAATGCACATTCTGAAGCAGGAACTCTGGGAGGGGCCGAGAATCTGAGCTGCAAACAAGGCCTCCTGGTGACACTGATGCAGGCTGAAGTTGAGGACCACTTCCCTGACCCAGAGATTCTCAGTGCAGCTCACATTGGGATCACTTAGGGAGTTACAACAAAATACTGATGTCTGGGCCCTAGACTCGGCCAGTTAATTAAAACAGAATCCTTCGGGGCAGGGCCGGGGCAGGGCCAGGGCAGCCTTAGTTTTTTTTTTTTTTTTAAAGATTGGCTCCTGAGCTAACTGTTGCCAACCTTCTTTTTTTTTTCTGCTTTTTCTCCCCAAGTCCCCCCAGTGCATAGTTGTATATTTTTTAGTTGTGGGTCTTTCTAGTTGCTGGGCAGCCTTAGTTTTAAATGCTCCCCAGGTGACGTGAATATGAAATCAGGTCGAGAGTCACTGCTTCCAAGCCGTGGATTAACTTGTTTTTTTATATTTGGATTTGGAAAATTTTGAAGACAGGAAGGGGCAACAGAACAAATAATTTTATTCTTTTTCTGCCCCGCCTATGGAATTGGCCTGCTGAATGTGCCTGGGGGCACCCTGCTGCGGCTGGCCTCCCCCCCGCCCCGTGTGAGGGTGTGGAGTCCCCTGGAGGAGGGTCATCAGGAAGCTGCCTTCCCCGCTTGCCAGCCAAAGGTCATTCCCAGTCTTCCTGTGCTTAGGATCCCCTGGGGGTTTAGAGCCTCCCAAAGCCTGGCGTACCCCAGACGGCGATCACAGCCTGGGGGGTGTGGGGGACACAGGCACAGTATTGTCTGAAGCTCAGGCAGTTCCAGCGTGCTGACGAGTGTGGTTTTCCTACATCCTAGATCCTTGGATTAGTCCTGAAGATGGAAGGAACTCAGGGATCATCTAGATTTTGGTTATTGACCTTGGCTGCCCGTTGGAATCCTCGGAGTTTTTTGTTCTTGGTTTTGGTTTTTGTCTTTAAAAATCTGGGGAGCCCTTCCCCAGAGACTCCCAGGTCTGGGGTACAGGTGGGCAGCCGCGCAGGCGATTCTAGCGTGCAGCCAGACCGGGGACCTGCTGGACTCAAGCTAAAACCCCCAGCGTTCGCAGGAGGCCTGGAGAAGCAAGGGCCGCCTGGCAGCAGAGTCGGCAGCCTGAGCGTGCACACTGGGGGGCTGTGTAATGGTGACGCGCAGGGCCTCGTGGGAGCTGGGGATGGAGTGGTGACAGGCGCAGGAGCTCAGGGCAGGAGGGTCTGCCGCCTGCCCGTGCTCAGAGAATCTCCCCGAGCCTTCAAGGGCCTGTGGTGCTCTGTTTACTTTAATGATAATGTCAGGTTCAATTTGCCGTCATTTTTCCACATTTCCTTTTGTAAAGTTA
Source organism: Equus asinus (assembly GCF_041296235.1). Classification (NCBI taxonomy): domain Eukaryota; kingdom Metazoa; phylum Chordata; class Mammalia; order Perissodactyla; family Equidae; genus Equus; species Equus asinus. The sequence continues at coordinate 60,179,505 of NC_091791.1, forward strand.
ATTGAACAGTTCAATGAATTGAAAAGTTTCAGGAGAAGAGAAAAAATACCCACCCCGCTATTATCGCTGTTATTAAATCCAGTAACTACCGCTGCTCTCCTGGCCCCTGTGACAGGACTTCGGCCCCCAGGAGCCTGGGAGCTGCAGCAAGGACGCAGGAAAGGCAAGCGGAACCTTCCAGAGCCCCTTTCTCCATGGCTATTTCATGCTCAGGCGGCTATTTCCGAGCAGAAAAGTTGTCCCGTCTACCCTGGAGCATGGCTGTTGGGCCCGATGGGTCAGGCTCGCTCCCAAGAGTCTCAGCCAAACTGGAGGCTTCGCCCGCGGGCCGGTCCCCTGTGCCCTCTGCCCTCCACAGTCCCTGTCCACAGCGTGTGGCAAACCGTCATGATCTTGCAGACATTTTAACTGGACGGGACCTCAACGTGTGCAGTGGGAAGGATGCTGGGGAGCCCAGACCGGTCCGAGTCTCAGCTCCCCGACCTGTAACTGTGAGCTGGGCACCAGGGTCTCATCACTGAGCCCCGCAGCCCTGCTCTCTCCTTTGTGAAACGAGCTTGTTGGCCACCTCAAGAATGAGAATATGTGGCACATGTACAGTGACTCCTGTCCACTGCTCACGCCAGGGGTGTCTAATGGATCACAGCGTTCTTTCCCACCGAGCTCAGAGGCAGCTTTGAAATCCTTCTCCATACCAGGCCCATGAGACCGTGACCTGGGGACCAGTGTGGCACGTGAACCCAGACCCATTTGCTCAACTTGGATTTGGTTCTGTCCAAGGACCCCTGTGCTTTGACCGTTGACATCAGCCCTTTGTGGTATCAGTGGAGAAAGGGAGGCTCAGATAGGTGAATGGCTTGCCTGTGGTCACACAGGAAGTCGTTGCTGAGTGCCGACCAGTGCCAGCTGTGTTTTATGCCCAACTACTTCTCTCTGTCTTAATAAAGGGGTTTCACTGAAGCTGCCTTCTTCTCGAAGCTTCTGCGTCCTTTGACCCTGCGTCCTTTGGTCCTGTTTCCCAAGTCCTCAACCCCTCATCAGGATGAGGAGTGCTTCTCTTGGGGGTCACAGCCCGTGAACCAGGGTGCAGTGCGGGAACACAGTCTTCATACATCTGGCTGTGACTCGACCCCACACCCATGCTCATGCTTCCCAAATGTGCCCGTGAAGGGCCAGGAAAAGCAAGTGGCTGACGGGGATGTGGGTCTGTCCACTGGAACGTCGGCTCCAGGAGGACAGGCACTTCTGTCGTGTTGTGCATTGCTGTGTCACCAGTGCCTGGAGCAGCGGCCAAGACAGAGCAGGTGCTCAGGCAGGGTTTGTTGAGTGAATAAGTGAAGGACTATAGTGGCAGCATGGGGCTTAGAGGGGTTGGTGAACAATCTCAGCTCTGCCATGTGCTAGCTGTGTGACTTTAGGCGAGTAACTTAACCTCTCTGTGACTCATAAGGTTATAGGGGCTTAGAGCACTTGGGTGTCTGCTACCAAGCCTGGCAGCCCTTGGCAGTGATGGCTCTTATTTGCTGTGTTGTGCCAGAAGCAGAACAGCTCCCGGCTTCTGAGACTCAGTGCCGGGTCCTCAAATATTTGATGTCTGATCTTTCTTCTGGTGCTTTATTACTTTAAAACAACAGCAATAACGTTAGCTCCTATTCTTCCCCGCCACCAAAACCTCTGAGTTTACATCATCCTGCTCTGCTCCATGTCTCCTTCTTCTCTGGTGAACTAGCCCGTCCCCTTGGCCATCGGACCCCGCTGTGCCCAGGTGAGCTGGCCACCCTTCTCTGACTTGCAGGAGGGTGTCCCCACCTTGCTGGCAGGTGATGAGTGGGCTGTGGAAAGCTGGGGCGATGGAGTGGGGCTCGCAGTCCTTGCCTCAGGGGTGCTCACCTTCATACCAGCCGATTAATCCAGGGGTCCAGAGCAACCTGAATCATGGAGGAGCCTAAAGCACGGCGGGGAGCAGGGGGTCTCCCTGGGGGTCAATCTCTGTGGGGCAAGGGGAAGGCAGTATTTAGCTGCTTTGTGATAAAAGCCATGAGGGTGGTGGAGGGAACGTGAATTCTGAATCAGACAGACTTGGGTTCAAATTCTTGCTTTGCCACCTCCTAGCTATGTGACCTTGGGTGGGTCACTGTACCCCTCTGAGCCTCAGATTTCTCATCTGTGTAGTGGGGATGCTAACCCCACTCTGTGGGGTTATTGTGGCAAATAGATGACAGAGAGAACGAATGAAAACCATTGAGCGTGGTGCCTGGCAAACAGTAGGTGCTTAATGAATGCTAGTTTCCTTTCCCCCAGACAGTTCGAGTCGTCTACTCTGAGTGGACTGAGCCTCAGGGGAGAGGGTGCGAAGATGGCCTGTGGGTGCTGGAGACAGGTGGCTCCCTTCACCCAGGGCACAGGCTTTCCGGGGAGAGGAGGGTGTGGGTGAGTGCAGGGCAGGCCCCAGGCCGGTTGCCTCTCAGGAGAGGGAGCCATCAGATCTCACTCTGGGGCCCCCAGGTGGGTGTAGGCAGGGCCTAGGAGAGCAAAAACCAAAACTCGGCTCCCCTGCGGTCAAACCAAGTTCAGAGCCTGGGAGGTTAGAGGGAAGGAGCCTGACTGAAGGCGGGGGGCGGGGAGGGGAACCCTGAGACAAATGCGATGACCCCCGGGAGTCAAGGCCTTCGCTGGCCTGTCCGATCCCAGAGGGGAGACCAATGAGACTGTAGGCTCCAAGGCCCACCTAGGCCTGGGGGCGCTCATCCCAGGGGAGGGGGTGGGCAGGAGAGACCAAGGCCAGGGCAGCTGGGCGCCTCCGGACTGGGAGGAGGAGGGGGCTCGCTCCTGATGGGGTGGGGCTTGTACAGCAGCCCCACAGCCATGTTGCTGGGAGAGGTCATTCTCAGAGAGACCTGGTCATAACCCATGGCCGTAAGCTGGGGTTGACAGCTGCCCTCTGCCACGCCTTGGCCCAACCACTGACCTGTACACAGCCGTCCCAAGCAGCCGTCTCCCAGCCAGGACCCCGCTCCTCCCTCTGCAAAATGGGAAGGGACTTTGTCTGCTTGGTCCTCACTTCAGCCATAACTAGTCTCTGTTTCTAACCCTGGCTGTAGACTCCAAGTCTGATTTTCTCCCTCCTAACTGCCCTGAGCCTGGTAGGAGCACACTGCTAGATCCTGGGCTCCTGAATAGGAAGGGTCAGTAGATTGGGGCTGATGTGAAGTCCTTTTAGGTCACACATTGCAAAAGGTTTGCTCTCACATACCTTTTAGGATTGATTGGTAGTGGCTGCGTGGAACCCAATCTCGTGAAGGATTCTGAAGTTGAATGTGGACTCACCAGAAAAGGGTGCTGTGACTGATTAGTAATGTCTGCATGGGTAAGGGCTGGTTCCTTGGCCCCAAGAGAGCAGTGATAGTTAATCATGGAGGGGCGGGGCAATTTGCCAAGTGTGTCCCAGAACATCAGCCTCCACCTTCAAGGGGCAATGGGCACTCCCTGCTGTGCAGAGGTACAAACAAGGAGTCAGGGAGCACAGGGGAACTGCATGAGGGAGGTGGTGTTTGAGGTGTGCATTTAAGGACGACTGGGATCTGAGAGGCAGCGAGTGAAGGAAGGCACTTCCGGCTGAAGGCACAGCAGCAGCACAGGTGGAGGAACACGCAAGGCCATGCTGTGCTTGGGGGAGGACAGCGGACTGGCCGGCTGAACCCAGGCGCGTGGTGGTAGTGTGACTGGCCGGGGAGGTTGAGGACAGGTTGGGAGGAGCACCGGCCATGATGGTAAGGAACTGGTTTTAATTCTGTGTGAACCGTGGGCAGTGTCTGAGCAGGGTGTGGTACAATCAAAGGTCTGCTTGAAGAAGAGCTGCTGCAAGGAGGAAGCGTGTGTACTCTCCTTCCCCTTTATTCGTTCTGTTGCTCCCTCTCCATTTTGGGGAGCAAACACAGCTTTCATCCTTCCTCCATCCAGAAAGAATAAAAAGGCTTGCAGCCTGCCACTGCCCTGCCTGAGTTTCTGCCCACCCCTTGTCTAGTGCCCAAGGACTTGCAGCTCACCGGGAGCGCATGACACGCCAATCCCAGCCCTCACCCCTCAGTGCAAATAACAACAATAATAGTAATAACAGTCATCTCCGCGACCAGCATGGGCCCAGCAGGGCTGCAGGGGAAGCTGTGATTGTCCACCCCTTGCCTGGAAGATGGATGTGGCCTGCTGCTGAGGGGCTGAGGCCGCTGTGGGGGACGTGTCACCAGCCCTGTGCCTCTTGGGACATTGGCAGCCTGCTGAGTGGATTCCCACCCCCACCAAGGCCCCTGGACTCCAGGATGGGGTACACTGTCCCAAGGTGGGGTATTCAGCCCTCAGGAGAGGGTACAGGCCCCCAGGAGAGGGTAATTACATGGCCCCAGGATGGAGTGTAGGGTCAGTTCCCAAGAGCCTGGACCCCCAGCTAGTGCCCAACTATGATTCCAGCCGCATCCAAAGCCGAGTGCTCTGGTTCCGACATTAGTAGGTTTTGATGAAGCATGCTTTTTCCTGTCCATCGGTGCCCATTATTAAGAATTAACTCGCTATGCTCTCTGCTTTGTCGTGGCTGGGGTGCATGGACACGGAGTGACCGGGCATCTCTTTAGGGGGACTCTGTATGACCAAGTATTTGAGGAAGGCCCTTCTGAGAAGGTAACTCTTGGCCTGAGACGTGAAGAATGAGGAATCCAGCATGTGGTGACCTAGGGTGGGGACATTCCCAGCAGAGGGCACAAGCAGGGCAAAGGCCCTGAGGCAGCCACAAGCTGTTCAGGGACAGAAAGAGGCCTAGGGGCCAGAGGGGGCGAGCCCCGGGAGCCAGCATGGGACACGGTAGGAGGTGTTGTCTTGGGCCAGATCACTAGGGCCTTAGACATGATCTGAGTTAAGTTTCTGTTTTAAATTTTTTAATTGTGGTAAAATCCATATAAAATTTACCATCTTAACCGTCTCTGAGTGGACGGTTCAGTAGTATTAAGCACATTCGCGTTGTTGTTCGTCCAGTCTCCAGAACTCTTTTCATCTTATAAAACTGAAAATCTACACCCGTTACAAAACTCCCCGTTCCTGTCTCCCGCGGCCCCTGGCAACCACCCTTCTACTTTGTGTGTCTGTGAATTTGGCTGCTCCAGGCACCTCATGTGAGTGGAATCGTACAGTATTTGTCTTTTTGTGTCTGACTTATTTCACTCAGTGTAGTGTCTTCAGGGTTCATCCATGTTGTAGAACGTGTCAGAATTCTCTTCCTTTTTAAGGCTGAATAATATTCCATTGTATGTATACAGCACATTATGTTTATTCATTCTGCCACCGATGGACACTGGGTTGCTTCCACCCTTGGCTATTGTGACTAATGCTGCTATGACCAAGCGTTTACGATGATTTAAGTTCTGTGACGTTCCACTTTCCCCCCATGAGGTTAGGCTGGGCCCCAACCCAGGGTGGGTTGGCGCAGAGCAGAGGGCACTGGCCTCACTGGGTTGCCGTTCTCTGTGAGGGTCGGGAGGCCAAGAGCAGAGGGTCCTCCAGCAGATTGAGCCAAGAGCCTAAGACGGGGCCTTTAAATCATCCTGGGGCCGGAGGAGCTTGTCTCTGCATCTAAAATGTGAGCCATAAACCAGGCTGACTTACAGGCACTGCTCACCGGTCCGGTTGTTTATGGCCAGATCCTTTCTGATTGGTTGATGCCTGCACTGGGCCCACTGGGGAATATTTGAATACCACCCTGCCATAAAGCAGTCTCAGGACTTCCACACCTGGCTGTGTGTCAGAGTCTCCTGCAGGGGCAGTCGGAGCTGCTGTTTGAAAGTTCACATCTGGGCTCCCCCAGCCGACCGTGTCAGCTGGGCCTGGGAGCCTGTGTCGTTACGAGCTCCCAGGCGGCTCTGATGCCACAGTCCTAAGGGATGTCTTATTTGGGTTCCCCTCGAAGCAGGCCGTGTGGTGAGGGTTCAAGTGCAGATAGTTTATTGTGAAGGAGAGTCCAGGAAACACAGGTAGGGGAGTGAGGCTGTGCGACAGGGAAGAGAAGGAAGCCGTGAATACACGTTATCAACCAAGTCACCGCCGTGGGCCACTGAAGATGAATCTCACTGGGGAGCTCCAGGAGCCAGTGCGGACCCCGCCTCGAAGTTTCCCCCTGAGAAGGGGGGGAGCCGGGGTGTTTATCTACCAACTCTTTATCCACCATCTTGCACCAGTCATTCTTTGAGAGCTGCCACTGGGGCTGTTAGTTCCCTGACACTTTGGGCCTGTCCTGGGTCTAGGTGGAGCAGTCTCCGATGGCCAGACCCTCAGGCAGAGAGTCCCAGGGCTGGCAGTTGGAGGTTGAGCTGGTGTGTGTGACAGTGGCCTGTGCTGAGGCATAGTGGGCAGGGTACCAATAGCGTCTGCTATGGAGGGCCACCCGGCTCCCATCTGTCCACCAGATGGGGGGCGCCCAGCCCCTGTGAGCCCCTGAGTATCCTTCTTACCACTGAAAAGAACTCCAGGCCTCATCCGTTGCTAGTGGGAATGTAAATGGTGCAGCTATTGTGGAAAACAATCTGGTGGTTCCTTGATAAGTTAGACATAGAATTACCATAGGACTCAGTAGTTCCACTCCTAGGTATATACTCAGAAGAATTGAAAGCAAGTGTTCCGACAAAAATTTTTCCACAAATGTTCATAGCAGCACTATTCACAATAGCCAAAAGGGGGAAACAACCCAAATGTCCATCAAGTGATGAATGGATAAACAAAATGTAGCATATCCATACAATGGAATATTACTCAGTCATGAAAAGGGATTAAGTACTCAGACATGTTACAGCGTGGATGAACCTTGAAAACATTATGTTGAGTGAAAGAAGCCAGACCCAAAGACGACATATTGTATGATTCTATTTATGTGTAATATGCGGAACAGGCAAATTCATGGAGATAGAGAGTGGATTAGTGGTTGCCAGAGGCTGAGGGACGAGAGAATGGGAAGTGACTGCTTAATGGGGGATGGGTTTCCTTTGGGGGTGATGAAAATGTTCTGGAAATACATAGTGGTGATTGTTGCACCATACTGTGAATGTACCTAATGACACTGATTTGTACATTTGAAAATGGTTAAAATGATACATTTTATGTTATGTGTATTTTACTGCAATTAAAAAAAAAAAGAAGTCCCAGGTATTCCACAGCCTGAATTGCAGGGTATACTGCCTGTTTCTTGGGTGGGAAACAAACCCAGAATGTGGTATGTGTATACCAGGGTCACACAGCCAGGGGCGGGTCCCCTGAGTGGCTGCCTCTAGGGGCGTTGGGCTGGAGCTGGGTGCACAGATTGGCCTCGTTCCTGCGGGAACGGTGCAGACAGAGGTGGTTGGAAGCTCCCATGGGGGAGAAGCCAGAGCTATGCCTGGCTCCCGCAGAGTGGCAGAGTGCACTGGGCGTGGAGTGTGCCCAGCTGGAAGATGGCGGGGCATCTTGTCTTAAATATAATATTAAATCGGCACCTTTAATTAGTACACTTAGAAAAGGTCACTAGCAATTACCTGGGACACAAAGAAGGCGTGAGCAGGCACGAGCCCATGAGGAAGCCGAAAAGGACCATTTTGAGCAGCACATAATTGAGGGGAAAATGGATAAAAGTCCAGGAAATTACAGGGTGGGTGACAGCAGCTGACAGCCCCATCGCTGTTTTGCCCAGTGCCCCCTTCTAGGAGGGCCTGAGCATCGGCCTGAGAGAGCCATTTGGGCTATGGGGTGAGTCGCGCGACCTTGGCTGGAGGGCTCCTGTGACTGTGGCCTTCCTAGAGTCCCGTTGGCCAGCCGGGAGCCAGGCCCCGTATTCCCCCTGGGCTGGGCCCTGCAGGAGGTCGGCAGTGAGGTGTCAGTCCTGGGGGCTGCCGTGGACTCACTGCTGTGCCGTGGACAGGCTGAGCCCCTGCCGGTCTCAGCCTCCTCACGTGAAGTCTCCCCAAGGCATCGGGGAGTCGCTCGGTGTTCCTCTGACTTTGCCACTGAGGACCCCTGAGCACAACAAGAGGAAATGTGTGTTCCTGGATGTCAGGGGGAGGCTGGAAATTCTTTTACAGCTTTAGCTTGTGTCTTAAAAAATAAATTAAATGTTACGTGGTGCTCCTGATCTAGTCCCATTTGTTTTAGTGTAAAATAATCGCTTGTCATTGAGCGACACGGAGGCTTCGGGAAGATGCTCTTGGTTTGTCTGTGATCTCACAGCCTCTCCTTCCTCATCTAGGAGGAGCATGTGCTGGGAATCTGGAAGCTTGGGCTCAAGTCCTGACTCTGTTGCTCACCGTCATACTTTGGGAAAATTGCTAAATGCCTTCAGCATCTCCATCTTTAAAATGGGAAGGTTGGGCTCCCCAAAAAGGTCTCTGTTCTGTGATTTCACTCCTCCTTCTCCCACTTCTCACTCCTCCCATCACCTTGGATGCTGCCATGTCCTCTTCTGCTGTGTGACCTTAGAGAGGCTACTTTGCCTCACTGAGCCTCAATTTTCTAACCTGTAGAATGGATGGAATAATGACTACCAAATAGAGTTGCTGAGAGGATTTACTGAGAGAACCCCTGTGAATGGGCCTAGCCCTGTGTCTGACATATCATAAGAGCCCAGTGATTGCTGCCCAGTATTTTCCTTTTCCAAGTGTCAGGCTTCCAGTTAGGGTCCCATAGGGTCAGGGCCACAGAAGTCCTGAATCTTGAGTTCACATGTCAAGTGCTGAGATGTGTAAGGGTCTGGAAACAAACGTGGGCTGTGGGCTAGGAAGGCCTGGGCTTTGCGCTCCAGCTCTGCCGCTTGCTGCCTGTGTGGCTGAGCTAAATGGCTTCATCACTCTTTGTTACCTTATCTGTTGAGTGGAGAGTAACAGCAAGGACTGAATTAGATAGAACATGGAAATCCCTCCGCCCCGTGTCTAGAGTGTGGTTGGTGCTCAGAAAGGTTAGCCATCATTGTCATGTCAGAAACGTCCTTTTAACAGTTCACTTAGAAAAGCTCACTTGGGCTCTTTTCTAGATAAAATTCCTGGAGTTCGGCATTCTTCCTTACTAGCTGGATCATCAGAGCCATTCAGTAAATACGAGAGTCAGTATTTGGAAAGAAAGAGTGTTCATTCCATTTTATAGGGTAAACTGAGGCTTTGAAAGAAGTGATTTGCCCAAGGCCATGGATGTGATCTAACTGCTCCTTTGAGAATCAGGTGAAGACCGTAGACCCTCTGCAGGAAATGACACACTGCACATGCATGACATTTTGCACAGTTTCTGGGGGTTTCAGGACCTCCTGACGCTAAGATGACCAGCGATCAGGTTGCCTGGGACCTCCTGGTTTAGTGTGTGTCCTCCTCATGCCTAGACAACTCTAGTGGTTGGTCACCCTACCTGCGTGCTACCTGGGGGGCTGTGGACCCCAGGAGAAGATGCCCGACTCTGGGACTGCTGAGGCAGGGCTGTAGGCCAGGCATCCTGATGCCCAGGGTGGCCTCTGGCCAGGGCTTTGTTTCCTGGTGAAGAGTGGCACCTGGATCCTCTTCTGGTGGACAGGAACTAGACCTTGTCACCCAGTCCTCGTCTGGAGCTCCTTGAGGCTGGGCCACGTCTTCCTAACCTCTCTGTGCTCCCGTGCTTGCCACGAGGCCAACACCTAGGCAGTGTTGAAGGAATGCTAGGTTTTGCAAAATATTCTGAACTAGAAAGGGTGCTTCCGTTTGCAAAAGACAGAAATCCAACTCAACTGACTTGGGCAGAAGAATAAAAAGAGGGGGTTTGTTAGCTCATCGAGCTGAGAAATCCAGAGGATGGAGCTAATATCATGCACAGCTAGCTGCAGACCCTCCAACCATCAGAATCTCTCTCCCCACCATTTGCTGTTTGTTTTCCTCCCTGTTGGCCTCAGTCTCAGGCAGGCTCTTCCTGTGTGGTGCCAAAGATGGCTGCCAGCAGTGCCACTTTAAAAGCCTAGTGGAAAGAGACCTCTCTTTAGTTCCAGCAAAAGTCCCAGGGCTGGCTGTGATTGCCTAGTTTGGGTCACATGCTCATTGCTGAGCCAGTCACTGTGACCAGGGAGAAGGAGTGCTCTGACTGGCTGTGGCTGAGTCGTGTCCCTCTCTGAACATAAGAAGGGAAGGGTTGGAGGGCCTCCCTCATCTGAGCCTCTTGGAGAAGGGGGTCTCCAAATCACAACCAGGAGAGGGGCAGGCAGAAGTCATAGCTGTCCGTTACACACCCGGAATGTGCTGAATGACGGTTCCCTGTTACAGGCACGTACACACTGTGACAAGTGGCCAGAGTGGAGGCAGGGAGCCTGGCCAGAGCCCAAAGACGCACAGGGTCTTGCCGGCGTGACCTCCTGGTGGTCTGTTGGGTGGCTGCTCCGTGCTGGGAGCTCAGCCACCTAAGCAGCGTGCTGAGGAATGGAGCTGACCTCCCGTGTTTGCCCTCTGCTCTCTCCTGCGGATGCACCAGGTTCCTCTGTGACCCAGCTACTGGCCCGAGACATGGACAATGACCCTCTGGTGTTCGGCGTGTCTGGGGAGGAGGCTTCCCGCTTCTTTGCCGTGGAGCCTGACACGGGCGTGGTGTGGCTCCGGCAGCCGCTGGACAGAGAGGTATGGCCGCCCAGACCCCTGCCCCAGTCCTCTACTGGGGGCAGGAGCAGCCCCTGGGGCAGGGTGGCCCGTCGTCTTTTTGGGGCCGTCCTCCGAAGCCCATTCTGCCCCTGCAGCAGCGTCTTCCTGCCCGAGTGGCGGCTCTCTTCAAGGGCTAGAGCTGGGGTCTGGATTCGGAGCTGGAATATGGTGGTTGGAGTGTCTGCAAGGGAGAGGCGAGAGGGACAGTGACCCTGGGTTCGTCCCCTGGAGAATGGGGGCTCCATGGGGTCTACAAGTCTGCCGCTGCCCTAAACAAATGTTCCCCCAAAGGACATTTCCCAGAGACATTAGCCTTTAGCAAATTAAGGTAAGGAGTTTGAACAAAACCCCAACCCTTGTCATCTGCTTACATTTGAGGAAGTGGCCATAGAGGTGTCTAGCAACTTGCTCAAGATCACACAGCAATTTAGAGGCAGAGCCCAGATTAGAACCCAAGATTCTTAACTTCTACTCTATGACTCTTTTATGGGAAGGATCTGTATTCTGAACCTGCTTCCCCAACCCGAAGGGGATGCTTGTTTTTAGGGAAGCCTTTGCATGAACCCAGCCCCAGCCCAGCTCCGGGGCAATGCTGGAGGGTCTCCAGCCCAGGTGGGGCTCAGGACCCGCGACCTCAGCACGCCTGTCTAACTCTGCCCTCCTCCCTGCCTCCCGTCTCTTTCAGACCAAGTCAGAGTTCACAGTGGAGTTCTCTGTCAGTGACCACCAAGGGGTGAGTGTCCCCAAGGCCCCTGCTGCCCTGGGAGGCATGTGGGTGGAGAGAGGCTGAGGCCAACACCAGTGCTGACTGCCTGCCCTTCTCTTGCCAGGTGATCACGCGGAAGGTGAACATCCAGGTCGGGGACGTGAATGACAACGCACCCACCTTTCACAATCAGCCCTACAGTGTCCGCATCCCTGAGGTAGGAGCTCTGGGGCCAGACTTGGGGGCCATCGGCGACCTGCTGCGCCCGGGCCACCTGGGAGTAGGCTGAAGCTGGGCCAGGGCAGCTCCAGCTCTTCTCCTGCCTCCCCTCAACCCAGGCTCCAGCCCTGAGCAGCTGACCAGCTCCCTGAGGGTGGGCCCATCACCTGGTGGAGGGGAGCTGGCAGCCTTGGACCCAAGCGCACCTGCCTCGGCTGAGCCCCAAAGCCAGCCCGAGTCAGGGATGGGACGGAGGCTGGGAGGTGCTGGCCCTCTTCTTGTCCTCTCACAGCCAGGGTGGGCCTTGGTCTGGTGAGTGGACAGCCCCAGCCCTGGGCCTGCCTGCTTTGGCTGGAACAGGTCCCACCGGGACGCGGGAGCGTGTGGTTCCCGGAAGGGACTTTCCTTCCCCAGCCCCGCTGTCTCCCTGGCCCTCGGCTGCTTTGGGTCGGCTGTGTACGCTGAGTGTGTTTGCATGAGTGCATGTGTGTAAAACCAGGCCATTGCTGGTAATTGAGAAGTACAAATTATTGCATTACAAACGGTTCGTTAATAAGCTGGCTGCTGGCTCCCGATGGCAGCAGGGCTCTCATGGCGTGCTGCCCCTCTCCCCGGTGGCTGATGGCAGTCTTCTGGGCTGGCGGTCAGTGATTCAGAGACCTTGAAGGTGGTTGGGGAAGAGCTTCAAGCTGGTGTCCGTCAGGCCTGCCCGGGGGGCTCTGGGCCGGGCGGCAGGGGTGAAGGGTTGGGAATGATGGGGGAATCGGCCTGAGAGAGGCAGGCTGGCACCCTGGCGTTTGAGTTCCAGCCCCTTTATGTTATAAGTCATCGGGTCAGGAAGCTGAACGCGTCTTTAGAGGGTATCTATTCAGCTCGTAGATGAGAAAACTGAGGCTCAGTATGGGAGTGACTCGCCCAAGGTCACGCAGCTTTGACTCTGAGCCCATGGCTCCCCGGACAGCCTCAGGTTCCCTCAAGGATAGAGAGGCCTCATGCCCCCAAGTTTCTGTTCCTGGCCCTCCTTACTCAGCTGTGAGCAGGGGTCTTGTGCTTGTGCTGACAGAGGGGAGTGAGGACAGATGTGTGGGTGGGGACCCACCTGAGGCTCCCCTGCCCTCTCCCTGCTGGGGGCACATAAGAAGAACAGCCCGCAGTCCCAAGCAGGGGCATGGCGCCCTGGGCTGTGGCCGGCGTGCCGGGACTGCAGCCTGGCTCTGGGCCCCTCTCATTTGGAAGTCTCCCTAATTTAATTAAGGGTCTCTACGTGCCAGCCTGCACTCCAGGCCCGGGCTCAGAAACCAAGGGCACGGCTCGGAGTTAATGAGGCTTGGACCCATTGCTCAGCTGCCATCCTGGCAGGCATGGCTGCCCTCGGCCTCCCCTCACAGGGGCAGCAGGCAGCAGCAATGGCAAGGGGACGAGGGGTCACATCCCTCCTCCACAGCCCTTGGGCCGGAGCCAGCCTTTTCCTCTCTCCCTTGCCAGGAGATGTGACCTCCAAAACCGCCCTCTTGGAATCCCCCAGGATTCTCCAAAGGCCTCTGCCTCCAAGGAGAGAGCGTCTTCAGTCCTTCATTTATTTAACAAACATTTATTGAATGTCTGCCGTGGGCTTGGCGCTGGGCCAGGCTCTCACTTCCCGGAGACCCGGGAGGCCAGAGGAGTCCGCAATGACAGGAGCCAGAACTAGAGGCAGGAGACGCAGGCCTAGCCCCTGCTTTGCTCCCAGATTGCTGGGTCCATTTGGGCATGGCACTTAACGTCTCTGGGCCCTCGTCCTCCTTATCTAATAAAATCGGAAGACAGGCAGAATAAGGTGGCCTGCCTCCTGCGCATCTGATGAGGAGAGGGTAGGCTGAGAGGGACCAGCTGCAAGGACACACAGTTCTTGGAGGAAGGCCCGCATGGTTTACTTGCTTGCATGTAAACATCCCCAGGTCACTTCAGTGGCCTGATATTCGATGCCCTGCTCAGGGCTGCTCAGTGTGGCCAGTGGGGATGTGGTGTCAGCTGGATGGAAGCCGGGCCACTTCTGACCCCAGGTGGCTTGGCACTGACCAGCTGTGGCCTGGTGTGGTCACCTGAGCTAGAGCTTAGCTGCCTGGCTCAGTGCCCAGCTGTAGAACCAGCAAAGGGCCTACTGGCCCAAAATTGAGCCCAGGTTTCCAGCTTGCATTGAGGTCACCCTGGCACCCCCAGGCCTCTGCCCTTGAGAAGCATGATTGAGTGGCTGAGGCCCTATGGATGTGAACAGGGTGAGAATGCAAATCAGAGAAACAGGGGCGCTGCAGACCCTGTGAGGCGTCAGTGCGGAGGGGTTGCCAGAGTGATCAGAGACACCTCGCAGGCTTCCTGGGGGAGGTGGGTTTCCGGTAGAATCCTGCCAAGGTGAGCAGTGGAGATCTTGTGTTGTGTGGTGGGAAGAGAGAGACTGGAGGTCAAGACACCTGGGTTCTAGTCCTGGCTGTGCCAGGACTGGCTGGTCACTGCACCTCTGCTGCCTTGACTCCAACAGCTGTTAAACTAGGGGGCTTTATTATTTCCTGAGGGACTGGCTGCCTCATCCACTCCGCTCCTCTTTTGGTCACCTGCACCCTAACCCTTACCTTCCCAATCTCCACTCCCCCGCAGCCCTAGGGGCCCTGATAAGATTTGGGTCTGTTGTACCTGGTACCCAGGGATAGGCATAGGGAGCCAGTTACAGAAAGGCAAATTCTAGGTCTACAAGGAAGAACTTCCTAGTAATGAGACCCACCCCACAATCTACTCCCCTGTCCTGCTGAGGATGCACTGTGCTCCCTGTCCCTGGAGTTATGCAAGCAGAAGCAGGAGAACTATGTGTTTCAGAAGCCATCCAGTACTGAGTGTTGGAGAAGTGATGAATCAGAGGGTCCCAAACATACCTCATCCGGATTTTCTGGGACTAGTTAGGATGTGTATTCTGCAGTCCTGCAATTCTGAGTCAGTAGTTTGGGTAGAGCCGGCCCCTGAAGCTGCCTTTTTAATGACCTCCGCTGGTGACAGCGAGCCCTGGGGGTTGAGCCCTGCAGCCTCTCTGGCCCTCCCCACCAGAGGGTTGCTGAGAGGTGCTGGGCAGCCCGTCTTTGAGGAGAACTTTCAGCCCGTCCTCAGCTGCCCGGAGACGTGACTCAGGGGCCCCTTGTCCTCAGGCCTGGAATCGGAGTGGGTGGGAAGCAGGTGGAGGCAGGCACTGCCCGTTCCCGGGACATGCTCACTGCCCTGCCCCCATCCCCAGAGCCCCGCCCGAGAAGCCAGGCAGGTGTGTTTGGGTCTGTTCTCAGCGCCCCCCTCAAGCTGTTCTGCGTGTTATTGTCCATTGTATCAGGTGAAAGGCCCTGCAGTTCACTTGTCGAAGCCCTAACGAGGCAGCGTGGATGCTTTCAAGTCCGTAAAGAAAAGGGAAATCCTGCTAGAATTGGCAACTTAATTCACCAAGCTGCCTCGACAGACCTCATTAAGTCCCCTGTATTCATTTCGGGCTAATGGCTGTCATGCTGACTGCTGTTTGATTTGCTGTAATAGACTTTTATGGCGTTCCAATTTGCTCAGACGTGTTTGCCTGTGTCTGTGCCCAGCAGCGCTGCTCCAGCCCCTCCGTCCGTTAGGGGTACGTGCCCGCCTGGCTGACCTTCAGCACTGCCCTGTCCCGCCCTGCCCCCTCCCCCAGGGCCACCCCCTTGGCCCTCCACCTGTGTCCTGGCCGGTGACCCTGGGGCCCGGGTGTTTGGGCTGGAGGATGGTGTGAGGTTAGAAGTCAGATGGTGCCAGGTGGCTCCTGGGTTGAGGAGGGGCTCTGGAGTCTCGGGGATGGCCATGTCCTTGAAGTTCTGACAAGTTCAGCCTCCTTGGCTGGGCAGTCAAGGCTTTTATCATCTGGCCTCAACCTGCCTTTCCCAACTTATCTTCTGGTATTCCTCCACACCAATCCCCTGGTCAGCTAAGGGGTCGACTCAGTGCCTCCAGGTGTGTGTCTGTGTCCTCTCTTTTCTCTCCCTCTGACACACACACTGCATTGTTCTAGCTAGTACCTAACTCAATTCCGCCTGTCCTTCAAAGCTCAGATCAGATCCACCGTGCCCTGCCAACCAGGGTTGTTTTAAATGAACAGGATAAATATTCGTTGGACAGCTGTGGAACAGGGCCCAGGGATCCTAAGCTGACGTGGACATGCAGGGTAGAGAAAAAGGACCCTGCCGTTTGCCAGCTGTGCAGCTTTGGATGGTGACTTAACCTCTCTGGACTTCAGTTTTCTCATCTCTAAGACTGGCAGCAGTATTTGCCTTGTGGGGCCATGGTGAGAGCTACAATAATGCATGTAGGAAAAGCCCTTAGCCCAGTTTGTGGCCCATACTATATTTGGTAAAATGCTGCTGATTGAGACCAGGGTCTTTGTCCTCAAGGAAGGTAATTTTACAGAGAAAAAGACAAGTAAGTGGATATTTAACTACATATATGTGTATTAAATGCCATGGTAGCTTAGGGTGTGCAAAGTGGGATGCAAGCACTGTGGAAGGGGTGACCTGGTCTATACATGTGGGGCTATTTGTTTGGGACCTTAGAGGATGAGTAGGAGTTTGTTAGAGAAGGAGATTATAGTATCTCTGAATGTCGTGTGCTTTCTGAGATCCTTTAGCCTCTTTTCATATACTGGACTTCCCCAAAGAGGGAAGTGAACTCCGACCCCTGACCAGAGATTCTACTGAGGCGGGATGATGGCTGTGTGGGTATGTGTGTCCCTTGCAGTGGCCCACCCTTACCTCATGGAAACAAAGCTGGGCTGGAGGTAGGCCCCTTGGGTCCCTGCCCAGGTCTCAGTGACAGGCAAGTCCTACATAGATCTTTGTCACCTCTGGCTTCAGGTGACCGGCTGTGAGTGTGGACGAGGCTGGAGGTGGGAAGCGGTGGAGCTGGGGAGAGATGACGGGCCTGAGAGATTGGGAGTCCTTGCCTGAGCCTCGAAGCTGGCTGGGGGCAGGGTCCTGGTCCTGGGTCCCACTCGGCCACACCGTCTCTCCGTGTCACTTAATGAGGACAGACAGAAGGTCCTCACTCCCTGTATCTCCGTACTAGAGATGGGAAAGCAGGGAGGGGGGCATTCCTGGTGGTCACTTGTCAATGAAACAAAGCAAGTAATTAATTTCTCTGATAATAATAATAACCGATGTTGTTGTTGAGAGCTTTCTATGTGCCCAACGCCATGCTTTCCGTGTCGCAGCTCACTGAGCCCTCCCCGCCACCTCCTGGGATGGTCGCTCTGGTTATTCCCAGTCTTCAGACGTGAACATGGAAGTAGAGAGGTTGCATGGCTCTGCCAAAGCAAGTCAAGGATGGAGACAGGTCTGCTGTGTGACTTCGGGCAGGGAGCTTCAGTTCTAGTGCAAAACGGAAATGATTCCACCTGCCTCGCACAGTTGTGGTGAGGATTCAGGTCGACAGGATTGTATGTGGGAAGAGCTTAGCACAGGGTCCACTGTAAGTGCGTGCCCAGGAAAGGGTCATGGCCATAATTGTCTGTCCATCTGTCTCTCCCACCAGATGGAGCAGGCACAGAGCTTGGTCATCTGTGCGTCTGAGCATCCAGCGCAGGGCCTGGCCCATGCACGTGAACTTCACAAATGGGCTGGGCCCTGCTGCTCCCCCTGCCTCTTGGGCGGTTGGAAGGACAGCAGGAGCGTTTATGCAGAGTGCGTTGCCCCAGCGGGGTGGTGAGAGGTCCTTTACTGCTCGAAGGGTGGGGTGGGGGGAGGAGCAACCAGGCCTTCCGCTGGGCTGGGGAGGGCTCCCCGCACACACTCACACCTCATCTTCTTCCCAGGACACCCAGGAGCTCCTCGCTGGTGCTCACTGGTGCCCTCTGTTGCCTGCCGATCCGTGAATCTGAGCCTGTCATCATCCTCTGTGCTGTGGGCGTAAGTGGGGAGCCCCACAGTGGTGCCAGACAAGGCCCAGAGCATGCGGAGGTGGACTTGGCCAAAGTTATTAGCACCCGGGGGGCCTGACAGCAGTGCCCCCAGCTGTCTTCCTCGAGGAATGCCCAGCAGACGCTGAATGATTTATAAACTGCATCCTCAGGTTGCAGAGGTGGGGTGAGGGGGCTCCCACTGGCTAGTGCCTGCTGTTCCCCCTGAGATGTCAGCTCTGCTCACAAGAGTGTCGTCTCCCACGCCAGGAGAGGCAGCCCCTTGACAGGCCGTATTAATTTATACCTCGGGGCCACAGTGCCCGGCAGCCCCCTCTGCATCCATAACCACTTGCCTATTGATCTGGGAGACGGAGACCAATAAATCATTGCAGGGGCTCTGCATCCTGCTGGCCAGAGCCTGAGTGGTTTGTTCCAGCCAGGTGGCAGCCCCAGGCCCCATCTCTGCCCTCGGAGAGCACCCTGAGGTCCTTGCGCTTTTCTGGTCTCCTGTTGTCGGCACAGTGACACCTGGAACCTCCTCGCTCCCAGCGGGCAGGTGCCATAGCCTACAGCAGCCAGGGCAGGGCCTTTGGGCCTGTAGCAGTGGGGATACGCAGGTGTGCAAAGCAACAGGGCCGCCCGTTGCTACACAGTCTTGAGGCACTGACAGAATAAGGTGGTGGTGTGTGTGTGGGTGTACTTACTTAAGTACTGTCTTCTCCATATCCAAGGGTTTTCACTATCTTTCATTTGTCCTATGACAGCTCTGTAGTTGGGGAGAATTATTCTTCCCATTTTAGAGATGAGAGAAACTGAGGGCAAGACAAGCTCACTGACTTCCCCAAGCCCGCCAGAGTCAGGTGTGCTTGCAACTGGAGCCACAGTCTTGCTTTCTCACTTTTCAGCATCTCTACCTGTGTCTTTTTGCAGCATTGCCATGGCCTGCTTCTGATTTGCGGAAAGTGACAGGGATGAGGCCCTGATGCAGCCAGGATGGGGGAGACGAGCTGGGAACTCTGGGCTTCGTGCACAGGCTTGCCCCATCCAAGGCTGAGGGCTGTCACACATGCCCCATACGCAGGCTGCAGGGGTCCAGTGGAGAAGCTTTACCCAGGGCCCACTGCCCACTCTCTGCAGTGAGGGCCACCCTGATGGTCAGGACTCAGCCATGGTCTTAGGGATGCCCTTCCTTGTGACCTATAGGATTGATGTGCCCCTAGAGGCAGCCTGCAAGATGTCAGTCCCCAAATGTGCACACAACATTGTTCCTGAGAAATAGGAGACTCACTCACATGGGTAGATGCCAGCCTGCTTCCCCTGCCTGCAGGGAAGGTGCAGCGTCTTCTCCTCTCACCTCCTCCTGGGTCGTAGGTGCCCAGGAAGGGAGAAATGGAGGCCCACAAAACCAGGGCCTGAAGAGCTTAGCCCAGCCACACACTTGGAGGCTCCTTTCTCCCTCCTCCAGCCCATGGGGTGAAGCCAAGTACTCTTGGTCCTCCATGACAACTGTGGCACCTCCTCCTTCCATGCCCGTGGGGGTGTGGCCAGGGCTGTGGGTGCCCTCCACCACCCTCAGCAAGAGGAAGGAGGACAGTGCGGGAGCAGGAGCAGGAAGGAGCCCAGATGTAATTAAAATTATTATTTTGTTTGAATGGTAATAATGTTCTTAATTACATCGGTTTCCTCGCCGATTCTAGCTGGGAGTCTTTGGGGGCCCATACAATTCTGTTGCAGTGACTGCAGGACCCTCTGCCATGAATACGAAGCAGGGGCCCGTGTGTGGAGCCAGCCCGCGTGCATTAGGGATTCTCCTGCACGTGCTGGGACAGCTTTACTGTGCCCCCCGCCCTTTAAATAAAGACCCTCTAAATGGAAGGAGATGATAGCTGCCTGCTAGGAGACGTTCCTGCTGCATTGTTGGGCTGTCAGCCTCGCGCCTGGAGTCCATCTGTTGTCTTTCATCTCCTTTCTCTTCAATGTTCTCCTCCTCACCCCCCCCCCGCCCCCGCCCTTGGGGCCTGCTGGAGGAGTGGTGCAGGTCTCCTGCCTGCACTCCTTTTCCTCCGGGTGGCGGGTCTCCTTAGACCCTGGGGAGGGCACACTTTTAGGAAACTGAGGGTCGAAGAAGGCCCCATGCGCAGCCAGGGGCAGCTTTGGCTTTACTGCATCATGAGAACTTGTGCCCCACATGTGACATGGGGACCCTGATCCCTCCTGCAGCCCAGTGTGGTGGAGCCATGCGCACATAGGCTGTAACTCCAAATGGGAGGCCATGAGCAAGGTGTTAGCCTCTCAGAGCCTCAGTTTCCTCGTCTATGGAATGGGGATACACTGGGTTGTTGTACAAGTTCAGTGAGAGCCATGTAGGAAGCACCACACACAGAGTAGCTGACCGGTGTTCCCATTGTTAGGAAAAGTTCTCGGAGAACTTGGGGAAAGTTGCTTGGAAGTCCAAGGAGCTCACCTGGGAGGCTCAGTGGCTATGGACCGATTGGTGGATATTGGGGTGTGAGTGGTCAAGAAACTGACAGTCCAGTGGGAGACAGGAAAAGTGTGGAAAACGTGAAACAAAGGCATGGTAAGGAAAAAAAATGGAGACAGAGTCACCTAGAAATAACTAGTTAGGCCGAGAGCATTCCACATAGACTCCTTGAAACCAGCGCCAGAGGGACCGTCAAGGTGGCTTAATCCAACCACATGTTCTGTAGAGGTCAACAAAGCCAGAGAGGGCAAAAGATTTCCCCAAGGTCACCCAGTAGATCAGTGGCAAACTCCAGAAGACCTAAGGTCTCTGGGGAAGATGCTCAGGGAAACAGTTTCAAAGAACCCGGGACAAGACTGAGCCCATCCCTGGGCCAGAGGCGCAGCGCTGTGTGCCCCGGGGGGCCTGGATGTCCAGGGCCCGGCTGGACTCGTGCAGCCGCAGGCCCCAGAGCAGTGACCCCACAGGCTGCCTTCCCCCTGCAGAGTCGACTCCCGACCAGCGCGCCACACTGTTTCTCGTTTTCTTGGGACTCTGGGATTTTGTCTCAGCCCCTCCACTTACCCTAACAAGTTTGAATATTGTCACAACAGCTTGGGGACAGGCCTGGCAGCCCCCGTGACATTGAGGTTCCCCCACCATAGGCCTGTTTTGATGTGTTTGCAGGCTGCCTGACTCACCTTGTTTTCTACCAGGAGAGGAAAACAGGAGAGAGAGAGAGAGAGAGAGTTCTTGGTTGATGGAATTATTATAATTTCTCTGATTCCTTAGCAGCCTTTAATTACTTTGCAACTTTGTGGCGCTGGCTGGAAGCCGGGAGGGGCCGGGCTCTCCCTCTTTATAATAACTTAAGTGGAAGCCTCCTGTCCATCTGTGAAAAGCCTGCTCTTCCCTCCGAGGCGATAATGCGGCCGAGAGATTTCACCCGGCGCGTAATAACTGGGTACAGCGTAATCGTCCCTGCTCACTGTCTTCATCCTCCATCGGCAGCCCACCTCCCAGGCACAAGGGGCTGCCCGCCGCGAAGAGCCAGACGCTGGTCACGTCCTTGTCCAGGAGGGTCACAAGCTCAGGCTGGTTCCCCTCGCAGTCCTGCCTCCAAGAGAGGAAAAGGGCGTGGAGGCCTTTTCTACCAACCCCTCCCCTCTAAATGTCTCAGCCCTGCCTCCCACCATTCCCAACACAAGCCCCGCCCCGCGGTTGAGAAATCCTCCCCAGCCACATGAGGCTTTAAGCTCCAGTCTCTCCTGTCCTTCCTGCCTTCCATCCTCACTACGAGTGGTCGCTTTCCTGCTGCCCGGCCTTTCTTCCTGCTGTGCTCTCTCCGGATGCTCTCCCCAAGCCTGCTGCACCATCATCCTTCCCGCCGTGCGGCAAACCCCACTCTTCCTTCCTCTGGGCAGCCCAGCTGGGGTCGGGGGAAGGTTGGTCCTCTCTGTCCCCATTTTACAGATAAGCAAGCCAGATGTCAGAGAAGCCAGAAGACTTGCCTGAGTTACACCCTTTGGAAGTGACCAGCTGGGGTCTGATCCTGGCTCTTCACTCGGTCTTCTCTGTACTGGACTTGGAGGCACAGGCCTCTCATAGTTCCTGCCCTTGGACTTGCTCCTTACACCCACTCCATCCATTGTGGCTTCTAAACCCCAGTCTGGGACCACCCTCTGCCTCCTGACCTCGGCCTGACCGTTCCTTCTTGGGGCGACCCCAGGCCCCTGCTGTGGGTAAGAGAAGCCAACCAGACCCAGGTCCGGGTGCTGAGCCTCCCTCGGGCCAGCTCAGCAGTGGGCAGCCCCTGCTGTCTCAGTCTCCTGTCTGTGCGCTCCGTGAGTTACGGTGGGGCAAGCTCTCACCTGGAGGGGGCGGGAGCCCCACTGCCTGTGTCTGGGAGACTTGGGTGAGTCGCTTCCCCTTCCAGGGCTCAGTTTGCCCCTCTGTTAAATGGGACTGGTGGTCCTGGGCCTGTCCACAGACCGGGGCAAGGGCAGGACAGAAAGGAAGG
This sequence comes from Equus asinus, assembly GCF_041296235.1. Classification (NCBI taxonomy): domain Eukaryota; kingdom Metazoa; phylum Chordata; class Mammalia; order Perissodactyla; family Equidae; genus Equus; species Equus asinus. Next base: position 60,201,477 of record NC_091791.1, read on the forward strand.
CTTTGAGCTTAAAGCCTCATGCAAGTGGGACAGATTAACCCCTGGAGTATTTTCTCCAACACCCCCTACAACCCGCCTTCGAGAGTTTTCTTTTCTTTTCTTGAGTCTATGTATTGCTTAAACATACCCATAGAGAAGAGGACAGTCACAGGCATTCAGCTTTACGAGTGATGGCAAAGTGAACACCTGTGAGTTGCCACACCTGTGTCAAGAAACAGCCCCTCTCCCTCCCTCCAGAGGGTGACTGCTATCCTGGCCTCTAGCCACATGGATTGCTTTGGCCTATTTTCATTTTGTTGTATACATTCTGTTAGGTTTTATCATCACTTAAGCCCCTGGAACAGGCAGCCAGCCCCTTCTTGGAAGCCCTTCCCACAGTGGTCAAGTTAGAAGTTCGCCTCTCATATCTGGGAGTCCCTGGGAAGCTTCCCATCTCTGACAGGATGAGTGTGGTGCTGACGCAGGGTCCTGCTGCGAGGATGACGTGAGATGACGCCTCTGCGAGGTGCCGCCAACAGCCAGGGCACGGCGAGACTGGAGGGCCCAGCCCCGTGGGCGTCACCCCTAGACATCCTCCCTCTGGTGGGGGCCATCTCTGCAGGTGGATGTGGAGCTGCCCTGGTGCTGGGACAGGAGGCTGCATAGGGGGAGGGGGATCCCCGAGAAGCTAAATGGAGTGGCTGAAACCTGGGTTGAAAGGATAGGGAAGGGAAAAAGGAGGAGGGTCCCTTTCCCCACACTGTCTCCTTCCATCCTCACAGCAGTCCTCCACATCGGTAAGAAAGGTATGAGTGTCCTCATGTTATATTTAGAGAATCGGGCCCAGAGAGGTTAAACGAATGCCCCAGGCCACACAGCTCGTCTCAGATTTTGTCCTCTTTGTACTGCCCCCAAAGCAAGTCCAAATGCGTTTTACCCCTGCATGTCCACTCAGAGTTTGGAGTTTGCTGTAAGTCTGCCGCCTTCAGAGAGGCCAGCCTTAAGTCTGGGGAAGGTGGCAGGAGGGCTCGGTTAGGAGGGGGTTCTTCTGAAGTCACCTTTGTCATGTTCCAGCACCTTCAGCTTCCCACAAAGCTGCAGCTCATATCAGCAACCCAATCTCAGGCCTGCACGGGAGAGCACAAAAATCTTTAAAGGCTTCTTAGCAGCTTGAAGTGATTGTTTGTTTGTTTTCCTTCTCTTGTCAGGGTTGGGCAGGGCCAGGGCGATGGCAGAAGAAGAATGAATTCTCCTAAAGCATTTCTTTCTCCCCATCTCCCCAAAACATCAGATCCCCAAACTCAGGGGCCACCAGATCTTTGAAAAAACAACAAAAAAACCCACCCAGCACAGCCCCAAAAATGGAGCTGGGGGGGGAATGCAACAGCAGCCATTGGGGCGGAAAGCCCTAAATGGTGTGGAAGTAATGTCTAAAGTGTGCTGGCGATTACAGACATTTCCACGGAGCCACGCTTAGGCTGCACGGGTCGGCGCCGGCAGCCGAGGGGAAAGAAAGAAAGAGGTGAGCAAGCCACAGAGACCCCGTTAACTGTTGCTGTGCCGAAGGGAGGGATGGGCAGGTCGCTGGTGAGGGCGGAAGGAGGCTAGAGAGGCTCACTCGTTCATTCTTCCATCCGTCCGTTCATTCAGTTGTACTGAGTCCCTGTGATGTGCAGGGGATGTCGCTAAAGCATCCCTGTGGTGTTCTGAGGATGGTGGCCAGAATCCCACAAGGCTGGCAGGGTCTGGCCCCGGCACCCTTGCCAGCCTCCCCTTGACTCTCTGCTTTACTGATCCTTCTTTCCAGTCCTTAGGGGCATTGTACCACTGGGTCTTTGCATGGCTCTTCTCTTGCCCCTTTTCATGAACTCCTACATCACCTGAGATCTTCAATCCCTGATTGATCCCTCTCCTTAGTGCAGAACAGATTCTTGTGTTCTGGGCCATTGGAGCATCATAGCTTTGATCTTGGAGTGTAATTCTTTGCTGACTTAGGGGACTGTCTGGTCATGTTGGTCTCCTGCAGGAGACGGTGAGCTCCGTGAGCGCAGGGGCATGTCCATGTGGCCATCTTTCCACCACAGGATCCTCGGGATGTGGTGTCAGTGGGGACTCAGTGAAGATTTGCTGCATGACGCAGTTCATACCACTTGTCTCGGGAAGCTCCTCGTCCTCCCCTGCCCTGCGGCCCACACCCTTTCAGAGAGCAGTTCCGTGAACCAGTCCTTGGTGTGCTCTGTCCCCAAGGCCCACTGCTGAGGGCGGCTCAGAAGTGCCAGCCAGTTCCCCGGTGACCCCTTTGGAGAAGGGCCGAGCCTGGTCTCGCCAGGGTTCATGGACAGCCAGCGGGAAATGAGGGACCTCACTCAGGGCTACTGGAAGAAAGGGTGTGGTCTAACGGGGCTGGGGAATGGTGGGCAGAAGAAGAGCCCCAAAGATGTCCACGTTCTAATCACAGAACCTGTGACTATGTGTCCTCACGTGGCAAAAGGGACTTGGCAGACGTGATTCAGTTATGGACCTTCATGTGGGGAGGTATCTTGGTGTATCTGTGTGGCCCTGTTGTAATCACAAGGGTCCTCCTGAGAGGGAGGTAGGCGGGTCAGAGGAGGTGTGACATTGGAAGCTGAGGTCAGAGAGAGATTCGAAGGTGTCATGCTGCTGGTCTGACCATGGAAGATGAGGCCATGAGCCACGGAAGGCAGGCGGCTCTAGAAGCTGGAAAGGGCACGGAAACAGATGCTCTCCTGGGGCCTCCAGGAGGAATGCAGCTCTGCCAACCCCTTGGTTTGAGCCCAGCAAGACCTGTTTTTGGATTTCTGGCCCCCAGAACTGGAGGATGATAAGTTTGTGTTGTGTTAGGCCACTTGGTCTGTAGTAATCTGTGACAGCAGCAACAGGAAACTGGATAAGGGTGCTTTGAAGGCAGAGCAGGAGGGGCATGATTCTACAGTGAACCCCTCCAGCACCCCCAAACTTTAGTTCACTTGCCCTTTAGTTTGGGGCCCTTCTGGCAGGAGGATTGGTGTACCCAGAGGTGGGCTGTCTGCACGTGGATATGAGGCTGGTGGTTGTTGGGGAGCTCCACGAGGGCTGGCCGTGGGCAGAGGCACCCAGAGCTGGGGAGGGCAGCTGGCTGAGAAGGGGCCCTGCGGAAACCGGAGGGGTGAGGTGGGAGTGCCTGAGAGCCCAGAGCTGCCAGCTCGGGGCCCCCACAGTGGGTGTGGAAAGAGGGAGGGCTCCCAGATGAGGGGAGCAGAGTCGTACTGGAAGGCTCATCCAAAAACAGCCGCCATGCTGCTGGGACCTCAGGACGACCTCCCCATTATATGGAGGAGGGTCGGTGGGCACCTGAGTGATGGAGACACCCCTGGGAATCCTGGCCTCTAGGCGCCAACCAGCCCAGAGAACAGAGAGGAGCCTCTGCTTGGCTTGCTGCAAGAGTGGTGATGGGGTGCACGAGCGCTGGTTCTGGTGTCTGACCCCACCCTCTTCACTCATTCATCACACATCGCCCAGTGCCTGCAGGATGCCAAGCCCATGCTGGGTGCTAGGGCCACAAGAGGAATGAGATGTGGTCCCTGGCCTCCAGGAGATCCTGGCTGGGCCCTGCTCACCCCCACTGGCACCTGTTAAAACAGGGTGGGAGGCCAATGCTTGAGGACCTGGGCACCTCCCACCCAAAGCTTGGCTGTCTGGATTGCTGAGGGTTGAGCTGGGTAGTTCACACATCCCAGCTTTTGTGCTATGGGGAAGCTAGACCCTGACCCCTACCTGAGCTCTCCTAGCTCCCATGCCCCGGCCCTCTGGGGATTGTATCAATACCAAGCACGTCTCCCTCCAGGCAGGATTGGACAAACGAGCTCTAAGTGAGCTTGGTGAATTGGTTCTCTCTGCTCTGTCCCACCCCTCCACTGCTGGGCCCTGAAGCAGCCTGGGTTCACCCATGGGCCTGCTCTCAGTGTGGGCTGGGGAGGCAGGGAGGGAGGGAGCAGGGCCTGGCTTGGGCTCCCTGTATCTGGGCTCCCTGTCTGCTTCTTTATATCTGAGGTGGGTGGGGACCCTGCAAGATAGAAAAGACCCTCCTAGAGGATTCAGGGGTATTACAGAGGGAGGGGCAGGGCTCAGGGCCCATAGAAGGCCTGGCACAGGCTCAGTGACCACTCCTTCCTCTGACCTCCCGTTCCAGCTTCTGTTTAGATCACTTGTCTGCTACATGGGGCCTCCTGGTCCCAAGTTCCAGAATTCATGAATGGATGGAAGATGGCATCTGTATCTGATGATTCCTTGAACCCATAAGGTCCAGGGGTACTGGGCATAGGGAAAGTAATGAGTCACAGCAACAGTACCAATAATGGAGACTGTGCATTCACTTGTGTACTCTTTATAACCAATCTGTGGTGTAGGCACTGGGATTATCCCCATTTTTAAGATGGGGAACCTGAGGCTCAGAGAGGTTAAGTCGGTTGCCGAGCTGAGCCATGAACCCAGTCAGTGCACTCCCAGTGCCCCCTCTGTTGATGGTGGGTCGAGAGGCTGGGCCGTGGAGGTGTTCATGTCTTGCGTATCGAGTGCACGTGCCCTGCATACTCAGAGCCCAGCAGGCAGCAGGCCACTGGGAGGGGGTGCTAGGCTCCTCTGGCTGTGGCTCCCTCAGCTCTCCCGAGGTCTCCCCTCATCCCCCTCTCTCCAGCACAGTGCCCAGTGCCATGACCAGCACGGGACAGAGAGAGGGAGGGAGTGCCAGACACCACTGCCAATCCTAGAGATCCAGGCCAGGCAGCGTGTTCCTGGAGAGACGGCCCTCCCCAGCCCCCCGCCCCTGCACCAGTGCACGCTCGCATGCACACACCTCAGGCGTGACGTCCGCCCTGCCTCCTTCCGTCCTGTGTGTCTCCCTCACGGGTCAGCGCCCAGGAGTAGTAAATCATCAGCAAATCGGCCACAGCCAGTGGGAGGCCAGGAGGACACAGGGAGGGGATGCCGCCAGCAAGGCCATGAGCACTGAGCTGGCCAGGTGGACAAAAGCACAGCTGACTGGGAGAGAGCAGCCCAGCCTCCCACTCTAGGCCCTGCTCTGTAGCCCTCGAAGGCGGGACGTGGGGTGGTGTGCACGCGGAACACGTGTGCTCCCTGAGGATTCACTGAGCCTGCAGGATTAATGACGCTTGGGTATGCGCCCCGCGAGAACAGTTTTCACATGGGGACAGTCACTTCACCTGTAGGAGAGTGAAGATAAGCTTGTTGTCGCCTAGATTCTTGGTCTGGAGCAGGCCTCACCCCCTGCCCCCCATGGCAACAGTGCATCTTAAAGGAACACTGGACTGGGAGTCTTCCATATGTCTTTAGGCCTCTCCTTTCATCTCCCTGGGCCTCAGTTTACCCACCTCTGCAGTGGGGTGAATAACCTTAGCTCTGGCTAGCTTCCTGGCTAGTCGGGGTTGTTATAAGCAACAGATGAGCCAATGATGAAATGACGTGTAAACTGAGACCCCAGCTCCCCAGGTGGTGGCCCAACTGAATCATGCCTTCAGGCTCTGGCAGTGAGAGGGGTGTGGGTGGCATTCCTGCCCCCAGAAGGAGAAGGCAGAGCTAGTGTTGCGACAGAGAAGGCCATCCTGGAGCGTGTCACTTTGCGGTGACTCTCTGGACTTGGGTCTCAATGTTCCCTCCCCGAGGTCGAGGGGCAGTGGTCCCAACAGTTGATGAGCAGAGGCCGGTGTGTGTTGGTAAACTGAGGCGGGCACCCCAGTGTGCTGTCTGTGCAGCTGATGCCTCGGCACAGGTCCCTTCCCACAGTCTCACCTGGAGGGCTGTCAGCGGTCAGGCCCGTCCCTTCTGCACGGCTGGCCTTGCAGCCAGCCTGCAGCAGACACGGCTTTTTTGTTTTTGGTTAAAAAGCCTCATTGGAGCGTTATGATATTGGAATGTGAAGGGTAATTGAGCTGAAAGCTATTCTCTTCCTGTGACCGCACGATAGGAGTGATTGAGGCGCCCGGGCTTGCGCACCAGCCTGGGAATCCTGATGAAAGGTCTGTGCTGAGATGGGGGTCGAGGGACAGGGTGGAGCCAGGCCCCCAAAACCCTTGTTCTCCACCCTGGGGGCTCAGGCCTGTCCCACAACGTGCTCCCCTGGGACTCTGAGCTGCCAGGCCAGGCCTCCCCCCAGCTGGAACAGATACCAGGACCCCCTGCATGCTCCAGATAGGCAGAGGGTCTCCAGAGACAGAGCATGAGGAGGGGGCTGGGCACTGGACTGACACGGCAGAACGGGCTACTGCCTGCCTCCTCACGGCTTTGTCTTCTAACAAGACACGTCTCCTGCCCCTTCTCTGTACGTGGGTCTCTCTCCCCGTGTCCACCCTGCCTCTGCCAGTGTTTACACAACCCCAGTGTTTTCTGAGCCATTTTAATGCACATATGAGTCACCTGAGAATTTTGTTAAAATGCAGATCCTGAACCAGTAGGTCTGGGGTGGGGCCTGAGACTCTGTATTCCTACCCAGCTCCCGTGTGATGCCAGTACTGCTGGTCCTCCCACCTCACTTTGAGGAATAAGGTTCCAGGAAGCAGTCAGGGCCATGGGTCAAGCAAGAGTGACCCAGATTCTCAGTGCAGGGCCCAGCTGTGAGGAGACACCTAGGGTGACAACAGCCAGTTCCTGAGCAGTGCTGCCCTCTGTGGTTGTGCAGGTTGTACACTGAGCAAGAAGGAGAATGCTGGTAAAATCCAGCCCGAGCGCTGCTTGTGAAGCCATGTACTCTGGAGCTGGGTGGCTCTGCCTGGAGAAAGGAGCATGTTTTTCTTGGCACAGAGGGGTAGTTTGCTCCCCAAGTACCCAAAGGGCAGTGTCCATTCTGAAAGAGCATCTTTTTCTAATCTTGCCCAAAGCCACCATACAGGCCTTGCCCCCAAACTTCAAGCTGTCATTCTGTGCCTGCTTCTGCATCCTCTCATTCCTCCTCCATCACCTGCCCAATCTCACAACTTCTCCTGGCAGAATATGGAAGTCCAAGGAGAAGGGCGGCTGGAGTGCAACATGCTCATTCTTCAAGACTCCGCTTCTGCCTTCGGTCACGCCAAGCAGCCTGGGTGGGGAGAGCAGGCTCAGGGCTTCCTGAGCCCCTGGAGCCTAAAAAACAGGCCCTTCCTGCCTCCTGCCCTCTCCTTGCCCGTGGAGCTCAGCCAGAGGCGTTAGGCCTGGACAGGTCCCTCTCTCCCAACCAGGGGTGGGGACCAGGTCTCCTGCAGGGAGGAAAGACATGCTCCCCCACCCAGCCTACACCCTCGCCAGCACACACACACCCCCAAACTCAGTCTCTCCGCCTGGCCCGTTATTAATTGCCGTGCAGGCTGAGCTGAATGGGTCCCATTAATATGTGCTCCAGCAGCTCCGACGAGCCGGGCTTGTGCTGGGATGCCGCGGCTTATCTCTCTCCACCAGGCTTTCCCTGCACGGGACTTGACTGGCGTTTAAGGAGCCCACCCCAGAGGCCTCTGGACCCATGTGCCAGGCCCACCCCTTCCCAGCTCCGCCCTGCCGGCTCCCAGCTGCGCCCAGGCCTTCCTCTCACCCCGCTGGTGCCTGAGGGCTGAGTGGGGGCCTCCCCACAGCACAGCCACTGCCACAGGACCGGCCTCTGCAGGCCACCATGGCGTTCCTACCCCTCCCCAGCCCGAAGTCAGCCCTGACTCCCCGCGTCCCTCAGCAGTGCTATGCCAAGGGCTGCGATGGTCCTGTCATTCTTCTCACCTGGTTGGCATCTCATCGGTGGGCAGGTGTGCGAGGGAGGGTCTCTGGTGATCTCACAGGTGGGTCATCTCCTCTCTTTCTTAAGCACCTACCTTCCTGACAGCCTCCCATCTCACACCCCCCTGATTAGGGTTGGCATTCACAGCCCCTGTGACCATCAGAAGAGGGAGGAGTCCACATGCTCATTTCCCCACCTCTCTGTGCCACCAATGAATAGAGTAACATGCATGGTGAGTGCTTGTTGAACAGTTAATGTTTATCAAACGCGTCCCATGTGCCAGGACTATGCTCAGCACTTTCTGGGCATCATTTCATTCTTGGCAAAGGTGTGTTCACTCTTCCCATTATGCAGATGAGGAAGCAGAGGCCCAGAGATGTTAAGTGATTGCCCAGGGTCACACAGCTGGCTAGAGGACACTACAATATGCATGGCAAATATAGTGCCTCTGTTTGGACACTGTCTTGTAACATGGAGCTCCAGCTCCCTGGGGTCATCCAGGACAAATTTAGGCATCTCTAAAGTGTAAGAGAATTCTGTCTATGTTGAACTACAGCATGCTTGCCTGCTACTTGCACCCCACTAAGCCAGGTTTACTGTGTGAGATGAGGCTCAGTCTGTGATGGGGCATCACGGGGGCTGGCCTGGGCTTGGACCCACCTCCTTGGGCCAGCAGGGGCGCCCCTGACCACAGCTTGAGATTGGCTTGTAAGGAGCGAAGAGCCTCGGAGTGACCCCTTCTTCTCCAGGCCCTCCCAGTGTGGGCCCTAGGGCTTCATCTCCTCCAGCTTGTTGCATGGCAAACAGTTGGTGCTCCCCTCCTCCTGGAGGTCCTAAGCTCAGTGTCCCCCGTTCAGGATTCTGAACCTCCTTTGTTGGGGTTCCCAGACTCCATTGGCACTAACACACTTCCAAAAATGTTGTATTTCTGCAATTCTAAGGCGCCCATTTGCCCCTCATTTTAAAATATATGAAACTGAGATTCATCTGAGTTAGTCACCTATAGCCTTTGCCTGCACAAATAGTGACCACACTCACCTCCCCAGAGTGTGACTGCCCTTGGCTGCTTAGCCCTGCTCCCTAGGAAGTGCCCAGGGCCCCAGCCCCTGGGAGTGTGGGCGTGGCTCAGCCCTCAGCCTAGGGGCGGAGCCAGGCTGAGTAGGCATGGGGAGCTGAGGCAGGGCTGAGGACCAGGGAGCCCCCAAAAGCAATTGCCGCCCTGATCACCTTAGCCATAGACAACACCCACATTCGGCACTTCCTGTGCGGGCAGGAAGTGCTGACATTTTAACTGCTATACTTGGCCTCCTGCAGCATTAGCATAGTACTTCAGCATCAGCCCCTTTGGGCAGAGATTTTCCTCATCCTCTGACCTCTGAGTGTGCAGGTCAGAGCCAAGGAAGGGAACAGCAGTGTTAATTTCTGCATTTTGCTCCCAAGTTCAGTTTTCTAAGGAGTTGAAGAGTTTTGGACTGGAAGAAATATTTATCAGTCTTCTTCAGAAGACCCTTAGTCCTCAGGGAAACTGCTAACCAGCCCCTCCCAGAAAGGGGGAGTCCCTCTGAGAGACCCCTGATGGCCACATGAAAAGGCAGAAGAACCTGCTTGGGAGGCTGGCCGAGACCCCTCCAGGGGCAGGAGACTGGAGGAGCTGAGTAACTTGAGGCATCAGGACTTTTGGAGGGAGGCCAGGCGTCCCTCCCTCCCCCACCCCAGCCCTTCCCAGAAGTCCTCAGGCAAGAAGGCTCTAATTGATGAACTTGTTCCTCTGTAGCTGTCACACGTCTTCAGTTCATTACAGCCCCATCTGCCTCTCACTGAGGCTGCTCTCCTGCCAGCCTCCTGGCTGCGTCTGAGGGAGAGAGCACAGCAACAAGAGCAGCTGGGATCTGAGGCCTGCGATTATCTTGGAGAGTCCAATCAGGGTAGTGGCAGATCCTTCTGTAGGGGAACTGAGTGTCAGGACAGGGATGGTAGAGGGGGGCACCTCGAGGAGGCGGGTTAACCCTTCACATTCCAAATCTGGAGGCTGGGGCCCCAGCCAGGCACACCCCACTGGTGCAGCCCTCCCAATGGGCCCTGCCTGGGGTCCGCTTGGAACACCCTCAGGGGCTGGACGGAGACTCAGCCTGGCCCTTAGAATCCCCAACCTTGAGCCTTTCTTACACTAAGCGCTGGAGCTTTCAGCTTAGTAGTATTAAGTTTGATTGCTAGCAAGTATTTTTAATTGTCATGTGTGCCCAGCACTGTATCTAGCACTGTGGGGTGTGATGCTCCCTGACGTGCTGGCATCTCCTGGGTGGGCTCCAGCTCTTCATAGAGCATGCATCTCTGGTACTGCCTGACTCAAAGGACACGCAGCGAATGTGCGAATGGGTACAGAGGCAGCATGATGTGCTCCAGAATCACAAGACCCCTTTGATTCTTGTTCTGTCTCTGCCACCAGTCGAGTGACTTCGAGTGTCACTTTCTGTTGGACTTCAGCTTCCTCTTTTGCGCATTGAGGGTAATATTACTACCTTCCTGGCGCAAAGGTTTAGGCCCTGCCATGCTGTATTTAGCCTTTGATTTTATAGGTAATAAATACAACAATACTTATTGGCTACTGGGCTGTGAAAGACACACAAATGCCACATAGCCCTGCCCTCCAGGAGCCTCTAGTCTAACGAGGGAGATGTGGAGGAACCCACATAATCATGAGCCCAAGCTGGCTGGACAGGACACATGCAGGGACCCACCGGGGCTGCAGAGGCTGAAGGACACTTAGTGGGGGAGCAGCCTTCGCACCCTGCTGAATGGGCTGAGATGGAGAAGGGCAGCCCTGGTGGGGGAGTGACAGCACAAGGAAAGGCATGGAGGCTAGAAAGGGCCTGGTGTGCTTGGGGAGCAGTAAGAAGAGGGTGCTGGAACAGGCCCGGTGGACATAAGGTAAAAACTTACGTTGATTGGAACCAAAATACTCCAGTTAGTGGCGTAGACTTTCTCCTCTCAGGCAGTGGAGGGGGTGGAGGGCTCTGGGGCCAGGGAAGGACGCAGTCATTGCTGAGTTTTTGGGAAGGATCTCTGGTGGCTGCAGAAAGGATGGGTGGGGGTGGCAGAGTGAGGCGTGCACATATTCTCTGCTCCCACCCCACCGTTGTCACAAACTGTCTAAATCTATAACTCCCTGTTTTAGAAAAGGCATCTTGTCCCGTTTCCTGTTTCTCTGCATGATTTTTTCCTGAGTTTTCAGAAAGCGTCTCTTTTGAGGCTCCCACTGTCCCTTCCTCATTCCCGGCCAGGCTCTGAATTTTAACCATTCTATTTTCTTTACCGATTTTATGATAAACAGCCCAGTGTTTTCCGACATCTTTCCTAAGTGTGTCAGGCTGTGCCTCGAGGCACTGATGCGTCCCTTCTCTCTGAGATGCCCAGTCTCATCCCCACCCGGATACGTGACTGTCCCCAGATCCCACTGTTTCCTTCCAAGTGGCCGGCATGTCTCCAGCCCACTCCAGATCCATAAAATTTGGGGGTGAGTGTTCATCATCTCAGGCTGAATCGAGGTCATGCCGCCTGATAAGCCAGCCCATGAAATAGGCCACCCTTAACTCAACCAAGGCACATCTGTCCTGATTTTTCGCATTTTCCCTGTCATTTCCACATCTGGAAGGACTGGCTTCCCCTAGCAACCACCGAGTGCCCTCACTTTGCTGAGCAGAACTTTCCATCGACAAGGACTCCCCCAGCCCCGGCTTGGCCGTGGACCTGCCCCAATTCAGTCTTCTGTTGCTGACACAGAAACAAGTCTTTTTAACCGTTCTGAGATACTTTGTTGAATTGCCTCTCATTCCTCGTGTTCAGAAGAATCTTGCCAGCTTGACAAGCATGCCCATTTCCATTTCCCCCAAATGCTGCCACCACCAGGCACATCAGAACCAATGGTTAAAATCATCCAATGGCCAGAGCCCGTTCCCTGAAACAGTAGACCCACTTGACATTTGAAGGGTCTTTCCCCTGCCCTGACCTCCAGGTCCGTGGGCTGTGTTCTGAGGGTGGTAATCACCACTATGCTGGATGCCAAGGGGTGGGCAGGTATCGACACCGCCACAGGCTGCTTTACTCAGGACCACGGAGAGGCTTGTGGATCTATGGGATTCATTTTTGCTTTAAATTCCAGGATCCTGAAGTACACCCCCCACCCCCACCCCACCTGGACAGGCAGTGGGAAGAGGTCCCTTCACCCGAGGCGAAGAAGCTGATAGTCCTTGGCCTGAAGCCTGAAGAGACCCCAGCTTCCTCTCCCTGCACAGCGGCCAGGGGAGGGCCCCGGTGGGGCTCACTCAGCTGCTGGCCCATGTGCTCTGAGGCTCTTCAGGGCAGCCTGGCTGGCTGCCTGCTCCATGCCCAATCTCTTCCATCCAGACTGCTCATTGCACTTTTTATGGCTTGGAGCTGGTGGTTTATGGACCAGGAGAAAGACAGCAGTAGAGCTGAAGGAAGGGCGGACTGGTCGGGGGTGGGGTGGATGGTGCTTATAACCTCTGGTTAAGCCCAACGACATTGGGTGAATTATGGCCTGTGTCTTGCTTCGTCCCCCTTTGCATTCCTGATCAGAGGATCGCCTTCTGCTGGGAGAGGGGTGAGCTCTGGTCCCCTCACACAGAATCAGCCCCTCCTGCCTTCCTGGGGCTCATCTCAGGTGGCGAGGAGTCTTCAAAACCACAGGCACCAGAGTCTGCTCATTTTTCAAGTTGACCCTGACTCACGAACATTTTGGGGTTCATCGTATCATAGAAAGCTTTGCTCCACATCCTGGTAGCTGAAGAAAACTGCCCCATGTTGAGACCACTCAGTGGGTCTTAAGAAACAGGAAGAAAGTTCATTGATAGGCAGACACCCATCATAATGGGCTTTTACCATGTGGAGCTTTGTGGGGTAGGGTCTGACCTGTGTTCTGCCCAGTAGCAGGGTTTTGAGTGCTCCCCATACCCAATGGCACTGCCCTGAGGCTGGCTGCTGGAGGAGATGGACCCCTGATGGGACCCCCCCAGGGCAGAGCTGGGGCCCACCCTCACCCATGTGCCCTGGGGATGGGGTGACTTATGCCAGGCAAGTGGCATCATAGCTCCACTTTGTGATCACCCAGAAGTGCTGACCAGGCAGCTCTGTGCATGTGGCATTGAGTTTGGTCACCGAGGAAAGTGCCCGTAACTGAAATAGACGTTGTCAGCCACAACAGTCAGTCAGGGAAATCACCGAGGAAGGGACACGCTCTTGGCTGAAGTTCTCAATCTGTGTGTCAGGGATTGGCTGCCCTGGGCTCCACACTGCTGCAAGGACACCTCCCCTTGGCCTTGGCGTTGTCCCTGCCCTCAGGCAGCACACATTCCCCTCACAGAAAAGAGAATCTGAAACAGAGGGACTTCCTGGGGACAGGGACATGGGGAAGGGTTGCTTTGTGGGGTTCAGGCTGTGGGCGCTGATGGGGAGACGGAGGCTGGGGAGACCTTTGAGGGCTCAAGGGGCAGAATGGCCCCCATGGAAGGAAGACTTGAGGCACCCTTGAACGTGGGGTGAGGTCTGGGCAGATGTGAGGTGATGAAGGGGCACATTCTAGGAAGTGGGCAGAGGAGCGGAGGTGAGGAGAGTGTGATGGGGTTGGGGTGCTGTGACTGAATCAGAGAAGGCGTTGGGGGAAGAGGGAGGGGTGGGCTGGAACCAATGGAAGGGACAGACCGGGAGCTTTGAGAGGCATGCAGAGGGTTTGCCTTCTGTGCGGTGGAAATAGCGAGCCTCTCAAAGTTTTGGAGTGATGGCAGGACATGATGAGAGTGGGGGAGGGCGACTACGATGAAACAGGAAATGAGCGGGCAAGGCTGGGCTTTGGACTGCGGCCTGAGTCTGCAGTGGGGCTGGAGACTCACTTTTGGGTGGGGCAGAGGTGAAGACACTGGGTCGTGGAAATCCACCATGATAATCAGTCCACAGTCCTTCTGTTCCATCCAGACCCAAAAGGTGTCAGTGGGGTAAGCTGAGTGTGTCATGTGGTGGGGGAAAGGCCTTCAGAAGAGAGCGTCACAGTGAGGCAGAGAGGCTGGCCACGTGTCTGAGCTGCTAGAAGGGGCCCATCAGAGCTCACTGGGGTGACTGAGGGGCAGGGAGACCCTCAAACACAAAAGGACAAGGATCTCAGCCATGCTCCTCATACCACAGGAGGCCCCTGTTGTCCTGGAAGGTGGACAGTCTGGCCTATACAACTGGGACAAGAGTCAGGACTATTTGGAAATTTGTTTGCAAATTTCTTGAAGGTTCCATGTTCCACCGACACCGTGCACTTGACAGAACGGCCGCAGGAGCCAGTGCTGACCATCCGCTCCCCACCCTTCACTCCCACCTTCCCAACTGCCGCTTCGTCCACAGCCAAGGGCCTGGCCGTGGGAGTAAGGGACAAGTGGCCACCCTTTGGGGCCAGGAGCCCCTATTCCCCAAGCGGAAGAGAGTAGCTCGATTCGCTAATTGAATAATGTGTGGAAGTAATGGGATTTCTCCAGAACCATCGGTTATGTTTCAGAGCCAAATCATAACGAGAAAGTCATTAGTAGTAATAAACACAGCAGAGAGGAGCCGTCAGGGGCCTGACAGAGGACGCAGTGGGGAGGGGAGCCATCCTTAGCTAGCAGGATATCACCTCCCCACCCCCCCCACCCCTGCTGAAAGAAGTCAAGATTCTTGAATGCACATTAATCCTAAGGGTTTCTCTCTGGTGTCGTGATGCCAAGGACAATGCAGCAAGGAATAGCTTTGCTGCTTCCAAGTGGTTCTTTATATTTCCTTAAAAACTGAGTGTTATCAAGCTAGTTTCCACATCCCGCCCCTTCTCATTCCGTGGTCCCACAGGAGCCGGGAATGAATGAAGCTGTGTGCCCCGCCTGCCCAGGCCTCAGGCTTTGGCTCTGCTTCCTGCCCCTCCCATCAGTCTGGCTTTCGGTCCCCAAGCCCACCGCCAAAAAGATCCAGCTGAGGGCGGTCTCAGCCATTGATCCAGTTTCATCCCGAGGCCCCAAACTGACAGTGTCAGCCACCATATTAGGAGCCCTTACTGTGCACCGGTGCTGATTTCAAACATCGCTTCATTCTTTGTCTTGACTCTTTTGAGGTGATGATTTATTATCTTATTTCACAAATGAGGAGGCTGAGACCAAGAAAAACTTGTCAGTGACTCACATTCACTCGGCTGGTGTAGGGCAGAGCTGGGATTCAAACTGTGGTTTTCCCACCTCCCTCCCTACAAGGTAGGTGCCCAATAAATGTGTCAGTTAATTTCTCCCACAGCTGTCTTGAATATGATCCAGCAACCAGCATTGTCCATATCACTGGGGCCGTTTTACAGATGGGAGTAACTGAGGCCCACAGTCAGGGCCAATATTAACCAGCAGGCAGGGAAAAAGATAAAGTCTGTACTCCTCCTGCCCCCACGCCCCCACGAGGTCTCCATTGGTCTTCTTGCTCAGGGAAGAGCAACTGAGAAAGTGGTGAGTTACTTTTCAAGTACACTAAGATTACCCTAAAACTGAACTTCTCACACCCTCCAGCATGTATTAATAACGTGCCACCAGGTCAACCAAGGAGCCGTGACAATGAGAGAATATTTCAGTCTGGTGCCTGGCTGTGGTTCCTGGTTTATTGTATGACCACCATCAACCTCCCAGAATTCTGGGGCTTTGACTGTCACTTCCCACTTGGGGAAACTGAGGCCCAGAAAAGAGAAATGACTTGTTGTTGGGCACATGATCGGCAGAGCCATTGGCCCCCCCCAAACCATTTCTCTTCCTGCTCCCCTGTCATGTCCGACATATTTTTTTCTGTTCCTCAGATTAATCTGATTTTGGCAAAACAGATAGAAGGCAAGTACGTCAAGACTGTCTCACATGGAGGCAAGTATATTCTGGCAAATGAGAAGTGTGCAAGAACTGCCTTCTCCGCTGACACAGGGTGTGACAAACTCCCAGGAGTGACAATCAGTCATCACTGTTTGTATTTTCTTTTCTTTAAATGAGCATGTTTGGGTTCTGTAAGTGCACCAGGGGCTCTTGCCTGCCCTTTTCTATTCAGTCTTCACCAAAACTGTGAGGTTGGCAGGGCAGGAGTTCTTATCTCTGCAGTACAGAGGAGGAAACTGAGGCTGGAGGCGGCGATTTGCTGAGTTCTCGTGGTGAAGGGAAGGATCAGAAATCGGGAGACACGTGGAATCAGTGAGCCCGAGCCCTCAGCCTGTAACTCCCTGGATTTCCACCCTGGAGAATGTTTCTGCCTGTCTCCTGATAACCCAGGGTTTCCAGTGGGCCCGCACACACCTCAAGGCCTGACAGAGCCCCCAGGGAGAGTGGTGGGGTGGCTCTCCCCACCCTGCATCCCTGCCTGCTCACCACTCCCTATGTCTCTCTTCCCAGCTGGTGGGTCGAGCAGGTGACAGCATCCTCTAGAGGGCGGATGCCTGGACAGCCTCCACACACCCCCTTGCTCCCCTCCCCTGGGCACCCCAGCCAGGAACCCAACATGAGCGCCTTGGTTCACGGTGCTCCCCAGGCAAGGACCGACTCCGCTTGTGCCTGTGCAGGTGGCACCCAGCCCGCCTGTCACCTGGCTCTTCAGGGCTCCTGGCTCCTTGGAGCAGGGAATCAGCTCCTCAGAATAAAAGTCCTGGGTGTCCCTCAGTGCTTGGAGCAGGGCAGAGCCGCTCCTCCAGGCCCCCTCCGTTGCTTTGCCTCCGTCTTTCTCCACTGTCTTTCTTGCCCTGCTTGTGGCTTTGTTTGTTAGACACATGTCAAGCCTGATGAACTAAATGATGCAAAGCTGGAGATATAACAGCTCCTTTTATCTCTCATTTCAAAACCCAATTTGTTCCTGCTGTCTCCTGAGGGCTGCACTACAAACCCAGCCTCTCTCCTACTTCGGAAACTCTGCATATTCAAGTCCCCTCCACTCTCTGCTCGCTTTCCTCTCCCCTCCCCATCTGTGTCTGTGGCTTTCTTGGTCACTCTCTCTCCCTTTCCCTTTCCCCATTTGTCCCTTTCTCTGACTCTGTTGGCCTCTCTCTGTTCCTTTCTCCTGTTCTCCCCCGCCTGTCTTCCCTTTTCTCTCTCCTTGGGGACAGGCTGTGTGTGTTTGCCTTCCCCTGTTAAACGGCAGATGAACAGGTGTGCTTGCTGGTGGCTCCGCTGGCAGGGAGCAAGTTGGCTTCATAACCCTTTCTTTGCTGCCTGGCTCCTGGCTGGGAGTCAGGGGCCCCTCTTTTAACAGGCACCCGCTGCGGTTTCTGGGGAGGGGCCTACCCCTCCCAAGGCCCACCAGGACTTTCTGTTCCTTAAGGATGTGGAGCACCCACCCTGCCATCTCAGATGTTAAGTGATCAGGTGGTGGGATCTTCCTCCTGTCCCCCCACCCCAAAGCCCTGGGAGGTCGGGCTGAGGTTCCCCCACAGACCAGAGTCCATGGCCCTCCTGGGCCTGTGCTGGGGAGTCCACCCCTTAATCAGCCCAGACCCTGGAGCAGAAGGCAGTTCCTTTTCCTCTGACGTCCCCACACCCAACTTGGCAAGTTCAGCCTGCCGGGGTTATTCTGTGTGTGAGCAGCTGGGGATCCTGTGGGCAGTGCCTGGGTAGGCTGGTTACTTGACTGTGGTCACAGAACATCCTGCCCCAGCTGCGAGTCCCCAGGGATTGACAGAGGCGTGGCGTCTGCCCTGATCCCCCTGCACAAACCGCACATTGTGCTTTTGCCGATGACTTGATATGGTCTCCACTACCCCAAGAGGATCCCCCGCTACTCCCCCAAGAGATTGGGGTCAGGGATTACCCCAGGTCACCCCTTCCCTGCCCCTTTGCACAGAGAAAGGAGAGGAAGGCCCTGAGATGGGCTAGAGAAGACCTCTCAGGAAGGAATGGCTCCTCCTGCCTTCTCCAGGTTGTGCTGATGGGGCCCCAGCCCAGCAGCCTAGCTCGGTGCTAATCTCGAATTCCCCGGTGACTTCCTGACCCCTTGGGCCTCACTGGGGCTGGGGTCGTGGACAAAGGGAAGGGCTTGTCCAGGATGACACTGCAGATCAGGCTGCTGCAGGACCTGGGGTAAGGTCTGCTGCCTGCCGCCCCCCAGGCCAGGTGTGCACTTGGGATGGGTTGTCTCCCTCATGTACCCCACTATTTCACCCCAGTGTCTGGCTCTTAGGACCTCAGATTCCTCCCAAGGATGCCCCACCCAGCCCGGTCCCTCTGATGGTCCGCAGGAGGGTAAGGATAGGGCCCCCACTCTGCGGCCAAGCCCAGCCTTCCCTTACTCCCACAGCCAGAGCTCTGCTCCTCCTGCTCACAATTCTCATGCAGCTGACGGTCCCCTTGGAAATAGACAGTCATCAGGCTCTTATGGATCTTTGAAACCCCCTTTTCTCCCTAATAATCCCTCCTCTGGGGCGGTATTGATTCCCAGCCGCTGGCAGCCTCTTGGTATGCTGAGGCCCAGTTTGGGGCAGATAAATCGCTGTGCTGTCATTTTCATGCAGCAATTACCCGCTCTGATTCCTCTCCTCCAGGGCCCCTGCGCCAGCTACCCGGCCACCTACTTATTGACAACACACTCAAGGCCGGGCTGGCCAGGCAGGGAGCCTGCAGACCTGTGAGCCACGGGAAGTTACCAGGAGTGGAAACTTTGGGGTGGCAGGCCTGGGGCCCAGCTCTGGGCTGGAGGGCAGGTGGAGGCAGGTCCCCAGAGCTTCGGCTGCTGGGGAAAAACCTCTGCACCCCAGTCGTGGAGGAGGCCTGGGAGTGTGCATGTGGTATGGCCCAGCATTTCCTGTGACCCCTGTGCACCTGTGGATACAGAGCTCCCTCCCTGAGCTTTCCCAGCCCTGGCTACTGTGTTGGGTGTTTGGAGCCCAGACCTAGCTCAGCCTTTTAGATCAGGGTTGGCAAACATGTTCTGTAAAGGGCCTGATAGGAAATATTTCAGGCTTTGCAGACCATACGGTCCCAATTGCAACTACTCAACTTTGCTGTGGCACAAATGCAGCCACAGACAACATTTAAATGAGTGAGCAAGCTGCGTTCCAGTGCGACTTTGTGGATGCTGAAGTGTGAATTTTATGTAATTTTCACATGTCACGAAATATTATTCCTTTTTTGTGTTTTTCCAAACACTTAAAAATCTACAACCCTTTCTCAGCTGGTGGGCTGTGCAAAAGCAAGCCAAATTGGGCCCGTAGCTCTTAGTGGGCTGCCCCCTGATTTAGATCTGAAAAGGGCTGTAAGGACTTTTCACCCAGCACTGCTCCTCTCCCCATTTTTCAGAGGAAGACAGTGAGGCCCCGAGAGGAAGCACCTTGGCCACATGAAGGAGGAGGGCTCAGGGTAACTAGGGACCTCCCGGCACGTGAAGGCCCTCTGGGAGCTTCCATGTCGTCCGCCTGTGGGTGGAGAGGTGTCACAGCCCAGTGCTTCACCGTGGGGATCTGGGCGCCTGGCCTGGGCTTAGGCTTGGATCTCAGCTCCATCAGCTCCGTATGACCTTGGGCAAGTTCTTTCATTCCTCCAGAGCCTCAGTTTCCCCATATGGGAAATGGGGAAGAGTGGGAGAGAGAATGAAATAGTCCCCAAGAGTCTTTCAGCTGTAAGAATAATGGCTAGTTTCTGACGGACTTTCAGCCCTTGTTCCTCTGCCTTTGGGGTCTTCATGTGCTTAGTGATTCTTAGTTACCAGACCCAGCCTCCCTGCCGGCCCAGCGGGTGTCAGCTCTCCAGGCCCCTCTGCCCACATGTCTTGCCCCTGGAGCAGCGTTTCTCTGGGCTTTGCAGGGAGGCGGAACTCAGCAGGCACCCCCCTGGGCAGGAGGTGGAGGAGATAAGGCCAGCCAAGGCCTGGCCACTGACACCTGGCGTGAAATTGAAAAGCACCAGACTCCTGCCTCCACAGCCCAGTGCCCCGAGTGAGAGCAGGCTGGGAGGGTGGATGAAGCCCAGCCGCCCCCAGCCTGGCCCCCGGGCCGGGCTCCAAGCTGCCACACTTCAGCTCTCCTCACTCGTCCTCCAAGAAAACTGCGGGAAGAACAGGTTCTTTTAAGTTCAGCTTCTCTGAGGATGCCAGTGGCTCTGAGCAGGGACCCCCTTCCCCAGGTGGCTTGGAGGGGTTTGCATGGCCTCGGGTCCCCTTGGTTTTGGAGGGAAGGGGTTGGGGAGTGTGGGGACTTTGCCCCTGTGGACATATGCTCATCCAGAACTTCTCAGGGCAGCCTGAATGCACAGACTCAGGGAATGTTCCTCCAGCAGCTTCATTCAAAAGGTGAGGCTACCGAGGCCAGAGAGCAAAGCACCTGGACCCAGGTGTACAGGGAGTCAAGTGGGGACCCAGGCCCCTGATTCCTGGGACAAGACTGTCACCTCTGTAACCCTGTGTGATCCAGAACTTGTCACCCTCCAGGCCTCCTGCCCTGCAGAACTGTCATCAGAGAGTCCTGGAAGAAGCATTGCTACAGTAGACTCGAGGATGGGGCCCGGGCAGCTCCCCTCTCTCCTTACACTTACTGTCAAAGCATCGATGGGGTAGGACAGATGTTGGCAATGACCTCTTCAGGGTCCAGCCCCGGGGACGACTGGCCAATCGCATGCTTATACACAACCGGTGTTGTCCTGCCAGGTGAATACATGCCAGGTGATTTCCTGTAGAAACTCCCAGTTCCTCATAGATGCTTCCTTCCAGTTATAAGAGGGTGAGCAAACAGAGGGAAGACCACCATCTTCCTTGCAGTCAGTAACCTGAATTTTACCACAAACCCTTGCGCTTCTCCTGACCACTCTGGCAAGGGAAAAGCTTCTCTGCCCATTAGGCAGAGAGGAACTAGAGGACCAGAGGGGTACTGTGATTACCCTCAGGCCCTGCGGGAGTTTAGGGGCCTGGGTGGAACTGAACCTCCCAGCATCCTAGACTCAGTCTCTACCCTCCGAACTGATTGTGGGGAGGTGCCAGGGCCG
The DNA here is from genome assembly GCF_041296235.1 of Equus asinus. Taxonomy (NCBI): domain Eukaryota; kingdom Metazoa; phylum Chordata; class Mammalia; order Perissodactyla; family Equidae; genus Equus; species Equus asinus. The sequence continues at coordinate 60,222,204 of NC_091791.1, forward strand.
CTGAGAGCTGTTGTTTCCACATGGCACGGTCCTTTCAGAGTTCCTAGTGCTGGGCAGAGTGCAGACCAGTAGATGTGCTCCTCTGGCCTCTTGATGGGCCAAGAAGGAGAAAAAAGGTGAGAAAAGCCAAGTGGAGGCCAGAGGTGGCTGCGTTCTCTCTCCCTACAACCATCTCCTGCTTTCGGGGGCCAGCCTGGTCCCTGGGGGTAGAGCAGGACGAGGAGGCAGGTCTTGGCTTTTAATCAAAGTTACATTTGATGAAGCTTTTATTATTCACCTGGCTTTATTATAGCTATTTTTACTCTGAGGTTAGAAGTTAATTTTCCCGGTCTTTACTGAGCTTGGGTCTGCGTGGCTGCCATAGATGCAGGTAGGGGGGAGGAGAGCAGAGGAGAAAAAGGAGGTGGGGGAGAAATCAAATCGAATAAACTCACCTCGTCCAGCAGACTGAGAGTGGACGCAAACAACTTTAATAACAGGGGAAGGTTCCAGAGGTGGGAGCAGGCTGGTGAAATCAGGCCTAATCAGGCCTAGCAGGAGGGGTTCCAATCTCCCCGGCTCCATCAGGGGGAGGGCAAGTGGAGAGGCTCGGGGAGGGGTCAATCAGGGCCTGTGCGCAGAGCGGAGCCGCCCCGGGCCCACCCCTGCATTCTGGCATCGTCTGGGGTGGGAGGCCGGGCCGAGGTTAACCGGTTAGTGACCGGGGCGAGGAGGGGAGTGGCATACCCACACAGGGCCAAGGCTGGTGCCTTGCCCCCCACCCCAAGCACCCCTCCTGTATTCCAGCGTGAAGTCGAGGTCACCAATGCCACAGACAGCCCACGAGGCGAAGGACGCTGGCCACAGCTGCCTGGGGCAGGAAGACAGCGCTGCTTCCTCTGACTCTCTGCCTTCAAAGGGCGTCCTGTCATTTCAAGTCGACGTCTCAGCCGGCGTATCGAACCATGTTCCAGTTTCTTCAGAGTTCCAGCCTCATTTTACCGACAGATTTAGAGGTTAGGGGGCGGCCTGTGATTAGGGTCTGGTATCCGGTTGTGACTGGTGCAGTGTGTGACCTGTGGTCAGCCTGGGCTGGGGTCAAGGCTAGACCCTCTCGCCATGGCAGAGAATGAGCCACATCTGCCTCCTGAGTTACTGCTGCGGGAGAGACTCGCGGCCACGGAACAGAGCCGTTCGCCGGAAAGCACCAGATGCAATAGCTTGAGAGAGACAGCACTTCTCGCCCCAGCCTTTCCTGGCGATTGATTATTTAATCTCTTTAGTTCTACTAAAAGGAGGAAGGAGGGCTACAGAGGGGAGAGGCAGGACTGAAGAGGCGTGGGTGCTCCTAGCGCATTTTCATATCCCGAGAAAACAGCCGGTAGCAGGGCAGGGAGGAGTGCCGGGGAGGGGATGACAGAACAGCTGACCCTGACAGAGAGGCCAGCGGCCTGGAGAGAAGCCCCTTGGCAGGCCGTCACGCCTCCAGCTCCCTCAGCTCGTCATCAGTGAGCACTCGAGGGTCTCCTGGGCGGGGGCCGCACGAGGCAGTTCTGTCTGCTCCACGAGGGCACCTGGTGCTCATTCTCCAGCAGCCTTTGCACTTTTCACCTGGTAAGAGATGCCACCCATCACCTTCCTATTCATTCATTCATTCAAGAAACAGTTCTTGAGGGTCTACTGTGGGTCAAGCACTGTTCTCAGGGCTGGTGACTCAGCTGAACAAAACTGATAAAGTCCTCGCTGTTGGCAGCTTTCATCTAGGTGGGGAGACAAGCGAACCAGCACAGAGATCTATGTCCGCTGGTGATAAGGGCCATGAAGAAAAACAAGGCGGGCAAGGGCTGCAGCAGGACTCGTGGCCAGGGCAGCCCTCTCCGAGGACATCTGTGAAGCTCACACTCTCCTGGGGGTGGCAGCCCTCCTGGCAGGGGGCAAAGTGATTGCCGAGGCCACCCCCACACCCCGGAGAGTGAGGGCAGTGCCAGGAGGGCACCGGGGACGTGTAGACACCTGCAGGCAGCACCAGGGCCCAAAAGCGGAGGGGTTTGGAGTAGTGTGTAACTGGGGTGTCCAAGTTGCCCTGTCTGAGGCCTTCCGGTCCTGTAGCCTCGTCTCTTCCCTGACCTGATGGCCGTGGGACCCTCAGACTCAGGGCAGGGAATCCCAGCTTTCCAACTTATGTCCCCTCTCAGTGTCTCATCCCAGAGCTGCTTCCTCTTCTTCCTCGTTGGTCACGCCTTCTCATGAACGCCCCTTCTCCTTGGTTCTTCCAGCCAACTGCACCTTAGAGCTGGTAGAGACACAAGTGGAAGGAATGGAGGAATTTGTTCATGCAGAAAATATGTGTCAAATAGCTTCTATGTGCTACACAAAGGAGTACAAGGGGACTGGGGCTACTGTGGTGAGCAGGTCACCACCACCGTGGTATGTTAGTACAATGCAAGCAATTAGAATGCACCGTGATAAATGCTGTGGTGGGGGCAGTCCAGGGAGGGGGCTCAGGGAGCCCCTAGGATGGGCACCCAACTCAGGTTCAGGAATTAGGGAGGGATTCCTGGAGGAGGTGATAACAAAGTTAAGACTGAAAATGCGTAGGCATTCGCCAGTGTGTCCCTGCACCTAGAACCCCACGTGATACGTGTTAGGTGCTCAGTAATCATTTTGTTGGATGAATGAGTGAATGAGGAAGAATGTTCCAGGCGAGAGAACAGCAGGAGCAAAGACCAGTGGGTATCTGATCCAGGTGGTGTGGAGCTGGGAGCAGAACTCAGGTTCAGCACCTGCCTGTCTGTCCCTCGTGCCCTCAGGCTTCCTGGATGGCGTGCCCCACGAGGGTGCCTGTCCCAGCACCTTCAGCGCCCAGCAGAGCTAGAACAGAGGAGGTGCTTACACAGTATTTGTTGAGTGAATGAAAGGGAGGCACTGGAGCTGGGATTCCCAACCCCCTCACCAGATAGGAGGACGAGGGGAGTGTCAGGAGAGGGTGCCCAGGGTCACATTCACTCAACGAATGTTTGTTCAGTACCAACCACACGCCGGGCCCTGGGGGCGCAACAGTGAGCAAAACCAAACCTGGCTCCTACCCTCAAAGGGCTTGCAGTCTAGTCGGGGGACAGATGGTAATTGAGGGGTCACATAATTACAAGGTGAGACTGGAGCCCCCAGATAAACCCAGGGGGCTCTGAGCGAGTATAGCCGAAGATTTGACCCAGACTAGGGGTCGGAGAAAGTTCTGGAGGAAATGGGACTTGGTTGAGATGTGAAGGCTGGGTAGGCATTAATTGGGGGTGACGAGAAGAGGAGTTTGGTGGATGGACAGCCCGGGCAAAGGCTCCAGGGCTCGGGGGCAGGAAGGCACCTGGTGCATTTGAGGGAGTGAAAGAAGGCAGAGTGGATGGGGCAGGACGGGAGGAGGTGGGTGGAGGGAAGGGCTGGAGAGCAGGCAGGCGGCCACAGGTGGCCACGAGGGGTCTCTGATGGTTAGCGTAAGGTCAGCAGGAAGCCTCTGGGCAGTCATGGGAGCGCAGGGGACAAGGTTGTAGTGACACAATCAGATGCCTGTTTCAGAGAGTCCACACCAGCTGCTGGGGGTGTCCACATTGCAGGGGCTGTTAGGGGGCCACTGCAGGGGGTCCAGGGGGCAGCTGGTGGTGGGCAGGGAGAGAGGAGCAGACTGACATTTGGGAGAAGAAACTGCAAGGAGGACTCTGTTTTCTGGCTTAGCAACTGGGCGCAGAGGGAATGTGCTGCCATTCACAGAGCCAAGGCTGCAGTGTCCAGGGGCGACTTAGAGTTTGTTCACGGACGAGTTGAGTCTGAAGCGTCTTTGCGATGTTCATGTGGAGGTGTCAAGTGGGCAGGGGCTTCTTCAGAACCCAGAAGGGCCTCCATGCAGCTTAGGGTTAAGGAGCTGCTCGGCCTATCTGACCCCTGCCAGTGACAGGAGCCAGAAGAGAGGCCCCGTGGGGCGGGGTCAGTTGGAGGCTGGCCACGGCACTCCAGCTAGCCTGGAGCCTGTCAGCCGTGTGGTGACGGAGCGTTTCTGCACACGGTGATAGATTTGGGCTCAGCAGTCGGCTCTAAGTGCTTTTTGCCCTGACGTTTGGGAACGTTTGGAAATGAGCTCTGTGGGCAGTGGGGGGCTGGGATGTGGGAGGGAGCCCAGGGGATGGGAGCCACAGCCTGCTGGGCCTGCTGCTTGCCTGAATAAATACACACGTCCCCGACAGCCGCACACATGCCTTGTGTCACACACTGTCACCCTGGCGGCAGGCCGGAGAGGGGAGAGTCTGTCTGTGTATGGGGGTGGTGATGGCCTACGGGTTTGTGCTTCAAAGTCCAGTGGCCGCGGAGGACAGGAATATTTCAAGGTCCAGGTGGGATGGAGGGAGCCCGAGAGCTTCTTCCCCCTTCTTTGTCTTCCTTCATTTAGCAAAGGTCTTGGTCAGAGGCACCAACTCCCCTCTAGTGGGGGCACTGGGATATCGGGGAAGCAGAATCTGGGACAGGCATTGAGGTGGGCTGGGGAGAGGTAATAAAAGAGCCCCTGACTTGGGGAACCAGAGGAAAGTATAGTCTGATATGTATGTGCAGACTCCTCATCGATCTCTGGGGTTGTGCTGCCAAGTCTGGCTAAGGAGGACATTGTATATGCATTCACAGAGACACAAGGAAGAAGGAAGTAGTACAATCCCCAGGATAGTACTTAGTGGTTGTAATTTCATCTTTTAGGGGAACAAGGGAACAACTTAAGATCAGTGTTGAGCTGCCCCTTATTAGATTGCAAAATCTGTCCCCATGAAGATGCCACTGCCTTTGCTACATCTGTTGGATGTAGCCTAAGCTCAGGCAAAGCCCTCTGAGCATTCTCCTTGAGAAACCAGCTCTGAGCCTGGCTAGACCTCCTCTGTCTTGGCTCAGGAGAAGTGACAGCCTGCCTGCAATCACCATAATTGATAGCTCGCAAGACAGAGACAGTAAATAATTGTTCCACAAGTTTCAAGAGCGAGTGTAATTAGTACAGTTAACAATCTTAGGTGATTAATTGGTTCATTCAGTACCAGTGTGAATGAGGGAGAACGTGAGTGGGAGAGGGGGCTAGAGCCCCCAGACACCCAACCATGGGCTATGGCCCACTGCTAGTCAGCGGGACCTGGCCTCTGAAACAGCATCTGACAGCCAAGTGGCGTTAACCTTCAAGAGCTAGGCCTCCTGGGCCAGGGCCGAGGGCAGGTCCTGCAGTAGGAATCTACAGACTCTGCCCGTGTTAACAAAGACTCCAGGGAGGAAGGAACTAGGTTTGGCCTCCGTGTTGTGTCACCTGTCAGCCACAGGTCAGAAAGCTGTTGTACATGGGGATGAGACTGGCTAATTGATCCATGGAGGGGGGAGGAAGCGACCGATTCACGGAGGTCCAGATTCCTTGGGTTGGAGGGCCCAGGAGGTCATTTAACCAATCTCTTGGTCACTGAGCTGAACTGCTCGTGGGCATCCCTGTTGGAGGAGACTGGGTGGTATTTTGAAGTCCTCCAGGGAAAGATGCTCTAAAACAGGGATAGCAAACAGCTTTCAATCACGTGCCAACTCCTGTCCATTGATGGAAGCTGCTTAGAGTGCTGGGCTGGAAATCCTGAGGCTGAATCTGGGGAAGAGCACTGTGATCGTTTGGCACTGTCTGCCCTGAGTGCAGAATGGAGAGGGGCAGCCTGCGTGCCCACCATCTGCAGATCTAAAGCCCGCCTGAGCTGCCCTGATGGCCTAGTGGTTAAAGTTCTGTGCGCTCCTCTTTGGTGGCCTGGCTGTGTTCCCGGACACCAAACTACACCACTCATGTGTCAGTGGCCATGCTGTGGCAGTGGCTCACATAGAAGAACCAGAAAGACCTACAACTAGAATATACAACTATGTACTGGGGCCTTGGGGAGGGAAAAAAAAAAGAGAGAGAGCAAGATCGGCAAGAGATGTTAGCTCAGAGGGAATCTTTCCCAGCAAAATAAATAAATAAATAAATGCTAAAACCTGCCTGAGTCACCCAGGTCCATCTGACACTTTCCTCCAGTGTGGTTTCCTGAGGCCTCGTTTATTGCTCTTTAGAAGCAAAAATGGTGTTAATCTCAACTTCAGGGAACTGAGAGGCTGGGAGAGCCCATCAGGGTGATAGCTGCAGACCCAGCTTGTTGGGGGTCCCTTTCCTGCCTTTTCGAGATTACAACCTGAAGCCCGGAGCAGGGGCGTGGGAGAGCTGGGCCCGACCTGCCGGGTTCACCCAGGCTGTCTCCTGCCTCCCCCAGGGTGCTGTCCCCTCTTGGCAGACGGCAGCTTCTCCAGGAAAGAGCCGGTATGTTGGCAGCTTTGTAGTGAGGCAGAGCCGAGTCCAAGCTCCGCTGCTTCTCACTGGCGCTCTCTGAACATGTGTCCCACATTCACCGTGGGATAAAGCCTCTGGGATGGGGACCGTGTGAGGACTGAAGAGGGGAAAGTGGATGAAACTCCCAACACAGTGCTGGTCATCAGACACCTGAATTTTCTCCCCAAGACCTGAACTTTGAAACAGTAAGACCAAACTGACCGGGAGAGACCGGGAGAGAACAAACGGCTGCCATAGCCAAACCCCTTCAACCCTGGTTAAGCCAAGCACCCCTCCCACCCCCCGCACCCTGCCCCAGGGCCCCATCTCTGTTATTCCTTCCCCCACCGTCCCATCCTCAGGACTGGAGAGTGCACACTGGGCATGCTAGATTTGGGGGACCAACCCAAATCACACCCCAGATGTGGGGTCGCTAAGCCTGGGGGAGGGCTCTGGGAAGAGAAGGAGGAATTCTCTGAGGGTTGATGGGGGAGAAATAGAGGAAAAGCAGATACAGAAAAGTCTGGAAGAGGCTGGGCCTCTTCCACTGGGCTCTCCACTACCACAGAGCTGGCCCCCACGGGCTGCCTCCACCCCCACCCCCCCACCCCCCGCCAAATGGCAAAGGCACACTCGCGGCAGAAAACATATACACATATTTGCAAGCTACAGTACAAACGAGCAGCAAACCTAATGATTCGTGATTATTATTTGAAGGGTCCCACTGTTACAGATTTATTTGTCATTTCTTGTAATAACACCGACGGTAATGAATTCATTTGTATTAATGTGAGTGTCACGCGGACTTCCGTCGAAATTCCGCATTAATTAATGTACCATTAAAACAGAGTGTCGCCCAATTAATATCAAACGGAGGTAAGGCTGCCAGGGTCCTCTTCATCTGGGTTTCATTTGTAATTCATGGTATTAGCACCCCGCTTAATGAAAGTCATTTGCAATTCCTACCCATGGTCTCTCCTCCCTCGTGGGGGAAGGCCAGTGTGCCCTAGGAGCTGCCTAGCCCTTCCCTGGGCACCCTGGGGCCAGGAGGAGGAGGACGGATGGGGAGGACTCTCTTTCTTGGTAGAAATGAGTGTCTGCATTCTTAATTCCAGGAGGGGCTTGAGGAGACCCTTGGCAGTTCCTGATGAGGTTGATCATCAACTTGAACCACCCAGTATGTGTGTGCAGGCACCTTCTCTGGGTTCTATCAGGGAAGGGAAGGCTGGTTTGTTTCTTGGTCAAGCCTGGTCTTAACAGATGAGGCCATGGCTGCCCTAGGACCGCCTTTGAACAGGGTGCATCTGAGATTCTGGGTCTCTGTCTTTTCTTGGGGTCAGTCTGGTGGTCTTCTTATGGTGGCCCTGTTGTGTGTGCCAGGACCTCTGGCTCTCTGAAGCCAGTGGTGGAGCCCGTGGGCCTTGGTCTGCCAGGCATGTAGACCAAAGAATTGGACCTCTCGCCCTGTTCCTCCCACAACACCCTCGGAGGGCTCCCTCCCCAGAGCAGTGGGAACAGATGCTCTGTTCCACCCCAGCCTTTAGAGCTCTCATGCCCCCCATCATGGGACAGTTCCCAAAGACAACATAGCAGGGCACCCTCCCTCCCCAGGTGTGTTCCTTGGGTGCCTGGACCTCCCTGGGCTACCCCCACCCAAGCAGGATGCAAGGCTGCCATTACCTGGTAATAATGTTTTGTCACAATGATGGCAACTGTGGACCAGGCACTGGGCTAAGTGTTTCATAATCGTTACCTCATCTAGGACCCACCAATCTGGGAGGCAGGTGTTTTTATCCCCATTTCACAGATGAGAAAACTGAGGCGCAGAGAGCTTCATTGCTTGCCCAAGGTCACACAGACTGGAAGAGGGGAGCAGGACATGCCTCAGGGACTGTTGCCCTGATGTCTCAGTGTCCTCCCATCCTTTTGGGACCATTTGAGAACTGGTGGGACAGAGCTACAGGGCTGCAAGGCCCCTGGCTTCCCAGCCCGTGGTGCCCTGTGTTCTTCTCAGATGTCCTTCCTCCGCTCGTCCTCACTCGGGCCTGTGCTCTGCAGTCCTAGGGCAGGGCGAACACCTACGACTGGCAGTGGGGCATTTTCACCTGTGTTCTCCCCATGTGAGAGTGTTGTGCATCTCGGTGGAGAGTGAGGCACTGAAAAACGGAAAGGGAAAGAGAAATGCCTTTATCCATTTTTACTTCAGAACGTGCTGCCTTTATATCTCCTGAAGACGGTCCCAAGCAGAGGGGCTGACTGTGAAGCATGAGAGCCTCGGATTGGATTTCAGGAAGGACTTATGGTCAGACCCTGTGGAGCAGGAAGGGAATGTGGAGATAATGTGGTTCAGCTCATTTGTTTGACAGACGAAGACCTGAAGGCCAGAGAGGTTTGTAGCTTGTCCAGGAGCACATGGAGACCCCATTGATCCCAGGTCTTCTGTCCCCCAGCCCAGGGCTCCTTGCAGCACCCTCGCTGCTTCCCTGGAGGATAAGAATGATGTGTGCTCAGGGAGTCACCCTTCATCCTTGTTAGGACAAGGGAGGGGAGGTCAGGGAGTAAGCACGGAGGTGGGTGTCTGCCACCACTGACCATCTGTGTGACCTCGGTAAGGTTCCCCCCCCCCCCCCGGGTCTCAGCTTTCTCATCTATAGAATAGGGTACTGGGTAGGGCAGTGTTCCCCCACCCCGGCTGAACATGAGAATTCCTCTGGGAATTTAGAGAACACGGTGGCTGGGTGGACCCTGGCATTGGAATTGTTTTAAAGCTCCCCAGGATTCTAATGTGCAGCTGGGGAGTGCGCTGCGGGACTAGGCGACTCCTGAAGGCCTTTGTAGCCACAATTCCAGTCTCTCTCCACCTATTACTGCTTAAGCCATTCCCCCAGGCCCCCGGGCCCAGGGACATCCTGCAGCTGCCCTCTCCCTGCCTGGCTCCTGGGCGCCGCAGCCCCTCTCTCCAGCCCTCACCAGCCCTCCGCTCCCCTGCAGCCAGGAGTGCAGCCTCCACCAGCCTGTCTGTCCTTAAGCCCCCAGGCACAAGTGACAGGTTCCACTTATCACGTCACACCATCACACCACCTGAAGGGCCAGCAGCAGTAGCCGTGGGGACTGGGGATCTGAGAGGAAAAACCTGCACCAGGCCTACCCCACTGCTCATGCCGCCCCAGCCTCTGCTGCCTCCTTCACCTGCCCCTTAAGAATGCACACCCCAGCTGGAGACGGGGCACGCCGGTGCACAGGACCCCGGGGGGGTGTGCAGAGATGAGCAGGAGTTGTTGCCTTGCTTGAGCTGTGTCTTCTTATTCAGAGTCCATTTATTAGCCTCAGCTGCCCGAGGGTGTACGCCCCGAGGAGATTTGCATATTCACTGTGTTTAACACCATTCATCATTGTGGGGGAATGAATTTTGGGGCCAGGAGCTGGAACCCCATTTGTGAGCCATGGAGCTGTGCACAGAGAGCTCAGGGCAGCATTGGAGGTGCTGTGCACCCAGTGGGCTCCACTGGGACAGAGGTGGGGGTGTGTGCCACAGGGAAGGCCCCCCCCTCCCCCCCACCCAACCCCACCTTTCATCCCAGCCTTTTATCTCTGCTGAGAGCAGAGCAAGGACCTCAGCCTTCAGAGGCATCCCTCCCCTTCTGGACCTCCCCACCAGAAGTAACATTTGCAAAGCACTTTACAGTTTATAGACCATTGTCTATACACATTTCCACCCTTAACCCTTACACCTGCCCTACAAAGTAATAACATTGTGATAGAGCCTAAGACTTCTTGAGCACCTGTGATGCACTGAGCACTTATCATTCATTGTCTCCTGCAAGGCTCACAATAACCCCATGAGGCAGGTTTTCTTATCATGCCCATCTCTTTATAAGGAAACTGAGGCTCAGAGAAGCTACTTATCTTCCCTAAAATCACACAGCAAATAAGGGGTGGAACTGAGACTCAAATAGCAAATTCCCTCACACCTTTGCTCCCTCAGAGCCTCCCTTTATTGTATCTGTCTTCCTCCCCATAACTAACCATGTGTAATTGATCATAGCCGTTTTTCTGTTGGAAAGATAAGGAGAGTGAGCGTGGCCAACACAGTCTCGTACTGTGTTGCTCCATATATATGTTTGGGATCGATGGATGAAAGAACCTGACAGCTCCTGGTAACTGACTCCTCCACTCCCAGCACCTTCCTGGTGACACCCGACATCTGTCACCTTCTGCACCTGGAAGCTCTGCTGGCCTAAGTCATTCTGTGGCAGCCCCCTTACACATCACTAGTGGGCCCTAGTACTTAGCCAGAATGACGGAGTCCTGATTTCTCAAGGTCATCTTGGCCAGCCCTCTGCCTCCTGTACCTGGCACACTTTGCTCACTCATCACTGAGGATCGTCTAGCCCGGTAAGAGCCTGTGCCCTGGAGCAGCCTACCAGGGGTGCCAACCCGGAATTCCTGCTTATTACACGTGGCCTTGGACATCTGGAGACGGGGACAGTAATAGTGTCTGCTTCACTGGCTGCCGTGAGGATTGTACAAGATGTTGCATGGAAAGGGCTGAAAACAGGGCCTGACACAGGAAGTCCTCAGTAATGTGAGTTATTACCCTGGACTCATACAAGTCTTTTTCTTATTTTTAGAAAAATCCCAGGAGACCTCATGAATCTATCTGTTGCCACTTTCCAGAATCTGCCAAGTCTCAAGACCACCTCATGCCTCAGTTGAACGCTGTTTCTGTCCTGGGCTCAGCCCCCTGCAGCTCTGGGCTCAGGACAGTGTCCTGGCACCCCGGTGACCTAGGGTCTGGACTCCAGGATAGCTGTTTAGAGAGAATTCTTCTCTAGCTCACACCATCTCCTCTTTTTTTCTCTTAGAATTTTCTGCCTCTGCAGAGTGGTGATTTTTGTTTTGGCCTTTGAGTTTTCCAGGTCTGTTCCGGTTGTTGACTCATTTCCTCTCCCCCACAGCTCTGCGTGGAAGGCAGTGCAGGGAGTGCTATACCATTTCCTGGATGGGAAAACTGAGGCGCCACGTGTTTGCATTAATGCTCTGTAGCAACAGAAAAGGAAGTCAGGCACTTTGTTATTTGGAGAGCCAGAATGTGACCCGGCGTTTCTGTGAGCAGTTGTTTGTTTTTTTCACTATTAGACCAATGTGCATGGTGTGTAATCATCACCGGATGGATTCTTCCTGGTCTCCAGAAGCTGGTTTCCACGTCACTGCTGGGAGGGGGCGGGGAAGGCTCCTGGGAGCCATCAGACTCACTTCTTAGGCTGGGGCAGGGTGGGAGGAGCAGACTGAGCAGCTGAGGTCTGGACTCCCGGCTGACTCTCGGCTCTCGGTTCCTCCTGTGCCATAGTGCCACAGAGCAGGAGCGGAAGCCCAGCCCCTGAGGGAGGGGATGGTACTGCCTGGTGTTGAAAGCAGCATGTCCTGCACGAGGGCTGCCCCACCATCACAGCTTCCTGTCCCTTTCTCTCTGCACGTGGCCTTCAGCCAGCTGCTGGGCTGGTCTGCCAGCTGCCTGCTATTCACGATGCATAATTCCCTGTGCTGCCACACGCTCCTTCAACTCCTGTGTGTCAGCAGTGACAGGGTGTGGAGGGCGCCTGGAGGAGCGCAGGTGCGTGGACGGCCTGGAATGTGGGTGCTAATGGGAGGTGGCACTGGGAGACCTCCGAACTCTACTGTCGCCCATTACAGGAAGGTCACTGGGCTGGGGTGGGGGTGCTGCAACGAGAGCTGAGAAAAATAGCCTCAGATCTCCTTCATCTCTGAAGAAGAAGGGGCGGGGCCATTTCACACTTGGGTGTCACACCTGGCTTTGAAAATTAGGCTTCTAAGAAGAGGGGAAGGAGGCCCCAGATGTCCCTCTGACATGGCTCCTCCCAGCCCGGCACACCCAGCATCTGTGTAAAGGCCAGGGCCCATGTGTGGGGGGCAGGGAGAGGGAGGGTCAGTCCCCACTTGCTGGGTGGTGATGGCCACTCTCCAGGGCATCTCAGAAGGAATGCGTGGAGCAGACAGAAGCACCGGGAGGAAGGCATGGCTGGGCCCGCGCTCTGGCGGCCGTGTGTAGAGCAGTCTGACCTACACAGGCCCTCAGAGGGGCGATCGTGAAAGAGGGGTTTGCAGAGGGAAGCTCTGATCAGACTGTGGTGACGTTGCTGGTCCAGGAGGCCTTGCCGTGCAGGTGAAAGAGGAGCTGGTGATAGTGTCTGAGGAGGAAGAGAGATGGGAGACAGTGCTTTAGGGCGGTGACTGTCTGAGATCAGTTACAGGGCAGGGCTGAAGAGAGGAGGCCACGCGGCAGGCCAGCCGGAGGGAGATAACTTTTTTTTTCAATGTTTTATATTAATTTTTATCAAAGCCATATTTGCATGGGCTTAAAAGTTCAATAGTAAAGCTAGGCTTATGATAGAAGCAGCAGTGCCTGCCTCATCCTCCCCACTCCTGAGTCCCAGCCTGAGATGACCTCATTCTGTTTCTGATGGTTTTATTTCCAAGTCACATGCTTATCAATTTTTCAGGTTTAGACATTACCTACTGACTTCAAGCTACGAAGGATGAGGATTGCACTTTTATATCACCCTCTACCTCATCTTTGCTACACACTCACACACACACACCACTCAATGTGCCCCAGCCATCCTCCCAACATAACCATATCCCTCCTTTTAGCTCAAACGGCAGCTCAGGTATACGGTATTATGATTATGTAAATATTATTCACATCTGGGCCACATAGTGTACTGTGATGGTATTTCCTGTTTTGTTTTCTCTAGAATTAATAATTACCTCTTTTTAGTTTGTTTGCTTAGTGTTCTGTGAACCTATCACTTATTTATCCCTGAATATCCTGACATAAGTGAATACCTCCTCCCAGTATATTAAAAGTATATTGATTTTTTAATTCAGTTTGTATTTTTCTTGGCAACACTCTCCCTGGAGCATCCATCCTCCTGCTCTGATCCAGACCGCAGCTTGCTCGCTGTTCTGGAGGCTGAATAGCTCAAAAGGTCTGACGGAGGGTGAGCCTGGGGAGAACGAGGGATCACCCTGAGGGTTTCTTTGTCTCTCTCCTATATTAGATCCCCTGTTACATGGATCTCATGTTTTCCTCTTTCTTGGTTTACACCCTCGTTTTGGTGGAGTACATCCTTCAGTAATTTCCTGAAAAAAGATTCATGGGAAAAATTTTTTCTACTTTGTTTGAAAAACGTGTTTATTCTACACTCATATTTGTTGATAATGTGGCTGGGTATAGAATTCCAGGATGAAAATAGTTTTCCTCATAATGTGAAGTCGTTTCTCCTTTGTGTTCTAGCGTGTAATGTCACTGTTAAGAATTTTGATGCCATTTTGATTACTGATCCTTTGCATGTAACCTTTTGTTTCCTTTCTGAAAATTTCTAGGATTATTTTTAAAGCACAGACAGCTCCTGACTTATGATGGCTCAATTTATGATTTTTAGACTTCACAATGGTGCAAAAGCAATACTCATTGAGTAGAAACCATGCTTTGAATTTTGAGTTTTGATCTTTTCCCAGACTAGCAATATGCTGTCCAATACTCTCTCATGATGCTGGGCAGCAGGCCGCAGCTCCCAGTCAGCCACACAATCACGAGGGTAAACGACCCATACACTTAAACCACTCTGTACCCACACGACCATTCTCTTTTTCACTTTCAGTACAGTTTTCAATAAATTACATGAGATGTGCAACATTTTATTATAAAATAGGGTTCGTCTTAGAGATTTAGCCCAACTGTAGTCCAAGGTCAGTGTTCTGAACACGTTTGAGGTAGGCTAGGCTAAGCTATGATGTTTGGTAGGTAATAAATGCATTTTAAACTTACAATATTTTCAATTTTTGTCCTTTTTACCAGGATGTAACCCCACTGTAAGTCAAGGAAGATCTGTACTCAATGTTTTGGAACTTCATAGTTTTATGCCTCGGTGTGGGTCTCTCTTCTGCACGCAGAGTGGTCTCTTTCGATCTGGAGGCATGTCCTCCAGATCTGGGAGGTTTCCTTGCCTCACTTCTTGGGTCATCTCCTCCCCTTCACTTGCTCTGTTCTCTCTCTGGAATCCCTATTAGTTGGCTGTTGGATCTTCTGAACTGCTTCTCTAATTTTCTTACTTTTCTCCCCCATTTTCCATCTCTTTGAGTTTTGTTCTACTTTTGGAGAAATTTCTTTATCTTCCAACACTTCTATTGAGTTTTCATTTCCCTGAGCTCTTTCTTCCTCTTGGAACGTTCTTATTTCAAAGATGGAGTGTCTTGTCTCGTCTCTCTGAGGTTCAAGATACTTATTGTTGTTAATCCTTTTCACTCTTTTCTCCCCTCTATCTTTCAAATTAGAGGCTCCTCTCAAACGTTTCGTGACCCTAGTTGTCTGTTCGCATTAGGAGTGAGTTCACCTTTAGCTGCCTGCAAGCTCACTGTGGGTGCTGGGGCAGGGGAGTGTGGGGTGCTCGTTAACCAGTGGGCTTCACTGTGGGTTGATTAGGTGAAGACCTGGCTGTTTCTTTGAGGGAACTCCAAGGTGTTAATAGTTGTGTTTTCTCTTGGGCCAGTTTTTTATCTTCCGCCTGGCTGTCAGTCTCCAGGAGGCTGACGGGCTAACGAGGCCGATCAGGATGGGAGTGGAGGGGAGCTGCAGATTCTCATTTAGCCTCCCTGTTTTCAGTGCCTGGTCCAGCTGCCAGCCTGGGCCCAGAGCCCAGCTAACTCCGCCCTCTGGAAAGTAAACCTCGTATCTTCTGCAAGAGTTGGGGAGGCACTGGGAGTCTAACCGCTCTTCTTAAAGATCTGCGGCTGCCTTCCTATTTCAGCATCTCCTGGTTCCTCCAATCCCAGAGCTTTTCTGGGTTCTGAGATGCCAGCCTCAGCCTCGCCTTCCCCTCTCTCCTAAGGCAGCTTCCAGTTCCATCCGTTTCCAGCTTCTGGGATTTTATTGCCATCTCTCATCTGCTGTTGTCTCCTCCCCTGTTCTTTTGCCCTTGTGGATTTATGCATTTTTAATTCCCATCTTAGCATTTTGGTGAGGGGTTGGGACAAAACCAGAAATAAATGGATGTGTTCAATCTGCCATCTTTAGCTGGAAGTCCTGATTCTATTAAAACATTCATGGAAAGCCTTCTATATGTAAGTGACAGTGCTGGGACTGCAGAGGTGGCCAAGGTAAATGACAAAGACAAAAGGAAGGATTTGAGGGATGTGGAAGGAAGACTTGATAGGCCCTGGTGAAGAGTGGGAGGCAAGAGAGAGGTTGGCAGGTCCAAGGTCACGGTGACAGGTGAAGGCTCTGGCAGACGTGGGGAGTCAGGAGGGCGCTAGGGAAGCGCTTGATGAATGTCTTCCTGGGGTTCAGAATAGGCCGTACACAGCTGGAGGCTGAGGCAGAGGGACTTGCAGAGGGGAGAGCACTGAGCTGGCTCCAAGGAAGTGTGGAAGAGCTGAGGGGGCCAGCCCAGCCCAGGGAAATTGCTCGAGCCATGTCAGAGAATGTGGGACTCAGGGCCCAGCCTTGTGGGGCTCCTTCTGTCCATAGAGCGGGCACCTCCCCCTGGCAGCCTGCCCTGGCGCTCAGAGCACGCCCAGCACATTTTAGAGTCCAGTGCGAATCATCTGAGAGAGAGCAGACACTGGTCGAGACAAGAGATGTTGTGAAATGGCCTCTTCCGGACTCCTGCAGAGAGGGGTGCTGGAGCACATCTGGCTACATGTGGGTTTGTGCACAAATGGGTATGCCCTCTCCATGACCAGGACGGGCCACCCGAGATGTCCCTCCAGGCCCGGTGGGCACCTGGCCCTCCAAGTTCTCCTCCTTCCATTGTTTCTCTCCTTGGACCTCGCTCTCAGCTGGTGCCTGCACACTCCTTGCCTGTTTGAGAAAGAAATACAGCCCACATCTCCCATAGACCCCATTTCTCCTCCCCCATAAACTGGCATGCCACAAAACCTCAAAACTTCACATTTGGAAATGACACTCTCTCCAAGCCCCCCAGTGGGCCCCTGCCACAGAGTCACAGTGAAGAGATGCCTGCGTTGGCATTCAGCAGAAACCAAAGCACAGTGCCCCCTCTGCCGCAGGTACCCCCTTGTCAGAAAGGCCTGTACTTCTGGCTTTAATTCTTCTTGTCACCGTGGGAACCCATTTCTTGATCCCCAGGGAAACTGTGAAAATTTTGAGATACCCCCTTCCTGCTGAAACATCTTTTGGGCTGAAGCCTCCATCGACCCACTCTTCTCTCACGCAGACTGCCTGAAGCCCCCATCTTCGGCTCCCACGTCGCCACAGCCCTCCTGGACAGGGAGGTGATTAAATTGGCCACACTTGAGCAGGGGCCCTGTGCCCACTCTCCGCCCTCATCTCTGGGGTCCCTGAGGGTCTGGGGACACAGAGGTGACCTGAATTTGAATCCTGATTCTACCACAGATAAGCTGTGTGACTTTGGACAAGTTGCCTTATTTCTCTGAGCTTCCATTTCCCCCATCTGGGAAAAGGGGATAATGAGATAAGATGTGTGAAAATGATGACTACCAGGCCTGAGACTGGAGGGTTGAATACCCCCACCCCACCCCACCTCACCTCAGGGACCAGCGGCCCAGCCTCTGAGCAGCGCATGTGTGTTCCAGGAGGGTCTGTTCCCAGCCTGGATCCACGGAGGCGCCCGCACCTTGTCAGAACTCCATCTGTCAGGAATTTATTACTAATGCATTTTATAACAGGCTTTATAATAAGATATTAAAGACTGTGGCAGCATCTAGCAAGCATTTCATAAATATTAATAACGCCTTTAGAGATGGCACTGACGGTGGGAATGGTAGGGCTGGTTGCCCAGGTTTGGCCGAGGATACAGAATAAATCTAATGTGGGTGGTGGTACGCCGTGAAGATGTGAGGCTGTGGCGTGCTTTTTTTCTTGCTTCTATCTTCCTTTCTCTGCTGCTTTGAATGTTTACACTTCTCTTCCTCTGTTCACAACTTTCCCTCTCTAATGTCTCTTTTTCTCCTTTTCGCTTAGTTGCTTTCTCCCACCTTCCTTCCCTCTCTCTTCTCTCATGAACTCTCTGTTCTCATCCCATTTTCCCTGTGGCCCCCAGTCCTACCTACTCACCATCCCATCCTGTTTTTCTTTGTCCTCATGTTGTCCTGTTCCCCACCCTCATGCCCCCTTTCCCCGCTTCCCACTCTCTCCATCTCTGTTTTCTCCGCCCTCCCTCTCTGCCTCTCTCTCTGGCCCTCTTTCTCCCTCGCTGCACGTGCGCACCCCACCCGCTCCAGTGAGCACCCCGAGCCACCTCTGGAGAAGCCCAGAGTGTAATGTAACTCACGCTGCATGTGAGAAGTGAGCTATTTATCATTATTATTAACGAACAAGATCCCTTGCACGGCAGAACTTTCCCAGAGTCTATTCCCTTGTCACCCCAGGAGTAGCAAAAAGATTTATTTGTCTCTGAATTGCACAGGGTGGCCCATTTACAGCAGGTCCATCAGAAGTGATGTGGAGCTTAAATGGGAACTGGAAGAGGCAGGGGCCTGCCCTGTCTGTGACCTGCATGCGGTGGACCCCTTGCTGAGAGTGCCAGGGGCTTGCAAGGACTGATGCCTAAACACGCACCTGGCCCCCAGGAGGCATGGGCCATGCACTTTGGGAGATTCCCCTTCAGTGGGCAGGACTGGGCAGCGGGTGCCATGGACGAAGGGGTGCTAGAAGCAGAGTTGGGGCAGAGAAGTGGGCCAAGAGGCCTGCCTCAGATGCAGGAGTACTCACACCCATGGGCCTTTCCTCCAAAGACCAGCTCCTCCTTTCCAGTGAGGAGGTGGACCCGGGGCCAGTCTCCACCATGACTGTCGGGCAGGAGTTGCCCTCGCATGCAGCAGCCCCACCTCCAGCTGCAGTGGGCCTCTGGCTGTGCCTCCAGGGCCCGGGCTCACCCTGGCCGTGGTTCTGCAGACCCCCGAGCCCCAAGCCCAGACACAGAGGGCACCTTCTCCCTGGTCTCCTTGTCTCTAGGTGGGCAGAGCCTGGCTCTGTGGACATCTCTCCTCCAGGCCGATGGTGTCAAGCCCACGATTGAGCTGTCCCCTGCCCTCCCCTGCTACCGCCACATGCATGCTGACCATTGCAGTGACCTGAGTGGATCTGCATGTTAAAAGGGGTGTCTGGGGACACTTAAAAAGAAGAGGGAAGGGCTGGCCAGGTGGTGTAGTGGTTAAGTTCATGGGTAGCCTCGGGTCCCTGGGTTCTAGGTTCCCATCCCAGATGCAGACCTACACAGCACTTGTAAAGCCATGTTGTGGTGGCATCCTACATACAAAATAGAAGATGGGCACAAATGTTGCCTCAAGGACAATCTTCCTCAACAAAAAAAAAGAGAAAAAAAGAAGAGGGAGCTAGCATTCATTCATCTGGGCTGTTTTATTCTTCTCCCCATTACTACCTCCTGTGCCCTCAGCCTAGGAGGTGTGGCCAGCAGCTCTGCTTTCTGCAGTGTGGTGGGGGGGAAGGGGGGCAGGCAGTAGCCTTGGGTGTTGAAGGGGTAGATCCCAGCAGGGAGGGTCAGAGAGAGCCTGGGCGGAGCTGCCACAATGAGGAGGCCTTGCTCATGGCTGGAGGTGTTCTGGAGGTGCAGGGGGAGCAAGGAGCTGAGACCCCTGGAGGCCAGTGTGAGCAGGGGGTGCCCACAGGAAGGACAGCTCAGATCGTGTCTCAGCACCACGGTCGGGGACAGGAAATGAAGTCTAGACGTGGCCTGTGCCGACCAGGGCCGGGGGACCCTCAGAGCCCCTGTCTCGTTTTTCTCCCTCACCTGCGCCCTTCTACTCACCGCAGGTGGGCTTCCCCTGGTTGCCCGTGGCCTCTCTGCCATCCTGTAACTGTGGCTTCTGTGTGGCTTTCAGGCTGCCATGGTGCCCACTCCAGCCCTAGCCCGACAGTGAGAATCTTCTTTCTCAGGTCCCCACAGAAGAGGATTTAACTTCCAAAGCCCTACCTGATTGGCCTGCTTGAGTCAGTTGGTTACCCCTGGGCCAATCAGATGTGGCCTGGGTCTGAAGTGCATGGTGCAAATGTGGCCGCCCAGGTCCATCCCCTGGAGCAGAGCTGTGAAGAAGGGTGGCGGGAGGCAGTGTTGGCATCTCCAGGTGGGGTGAGAAAAGCACTATATATTAATCAAGCACCTGATTTCCAGTCACAGCTCTGCCGTTAACCAGTTGTGAGACCTAGAGCGAGGTACATCCCTCGCTTTTCCCATCTGTAAAGTGGGGAGGCCTGAATGGATAACCCCTGTCTACACGCAAGCCATCCCCAGTGGTGCTTGGTCAGGCTGGCCTCCATGTTCAGGAGCTTCCTTGGCCTCCAGGTACCTCAGACCCTACCCCTCCTCTCACAGCTTCCCTAACCCACTTTGGAGGGTCTCCAGAGGTTGTCCCCCCAGCCCATGTGCAGCAGCCACGAACCAATCAACTGAGATGTTCTCTTTCTGAACTTTAAAGTTTCCATTTGTCTAAGTTCGTGATGAAGAGATTAATTGGCTGTTTACACTCTTTCTGATACCCCCGTTTAGATAGGGCTCATCTCACCCTGCCTGTGATGGTATCTTCTTACTGTAATAATCATTGCAATGACCGTTTGTTGAGTATTGCTCAATATTGCTGTGTGCTGGCTCAGCCAGAAGCTTTTTATTTTTTTCACACTCATCTCTGTAATTCTTTCTCACAACCCTAGGAGGTAGGTACTGCTAACAGCTCCATTTTTACATTTTCCTTTACATGAGGAAAGTGAGCCCAAAAGAGTAAGTTTAACAGCATACCTCTGAGGTCTCCCGCTGTGCGTGGAAGGGCCAGGACTCGAACTTCGGGGTTCTGACTTGGAGTCCACACTCTGAGCCACCAGGTTTCCCTGCCTGCAGTGTACTTGGAAACTCAGATGCGCCTGTGCCAGAGAGAAGCGCTGCGTGGCTGAGGGCGCAGACCTGGGCCGCCTCCGTGCGTCTCCGTGCCGCGGAAGCTAGGTGCTCGGAGAAGAGACCGTCCCGTTCCCCTGCGAGAGCGTGGCGCCCAGGGCCTGACATGCAGGAAGTCAGCATTCTTTTCTCTCCACTGGCTTGTTCCTCCTAAGTACATGAATGGCTCTTTGCCAGGCCCATTTAAAACCTTTTGTAAGTTATGCAGATATTAAATAGGTTTTCACTGCAGGGCATGAAAAGTAATCCAAGAAGGTCAGACACAAGACCATGCCTTCTTTCCCCTTTTCCGCTGTCTTCCTGGATAGTGCCCTTAAATCCTCTAATCAGAGGCTCAGAGAGCCTCGGCTCCGGACGCCACGGTGTGGGTGGGTGAAATGTCCTCTCCTCCCTGAGGCAGGCGGCTGGAGAGCTGACATTCTCGCGGGAGCTGTCCCTCTGCTCCGGGCACTGGCGTCGTGGGGGTTATGTTGAGCTGGCTAGCCAGGTGCTCTGAAGGGCTGTCTCGCTGCCTCACGGCACGCTGGCTGCTCTGAAATCGGAACATGTCCACCGCTTCTCGTGGCGGGACCCACAGGCCCCGATGGAGTGTTTGTTCTGAAGCACGGGCCTGACTCTGGCACAAATATGTGATGTGTGTGTTGGATCTAGAGAGAGAAGGGGCAAAAGAGAGACCTGGAGGCTAGCCAAGAGCCTCATAAGATCTCAAGACCAATGCCACATGGTGACGTGTTGGCACTGGGAGTTCAGTCCCCATGGCTTTGCACGTGGTGGCTCGGGCTGTGGATTTGCAGAGTGCCTGTATCCATCAGGGTCCCCCAGGAAACAGACCATCTCGAGTATCGTCTCAAGTACTTCTTTCAGTGAAAAAGCATTTAAGAGAATAGACAACTTACGGAGGGTGGACTGAGCTGAGGGGCGTTAAGGGGTGCTAGGCACCAGAGACCAGCCGCAGTGGGAAGCTCTTACTGCCCCTAGGGGAAGGGAGAAGGGGAGGGGACAGTGCTACCGGAGCCCACTGAAAGCTGGGGCAAAGGAGGAAGGGCTGGTGGGCTGGAGCTGGAAGGTGTAGGGAACCAATACCCGAAATTCTTCCTCCTTCTGAGGTCACCCTGGGGCAAGGAGGTGGAGCTGAGAAGGTCGAGACAGAGCAGGGTACTCAGTGGATCTGGGAGGTGCAGACAGGGCACGCCCAGCACAGTATCATTAACATTCGTAGTGCTTCTTGACACCTCCCTCCCTACCCTTGAAGGTGTTCTTGTCTGCACTTCTCTAGAAGGCATTCAGACAATAAAATCATAACTGCCATCTTCTAGGCACTCATTATGTGCTAGGAAGTTTACACTCATGAGCTCATGTCCTCGTCACACTAAGCCTATGATATATTATTAACTTCAGTTTACAGAGGGGGGATTAAAGATCAGAGAGGTTAAGTAACTAGCCCAAAGGCACACAGGGAGCCTGGGGTTCCAACAGAGGTCTGTCCATCCCTAAAATCCTGGCACTTGTCCACTCAGCCCTCTTTGCACACTTGATTCTCTTTTGGAGAGAAAGAGAGCATCTGTTTTCCAAGCCACCAAGCTGGGTAGAGCAGACCTTGCAAAGGAAAAGCAGGTTCAGAAGTCCAGAGGTGTGAGGGAGTCTGCTGGGTGCCAAATAGGTCTACCTGCCAGGAAATATTAAACTGATAAGAACAGATACTACCCCTGAGCTTCGCCAAAAGACCAAGAAGTGACACCTGCCAGGACATAAATGTGAAGGAGGTGGCAGGGCCAGACCCTGAGGGCCTGCGTTCTCTGCTCAGGGGCACTGGGGAGTCATGGATGGTGTGGAGGAGAGGGTCCTCCCCCGTCTGCTTCCTGTCTTTAGTGCTGCTTGGAGAAGGACAGCTGATGAGCCTGTCCGTTCCGCCTGACACTTGCCTGGTGATGCGGGAGAATCAGCACGCTCAGAAACAAAGGCGACCCCGTGGTGGTGTTCTCTGGAGGCTCTTTCCAGCCTGACTGGGGCCTCAGAAAGAACACCCTTGCCTCAGGCAGATAGTCCCAGGGAGGGGCTGCCAGCATGCTCAGGGCTAGTCCCCAAAGGAAGAATCTGCTGAAGGCAGTGACGCAGGGCCTAGGTCATGGCCAGTGGCACAGAGGGGGCAGTTATGTGGATGTCCACCTTGAAAGGAACCCTGCAGGTGTCAGAAGGGACCCAGTCATTGTCCCCATGTAAAGAGAACACAGAGGACCAGGAATATTGTCTCTGCTTTCAGGGAGCTTACAGGCCAGTCCTACACTCATAGCTAGGAGCTACCACCCGTGGTGGCAGTTGACCTCGGCATCATACCGAAAAGTTAGGGAAAGAACTGCCATCAGTGTTTAGTATAGAGCTTAAGATCATGGGCTTAGAATTAGCTAGACCTGAGTTCAAGGCCTTGTTCTACCACTAGCTAGCTGTATGACTTTGGGCAAGTTACTTAATCTCTCTGAGCCTCAGCTTCCTTTTCGAAAATAGGATTATAGCTCCCACCCAGAAAGCTACTTGTTACCTGCCGAGCTGGCAGATGAAGCCCGTAGCACAGGAGCTGGCACAGCAGTTGGTCCGTCAGTGGGAGCAGGGGTTGTTTTTACCTTTCTGTCTCTGTGAAGAGCCTCATTAGGTTGCCTGTCCTCAGGTGTGTCCAGAACTCTCTAAATTATGAATAATTCACTCAACCAACATTGAGCAGGCGTGGCTTGCCTGCCAGGCATTGTGGTAGGTGCTGCAGTGAAGAGAGCTGCCAGGTGGGCAGAGGATGCGGACCCTGAGAAGGTGATGTGCTAAGTGCTGTCCCAGAGGTTCGCTCACGTCTTCATCAAGGATGTTTACTGAACACCAGCCGTGTGCCAGGCACCGTGCTGAGCAAGGTGGCAGATAGAGCCCCGTGGCTTCCGTGGAGCACGTATGCTGTGAGAGAAGATAGGTGCTGACCACGGAATTGTAGAAGAAATGTGGATGATGAAGAATCCCAGGATGCTGTGGGACCCTGAATATTAACAGCTGCGGGGGGTGGGGGGGGGGCTGACCTGTCTTAGGGGTCTGGAAGGCTTCCACGAGACCTTAAGTCAGAAAAGGGCAAGGATCTATACACATTGTACAGCGGCGGGAATCAGGGAAGGCTCCCAGGAGGCAGCAACATTTGAGCAGGCCTTGAGGGCCCCTCTGGTGGCAGGTTGCAAGGGCCCAGGGACGGCATGTGAATGCCCCACCCCAGGGCAAACCAGGTGACCTCTGTGGTGCCAGGCAAAGGTCCCCCACCACATTCCTGGAGCACACGCCTCCCAGACCCTTGCCCTTGAAACCTCCCATACACAGACTCCTGGGTGCGCACCAGAGCAGCCTGGGCCTGGGGCTTGGGCAGCCCAGGGTCTCTCGACAGAGAAAGCAAAATCGCCAAGAAACAGGGGTTTGAGGACCGAAAGGCCCTCATCCAGAACTCCAGGATGAGCAGATCATCTTTGGAACTGGTGCTGTTATGGCCACCAGGAGGCCATCAAAAAAAGAAGAAAAAATAGATGCTGCATTTCAAATTCCTGTGAACCCTCTTAGAATAAAAATGACGGAGCCGCGGGTCTGGTTGGCTGGAGGGACATAGTTAATGGGCTTTGGGGGAATAGTCACTGGTGGAGGCAGCTGCTCCGAGCTCCACTCACCCTTTTATTTGCTTCGCTTCACCCTAGAACACCCCGGTGGGGACGCCCATCTTCATCGTGAACGCCACGGACCCCGACCTGGGCGCGGGCGGCAGCGTCCTCTACTCCTTCCAGCCCCCCTCCCTGTTCTTTGCCATCGACAGTGCCCGCGGCATTGTCACGGTGATCCGCGAACTGGACTACGAGACCACGCAGGCCTACCAGCTCACTGTCAACGCCACGGTGAGTCGCCGCCCGGGGGCCCCAGGCAACCGCGTGTCTGCCTCCTCCCACCCTCGAAGAGAGCAGCGGACCTCAACCCGGTTCCCTTCCACTCAGGCGCTATCATAGTGATGCTGGCAATAGGAATAATAATAATGACAGCTGATGTTACTGAGGGTTCCTGCTGTGTCCCTGGCACTGTGCTGAGCACCTGAATGGATTGTCATGAGTCCTTTGTCATAGGATTATTAAGATACCCATTTGACGGATAAGGAAACTGAAGCAGCAGTTTAGTGACTTGCTAACGGTCACGCAGCAGCTGGACTCCAGCGCCTGCACTGGCAGCCCCAACAGGATGTTCACAGTGTGGGAGAACCAACTGTGTCCTTGACACCACCCAATGTGCAGAGGCCAGAGGGTCCGGCATCCTGGCCACTGCTCTAGATGAGGATGCTAGATGAGGGAGCACCCATCTGTGCCAGGCACCGTGCTGGGCCCTGGGAATTCCAGGATGAGATAGCCAGGAGATGGAGGCGGGAGAGGAATAATTATCCCATTTTGTGGCTGACACTGTTGAGACTCACAGGCCAGTCAGTAGTGGGGAGAAGGAACCTAAACCCGGGTTGCCTGACACCAGTCCAGACCCCCAAGGGCAGGAGTCTCTGAGTGTCCAGGATGTCATAACTGCTTGGCCTTTGTCGCCAGCTGTTTGTGGGGCCTGAGGAACAGGCAGACCACACCCTAAGTAGGGTCCTGCCCCTGTACTCCCCTCTTCCCTGCTTCTGGCCACTGCCTCCTGGCACAGCTGGAGCGTCCAGCTTGCAGCAGGGTGAGAGCTGGCCTGTTGTCCCTTAGATTTCTGTTTACAAAGCTCATGCTAAGAGCAAAACAAATTACAGGGGCCTCTCTTGACCCTCCAGGACCCATTTGCCTGACACACAGCATCCACAGCATCCCTGGTCCCATGTCACTGCAGCAGGGGCTGCCAGTAGCACTGGGGGCTCCACCTGGCAGGTCACAGAGCCCAGATCCCAGATCCCAGGGAAAGACTGGGGCTGGGTCAAGGATCTGGTTTGAAAGATGCGGCTCCCCCAGGCTTAGGCAAATTGTAGAGAGACCCCAAGAACCAGGAAATGCAAACCTTTTCTTTGTACTGGTCCAGTAGCCCCTGGGGAGGCCAATGCAGACGACATCCACATTCTTTCCTTCTCCCCTGGCTAAGTGTTAGTTGCCTGGAAGGATATGTGTGCTGCTATTTGTAAATCTGTCTTCTGGGACGAAGGGCCTTGCACTGGCACCCAGGGTGGTGCATTCCCACCACTCTCCATCTGCACACACTGGGCCCAGAATGCACAGGTGCTTGCTCTCTTTCTTGCTATGAACCTGTCCCTGTGGGTTATTTCCATCTACCATAAAAATGACTTTGGGCAGGTAGGGAAGAGCACAGAGCTGGGCATGGGCAGGAATCTGGGTGGCCAGACCTGTCAACAGGCCTGGGCTCAAGCTGGGGTGGTGAGTACAGTTAAATTGCTGTTAATCTTCCAGCAATCAGGCCGAAGCAGTGGAACAGGAGGGGCCGAGAGTGCCCTCCTGTACTGATGGCTCCCCTACCTGATGCACAAGTCCCTCTCAGGACTGGCCCTGTGCCCTTAGCTGCTGGGCATTTCCCCAAGGAGATTGTCCTGTGTGGCACTTCAGGGAGCAGAGTGGGGTCCTACCCACCACTGGGTGGAGACTGGGGTGGGGGGTAATGTGAGGACTCCCCTGGGAACAAGCTACTGAGAGCTGAGGCCCCAGGGTGACAGCTGGAGGCCTGGCAAGGTGCCTGCCCTGCCAGATGTGGCCACTGCCATCCCCCTCCCCGGCCATGGAGTGTGGAGTGGGCTGGAGGGGGCACCTGCAGCAGGAGCAGGACTGCAGCCACAGGTGTGTGGTGGGGAGGGCAGTGCCAGGCTGAAGAAAGCCTGCTGCCCACAAAAGCCTGGTAATGGCAATGAGGACCGCTGGCATCCTCTGCCCAAGAGACTTGGGGACTTCCTGTCAGGCCTCCCACTCCGGCCCTGTCTGCCAGGCGCTCGTTCAGGCTCCGGGCTGAGAGCTCTCACAGTGGGCGGTCCCCACACCTGGGCTGTGGGCCCCCTGGTCGTGGAGCCTGGGAGGCTGTCTCCCCTCTGGTCCCTCTGCCCAGCTCCTCCTGCCTCCAGACTCCTCACTCCCTTGCTGCACCCACGCCCCATCCCAGAAGGCCCTCGCCCTCTCGTTGGCTGCCCCTGAGGACTCAGGATAGCCAGCCCTTCCTTCTCCTTGAAGGCTCTGCGGTTCTCTGACTGGAGGGCAGGAACAAGCACTAGGCTTGTAACATGGGGACAGCCTTGCCTCATTCGGGCAACCCCAGACACACCGAGGGAGGTCTAACCTGAGCACAGTCGCGGCTCAAATGCCAGACCAGAGGATTTATAAGCCGCAGGGTCCGTAGAGGTCATTACATTGAGCCCCTTCGTCTCACAGAGAAGGAAATTGAGACTCCAAGAGGGAAGAGAAGTTATTTGAAATGACCCAGCAAGTCAAGACTGAGCTGATGTCAGGGCCCCAAATCAACACAGTTAGGGCAGGTTTTTATGTCAAAAGGATCTGAGTTTGAGTCCTGACTACATGCTTACCAGCTATGTGCCTCTGGGCAAGTTACTTAACCTCTCTGAGTCTCTGTTAACTCATCTGAATACTGGGCACACACACCTACAAGAGCAAATGGAGGGTCTGGCACGTGCCTGGGATATAATCGGCACACAGCATGTAGTTTCTACTCTTGTTGGCTGTTGTCATTCAATAGCATGGCTACTCAAACGGTTTATCACAGCGGGCTGTGTATTCTAGGGTAACAGGAGATGGGCTTCGGTTCCTTTCTGGGTGAGCTTTCCTTGGACTAAATTTCCAGCTAACTGGGAGGGTTTAAACGTTGCCTGCCTGGCCACAGCAGGGTGGCCCGCATGACCTCTCAGGATTCCTTCCTGGAGTCCCCCAAATGTCACAGGCCCTGGAGCGCCCCCTGCTGGTTCTCTGGACCAGTAGACCCAGCGTGCGAGCAGGGATGCCAGTCCCAGAGGGGCCTTTCTTCTGAGGAACTCCCATCCTAGGCATGCCCTTGCTGCCCCGGGCTGAGAAGGGGCCGGAGGCGGGCGTGGAGAGGGGAGGTGGCCCCTGGCTGAGTCCAGAGACGTTGCAAAGGACGGCTCCATCCCTCTACCCCAAGCCTGTCCTCCCACCCACCAGGGCGGTCCCTGGCGGTCAGCCTCGGCTGGGCTGGGGGCTGGACATCCAGCTCTACCGCAGCCCTGCTTTGTGACATTGGATAAACCACCTTCTGCTGGGCCTTGGGGGCCCTGTTTGCGTTTCCCTGCACAGGTCAGAAGTCACTGTGGGTTCTTAGAGTGGGTGAGCGCACTAACGCCTTTCCTTGCGGGGGTGCTTAGCACAAATGTACGTGTGCGCACGTTTGTGCACATGGGTGTCATGTGTGTGCATGTCCACAGTATCGCTTAACCCTAAGACTCTATTCTTTGTCCTCTAAGGATCAAGACAAGACCAGGCCTCTGTCCACCTTGGCCAACTTGGCCATCATCATCACAGACATCCAGGACATGGACCCCATCTTCATCAACCTGCCTTACAGCACCAACATCTATGAGCACTCTCCTCCGGTAGGCCCCAGGGCCCTGTGGGACTTCCCTCCGAGCCGCTGGCGGGGGGGCCCTGTCTGGTGGGACAGGCTCCTCCATGGCGTTTCCTACTCCCCAAACCCCTCTGCATGGCAGGGGTGGGTGCCCCAGCACAGTGAAAATCCAGCCCCTCCTCACACCACACGCCATCTCCTCGCCTTCTCACTCCATCCCCAGGGGGCTCCGAGCGGCAAAGAACACACTTGCTGGTGCGAGTGCAGGGGAGCAGGTCAGAAGGATTTGTGTGGGGTACGGGGATGCCCGTGGAAAATCCACCCTGGGCTGGAGAGCAGATTCAGACTCAGTCGGGCTCCCAACACATCCGTGTGGCTCAGCCGTGTCCCCCGGGGTTAGTCGGTCAGTCTGCCTCTTAGTCGCCGGTGCTGCCCGGATGGCAGCAGCTCGCTCTCTGCTCCGCAGGCCCTCTCCGCCTGGCTTCTTCTCTGAGTGCTTACGGCTCTGGCTGCCCCTCTGAACTGCTCGGTTTTGAGTTTCCCAAGTCCAGGTTTTCAAGAGAGGCACCTGATTGGCCGTGCTCAAGATTTTGTGCCATGTCACCAGGTCATAGATCCCCAGCCAGCCTCTGGGTTGGCGGCCCTTGGCCATGTGTCCACCCTGGTCCAATCAGCTCTGGCTGGGGGTCTTAGAGAACAAGGCAAGGCTAGAGGTGGACAGCTTTGCTCACTGGGGGCCAGGCAGGCAATGACAGGCCTCCCTTGCCTGGTTGCCATCCGTGCTTTTGTGCAAACTAGAATAAAACACTCACTCTGGGGGCTGGTCCAGTGATGTAGTGGTTAAGCTCACACGCTGTGCTTTGATGGCCCAGGGTCGTGTGTTCGGATCCTGGATGCAGACCTGCATCACTCATCAAGCCACGCTGTGGTGACATCCCATATACAAAATAGAGGAAAGACTGGCACAGATGTGAGCTCAGGGCCAATCTTCCTCACCAAAAAAACCCCAAAAAACAAAAGACCCCAGTCACTCTGGGCTGATAAATTAGAATAAGGCAGCTCCTCTTAGCAGATGCAACCCCTGGACATGCAGTTCGGGGAACAGCTCTTGTTGAAAGAAAAATGGGCCCTTCCTGTTGAGAGAACTCAGTGTGCTCAGCTTTGAGAGCAAAGTGGGGCCCCCCTCTGAACGCGTGAATATTCAGGGCTCTGCCTGTCATCTGCACAGGCTCCCAAAACTGGACATAAGTGAGAGGCAGGCTTCCCTTGACCAGGTGCAGACCAAGCCCCCAGACCGCCACAGGCCAGGGAAGCCTCACCTCCAGTTCAGAGACTGTGGTCCGCCCTGACCACTGGCATTCTCGAAGCACTGGGCTCAGCCTCCAGGTATGTGGGGTAGCCACTTCTTTCCTGGGGTCAGGTATGGACAGGAGGATCTGACAAGCAAGATGCTGTTTGGCCTCCTATAGCAGGTGTCTGAAGCTGCTGCGAGGTTAGAGGGGGATATCTCAGTGCCCCCACCCTAGCTTCCCCTTCTTGGTGGTCAGTGGACAGCAGGCGCTCTGGCATTTGAGACTGAAGCTTGTCTCCCTCCAAGATCTCTTTGCTGAGCCCACATCTTCTCAGCCCAGGGAGGCCTTCCCTGACCTTTCAGACCAGGCGGGCCCTTCCGTCTGCCCCCAGCTCCTGGAGGTCCCCTTCGTAGCACTCAGTGCTCTTAGACAGCTTGCTCAGCCTCTGCTTCCTGCTGGACTGGAAGTGTCGTTCAGCAGGCATGGGGTCTGCTGTGGGCACAGCCCATCATGGGTGCCCAGGATGTGTTTATGGAATGAGCGAATGAGGGAACAAATGCCCTGGTCAGACCAGCACTCTCGCAGTCCTGCCGTCCTCATCACCCCTTGTGCCTGCTCCCGTCACCGATCTGAAGTCCCCCCGTCTCCTGGTTCCCAGCTCACTGACCGCCTCTCTTAGAGTTTTTTCCAGGCTTCATGCTCACTGGCCCACAGACATAGCCATTCCTCTCCCCTCAACGCTGGTAGAATTGACTCTCCCTGTGTTGCATAATTTACCACTGAATTACTGCCGCCCCTGCAATGCTCCCCAGTGCGTAAGTGGGTTACTTTGGAGCCCTGGGTCTCTGGGGCCTGGTCTCAGGCTTCTGGTGGGTGTCCCAGGGCATCGTGCCCAGGGCTGAGTGCAGAGAAGGTGCTCAGAGCCACCTTGTTGATTGAAGTGAGGGCGTGATAGTGGCCAGGCAGCCAGAGCAGCTCAGAGCAGACCCCTGCACGGCCATGCACTCGCCTTGGCCACATCTCACAACCTCAGGACCACTTCCTTATTGGGAAACTGGGGCTAATAATGCCCATGGTGGTACAAAGGGGGTTTTTTTTATTTGTGGGTTTTTTGCCATTTTTGGAGATAGCACGCTCCGCTCTGTACAGCACCCAGCACTTGCAGGGAATAGCAGACATTTAGTCACTGTGGTTATGAGTTGTCGACCCTTTGGCCCCTCGAGGCCACCAAAGCCAATGCCTGGGGAGCCCCCAGGAGCAGGTCTGATCATTACCCAACACAACTCTGCCAGACAAGGGAGTAAGCTGGGGGTTTTGGACTGTCCCCGACGCCCGCAGAATCACCTCCGCGTCCGCACCCCCTGCCCTCCTCAGTCTTCTCCATGCTCGAAAGGAGCTCTCCAGTTTCTGCGTCTCCTGCACACTCTTCTCCTGCAGGCCGGTCCCCTACACTCCAAGCCTGACTTTTCCAGGCTTCTAATCGGTTTCCATGCCTGGATCCCAGCCCTCCGTGTCCCTTTACAGCGTGGAACCCTCACTAACACGGTACTTCCCAGGTCGGCCAGGGCTGCCAGCCTCCCCCCGCCCCAGGACCCAGGCAGCACCCCCTTCCCGGCCTTTCTGTGGGCCCGGGGCCGCCACTGGGACCCCGCCGGCTCCCCTCGCCCCTCCTCTTTATCTGCGGCTCCCAGCGCGTATGCCTCTCTCTATCAGTGTATCAGGCCGGCATGCCTCATCTAAAGTGTATATATTACCTAATAAAATCCTTCTTATTTGGGATTATTGCATCAAATTTTAATTTCCTCACTCGAGCAGCAGCATGTCGGCCTGCCCGTCACTGAAGGACCGATAGAAGGTGAAAAGAGCGGATAAACTGCACAAATTACTGCCGGCCGATGCCTATCAGCCCTTTGACTGGAATTGACTGGAATTAAGGACTGAGAAATAGGATTTTCTGCCTCAGAATCTGCTGTGGCAGCTCTTGTCGGAAGTCCCCTCCAGCCCCCACAGGCCTCCTCCCCCAAAGGCACCTCCCACTCCTGAAGCAAACTGCACGTCCCCCTTTCAAGTTCTTAATCCTGTCATGGAAATGCCGTGGGGTAGGGGTTCCCACTGAGCCGGCGGGGAGGGAGGTGCACGGGGACCCGCGAGGCCAGGCGGAGCCCTGTTGGGCTCCAGCGTCAGTGGCTCTCCTGGCCGGCTTCCCTGGCCGGTGGCAGGCACAGAGCAGGAGACACGGATTCCTTCTAGAGACGTCCCAGCTCCTCTTGACTTTGCCCGACTTCCCTGTGGGTACCTAAGCCTCATAGGCTGGGCTGCCTTGGGCGCTTCACCTGCCCCTCACTTTGGCTCATCTGCTGGGCACAGAGTCCCAGTCCTCTCACCTCTGCCACCCAGCGTCCCCCAACACAGCCCCTCATCCCCCAGACACCCTCACCCCAGCCCCCACCACACTGTGACTTCAAGCCAACTCCTGAACTGCAATCTCCTCCCGTATGTGCCCGCTGTTGGGTGGTGTGAGGGAGAAGTGGGAGACTGTCTGGCACCCAGCACAGTGCTCAGCACACAGTAGGCGCTCACTGCGTGCTGGCTCTCCCCGGGGAATGTTAACTGTTCTCCGTAACCCCCAGGGAACCCTTCCCTCCAGGTGGGGATCATTAATCTGGTGCAGAGGAGTCTGGGTTTGTGAAACTGTTTGGACCATCACGTGCGGGGCGGCCGCATTTCCCAGGAGGCCTCCTCCTCCTCGCGCACGTGGTTCCTGGGAAGGGAAGAGGCCTGTGGCAGGGTGGGCCCCGTCTCTCGCTCTCCTGTGCCCGCTCGCCCGCTCCCCCCGCCGTGCCCTGTGGGCCCCAGCCAGGGCCCCCTCTGGGGAGCCAGCAGGCGCAGCGCCCTACGAGGGCCGCTCCGGGTGGGACAGGGCTGCGCTTCTCCACCCTTGTCTTTGGAATAAGTTTCAGTATATTGAAAATATAATCACTGAGACTTTGAAACAAGAGCCATGGGTTCCCAGGAGCCCCTAGGCCTCCTCGTTAATTCCTTCTCATAACATTTCCAGTCTTTTTGGCTGCACTTGTATTAAAAGCTCAGGATTTTATTAAAAATGGATTTATTTACCCAAAAAGAGATGAAACCCCAAACTTTGTCAGAGCCTGTCAGAGCTCACTTCAAGGACGCTCACATGTGGCTCCTCCTGGGGAGAGCCAGCCTCTTGTCGCTGGGCCTGGGTGGCCTGCTGACCCCTCTGGGCCCTGCCCACCTGGCGGGAGACTCAGG
This sequence comes from Equus asinus, assembly GCF_041296235.1. NCBI lineage: Eukaryota > Metazoa > Chordata > Mammalia > Perissodactyla > Equidae > Equus > Equus asinus. The sequence continues at coordinate 60,254,621 of NC_091791.1, forward strand.
CAGCCCAGGGCAGGAGTGCCCGCGGGCGATGCTCACAGGGTTCTGAGGACTGAGGGCTCTCGGGCCACCAGGTCCCCTCTGCACAGGCCAGCACCGGCCCCCCCAGTGCTCCTGAGGCTGGCTGTCGGAGTCCCAGCCCAGCCCAGCCACTCCCGGGTTGTATGCCTGGGGCGTGCAGCTGCCCCTGCAGGTGTATTGTTCAGCGACTTTCTGGATTGGTGCTCTGTAGGCACTGGGCCCGGTTAACCTGGCAAGCTAGTTCCTGCCCTCAGCAGACCAGAGGCTACCCAGGGACCCTCATGCTGGGGAACACGTAGAACCCAAGCCGGATGGGGCTGTAAAAGAGGGAGTCGTCCCCATGTTCAGAAAGCCTGTCCTGGCAGCTGGAGCCTCAGGCCAGAGTCCTGTACCCTGGGGACCTCCCCTTGGGGACAAACCCAGGTCTCTCCTATGTGAAGAGTGACCCCAGGAAGGGCAGACCCCCCCCCAAAAAAAGAGCTCCCTGTGGGGTGACATTGGGGGTGAGCAGCTAGTGTAGACCCGTCACAGCTAATGCAGTGCTTCCCTCTGACCTCCCAGGGCCACCTGGGTCTGGGGCTATTGCCCGTGTTACAAGATGAGTCTGTCTTCAGGTCAGAAAGCCTGGAGGGCAAAGGTTGACAGGCTTCTCTACCACGTTCCTCCTTCTTTCTTGGGTGGTTCATCCGCATGAGGGGAGATGGGGAGGATACGGGGGAGTGAGAGCATCGGCAAGATGGGGACTCCCCAAAGGACATTGAGGTGTTTGCCTGGGGGCCTCAGTGTATGTCCCAGGGACAACGGGGCAGCTGAGGGCTGAGCACTCAGCACTTAGGCTGGCCTTGCAGCCAGGAGTCCACCTGGGGAGGAAAACCATGAGTGCCAGGACAGCTGCAAAGAAAGACAGCAGCCTGGGGCCCTGCAGCCGGACTCAAGCCTCTCCTCCCTCCCCACAGGGCACGACAGTGCGCATCATTACCGCCATTGACCAGGATAAAGGACGTCCCCGGGGGATTGGCTACACCATCGTCTCAGGTAAGGCCAAGGCTGCCCCTCGCCCTCCCTGTCCCCACCCAAGAAGAGGTGCTATAAGAGTATCAGGCTCTGCTGCTCTGAGAGGTCTGTGGCCGTGTGGGGCAGTGGTACAAGGGGACCTGCCCCCAGGGACAACCCTGGCCAAAGGCCCCAGGAGAGGGACCAACTGGGTGAAGGAGGGAGGAGAGGAGCCTGGGACAGAGGCTGAGAGGGCTGGGGCGGGGGGTGGTGTGGGGGCAGGGGCGTGCACTGCTGTCCAAGGGCTGAGGCCTCTGGGCACTTCAGGGCTCTGAGCCTGGGGCGCTGGTGACTCCCACCTAACCTCCTTCAATGCTCTAGGGTTTTCTTTGTTTTTCTTTTCTTACTTGGTGAAAAGGTGGCAGTTTTTACATCATTTAGAATTAACAGAGCTGCATCTCCAGCTGATTGCATGCTCTTTTCACATTTCTGACCATTAGAAATTAATGCCTCATCTGGAATATTGTGGGGGAGGCACACAGGCCCTCCTCCCCAACCCGGACCCCTCTTCTGGGCAGAAAGGTGGTTGACTGCAGAGAGGGTTCTGGATGATGGGTCCCTGACCCCACCTCCCCACCCAAAGACTGACGAGGTAGCAGCTCCATTTGGCTATCCAGGGGCTGGTGGTTTTGGAGCAAAGGAGCTGGTGAGAGGTCCACCAGGAGCTGTGCACCCCACACACTCTGGCTCTGTCCTGTCCTCCCACCCCCACCCACCGTGGCCTCCCTGCTTAGCCCACTAGTCAGTGAGGGGTTAGCCTGGTGCATCTCAGCAGGCCAGACTGATGACCAGAAGGACAGGAGGCCACCAGGCCAGTGTCCACCCCATCGCCCCCACCCCCAGCATACCGCCCAGAACAGGGAGTGGCATTGTTGGGGCATTTTCTCCTTTCAACTCAAAGGACAGCAAGTTGTAATGATCAAGAACATAGAGGGTGGAGTCTCTTAAGTACGTTGCCCTGAGTGGGTCTCTGTACCTCAGTTTCTCATCCATAAAATGGGAGCAATAAGAGTACCTACCTAGGGCGGTTCAAGGATCAGAAGACTTAATATATGTAAAGAGCTTAATTAATGTTTGCAAAGTGCTTTGTGTTAGCTTTATTATTATTATTACTGCCAGCAGCTAATAATACCCTAGGAAGCTGGGGGTTAGCTGGTGGGGAGGGAGACCCCTCACATCCTTGGGAATGCGGAAAATCAGGGTATTATGGGCTCCCTGTGACCTGCAGCTGCTGCCATGACTATTACTGTGCCCCAGGACCCAGAGCAAATGCCGGGCCAGCCCGTGTGGTGAGCAGCAGTGTGGGTTTGGGCTTCTGCTCCCGTCACCCCATTTTCTCCCCATTCTGGTGCCCTGCACAGGACGCAGCACAGAGTAAAGCCCCACATGCACTTATCAAATGAATGAATGAATGACTCTCATTCTAGGGTAGTGAGTTTTCAAACTCCATTATGCCCAAGAATCACCAGGGGCTTCTACCAAAAATGCAGAGTCCTTGGCACCCGTGGAGATTCTCATTCTGTAGGACGGGGAGAGGCCAGAAATGGTCGTTTCCTGCAGCGCCCCAGCTCAGGTGCAGGTGATCTTTATGCCAGGATGTCGGAAAGCCGGTCCTAGGAAGGAAGCCATTTTCCAGGAAGGCAGAGTGCCCCTGGGAATTAGGGGGCCTGCTCCTGGCGGGCAGAGGAGGAGGGAAGCCCACGATGGTGCTGGTCTCCTTCTTGAGCCTTTCAAGTTGGGAAGAAAAGCAGGTGCCTCCCAGTGACAAAGGCTCGTGTTAGAGATGTGAGGGAGCACTGCGAGCCCCAAGGGTGGTGGGGTTGGGGGCCAGGATAAGAGGCAGTGTGAAGGGGACACCTGGCTGGATGGGGGATTGTCTTCGCATCTCGTTGCCTCTGAACTGGTTCCAGACATAACCCAGCCTGGATGGAGATGAGGAACAGGGAGCCAGGACATGGCCTGAGGTCACGGCCAGACAGGAAATTCCTGCAGTGATGCTGGGAGGCCATCCTCCAGGGCATTGCTCTGTGCTGGATGCCAGGCCACCAGCCCCAGCCCCACAGGTCTCCTCCAGCCTTCATAGATGGCCTGAGCCAGCTCCACCTCCTCACCCACTTCCCTTGGAAGCTGGAGGGCAGAGCTGCTGAGCCTCTGGTGTCTGGACTGGACTTGGAGCTTGGAGCCTGTGGACAATTGCCTATAGCAGCATCCGAAGAGATTTCCAAGGGCAGACTCTCGTAGGCCAGGTTCCCAAGTGCAAACAACAGGATGTGAAAGGGGACCCAGGATGTGAAACTACAGGTAGGGGATATATGTAAAGGTGGAGGCAGGAGGCAGAAACTTCTGGAAGGCCTGGAGCACTTAGCATAGCTTTATAGGATTCCCACTGCCAGCACAGATGTGCCTTGAGGGCTTTTAGAAAGGATGACAAATGGGTTTCCTCTCACATGCCAACTTTGATTGATTGGTAATGGTTGCCTGAAGAGGACCATGAGGCCAAACAGGCTCAGTGTGGCGTTCAGCTGGTAGAGTCTGCTGTGGGTGTGGGAAGGGAGAGGGCAGCACCTGGAGCAGCTATTTGCCATTTTTGGTAAGATAACACTTGGACCACGCTCGCAGGGTGGCCTCAGTGGTCCTCTAACTATCTCATGGGTGTTCGTCACCGCCTGACCGCACCCAAATCCCTTTCAGACAGCTTGAGGAAAGGGCAGACCTTCTTGTTTTCTTCCCTCCCCTTCCTGAGAACCTGGCTCACTGCTGCCCACCCACCTATTCCCGCCTGCCCTCTCCCCTGGCCCTGGGCTGGCATGGTGTCCCTGCGAGCCCGCCTCAGTGTGAGCCTCAAGCAGGAAGGCAGGCAGGAGGATTGAGTCCCGGGGAGCAGATGGACAGGAGGCTAGGATTTGGCCTCGTCTCCACTTCCCTCGACCGGTAGACAGTGCTGCAAAGAACACTTTCTGCCAAGGGTCTGGCCCACTTGCCTGCTTCTCCCACCACCTTCAGTCACAGCCCTTTCCTGGGAGGCTTGGCTGGTGCCCGTTTGGCTTGAAGCAGGAAGAAGGGACGCCCCGTGAGGACACCTTCACGTTGACTGCCCCAAGCTGCCCTGAGTGCCTGGGGAGCCTGCTCCAGCCCTGGGCACTCTGGAACCATTTTCATTTGAAAGAAAGAACTGAGGTCCTCAGGGGCTCTGGGAGCCAAGTGCGAGTCTTGAGGGCCACAGAGGGTGACCAAGTCTCCAGGATCCTCCAGAGCCTGGGCAGGCGATGGGTCTGTCTGCCTGTGGGTGGACACAGGCCTGAGCCCCCAGTGATCCATGGCACACAGTTAACCCACCGGCTTCCTGAGGCCCTGTCCCCTCCAGGCTGTTCATCAGCCCTGCAGCTGGGGGATTTATGTCTGCACACCAGTGCTTTCCCCGTTACTAATGACCCCTCTGTTTTGCCAAGAACAAAGAGGCCTTCAGTGGTAAGTTATGGCTCCATTGCCATCAATTTGTTCTCAGTCTCTCGTGGCCAAACTGAGACTGAAGAATGACAAGGATCTTTCCCATAGAGGATCTGGCACGGGCCCCATCTGCTCTCTCAGCCTGTGCCTGCCCTGCCACTCACCAAGGGCATCACTTCCTCCAGGGCCCCACCGAGTTGGGGCTCAAGGGCTCCTGTCCCCAGTGGCCCACACAGCCTGTGCTCTGAGCAGACAGATTTCTCTACCAGACAGAGAAGATCCTGCTTCGAGGAGGAGCTGTGCCCCACTCCACCACAGAGCACTGGACTTCAAGTCCAGAGTTGTGTGTTTGAGGCCCAGCTCTGCTGCCTGCAGCAGTGTGTCTGAGCAAGGCATTTGACCCCTCTTAACCCCATAATTCTCATCCATGGAATGGGGTTAATTATCCCATGGCAAATAAGGTGGTGCCAGAGGGAGTCTAAAGGGCCATAAAATATTAGGCATTATCAATTATCAAGGGAAGATCAGGACCAGGGGTCCTTGGGACCCCTATTCACCCATTTCCTCTTTCATTCAAGTAGAAATGTGGTTGGGCATGCAGGCTCCAGGGCCTCTGTCCAGGCTGGTGACCACTGGCTGTCCTGTCCAATACAGTCTCCTGTGTGACTACTGAGCACTTGAAACGTGGCTAGACTGAATTGAGATGTGCTGTAAATATAACCCACAAGATTTTGAAGACTTAGTATGCAAAACAGATTATAAAGTATCTCATTAATAATGTCATATTAATGACATGTTGAAATGATATTGTAGATATACTGGGTGAAATATAACATATTATTAACATTAATTTCACCTATATAGTTTTTCTTGTAAGGTGGCTCCTAGAGAATTTAAGATAACACATGTGGCTCACTTCTCTTTCTATGGGTGTCTCTGTTCCAGAGTTAGACTGCCTTGGTTTGCCTTCTACACTGACTGACTGTGTAACCTTCGAAGCGTCAGTTTCCCATCTGTAAAATGGAGGTAGTCGTAGGCCGTGCCTCACAGGGATGCTGTGAGGGTTCAGTGAACTAAGACACGGAAGCACTTAGAAGAGAGCCTGGATTTAGAGTAAGTGCTCACCAAGTGGGGACTCTTGGTATCCACCCCAGTGGATTAAGGGTCTTCTCTGGGCTAAGAACTGTGCTGATGTCCTGAGAGCTGGTGGGGCCCGAGGCACCGTCGTGGCCTCAGGAGCCTGTGGTGTGGTCCAGGAGGCAGACCAGATTGTCCCAGTGGAACACTGTGAAGAGAAGCCCAGGCTGTGTTGATCATTGTTGACGTGGAGTGATGGCTCCCTGGGGGCTCCGTTAGACTATTCTCTCTACTTTTGTGTATGTTCAAAAATATCTGTAATCAGAAGTGAGGAAGAATTCATGGGGGGAGCACCTCCCCCAGCCGTCACCGGGGTGGGGACACTCACTGGGGAGAGATCGCCTAAGCTATGCACTGACTGACGAGCAGGATCTGTGGAGGGGGGGGTCTCTTGCAGGCAGAAGGAACGACATGCACCGAGATCCGAGAGTGGGAAAGAGCATCGCACTCATTCAGCATGGCCAAGCACAGCGCAGGGGAAGCTGTGGGGAGGGAGGGCACAGTGAGAGGCAGGGGCCGGCCTTGTAGGGTGTGGGATGTCCTGCTTGGGAGAGTGCCAGGTCCTGAGGCAGCAGGGGGCCAGGTCAGCAGGGAGGGCTGTGGTCGGGGGTACTTGTACAAAGTTCACTGTGGGCAGGCTGGAGCTAGAGGGTTGGGCGAGGGCACGCGGGAGCCAGAAGACCAAGCAGAGGAGGCTGCCGAAGTGTCCCCCAGCTGGCCGTCACAATGTGGGAACAGAGACAGAGCCAAAGGAGGCGAGGAGGCGGAGTTGACAGGAGGTGACTGGTGGGCAGGTGGTGTAGGTGCAGGAGAGGCCCAGCACCGGCCCTTGGCCCGAGATGCTTTTAAAGCCCCCTTGGGCAGGGAAGTTGCTTAATTTAACTTCCAACTACTATTTGTTCCAGGGAGGCATCCTCTCTTCCCAGCTAAATGATCCTGAGTGAATGACTAAAACTCTCAAAGCATCAGTTTTCCCATCTTATAACTGTGGCCAATGGTATCTTTCTCATAGAGTTGTGAAAATAAAAGTGTATAGAATATATATAAAAGAATATAATGAGAGTATTCGTACAATGAGTGGCATTTGGTCAGTGCACAGTGGGCCCTCAACAGATGCCAGCCATTTTCCTTCCTGCCTACTGCCCATCAGGATGCAGGAGAGACAAGCACATGCACACTGTCAGAAGCCCATATTGCTAGCTGTGGCCCCTCTTCCAGTGGACAAGCCAGGCTCACCTAGGTGGCCAGGAGCCCAGGCTGAAGCCTTCTCTCAGTCAGCCCCAAGAGCACCAAGGCCCAGGATTCAGTCCTGCACCTCTCCAGCAAGCACCCAGACTTTTCATCATTTCTCCATCACCTGTCGCAGGGAGCCCTTCCACGGAGGCTGTGGAACAGTGCTTCTCAAAGTGGGGGCCTCGGACCCGCAGCAGCAGCGTTACCTGGGAACCTGTTAGGCCTCCCCAGAACTACTGAGTCAGACACTCGGGTGGTGGGGCCCAGAAAACTGTCTTAAGCCCTCTAGGTGGTTCTGACACTGTCTGAATCCTTTTTCCTGCACCGGAAGCATTTTCATTTTCCACAAATACCAGACTGATGAGTTCTGTCATTTGATTCTCTCCTTCCTATAATTGATGCTAAGCAGGCTCCTCTCCTGTGCCAAAGGACCCTTGCCACCCTGGGGTGTGAGGATTTGGTGAACAAGCCCACACTAGCACTTTCTACCACGTTCTGTGTCACAGCCCCCCTCTCAGCCCAGACCCCACTCCACTGTCCTCTTTCCAGCTGAAGAGCCTTTATCACGCCTGGCAGCCCACATCACTTTCCCCATCTGAGCCCTGCTTCCCTGGGCCTTCTGCAGCAATGCAACATCCCCCGGGCGGGGAGGGGAACCCATTTATTGGATGCCTGCCGTGTGCCAGGCAGTGGCTGGACGTGTTTATCCCTCACAATAGTGTATGAGGGAGACATTTTACATTTCGTGGACTAGAAAGCAAGGCTCAAAGAGTTTACATAGATTGGCTAAGGGTCACAGCTACTAAGCCAGAGAGCAGAGATTTGAACCCAAGTCTCCTGGGTTCCAGAATATACTCAGTTTCCTTGACAACAGTGGTTCTCAAAGTGCGGTCCCCAGACCAGCAGCATCAGCGTCACCTGAGAATGATTAGAAATGCAACATTTTGCACCCTACCTTAAACCTGCTGAATCAGAAACTCTGGGGGTGGGGTCCGGGTGATGCTGCCACTGCTGGTCTGGGGACCACGCTTTGAGAAGCGCTGGTCTGGAAGAACATGTGTCCTCAACAGGGGTGAAATCAATCGCAAGGGGGCAAACATTTGTTTTGAGGGGTACAAAATAACTTACTCTTTTTATGAATAAAGCACTGATATACATACAGACATATGTTGTATCTGTGGTGTTGAAATCTCATGTTTGAGCGGGGAGCAGTTAGGAAAAAATGTCTAAAATGGCTGCGGGAGGAAGACCATAATGAAAAAAAGGTTGAGAGACGCAGGCCTAGAGTACAGAACAGAGGAGCAGGATCAGGGCCGAAACCCCTCCCTCCCAGCCTAAAGGGCAGTGACCTCACCTCTGGGCACACTGGGCCCTGTCCAGGCATGTGAGTGAAGCACAACTTCACTGCCACTCTCTGGATTTTACTTATAATGCTACCAACTGAGGCATTTCCTTGAAAGTGCATTGAACGCTTTGAGGTGAGTCTGTATGTATGCGTGCATATGCGTGTGTGTGAGTGTAGGTGTGAAAAGAGAATAATCAGATACAGTCAGACTCGCACAAGCCCACACCCCCCACAAATGCCAATACCTGCATCGGGCCCCTGGCCATGGCCGGTGGGGAGCTGCTATCACAGGACACCATCGTCTCAAACACATCAAAGCCCGTGATTAAGCCGCTCGGCATTTTTCTCCCCCTGAGAAGTGGAGGCTCAGGGAAAGCTGACCTGCTTTGGAGATCTGAACTGCATGCCACAGCCCCTGGCTTGGGGTGCACAGTGGGTGCCTGGAAGCCCCAGAAACGTCAGAGCACAGTGGGGAATGGCCCATCTAGCTGGAGCCAAGAGGTGGCCAGGGAGGAATCAGGTCAGATCAGAGACAGGTGGTGGGGCCGGTTGGTGGAGGGCATAGAAGACAGAAGAAGTGGGTTCTCGAGCATGGCTGGGGTGGAAGGGTGAACATGAGGTCATCAAAAGGTTTATCTCCTGGGATTTCTGGGTGATTGGAACCGCAAGCCCTGGAACAAGGGTGATCTGCTAACAGGCTGTGGCTCCAAGCGAGGGGAAAACAAGGGGAGTCACTGTGGAGATGCACAGGAGGAAAGCCAGCAGGGTCTGGTGAGGTACTGAAAGCAGATGGTGCAGGAAAAGGAGGCAGAGAAGCTTCTAACCTGAGTCTAGGTTTCTGGGGATTTTGTAGTGTCCTAGGCAGAAAGGGGCATATTCATAAGGAAAGCGGATCTGTTTACACCTGTGACTGCCACCCTAGACCCATGGCACCACATGTCAGAACTTCCCAATCCCATACCAAGACAGACATCACTAACTGATCCCAGCACACTTTCTGACTGAGCCTGGATGGGCCTCCGAGCCTTTCCTACCCAGCCCTCCAGCAGCCGCTAGCAGTCGGCAGGCGTTCTCTCCAGAGCTGGAAAGAATGTGCTGTCCAGGGTTTATCCCATGCTTTCTTCTTTCAAAAATGTCTAAGGACAGTGCCTCTGAAGGGTTTTCTATTTAATTACACAAACACACTGGCATATTATTTACACTGCCCTCCCACCACCATACCAAAGCGGCCGCCGTGTGTCCCACCAGGACTACACTCCTCCTGATGCTCTCCCCCTTGACCTTTCTCCCTCCTCTCTTCAGGGATCTGCTTCTCCCCAGCTGTGCCGCGCCTCTGTGATAACCAGAGTCTTTGTCCTTCCTCCCTCCTGGACCGAGGCCCTGCATGCCCTTGTCGGTCACGGTGGCTTCTTTCCCGTGACTCACATTGGTCAGTGGACATGTGAGAGGTTTCACCGGCAAATGGCCTGAGACCCTCCGTTTCTGGTCTCCTCTTTCCCTCACCATCTCCACAGGCAGGAGTCTCTGTCCCTTGCTTGGGACACGATAGCCTCCTGGGTGCCCGTGTCCTGTGGGAGAGCCCCCAGGACGTGCCCCCGAGGCCCCACCGGAACTCCTTCTGCTGCGCCTGAGTCTACCTCCGGGCTGCTCCGCTCAGGGAACAGCTGCTCTCCCAGGTGCTGGGGCAGACCCGTCACGGCTGGAGGTTACTTTGGGGGTTTGGGGTGATTCTAGTTCATGGCTGAGGGTTGCCTTCGGGGGAGAAGTTCTAGTCTAGTTTCCCAATGTCCACAGGCCTTTGTCTTTTTGTTTAATGTGGCTCTTTTCCACTTTTTTCTCATCTCCAAGGTGTCTGCTGTGTGTTGGACTTCCAAGGGCTTTGAGATCTTTGGAGGATTATGAAATTAGCCACCACTTATTTTGCGTCCTCGTTCTTTACTTGGCCCATTCGGGCACCCAGAATTAATTCAGACATAATTCTCGGCCCACAGTCAACCTTGACCTATGTACGGCCCTCTTTAGTTTCTTTGTTAATTCCTGATAGTCCAGTGGACACCTGTGAACCCACTGACCAACCCAAGAGCGAGGTGTCTCCCACCCCTCAGTCTGCAGTGTCCTCCTCCAGCGACCCCCTGCCTCCCCACCCCCAGAGCCGTACCCTTCACTCTGGCATTTTTTTCATTCCGTTGCTTTAAAAACATTTTGTCACATGTACGTGGATCACATATTGCTTGGATTTAGTTGTCTTTGAACTTTATTTAAAAAGTATTGTATTATAGTCTCCTGGGACTTGTGTTTTCTACTCGACATTGTGTCCAAGATTCATCCTTGTATTTTTGGTGTACGTATCATTTGTCCATTCTTCTACTGTATGTTACTCCCTCATATGAAGATACCACAGGTAATCCATTTGCCTGTCGATGGGTGTATGGGTTGATTTTTCCTATGATAAGCTGTGCTGCCGTGAACATGTCGTGGCTCTCTCTGAACACATGGGGGGTTCGCCTTGGGCTCCATATATCGTTTCTCCCCGTCATCATAACCTCAGATTGTGGCTGGCCGGAACCATTTTACAGAGAAGGAAGCTGAGCTCACAGAGCTCATGAATTGGGCTTAGAGTCACACAGCATGTAAAAATGGGCCCAGGATTCAAATCCAGATCTTCCTGCTTCCAGAACCCACATTCTTGCTGCCTTCTTACTATTCTGCCTGAGAAACTGAGTGATTCGTGTCAACCTACTGGTGTGTGTGCCAGGCTAGAATCCTAAGATTCATTCATTTATTCACTCATTCATTCATCATTTAACCAATGAAGAGTAATTGAGTGCCTACTTAGGTGCCAGGCTCCATGCTAGACCCTGGGCACCAACTCTGAAGGCAATGTCACTGTCATTGCCATCACGGAGTTCGCATTCTGGTGGGAAAGAGAAAGAGTAAATGAGTCAGCACAGGTCGCGTTTCTGGCGTGTGTGAAGCATTAGGAGGAGATAGCAGGGTGAGGAGAAGGTAACTGGGGTGAGGGGTGCTGGGAAAGGGGGTCGGGAAGGCTGGTCTAGGGAGATGTCAGCCGCCTGCCTTAGCCTCCCCAGGCCGTGGGCTCAGGGGTAGATTGCGTCCCTCCTGCCTCAGAAAGGTCTCAGATACCTGTGGGGGCCTTGAACCTGAGACAAGCCCTCTGAGCAGCTCAGATTCCCAGCTGCCTTTTTCATCTGGCTCCCCAGATGACGGCTCAGTTTCTAAGGCAGCCCCCAGCCGGGGCTAATCTGAAGTAAAAGTTTTTATTTATCTAGCTTGATACCTGGTGCAAGGTTAAATCATACAAGAGAAAAAGCAATAAAAGAGAAAGATTAAGCATGAGGCGCCGTCTTAGGCATGCCCTTTTCCAATGTGGTTACAGAGATATTAAGCCTGAAGTCACCCGCAACCCGGCACGGCTCTTCCCTCGTCTGTCTGGGCTCAGCCAGAGCAGGAAGGGGAGGAGAGGACGGGGTGGGGTTGCAGGAGGGAGACCCTGGGGTGCCTGCAGAGAGGGGGAGCAAAGCAGATGGCCTTCTAGCAGCTCAGCCCATCAGCCACCTCCCACCCCCATGTGGCTCTGATTCGTGGCTTCCCAAGGGGACAGAAATGTTGACATCTGCACCTACGTTCCTGTCTGCGTATTTCTGTCATCAGTATTTATCGTGTGCCTGCCATGGGCAGGGCGCCCTGGGGAGAGAGAGGGGGAGATGCCTTAGCCACAGTCCCTTCTCTCGGCCAGCCTGGCCCAAGTCTCAGGTAACCTTGAGCAGGTTACTTCTCCTGTCTGTGCCTCACTCTCCTCATCTGTAAAATGGGAATGTTAATAGTGCTTATCCAAAAAATCATCATCTGGCTGATGACAAGCGCATATAAGAAGAGATGCTGGGGTTCCCCAGCATGTAGATGGTACTGGAGTCTCTAAAAATACCAGTGTCACTGGCTCCTGTCCCTCATCCCTGCCTGCAAAACCTAAGACTTCAGCTCTCTGTAAAATCCCCAAGTGTTGGAGGGGCCCCTGTTGGGGGGAGGGGTGCATTCCCATGTGCTGTCTAACTGACCTGGTGTTTTGTCCCTGACCCCTTGTGGGTGTCGCCTGCACCAAGCCACTGGAGGTGGGGAACTCACTTGGGCCCCTGCTGTCAGCCCCTCCAGAGCTGCTGGAATGGGCTAGCATGCCCTGGACACTCCATGACTCTGGAGCCAAGACGGATCATGGGCAGAGAGGGGCTGCTCCTCGCACCCAGTGCAGCTGCGCTGGGGGTCTGACCCCATAGCGCCTCTGCAGCCCGCTCCCCTTGTAAACGGCTCCTTGGTTCCAGCCTGCACTCCTTCTCTGTGGGGCCCAGGCAGAGCCATGAGGACCCCACACCACCTGCCCACCCCATCTCTCCTACAGACCCTTGTTTTAAAGCGATTTAAAACCAGGAAGGGAAGGGAAGAGACCTTTCTTTTAGCCAAAATGTCAGCCACTGAAAGGCCACATCCACTAGTTCACCAGACATGTCGAATGGGGGCCTCAGGGAGGACCCTCCTGCACAAGCAATTCATCATAGAAGCCTCAAGCACAGCATATAGAGCAAAGACTTCAGGGCCGGCCCCGTGGCCGAGTGGTTAAGTTCATGTGCTCTGCTTCTGCGGCCCAGGGTTTCGCCGATTCGCATCCTGGGCGCAGACATGGCACCACTTGTCAGGCCATGCTGAGGTGGTGTCCCACATGCCACAACTAGAAGGACCCACAACTAAAATATATACAATTATGTACTGGGGGGATTTGGGGAGAAAAAGCAAAAAAAAAAAAAAAAAAGAAGATTGGCAACAGTTGTTAGCACAGTTGCCAGTCTTTAAAAAAAAAAAAAAAAAGACTTCAGAGGTCAGGAAAGGAAAGGCCGTCCTTGAGGGATGATGAGAGAACATAGGGAAGGGGATGTCACCAGCCACAGCACATACTCACGGGACCTCCCCTCTAGCCCTAACATCCTCTTGCAGCACTGAATGCCAGACTAAGGAGTAATAATAACACAGTAATAGTAGCTAACCCTTTGTGGATGCTTGGGAACAGATCTAAATGCTTACCTGCATCAACTCTTAATCCTCCCAATAACCCCATGAGGTAGGTACAATTATTGTTGTCCCATTTTACAGATGAGGACTCTGAGTCCCAGTTGCCCAGGGTCACGTGGCCGGTGGCAGGTGAGCAGACTGGCTCCAGAACCCACCCTTCTCCAGTGCCCCTGGCCTCCCTCTCCTCAGCCCTGCCCTGAGCACCTCATGGGACCACTGGGGTTTGGGGATCCCTGGATCTGCCTCTAGGCTCACTGTCTTCTTGCACCCCGCAGCCTTTCCCTCAGCCGCTCTGTCAAGTGCTCTGCCTGAGTCAATTAACTGGCTGCCCCATTCAAATATTTGACCAACATCCTGGAAGCAGAGATTTCAGGGCAGATATTTTCAGACATTGATTGAAGTGAACAAACATCGTGGCACAGAATTAATTTATTGCTCACAGTCTCCTTCTGCTGGGCTGAGCTCCGTGCCGGCCCCCCTACCCCGAGAAGGCCTTTCTTTTGTGGGGGAAGTGGGGTGGAATCAGGTTGCCTGTTTGCCAGCTCGCTGCCCCTCCCACCCCTTCCTCTGCCAGTGCATCAGGATGCCCCCCTCTGAAGGACCACATCAGTGAAGCGCTTTTGAATCAATGAAAGCACAGTCTAAAAGGCGTGTCACAGCAATGTCCAGCATAGCAAGGGTTATTTTAAAGGAGCCAGTGACTGATTTTTCTTGATAATGACGGTGGAGTCTGAAATGTCTGTGAGAGCAATTTAGTTGACACTTAAGGAAGCACTTTGCAAATGAGGACTTGAGGTCCCGGGGTGCTGGAGTGCTGTAGGTCCTTTAGAGGTCTGTAGGGACAGGAGAGATGCCTGTTCATGACTCAGCAGATGCTTAGCGAGGTCTCGATGACCCAGCCTCCCTACTTTGTGGTCTTGGGGAGACTGGCTCTAGAATGGAAATTGGAAATGGAAACCCATTCCATGGAGAAGCTTGAGGATTTGCCGAGCGGCCGGTGCTGTCAGTAAGTCCTCCGAGATCAGAGGAAGCCAAGCGTGCTGGAACTGGGGCTGGGGTTGAGGCGGAGGCAGCAGCTTCAGCCCGACGCTGATTCCCCAGAGCGATGATTGTAAGTGGTGCACGGCAGGGCATGAAATAACATCACGTCACACAGTGAGATGCTGATCTCCTTCTCAATTCTCTTTCAGAATTTCTGTTTCTCTTAGTTCTGTCCAGGAGAAAGTCCACTTGGGTACTTGCCTCTTTAACCCCTCTCTACCCCGCAGCTCATCTCCCCATTTAACAAAGAGAGCTGCCTGGAGCCTTCAGATGTCAAGCGGATGCAGCTAAAATCTAACCACGTAGGCTCATTCTATCTATTTCACAATCACTCTCTATTCATGGCCAATGAACTGGTTCTCCGTTTGTGATCATCTTAAATAGAGTCTTTTAGAATAATTTAAAAAAAATTGAATCAAGTTAAAGAAAAATATTAAATAATAATAATACGTGTTGTATGCAGATATGGGCAAAAATCAGGCATCCAAGTGACTGAGGATTGGGCCATCCTGACTTGGAGAGGACCTGACCTGGGCCTTTCCTTATCTGTAGAATGGGAAGGACGATGGAGCTCATGGGGATTCTGAGAGTCCCATTAGTTCATGTAAAGTACTTGAAACAGCACCTGACACTTGGCAAGAACTCAGGAAATACCATCCTTCCTTTGGATAGGATCGTGCAAATGAAGCCACCTTGGAAATGGGGGAGTGCTAGTGCCCACAAGGCGGTATTATTGGGACTGAAGGATGGGTGGGTTAGGTGGGAAGGGGAGCATCCCAAGCAGGAGGGACCAACTGCAGCGAGGGGAGAGCATTCATGAGACGTCTAGGAGGCAGCAGGTAAACCACATAGCTGCAGAAGAGGAAAGGTGGAAGATGATTTGGAGGGTCTTGAGGGTTAAGTTAAGGAGTGTGGATTGTTCTTTTCAGGGCATCTGTGGTTCCAAGGATCCGAGAACACTTAGGAATCTCCAAGAAAGGGGCTTTTTGCAAGGCTGAGGGGTTCCCATGGGAATCCAGGGCAGACCCTCCTCAGACTTGCACCTCCTGGGATGAGGAACTGGGACAGCAAGCTCGATCGTGCTCTCCTTTCTGACATAGTTTCCTATGGCTGTGGTGACAAACCACCGCAAATTCAGTGGTTAAAACAACAGAAATTTATTCTCTTATGTCTCTGGAGGCCAGTAGTCCAAAATGAGTCTTACGGGGCTAAAATCAAGGTGTCAGCAGGACTGATTCCTTCTGGAGATCCCAGGGGAGAATCTGTTTCTTGCCTCCTCCAGCTGCTGGTGGCTGCCAGCATCCATTGGCTTGTGGCTGCATAACTCCAATTTTTTTCTCCCTAGTCATGTTGCCTTCTCCTCTTCTACAGTCAAATTTCCATCTGCCTCCCTCTTTATGGACCTTTGTGACTACGTGTAGGGCCAGCAGATAATCTTCCCATCTCAAGATGCTTAACTGAATTGCATCTGCAAAGTCCCCTTTGCCATATAAAGTAACATTCAGAGGGTCCAGGGATTAGGACCTGGAAGTCTTTGGTGGCCATTAGTCAGCCTACCAGAGCATCTTTGCCCTTTTCTGAGCATTTGCCCATTTATCTTGCTCTGCCCCACTGGCTCCCTCAAGATCTCACGTGGTCCATGATGGCCATACTGCCCCCCTCCATCATGGCTTCCCTTGAAATGTCCTGTTGGCATCTGTCTCAGCTGCCGACCATCTCCATCTGCTAGATTTCCTATTCCAGATTTCCTAGAGAGGATCAGATTGGGTAGTTCATCACTACAAGCAAAGTCCACAAGCCATAGGGAGCTGCCAGCCTGAGACGGTGTCACCCCAAACTGCTGGTACAGGAGAGGGCAGCGGGGCCGTGAGTGAGGTGGGCCCCACATGCATCTAGTACACTTTTAAAGATATATAGATAGGCCAATAGGACTGAATAGAGCTCCTAGAAGCAGACCTGTGTATAAATATGGGAACTTGATATACAATAAAGGTGGCACCACAAATCAATGGGGAAAAGATGACTTGTTTAGTAGCTGGTGTTGGGAAAACTAGCTCACTATATGGAGAAAAATAAAGCAAGGTCCTTGCCGTATCCCGTATACCAAGTTGAACTCCAGACGGATTAAAGACCTCACTGTGAAAGGTAAAATATAAAGCTCCTACAAGGAAATGTGGGGGTATGTCTTTGTGACCTTGTTGTAGGAAAGGACGTCCTGGTGCTCAGAGAGCCCATGCCGTAGATGAAAAGTTGGTCTACAGCAAAGGATTTCCAATTCAGTAGGAATGTATGGACAAAGTTCACAACAGATGGCACGTGAGGAGAAAGTTTTTGCAAGAATTGAAACCAACAAGGGACTAATACTTAGAATATATAAGGAATTCCTACAAATCAATAGGAAACACTTGGGAAATTCGATAGAAAAATAGGCAAAAGGTAGTCACAGAATGGGACACCCAGTGACTAGTGGACATGTGCAGAGGTGCTGAAACTGACTACAAATTGGAGAAATGCAAATGGCAGCTCCGAGGACCAAGGTCTTCACAGCCGCTTGGGCATGTGGGCCAAGGCGTCTTGCCGCCCGGATGTGTGTGGCCTGCGAGCTGAGAATGAATTTAAGGACGAGTATTTTTGCAGTCGGCCTGGTGGCAGTAAGCGCCATCTCTGAACTCTACTTGAGTAAATGTCATCCCCCGGCCCCAGATTCCGTTCTTCTCATTAGTAGACCTATGTTACAAGAAATTGTCCTCGATTATTATTGTACTTCAGATTTCATCAAAATTGTTCTGGAAATTTGTTTCCTCTCTTATTAAATAAGTACCAATATAATGTCCTTGATTTTGCCTCTTGGCCTACAAAGTCTAAAATATTTACTGCATAGCCTTTCGCGGAAAATTCGCCAACCCCTAATTAAAGAGTACTCTGTAGCAGTTAGTGGCCACATACTATTAGGTTAAATCACATGAAATCACCATTTTTGTAGGTCAAAAATGGTCAAATGTCAGCAATTTCATATGGTTCAACTTACTAAATATATATACAACAAAAGAGGTAGATCTTTAAAAGCTAGTGTTGAGTAATGAAAGAAATAGAGTGGGATAGCCTAATACCATGTCTGTAAGTAAAAAAAAATCGATAGCAACAGTAGAAATTGAACAATAACACGTGCATGTACAGGGACGTTTAGCAAAGCACTGAGAGAAGAGGAGGCTGGGATGGGGTGAGGAGGAAAACCCACTCATAATATTTCCTCACATGTGTTGGATGATCACCACATGCCTGGCACTGCTTTAAGCAGCTCACATGTGTGAACTCATGTACTCCTCACAGCATCCCATGAGGAAGGTACTGTCATTGTTCCCACTTTGTAGATGAGGAAACTGAACTCAGAGAGGTTAAGTAACTCACCCAAGGCCACTCAGCTTGTAAACGTTGGAGTTAGAATTTGGACTCAGGCAGTTTGGCTCCAGTTTGGGAGATCAAATCTGAAGTCCGGTGGGGTGGGTAAAGTTCAGAGGGGTGTAGGTGGACCCAACAGATTTAAAAAAGTAAACTTCCCTTTTACCTAAGTCCTACACCTGCTCCATGCCCAGGAAATCGCTGGTTTCTTTCTCATCTTACTTCTCCAGGATTCAGAGCACCAACCTCAACCTCTGGCCATCCCACAGGCACAGTGGCCAAAAAGCTAGGAGGTATGGACCCTGCCCCTACCTTGACTCAACCTGGAGTGATGGGATGTGCCACCCACAGGACAAAATGACCCACCAGCTGCTCCCTGAGAAACGGCTCTGGCACTAGCATGTTGAGGTGGCAGCTAAGGCCTTTGATCAAATAGGTCTGAATTCAAATCCTGGCGCTGAGTTCAACTGCTGTGGGACCTCAACAAATCACTTCTGTAAACTGAGGTGAAAACACCCACCGCAGAGCGGGGCAGTGCTTAGCACAACGCCCCGCATATAGTCAGTGCTGGGTGAGTGACTTGTTCCGAGTTCAGCGCTGTCACCTGGGAAGTGACTGCTTTCCATTGCGTGCTCTGGAGAGAAGGGCACCGGGGAAGAGCAGGAGAGAGCCTGCACCATCCTTTGTTCCTCCCTTATCTGTCTCTTACACCCCTTCCCTCCTTTAAGCCTATCTTCCCACTCATTGCCCGAAGCCTTCCCTCACCAGCCAACTCTCATCATCTCCTTAGCTGACAGCAGCAAGTTGGTCACCCCCATTCCATTTCTCCTGGGAGGTTCATGCTCACTAACCAGCTCAGCTCCCATTTTCTCTCTGACCTGCCATCCCCTCCCCCATGCCCAGGAGCATCACCCCTGGGCCGTGGCTGTCTGCTTCGCTCAGGAGTTCCTGAGCACCTGCATCCTTCACCTCATTCTCTCCCTCCCCATGGTGCTGATCAGTGAATCCCCGGGAATCCACATGTCCATCAGGCAATCTGGGACATGAGGAACTGAAGGCCTGCTTGGGCCCCAACCACGTCACCCTGAGATCCCAGAAAGAAGCCATCCTTTCCTGAGGGCCTCTTGTGGTCCTGAGCAGCTGCCAGGGGCCTTCACCTGAGTTATCCATCCTCAGAGCAATGCCTCAAGGGAGGGACGGCCTTCCCACTTTACCACTGAGAACATGGAGGTTGACCAGGTGTGGCCTGCCCAGGATTGCCCAGGTTGTCTGTGGTATGGCCAGCAGTTGGCGCTAAACCACCCACGTCCCACATCCAGGACCTTTCTGTCACACTCCAGCCACCCCTGCCCAGAGGTGACCATCTGACGTCCACGTTTCTACTGTGAAGTCCACCCCTTCTTTCTGCAGGGAACTGAAGCCCGCATCAACCGCTCTTCCTCCATGGCCCGTGTGACTCAGAACGGCTAATTGGGGCTTGGCTGACCTGGAGCCTGGCTCTGGGCAGCCCTCCTGTGACCAGCACTGATTTTCCCTGGCTCCAAGAGGGGTGCCTTCTGCTTGGCTCCGCTCAGGGGTGGTGAGAGGCTCACCCACTGTGTGCGCTCAGCAGGGAACAGGGACTGACTGGCCAAGGGCAAGGGCTGAAACAGAAAGCCACTGTGACCCCACTCCTCTTGCAGCTGCAGTTAGGATGTCAGTGGAATCCCTCCGAGATGTCACATGAGGGCCTCTGCAGAGGTTGCATCTTACGCTCACAACAAGCACTGTCAGCGTCCCCATTTCCCAGATGAGGACACAGACTCAGAAAGGTTATGTAGCAGGTAGGCCAAGAAGTGGCAGGTCTGTGTGAGTCTGAGGTGCACATGCTTTCCACGGGGCCCCCTGCCTCACTGGGTCATCCTGACGACCCTGTCAGGTGCAGCTGTGCTATTCTTTTTTTACAGATGCGTAAACGGAGGCTCAGAGAGCTCAGGAAACACAAGGTCTTATGGCTGGTGAACTGGGAGATGCTGAACTGGCTCTTAGTCCGGTCTTCATTCTGCCCACTGTACATAGACCTTTCCCGTCCATCGTAAGAACCCTCCCAAGTCTGGGCAGGAGGATGGTAACCGGGAGAGGGGATGAGGTCGGGGTGCTCCAGGTTGGCCTGAGAAACAGGTGGAGGCCTGGTTGTTGCACGGGTCAAGAAGGACCAAGTTGCAGAAGGTGTGGGACGCAAGGCAGACTTGGTGTGTTGGTCAGGAGAGAGCCACGTCGGGTCTTAGAGGAGGATTGAAGTGCTGAACTGGTATCTTACAGTGCCCCCTTGTGCAGCCCACCCCATGGCCTGCCTCCCAGCAGGGGCCCCGCCTTCGTACGGCCCCAGGCTCCCTCCCTGGCAGGCCGGGGACATTCGGCCGAGGTCAGGCCTTTGTTTGAAGGACAGATAATTAATCCCGCAAAGTAATCCCTAGCACACTCTGGCAGATTTATGGAGATCACCTCTGTCCCAGGAACTCTGCCTTATCATCTTTCATTTCCCAGGCAAAGCGAGTGACTTGTTATATCACAGGCCCTGTGCCAATAGGAATTTCATTTAGGGGCGTTCTCCCGGTGGAGGGAGATTGATAAGGCAGGCCTGGGCAGGAACCCTGGCGGTCCTGTGGTCAGGGAAGCAGGGAGCAGAACAGGCACCATGGCGGCACCTCCTCCCTTCCCCTTGCCCATCTCCATCTTTCTTCCAACACCGGGGGCCCGGTTTAAGGGGCTCACCTGTCCCAGGCTGCAGGGACCCAGATGTCATCCAGTCCAAACCTCCCAAGTCACAGATGAAACTGAGGCCCAGAGCAGTGAGGGAGGCACCAGTTTCCCGTCTGCCTCTTTCGGCTCCTCTGCCTCAGCTCTCCCCGTCATTGCCTCCCCCCCCTACCTGCTCTGCCCTGAAGCTGCCTCAGGTACAGGAAGCTGTCAAGGTGCATCACTGTGGGGGCGCCTCAAAGCCCCCCATGGTAGTCCCTTTTTGTAACACAAAGAGTTTGAGCTAATTGGATTATTCATAATATTTATCAGGCTGGTACCTCTTGTGTACCAGTTTCTGGGGATACAGCTGTGAACAAAACAGGTCAAGTTGTTGCCCTCATAGAACTTAGAGTTTAGTGAAGAAGGCAGAGAACAAACAATCAACCAGATGAATGCACGAGATAATTTTAGAGAATGACAAGTTCTTGCAAGAAAATAAAACGGGAGGGCAGGGAGGCATAACAGAGAATGACTGAGCTGTGGCAACTTAGCTGGAGTGGTGGGGAAGGCCTCTTTGATATGGTGACATTTGAGAGGGGCCTGAGCAGCTGTGGAGGAGGCAACCATATGGAGCTATGGGGGAAAAGAGTTCCAGGTGGAGGAAACAGCATGTGCAAAGGCCCTGAGGCAAGGATGAGCTGGGTCTGTTTAAGAAATACAAAATTAGAAAAGAGGTTCGATGAGGCTAGCATGTGGTGGGGTATAGATTAGGAGCAGGAAGTGAGGTCAGAGGGCTGGACAGGGACCCATCACTCAGGGTCTCGCAGACCAGGGTGAGGAGTTGGGATTACTCCGTCTGTACTTGGAGGACATTACAGTGGAGTAACTTGATCTGTATCAAGCTTTTAAAAAATCACAGAGAGATCTGCTGGGTGGAGAATGGGTTGGACAGAGGGCAAGAGGAGAAGCAGGGAGACCAGAGCTGGGCTGAGCAGGCGAGAAAGAATCTGGAGCACTCATCACACTAACCGTCCTGGGCTCTGTCCATTTGTCTGTCCAGCTGCTCACAACTCTTCCTCACCACTGCCAGCTTCTTTGGCACCCTCTCTTCTCTTTCAGGGGACTGGTCATTGTTCTGAGCCCGCCGTCGGCCTGGTCTGCTCCCCCCGGCCCAGCTCATCCCTCCAATGTCTCTCCCTCTCCTCTCTAGACCAAGCTCTCTTGTGGGCGGGACTTGGAGCTGCTCCTCCTGCACACCCACCCTGCCACACTCCTGCTCCACCCCACCCTCCAGAGCTGGGGCAGGCTGTGGGCACCCCGGAAGTGAGGGGAGGGCCTGGTCACCGCCCAGAGAGCAGGGAACGACATGGCAGTGTGCAGGACTGCCCTCGCCAACTTGGCAGTCCCTGGTCGACAGGAAACAAGCCTGGTGGGGCTGCCTCCTGAGGCTCACACCCGGACCTCGGTAATTAAAGCCATAAGTCATCCTCCAACCGGGGAGCTGCGGGCTGGGCTGCCACAGTTGGCATTGCTCGGGGCTGTGTGCTGGGAGGGAGAGTGAGCACATCTGGGCAGAGGTGGGGGGCTGAAGATCAAAGACTGGCCTCTGTTCTGGCTGTGGCTGAGGTGGTGTTTGGGCCTGGGGCTGAGGGCAGTGCCAGGAGCTTCCCACAAACAAAGGGTTTACTCCCTCTTTTCCATGAGCCCCGGGAGTCTCAAGCTTGCAACACATCCCCCAGGATGCCATCTATCTCCAGCAGGATCCTCTGCTGCCCTTCCCTCGCAGGAGTATCTATTCACAGGGCGTAGAGTGGGGGCGCCGTAAGGTGCCCATCCCTTCAGCTGGGCTGGGCAGCTTCCCAGAGAAACTGCCCTCCTGCCAAGAGAGTAGAGGTCTATTGCCCAGGCCCGCCCCTGTAATTGAGAAGGACCCCAGGCCACGCATCCCGAGGGGGCCCAGTGGAAAGGACTCTGAACTCTGACCTGTGGCCTCTCCTTTTCAGAATAGTGGTTAGAGGCTTTGCAGAGATTTTGGTTTCTGACCCTCCTCTCTGGCCAAAAAGGCAAGGACGTCTCTCTTCCTCCTGTTTCTTGCCTGCTCAGCAGAAGTTCCTGCTGGTGTGAGCCAAGGGGACGGGAACATCTCCGGACACCCCTCCCTGTCTGGCTGGACTCACTCATCAAGCATTCTGAACACCCACTTGGCGTGGGGCCCCGGGCCAGGGCTGGGGACATAATGTGACATCAAGGGCTGATGCTGGTGCTGGAGGATGAGGGCATTCTGGGAGCTGGGCTGCTGGGATGAAATGGCCACCCACACCAGGGACACACATGCACCACTGACACACCCACATCACATACACACACACGCCCCACACACACACACCACAGTCACACACATCACACATCATACACATCACACACACACACCACACATCACACACACACACCACAGTCACACACATCACACATCATACACATCACACACACACCACACATCACACACACACACCACAGTCACACACATCACACATCATACACATCACACACACACACCACACATCACACACACACACCACAGTCACACACATCACACATCATACACATCACACACACACCACACATCACACACACACACCACACATCACACATCACACACACATCATACACATCACACACATCACACACACACACCACACATCACACACACACATCACACATCACACACACTGCACATCACACACATCACACACACACACCACACATCACACACACACACCACACATCACACACCACACATCACACACACACACACTGCACATCACACACCACACATCACACACACACACCACACATCACACACACACACCACACATCACACACACTGCACATCACACACACACACACGCCCCACACACACACACCACAGTCACACACATCACACATCATACACACATCACACACACACACCACACATCACACACATCACACACACATCACACACACACACACGCCCCACACACACACACCACAGTCACACACATCACACATCATACACACATCACACACACACACCACACATCACACACACACACCACACATCACACACCTGTCCAGGACCCCAGCCTTCGTCAGAGAAGCAGGGCAAGGCTCACGGGCAAGTGTGAACCATGAAATCTTTGCTTCTGGTCTTTGCTGCTCTTTTGGCTCTTGTTTAAGAAGTGAAACCGCGAGACTGCTGACGGCCCCGCCTTCTGCTCTCGGTGCTCTCGGACGCTCGGGCTCTGAGCACTGAGCAGAGAGGGTCAGCGCCTCTGAGCCCAAGGTGGCTCCAGAAGCAGCACCGCCTTGAGTGTGTCTGTGTCTCAGGTGACGTTCGGGAGCCGGTGGTTTCGCCTGGCGTGATAACGGCTTGCTGGGCCGCGTGTAAGAAGTCCCTGTCAGAGGTGCATCCGCGTCTGAGGATGAGCCGGCGCTGGCTCCAAGCGCTCCAGGGAGAGGTTGGGGGGCGGCAAGCGTAGCAGAGGAAAGCTGGCCGCGCTCCGAGGGCGGTCGGGCCTGGTGACGGGTACCTGGGCTTCACTGCGTTCTCGTCTCTACGTTTGTTCATCTTTGACATTTTCCGCAGTGAAAAATGGTTTTTCTTAGTGGTCCCAAAGCTGCCGAGGGACCCACCACATCGGACTGTGGCCTGGTCGGGCACCCAGACTCGAGCCAGGATTGAGATCGACCCATCTGGTGCCAGTGCTGCCTCTAACTTGCTGTGTGGTCTTGGCCAACTTACTCCCTGTCTCTGGCCCTCAGTTTCCCAGGGGAGAAGTGAAAGTCTGAACCTGATGTGCTCTGAGCACCCTTCCGTCTTCCATCTGGGACACTGGGCACATCTACCTCGTGTGCTCAGAGACCCCACTGGAGGGTAACTGTGGGAACAGCCCCTTTTATACCTTCAGTTTTCTCAGTGGGTTTCCAATACCACCCCTCAAGAGAACCTTTGCAAATAGGATTCTGTGGCCAAATGCGTTCGAGAGACACTACATCACAACATCCTTGTCCTGGCAGGTCACAATGCACATTAGCACATTAAAGGCTCTGACAAGTCCTGCAGTGAAGATACCCGTTCAGCGTTTCCCAAATTTATTTGACCACAGACGCTTTTAAAGTTGGCCTTTCCTGTGTACCCCATGCGTCAGATTTCCCGGGGACACCCTCTGGGAAACTTTGACCTTCCTCGGGCCCCATAGGACAAATTTGCCATCTTTTCTTGTGAATGTGATGATTCTGACTCATTTTCAGTAGAACACAAGATTTTTTTTTCCACATTGTTGGGTGGATTTTATACTTGACTAAATCTGCAGTTTTTTCCCCCAATCATCCCCTGACCAGAAACATCTGCTTTGGTGTTGCACTCTGAGTCACTGACCAGATACTGGAAAGCCCTCCAACCTCAGGAGACTGGGCCTTTGCTGGTGGGCCTTCTGGAGGCTGTGCGTCTGGGGAGGAGTAGGAGAGAGCACAGGCTTTGGCATGTAAGCCTGTGGGTTCAAATTCCAGCTCAGCTGCTTACCAGCCACGTGACTGGAGACAAATTCTTTGGGCCCCCCCTCGGTTTATGGATCAGTGAGGTGGTAGTGAGATTTACGCAGCACACGATGAGTCGAATACCTGGTTTCCTTCCTTTCTCGAAAGAATTTACAACAAATAGTATTTATTGAGCACTTCGATGTGCTGAACTCAATACATGCATTACCCGCTTTTTTTATTTTTTAATTTTTTATTTTATTTTATTTTTATTTTTCTCCCCAAAGCCCCCCAGTACATAGTTGTATATTTCTCGTTATGGGTTATTCTAGTTGTGTTATGTGGGACGCTGCCTCAGCGTGGTTTGATGAGCAGTGCCATGTCCGCGCCCAGGAATCGAACCAACAAAACACTGGGCCGCCTGCAGCGGAGCGCGCAAACTTAACCACTTGGCCACGGGGCCAGCCCCCATGCATTACCCGCTTTTGTCTTCTCATCAGCTCTATGAGATAGGTATTATCCTCTCCTTTTGCAGCCAAAGGACCTAAAGCCCAGAGAGGGTGAGTAACTTGACCACAGTCACACAGCTTGTGAGGAGTGATGCTGAGATTTTAGTCATGGTCCTAGCCACTACAACATCTGCCCCTTTCCAAAAGATCAGATCCAGACAAAGAGGAGTTGATCCTCTGGCCCTCGGGAGCCTCTCCTGCCCAGGCAGTGTTTCTTGGTCCTTGAGTAGCCTAGATGGCATGATGTCAGGCCCTATGCATCCTTGGCTGAGCGCTCAGAGACAACTGTGGAATCCTAGAACCAAGAGTCCGTGGGGACTTCCAGGTGCCCTGAAACCCCAGGCCCCCAGCCTGTCTCTCAGGGCCCCTCTGGACGCCAGCACTCCCCCTCATCTGCCTCAGCTGGGACAGCTAGCTCTGTTTTGGGCTATTTTATTTACTGGGCTTCTGTGCGAGATTTTGTCTGATAAGAGGATTTGCTATGAAAACAAAGACACTTGAAAAAACACTGCCATCAAAAAGTCCCCTCTTTTTTAAACAGGGGAGGACCCTGAAGCCCAGAGAGGTTAAGTAACCTGCCCAGGGTCCCCAGCTGTCCTCCTGAGCCCCAGGCCGTTCTCTGTCCTCTCTTCAGGACTCAGAGCAGGGGCCAGGCTCAGGGGGCTGTGCAGCCCCCAGGGAGCCCCTCAAGGTCAGTTGTCCGGGCCGGCTCTGCCAGCTGGTGGCCAGTTTCTATGAAGATAACTGTGTCTGAGGCTGGCTCCCTGAACCTCGTCCGACCACATCTATTTCTGAGCCGCGGAGCCCTGACGGAGCACAATTTGACTCATAAATTACCCAGCCCAAGGCGTGTGCAATGGGCTCTCCTTCCCAGATTTGAAAGTCATTCGCTCTGGAACCTGCCGCACTTGGGGCCGGAGCCGGGCGGCTAAGGGCCTGTTGGGACCAGCACTCGGGGAGGGAAAGGGACAGGGGATGTGGGAGGACTCTGCCACTCAGGGAGCACTGCCAGCTCCGTGCTGGTCCTCTCGTTGAATCCTCCCAGCAGCCCCAGGGGACAAATTCCACTATTATCTCTTCTTGGTGGGTGAGGAGACTGAGGCTCTAGTCACGTGGCCAGAAGTAGTGGAGCCAGGATTCAAACTCAGGGCTCTCTGATGCCCGAGGTTCTGCCACATGATCACGATGATGACGAGACAAGGAAGTGAGCAGGCGGCAGGTAGAGCACGAGGTTGGACCCTGGGAAATAGGATTGGAAGGCAAGGTTCCGGGGCGCCAGGCCTCCTCGTCCCACGGACGTCAGTGTGTGCCTGCCACCACGCTGCACCGCACCCCACCCCCTTCTCCACAATCTTTTCTCTCTAACGTCATCCAGTTCCAGGTGCTACTTCCTTCCACCTGCCCAGACAACTGGTTCACCTTCTTGATACATACCTGACATCCACTCAGCACTTCACAGTTTGTAGAGCATTTTCAGATCCATTATCTCATTGAACCTCCAAAGAGGCCAGGGAGTCTGGCAGGTATTCTCACCCACGATGAGGAAACTGAGGCTCAGAGAGGCCCACAAGCCCACAAGCCTAATCCAGTCTCCTAACCTCATGTCAAGTTCCTTTATGAGTTCTTCCTTGTACATGTGTTTTGTCCTTCCCCTGCGGGTGACCAGGCTTCCCCATCAGATGGTGGGCTCCCTGGGGGCATTACCCACGCCCCCCGACCTGTGCCTGGTACAGAGAGGCCCAGCAGTGTGGTCGGTGGTCTCTGTGCCGCCATCCCCTAAGAAGCCCCGTCCCCTGGTCCTGTCTTTCCATGTCCACTGCTGGGTCAGAGCAGAGGTGCTGGAGCGGGGGAGACTGCAGCCAGGATGACGGACAGCACGCACCCCCCTTTCGTGCTTCCGTCTCCTTGGGCATCTGATCACTATCCTCTTTGTTTTCTTAAGTGTCTCCCCTCCTCCTTCCCCCACTCACACTCCCCCTCTGGACAAGGCCTTTCAGATCATCAAATATCAAACGCCTCTTATGCGAGGACTGAGATGGCTTTATCGGAGCCCGTAAATCTCCCAGCGCCTGACGCCCTCTGGAGTGCCAAGCCTCGGGTGAGTTATGTGAGCCGGCCCGCTGTGGGCAGAGCGGGCCGCCCTCTGGGGACAGGCTGAGGACCGGCGCACCTCGGCTCCCACCCTCGGCCCATAGGGGCGCTCCGGTGAGGGTGGGAATGGGTGTTCTGGGCCCACCTGCCCCAGGCCCTGGAGGTATAACCAGGCTGCAGGCCAGTGAGCAGGTGGGTCCCGGAGGGATCTGCTGCCCTCTGCCTTCCTCCGCCTCACCTTGCTGGTCTCCTGGCCAGCCTCCAGCCCCTAGGGCCGAGGGAGTAGCCGCCCCACTCAGGAGAGACCACGGCGACCATGGGGGACTTTTGAGACCTGAGAGACCCCGTCCTAATCCTAGCACAGTCACTCAGCAGCCACGTGTCCCTGGGTGTGTCACTTCCCTGACTGAGCCTCAGTTTCCCCGTCTCATAAATGGGGTAGCCGTGCTGGCCTCAGGGCATTTTGAGAATCCAGTGAGCTCGTTCATATGAACAAAGATGAAGAGCACTCTGCCAACGGGCAAAAGCAAGGTCGTCCCCATCTCTGGCCAGTCAGCCTGGCCTGGAGTCCTGGATCTGCTACTTCCCAGCAGAGGGACTTCAGGCAAATCACCTAATCCCCCCGTGCCTCAGTTTTCTCACCTGTAAAATGGGAATAGTGATAATAATGGGAATAATGCTGCTGTTGCTGACGCCCTGCACGTGGAGGTGCCGTGAGGAGTAATTGACTAACACACGTGAAGTGCCCAGGACCTGCCCGACACACAGTGGGCCCGCCGTCACAGCCCTGTTCTTGCTTCTTTTCTCACTGCCATCGCCCAGTCCACGCCCTCAGCATCAGCAGGTCTTCCTACCTCCAGGGACTCCCCCGAGGATGAAAGTGCAAACTGCTTACTTGGCATTCAAGGCTCCCGCCTCCGGGCATTGGCCACTCCTGACACCGCTTCCTGAACTCTGTGCTCCTGCTGGCTCCCACGCTGTGGAATGATGACACCCCCCCCCCCACCCCCGTCCTCGTGCTAGCCCCTGACAGGACTGCCCTCTGCCTCCCTGTACTTGCCCAGCCTGCCCTCCCAGTCCCCGCTGCAGGAGCCCGACCCCCCCTGGCCCCGGCACGAGCCCCGTGGGCCGCCCTCAGCAGGGCTGGGCGCTGCCCTCACAGGGCCTGTTTCTTTATCAGACTGGACGTCCCTTGGGAGCAGAGACTTCATCTCATGCTGCTCAGCCTCCCCAGAGCCTTGCTGACCCTCTGTGAGCAGATTCCTTCCTTTGTCCTGGCTGACGTGGCAGCGGCCAGGGCAGGAAAGGTCCCCGTCCTCAGGGAGATTAAGTTCAGCAAGTTGTCTTTAGTGCTGCTGGTAACCAGGTAGAGGAAGAATTGCTCACTAGAGCAAATCCATTTCCAAGTCAGTCTGCACCTGGCCCCAGCTGAAAACACAGACGCGGATCATCAAACATCGGGGACCTTTTTTGTGGTAAAATATACATGGCATAACACTGACTGCGTTAAAGTGTCCTGTTCAGTGGCATTAAGTACATTCACAATGTTGTGCAACCATCACCACTGTCTAGTTCTAGAACTTTGGAGATTATTCTTTAAATGAACTCATATTAACTTGTTTTTTAACAAATATAATTCAAATAAGTCAAAAGGGAAAAGTCGAAATGGTTCTGGAGCAGTGGTTCTCAACTAGGAACCGCTGTGCCACCCGCCCCCCCAGGGACATTTGGCAATGTCTGAAGAATCTTTGGTATCACAGGTAGGGGAAGGGGTGTTACTGGTATGTAGGGGTTGGAGGCCGGGGACGTTGCTAGATGTCATAGGGTGCATCGCGTCCCCACAGCAAAGGCTCGTCTGGCCCGAATGTCAGTAGTGCTGTGATGAGAGCCCCGTTCAAGCATCGCCACTCAGATAATCTTTGTAACGTTTTGTTAACATTTCATTTCTTTTTCTTTGCATATATTTTTCAGCAACAACAAAAAAATATGTCTTACAGAACTATGCTATTTTGTGACTCCTTTAAAGAAAAACGTGTCTTCAACATCTGTCTTTTCAAGTCACCAGCTTCTTCCTGCAGCATTATTTTTGGTGGCTGACCGAAGCCTACCCCATAGCTTATTTAACTGCTCCCTGCTGTGGGACACTTAGGCTGTTCTCAGTTTTCCTTACTAACCAGCATCGTGGTGAACATCCTGGCAGCTGCATTTGTGGGCACATCCAGGATTATCCCTTCAGAGAGATTCCCTCAGTTGCAGAGTGAAGGTTCTTCAGCAAACGGGGAGATCCTGATCCAAGCCATAGCCCTTGGTGAGGTCTTGCCAATCCCCATTAAAGTGTCCTCGGAGGACCAGGGGCCGCCGGTCTGAGGCTCCCCATCCAGGGAGCCAGGCACTGCTGTGGGTAAGGGGCATGGCTTGACCCTTAGCAACCCTAACATAATAGGTTTTACTATCCTTGGCTATTCAGGTTAATGTTTCATAAACTGGAGACGGTTATTAGCAAATTAATCAGAGTCCAGTTTGCGGTCTTATTAGGAGAGGTAATCACTTGTTGGTTTAAGTGAGCTTGATGAGAACCGTCGTCCTGTGAACCGCCAGCGGGACAAGCAGGCTGCAGTTCACACCTACCTGAGCGGCTTGGAGGTTGTCTCCCCCTGAGTGGACAGTAATAACTGTGATTAACTGAGACGCGCTCAGCTCAGACAGCAGAGCACTGTGGGCGCATCGGAGGGTAGGCTAGCCCCAACCGGAATTGCTAACTGGCTGCTCCCTCCTCAGGGCCCTGGCACATTATGGTCTCATGATGTGTGACCTTGTAAGTCATCCAGGACCCTTCTGACCTATGGCCTTTCACCCTGGCCTCAGAATGGCCCCCAGACGTCCCTGCTTCAGTCCATTGGTTCATTCACTCAGAGGACGTTGGTTGAGCACCTGCTGTGTAGCAGCTGGGCACTCGGGGAAGCCAATCCCTGCCCTCCTGGGGCTTACATTCTGCGGGGGGGGGGGGAGGGCAGACAGACAAGAAGCAAACATGTACACAGAAGAAGAGAGAGGTTCAGAAAGTGGAAGTGCTTAGAAAGAAAGAAAACAGCATAGCGGGGTAGAGAGAGACGGGTGAGGGTGGGACCGCGGCGTGAGGAGGAAGGGCTCCTCTGTGGAGGTGACATTTGAGCTGAGACCGTAAAGCAGGCGAGGCCCCCAGCAAAGATCTGCAGCAAGAGGGTTCCAGATGGCTTCGGGAAAAGCTTTGGGGAGGGGGAGGCCTAACCCCACTCCTCGAGGGTCCCTCAGAGGGGCAGCAAGCTCTCAGCCTGCGTCTCTTCTCTGGTTGAAAGCCGAGGAAACCCACACCGCTGGTTGCCATATGTTGACCGTGGAGCTGATGAATGCAGCCCAGCCCAGGTACCACCCAGGACACGGCCCCTTTGTCAGCAGGCGGCTGAGTAACAATGTTTAATTCATAAGCTATCTTGCCCAAAGCCCAGATCTCAGACTGATTCCCAATTTCCCTTATACAGTGATACAGCCCCACGCCAGTCAGAGTTCCTGGGCAGTGATGGGCCTGCAGGCCAGCCTGCCCCGTTGGCCCGGACGGCCAGGCTGCACACATGTGGCTGTTTATTGGGCATCCCTAGCGGGGGGCAAGGAAAACCCACGGGCCTCTGGGTAGGACAGGAACTCCAGCTCAGTGGGAGCTGTGTTTAAGTCTTTGCTCCCCCCCTCACCACCTGAATGACCTAGTGGGAGTTGTTCTCTGTGCTTTAGTTTCCTCATCTGAGAAATGGGGATAATAGTACCCTGCCTCATGGGGGTTTTTGAAAATTGAGAAAGATATGCACACGAAACACTTTGCACAGTTCCAGCACAATACGCGTTGGCTGCTGTGGGGAGAGCCCCTCACAGCTTGTTCTGGATGAGATGGGCCACAGTTGGGAATAGCCTGGTTTGAGTCTTCTTCTCAGAAAGCAGGCAGAGCAGGAAAAGAAGGAACAGGGACCAAAACGTGCACCTACTGTGTGCCAGGCACCACAATGGGTGCTTTACATACATGGTCACGCCTGGTCCTCACATAGCCCAGTGAGTGGGAACTGTTATCCACACTTTACAGATGAGGAATTTGGCTCAGAGGAGTTAGCGGTTTGCAGGAGGTCTCACGGCCGCTAAGTGGCAGATCTGTTGTTGGTGCCGACGTCTTTTCTCATCCTGTGAGCTTGTGCACAGTAGGCAGTCCTCACCTGGGTGTCGATGCAATAGACTCCAGACAGAGACTCTGAGTAGAGAGACCACCAGAGGGAAGCAGGGCAGATCCCAGTTCCACTCACTGCTCTGGGCAGTGTCCCTGGATCTGGACGAGGGGAGGGCGCGGTGACCAAGTCAGAGGCCGGCTGAGGGATCAGGGTCCCACAGGTCATCTCGTTCAGCCTCCTGCCTCCACTGAGTGGCTGGCGTTGGAGTGGGTGGATGCCGGGGCCCCGAGTCTGACTAATGCTTCGGCATGCAACAGATAGGTAATGAGCTGTGTCTGGGTACCACCGGGGACAGAAGCGAGAGACCCCAGCCCTTATCCTCAAGGCTGTGTTGGGTCTCTGGGCATGAGAACCAGGGAAGCCCCACGCCACGGGGCAGTTCGGAGGCAGCCCGCCCTGCACCGGGGCTCGGAGAGGGACAGAGGACACGGCCTCCAGGATGGGCTTCCTGAGGCCGGAGATGCTGGAGGTGGACCTTAAGAATGGGAAGGGCCCAGGAGGGAGCCCTTGGTTTTCCTTTAACTCGGAGGGCAGCGAGAGCGGTCGCCGTTAGCCCAGCGGAGCAGACAAAGCAATTGAAAGTCATCAGCCTGTGTTCCCACACGCACCATCAGCCGCTCTAAACTGCTTTTCACCCCGACCCAGCTTTGCCACGGGTCAGGATGCTGCCTGCCAGATAACAAGGGGACAAGATGTGAGAGTGATGAGATTTGGCAGGGGCCAGGAGGAGGGGCGCCTGGGGAAGGGGAGTGCCTGCCAGCCTCGAAGGAACGAGGAGTTGGGAGGGGAAGCCCCCCACGACTCAAAGAGAACCACTCCTCCGCTCCCCAAGTCTGACCACCTACCCCCCTTTACCCCCTCCCGTCCTGGTTCCGTCTCCCCCTTCCTCCCCATCTTTGACCGTAGTGTGACACAGAAGCCCTTTGCTTGACTCTGCTGCGCCCTCTAGCTGCCACTCTGCCTCTCTTGTTTTTCACACCAAACTCCCGCAGGCCTACCTGCCCTCACTGTCCCCACTTACGGGCCCCACCTTCCCTCAGGATCTCACAGTCTGACCTCTGGGGGCATCTGAAGATCCCAGCGGGGGCCTTCGCTGGATCTCCCGTCTCCGGAGCCTCTCTCTCTCGGCACTGTTTAACCCTGCTGACCATCTCTGACTCAGAACTTCCTCCTCTCCTGCTTCCAGGCTCCTGGCCCTGTGCTGGTTTCCCACCTCCTCTCTGACCACTGCCTGGCTGTCTAGATTTTCCTGCTTGTCCTCACTGCAGCTGCCTTGCCAGTGCCTGTGTGTGTCACCCCCTTTATGCTGACAGCTCCTATCTGCAACCTGCCTTCCCACTCTAGTCCCCACTGTGGGCCCTCCCTGCCTAGAAGACATTGCCACATGGACATGCTGCTGCTACATAAAATCCTGTCATGGAGGAATTTATCCAGAACTTTCCAGAATGTATAATGGTTTTTAGCTGGGACTCCCTCTTGAGAAAAAAGCAGCTTTGTTGCCACTTCATTCTGTGAAGGATGATCTCTTATTTGTCTCATCTGGTTCCCTTGTCCCTTAGCACAATCCAGGTACAGCTGGAGTGCAAACGTGTGTAGGGCCAATGCCTGCAGAGAGGGAAAGAGGGACACCAATCCAAGCCCCGGCTGCCCATGTGCTGGTCACGTGGCCTGGGACACGTTATCTCACGTCTCTTGTGAGCCTGCTTCCTCACACTTAACACGGGATATCTTCTGATACTGTTATTGTGAAGACTAAGTAATATAATTTTGCCAACAGCTTAGCTCAGTGCCTGGCATGTGTACATGTTCACTAAATAGTAGCTACTGTTTTTAATAAATAGGAGAAAGAAGGCTGTGACTCCTTTGGCAGCCTTTCATGCTTTGGCAGGCTTGATTCACAGGCTCGCAGCCTCATTCTTGCAAATCTGAAGTCCTGACACCTGGAACTCCAGAGGAGGTAAATGCCCCCAAAGAGCCAGCGGGACCAGCAATGACCTGTGTGAGCACTTTAAGTCACCAGCTCCCAGAAGCCTTAGGGCGCTCGAGGTGCCATCCGACGCCACCCCAGAACCCCTCCCCTACCGGGTATCTCCATACACACCTGGGACAGCACCTGTCAGCCCAGGGGAAGCAGCTGCCCTCTGCTCAGCAATGGGGGCTGAACAGGTGAGAAGCGTCCCGTGAGCCTCCCCGGCCAGTCCCCATGGGACTTGCATAAAGGATGTCTGGGAGACCAGAGGGTTGACGTGGTGGTATCTGCTTCCAGGATAGCAGAGGAACTTTTGTCTGTGTGGCTGCCAAACCCACAGCCTCCCCACCCCCAAGGGAGGATGGTGGGAGAGGGGGATAAGGGAAGAAGCAAGGAAGTGATGACTCATCCTGAGGGGTGAGTGACGTAAGAGCAGAGGCCAGAGCCCTGGCTTCAGTGCCCTGTGGACTAAGGGCTTTGCTCCGGACCTTGGCCTCAGGGCCACCACCTTGTACACATGGCCCTTGGTTGAGGCTGTCCTGGCAAGAGGAGGGGGTTGACTGTGCTCCTGCTGAGCAGATACCTCTGGGCACAGGCTCCCTGGCTGGGGGTGGGGTGGAGGAGGGGACCACGGTGGCATCATCTTGGCGAAGCACAGGCAGCCAACATTTGTGGGGAGCTGCCTATGTGCCAGCATTGTATTAACTCATTTAATCTTCACAGCAACGCTTGGGGCTGGGGACTGTTGGTACCCCTGTTTTACAGACTAGGAAACTGAGGTCCAGATATGTTAAGTAACTTGACCAAGGCCACCCACCTAGCAAGTAGCAGAACCATGATCTGAACCCATGCGGTCTGCCTCCAGAAGGCGTAATCTTAACCACCTCTCTACTCCATGGTGCTTTTCTTCAGGCACTTTAGCTCACAAGGACTTATGTGTTCAATGGTGTGATTATGTCATAAATGTCGATCTTTACTGTGAGACTGAAGGCATGAACCTTCAGTTCTCTATGATTCTCCAGCACCTTGCACACAGTAGGTGCTCACTAGGAACTCGAAGGAAGAGTGAACTAATCAATCAATCAGTCTTTGAGTGAGACCCACCATTCGCCCTCCCTGCTTGGGGCACAGGGCTCCCCTACTGGCCCCCCAGCCAGCATCCCAGTGACTGCTTATGTTGCCATGGTGACAGTAGGAACATCAGGGCCAGTGCCTCACTCAGGTGGCCTTGTCAGTTCTCTGGGTGTTGGTCCTGGGAGTTAGTGATTCATACTTGGCGGGAGGCTGGAGGGTTGAACTCCACGCAGATAGATATGTGAAAAAGAAGTGTGTGTGTGTGTGTGTGCATGTGTGTGTGTCAGGGGAGGGTCCCCGAGTTTGCATGTGTACCAGTGGGGGTATTTGCCTGCAGGCTTGTTGGGCAAATGCCTAGGTCAGGGGAAGGGATGTTTTATGTGCTGGGGACAGACTCTGGGTTGGGGACAGGCAGCTTGGCCACGAGCAGGGCGAAGGTGCTGAGGGGGAGATGCAAGTGAGTTCCAGGGTAGATAAGCCCGTTGTCCAGCCCAAGAACCAAAGCACATCGCTCAACAAGGGGCTTCTGGTTTGTGAATGATTTATAGGAAAACCTTACGAAGATGAAAATTGAATCACATTTAGTTAAACATCTGATAGTTTCCTTTATTGGGAGAATAAATTCATATGAAAATCCAGAATGATGAGGTGCCGGCCATGGGGGCTGGGGAGGGGCCCATGTCTTGTGTGGTGGGAGAGGGGGTGGGTGCAAGAGGCTCTGAGGTCTTCCTCAGGGCCGCCCCTCAGCTCAGCATTTAGGGGCTCAGAGGATCCCACCCCCAAAGGGCCTGCGATGTCTGTGCTTCACCCACCTCAGCACCGATCTCCCCGTAATGCCAACACCTGGTTGAGGGCTGCATCCCTCACCTGAACGTGTCCCTGGCACCTTGCGGGAGCTCAGTACTCATTTGTTGGGGGGATTGGCTCATGATGAAAGCGTCCCTCCTATCCTTCCCCAGCGGCGGAATTCCCCACTAAAGACACTCCCGTCTATCTGTGTGCATGTGCCCCCTTGCCGCCCTGGCTGCCTCACTGCACAGACACAGCAAGAAGGCAGGAAGCCTTAGGCAATGGGAGGCTGCAGTGAGGTCCCCTCACTGGCCCTCTGTCAGAGTCCCCAAAGCCCACAGTCTGAGAGTGACAGGAGACCTGAACAGGCTCTGCAGTCATCAGCAAGCTCTCGCCTGCCTCGGCCACCCCTGCAGCAGGCTGGGAGGACGGGGCGGGAGCAGCCTCCAGCCACCATGTGGGTAGAAATGGGCTGCTTCTCAGACCAGCCCCTGTCCCACAGTCTACAGCTAGAAGAGGAAGTGCTCTCCCCTCTGCTTTTGCTCCAGGTAATCCAGAGATGATATGTGCCCCTACTGTGTGCAGCTCCCTTTAGAGCCAGCAGGGGGAGGAGCCAGGA
Source organism: Equus asinus (assembly GCF_041296235.1). Classification (NCBI taxonomy): domain Eukaryota; kingdom Metazoa; phylum Chordata; class Mammalia; order Perissodactyla; family Equidae; genus Equus; species Equus asinus. Next base: position 60,290,910 of record NC_091791.1, read on the forward strand.
GTACAGCAGCTTCCATGTATGTGGAAGGCCTGGTGTTAGTTCCCTCCTATGGAATCACTGTGCACCCACCCCCTCCCCAAGCCTGCCCGTGCTCCAGGCCCAGCTCAAACAGCACTTGCTGAGTACTTATTTTGTGCCAGGAACTGTTCCAAGCCTGTATATATATTTTTTTTCACACTCATTTAATTCTCAGAACTCTTTGAGGTAGATCCATTATCCCCATTTTACAGATGAGGAGATGAAGACACAGAGTTAGGTAAGTTGCCCAAGGTCACACAGCTAGACAGTGGTGTAGGGACTTATTGCCACCTCCTCCGTGAAGCTTTCCTTCCTTGAGCCTTCCCGTGTGTAACCAGCCTCACTCTGCTGTGAACTCAGAGATGCTGATTCTTGTGGGTGTCGAAGCTCCCATACCAGACTGCAAGTGCTTCAGGGTCAGAATTCCTGGCAGCCTGGCATCAGCATCCCCCGCAGTGCCAAGCACGGGCCTGGCCATAGGATGGCCTGTGCAGGGGATGGCTGAGCGTGTAAATGAACTGACACACTCCTTGATGAGGAAGAGGGAAGAGTGGAACTGGGATTTTCCCAGGTGAGCTCACAGCCTGGTGGGAAGGGCACAAGGGCAAGTGCTGGGCCCAGGTGGGCTGGGAGCAGCCATCCTTCAGGAGCGTGCTTGCCACAGTGTGCCAACGCTGGCCAGGTCCCCGGAGGGACAGTCTGAAAGACCCCAATCTTCAGGGGGCTTTGAGGCTGGGTGGAGAGATCACATGAACACACAGGAAGCAACCGGAGAACGTACAGAACAGTGTCTGCTGCCTGTGGGGCTGGAGGGGTCAGCCTGGAGGTAGGACGCCTTCCTGGAGGAGGCGGAGGAGGGCTGGCCCGGGTGGGAGGAAGGCGACACTGAAAGATGAGGAGGCGGAAATGAACACAGTGATGTGGGGAACCTGAGGAAGCCGCTGTGAGCGCTCGCGGAGCCTGCAGGGGGAGCATGAAACAAAGTGGGTCGGGGAGAGGGGTGCACACAGGCCTCTGTCTGAGCCAGTGTCTTTTGTCTATGATTTTTGCCAATACGTACTTTAAATTTTAATAAGTACTTAAAATAAATACTTATTCTTAAAATTGAGTTATTTGTTAACTTATAATTTTTGTAAGAGGAAACTTTGTATCACTGCCATATAGAAAATTAGAATAAAATAGAAAATGACCTTAAAAATAAGTAGAAAGGAAGCAAAACGAGGTTTCTTCCTTAGTCCGTTGAAGCTGCTATAACAAAAGACCGCAGACCGGGTGGCTTACAAACATCAGAAGTCGATATCTCACGGCTCTGGAGGCTGGAAGTCCAAGATCAGAGGGCCTGGGCCTGGCCGGGTGAGGGCGGCTGTCTGGTTCACAGGTAGCGCCTTCTCCCGCGTCCTCGCCTGGTGGAAGGGGCGAGGGAGCTCTCTGGGGTCTGTTATCGGGGACTCAGCCCGTTGGTGAGGGCTCCGCCTGCATGACCTAGGCACCGCCCGAGGGCCCCCCTCCTAGTGCCGTTGTGTGCGGGCTTAGGATTTCACCGTGTGAATTCTGGGGGGACACAATGTTCAGACCATGGCGGATGCTGAGTCCTACCTGGGTGCTGCTCCCTTTGGAAGGCTCTGGGCCTGAAGCCTGCTCTCTCTTTGTTAAAAAGGAGAACAAGCAAGACTTACAGTGGTGTTAGACACATATTAGCACCAAACCAAGACTTTCTCCTGACTTAGAGAGATGGGAGGAAGACTGAAAGGACATAAGGTTCTCTTTCTGTGAATCATCGCTGCCACTGCCTGGGCCGTGTCCTCAGAGCGCTCCCCATCACTGCTGGAGCTGGCATCTGTTTTAAGTTACTGATCATCCTTAACGCCCAGGGAGGCGCCCTGGCCCCAGCCCCATGTCCACTGGCCCGGGGCCCCAGTCATACCTGGAATGTTACTTTCTCGTGCAGGGAATACCAACAGTATCTTCGCCCTGGACTACATCAGCGGAGCGCTGACCTTGAACGGCCTACTGGACCGGGAAAATCCCCTGTACAGCCACGGCTTCATCCTGACGGTGAAGGTGAGAGCCAGGCAGCGGGCACCTCCATCACATGGAGAGGGGATGCCCACGCCATGGGGCCAGCCTCCAGCAGTGCTCCAGGAGGCGTCTCGCAGCCTGCACTATTCCCAGGACTCATGCCCAAGGCCCCTGTCGTGAAGGAAGAACGCTTCTCAGGTGTAGGCTGTGTCAGGGAGCTGGCTGGGTGCTCAAGCCATTATCAGAGACCATATAGGATCTGGACTTTTATCCCCATATTAGGGACGAGGAGGCACATGGCAGGTGCTTACCCCATGGTCCTCACTGCTATCCGTGATGCCACGTTCTCTGTTGTAGCCACCTCAGATTGCTAGGTTTATACCATTTCTGGGGTTTTGTCCCATTTCTAGTTCTCACAGCTTCCGTGGGGCTATTACCTGGGTAGGAAACAGCAGTGCAGTGGGTCCCCACCCAGGAGGTGTGGTGGAGCTGCAACCGCCTGCCACTCATGGCTGGTTTTAATTAAAATCAGTGACTTGTGGAGCCATTCCCTGGGAAACACATTTAGGGTATGGATCCTGCTTGGGCCATAAGGTCCTCCCCAGCCCCAGCCATCAATTGAGGTGGGGGCGGGGGTGGGGGGCACAAGGACTGTGAGGAGAAGGGCTCTGGGAACAAGGCCCTTCCTTCGGCGTGGGGAGGATGGTGCTGCCCAGCCTGGCCCTTAATTGCTCTCCTTGACCTTGAGAGGGCCTGCGGCAGCAATGGATTGACTGGCCCTCACTCGCCCTCTGGCTCCTTCCTCTTCAGCCGCTGTACACGTGAGGCTGCTAACACTGCCTTTCCCCCACCCAGTGCCAAGCCCGCGGGCCCCCTCAGCCTCCCCTCGGGTCTCTGCTCCCTTCCTGCAGAGCGGGCAGCTCCATGAGAGACCTGCTCCTCAGTCCCAACACTGTCCCCAACTCACTGTGGGACCCTGAGCCCACTTTGTCCATCTTTATATAAAATGTGAGGTGACTTCCCAAACGTGGCTGTGAATCCAAATGCCCAGGGAACTGGTGACAGACGCCTAGTCCTGGGCCTCTCGCCCGAGGTTCTGGTCGCGAAGTTTGCAGTCGGAACTGGGAATGGGTATTCTGGAGCCCGGGGGCCCTGGTGCAGAGACTGAGCCCCCAGGCATCTTAGTCCATCTATTGCTGAGTCCTACCCAGATCCTCATGGTGCCTGGCATGGTGTTCAGTCCATAGCAGATACTGAATTAAGTTTTAACTACCTGCTAGCACAAAATTCTTGGCCTCGGTTTCATCATCAGCCAAATTGAATAAAGACTCTCCCTTTGCCCCTTGACAAGCCCTCAGATCTGTCTGGTCATCCCCACTTCACCTCATCCCCTTGGTTCTAGCATGCTACAGCCTGAGTTTGATATCTACTGTGGCTGTGTGTCCTTGTCCTTGTGAAGTTACTTAACCTCTCTGAGCTTCAGTTTCCTCATTGGTAAAATGAGGGTCAGTAAAATGGGGATGCTAATGATAGAATCTCCTCTTGGGGTTGTCGTGAGGATTGGATGGAACAATTCACATAAAGCACAGTGCTTCTCATTGGGAAGCCTTAGTAGTGATAGCTATTATTGTGATTATGGCCACCTTCATCCCCAGGGTGTTTGTCCTCTATCTGCAGGGCACAGAGCTGAATGATGACCGCACCCCATCCAATGCCACAGTCACCACGACCTTCAACATCCTGGTTATTGACATCAATGACAATGCCCCAGAGTTCAACAGCTCTGAGTACAGCGTGGCCATCACTGAGCTGGCACAGGTCGGCTTTGCCCTCCCCCTCTTCATCCAGGTGGTGGACAAGGACGAGGTGAGTCCCTGGAACGCATGGCTCCTCCAGACCCACGCCCTGCCTGGGCTGTACAACCCTGGGAAGGACACCATCTGTAGAACAGAAGCAAACCTTTCTGCGCCCTCTCCTGCTGTGTCCTAAGAATGATGAGGCTGCAAAAGTCAGTGGTCTCTAAGCTTTTGGATCACTCCTTTGCACCCTGCGAAGAGCGTGTGCACACACACCTCCCATGTGCAGTATTTATTTAGAAATTGTACACGTGATCATCCTACTAATCTAGCATGGACATCATAAAACGTACACCAAACAATAGAAATTTACAAAGGTGAAAGCTCTTGTATGAGTGGTGACCTGGGAAGAAAGTCGTATTCCGGCTCTAGCGTGATAGTGACTCCTCCTCTTCCGTGCGAGGGGCGTACATGCTTTCAGGGGAGCCTAGGCTGGAAGGAGACTCCAGAGGGATCTGGGACGCCCACAGCCCTTTGCCTAGGGCCTGCCTGGCTGAGGCTGATCTTAGAAGGAAGGGACATGGGCCAGGAGTGAGGAAAGCTTGAGAAGGGGAGGAGGGAGGAGGCTCCAGGCCAGGCTGTGGCCCCCATGAGCCCTGCCATGCCCTGCGCCATTGGCCCAGGGGCCAGGCCTGGATGGGACAGGCTTCCATCCCCACAGGGCCCCTCCCAGCTACCTCCTCCCCGGCCCCTCTCATGCCCTGTGTTGCCCGCCTGTCAGCAGCCACAGACCTTAACAGGACTTCTCTCTATTACGGCTGCTCCCCCAGCCCACGCTGCTCAGGAATTTCATCAGGGTCTTCAGCCTGAGGTGCTTCTCTGCGCTTACTCTGCACACTGCTTGCACGTTGGCCTTGCTCCAGGCCCAGTTCCTCTCATTCCTCCTGCCCCTCTCCGCTCTGGCTGCTCAGCAAACCACCCAGCATGCCCATCCAGGAGCCCTTCCTCCCACATCCCTCCCCATGTCCTGTCAGCTTCTCTCAACTGGACAGGGGCCCCCGTCCCCGCAAGGACTCAGGGCTGCGAGGGCAAGTCATTCCCACCATGTGCACAGGTGTGTGTATGTGTGCACACGTGCCTCCATCTCCTGCTAAGTCATTCCATACCTCTCTGTCTGGCATAACTAAAGTATGTACTGAGCACCGACTGTTTGCTAGGAGCTCTATTTGGCCCCTTGAGGGAGTCCAGGAAGTGTAACCCATGGTCCCCATCCCAAGGGGCCACATGTGTTTATGCAAATATGGTCTGTGCATTTTAAAACATATGCAAATATGTACAAAGTTTACAGGGTGGAGATGAACAGGTAGAAACACCAGTTCTGACACTTTCTCACGCCCCAGTGGACCGTCTCGTGCCCCCCGAGTGCAGCACCCCCTTTAGAGGCTGCTGTGTGAATGGGACCTCGGGAGAAAGGCCTTTCTTAGGTCTCAGGCTGATCATGATGCCTAAGAAGAGAGAGGCCCCTGCCAGAGTGTGAGTCCAGGGTCCAGTGACCGCGGGCATGAGGGCTCCAGAGCTCGGCTGAGGAAGGGTGGGAAGATCTGGAAAGGCTCCACAGTGAGAGGGGACTAGGCCTGAGCCTTGGGCACAAATCAGATGGTGGAAGAGAGCGCAGGAGGCCAGTGGGCCAGGCATTGGCCCACAGAGAGGCCCCGGAGGCAGAAACCTGCGAGGTGGAGAGAACAGGAGTAACCGATGTGCTGGTGCAGGGCTTGTGTAGTGGCTGTGGGAAGGTGGGCTGGGACACAGGCCTCAGAGGGCCTTGAATGCCAAGCCAAGGAATCTGGGCCCCATTCTGGAGGCCACCCAGAGAGGAGGCAGCTCGTGTAGTGGTTCACGGCATAGGCTCTGGAATCAGATGGGGCCTGTGTTCAAGTCCAGCCTTGCCATTTGCTAGCTCTGCAACCTTGGGTGAGTCACTGACCCTTTCTAAGCCTCACTTTCCTCATCTTTATAAAAAAGAAATAACAAGAAAACGTAGCCGTCAGTTTCTGTTGCCGTAACATTAACACTGAAACAGAGTTTGTTTCTCCTTCAGACAACGTGGCCAGCACGGGTGGGCAGGTAGCCTCCCTCTGTGTAGGTGATCAAGGGCACACTGCCCGCTTACGTTGGTCACTGCCGTAGGAGGGGACAGCTAGGGGGCAAAGCACCAGCTCTTCTATGCTTCATCCCGGAAGTGGCTCTGTGACTTCCAGCCAGGACCAGGGGACAGAACTAGCTATGTTCCCCCACCTGACTGCCAGAAGGCTGGGGAAAGTGAGGAAGCAGCTACATGTTTGTGTCCACCACGAGCACTGTGGATGAGGGATGTGGAGAGGAGGCAATGAGATGACACGTATATAGGACTTAGCACGGTGCCTGCCACACACGGATGTTAACCAGATGGGTCCAGGGAGCATCGGCACCAGCAGGGCCGGAACCCCCAGGGCCCCGCTCTGGGGTTGGGGGATTTCCAGGTCACCTGACCCCTTGGGTTTTTCTCAGGCTCCCTTTGCTGAAAGCCTGTCTGAAGCGTCTGCAGGAATGCTGAGGGCTGTCAGGGTCCAGCCTGCCACTAGTGACCACACCCCCCCAGGCAGAGGCATCAGCATGCCCACTGTGGACAGGGTGCCCAGCACTGCCTGGGACCATTCCGTGCTTCCCCAGGGAGTTGGCCACTGCCTCTGACAGCAGAGGACTGGCCTCCTCTCCACAGGGTCCCCCTTCTCCAAGGCAGGGTGAGGCGCAGAGAGAGAACTATCACAGGGGAGAGGCAGCCCCTCAGCCCAGACGCCCCCGCCCTGAGGTCATCGGGGTCGTCTTGCAGTCTTCCAGTAGCACTGTACTCAAGCCACCGCAGACATGGTCCTGGGCTGATCCTAAATAAGCAGGAGGGATAAATGCTTTCTAATTTGCCCTTCTTTTTCATGTCTCCCATCTCTTCACTCTCCAAAACTCTGGAGGATTCAGATCTACACAGGTCCATGCTCCCAGGGCCCAGTCTTGGGTGCTGAGGGTCAGGGCCCGGGCTCCCAGGTGGAGCTTTCAGCCATGTTGCCAACAGGAACAGCAGACAGAGGCCACTGACTCTTGAGCACTGCCCGAGTGCCCAGAACCTGTGAAAAATCAGGGAACCCCAAAGAGAAATCAGACAGGTTCTGTAAAAGAGACTTTTAAAAAATTGTCATTTCTTCCAGTTCGCTTTCTGAGGGGAGAAGACGTCTGTTGGGAGTTGCATCTGGGTGTCCGTGACTAGATTTGCTAGGCGTGGCAGAAAATGTGTTCTCAGAGCAAACTTGGAGGAGGGAAGGGAGCACGAGGAGAGGCGAACTCCCTTGGTCATAGTTCCCTGGGGCCTTGCGACCCTGCCTTGCACTCACCATGGCTGATTTTGCGCTTGTCAGAGTGATGATCTCAGTAGTATCCGTCTCCCGGATTAGACTGGCCGAGCCGCAGGCGGGGGCCGGTCTGCTCTTGCCCACCAGTGTACCCAGTGCCTCACACTCTGTCTGGCACATGGGAGGCACTGCAGAAATAGGTACTGTGTTGAGTTAAAGCACGAGTAAGTGATAAAAGTAGCAGCGAGGTGACCCAGGGCCTTATCCAACCTGGATCGTCCGTCAGTGCTCCGTGCTGAAGCCCAGTTCCAGCAGAGTTAATGTAGGAAGGTGACCTCAAAAGTCCACTGTGGGACAGTAGAGGGTGCTGATGGAAAACAGAAGGGGAAGCAGGAAGCAGTTTAATCTCTCAGTCAGCACTTTGTGGCAGTCATTCCTAATAAGGAGGCTAATCTAATTCACAAAGACTAGCTAATGTCTGCCATCCCCTCCAGACCTAAGATTCTGCTCAGTTTCTTGCTGAATCTCAGGCTCTGCCTGACCATTCAAAACAAGAAAGGTTCTTGAAAGAGGCTCTTTCTATCTCCCAAGGACTCCGTCCTCATTGTCAAGTCTTGCCGAGTAATTTCTTCTCCTTTGCCCAGCTATAGAAAAGTCACAGAAGGCAGAAAAGGAAAGGCTGGGGTAGGCTGAAACCAAGAACAGCCCATTTGTACCGCGTGACAGTTGAGATGCAAATAGACGGATGAAATGCAAATCACGAAAAAAAATCTCCAGGCAAAGCCCCCAGGAGTCAGCCTTGCTGTGGGAGCCCATCTCTGAGTTTCAAATTAAAGCCTGTGGCAGCCTCGTTCACCGCGCCCTGGTTGTTCATGGCTCTCCTCTTGTCTCTCCTGGCTTTCTGGAAGCCACAGGACATAAGCAACACACTCGACACTCAAGAACACACTTGGATCCTACCGTATGCTAACCCACCCCTGCCCGCCATGCGCTCTGTGCCTCCTCCAGTTTGGTCAGCTTTCCCTCTCCCTATGGTACCTACAGAGCTCCCTGGTCCTCCTACAGCTGAGCCGGCCACAGGCCGTTGTGTCTGCCCACCTGCACGGCAGGGTCCTGGGATGGTTAGAATATTCTGTTCAGTTATCCTAGAAAACACTCTTCTACATAGATGCAAGTGGAGTATCTGTTCCGCATCCTGCCTCTAAGCACTGGGGAGGAGAGCAGGGAGTGTGGGAGCCCATCGTGCCTCTGGCTGCTTTACAAATTCCAGCAAAGGGGGTTGTTTCTAAACAGTGTTTCTGCATTGTGCACGACCCCTCCCAGTTGACTTAGCTGAAAATTGACAGTTCCTCTCCCGCAACATCAGGAGAAATACCATTCTCCTGCATTCTACCTTCTTCTCAGGAGTTGAGAGATTTGATCCACTTTATTTCTGTCTCGTTTCTGACCTGCAACTTCTCAGAACATATTTGCTGCTGTCCTTGAGAATATTTTTGCAGAGGAGCGGGGTTGGACTGGAGAGTGGGGTGCCAATATGCCCCCAGAGAGGCCTCTACTGCCTGGTTCTGGCTGCTTCTGAGAATTGGAACTGTTTCAGAATGGCCTTTAGACCTCATTAGTTTACCGCCTACCCCCCACCCCCCGCCTTTCTGAGGGACTATATTGAAATTTACACAGGTGGTGACATTATGCATGCATTCACTCGATAAACATTATTGTGTACCTACTGTGTGCCCGCCACTGGGGAGATAGTGCCCTCCAAGAGCTTGTATTTATTCCAGTGGGGCAGCCGGAGGAGTAAGCATCAACATCATTGCAGGTGTAAATGAATGTCGAGAAGTCAGTAGACAGGGTGAGTAATGGGGTAGGGTAGGGGGATATTTTCAATTCTGTGGTCCCAGAAGTCTTTCCAAGGAGGTGCCCTATTAGCTGCATTTAAGTGGTATGGAGCAGGCAGCCACGTGGAGCTGCGGAGGGAGAACATTCCAGCAGCGGTGCTCCCTTGCAAGGGCGGAGGTCTCCACAAGGGAGACAGCCTGGCAGTTTCAGTCAGCAGAAAAGAGGCCCATGTGGCTGGCCCGGGGAGCTGGAGAGAGCCGTAGGAGGCCAGGCCGCAGAGCCCCGCAGGGTGCCAGGGGGTTGGCATGCTCTGAGTCACCTTTCTTAAGGAGCCAGTGGATGGCTGTGTTAAAAACGGACCGTCAGGGAGGAAGCAGGGCAACTAGCAAAGGCTCCTGCACAGAAAACCTCCCCCTCCTTGCCCACCTATCCCAGCCAGCACGTGCTTCCTGGCGTCTAGCTGAGGCTCCCATGTAGTTTAGACATTTTCCTCTTAAGGTGTCTGCAGGAAGCCAGAGAACCCCAGTCCCCTTATAATGAAACCCAAAAAGTCCAATAGAAACTGCCTTCCACACGCTTCCCGGGAAGACGCTGAGTGCCACCTTCTGTCTTTGTGACAAACGCTCTCCCGTTACAATGGGCCCAGGGTTTTAACCTCTGCCCGTGGCATTCCGCTGCCAGACCTGCCCCACTGCCCAGAGAGGGCGGGGAGCAGACAGGGAAGCTGCGTCCCACCCATCTGCTCCTCACACGTGGAGTGAGGCCAGGTGAGTCCCCACTGTGTCTCAGTGTCCACCTCTGGAAAGCCATAGGTTGGACCAGTCAGCCTCAGGACTCTACACATCCCGACATTCTCTTTGTCCAAGAGGACCTGGGTAGGCAGGGGAGGGTGCCACCTGACCTTCCCCTCCACCCTGCTCCCGACGTCGGCCATCTCCCTGCCCTGAACTTGCTCCAGCTGCCTCTGTCCCTGCCTTGGGCAGAGGGGCCCGGCACCTCTGTGGGCCTCATCGTCCCCCTGACCTGTCCCAGCCCCCCCGTGTGATTGTTTATTTGGTACCCCCTGGAGCATCCCTTCTTAGGTAAGAAAGAGAAAGGCAGCTGGAGTGGTTAAAAATAAGGGCGTTGAAGCCAGACTACCTGGGTTCAAATTCGGGCTCTGCAACTTCTGATCCCTGTGATATTAGGGGACTTATTTATCCTCTCAGATTCAGTTTTATCTGCAAGATGGAGACAATGATAGTACCTACCTCACAGAGTTGTTTTGAGCATTAAATGAGTTAATATATATACTTAGAACAATGCCCATGGAAATCACTCTTTAAATTTTAACAATTAATATTCCCAGCCCATGAGATATGCGTATCATTGTGTCCTTTTCAGAGAGGAAGAAGTTGAAGATGAGAGAGGTTAAGGGGGTTGCCCAAGGTCACACAGCCAGGTCACAGAACTTCACCTTGAACTCTCCATCCTATGCCTCATGCATGTACTGTGGGGCCCCACATTTGTCACCACGGCTCCCCATTCTCAAAGGTTTGGTTCGCTGGTGGCTCTTCCACCTCCAGCATGGCTGGGGGTGGCGGTAAGGCAGCAGGGGCACCTGCACCGCAGAGGTGAACGACGACACATCTGGCAGGACCTAATTTCTATTTCAGCCAGGAGATGACACGATTCATTTGTTTGAGGGGCATAGGAAAAAAACAGAGAGAATTACCCACCTCCCCAAGGAGAAAACATTACCAAATAAATAAATAAAAGAAAGTAAATGACGAGAGAAAAAGCCATATTCCGAGATACTGGGTTTATCTGCCGGGATGGGGGGGGGGGGCAGTGAGAAGGGGATTGTTCTTGTTCTCCTGCTAATCTCGGCCTTTATTTTTATCCATCCCCCTCATTTTCCATTCCACGTGTGTTCCAGGCCTGTGAGGGAGCCACAGCGCGCGGCCTTGTATTTGTTTAAATTTATTTTCGCGTTTGTTCCCATTAGTCAGTCTGTCCGGCCTGCTGTTTCTCTGGCCCCTCTCCACACGCGGCCCTGCAGGGTTGTGACTGCATCTCTGTCGGCGCCTCCCAGGCTTCCTTTCAGTCCAGGGGTTCTTAGCCCGGGAGGGGGGCCCACGGACCCTCCCCCAAGGCATCTGTGACCCTGGATGGAGAAAAATCTGTCTCTTTATTTCCACTGACTTCCAGCTGAACCTCAGCCCCCTTTAATTGTGGAAATAGAAGCCAACCACAGAGTGTAGCGTAGTGGTACCGTGGCTCGGACCCCACAAGAGTTCGCCAATATTTCCATCTCACATTACAGGTGTTACAGAGACCTCAAAACAGCATTTACACTCGTCACTACCTGGAAATTACAGCAGGTATTACACCTGCTGCCAAATCTCATGTTTAATGCATTGAGAAACACACAGTTCTACTATAAGACCCTTTTAAAATACTGTGGTAACTGTATTTCAAAATAGTTAGTTGACTCTGTGTTCCCATGCATTTTATTTTATGCAATTAAAAACGTTATTCTGAGAAGGCGGTCCGTGGGCTTCACTAGGCTATCGGGGGTCCATGGCCCAAAAAAGGTGAGCCTCCGCAGTTCCCGTCCTCACTGACTGCCGCCTCAGCCTAGTCCCTCCTCGGGCTTTTGCTGTAAGGCTGACGATCCGCTGGTTCTCGGAGCTGGCATCCTGAGCCCTTTGGGGTGGGGCTGGGTAGGGTGGGAGCAGGGGGCCTGTTTGCTCTGCGTCACACATTCAGCTGAGGGTCCGTTTCCCAGCTCTGGACCCTCCAGGCCACTGTTCAACTGGGCCCCATAAATCCTTCCACCAGCATCTGCTTTGCGGTAGAGACCCGGGAAATATGCGCCCCTGCCAGCCCAGGCCACGGTCCCAGCTGCCCTAAACCCTCCCCACCTGCTGATGCGACCCAGGGCACAGACCTCCGTTTTCCTATTTTCCAAAGCAATTTGAACTAGCCACCAAACTCTAGAAGCAGGGAAGAGGTGGGGCGAGGAGAGGAGGCGCGGAGTCAGCATCCCATGGAGGCAGAGGGAGGTTTGTGCATTCTCTGGATGTGTGATTATCCAGACCTTTCTTCCCTCCATCAGGGAGATAACTGGATCTGGCTGGAAATTGCCCACCTCCCACAGAATCCCTCCGGAGGTATAAATGCCTCTGACATGCTGTACCTGTCACCCAGCTTGTGATTTCATCAGTGAAGTAAAGCTGAGAGGAGGTAGGGGGTGAGGGCTCTGGTACAGGGAGCAACCAAGGCGAGGCATGTGGAGAAGTGGAGGTCAGCATTGTCTTCACCTCGTTCCCCATTCCCCAGGCCAAGGTGTCTGTTCTGGCTGCTCCTATTTCTAAAATGTCTTCTGGTGACTCTGTTGCATAGCAGAGGTTAAGTGTCCACCCAAAGCAGTGTCAACACAGCTGGTACCTGGAATCCGTGGTGCTCTGCACCTCTGCTCCCCCGCCCTCTGCCCTGGCGGTGGGCAGGGGTCTGTTTGCAAAACCTCTGTTGTGTCACAGCTTCAGCTCACATTTCTAGGGTTCCTCCCCCAAGATTAAACTCTCCAGGAAAATATCTGTTGACTTCAGAGCAAAGCCACTCTAGAAGGGAAGCCAGGGGGAGCAGGGCAGCCCCGTCTGTGCTTTTCCCATTAATTTCTCCCCAGTTGCCTTCGCCAAGGCTCTTATTACGACGACGATGATTATTAGGATTTTTCTGTGCGTGGCTGCATCCCGTGGTGTGATTCTTCCCAGCATGCTAAGCTCCAACCTCCCTGAGGACCAGAGGGTGTCCTCGGGTGCTTCAGACACCTCCTAATTTAGTCTCATCCATAAATCTAATTAGCATGCTCTTTACACGGCCCCAAGCCCTGGCGGGTGTGAAGCAGGCAGGGCCTGTTTGGCAGCTATGGCACCAGTGCCCATTCCTCACCCCCTCCCCGCCCCAGTGCCTGGCCCGAGTCCCCTCCAGCAGCTGGAGGTCATCTCTCCTGTTGGATTTGAGGATTGCTCCCCTTTGCCCACCTCCCTGGGGGTGGTCTCCTTGCCCACACCCACCACCACCCTTGCTCATTAGCAGGACTGGCATGGATGCGAAGGTGTGGGAAGCATTTTATTCTGGGAGTCCCGCTCCCCAAAAGCAGTGGCTGGGCTTCCTGAAGAGCCCCCACTGGGATCAGAAGCAGAACTAACAAACTTCGTGCTCCACCCCTCTTCCTCTCTCCATCGCTTCCTGGCTGGTTCACACCCACGGACGCTCCTCCCAGAACGTGGTTTCTTCCTCCCACACCCCCTGTCACGCCGCTGACAGCAATAGATGGTGTGTCTTGTTAATCCCCTCTCTCGAAGGGTAGGGGTCCGCACAGCTCAGCTGGGAGGTGTGCCTGGGTGTTAGCCCATCTCCGTGACCATGGCTGTGAGACATCCTAGTCAACAAGTAACAGGCCCTACAGAGCCGTGCTGGGTGGTGGGGGCCACAGGGAGGGCACGGCGCCTCGTCCCCAGGGCCTGCTCTCCATGGCTCCTATGGACTCTGACCCCTGGAAGGGGAGAACGGTGCAGGGGTGGGTGGGGCGGGGCGGGAGGCATTTCATGGCAAGGTGAGATGTCCTATCTGTGTTGTCACTCTGTCCATGAAGGCATAGGGCAGACGCTCCCTTCTCCCTCTCCAGGCCTCAGTTTCTCCATCTGTTACCCATTCAATTTGAAAAAGGAATTGAGGATGAGAAGGAATTTTCAAAATCAAGTTGTTATGCATTCAAGCCCCTGGTTAAAAGGCTGATCAGGACAGAGCAGAGCGGGTTTTCCTGCCCTCCATCCTGACAGGTGCCCTGAGTCCAGTGCCAAACAGGCAGATGGTATCTCTGCTTGTCCCACGTGGGCAAAACAGGGCTCAGCGAGGAAACCTCCGTAAGTTCACAGAGCAGGCAAAGGCCACACAGAGGCCAGTGGAGCTCGCGGGGCAGCAGGTGCCCAGCAGCCTGGGGGACCCCACACTGAGTGCAAGGTGGGCATCAATTCGTTAGTTTGTTTATTGAACAAATCTTTGTTGAGCACCCACTGTGTGCCGGGTGCTAATCCAGGTACTGCTCGTAAGTGAACACAACCGCCAAAGTCCTTTTGGAATGATGAAAATATTTTATAACTAGACAGAGGTGGTAGTTTCACAACAGTGTAAGTATACTAAAAACCACTGAATTGTACACTTTAAGATGGTTAAAATGGTGAATTTTATCTCAAAAAAAATTTTTTAAAGGATGCTCTGGCTGCCCGAGGTGAATACAGTAGAGAATACAGGACAGAGCCATTGCCAGGAGGTGAGCGCAGTAAGTGGCCAGGGAGATGCTGTGAGGAGGGAGAAGCCGACAGCTCGGGGGCCTGTCAGAGGGGAGACTCAGCAGGACGTGCTGATGTGCTCGCGTGTGTGGTGAGCGTGCTGAGAAGGACTGCCCGAGCCCTTTGACCTGAGCAGTTAGAAAAATGGAATTCCTGCTCCCTGAGATGGTGAAGAGGTCGATTTGGGGAGGGGAAGGTGGAATCCGCAGGTAAACTTTCAACATGTTCCATTTGACATGCTTGCTACACATCCAAATGGACATTCCCAGAAGGCCGAGGGGGTGTGCTGGTAAATCAACAAGAGGCTCCAGAGTGGGGGACCCTTGTTTGCAGCATTTAGTGATCTCTGTGGTGTGAATACTCCTGCCATGGCTGATCTCGCCTACCACTGTGACCCCAGCTGGCTCTCCTAGACCCTGGAACCCTAACCGTTGGCTCTTGGAAGCCTCCAGGAGCCAAGGTGGCTCCAGCCACCACTGTGTGGGTCCCGGCTAGAGATGGAAATGTAAGCGTCACCAGCATCTGGATTGTGTTGAAAGCAAAGGGTCTAGTGGGCTCACCTAGGAAACAGTGTGGGTAGGGCCCAGAGGAGTGCTGGGGGCTGAGCAGCCCAGGGCACCCCACTGGTCACGTTAGGGGAGAGGAGGATGAACCAGCAAAGATGACTGAGATGGAGCCGCCTCTGAGGGAAGAGGGAGCTGAGAGGGAGCACTGAAGGACAGGAGAGTGACCAAGGCAGTGGGAGGAAGGGGGCCTTAAGAGGCAGGAGAAGGGGCAGGACCCAGAAGAGAGAGGAGGCAGCCCTTCCTAACATCCGTCAGCAGTACTAATTAGCATACGTGTCTGTGTTTACTTTTCTGTTTTCAGCATAATGACTCTTAATTGCCCTCATTAGGGAATGTCCAAATCCGCTAACATTTACAGAGCTGGCCTATCCAGCTTTTTTTTTTTAATCCACTTGACCCTCTTCTCCCACTGCCTTCAAAGCCCTCCCCCGGAGCTCACCCCGCAGAGGGATGCAGGACTTTCCCTCCACCTCTGCGGTCCATGCAGATAAGCTAACTCATTCTATCTCAAAGGCATAAGGCGGAGTGAAAGCAGCCAGTCTCAAAGGCTGCATCCTGCGTGTTCCCATGACATTCTCAAAAAGGCAAAACTACAGTGACGGAGAGCCGGTCAGTGATTACCAGGGCTTAGGAGCAGGAGAGGGGGGCTGGAACCAGATAGCACAGGGAGTTTTGGGGTGAGAGGGGGATATGGAACTTTCTGTATCCTGGTTGTGATGGGGGTAACATAAATCTATACATGTGGTAAAATTCATAGAACTGTATACCCAAAAATGTCAATTTCACTGCATGTTAATTATAAATTATTAAAGACTGCCCCCACAAAAATATGAAGTGAAAGGTCTAGCACAAATAGCACCACTGGTAGAGTTTTAGACTCAGATCACCATCCTTCTCTCCACTGTCATTTAATTCAGCAAATATGTAACATACACCCTCCTATAAAGCCAAAAAGATAGGCTGGGGGGCCTTGAATGCCATGGTGAGTTTGAACCTAATTCAGCAGGCAGTCGAGAGCCGTCGACAGGTCTTGAGCATGAGTGATATCCTCAGAGCTGTGTTTTTATCTGGACACAAGGAGAACGAGGAGAGTGACTGAGGGTGAAGGCACACAGCAGAATGGGCAGGGACTGGCTGTGGGGTCTGGGGAAAGGCAGGGGTTGGGATGAGGCTGGGGTAGCGTCCCAGTGGTGGGAGTGAGAAGCTCAAAAGGGCAGGCTAGGAGCAGGAAAAGGAGATGGGAGCTGCTGCATCTGCCACCAGCCTGCTGGGCCGTGGCCCGGCTTTCCTGGTCTCATCTTTCCCTCAGCTTAGTTCCCCATCTGAATGCCCTCCACCCACCCACGCTGCTGTCTCTCCGAGTCTCTATTTCTCTCTTAGTGTCTCTTTAAATCTGATCATCTCTCTCTTGCCCTCCTTCCCACCTTCCTCCCTCTCTATCTCTCTCTCCTCTCTGATGTTTTCTCACACCCACGCATTCACAGATAAACACACAGGCAGCCCATTCATTCACGTGTTTATTCCTTTGTCCAAACAACCATAGTTATTGTGTGCCTTGGAAGACATGGTATGTGTCAAGTGGGAGGGGCTTTTTGCATGCCTGGGCAGCTGTGCCCCAGGTTTGACTACAGGATGCCCAGGGGCAGCTGAGTGACACATGGGGTTGTCACCAGGTGTGGTCACCCATCTGCCTGGAGCCCAGCATCCTGTTCCAGCCAAGGGATGTACACCTTAGGGCATTTGTGTGCCTCTGTTCATGGGGAAGGGGACCCAAGGCTGGGCAGCTCCACTTGGCAGAGGGCCATGGGGGGAGGGAGATCAAGTCACACACTCTCTTGGCTCCCAGGATCCCAGGACACCCAGGTTTATGGCCTCTAAATAGTCCTGAGCTCTGCCCTTGGGGCCTCCTGAGGCAATGGGATTCTTCATTTTGAAAGGCAGCCCAGAGACGGGAGACTGTATGCCCCAGGTCACAACGCCTGTCAGCTCCAGGGCTCTCTCCTCCTCTCCCGCCCCCTCCAGCCAGCCCTCTCAGCCCCTCCCTGCCACCCAGAGGCCTGGGGAAGATGGACTCGCTGTTAGAGAGGCAGAGGAATATAAAATGGTGTGATTCACAGCAGGCCGTGTCCCCCTCCTGATTTCCATAAGGCGTTTAGATTTCTTTGCCTTGCCGCACATTTCTCTCTCTGTGGGAACAGGGAAATAGTTTTAGCATGGTAAATAGTCAGAGCCGGGCAGCCACTCAGGACAAGCAAGGCGCAGCCCCTGCCCTGCCTCTGCGCCCGCCTGCTCTGTTCCAGACCCCTAGAATGCAAAGTAGAGGGCTGGACGCCCCCTCACCTCCTCCTGCCCGGCCCTGCCCCTCAGGCCACGTGGTCATCCTGGAAGGGCTCCAGGGAGAGGGGCCGGCAGTTCTGGGCTTTGGGTAGCCTGGGATGCGCACTCTTTTTGCCTGCATTTTGGACTCTCCTCCCTGCACCTCTGAGAACACTTACACCCGTTTTAGCCCATGCCCCAACCCCAACCAGAACTCCAGGGTAGGGTTTGCTGGTGGAGTGGGGGAGGGGATTGAAGCCAGGTCTAGGGGTCAGGTCCAAGAGGGCAGATTGTGATCAGAATAGCAGACTTTGATGTCACAGAGGAGGCCACCTGTGCCGGGAGGTGCACTCGGTTTGCAAGGCAGGGCCATGAGGAAGGAATTGTTAAGCTTCTCACTTGAGGTGGCGGGGAGAAAGGGAAGGAGGAGGGGGACGTGGTCTGGCTCCCTTGGGATCTTGGTGGGTGGGGGGTGGAGCATATTGTCCTGGAATTAAGAGCTCTAGCCTCATAATTCACCGTCCAGGTGACCTGTGGCAGCACTCCCTGTATGTCTGGGCCTGGAAAGGTCCCTGTGACCCCTGGGCCTTCCACATAAAGCTTACCCTTTGGCCAGGCCCACAGGCACTATTAAGGGGAGCCTAGCCCTCCTGGCCAGTCCCCTGTAAAGCTCCTTTGTTTCAGTAAGTACTCATTGGCTGATTGGTCTGGTCCCTAGAGGCCCAGGGCAACCCAAAGATTTGGATCCCACCAGAAATGCCTATTTGCGGCATAGAAATGAGGCCAGAGTGGCTGGTTTCAACTCTGGGGGTGGATACAATTAGCTTTGCTGTATCTGGTGGACACAGGTGGCACCTATGACCCCCAGATGGGACCCACCCAGAGCAGTGGTCACCAGGGCTGAGCAAGAGCCGCTGGTCAGCTGTGTGCTTGTCCTCACTGGTAAGGGCCAGCACCTATGTATGAGCTGTATGGGGGCTGGAGCCTCTGAAGTCAGCGTGGCCTTTGGGGAGCACTGTAGGACACTGGGGCTGGTGTGGTTGGAGCTAGATGCTTAGACTCCTTGTTTTCCACACCAAGTGCATGACCTCCACACCTGGGCAGTGATGCCAATTAACCCGCGCTGGGCTCTTAGACACACCACATCGCTTTGGGGGCCTACTATCCTGGTTTGCCCGTGACTGCCCAGGTTTTAACACTTTAAGTCTCACATCCCGGGAACCCTCTAGGTTCCAGGCAAACTGGGACAGCTGGTCAACTAGGAGCAGTGCCACATCATCTCTGATTCAAGCTGAGAGGTGGCCCAGTCCCAGGCTGGAGAAACTGAGGCTCTGAGCCAGAAAATCCTGGAATACGGAAGAGAAAGAGACGGCAGGACTGAGCTACCACCGTGTGTTATGGGCTTTGCTGGGTCCCTGGAGGTGGGACTCTGTGCCCAGGAACAGGAGGGGATGGGGGGAGGGGGGTAGGAGGGAGACAAGTGGTCAGGTGTAGCTGGGCTTTGGAAGTGTGAGACTCCCATAGTGCACTAGGGTGATGGGCTACAAATTAGGAAAACAGAATTTGAAAGCACCTGTCCCTCACTTACCTTGATGCAAGTACCCAATGCACATTATAATTCGTTTTCCAGAAGAGCTGGGGCTGGCTGCAGGGCCGACAAGATCCCTCCTGATGGGGGGGGTGGGGAGTGTCTGTGTGCACGTGCAGGTGAGGAGCACCTGCTCACTCGCACCCTCTTCTGTAAACGCATAATACACACGTCTGCACTATGAAATTGACAGCTTCTAGTATTCTTTCCCCAAAGTGCCAGCTGCCAATCGGATTGAATTAGATTTCACAGGGGTTTTTGCAATACATGGAATTCACCAGCAAATTACTCTTAAAGAGGGAAAATCAATCATTTGGAGCAGAGATAAGCTGAAGGCAAGGCAGCGTCGGATTGATCCCGTCTGTGCAGGCGTGTGTGGAATTCAACAGATAACATGGGGGGAGGGGGAGTCTGGCAGAAAGGGATGGAGGAGGGGGAAGGAAAGAGGGAAACAGAGGAAGGATGACAGGTGACAGGAGAGGAGGAGAGAGGAAGAGAGATGGAGGGAGGAGGTAAAAGAGAGAGGAAAATGGAAAAGAGAGAGGTGAGGGGGAAAGAGGAAGAAGGCAAGGAGAGGCATGGAAGAAAGAGAGGCAGAGGAGAGGGAAGAGAGGAAACAGAAGATCAGAGAGAAGAGAAAGGAGTAACAGAGGCAAGGAGGGAGGAGGGGAGGAAGTGAGAGCAATCTTGAGGGGAGGAGTGGAAAGCATTTGAAAGAGCACAGCGAGTGTTCATGGGTCCTTGGAGGATCACCCAGTCCATGCTTCCCATTTTGCAGATCAGGAAACTGAGGTCCAGAGAGAAAAAATGACCTGCCCCAGTCACACAGCGATTAAGGGCAGATGCAGAGAACACCAGTTCCTGCTCATGCTGCTCAAGGGCCCAAAGCACAGGAGCTTGGGGAGCTGGTATAGGTGGGCTGAGAGCCTGAAATGGAGGGCAGCATCCTTCATCGTGATGGAGGCCTGGGTGGTGGCCCACTTCCAGGGTGGAGAAACTGAGGCTCTGCCAGACAAGCCTGGATTGCAGAAGAGAAAGAGACAGCAGGGCTGAGCTACCAACTCTGTGATATGGGCTTTGCTGGGTCCCTGGAGTTGGGACTCTGTGCCCAGGAGCAGCAAGAGATGGGGGAACACGAGGAGAAAGAAGGTGGTCCTTCACTTGGGAACTGCAGGGGAGGCATCAGTTCTCCAAGACTCTGGAACTTGAAGGTCCCTGGGGGTTGAGACAGAGTTAGGGGATGGAGGCAGTGATGGCCACAGGGCTCCTTCCCATTGCCCTCGGACTCCCTGACTTCACGGTGGACAGCCTCGTGCAGTGCGCACAGGACAGCTGCCCCAGGGATGCAGGCAGGACAAGAGAAATGGATGCCCCCTTAGGTGAGGGGGCTGGAGGGAGAAGCAGCAAGCTTTGGGGTGAAGGGGGTGAGGAGAGGCCAGCCTCCTGCCAAGGTTCACTTTGGCATGTCTGATTGGGGTTAATTAGGTGGAAGGATGGACAAAGGAGAGATAAAGAACACATCTTCGGTGGACTTTGATTTTCTGCCGCTCAATAGCATGGATTAGACCAACAGAGCACAGTGGAGGAGGGAGGGAGACCTACGGCCCCTTGCCCAGGATGGGGGGTCCCCTCACCCCTGCACGCATCCAGGCCTTTGCCCTTCTCTGCCTGCCCCAGGTCTAGGAATCAGCCCCTCCCCAGGGATACCTCCTCCCCTAGAACAATAATAGTAACTCTCCCTTATTGGGCACTTACTCCATCCCAGGCACATTACCAAGATTCCGCAGCTCACCCACATAGCCCTGTCAGCTAGCCCTCATCCTTCCCATTTTACAGATGAGGAATTTGAGGCTCAAGGAGGCAAAATTGTTTGTGCAAAGTCACGTAGCTGAAAGGTAGGACTGAGTCTGGAGTCTGGCCCAACTCCAAAGGCTGTGCTTTTAGCCACCACTTGGGGCCTTGCACCCTGGACTCACTGGTCACCGGGCTCTTCCGTGGCAGGGCTGAGTTCTGGCTGGGGCTTCTGTGAGGGTGGCACTGACTCTAGGGGCCCATCTCTGCACTCCAGGTCCCCAGCCCCGTTCTCAGCTTGGACTAAGGCTGCCCTCCAGCCCCAGAGCTCTCTGGGTGCCTCCTGAGGACCCTGGCCCTTGTCTGTCTTGATTCACAACACGGTACAGTCCCACCACCCCCAACGTAAAGACCGCCTTTGTCCTTGCGGCCCTTCTCCAGCCAGCCCTGCATTCCCATGACCCTGGTCTTTCCTCTTCTATTGAAGGGAATTAAGATCCTCTCCAGAGCACATTGTACTTCACAGGGTGGGGTGAGGGTCCCCTAGCATTTAGAGTACAAAGGAAAAAAGCACAAAAGACTCCTGTCATCAGGGAGCCTCCTGTCTTAGGCAAGAAAACACAATTCACGTCACCCACCAAAACATGGTGGGACAAAGAGATGGCACTGCTTCTTCATCCTGTGGGCATGCCTCTTCTCCCCACTTCACAGATGAAGAAACTGAGGCTCCAGGAGTGGACGTGAGTTGTCCAAGCTCACGCAGCTAGGAAGTGACAGAGCCGGTTCTCAGCCCTGCGCTCTGCCCTCTCCTCTGCATCACACCACTGGGTCACCAACCCAGTGGCTACCCTGACCAATGGCGGAGAGATGAGCATCTCCAAGGAGCGAAGTGGTGGCACCATCAGCAGTGAGGGGCCTCAGGGTGGAGAGAACCAGGCAAGAGCCTGGTTGGGAGGGGGAAGGACACATGAAATCACTTTTCGTCCCAGCCCATCCCCACCCCGCACAGCAGGCGTGGCCTTGGGAGCAGTCAAGCCATCCTCAGAGAAGCCATCCTCAGAGAAGCCAGGCACAGGCTGTGAGGGGACCCGGGACGCCCCCATACGAGCCCACAACAGGTGCCCTCCTGAGTCCACGTCTCCCAGAGGAGGGAAGGGCCCTGTGTGGCAGCTGTTAAATAATGGGAATGCCACCCGGTGCCCTCCCAGGGGCGTGGTGAGCGTCCAGTAGCTGATGTTTGCAGAGGGGCCAGCACATATAAACTCTCAATGAATAGTTGAAAAACAGCATTGCCTCAACTTGGAGCCAGGTGACTGCTGGGGTGGCCTTGGCTCTGCTGGCTGTGGGAGCTGCAGAGACCAGGAGCGACCTTGCCAGACAGTGCCTGCTCTGACCGCTCTCAAGGCCACCCCTCCACTTCCAGCAGTGGGGTGGGGAGGGGGCAAGGTTTCTGGGAGTGGCGGCAGCCCCTTCTGGCAGCTGCTGATAACACAGGCCGGAGGCTGGCGCACTGCCCTCCGTGGGGAGTAGGAAGACTTCAATCACCAGGAGCAAGGCAGGCCTGCTGCGCAGGGTGGGGACCGCGGGAAGAGAAGTGATTTCATGTGTCCTTCCCCCTCCCGATAAACAAATAAAGCCGAACTGTCGCAGCCGCCGGCTCCCCAGCCCAGTGTGGGGAGGGTGGGCACTGCAGCTCTGGCTCCGGCTCTGGCACCCGAGGCTGCTGGCTATCAGCCTTCTCATCGCCTCTCCCAGCTGGAAGAGAATTTAATCCACCGGGCTCCTCTCCACACTCTCTGGGACTCCTTTTGATGTTCCTCTTTATCTCCCTTCCCAACAAAATTGCCCCTCGACTGCTCCAAGAGGCCCTCCTGCCTCCCTCTCCCTCCGCCCCCCGCCCAGTCCCGCGAAGCAGCTGCACCCTCCACCTGCCCGGCCTTCGCTCCTCTCTGCCTTGCTCCCTGACCTTGGACTTACCTGGGCCGTGGGCCTCGCTCCTGCCCTTTGGAGAATGGGGGCGGGTTGCCAGTGCTCTCCTTGGCCAGTGCTTTGCATGCACTGGGAGCAGTGTGCTGTAGTGGGAAGGGCATGAGAGAGGCCAGGAGAGCTGAGTGGTTAAGAGCTTAGCCTCCAAAGGAGTCAGAGCAGATCTGAGTTCGAATCCCTTCCCGGAAGCTGTGCAGCTTGAACAAGTTACTCTCTGGCCTCAGGTTCCTTCTCCGTACAGGGTGGACTGATGCTGATGTTGGGCTGTCCTGAAGATTCTGGGTTAAGTGTGTGAAGCACACAGCTGGGCCTTGATAAATGGAAGCTGTTATATAAGGCTCCCGCCAAGGGCTGCCATTAATAGGGGTTTTGCCCCAACTTAGAGTGAGCTGGGTGAACATCACTCTTGTGCACACACACATCCCGAGGGGCTGACAATCACAGGCCAAATTGCAGCAGGCATTGGTGTTCTGGGCAGGTCCTGAAAGGGGCAGGCTGAGCACTTGAGGGGACTTGGCCAGAAGATGGCCCTGGAGTCTCAGGACAGCTGTACAGGGGGTCCTGACAACTACAGTGTCAGACCTGAGTGAACTTCCAGCCCCTGGCCGCAGATCAAGGAGAGGGGAGCAGACCTCCTTGGTTGAAACCCAGAGACATGGTCTGAAGGGGCAGAAAACGCAGTGCTCCTGCCTCACCAGGTACCCAGCCTGAATATACACTGAGCTCAGGCATCCATCTCTTCAGTCCCTCACTCATCCTCAGCCCCACATCTCACTCCCTTGGTCTGGGGTATGATCCCGGCATGAGGATATTTAAAGCTCCCTGGGTAATTTTGACGTGTGGCCCGGTGGAGAAGTACCACTCTGCCTCTCCCTGCTCGCCCATTCTGGACCCCTGTGGATGCTGCCGAGCTGCTCTTCCTGCCCCAGCTGATGTCTTTCCAGCCCTGGCTGTGCAACATGCTTCCCTGGGAGCATTGAAAAGATGCAGCTGCCTGGGCCCCACCCCGCGAGATGCAGGTAGTGGCCCTGGGCGTCTGTATTTTTTTAGTGCTCCACTGGCAATTCTGCTGTGTAGCCAGATGAGAAGGGCTGCACTGGGGTGACTCACACATGGCTGCCAAGTTCACCTTCCTCTTTTGACCCCAGTATTCCTCTGCTCCAGAGCTTAGCGTGGCTCCCCATTGCTCACAAAAATGATGCTGAAGCCCTCGTGATGGTGCCTGCGGTGGGAGTCAGGAGACCACAGAGCCTCCCACTATCCCCACAATCCCGCCAGCTTCCCTGCACGGACCCTCTGCACATCCGCTCACTTGTCTGCCCCATCATTAATTATTCGTTCTCTGCTCCATGCCTTTGCTTCGACCAGCGGTTCTCAAACGGTGGTCTCAGACCAGCAGCACAGGAGTGTCACCTGGAACTTTCAGAAATGCAAATTTGCAGGCCCCAGGCCAGACCTACTGAATCAGATTCTCCTGCGGGAGGGCAGCAGTCTAGTTTAACACAGCCTCCGGGGGGTTCCGACATAGGCTGCACATGGAGAACTCCATGTTTAAAGCCACTTTCTGCACCTGAAAGCCCTTCTCTGCTCTTCCGTTGTCCCTGCCTTCATTCCTAAAGCCAGTCCAGAACACCCCTTCTCCAGGCAGTGCCCCTGCTGGTGTTCTCTTAGATTCGGGACTGGAGTGCTTCGTGTTACCATCTTAGCTGGCTCTGGTAATTCGTATTGCACCGAAGCTCCATCCGGGGCACCCACATCGGGCCCTGACTCTGCTTCCCTTGGCCTGGGAGACACCCACGCCTGGGAGCTGGGCCTGGGCTCTTAGCCTCACTCTGCTGCCAACAACCTGTGCAACCTTGGGCTGCTCACCCAACCTCTCTGAACTCCATTTCCTCTGGAGGAGTTTCCAGGCACCGTGTTCCTTCTTCTCCACTGTATGGCCCGTGGGAAGAGGATCGCACAGAGTCCTGGGTGAGGAAAAGCTGCAGAAGCCCCATCACTTCCTGAGCACCTCCTGCGTGCCTGCCCTGGTGTAGGTTTACACAGCCCGAGGCCTGGTCTGTGGCCTCAAGGAGCCCCTGCCATTTCACAGTAACCACAGAGGGTCATTCTGAACGGTGTCTGGCAAAGGATAGGTGTCCAGTAGATGGTTCTGTGTTGTTAATCATCTCTTTGTACAGTTACTACAAAGAACAGCCTCCGAGACACAGTTAAGGGAAGAAATCCAATGCAGAGCAGTGTGTGCAGGTGCCACTGTTTGTGCAGAGAGGGGAGGCAGAGATACGTAATGCTCACACAGGCATGGACTTCAGGGGAAAGAGACCCAAGGAGGGGTATGGTGGCTGCCTCTCGGGAAGTCTCTTGAGTGGCTGGGGCAACGGGAAGAGGGAGACGGTCATGTGCCCTTTTGAGCTAAGTGAAAACTTTCCATGTCTGTGTTTACTAAGTCTTTAACACTTTCTATGTGAGGAAAATTAAAACATGACAATACGAGGGGGCCTTTTCTGCAGGGGTTTTGTCCAGGCTCCTGGGAGTAAGACAGAGGGACGTGGCCCCTCCCCTTCCAGCCTTGCGCCACCCCCACCCACCTCCCTCTGGGTGAGGACGGAGTGAGCTCAGGGAAACAGGAGCCCTGGTCCCCTCCTCACCCCTCATGCCCTTGTGTCTCTTCCTCTGTGTCCCTGCCCTCCTCTGGGTGTGGGGCTGCACAGATCTCCCCACCCCCAGAACGTGTGTGCACCCCCCGCACACACACCCTCCTGGGCACCCCCAGAGGTTGTGGCCCGTCAGATGCTGAGGGGGCTGTTCCTCTGGAGCAGGGTGTGCTCCTGGGGTCCGTCTCGGCCCATTTCCCTCACCCTGACCTCGGTTCTCATCCTCTTCTCTCTCTGGTTCCTTCCTCCACTCCATCCTTTCCGGCTCCTTCTCTGTCTCCATACCCTTTGACTGACTGACTCCCACTGATAGAACTTGGTAAGTGAGCCTGCGAAGGGCAGGGCTGGGGAGGCATGGGGGGCACCGTGGGGAGGGGACTCCGCGGGGTGGGGGGTTGCTCCACTTGCCCCAGCACAGCTCAGCCTGCCCTCTCCCTCTGGGGCCTCCAGGCCCTGTGGTGGAGGGGCCAAGGTCCAGGGGAGAGAGACGTGTTGGTGTCACCTGCTGAGAGCTGTCACACTCCGCTGGCTTTGGCTATTAGTGCCCCTTCGGGCATTTAATTGGTCCCCTCCATCTGACGGCTGGCTTCCACGCTGGGGAGAACTGGAAACTCCACAGCCTGACAGGGCTGAAGGAGCATGGCCTGCACGATCTGCGGGGGCCACTGCAGGCTGGGGCTCTGGAGGCCCCCGTGTTTGCCTGGACCCCAAGAATGGCAGTGCCCTTGTTTGGCCAATTTGTAGTTGTAAATGGAAAAAATTCAAGAAACTGACAGGTAACGATTAATATGCATTCACCCCACAAATGTATTTGAAAACCTGTGGGTTGATTCCAGGGGCCTAAGATCCTTGTGAACTCTCAGGCTTCATTGAGGCTGTCATCTCCAGCCTTGCCAGGACCAGCACCCCTGACCATGTAAAGCTTCCAGGTTACCTGGCTGCCACCCTCAGCAGGAGCAGGTGCTGGACGGGAGCCCCTCAACGTCCCTGGGCAACCAAGCAGAGAGGCTGGCTCCCCTTGTCAACCCCCAGTTCCACAGAAACATGAGCTTGAGGCTGGACTGGGCACTGGGCTGGGGTGGATAATGCAGGACGAGCAGGAGGACGTGTCCTGGCACTGAGGATCTGCAACAAGGGTCAGCAAGCCACAGGCCTCCTGCCAGGATGGGGGTCATTTCCCCCTATGCAGGAGCCTGAATCACTTTCTGAGCAGGCCAGGCTCCAGGGGGTCAGTAAGCTGTGTCCCCCAACTTCAGCGGTGGCTCTTTCTCCTGATGTGGGGACTTGGGTAGCATTGGAGATGTCAGATGCTTTGCATGAGGATGAGCCAGGCAGTATCTGAGGGCTCCGTGAGCTCCAGCCCCAGTTAGAATGATCAGAAACATCTGAGCAGAGTGAGCCCCCCACCCCCTCCTCTACCACCACTCCCCACACACACCTGAAGCCATGGACTGGGGCTCTGGGGCCACAGAGCCCGTGAAGGGTGTGGCAGCCCTGGACTCTCTGGGATCCAGTGTCCTCCAGGCCACCTGGGCTGGCCACAGTATGAGGTACACAGGATTCACTTGACCACTCAGCCATCTGGGTTATTCCCATTCCATGTGTGAACGAGCCAGTTTTCCCCATGACTGGCACGTTCCAGAGGGAGGAAGGGGGAGAGGCAGTGTCCTGCTCGGTCCCTCATGCCCTCACCTGTCCAAGCCGACTGTGGACCGTGGACACTTACTTGCTTCTCTCCCCTCCACTCCCTTCTGACCTGCTTTCCTCCATCTCTGGGCTGGGTCTTGCGGCTGACAGATCCCTCCCCCGTTGGGGTCACTGGGGCAGAGGAAGGGAGCCGGAGATGGAAAATGAAACAAACCACCTAGAAGGGACAGTGTGGGCACCTGAAAGGATGACGATGGCAAAAAGGACTGGAGGAGACTTCCAGAGGGCCTGGGCAGGCTCAGGGAGCTGGGCCAGGATCACTCAGGGGAGGCCAGACCACTGTGGGGTCGGGGTAGGCAAGCCCTCCTGGCCCCTGCTTCTGCACCTCCAGCAGTGCTCCAGGCCTTGGCTCCTATGCCCTTTCTCACTGGTTTCTTCTCCATTTTGACTAGGGCCTGAACAGCATGTTCGAGGTTTACCTGGTGGGGAACAACTCCCACCACTTCATCATCTCTCCCACCTCTGTCCAAGGGAAGGCAGACATTCGCATCCGGGTGGCCATCCCCCTGGACTTTGAGACCGTGGACCGCTACGACTTCGACGTAAGGCCCCCTCGCCATCTCCTTGGCTGGGTGAGGGATGTCAGGGGAGTCAGGGGTGACACCGTCCCCTTAAGTCCCCCTTCCACCTCTCCCCATTCTTCCCTTGTGGATCTGACTCAGAGAAGCCCACTGAGCCATGGCAGGGCCTGGGCTGAGTGTCCGCTTTTCAAGGAGGACAAGGAAATGACCAGGAATTGAGTGGAATTTCACCAGGCAGCATCACAGCCTCAGAAGCCCACCAGGAGCCTGTGCTCCCCAGGCACTGCCAGCCCAGCCCCCATCAGCACCTTCCTTTCTGGCAGAATTAGCGGCCAGCTCAGTCCTATAAGCACTGTTGGAGGGACTCACAGTAGCACACACTGGGATGGGCTCTGGGTTCGGTCCAGCAAAGGCCCCAGGGGGACTTATGGGGACGAGGGCTCCTGGAGCATGTGGGAGCTCACCCGGGCTCTGCTCTGCACACCCAGCTCTTTGCCAATGAAAGTGTGCCTGACCATGTGGGCTATGCCAAGGTGAAGATCACTCTCATCAACGAGAATGACAACCGGCCCATCTTCAGCCAGCCACTCTACAACATCAGCTTATATGAGAACGTCACTGTGG
Organism: Equus asinus; assembly: GCF_041296235.1. Taxonomy (NCBI): domain Eukaryota; kingdom Metazoa; phylum Chordata; class Mammalia; order Perissodactyla; family Equidae; genus Equus; species Equus asinus. The sequence goes on from NC_091791.1 coordinate 60,319,054, forward strand.
GGACCTCTGTGCTGACAGTCCTGGTAAGTCCCCACTCTCTTGCAGGGCCACTGAGCTCTGAGGCAGACCATGGGGAGGCAACCAGAGGGATTTTGCCCAAGGAGTCTGGGCAAGTGGGAAAGGGGGTGCCCCCAAGCCCCAGAAGCTGTGTGTTAAAGCATCTGGACTCTTCATGATGGGGCTCCCTTGGCCAGGGCAGCCATGTGGAAAAGGACCAACCTGGGGGAGGGTAAGATTAGGCTGAGGACACTTTGCTTTTCTGCCTTATCCCTGAGAGGGACTGAGCCTGGGTTGGCCAGGAACCCTGGAAGTGCCCTCTAATGGGGACAGATGCCAGCCATCTCTGAAGAGGGCAACCCTCCCCATTTGAGCACAGATGCCAGGGAAGAATGAGCTCCCTGAGGCTGCCTGGGCATTCCCAGCTGCCCTTGGCTGAGACTTTGACAAGGGGCCCCTCCCCGTGTCCATTTATATCAGTCAGTACTCTTGGTTGCAAAGGACAGAAATCTTTAAGCAGTTCAAGCATAAAAGGATTGGCTCATGTAACTCAAAAGCATAAGTGATTTCAGGCATGGCTATATCCAGGCACTCAGTTGAGCAGGAATCTGGCTTCAGCACCAGGCTCTGCTTTTTCATATTGGCAGAGAGAGACACCAGCGCCCCTACGGCTTACTTCTTACCAAGTTATCAACCCCAGTGGGAAAAAAATACTCTTTTCAGCAGTTCCAGCAAAAGTCCCAGTGCTGATTCTCATTGGCCCAGCCTGTTGGGCCACCCTGGAACCAATCATCATCATTCCGATTTCCAGAGATGGGCCATACTCCCCCTAGTGGAGCCAGGGGTTGGGTCAGCCCCATCCAAAGTGTAAGAGCTGAAATGGGAAAGGGAATATTCCAAAGGGGCTTCTGTTATCAGCACAAAGAGGATTGGCTGCTGCACAGATCACAGTAGTAGATGTGTGCCACACACACTCGGAGGCTTGCCCACAGTAGCTGCGCAGTAAACGCTATGGACTTTAACTGCTGCCCTCCCTGCCCCTCCCGACTCTGAGGCCTCCAGAGTCCTCGCTCCCATTTCTTGCTCCATCCTCCCTCCAAGCAGAGACATTGCTGCTGATCCAGAGCCCCCCACTCCGAAGTGTGTTTACTCTACAGACAGATGGTATGAAACTGTAGGGAGCCCCCAGGCCCTTCCCATCTGACAGTTATTAATATTTCAAGCAGATGTTTAGCTAGGCAGGCCGTCGGACGTACACACTAAGTCTGCTGCGGCTGTTTTCTGCCCCCTCTTCCCCAGCCCGTGTCTCCACCGGCTCTCACCAAGGTGCTCCTTGCAATCAGTCACCTGGTGCTTGAGCCCCCATGGACCCTCCTGCAACCTCAAGGGGCCCAGCCAGAGAGCGAGTGCCAGAGGCTCTAGGCTCCTGGACATAAAGAGCATCTTCAGCCCCCTAGTCACCTTCAAATGTCAGGGGGAAGGACACCCAAGCAGCCTGTACTTCAGGGGCCTCACAGGTGGAGGATGCCCCCCTCCCACAGGCCTGGGACCACACAGCAAAGAATTTGAGTGTCAGGTTCAGGCTTGGCAGGCGACCAGGGATTCCTCCCTGGCATTCTTCCTAGGGATGGAGCATCTCACTTTGCAGTGCCAGTTCCCGTGGCCCTCCGGAAAGAGCTGAGGGAGCAGGGTGGGGTGGAAAGTGTGGGAAGCACACCTCTGGGCTGGTGGCCAGCTGCCAGTGCCACCCATGATGTGTCAGGCCCAATCTCATCAGGGGTTGGCACTGGTGAGTAGGTCCTCAAACTGGGTTTCCTCAGGCACTGGAGTGGTTTGTGGGCCTGCGTGGACCCTTGCCCAGTGCCCACTACCCCTTCTCCAGTCTCTCCTAGGCCCCCTCTGGATGGTTAGCAGATGCATTCAGCCTCCTCTGTGGCCACCAGGGTCTCTGCCCAGGGCTGGCTCATCTCGCCAGCCGCTAGTTCCTGGGTCTGTCTGAGCCTCGCCCATGACCATCTCAACCCTCCAGCCCCAGGGGCTGTTCCATCCACTGATAAGCACTAGCTGCAGGGCTAGGTCCCTAAGGGAGCTCAGGAACAAAGTAAAATGGGGTGTGCCCCTGCCTTTGCGGTGTGCTGGTCTGTCCACATCACCTCCAAGAGCCTTCATTTGCACATCTGCAGAATGGGTGTGAGACGCCCCAAGGCTGCTGACAGGAGGAGTGAATGATGGATGTGGAAGCATCCCCTGGGTGACCCCCACCCGCCAGCATCTCCCAGTCTCCCCAAGGAGCTTCCAGAGCTCCTAGCAGATAGCAAGTTTCGTGGCCACCCCACCCACTCCCACCGCCCTGCCCTGGCCTCCACCACCCTGCCCTTCTCCACTCAGACCCGGGGTCAGCCGGATCTCTCCATCTCCTGTGCTGCAGGAGGGGCTGGCGTTGTAGCTGCCTGCTCAGGGACTGTGAAATTCCGTCTCCCTGACCTTTTCTGGGATGTTATTAAAATATTTCATGGGCAGTTGTGTCAGAAAAAAAATTATGAAGAGAAGGAAAATGTTTTAATTTGCACTGAAGGCTGGGGCAGAGCCTGCTGTGAGGGGCTGCCCCAACCCCCACCCTGGTGTGACCCTGTGTCTGTGGCTCATTGCCTGTCCTGGGGGAAGGCAGCAGTTGAACAGTCAGTGGAAACTGGAGTAGGAGGGGCTGTCACCTCCAGCCTGGGCGTCCAGCTGGGGTGGAAGGGGCTGGACCTTCTCACCTCCCTGCTCCCTGGACCTCCCCCTGCTCAGCTTTGGAGGCCCTTACAGGCCCCAGTTGTAGCAAAATGAGTTTCCAATGGTGGAAGGGGCAGAGTGGGGACCTAGAGTTTAAAGACTTGACCTCGAGCCCCAACTCTGCTCCCAGCCGACTCCTTGGCTGACTCAGACAGAAGCTGCTTCCCTTCTCAGCATCTCATCTGTAAAATTAACAAGGTGGATTAAAATGGGCCCGTGGTCCCTTCCAGACTTAATTCCTGGGGCAATCATGCCCAGAGGCGACGGAGGGATGGCTGAGATGACCTCTGAGGACTGCTACTATATTATTACTGCTACTATCACAGTTATTTCAACAGCTGTCATTCTTGAGTCCTAGCTGTAAACCCTGCACTTGACATGCATTATTTCTAACCTAAGTAGATGCTGTCATTCTCATTTTACAGATGGGGAAACTGAGGTTTAGTGAGGTTAAGTAACTTGCTCAGGGTCCCAGAACTAGTAATGGATTGAACTGGAATTCACAAAAAGACTGCCTGACGCCACCCCACAGGCTCTTAACCTCTGGGCTGCCCATCCAAATGCTCTCTGTTGGACCATGAGCCTGTCCTCTCAGTAATGTTCAGAGCTGAGGAGCTGGAAGGTGCTCTCTTCAGGACCCCAGGAGATAGGCCCCAGGGTTGCTCCAGGCACTGCATCCCTGGATGACACTCTGGACCCTCCAGGACCTCTGGCTCCTGGGTCCCAGGCCACTCAGGGCTCCAAGCTGGGTGAGCTGGCCTTCACTGCTGGGAAGTCCAGGTCAGGGGGACTTGAGCACTTCGCCCCAGGAAGCAGGAATCCCAATAGCCCAGAGCTGTCCTTGTTAGAAAGGCTTCCTGGAAGGGGAGAGGGTGCAGGATGAATGTCAGTGGGGGCCAGGCCTCTGAAGGGTGACCACACAGGGAAGGGATGTGCAGGGGTGTGAAGTATGCTTGTGGGGGGTGTGTGTGCATGCACACGGCATGCTCTTGTGTCTGTGTGTACAAGTGTATGCAGCAACATGCACTTGGGGGTATGTGTATGTAATACACACATGTTTGTGTGCATGTGTGTGTGTGCAGGTTTCTGTATGATGGGGTAGCTCCCCATCCTCTAGGCTGTGTGGTTTTCCCCCTTCTCCTATCCCTAGGCTGCTCTGATTCTCACCTTCCTATCCTGCCTCCTGATCTGACAACCAGAGTCAGATGGGAAGGCCATGGGTGTCTTCCTGGGATTCTGCTGGACTTGGGGTAGCCCTGTAGCCTGAACAATTGGTACCTGGGGCCTAGCAGGGTTTGTGAGTGCCACTGGACAGTAGGAGAGCAATCCAACCATTCATTCATTCAATAAATGTTCTCTGAATACCTACTATGTTCCAGGCACAGGGCCCTGAGGACACAATGGTGATGTGAATCTTGCCCTCATGAAGTTTAGAGTCTCCTGGGAAAGGCTGATGTTAATACTAAGAAATGAATCTTTACGTTAAGTATTACTTGCTATGATGGAGAGATCAGGGAACTATGAAAACCTGTAACAGGGCACCTCACCTTGACTGGAGTCAGGGAAGTCTTTCCTGAGGAAGTGGCAACTGAGTAGGCATTAACAGGTGGGCGAGGGGAGGGCAGCACACTGGAGAAAGCAGGAATAGCATGTGCAAAGGCCCTGTGGCTGGAATGCAGTGAGGGAGATTTGCTGCACCTGGAGGTAGAGTCCTGCCCCTATGAGGTAGGCTGGGCTCAGCTGTCTCTCTTCCTTCTGAATTGCCGCCCACCCCAGACATAACCATTTGGCTGCTGTTTTGAGAGTAGAGAAGTCGAGTATCAAACCATCCACATTCTTTTACCTATTCCATCCTGGTGTCCCATGGCAGGCATTTGGGAAGCAGCTGGTGGAGGTTGTACCTTGAATGTGCAAGGAGCCAGCCTGGCCTCTTGCAGTATGGAGCTCATGTCCCCACAATTATTAGCTCTGTGTCCCTAGGCAGTGAGAGACGGATGCTGATGAAGAACAGCAGCTGGGAGGGAGGTTACTCCTGGGGCAGGTCTTGCTGCACTCCTAGCCCTTCTCTCTCCACTCCAGGGGGTGGGACACAGCAGGAACGGGCAGAAGATGGACTGTCGGACAAGACAGGATTCCTCTCCAGGCAGAGAGATCAAAGCAGGAAGGAAAGGCACATGAGAGCCCTGACTGGGCAGGTGTGGGGCCCCAGGACCACTAGACGGTCTGCTCAGCCCAGGGGTGGAGTGCCCCCACTCGGCCCAGGCAGACAGAGTGGCCTTGTGAGAGCTGAGCACACGGCTCCTCTCTCTCCTCCCTGCCTCTCTTCCCAGCCTGTCCTTGGGAGGCTGGTCCCGTCTTGGGCAGGGTCATGACTCCTGTTCTGCTGTGGGCTGGTCATGCCTTCTCTGGGATTTGGTTTTCTTCCCTTCAAGTGGGGAAAGTAGAGCCTGCACGGCCTGCATGGCGGGGTTGTTAGGAGACGCCACTGAATAGGGGATGTGAATAGTTAAGGGCATGTAGACACGGAAGGAGTGGTTTTTCTTCTCATTGGCCTTAAAGGGCCCCATCTGGCTGCCCTCCAGCCCTTCACCCTGTGTGCAAGCCCAGCTCTGCCAAGGTGGGCCCTTGACAGGCCACCGAGCCTGTTTCCCTCTCTGTGACCTGGGGGAGACAGCGTGATAGGAGCTGACCTGGGACGGTGGTTGTGAGAATGGAGCAGAACATTTCTGAGAAGATTCAGCACAGAGCCGGCGAGGAACGCCCTCAGAAAATGTCAGCAAGTCCTGCTGGGCCTCCTGGCTGAGGCTCCATGGAGTGGGGGCTCCACGCTCAGAGTCATGGCCCTGCTCTGAGCAGCTGTGTCACCTGGGCAAGTCGCTGAGCCTCTGGGGCCCCAGTGCCCTCATCAGAAAGCAAGATGCTTGGGCCGGATGCTGCTGAGGGCCTCTGGCTCCACCAGGCTCTTATTCCAACTCTCTCTGCCCAAGATGAAAAGGGAGTCACTCTTGCTGTTTAATTTCTCTCCCGGTGATGCAGACATGCTTCTTGCCCTTTGAGGTCCCCCACCCACGGGCGCCTAGAGCTCCCTTGCCTGCCCTGCCTCTCCCTCTCTCAGCCCCCCCTGAAAGTTTGGTGAAGATTCCCAAGGACTACACCTCCCCGCTCCTAGAGCTGACCAGCTTTTCCTCCTCATCCAGCCCAGCCTCCCTCCCCCACCTCAACAGACACAGCCCTGCTGCTGTTTGTCCCTTCTCTCCCTCCTCCACCCACTGCAAATACCACTGACACCAAACTGAAAAGGTGTGTTGTGACGTCACTGCCTCAGGCTGACCCTGGTGAGGACTTCAAATGCAGTATTCCTCCTTCCCAGCTCCCCAGGGCTCCCTCCTCCTGCGGGCTCAAGGAACACCTCTGCTCGTGCTGCTGAATCCAAGGACTCTGACGTGGGCTTCACCCCGAGTGCTGGGCACCTGACGGCCCAGCCGGGTGGCCGGAGGAAAGCCACTCCCCTGCCTCACCCTCAGGTGCTGCTCCCTGGTCCCCCGGCCCCCGCAGAAGTGCTGCTCTACAATGGGAGGGGACACTCCCCAGCTGCAGTGCCCCCTGAGGAGGGAGCCTTGAAACCAGGGAGACCAGGTTCAAATTCTGTTCCTACTCTTGCTGGCTCCGTGGGCTTGGCCTGGTCTGACCCTCAGTCCCCAGAGTGTGCTGTGGGGATGGTGGTAGTATCTGTCCCTTAGAAAGCGCTCTGTAGGGGACGGCTGTGAATGCTGGTGCTGTTGTGCTGCTGCTCACCCAGCGTGGAGGCTCCAGCTTATTTGGGGGTCAGTGGCACTTCAGAGAACACTGGCCCTTAAACTGAGGCCTCCGAGTTCCTGGATTCTCTGCCTTTGGCTCCGACTTCACTGGACACTGGGTCCTCTCAGCTGACAGGCTGGTTGAGTTCTTGTCTGTGCCCCACCCTGAGACTCTAACACTCAGGCCCCAGCCTCAAGGAGCAGAAGACAGAGGAAGGTGAAATGAGGACGCTGAGAGGACGAGGACTCAGAGGAGGCAGACAGCCGCGGCGACAGGAGGGCCGGCTTCCTGGGCGCACCCCTGGCATTTGCTCAGGGGCCTGGATTTGGAAGGCCGCACTTGGTTTGATGCTTTGCTGTCGCTGTCTTGAAATTCTTAATAATTTCCTAACAAGGGGCTCCGCGTGTTCATTTTGTACTGGAAAATTATGCAAACTACATAGCTTGTCCAGGCTACAGGAGCTTTATAATTCTCTGCCCAAAGGAGCTCAGTGGCTCTCCACTGTTTCCATCCGTCCCCATGTTCGGTCTGCGCTCGCTCAGTAGGCACGCTCTGAGTAAGGCCCTGGAGGCCGTTTCAGTTCCTCTTGCGGGTAGGAAACCCCCAAGCTTGGCTGCAGAAAGCAACAGCGTTTTCTTACCCTCGTGGGTTGGGTGGGTCAGGAATATGGCAAGGGCTCCGCAGGGGGCCCACCTCTGCTCCTCCTGGTCTGGGGGTGACTCCAGCAGCTGGAGGCTTCTCCCTCCCATGTCTGGTACCCCGGCTGGTCTGGCTGAACGACTGGCTCAGCCGGACTGTCCCCTCAGCACCTTCACGTGGCCTCTCGGCGTGGCACAGGCGTCTCAGGCTCGGGGTTCTGAGCAGGAGTGCGTCAGAGGAAGCCTCTGAGGACCAGTGTCCCAGGAGAACCTGGTGGAGTTGTGTGTCCTTGTCTGACCCAGCCTGCAAGTCACATGGCATCATTTCCCCCGAATTCTATTCGTTATGGTGAGTCACCAGGGCAAGCTCAGATTCAAGAGGAGGATGTGTAGACCCTTCCCAACTCTCAACGGGGAGAATGTCAAAGAATTTGCACAAACATAGCCATCTTGGAAGCACTCAGAGCTCCCTCCATTCAGTACCTGTTTACTGAGATGTGTGTGAGCGCGGCACAGACACAGCAAGTTCCCTCTCTTCCTGGAAGTGGTACAAAGACAGCAGAAGAGGGGAAACCCTCCGAATCCCATTTTCAGCCTGGGAAGAGCTCCTCATGAAGAGTGGTAGAAGGGAGGGGGAAGAGAGGAATCCCTGCCACTCCTAGGCACCACCTGCCAGGGAAGTTCCAGGGATCTAGGCCTGGGTTGGCATTCAAGGCCCCATACCCTGGCCCTGAGCTCCTTTCCAGCCCTCTGCCCCACTACGAACATCCCAGCCCTTCTCTCCTACTTGACTGGGTTCCCGGCTCCCCTGCCGCCCCCTGCATTTGTTCATACTCTTCTCCTACTTGGCTCTCTCTCCTTCCTGTCTGACACCATCAAAAGCCTGCTGACCCAAAGAGCCAGCCCAGATGGCAACCTCCCCATGAGAAGCCTCCCCCTGGCAGTGGGCACATGCCCACCTCGCTGAGGTCCCCCCCTCCTCCCCAGCTGCCCTCACTGTGCTCTCTGGCCGCCCTCCCTGTGCGTGTGAGGGCTAGCCTGGCTAACATCGTTTCTCCCCACTCCACTGAAACCTCTTAAAGGCAGCTTCTCTCTGTCTCAGCCTACAGCACAGAGTAGGTTTGACTCCTGTGGTCTGGATCGTCCAGGGAAGCTTCCTGGAAGAAGGAATGTGAGCAGGAGCAGAGGGCAGGCAGAGACCTCATGGGGAAACTGAGGCATAGGAAGGGTAAATTATATACCCAGGGTCACCCAACAAGTGAATGCCAGAGAAATTTTTCTGAGTCCAAAGCCTCTTAACCCCATGTTTCACTCTCTCTGCCGGGCTCCCTGATGCTCCTCTCTGGCAATGGGCACATGGGGAAGGCTGCTGGGCAGGGAGCCCAAAGTTGTGGGTTCAAGGCCACTGACTTGCCGTGTGACCCTGTGCCAGTCTCGTTGCCTCTCTGAGCCTCAGCTTCCTGCTCAGTCCAAGGAGAAGGTAGACCAGATGCCTTCTGAGTGCCCTTCCTAGGGCTGGCAGCGTCTCGGGAGGCAGACCCTAGCCCAGGAACAAAGGCAGGGGCCGAGAGGTGCAATGGCCACCAGATTCCAGGATCTCCTGGGCCTCCTAGTCCTGCTCAGGGCGTGTGATTGCAAGGTCAAGGCTGAAATGCACCCAGCCCCGCAGCCTGCTCTGCAGACAGGTGAGCAGGAGCTGACGCTGCATCCTTGGCTGCTGCTGAGCAGGGCCAGGTGCCCTCTGTGAGCCACTGTGTCTCCCCTGCAGAAGGCTTCCTGCTGCCCCTCTTAGAGCAGGACTCCACACTCTGTGGGGCAATGGGGCCACTGGTGCAACTACTGTACCCCTTCGTTCACTGACTGTTTATCCAGGGCCTGGAATGATGCAGTGAACCTGACAGACAAACGTCCCTGTACATTCCAGGAGCGGGAGACAGATGATGAACAAAGAAATACAGGTCCAGCCCCAGTGGCCCAATGGTTAAGTTCCGTGCACTCTGCTTTGGCAGCCTGGTTTGGTTCCTGGATGCAGACCTACACCACTCTATCAGTGGCCATGCTGTGGTGGTGGCTCAGGTACAAAAAGAGGAAGATTGGCAACAGACGTTAGCTAAGGGCGAATCTTTCTCAGCAAAAAAAAAAAAGAAACAAAAAACAAGGAAATACAAAGCATGTCAGATGGGGATAAGTGCGGGGTGGGCAGTGCCAGGGGTGGCATTGTTACTGTTCGAGCAGGTGATCCGGGAAAGCAGACCTCTTGCAGAAGGTGACGTTAGACAGAGGCCCAAGGGAAGCAAGGGGGGTCTGGGAAAGAGCTGCCCCGGCAGAGGGAGCTGCAGTGAAAGGCTTCCAGGCAAGAGCCTGTGGTGTAGGTGGACGTGCAGGGAGAGTGACGGAGGACAAGAGGAGGCCAGGAGGTGACTGACCGAGACAGGGAGTCCATCGGAGGTGACTGAGCTGAAGAGAAACAATGCCCCCAGTGGCCGCTATGTGGAGACTAGGCTGGGGGTGGGCGGGGGAGCAGGGGTGCCAGGATATAAACTGGGAGACCAGGAAAGAGATGATGGCTCCAATCGCACAGGTGGCCGTGGAGGTGGGCAGAGGTGGGAGATTCAAGAGCCCTCCCTCTGCCCTCCGCACCCCCCAGGCCCAGCAGGCTGCACTGTGTCATCCACCCGTCTGCCAGGCGGGCCTGCACCTTCACAGACACTGAAGCGGGCAGACAGCCTGGGGTGGCGATGGCGTCCACTCTGGGCTTCCTGCCGGCACGTTGGCCTTGGGCAGGTTGCTCACTCTCCCTGGGTTTCAGTTTCCTCCTCCATAAAATGCGGGAAATGATTCCCGAATCAGCGGTGTTGTGGGATAACGTATGGCAAGGTGGGAGCCCCGGGCCCGCACACAGCGGATGTTCTGACGGTGGTACCAGCGCCTGCTGCATGTCAGGTTCCAGGGCTCTCTGTTCTGTTCTAGAACAGGGGCCCCTCCCTGCTTCGGATAGCACCGGTTCATCTTGATTCTATCGTTGTATGAAGCTGGTGGCAGAATTTGCCAACATGAATTATCAGTAATTCTGGGAGGTGATAACACCACCCAGTGGGTAGGCCCTGTCCAGATACTTTAGCAAAACTCAGTGGAGACAGGCAGGTCAATGCAGGAAAGAGCAGAAGCTGGACTTCCTGACAGGCCCGGGCTGCCTCTGCCACCCGTCCCCCTCCTGAGGACGCCCCAGCCCCCACCTCGTGCTCTCTCTCCCCACCCCCTCCTGACACCCCTCACCATGGGCATCTTAATTGATCTCATTGTTCTCCAGTCCCCTGAGACCTGAGACTCCAGCTGTGCTTAAACAGAACAAAATCTCTTCCAATTTCCCCACCGTTTAAAAGAAAATTGAATTCTTTATCTGCAGCCTGGGGAGGGGAAGAGGGAAGCTAAAGACGCGCGCGCGCACACGTAAACAGTACGTCACCCCAGCCCTGCTCCCATGCTGGTCTAGAGGTGTGTCGACACACCCTCCCCCATTTTGTGGGTGTCTAGTCTGTACTTCTGGTCCCCTTTAATCTGCTCTTGAGTTCGTCTCCAATCAGAGGGGACGACGCAGTGCTGTCCAGGAGCTGGAGGAAGCTGAGCTGGCTGATGGTGATTGACAGGTTTGAGTTCCTCTGTCTGTCAGGCCTCAGTGCTCCTGGCTGTGTTTATCTCTTTAATCTAAATATCAATCCGTAAAACCAGAATGGGATGGAATGAGAGGTAGGACAGGCGCTAAGGAGAGAGAGAGAGAACACAGCTGGCTGCCACCTGCCCACCACCACCCTGGGCTTCTGCAAGGAGTCTCCGCAGGGCCTGTGGGTTGGGAGGCCACAGCGGGCAGCCTGCACTGGCTCCGGCCTGGGTCGGGATGGAGAGCTGGGGCTCCCCCATCTCTGCCCCTGAAGCACATTGTCCCGAACTCTGTTAAAGGTCTGACAGTTTTCAGCCATTTAGTCACTCAACTAATTGATTTTTGGCAAATTGCTCTAAACCCCCATCACCTGTCCAGCCTCTGAAGCCGCCTTCACTGGTGCCTTCAGAATCCCCCCAACATTGACTGGAGCAGCTCTGTCTGAGCTAACTTTGCCCCATTGCAAAAAAACTCCAAGAGGACACAGTTGTTTGTCATCAGGCCTGGTGAGCAGGTGCTGTGAGCTTGGTGAATGCCAAGCGTTTTACAGTATGTTACTCTTCTCTTCTGTACCCATTGTATGGAAGAAAGAAACGGGCCCAGAGAGGCAGGTAACCTACTCAGGGTCATCCAGCTAGAGAATGGCCAAGCCAGAATTCAACCCTGGGTCTGTCTGGCTCCAAAGCCCCTGGACGCCCCTCCCATTTGTCCATCACCGTCAGGTGCCCACTCCCAGGGTGGGCTCCAGCTGTTGTTGGAATCAGCTGTCTCCAGAGTCCGGGGAGCTGGGCCCAGGGCTGGCCTGGAGGGTGACAGCCTCTCAGTCACCAGGTGACCTTGAGCGGGTCTCTGGCTTGCTGGGCCTCGGGGCCCTCATCTGTAAAATGAAGAGGTTGTGCTGGACGCTGTCTAAGGCCCCTGTGCTAACAATGTGTGACCACGTGCCCCCAGACAGTCCCCTCCGGGACTGATTCCCGGCACTCTGCGCCTGTCCGAGTCACCGTCCGCGGGTTAGCTGTTGATTGCTCCTGCTCAGGCAGTTGCTCAGAGGACACCAGAGCAAAGATAATGGACCCCCTGGGTGAGGGGACAATGGGTAGCCATAAGAGTGGCCAGGGCACAATGAGTCCATAAATGCTGCAGCCCAAATGCCTTACAGAGTCCCCTGCATCGTGTGCTGGGAGATCCTGAGTCCCGGGACAGGGTGACGGGAGGGCTGGGCCCGTGGCAGCTGCCAGGGCCTATGCCTGAGATTTCGTCCTGGGAGCAGTTGGGAGAAAGGCTGAAGGAGCAGGGAGGGGGCCTGTGGGTGTGCACAAAGGTTTAGGGAGGCGTTAAGTGGGCCCGTGGTTTTCGGGTGGCTTAATCTCGCTGCACGATCCCTCTCGGAAGGGATGGCAGCTGTGGCTCCTGCTGAATTCTGGAGTGGCTCAAAGTTCCATATGCCTATTAGTTTTTACATGTTTTAAACTTTTTTTCATCATGAACCATAATAAAAATTACATTTAACTTTGTAACTCAGGACACGCACTCACACATATTCGTATCTAGAACAAAATGATACTTCCTTACATGCAATCATATGCCCTTGTATTTTCTATTTTCTTCTACTAGATTTTTTTGGTAACTTTTTTCTTTTAAAGATTGGCACCTGAGCTAACAAATGTTGCCAATCCTTTTTTTTTTTTTTTTTTTTGCTTTTTCTCTCCAAATCCCCCCAGTACATAGCTGTATATTTTAGTTGTGGGTCCTTCTAGTTGTGGCATGTGGGACGCTGCCTCAGTGTGGCCTGATGAGTGGTGCCATGTCCGTGCCCAGGATCCAAACCAGTGAAACCCTGGGCCGCCAAAGCGGAGCTCGCAAACTTAACCACTCGGCCACAGGGCCAGCCTATGAGAACTTTTAAAATCTACTCACTTAGTAACATTCAAATATGTGATACAGTATTGTTAACTGTAGTCACCATGCTGTATGTTACATCCCTGTGACTTGTTTATTTTGTAACTAGAAGTTCGTACCTTTTGACTCCTTCACCCACTTTGCCCACACCCCCACACCCCTACCTCTGGCAACCACCAATCTGTTCTATCTATGAGTTTGCTTTTTTGTTGATGTTTGTTGCTTTTTTTTAGATTCCACATATAAGTGAGATCATCCAGTATTTGTCTGACTTATTTCACTTAGCATAATACCCTCAAGGTCCATCCATGCTGTGGCAAATGGCAAGATTTTCCTACTTTTTTGTGGCTGAATAATATTCCATTGTGCATATATACCACAGCTTCTTTATCCATTCATCCATCAATGGGCACTTAGGTTGCTTCCGTGTCTTGGCTACTGTAAATAATGCACTGAACGTGGGGGTTCATGTATCTTTTCGAGTTAGTGTTTTTATTTTCTTTGGATAAATACCCAGAAGTGGAATTGCTGGATCGTATGGTACTTCTATTTTTAATTTCTTGAGGAACCTCCATACTGTTTGCCATAGTGGCTGCACCAGTTTACATTCCCAGCAACAGTGCACAAGGGTTCCCTTTTCTCTACATGCTCACCAACACTTGTTCTCTCTTGTCTTTTTGATAACAGACATTCTATCTGGTGTGAGGTGATAGCTCATTGTGGTTTTGGTTTGTATTATTTCCCTCACGATTAGTGATGTTGAGCATCTTTTCATGTACCTGTTGGCTATCTCTATGTCTTCTTTGGAAAAATATCTATTGAGATCCTCTGCCTATTTTTTTATTTTTTATTTTATTTATTTATTTATTTATTTTTGAGGAAGATTAGCCCTGAGCTAACATCTGCTGCCAATCCTCCTCTTTTTGCTGAGGAAGACTGGCCCTGAGCTAACATCCATGCCCGTCTTCCTCTACTTTATATGTGGGACGCCTGCCACAGCATGGTTTGATGAGCAGTGCCATGTCCACACCTGGGATCTGAACCGGCAAACACCGGGCCGCTGAATCAGAACGTGCGAACTTTGCTGCACCACCAAGCCGGCCCTCTGCCCATTTTTTAATTGGATTGTTTGTTTTTTGCTATGAGTTGTATGAGTTCTTTATATATTTTGGATATTAACCCCTTATCAGATATATGATTTGCACATATTTTCTCCCATTCAGTAGATTGCCCTTCCGTTTTGTTGATGGTTTCCTTTGCTGTGCAGAAGCTTTTGTTTGATGTGGTCTCACTTCTTCATTTTTTTTATTTAGTTGCTTTTGCTTTTGGTATCAGATCTAAAAGATCATGGCCAAAATTAACATCAAGTTGCTTACTACCTATTTTTCTTCTAGGAGTTTTATGATTTCAGGTCTTACATTTAAGTCTAGTCCATTTTGAGTTAATTTTGTGTATGGCATAAGGTGGTGATCCAGTTTGGTTCTTTTGCATGTGGCTGTCCAGTTCTCCCAGCACTGAGCAATGTCTTCACCATCCTCCTCCCCAGGCCCGGCAGGCTGCACTGTGTCATCCACCCGTCTGCCAGGCGGGCCTGCACCTTCACAGACACTGAAGCGGGCAGACAGCCTGGGGTGGCGATGGCGTCCGCTATGGGCTTCCTGCCGGCACGTTGGCCTTGGGCAGGTTGCTCACTCTCCCTGGGTTTCAGTTTCCTCCTCCATGAAATGCGGGAAATGATTCCCGAATCAGCGGTGTTGTGGGATAACGTATGGCAAGGTGGGAGCCCCGGGCCCGCACACAGCGGATGTTCTGACGGTGGTACCAGCGCCTGCTGCATGTCAGGTTCCAGGGCTCTCTGTTCTGTTCTAGAACAGGGGCCCCTCCCTGCTTCGGATAGCACCGGTTCATCTTGATTCTATCGTTGTATGAAGCTGGTGGCAGAATTTGCCAACATGAATTATCAGTAATTCTGGGAGGTGATAACACCACCCAGTGGGTAGGCCCTGTCCAGATACTTTAGCAAAACTCAGTGGAGACAGGCAGGTCAATGCAGGAAAGAGCAGAAGCTGGACTTCCTGACAGGCCCGGGCTGCCTCTGCCACCCGTCCCCCTCCTGAGGACGCCCCAGCCCCCACCTCGTGCTCTCTCTCCCCACCCCCTCCTGACACCCCTCACCATGGGCATCTTAATTGATCTCATTGTTCTCCAGTCCCCTGAGACCTGAGACTCCAGCTGTGCTTAAACAGAACAAAATCTCTTCCAATTTCCCCACCGTTTAAAAGAAAATTGAATTCTTTATCTGCAGCCTGGGGAGGGGAAGAGGGAAGCTAAAGACGCGCGCGCGCACACGTAAACAGTACGTCACCCCAGCCCTGCTCCCATGCTGGTCTAGAGGTGTGTCGACACACCCTCCCCCATTTTGTGGGTGTCTAGTCTGTACTTCTGGTCCCCTTTAATCTGCTCTTGAGTTCGTCTCCAATCAGAGGGGACGACGCAGTGCTGTCCAGGAGCTGGAGGAAGCTGAGCTGGCTGATGGTGATTGACAGGTTTGAGTTCCTCTGTCTGTCAGGCCTCAGTGCTCCTGGCTGTGTTTATCTCTTTAATCTAAATATCAATCCGTAAAACCAGAATGGGATGGAATGAGAGGTAGGACAGGCGCTAAGGAGAGAGAGAGAGAACACAGCTGGCTGCCACCTGCCCACCACCACCCTGGGCTTCTGCAAGGAGTCTCCGCAGGGCCTGTGGGTTGGGAGGCCACAGCGGGCAGCCTGCACTGGCTCCGGCCTGGGTCGGGATGGAGAGCTGGGGCTCCCCCATCTCTGCCCCTGAAGCACATTGTCCCGAACTCTGTTAAAGGTCTGACAGTTTTCAGCCATTTAGTCACTCAACTAATTGATTTTTGGCAAATTGCTCTAAACCCCCATCACCTGTCCAGCCTCTGAAGCCGCCTTCACTGGTGCCTTCAGAATCCCCCCAACATTGACTGGAGCAGCTCTGTCTGAGCTAACTTTGCCCCATTGCAAAAAAACTCCAAGAGGACACAGTTGTTTGTCATCAGGCCTGGTGAGCAGGTGCTGTGAGCTTGGTGAATGCCAAGCGTTTTACAGTATGTTACTCTTCTCTTCTGTACCCATTGTATGGAAGAAAGAAACGGGCCCAGAGAGGCAGGTAACCTACTCAGGGTCATCCAGCTAGAGAATGGCCAAGCCAGAATTCAACCCTGGGTCTGTCTGGCTCCAAAGCCCCTGGACGCCCCTCCCATTTGTCCATCACCGTCAGGTGCCCACTCCCAGGGTGGGCTCCAGCTGTTGTTGGAATCAGCTGTCTCCAGAGTCCGGGGAGCTGGGCCCAGGGCTGGCCTGGAGGGTGACAGCCTCTCAGTCACCAGGTGACCTTGAGCGGGTCTCTGGCTTGCTGGGCCTCGGGGCCCTCATCTGTAAAATGAAGAGGTTGTGCTGGACGCTGTCTAAGGCCCCTGTGCTAACAATGTGTGACCACGTGCCCCCAGACAGTCCCCTCCGGGACTGATTCCCGGCACTCTGCGCCTGTCCGAGTCACCGTCCGCGGGTTAGCTGTTGATTGCTCCTGCTCAGGCAGTTGCTCAGAGGACACCAGAGCAAAGATAATGGACCCCCTGGGTGAGGGGACAATGGGTAGCCATAAGAGTGGCCAGGGCACAATGAGTCCATAAATGCTGCAGCCCAAATGCCTTACAGAGTCCCCTGCATCGTGTGCTGGGAGATCCTGAGTCCCGGGACAGGGTGACGGGAGGGCTGGGCCCGTGGCAGCTGCCAGGGCCTATGCCTGAGATTTCGTCCTGGGAGCAGTTGGGAGAAAGGCTGAAGGAGCAGGGAGGGGGCCTGTGGGTGTGCACAAAGGTTTAGGGAGGCGTTAAGTGGGCCCGTGGTTTTCGGGTGGCTTAATCTCGCTGCACGATCCCTCTCGGAAGGGATGGCAGCTGTGGCTCCTGCTGAATTCTGGAGTGGCTCAAAGTTCCATATGCCTATTAGTTTTTACATGTTTTAAACTTTTTTTCATCATGAACCATAATAAAAATTACATTTAACTTTGTAACTCAGGACACGCACTCACACATATTCGTATCTAGAACAAAATGATACTTCCTTACATGCAATCATATGCCCTTGTATTTTCTATTTTCTTCTACTAGATTTTTTTGGTAACTTTTTTCTTTTAAAGATTGGCACCTGAGCTAACAAATGTTGCCAATCCTTTTTTTTTTTTTTTTTTTTGCTTTTTCTCTCCAAATCCCCCCAGTACATAGCTGTATATTTTAGTTGTGGGTCCTTCTAGTTGTGGCATGTGGGACGCTGCCTCAGTGTGGCCTGATGAGTGGTGCCATGTCCGTGCCCAGGATCCAAACCAGTGAAACCCTGGGCCGCCAAAGCGGAGCTCGCAAACTTAACCACTCGGCCACAGGGCCAGCCTATGAGAACTTTTAAAATCTACTCACTTAGTAACATTCAAATATGTGATACAGTATTGTTAACTGTAGTCACCATGCTGTATGTTACATCCCTGTGACTTGTTTATTTTGTAACTAGAAGTTCGTACCTTTTGACTCCTTCACCCACTTTGCCCACACCCCCACACCCCTACCTCTGGCAACCACCAATCTGTTCTATCTATGAGTTTGCTTTTTTGTTGATGTTTGTTGCTTTTTTTTAGATTCCACATATAAGTGAGATCATCCAGTATTTGTCTGACTTATTTCACTTAGCATAATACCCTCAAGGTCCATCCATGCTGTGGCAAATGGCAAGATTTTCCTACTTTTTTGTGGCTGAATAATATTCCATTGTGCATATATACCACAGCTTCTTTATCCATTCATCCATCAATGGGCACTTAGGTTGCTTCCGTGTCTTGGCTACTGTAAATAATGCACTGAACGTGGGGGTTCATGTATCTTTTCGAGTTAGTGTTTTTATTTTCTTTGGATAAATACCCAGAAGTGGAATTGCTGGATCGTATGGTACTTCTATTTTTAATTTCTTGAGGAACCTCCATACTGTTTGCCATAGTGGCTGCACCAGTTTACATTCCCAGCAACAGTGCACAAGGGTTCCCTTTTCTCTACATGCTCACCAACACTTGTTCTCTCTTGTCTTTTTGATAACAGACATTCTATCTGGTGTGAGGTGATAGCTCATTGTGGTTTTGGTTTGTATTATTTCCCTCACGATTAGTGATGTTGAGCATCTTTTCATGTACCTGTTGGCTATCTCTATGTCTTCTTTGGAAAAATATCTATTGAGATCCTCTGCCTATTTTTTTATTTTTTATTTTATTTATTTATTTATTTATTTTTGAGGAAGATTAGCCCTGAGCTAACATCTGCTGCCAATCCTCCTCTTTTTGCTGAGGAAGACTGGCCCTGAGCTAACATCCATGCCCGTCTTCCTCTACTTTATATGTGGGACGCCTGCCACAGCATGGTTTGATGAGCAGTGCCATGTCCACACCTGGGATCTGAACCGGCAAACACCGGGCCGCTGAATCAGAACGTGCGAACTTTGCTGCACCACCAAGCCGGCCCTCTGCCCATTTTTTAATTGGATTGTTTGTTTTTTGCTATGAGTTGTATGAGTTCTTTATATATTTTGGATATTAACCCCTTATCAGATATATGATTTGCACATATTTTCTCCCATTCAGTAGATTGCCCTTCCGTTTTGTTGATGGTTTCCTTTGCTGTGCAGAAGCTTTTGTTTGATGTGGTCTCACTTCTTCATTTTTTTTATTTAGTTGCTTTTGCTTTTGGTATCAGATCTAAAAGATCATGGCCAAAATTAACATCAAGTTGCTTACTACCTATTTTTCTTCTAGGAGTTTTATGATTTCAGGTCTTACATTTAAGTCTAGTCCATTTTGAGTTAATTTTGTGTATGGCATAAGGTGGTGATCCAGTTTGGTTCTTTTGCATGTGGCTGTCCAGTTCTCCCAGCACTGAGCAATGTCTTCACCATCCTCCTCCCCAGGCCCGGCAGGCTGCACTGTGTCATCCACCCGTCTGCCAGGCGGGCCTGCACCTTCACAGACACTGAAGCGGGCAGACAGCCTGGGGTGGCGATGGCGTCCGCTATGGGCTTCCTGCCGGCACGTTGGCCTTGGGCAGGTTGCTCACTCTCCCTGGGTTTCAGTTTCCTCCTCCATGAAATGCGGGAAATGATTCCCGAATCAGCGGTGTTGTGGGATAACGTATGGCAAGGTGGGAGCCCCGGGCCCGCACACAGCGGATGTTCTGACGGTGGTACCAGCGCCTGCTGCATGTCAGGTTCCAGGGCTCTCTGTTCTGTTCTAGAACAGGGGCCCCTCCCTGCTTCGGATAGCACCGGTTCATCTTGATTCTATCGTTGTATGAAGCTGGTGGCAGAATTTGCCAACATGAATTATTTGTTGAAGAGGCTGTCTTTTCCTCATTGTATATTCTTGGCTCCTTTGTTGTAAATTAACTGACCATATATGCGTGGGCTTATTTCTGGTCTCTCTTTCTGTTCCATTGACCCACTTGTCTGTTTTTTTGCCAATACCATACTGCTTTGATTACTATAGCTTTGTGATATAGTTTGAAATCAGGGAGTGTGATGCCTCCAGCTTTGTTCCCCTTTCTCAAGATTACTTTTGGCTATTCAGGGTCTTTCATAATTCCATACAAATTTTGGGGTTGTTTGTTCTATTTCTGTGAAAAATGACATTGATAGGGATTGCCTTGAATCTGTAGATTGCTTTGGGTCGTGTGGATATTTTAACAATATTAATTCTTCTAACCCATGAGCGTGGATTGTCTTTCTGGTGATTTGCATCTCCAGTTTCTTTCGTTGCTGTCTTATGGCTCTCACCCTAGTGTGTCTAGTTTATTTTACCGGATTTCACTTTTTAAAGTGCTGGTCTTGATCCACTAGATTGATTTCATGACCAACTCATGCATGGTAACCTGAGTTTGACCATCTCTAGAAGGAGCCGTCTCTGCTTTACTTTGTAACGGTGATGATGTCATCTCACGTTTCTCAAGTGCTCACTACAGGGGCAGAGTGGGAAAGACCCCAGGCTCCAGACTTAACCACCCAGGTTTATCCTGACTCAGCCATTTCTGAGCTATGTGACTTTGAATAGGTTCCTTTTATCAACAGTGACCCATACACCTATCAGTAACAGAAACCCCCAAAATAGTTGCTTAAACAAGATCGAAGTATATTTCCCTCCCATGTAAAAGCAGTTTAGAGGTGAGCAGCCTTGGATGGCTTCTCCAAGCTCTCCTCTCCATAATTCCTAGAGTAGGCCCTCGTCTTCATGGTCCAGTATAGTTGCTAGAGACCCAGCCTTCACATCCATATTTCTTTTTTTTTTTTGAAACACATCCATATTTCAAGCTGCAGAATGGAGAAAATGAAGAAGGGCACTTGCCCTCCCTTTTAAGAAGACTTCCTGGAAATGCCTTGCAAACTTCTGCTTTCATCTCATTGGCTAGAACTTAGTCATATGACTGTGCTTATCTGCAAAGGAAGCTGGGAAATATAGTATTTAGCCAGATAGCATTGTGCCATCTAAAAATCATGTTTCTGTTAATTTGAGAAAGGGAATGTGGATGGCTTGTCTCTGCCAAATAACCCCCGTGTGCCTCAATTTCCTCTTCTGGAAAATGGTGATGACGATAGTTCCTTATAGATTTGTTGTGAGGGTTCAGTGAGATGACACATGTAAAGAACTTAGCAAGAGCCTGACACAGAACAGGTGCTAAACCAGTGATTAAACCAATATTAATTGCCTGGCACCGGACCAAGCCCCTTATGTGTGTTATCTCATTGAATCCCCGCAACAACCTCTTGAGGTAGGAACTAGCCTCCGCACTTTGTAGAAGAGAGCACTGAGGTTCAGAGATGTTAGGTGTCTGCCGGAGGTCACACCCATGGAGGGGGCGGAGCTGAGGCATGAGCCCTTGTCTCTAGGGTGCCAGAGCCCTTTCACTTAACCACGAGGCCGCACAGCCTCCTACCGAGACTGAACACCTCCCTGAGAGCCTGGCAGTTACCAGGGGGCCAAGAGGTATGACAAGATGCAGACTGAACTTGACCAGTCAACGTCCAAGCTGGACCCAAGGCCAGAGCTCCCTCTGCCTGCCCAGCACCTGCAGGGGGTACCCCCCTCCCCAGAGGAGAAGCAAGACCAGAACAAAAGGCCCCTTAGGCTCCCACTGTAACCAGACCTGTAAACTTGGAGTCTGGAACATTGAGGTCTCCAATTTGCTTAATGACCCTAGGAAAGCCCCTTTTCTCTGTGAGCCTCAGTTTCTCCACCTGCAAAATGGAGAGGATGCTGCTGAACTCTCTCCCCCTTCTGAGGTCATTTTAAGGGCAGTGCAGCCAGAGTGTTTGAATTCCTTGGGAAGCCAGTCTTTATAAATGAGATACGCTGCTTGCCTCTCAGTGCATTTCTCAGTCTGTGTTAGAATGTTCTGACCACTGTGGGTGGTGTGGGCAGAGGAGTGAGAGAACCCAAATGCCCGTGGACGGGGACTGCTGCTCAGTCAGGAGTGCTCCCAGCACGCCCTCCCCTGCCGCACTCACACACCCAGTCTGGCTGTCTCGCCGCCCATTAAGCCCTGGGCTGGCCTGGCCCAGGTGAGGGGCTGGGGCTGCAGCCCTCTGCTGGTCTCAGAGATCGCGGGTGATTTATAGTTCCTGCGTCAGACTTTGACCTTAATTTCTTCTGTCGTTGTAGGGCTGTAAAATTCATTAGGGACCCACAGGCGGAGTGATGGAGATGTCAGGCGGGCAATCGTGTGGGTATTTAATCTATCAGATGTGTGGCTTGCCATTTAGGGAGACAACAGGAGAATGTGGAATCAATACGGTTCATTAGCAAGGAGCACGTGTCGGCCCAATCAGTGCCCACCAATGGCAGCAGGCATGGGGGGTGTGCTGCTGGGCTCCCAGTCACCTTGGAGTGAGGATGTGTCCTGGTGGTGGGTGGAGACCAACCCCCACTCACTCAGGTACCGTCACACTAGACCTGGAGCTGTCTGTTGCATCCCACAGGGACAGTGGAGAAGAGGGAGGGGGCCAGACTCGGGGTGGGGGCTACAGTGGTGAGATCCAGTAATGGAGGGGAGGCGTTCCCAGCCATGCTTTGGCTGCTGCCCCAGGGGGTTGATTGGCCTGTCTTCTCTTCCTCCTTCCATCTCCTCTGCACATAAAGTCCCACTTAACTGAGCTTCAGCCACTGTGTCCCATCTTCCTGGCACCCTCCCTTTCTCTTCCTCTACCCCATAATCTCAGCTTGATAACTGACCCCGGAGAGGCCCTGAGTTCTTTCTGATTGTGAATGTCTCGCTCACCCCCAGCCAGCCCGTCGCCCGCCCTCCCTCCTCCTGCATCCCCCGGAAAATGGCTTTCTGCATCCCACTTTTCTTTGTTTGATGGTCAGATGTGATTAAAAAAAGAAAAAAAGTCACTCAATTTGAGTCTTCCTCAAGCCCAGGGGCATGAGAGAATGGACAGTGTTGTAGAAGGGTGAGAGCAGGATTTTTTTCTCTCTCTCTTTGCTTTGTGTGTGTGTGTGTGTGAATGCCAGACAGACTAGAGTTCAAATCCCAGCTCTGCCAGAGACTGACTGTGGGGCCCTGGGCCCAGTACCTGCTCTACCTGAGCCTTGCAGCCGTGAGCACCATGAGGGCAGAGAGCATGCTCTCTGGCCCACCGTTGTGTGCCCAGTGTCCAGCCTGAGGCCTCTGTCTGAGGTCTGGCTCCCCCAGAAGCAGACCCTGAGGCAAGGACTGGAGGCCAGGCCATGTGCTTGGGGGGGTGACCCCAGGAAACTCAGATGGGCGTGGGAAGTGAGATGAGGTCACTAAAGGGGACGTTGTGAAGCCAGTTGCCACGGGTGCTACTGGGGCTCCGGACACCCAGAAATCTGGGGACAGAGGCTGTGCCTGAGTCATCCCACCTCAGGCTGAGGAGCCTGGGGTCCTGATCCATTGATTCCCAGCCCCCATTGAGTGAGAGCAGCTTCTGGGGATGTGGGCACCTTGTCATGCCAATTGCTTCCTTGAGGAAAAAGGCCACAGGCCAAGGAGGCACAGGTGTTCCCAGTAAAGCAGCCTCTGGCAGGTGGAGGTGAGCACCAGCAGCTTCCACCAAAGTCGGGCACTTTCACATCCATACAGTGGGGGTACTTGGTACTTATCTCAGTGGGAATGGAAGAGAAACGTGTTATACACATGATTTCTCAGAGTAATGCCTGGACCCAGGAAGGACTAAACAAGGGCGAGCTGTTCTTTCTATTTTTGCAGTTATTATCAGCTGGACTGGCTTCATCTGTAAAATGGGATTGTGACCTCTGTCTTCCTGGTTGTTTTAAGGATTAGGGACAAATCGTGTCAAGCTCCTCACACAGTGCCAGGCCCACAGGTGACGTTCAGCAGGGCAGTGATCTCCCTTATCCGCCTGCCTCCGAGGGGGCCCCCACACTCCTCCTCCAGCTGGCTCACACATCTCCCCAGCAGGAGGCCCTGGGACCCCCAGGCAGTGCTGGGCACTGGACGCAGGCAGCTGCTGGCCACCTGACAGCCTTTGACGTCCCATAATTGCTTTCCCGCGACAACTCCTTTAAGCACATAGCTGCTGGCCAGAGCAATTTGCTCCCCATCAATTTTTATTTCCAGGTTTTAAAATAAAATAAAGAGAAATAAAGAAGAAGGTGGGGAGCCCAAGAACAACACCGTGTCTGCAATAACAAGCAAGCTGGGACCCCACAGCTTCGGGGCACCTGTCAGTCTGACTCTCCTTCCTCCTCCCCCTGCCGCAGGGCTGAAACGTTAATACATGGGCCCCTCCTGCAGGGCTCAGCACCACTTCCCCTCCACCTGGCCCCCTGCTGGCACAGCCCAGGCCCTGAGAGGGGGCTCAGCAGGAGCATGTTTGTGTGGGGGCTGGAAAAAGAGAGCCGTGAGAGTTGAGAACGGGAATCCTAATACTTGCTGCGCTTAGAAAGCAGTCTCTATCTGCCAGGCACTGGTCTAAAGCACCTTCTTTAATCCCCACAACAACCCCATGGGGCAGGTACTGTTATTAGCCCCATTTTACCGATGAGCAAACTGAGGCTTAGAGTGGCAGTTAGGTAGTTGTTCCTTCTCCCCTTCCTTTGATCTCTTTCTCCCTCCTTCATCCTCCATTGTCTTCATCGTCTGTCTCCGCCTCCTCTTCCCTCCTCTTTCTCCTCTCCTCTTTATCTCGTCCTCCCTCCTCCCTCCCCCTCCTCCTCTCTCCCTGCTGCCTTTCTCCTCTTCCTACCATCATTATCCTTCTGGTGTCCTTCCCTCCCTAGAAGTCCACCTGCTCAGAATTTGTGACTCCTGGCTTGTCACTGGTAGAAGGGAGCTCATAAGTCATCAAGTGTACTTTCCTTATTCATTTTTTCATTTGTTCACCTGCTCTCTGTTGAAGGTCTCCAGCACTGATGGCTGCTGGGGATCTGTGGGGATCCAGACAGATTCAGACCCTGCCCCCAGAGAGCTTACATTCTAGCAGGAGGAGACAGCCGGTAAAGCTTTGCCCACATATTCTTGCCAAAACCATGCCCTTCTCCGCACCACGTCCTTTTGCCATCAGGACCTGTCAGCTCCGGCTGAGCCCAGCTGCCTCTCAGCCCTGCACGCCCCTGACCACCGTGGCCCCCACCCCCTCGCTCTCCCCATGGCCTGTGCAGCCGCAGTGACTACCTGAGCTCCGAGCTGCGCTCCTGCCCCAGGAGTCTGTCCTCCAGCAGCAGTCAGAGTGAGCTTTTACAAACGCAACTGTCTTCACAAGTGTAAATCGAACCCTGCAGCTGAGGCCCCAGGGATGAGAAGGAGCCTGCCACCCGAGATGTGGGAAAGAGCCTCCTGGCCTGGCCGAGGGAACCAACCGCCAGTGCAAAGCTTGTGAGGCAGGGACAGGCTTGGCCTGTGAGGAACCTGCAGGCTGAGGGGAGGGAGCAGAGTGATTGCGGACACAGCTTAGGAGAGGAGGGCAGGGGCCAAGCAGTTTGGATTTTGCCTTAAGTGCTCTGGGAGCCTTATAAGCTGGTGAGTGGTGTCTTGTATTGTCAGACCTCCCTCTGGCTCTGGTGGAGGATGGGCTGCTGGCATCAGAGCAGAAGTGGACAGAACCAGACCAGTCCGGAGTCTGGGAAGCGCACAGGCCCCAAAGCCTACTGCTGACACAAAGGCCCACAGATGGATGGCTAGGGCAGAGGCTGGACCAGAACCCAGATCTCTCTGTCCCATTTCAGTGGTGTTTTCATGATTCGGCACTTAGCCACAAATCCTTTTTGAGGACCTCTGTGCCTGGTCTTGCACCGTGCTTCCTAAGGAGATGCACATTTCTGACTCTCAAAGAACAGAGTCCAGCAGGAATAGCAAAGAGGCTCTGACGCAAGGTCCACTGCAGTTGGTTGTTAGCGGCTGTCGATAAGAAAGGGTTGAGAGAGATCCTGAGGCCTCTGTACTCCAGTGATCCATTAGTGCTGTCTGCCGTGGGCAGGGGTTATGGAGTGGTGGCTCTCCCAGGTCCACAATGGAACATGAGAGAGGATGGGCCGCCTTTCCTTTCTCTACAGCCCCACCACCAGTTGGATCCCCACCCTTTCCTAACTGCCCTCCCACTTGGCGACTCCACCCTACCATGTGCTCTGAGCCTTTGTCCCCACTAGCACCCTCTTGTTCTAAGCCCTCCTGTAAGCTCAGACGGCCCAGAGCAGGACCCAGGGGCTTTCCCGAATGTATCTTTCTTCCTGTGATGCGCAGCCTCCCCATGATCTCTCCTGCACCCGTTGTTCACTCCCTGTACCACTGCTCACCTGGAGCTCTCGCCCTCTTATCCCCTACGCAAAGTCCCATGGGAAGCATTTCCATACAGCCACCATCATTTCCTCTCCTTCCAGGAGTGCAATCATTTCCTCTGGCCCAGGGACCCCCATGAAGGTGCTCAGAGCAGCAGCTTCCAGCCAAACCTTGCCTCTGCCCACTTGACACTGACCACACCCTCGTTCATCAGCCCTGGCTCCATAGCTTCCTTTGTAAGATGACAGAGGTGGGGGTGTGGGAGACTGAGGCACCAAGCATTCCCCCGAAGTGTGAGGCAGACAAGATATTTCCTGGCCATTGACTTCTACTTTGTGTCCTAGAGAGAGGCCGAGATCCTCATCCACGGAACCATGGGAGGGAGTGCGGGAACAGGGGAGATCACCCAGCCACGTGGCCCTAATCCGGCCAAGTGGAGGTCACCCCAGCCTCTGGGCCACAGGGTTCCTCCAGTGGAGTCCCTCCTGCCTCACGCTGGCCACCCCAACCCCCCAGAGCTTGCAAGAAAGCAGTTAATCTCGCATAGTTTAAGGAGTTACTCAGAGGGACTCAGCGAATGATGAATGTGGAAAGCATTACCAGCGAAGCACCGGGGCTCCGTGGAGCTGTTTAAAAATGCATTCTCCCATGTAAATTTCTGCTCCATCAATCCTTATGACATGTCAAACATTGCTATTGTTTCCTGAACAAATTGTACCGCGTGCCCTTCTCTGCAGATTTGTGCACGGGAGCAGAACTGCTCGCCGGCGCCGCCGCCTGCCGCCGTTGCTGGGCCGGGACTGCTGGGCAGGCAGCTGGGCCCGCCTTGCTTCAGAGCAGAAGCCCCGTGCAGGGCGCCTGGGCAAGCGTGCATGCGTGACGGGGGTGCGGGCTGGTGGGGAGCGACTGAGTGTGTGCCTGCCAGCTGCCGGCCTGCGGGACGGCCGCACAGGTGGCTGAGGAGGAGGTGTGGGGGGCAACAGGGGCTGAGACCGGGGTAGGGTGGGGGTTGCTTGAGTCTGAGGATGGGTGCGAGTGTGTGAGTGTGTAGCGGGATGGGCTAGACAGAGCCAGACAGAAAAAGAGAAGGTTTCTATGAGAGTATGTGGGGGATGGGACAGGGAGGTACCGGGGGCTGCCTGAGACACAGAGAGGGGAAGAGAGAGAGAAATGGGTGTGTGTGTGTGTGTGTGTGTGTGTGTGTGTGTGTGTCTGTGTGGAGAGAGGTAGGGAAGTGTGAGGACACAAGAAGAGAGAAGACACAAGGATGGACTTTCAAGCTATAAAGAAGGGTAGAGGGTGTTTAAAGCTGTGAGAGAGGAGGGTGACTGTCCCAGGGAGGGGCTTGGCCGTGTCAGGGCAGCGGCACCATAGGCCACAGTTTGGAGGGAAACCGGGAGACACCAGAGCAGGCAGGTGTTGGGTCGGAGCATAAGGCCCAGCGCCAGCAGATGGGTGTCTGCAAGGCCATGAGGAGGGCCAGCTGAGGTGCAGGGATGCATGGGGACAGAGTGTTGGCAAGCAGGGATCCTGGAGGGGAGGCCCTCTGTCCAGGGCAAACGAATGGAAGAGGGTGAGAGGTGGTGACCGTTCACCAACAAAACAGGCTGGGGCAGAAGAGGGGTCTGGGGAGGGGAAAAGGAGACAGGAGAACCTGACCTCTGTTGAACTGGTGGGTCCCCTGGGAGTGGCATGAGATGTTGCAATGAGCATCAGAGAGCAGGCAGCTGGACTGGGTATGGAGCCCTGGCATACAAGTCGAAGGAGAGCTCTATCCTGAGGTGCTGGGAGAGGAGCCCTGGGCTGGTCAGGAAGGGCAGCTGCAGCCAGCCAAGTTAGCCTGGCCTTTGGCAGTGACCTCAGGTTAGACCGTTCAGCCTCCCCAGTCTAGGCCCTGAGCCACCTGCACACACCAAGACCAAGCTTGGGGCAGGAGTGGGGGCTTCTTTGAAGGACTGTGGAAAGCATCTGCTTGGGTGTCTGAGGGTCTTGGCTGAGGGCCTGCGTCCTAGGAAACAAAGCTGGAGACCCCTGCCGCCTCAGCTGATGGGCAGGGCCAGATTGCTGGGGCCACTATGTCCAGGCAGAGGCTGGGGCAGAGCCACTGTAGCAAGAAGGAGAGACTGCCTGTGGGGACATCTGGCTTCTACAGGGTGAGGACAGCGACCTGGTAGGAGCACCCTGCAACCCATGGCTGAGCTCTCAAACTACAGGAAGATACCTCTCCCCGGCCCCGCCCACAGGGAGAGTAGGGGAGGGGAGTGGTTAAGAGCACAGCCCGGGAGTCAATGTGGGTTCCTGTCCCAGTACTGTGGCCCTTTGACCTTGGGCAAGTT
Organism: Equus asinus; assembly: GCF_041296235.1. NCBI lineage: Eukaryota > Metazoa > Chordata > Mammalia > Perissodactyla > Equidae > Equus > Equus asinus. Next base: position 60,346,996 of record NC_091791.1, read on the forward strand.
GATGGACCTCTGAGCCTCAGAACCCTCCATCTGTAAAATGGGGATGATATCGGTGCTGGTCCCATAGGGCTTGAGAAGGTGGGGTAAAGCGAAGCGTGGGAATTGCTGGGCATGGTGCACAGCACGTCGGAAGTACTCAGGGGAATGGCAGGGCACCATCTTGCCCCTCCCACCCTAGAGCTGGGGAGCGATGGGCATTTCTGATTTGGGCTGGCCAATTGGGGGATGCAGCTCCTCCCCCACAACAGCCTCACCTTGTCTTAACCTTTAGAATGTCCCCCTGTGTGTATTTATTTTTTTCCTTTTTGTCAGCAGAAGAAAATTACACTTCTGCTGGCATTGTCCATCACGGAAATAAGCACTCGCGGATGCAATTATAAAAGCCCAAATGAGGAAATTAGTTTGCTGGTAATGCCAGTGTTGGGGAGAATCAGAGGAGATGCCTTATAAATCAGGCACTGGGCAGCAGCCCGTCCCGGCCGCACCCTCTCCCCATGTGCTAACCACAGGGACAGATGCTGACCTGCCAGCCGGTCTTCCTGGGCTGTGGATGTGTCCCCTGGGGGGGGCTGGTGGGGGCGGCTGAGACGTTCTGAGCCCCCTCAAGCTGCAGGAGGGCACTCTCCCCAGCAGCTACCTGGGCTTGTCAGTGTCCAGCCAGTGACTGTCCTACAGACCCATATACACCTTGCCAAAGAGATCTTCTCCACTCATCAATCTAAAATGCAACCCCCGTCGCCTGCTACCCTATTTTCTGCTTTATTTTCCTCACAGTTCTTACCACTGAGTTATTTCATTATTTCTCTCCTCCGTTATTGTCTGTCTCCCTGTCTGATTGTAAGCCACATTCCAGGGAGGGCGTTGTCAAGTTCATGGCCGTGACTTCAGTGCTGGGCACAGTAGCTGGTACATTGGAAAAGCTCTGAAAATCTTTCCTGAGCATAGGGCTGAGCAAGAGTCTGGTCATTGTCTTCGGAAGGTTCTTTCCGTGACGCGCTTCTCCATCTGCCCCCTCCGACACACCCTGCCCTTCTCACCCGCTCTGCACCTGCCTTGTAGGCTGACTGCATGCCCGTTATGTGAGCCCCCGCTCCTGCCTCTGGGGTTTGGCCAGTAGGGAGCTTGGGTGGGAGATCAGCTTGGGAGGCTTGCTGGAGATGCTCTATAAACCCCAGCTGCACCCCGGGGCAACCAGACAGCCCCACTCTGGTGGCTCACTGCCCACTGTGGCGTCTGCCGATGGGCAGATACAGACTTGTCTGTCAGGCATGGGGAATGGGGCATATAAAGGCGGTTTTCAGGAACAGCAGATTGTGCCATGACTTCCAAAAAAGATCCATCCAGGAGCTCTGGGGTCAAGAACAGTGAGCAGTTGGGGAGCTCCCTGAGGGAGGGGGCACTTGGGGTGGGCACTGAGGAGTGGGCTGGAGTTTGGAAAGCGGTTGTGGAACAAAGGGATGGTACAACCAGACAATGAGAGAACAGGTTGGGTGCATCAGGGAGAGGAGGATACAAGACCGCCAAGGCCAGCTAGTACTGGTCTGGAATTAACTCGGCAGCAGTGGAGAGCCATTGAAGGTTTGGGAGCAGAGGAAAATCATTTTAGCCATTGGTTTTGACTTCTTGCCCCTGAGCCTCTTGTGAGAGTCTTGGCAAGCAGTAAAATGCACTAGTATGTCCCTGTGGGTGAGATTTGAGCCCTGGTGGGGTAGTACTGGGGACACAGAGGCACAAGAGGGAGAGCCTGCAGCACAGTGAGGTGCTCACGTGGGACCTTGGGTTGGCATTTCTTAGAGTCGCCAGGTACGACATGAGAGCCACCCAGCCTGGCCAGGGGACGGGTGCTGGTTCCTAGAACGTGGCAGGAGGGAGGAAGCATTCTTGGCATGAGGAGGTATTTGTTCTCCGTGCACAGGCCCCTGGCCACTCTGCAAACCCTCCTTCCTAGAGTGAGCCCCGGGGCACTTGTTTGGCACTTGACTCGTCCGTTGCTCTGTCAGTTGGTCAGCCACATAGCAAGCCCTGGGAAGGAGGTTGTTTAAAAAGTGCCATAACCGCGAGTGGGGCTGGGATGGTTGGGAAGGAGCCGGTTGCCTGCCCCGGCAGCGCCCTCTGCTGGGCGGGCTGGCATTGCAGCGCTGTTCTGGGCCTCAGTGACCCCGGCCAGTGCTGGGCTGTCCCGCAAGGTGGTCAGTGGTTTTACACATGGGGATTCGGAGGCCAGCTCTGCCGTAGGACAGTGAGGTCTTGGGCAAGTGACTTTCCATCATCGTGTCTCTGTCTCATTTGTTAAGACCGGGGACAGGGGTTATAACAGTATCTCCCTTGTACGGTGTGGGCAGCATCCAACAATGTACATTGATACTGTCATGTGGATGTGGCTGCAGATGTAGCTACAGATGACAGCCATACCAGGGGCTTTCCTGCGCAGCCTTCATGTCCAGGCTCCACAGCCCCAGCTCCACAGTGCGGTCAGGGCAGAGCCCTACCCACCCTCGGGCAGTCAGGGAGTACAGGAGTGGGTGAGCCAGGCAGGAGAGGGAGGGGGCGATCCGGGCAGAGGGGGCCGCATGGGAAGACTCGGTCGGTCGGGTCTGGGAGCTGGGTCAGACAGGAGGCTGGAGCCAGCAGTAAGGCTGGAGTGCAGGTGGAGAATGCATGGAGACGAGGAGGAACTGTCCCCTGAGGGCACCAGGGAGCGCCAGAGGGCCTTCAGCGGGGCTGCCTCCTCCTGGGCACAGGGCCCCTAAGCTGGCCCACCACAGCCCGGCCCTGGCCTGGGCGCCCCAGCGAGGCCCTCGGTGTCAGTGCTGGCTGCCCCCACCCTGGCAGGACCACAGAAGCAGCTTTTCATCTTCTTATTCTGCTTCATGCATTTGAAAAATGGAAGCTCTCCCTCTCCTCCTCACCAGGCATACGTATTTCATACGGTCATTAGACGGTGGCACTAAAGGACTCACAAATCTTCCCTGGTCAGCATTGGCGGCCTGGGCGGGCAGCAAGAGGCCCCTGGGGAAGGGGGTCACTGAGGGAGCCATGGCTGTGCCAGTCCACTGGGGGAGGGGGTGGGGACTGGGGCGATGGTGGGCAGGATGCCTGGAGAGAGAAGACAGTCCCGTCTTGTCACCTAATGTCCCTAGGCCTCAGCTGCTTTAGGCCCCAGGGCAAAGGGGACCGGACAAGGGGAACTCAGGGGTCCTTCTTGCCCAGACAGTTCACGTGCGATTCTGCAGGGCACCCAGATATGGAGGGCTTGTCACCACAGCCCAGATGTGACCTTCAGGGACAGGGGACCCCCATGGTTGGGCACAGTCCTCTCCCCCCCCCACCCCTCTGCACTCCCCAGCCGCTCTCCCCCCCGCCCCTCCCTTTCCCTGTGAATCCTCTCCTCCTCATCCTTGCGCCCATCTCTCCACCACCCCCTTCTTACTAGAATTTGTTCGTTTATCTTTCCAGCATTTGTGAAGCCCCTGCCGTGTGCCAGGCACCATCCTGCTGGGAGGGGGGCCTGAGAGACGCGGCTCTGCCGTCATCGCTCCCCCAAACCCTTTTCTTTAACAAATGGGGTCACTGAGGCCGCAGGAGGTTACTGTTTGGTCACACAGTGACCTGGGCTGTTGACACTGGCCTGGAACTGGGGTCTCTCCCCACACTGACACCTCGCCAAGGGGCTCGATGGCATCTGGCCAGCTCTTCTCCAGACCCAGCTGCAGTTGTAGCCTGAATACAGCACACATGGTGATGATTATTTGTCAGCAGAACGAAAGGGAACTTAGGGGCTCCTCCACCCCCACTTCTCCTCTGGTCCCTGGAAGGTGGGGAGAGAGGTAGGCTTATTAGGGGCTTTGGTCTTCTCTCCCCTGGAATAACCAGGCGTCTTGCCTTCTGAGAACAAGTTCTCTCAGTTTAGAATCAATAACACATAGAAGCTAAGGGCAGGGCACTGGGTTCAAATCCCGACTCTGCCCTGTGAAGCCTTAGGTGAGGTATTTACCCTCTCTGTGCTTCAGTTTCCCCATCTGTAAATTAGAGGTGGCACTGATAGTGGTACCCACTCGTAGGGTTGCTACGAAGATAAAATATGTGACAAGTGTGAAGTGTCGATAAACAGCAGTTGTCGTGAGGAATGGCTCAGGGCACTGGAGGGTTTCTCACGGAAGCGGTCCTGGGTCGGAGGGCCGTTACAGAGCTCGGCGTCTTCCTTCTCACTTATTCAACACGCATCCTCTGAGAACCTGTCGTGCCCTCGGAGCCTGGCCGGGCCCAGGGAAGGGAGAGAGGTCCACAAGCGGTCTGCTGGGACAGAAACAGTGGGGACGCTGAGTGGAAAATGTGTCCTGTAAGAGCAGTCCTTTCACAATATTTGCATATGTCAAATCATCACAGTGTAAACCTTGAATATATTAGAATTTTATTTGTCAGTTATATCTCAATAAAGCTAAAAACTTAAAATTGGATAAAAAAATCAAGAGGTGTTGAAATATTTTTAGCAGCAGACCTTTATCCGGTTATGATCCTATAGAGAAGCCCTGAATGTAAGTCAGATGTCCGTGGACCCCCAAGATCAACCCAAGGCCTTTCCCTCCTGGCTTTTGGTGGCAGGCGGCACTTTGTCTGGCTCCAGGGCAGTGGCCTGGAAGAGAATGGAAGTCACAGTGCCTGGCATGGAGCATAGGCTTAATAAGTGACTGTTCATTGAATGAATGAATGGTGTCAGTTAGCCTGCGCTGTGCACTATAACCATCCCAGGGACAATGCAGAAGCCCGGAGGTCCCAGCCACAGAGGCCACGCCTCCAGTAGAGCTGCCGTCATCCTGGAGAAAGGAGGAGGTGGAGAGAGGCCTCACTCAGGTGGCCCAGGCTGGATGTGGGATCCCAGCTTCTGCCCCACTCTGCTTGTAACCTGCTGGTGACCTAGAGTGGTGACAGGGTTACACTGGGCCTCAGTTTTGTGCTCTGTGAGATGAGTGGAAATGTTTGTTTCCCTCATGTTGTGACAGTTTTGGGGATGAAATGAGGTCCCATAAACATGGATGGCCTTTGAAAATGTAAAAGGTGTGGTAGTGAAGGCTGGCAGTGGTCCCCATCTTACCATCATTGCCACTGTCGTCAGCATAAGGTAGGCCTCTCTCCCTATAGTCTTTTGACTACAAGTGACAGAATGCCAACTTGGACCAGCCTGGGTGAAAGAGGTCTTGTTGGACTCACGAACCAAACTGAGGTGGGAAGGGATGTCAGATTCAGGACTCTAGAACTACCAGGATCCAGCCCCTCTCTTCTAGCTCTCCTCTGGCGGGACCTGCATCCTCCCCACATGTCCAGCAGCTCCCAGTTCATGTCACCCCAGCTTCACTGCTCTGGAGGAAAGCTTTTATCCTCAGCAACAATAAGAAGGATCCCAGGGAAGGATTCTGATAGGCCCCAGCTGCGGTCAAGGGCCACTCCCAGCCCAGTCCCTGTAGTCACAAGCAGAGCAGGCGGCTGCCACTTGGACCACTTGGTCAAGCAGAGAGAGGTGCCAAAGAAGGTGGGGGTGGGCGGCAGACTGTGCAGCAGAAGAGATTGCCAGCCAGATGACAGTCTGCCCTACAAGTGCGATGGGTGATTCCCAGGGTTGAAGAAGGGAGGGGCACCGGAAATACCCCCAGGGGCGTCCCCCACTGAGGAGCACATTTGGCTTGGAGGCTTTGGGACTGGGGAAGAGTCACTGAAGGATCCACTCACTGGCTGAACCCATCCCCACCTTCATTGGTGATACTTCACAAACCTACAGGTTATGACCCCAAGGCACAGGTGCAGGATCTCTCCTCCATGCCCTGGAGGATCTGCAAAGAGTAAGCCCAGCCAGCCTGACCTGAGTCCAGGAGGGGTGCTTCCACAAAGCTAGAGATTGAACTGTGAGACCAACCTACTAGAACTGCGCTCTCCAGTATAAATTTAAATAGCCATCGGTGCCTTTTGGCAGCCGTGGTGAACAGCCCAGCTCTGGAACATTTGGCCTGAGGCATTGTGTGGGAGCATGGACAACTCCCACACAGTGGGACGGGAACAGCCTGGGTTCGCTGTGGACGTTTCCTGGGAGATAGGAGCCTCAGCTGGGTCTGGCAGTAATGACGTCTTGTTCTCACCTTTGCAGGCAACAGACAATGACGTGGGCACCTTCGGGGAAGTCAACTACTTCTTCAGCGATGACCCTGACAGGTGAGACCCTGCCCCAGCCCCTCTGCAGCGACCCTCTGCCTCTCACGTGGTCCAGGAAACTTCTCAGAGCCCAGGGAGGGCCATGTGCCCTGTGTGCCCCATCACAAACCTCTGCCGGGTCGGCCCTGCTTGTGGTGCAGTCCTGCTCCCGTCCTCTAACCATCTGGAGCATAGTTCCTCCAACCCTCAAAAGATAGCCTTTAGTCTGGGGAGTGAAGAAGCCTTGACTCACTGGTGGTAGGGCACTGCCAGCAGCAGCACCTCAGCTGGCATCCATGAAGCTCTTACCATGTGTCAGACTCTTTGCCAAGTGTTTTATACACATTATCTGATGGGAGCCTCACAACTAAATGATGGAGGAATTCAGGCTAGGCACTATTATCATCCCCACTTTGCAGATGAGGAAACTGCAGCCCAGAGAGCCTGAGTCACTCGCCCAAAGTCACACAGCTGGTAAGCACACAGCATGCAGGGCCAGGCTTCTGCATGTGGTCCTCACCGCCAGGATACTCAGCCTCCAACGTGCTGCAGCCATTAGGTAGGTGGCTGGCCTCACCCCTGACCCGCGCCAGCCTTGCCTTCTCCCCCACCATGGTTCTGGGCCATCTCTTTCCCTTGTCTTCAGTTAAGCTGAGCCGAGGGGAAGCCCTCTCATTTTTAACAAGATTGAAAGCCAAGTTGAATTCAGAGGGCAGGTCTGGTTCTAAAAATGAAGTGTCTGATACGTCTGGAAACCCAACAGGATGAGTAAGAAGTGGCTGTCGGCTTGGATTACCGACCCCGACTGTCTGTGTGAGTGACCAGGAAGAGATGGACATTGTTAGGTATACCCGGCCATTCTCTGCCACTCTGTGATGGGCCTCAAAATGGGAGGAAGGAACCAGCAGTGGCACAAATGCACAGGCCTCCCTGTCCCTCAGGGGACCGTGTTCTTGTGGCCTTGGCCTGATCATCTTGGATTTCTTCACCTCTTCCCATCTCCTGGGCCGGGGGCTTTCCTGGTGTCAGAGCCGGGACTTTCCAGGCTTGGTGGCTGGCAGCTGTGGACCAGGTGGGGGCACACAAATGTCAGCTGACAACTCAGAGGAGGCTTCTGAGGGGAAATTTAGAGGAAGCAGGTAGAAGGATGGTCTTGCTGGGCCTTGTTCCTCCCCAGGAGACATTCGCCAGGCCCTTCCCCAAGGCTCAGTCTCTCAAGCAGAGGACAAAGGGGAGCTCCCGAGAGAGGACCAGCCGCCCCTCCCCTTGCTCGATGCTTTGCTGCCACTTTACAGCATTTTGGTGCAAAACCATCTGGGATGGCAGAATTTCTTTTCTTTTTTTAATGCTCAAATATATGTATTTTTTTAAATTGAGATAGAATTGACATACAATAATTCCCCCTTATCCACAGGGGCTGTGTTCCAAGACCCCCAGGGGATGCCTGAGCCCATGGATAGTACCACACCCTATATATATTGTGTTTTTTCCTATATGTACATACCTATGATAAAGTTCAATTTATAAATTAGGCACATTAAGAGACTAACTACAATAACTAATAAAAAATAGAACAATTATGACAATATACTATAATAAAAGTTACCATAGATCTTAGCAACCTCAGCATAGGATTTTTTTCTTTCCTGCAGCATTGTTCACAATAGCCAAGATATGGAAACAACCTAACCTTTCCTTTTTAAGTCGAGAACTTTCACCTTTTCACTTAAAGGAAGCACTTTATGGCTTCTCTTTGGCATATCCAGATTGCCAGCATCACTCCTTTTGTGCTTTGGGCCCATTATTAAGTAAAATAAGGTTTGCTTGAGCACAAGCACATGATACTGTGACAGTTGACCTGATAACCAAGGTGGGTACTAAGTGACTAACGAGTGTGGAGCTTATAGGGCGTGGACACACTGGACGGCGGGATGATTCATGTCCTGGGTGGACAGAACAGGAAGATGCGAGATTTCATCATGCCGCTCAAAATGGCATGCAATTTAAAACTTAGGAATTATTTCTAGAATTTTCTATTTAATATATTCAGACCATGGGTAACAGAAACTATGAAAGTGAAACCGTGGATAAGGGAGGACTACTGTATAACATTATATTAGTTCCAGGTGTACAACATAATGATTCAATATTTGTATATATTGCAAAATGGTGACCACAATAACTCTAGTTAACATCTGTCAGCATTCGTAGTTAGAAAGTTTCTTTTTCTTGTAATGAGAACTTTTAAGATCTACTCTCTTAGCAGCTTTCAAACATGCAATACAGTATTGTTAACTATACTCGCCGTGCTGTACGCTGCATCCCCGGACTTCGTCATATTATAACTGCAAGTGTGTACCTCAGGACCACCTTCACCCATTTTGCTCACCCCTCTACCCCCTGCCTCCGGCAACCACCAGTCTGTTCTCTGTATCTATGTGCTCATTTGCTTAGTTTTGTTTTTAGATTCCACTTGTAAGTAAGATCATACAGTATTTGTCTTTCTCTGTCTGACTTATTCCACTTAGGATAATGCCCTCAAGGTCCATCCATGCTGTTGCAAATAGCAAGATTTACCTCTTTTTTATGACTAAATAATATTCCATTGTATATGTATGCACCGCATTTTCTCTATCCCGTCATCCATTGGTGGGCGCTTAGGTTGTTTCCATATCTTGGCTATTGTGAACAATGCTGCAGTGAACATGGCAGTGCATATATCTTTCAAGTTAGTGTTTTTGTTTTGTTCAGATAAATACCCAGAAGTGAAATTGCTGAGTCATATGGTAGTTCTGTTTTTAATTTTTTGAGGAACCTCTATATTGTTTTCCAAAGTGGCTGCACCAGTTTACATTCCCACCAATAGTGCACAAGGGTTCCCTTTTCTCTACATCCTCGCCAACGTTTGTTATTTCTTGTTTTTTTGATGATAGCCATTCTGACAGGTGTGAAGTGATATCCCATTCTGGCTTTGATTTGCGTTTCTCTGGTGATTAGTGATGTTGAGCATCTTTTCTTGCACCTGTTGGCCATCCGTATGTCTTCTTTGGAAAAATGTCTATTCAGACCCTCTGTCCATTTTTTAATCAGATTGTTTGGTTTTTTGCTATGGAGTTGCATGAGTTCTTTACATATTTTGGATATTAACGCCTTATCAGATATATGACTTGCAAATATTTTTTCCCCTTCCATAGGTTGACTTTTCATTTTCTTGATGGTTTCCTTTGTGTGCAGAAGCTTTTTAGTTTGATGTAATCCCATTTGTTTATTTTTGCTTTTGTTGCCTTTGCTTTTGGTGTCAAATCCAAAAAGTCATCACCAAGATCGATGTCAAGGAGCTCACCACCTGTGTTTTCTTCTAGGAGTTTTATGGTTTCAGGTCTTATGTTCAGGTCTTTAATCCATTTCAAGTTGATTTTTGCGTATGGTTTAAGGTGGTGGTCCAGTTTTATCCTGTCCACTCTTCTCAACACCATTTGTTGAAGAGACTGTCCTTTTCCCATTGTATATTCTTAGCTCCTTCATCATAAAGTAATTGACTGTATATGCATGTGTTTATTTCAGGGCTCTCTATCCTGCTCCACTGGCCTCTGTGTCTGTTTCTGTGCCAGTCCCGTGCTGTTTGCACTCATGTAGCTTTGCAGCACAGTTTGAAATCAGGGAGCGTGGCTCCGCCAGCTTTGTTTCTGCTTTCTCTTGCTTTGGCTACTTGGGGTCTTTTGTGGTTCCACACAAATTTTAGGATTGTTTGTTCTGTTTCTGTGAAAAATGTCATTGGAATTTTGATAATTCCATAGGGATTGCATTGTATCTGTCGATTGCTTTGGGTAGTATGGACATTTTAACAATATTAATTCTTCCCATCCATAAGCACAGAATATTTTTCCATTTCTTTGTGCTGCCTTCATTTTCTTTCATCACTGTCTTATGGTTTTCAGTGTACAGGAGTTTCACCTCCTTGGTTAAATTTATTCTTAGGTATTTTATTCTTTTTAATGCGATTATAAATGGGATTGTTTTCTTGATTTCTCTTTCTGATAGTTTGTTATTAGTGCATAGACATGCAACAAATTTATATATATTGATTTTGTATTCTGCAACTTTACTGAATTCGTTTATTAGTTCTAACAGTTTTTTAGTGGAGTCTTTAGGAGTTATATAGTTTTCTATATAGAATATCATGCCATCTGCAAACAGTGACCGTTTTACTTCTTCCTTTCCAATTTGGATCCCTTTTATTTCTTTTTCTTGCCTGATTGCTCTGGCTAGGACTTCCAATACTATGTTAACTAAGAGTGGCAAGAGTGGGCATCCTTGTCTTATTCCTCATCTTAGAGGAAAAGCTTTCAGCTTTTCACCATTGAGTATGATGTTAGCTATGAGTTTGTCATATATGGCCTTTATTATGTTGAGGTACATTCTCTCTATACTCTGTTGAGAGTTTTTATCATAAATGGCTGTTGAATTTTGTCAAATGCCTTTTCTGCATTAAGTAAGATGATCATATGATTTTTATCCTTCATTTCATTAGAGTGGTGTATCACATTGATTGATTTGTGGCTGTTCAACCATCATCGCATCCCTGGGATAAATCTCACTTGATCATGATGTGTGATCCTTTTAATGTGCTGTTGAATTCAGTTTGCTAATATTTTGTTGAGGATTTTTGCATCTGTGTTCATCAGGGAAATTGGTCTGTAATTTTCTTTTCTTGTGGTATCCTCGTCTGGTGTTGGTATCAGGGTGATGCTGACCTCATAAAATGAGTTTGGAAGTGTTCCCTCCTTTTCTATTTTTTGGAAGAGTTTGAGAAGGATTGGTATTAGTTCTTTAAATGTTTGGTAGAATTCACCAGTGAAGCTGTCTGGTCCTGGACTTTTGTTTATTGGGAGATTTTTGATTGTTGATTCAATCTACTAATAATCCGTCTGTTCAGATTTTCTATTTCTTCATGATTCAGTCTTGGTAGGTTGTATCTTTCTAGGAATTTACCCATTTCTTCTAGGTTTTCCAATTTGTTGGCATATAACTGTTCATAATAGTATCTTATGACGCTTTGTATTTCTGTGGTATCAGTTGTAGGAATATCTGACCATTACAGTTCTCCAACATCTAAATATCTCCACTAGGCAGAAACTCCTGTTCGTAGCAAGAAGGGGCTTATTCTGCCTGAATTTCCTCTTTGATTCAATCAACCTATTCCTATTTTTTCAGTACCTGGCCATTACGGCAAGTGAAAAAGAAGGCGGGTTTCAGATTTCATCCATTTCTGTTTGTCACCTTGGGCCAGGACAGGCTGGTAAATGCAGGCCCTTATCTACAAGCCTGCTTTAAACCAGGATGTCCTTTCTCTCCCTCCTTCCTGCCTGACACAGGTTCTCCCTGGACAAGGACACAGGACTCATCATGCTGATCGCCAGACTGGACTACGAGCTCATCCAGCGCTTCACCCTGACGGTCATCGCCCGGGACGGGGGCGGTGAGGAGACCACAGGCCGGGTCAGGATCAACGTGTTGGATGTCAATGACAATGCGCCCACCTTCCAAAAGGATGCCTATGTGGGTGCCCTGAGGGAGAATGAGCCTTCTGTCACGCAGCTGGTGCGGCTCCGGGTAAGATGCCAGGGTGTCCTGCAGTCCGGCCATTCATCTTATGCTTCCCTCTGTGCTTTCTTGACCACCCCCTCAGGAAGCCATTGCAAGAGGTGCTAACCTCCCATCCACAAAGAACTCTGCCCAGATTTGGGGGTCACATTCTTGGTCTGTGTTGGGCCACCTCTGAGCATCACCTCACGTCCCTGGTTACTGAGTGGGGCTAGTGTCTGTCTCAGCTTAAATTTCAGGTCTCCATTCAGCAAAAGCCCACCCTCCCCATCTCCCATGGCAAGTGCTGAGCAGTTCCTTGTGTAAGGACCCCCATCCAGGCCCTTTAATGGCTGCTTAGAATCAGGAAGTGCTGCAGCTAGAAGGAGCCAGAGGCCATGGGCACAATTCATTTCACAGAATGGGAAGCGAAAGGGAGAGGCCACCCCGGAAGGCACAGTGAATTAGTGAGTCACAGAGCCAGGACCAGAACTCAGGGCTCTACACTCCAAGTGGCCTCCTGCAATGTGTCCCCACCACACTCCAGTGACCTCTGACCGGAGACTTTCTAGTGTCCTTGTGCCCCTTCCCCCCTCTACCCACCCAGCGCTCCATTTAGAACTTATTTCTGAGGAGTCAGTATGAAGGCAAAGTGGTGGGCATGGGCGTGGGGGGTGCACAGAAGACAGGAGCCTTTGTCCACCCAGCATGGTCATGCTCCCCACAGGACCCCGCCCTCCCTCCCTGCCCAGCTCCTATTGCAGCCAGAGTGGTAGGTTGCCCCTGGGGCTCTCTGGGTGGGAAACATCTGGGAGGAAGCCACCCCAGAAGACAGTCAAGGGGGAGAAGGATCCCTGACCCCATTCCAAGTGCCTTCTTCCCTCCCTCATTCATGCAACCTGCATTTATTAGACACCTACTGTGTGCCAAGCACTGTGCTGGGCCCTAGGTATGCAGCAGCAATCAAGAAACATAGGGTTCCTGCTTGCGTGGAGCTGACGGTCTGAGCGAGGCGGGCAGAAGTTAAACAAGAGGTTACAGTCGGGCAGGGGCGCTGATAGGGTGCACAGCGCAGGGCCCTAACCGGGTAGAGAGGTCGGGCAAGACCTCTGTGGGTGGGGTGTTCGAGCTGGGACTGAAAGCTCTAGGAGACAGTCATACCAAGTATGATGGTGACCCTCTCCATCCTCAGGGTAGGCCCCGGCCTTCCCTCATTCTCCACAAGCCTCCAGCCTGCTCCCAGCTTCCCAAGCTCCCTCCACACCCCAGCAGGGAGGGGAGCAGGGTGTCTGCTGGGAGCCAGAGGTGGCCTCCGGCTGAGGGACAAGAAGGGCCTGGATCCCCCAAAGGAGGGGCGCTATGGGAGGGTCAGTCCTCCGCTCCCACCTGCCCTCTCCGGCCCTGCCTGCTGAGGGATCACGGTGCCCTGTCCACCCTCTTCCTCCCAGGCGACGGATGAAGACTCCCCTCCCAACAACCAGATCACCTACAGCATCGTCAGTGCCTCCGCCTTCAGCAGCTACTTCGACATCAGCGTGTACGAGGGCTATGGAGGTACGTGTTGGCTGGGACTGGGGTCCCAGCCTCAGCAGGAAGGCTGGCAGGTGGGAGCAGGGCTGCATCCTCATTCCTCTCTCAGGAGGGGCCCTCCTGTCTCCCAGACACCCTGGACCACTTGGAAAGCTGCCCCACAGCTCCCGCGGGCTGGAGCAGCATGTCGCCTGGGGTCAGCCTTCTGTAGGATCAGGATCTCTGTCTCAGATCAGCCAGATTTGTCTCTGGGTCTTAGACCCACGGCCAGCCCAGCATCTGATGTTACCATAGTCCTAGGGGTCCCTGTTTCTCACCAAGGCTGCTGAGCAGGTCTGTAGGGTGGAGTCTTCTTAACCAAGCTTCCCCATCCTTTGGGCATGCTGAGGCCGCCTCTCAGCCCTCCCAGGCCATGGCACTTCCCTGCTTGGCCAGGCGCAGTTCCACACTCTAGACCTGCCCTGCCTGCCCCCGCTGTGAGTCCCGATCCCTAGAGCCTGAGCAGGGAACAGCAGCAGCAACCTCAAACTCCAAGATCCTGAGAGAACCTTGTTTTTCAGACAAGGCAACCAGGGCCCAGCGACAGGACCGACTTGCCTGAGGTCACACAGCAAAGCTGCGAGTGAGGCCCTTGTGATCTAACTCCTGGTTGCCTCTCCAGCCTTGTCTCTCAGCACCCTCCTCCCCCAGCTAGGATACAGGCTCTGAACCCCTTGGTGCTCTTTCCTCTTACGGTGGTCACTGCCGCGTCTTTGCAGAGTCTGTTCCTTCTGCTGGGAAAGCCCTCTCTCCCTGTCCCTTTGCCCTGCCTCCCTTTAACCTCTGGCCAGCTGTAAGGGCTCGTTTGGACATCTCCTCTGGGAAGCTTCCCTGTTGCTTGAAGATGAATTAGAAAGCAGAACGGAAGTGCACTGGATGAGTCTGGGTCCAGTGCTCACCACCTCACAGCTTGTCGGAAACGCAAGCTCAGAAATGGCAGTCCTGACTCTGGATGCTCCAGCCCAATGTTCTCTGTAAATCTGTGTCCTCCTTCAAAAAGCCACCGTTTCACGTTTCCGGGCAGCCACACACCTCACCTTCTTCTCCGCTAGAAGAACCCTCCGTAGGTTTCGTATTACTAAAGCAATAACTTGGTTTCCATTTTCCAAATAGAAAGTTGCAATGTAATCTTGTCGTGATGCCGTTGCAGACTACCCGTGCCCCCATTTCCAGGCCGATATGCCTTCTCTCCCGAAATTGACCTCGATGGCTTAGCACAAGAGCACTAACGGTGCCAGTCCAGGCGTGTGTGGAGGGGGGACATTTGAGGGCTGGGGCAGCTCTCTTAACACCCCCCCCCCCCAAAAATCCTGCCTCTCTGCTCTGTCTGCCTTTGGAGTTAGGGTTCTTCACCCACCGTCCAGCAGAGTTCTGCCGGTAAAGTCTGCAACACCACACCCTGAGTGTCCCCCCAAGGGATCTAAACAGTGCCCAGGGCAGACCACTGGATGGGCACAAAGAGCCACAGGGTCAAGCGAGGGGAGGGTGAGAAGAAAAGAGGGGAGAAAGGTGATGAGAGAAAAGGACGGGGCCAGAGGACAGTGAGGAGGGAGCTGCCCTCCACGCCCCACCGTCTGCACCGCCCCGGGCAGCCCAACACTGGGCACTCAATGGGTGGACTCTGCGCTTCTCTGGAGGGGATCAGGAGTGAGAGCAGAGACAGCACTAGACAGCCTGGGACATGACCCTGTTCTCCCAGCAGCTTCCAGATTGATGGGGGAGTGCTAGATGATTGGGTCAGACAGACAGACACACAGATAATCAGGCAGTAGTGCGTTCTGAGGAAGAGTCTGGGCTCTGCATTCAGACAAACCTGGGCTCAAACATCAGCTCTATCAAGTTGCTAGCTGTGTGACCTTGGGCAAGTTACTGAACCTCTCTGAGCTTGGTTTCCTTATCTGGTGGGGCTTATATTACTACCAAATAGTTACCAGCTGGTGGGCTCAGCACGGTGCCTGGCATGTGTCACGTAGTCAGTAAACCTAAGTCCAGACCACGAGGCTCCAGGAGTTCAGAGGCAGGGGCGGGAAATGCAGCAGAGCTAGCCTGGCTTGTGCCAGCTGCACCCTCTCTGCCCACAGGGGAGCCCTGGCTGACTGGGCCTCTAAAGTCTGCTTACGAAGGGCCTGTGGCCCCGTTCCTGTCATTTCAGTGATCAGCGTGAGCCGCCCCCTTGATTATGAACAGATACCCAACGGGCTGATTTATCTGATGGTCATGGCCAAGGACGCTGGCAACCCCCCTCTGAACAGCACTGTCCCCGTCACCATTGAGGTGTTTGTAAGTATCCCGGGGCGCTGGCCTTGCCCTTCCAGGGTTAAGGGGTGGTGAGTGCTTCCCAGAGTATCGAGGATGCTGCCTGCACCCTGTGTCCCACATCCTTGGCAGTCCCCACAGCTCTGGGAACTGCCTGGCAGACTGTCCCGCAGGCTGCCCCCAGCAAACCTCTGCCAGTGCAGCAGCAGCCAAGCTGCCTCCCAGCTTGGCCAGAACACCCAGGGCCCTGGAACGCAGGAAGAGCCGACTGTCCTGCTCCAGCTTCATTCGGGGGCCTCAGGACGCGCTCTGATGGGGCGCGGGAGCTGGGGCTCAAGCTGGGAGGGAATGTCGTGGGTCCCTTCATTCATAGCCACATTCCGCGAAGTTCAAGGGAATTACTGAAGGTCGTCTTCTCTCTCCTGTCTCTCTCTATCCCCTCTTCCCTTTTGGCTCCCTTTTCCCGCTCCTCTGGAGATCCACAGGGGCCTGAAACCAAACCGCAGCTTGTCTGACATGAATATCAAGCACACCTTAGTGCTTTCTGTGTCTGAAATTATCAGCCGCTGAATCCATCTCCACACTGGTTCATTTGCCCCGTGCTACTCCCCAGCGATCCCGGGATGCAGACTGTGGTCTGACAACCGGCCAGCAGGCCTTTCCCCCGGGACCCTCCCCGCCCCCCTGCACACACAGGCATGACCTCCCATCGCATAGAGGCTGCTACCTGCAGGAGAGGACGAAGGCATGTTGATGGAAGAGTTAGTGCATTACGAGCTCCAGGAGGGTTAGATGAGATTGTCACGTCAGGAGATAGGCTGTGATTTGACATACGCTCAGGAAAATCTCACCCAGAACAGGCTTGCTGGATGACCTTCCTGTCCCAGCTGGCTTCACCACCAGCCTCTGGCTTCGCCACCAGCCTCTGGCACTGCCCCACACCTGGCTTTAACAAGCCTGTCCTCTCAACCCAAGGCTGAGGCTCCAGAACCAGCTCTCTGGTGGGAAGGTCCTCGTCTGGGCAGGGGACCCCTATTGCTTGCTGAATAGGATGGTGCTGGCAGTGATGGAAAAGTCGAGGGTGATGCCTGGGAGGGAGCCCTGCAGGTGAGCATGCAGGAGCAGGATTTTGGGGTGGCATAGGAGCCTCAGGCTATGCAGAACCAGGTCCTGCAAAGGAAAGGGCAGAGAGGCTGGGGCCTTAAGTCTGGCCTTTCCAGCTTCAGGGAGTGGCAGGCAGAAGGACAGAGAGGAGGAGGTCCAGAGAAGCCTGAACACCTCCTGCCTCTAACCCACCACCTCACCCTTAGCGCCAAGGGGGATTCCAGAGAGCTAGAATGCACTCCCTGCCAGTCGTGACCACGTCCTGCTGTCCCTCCCCACACGGCCCCGGCCCTGACCACGTCTCCCAAGCCTGTCTTGGTTTCCCAGTCTTGACCGTAGCCCCCAAACCTCCCCTAACACCAGCCACACTCATAACCCTGACCAACTGACTCATCTCTTTCAACCAGCCTCTGTCCTGCACTGCTCAAGCAAGCAGCAAACTAGTCCTGTGTGCAAGGTGCAGCAGCAGGTCCTGGAGGGATGTGAATGGGATGCTGGATGGAGGAGGGAGCCCGGCTTCGGAGGCATGTGGCTTTGTCTCCCTCTAGCTGTGTGACCTGGGGTTCTTATCCCCTCTGAGCCTCAGTTTCCTTA
The DNA here is from genome assembly GCF_041296235.1 of Equus asinus. Taxonomy (NCBI): domain Eukaryota; kingdom Metazoa; phylum Chordata; class Mammalia; order Perissodactyla; family Equidae; genus Equus; species Equus asinus. The sequence continues at coordinate 60,364,282 of NC_091791.1, forward strand.
GCTGCAAAATGGCAATAATCATAGTACGGCCCCATGATATCGCCCTGAGGATTAAATGAGATCATGCTGGTGGCACGTGGCCATCATTACAGCTGACCGGACAGACCTGCTTACCATCAGCAACAGATGTGCACCAGCTGTCTCTAGTGTAAATGGGAGTTCTGAGAACTCGGCCGGGCAGAGAAGGACCCTTCCCAGGCTTTGGGGAAGCGGATGAGGGAGAGGGTGGGAATATGGGAAGTAGGTTGAGGCGCTCTACACCAGCCTAGGGATGGGCAGGCAGAATTGGCCAAATGGAAATGAAAACTCCTTGAGCTCCAACAGTGCAGCAGGTGCTCTCACGTTATGCAGTCTCTCTCAATCCCATTTTGCAGACGAGGCAGCTGAGGCTCAGGGAGGGAATGTGGCTGGTCCAGGGTCACCAGTGCCTTCCTCACTTACTAGCTAGGAAGTAAACTAAGATTTGAGCCCTGACCCGTCTGACTCCTGGGTTCACATTCTTTCCACCACACCCCTGGGCCTGGAGCCTTAGAAACCCCTATCTGCACATGATGGAGACCTGTACTCCTCAGAGAATTCCCTGGGATCTTCTTAAAATGCGATTCTTCTTTAGTGCATCCACGGTAGGGTTGAGACTCTGCACTTGTAACAAGCTCCCAGGCGATGCTGATGCTCTGGTCAGGGCACCACGCTTGGAGTAGCAAGGCCTTCAAAGATCTGTGGATCTGGAAACCCAGGGGCTGCCCCAAACCCTGGTCCCTTTCCCGACCTGCAGCTCAGTTAAGGAAGAGCCCCGCGGAAGACCTCCTTCCCTGTTTGCCGCAGCCCCTCAAATGGAGCCAGAGCAAGTAGGAAGCTGAAGGCCTAGGGACTGAACTAACCTTTTATCCACTGTGAAGAAAAGAGGGGCCAGCAGCCTCAGCCTCCTTCCCTGATAGCGGGGAGCGGGCTCTCTTGGTGCACGGGTGGGTGGGACCAAGAAGCCGCCTCACTGTCCATTTGGCAAGGGAGAGTGGGGCGTCAGCCCAGCAGAAGGGGCGCTGCCTTCAAACTCCCTCCTGGCTGCCATGCGGGTCAGCAGGGGCCCTGCACGTTTCTTCCGGGTCCACATGGCCACTGGCAGCAGGAGGGTCTGGCCACAAAGACAGCTGCCGCCTTGGCTGTGTGTGAACCTCATCTCTCGAGCAGGGCTTTTGGATGGCCTAGTCACTTGTGTCTAAGGACCATACTTGAAAAGGTCAGCGCCTTCGGGTGGATTTTGCACGTGGGTGATTTTTAAGTAGCTGTCACTTGGCTAAGCTGCCACCTCCCTCCACCAAATGGATTTTCTCTCAATTGAAAAAAAAAAACCAGCGGAGATGAAGTGGTTGATGGCAGCACTTGCCTTACAGGTTGGGGGTGGAGAGAGGAGATCAGAGCGACAGGGCTCTGGGAGGAGGAGCGGGTGGGCGACAGGAGCCAGGTGATTCCTTTTCATCCACTGCTTGTTGGTTTTTAATAAAGAAGTCAAACTCGGTTTGTAGATTTCCCATTAGGGGACAATAAGCTTTTGTAGAGGGAGCCACTGAATTAGAACTAATAGCGAATGCAGCGCCAGGATCCAGGGAAATATCACCGCTAATAAGTTTCTGCCTCATGCTCTGTCACTGACATTCTTGGCACCGTTGCGTGCAGCCAAGCAGAAGGCTTAAATATATATGTGTAGGGGCCACTTGTGCCCACACCAGGGGGATGCCCAGGCCTGCTGTTGGGCCATTGGACATCAGGGAGTCCTCACACCGCCAGTTCTCTGAGGCTGGGGAGACGACAGGTCAGCAGGAGCTGGTGCGCAGCCCAGAGCCAGGGTCCAGATTGGGCAGAAAGAAGGGCATTCCTTCCTGGGCCCCCACAGGCCTGGCAGGAGGGGATTCTCTGGCATCCCAGGGGGTGGACAGCCAGGTAGCGTGCCTCCCTCTCTTTCATGCTTGCTCAGCCAGAAGTAACTCCAGCAAAAGAGGCTTACTCCAGGAGTCTTCCCCTCAAAGAGCTCCCAGTTCCGTGGGGGAAATGAGTCCCTCGGAGCACGCACCACTGAAGTCTGCAGCCTAAAGATGCCCCAGGGGGCTGTGACCCAGTCTGACCCCCGAGCTCCGCACAGGGCTCTCGAGGAAAGGGCAGAAGGCTCTGAGTCAGGTGGGCCAACAAGGCTTCCTCTGAGAGGGGAACAGGCAGGAATTCTTGTTGAGTGATTGCATAAAGTAGGTGGTGAGTGTGAGCGTCTTAAAGGGTCGGGAAGTCTCCTCCCATTGTGGAGGAGAGAGATGGCATGTGGAGTAATAGGAGGAGGCAGAGGCTGTGCCTGGGCCCCACCCTGCCAGTTCAGCCCCATGGCCACTGTGCCTCTGACCTGGTCACTGGCGAAGACTGGGCCAGAAGAGGGATTGCTCCAGAACTAGAGGTGGTGGGTTGTGGGCCAGGTTTACCCAAGGGGATGGAGGAGCCGTTGTTCTTGTGTGTGTGGAGGGTTCTGGAATTCAGACTCTGGGAACCACCTGACCCCTGCCTACCACTGCCTACTCGGGGTTGGGGCACTCCTTTCTCCCTTCACTTCTGGGAGGGCTCCTAGAACCTTCCACCATCGTCTTGGTGGAGCTGGTAGGGAAGTTCCGAGCGGGCATCCCCAGCATGGGGGCTGATGAGCTGAGGGCGGGAGAACTGGAATAAGCTTGGAACTCAGCTGGAGGACCCATGGGGGGCCCAGGGGAGCTGGAGCTGTGGGCAGTTCTGATTGCTGCCTTCGTTCTCCATCTCCCGGGCCCTCATCATCCCTTCCCAACCCCCACATGTTTCCCCAAGGCCTGTCCTTCCTTCTTGAACTATAGCCCAGCCAGAGGGGCACCTGGCTCCCTTGTGACACCCCACCTGGCTCTGGTTATACATCAAGGCCAGAGTTCCTCAGTGCCAGCCTTGGACAGCTGACCAGCCCCAACTACCTCCCTGGTTCCTGCAACCAGTCTGTTTTTCTTCCAGGATGAGAATGACAACCCTCCCACCTTCAGCAAGCCTGCCTACTTCGTCTCCGTGGTGGAGAACATCATGGCAGGTATGGGCCCAGGCAGGGGAGGGCAAGAAGGCAGGAAGCCGCAGTCCTGGCACATATAGTATGCAGACCTGACTTTGCACATGAATTCGGGAGGTCTGCGCCCCTCCCTGTCTGTGTCTCATGACAAATGAAGGAGGCTTTGGAGATGTCCAGTGGTCTGCCAGCCAACAGCTCCTCGCAGAGCACCGACTATGTGCAGACACTCCACTAGGCTCTTGGCCCCTGCCCTCCTGCGGCTACCTTCTAGCAGGGAAGAGAAGAGTGAGCGGTGATTAATTCAACAACCTCAATTAAACAAGTGTGTACAAGAGTTCCAAGATTATGATGCTGTGAGTCAGGCCCCTGGGGCTGTGATGGCAGAAGGGGTGGCCTTGAAAGATGGCATTTGTTCCTATGTGAGGATGAGAATGGGAAGCTAGTCCCTGGGTAAGGTCTCAGGTGGCAGGGCCCAGGTTGCAGACCCAGGACCACCACCTCTGCACTGAGATTCCAGGCCACCTGCTCTGTCCTTGGCTGACAGCTTCATTCTTACACTAAGAGTGTACTACTCTAGTGGGGAAAACACCCATAGCAGGAATTACTGTAGGAGCCGGAGGAGTCAGAGGACAGCTGGAGTCGTCAGGGACAGCTGGAGTCGTCAGGGAACAGCTAGAGGAGTCAGAGGACAGCTGGAGGAGTCAGGGAACAGCTGGAGGAGTCGGGGACAGCTGGAGGAGTCAGGGACAGCAGGAGGAGTCAGTTGACAGCAGGAGTCAGGGACAGCTGGAGGAGTCAGAGGACAGCTGGAGGAGTCAGGGGCAGCTGGAAGAGTCAGGGAACAGCAGGAGGAGTCAGGGGCAGCTGGAGGAGTCGGGAAACAGCTGGAGGAGTCAGGGGCAGCTGGAGGAGTCGGGAAACAGCTGGAGGAGTCAGGGGCAGCTGGAGGAGTCAGGGAACAGCTGGAGGAGTCGGGGACAGCTGGAGGAGTCAGGGACAGCTGGAGGAGTGAGTTGACAGCAGGAGTCAGGGACAGCTGGAGGAGTCAGAGGACAGCTGGAGGAGTCAGGGAACAGCTGGAGGAGTCAGGGGCAGCTGGAGGAGTCAGGGAATAGCTGGAGGAGTCAGGGGCAGCTGGAGGAGTCGGGAAACAGCTGGAGGAGTCGGGGGCAGCTGGAGGAGTCAGGGGCAGCTGGAGGAGTCGGGGAACCACTGGAGGAGTCAGGGGCAGCTGGAGGAGTCAGAGGACAGCTGGAGGAGTTGGGGAACAGCTGGAGGAGTCAGGGGCAGCTGGAGGAGTCGGGAACCAGCTGGAGGAGTCAGGGACAGCTGGAGGAGTCAGAGGACAGCTGGAGGAGTCAGAGGACAGCTGGAGTCAGGGACAGCTTACCAGGGGTGACCTTCCTTGGCACCATGGGGACTTCTAAATAGAGCCTAGGAGCACTTTCCCAGTGTCTGATGATTTTCTGGGTGGGTGCCAGGCTGTGCCCAGCCACCCTCCCCATCCCGATCAGGCATCCCCTGGAGAATGTCACTGCTGAAGTGGCTGCGTGCACTCCCCACCATCCTCAGGACCTCTGCTTAGGAGTGGCCTCATCATGCACTTAATCCTCTTCCACATTGAGTGTGCTTGGATAAAGGGGTGTGTCAGGCCCCTGTACCTGTCCTCCTGCTCCAGGCAGGACTGAGAGTCAGGTCAGAGGCCCCAGGGCTACCTGGAAGGGGCCAGAATGACCTGCCTGTTCCACGGGCCCCCTGCCGAGCCCCTTCTGTCCCCAGGGACTACTGATTCTTCAGCACAGTAGTAACTGTGGTCTGCAGCTGGTGACAGCTCCCACCTGCAGGCTTCAGCCCCCGGGGTCCTCAACAACAACCCCACAAGTGGGACTTTATCATTAGACCCATTTTACAGAGGAAGAAGCTGAGGCTCAGACCAGTCAAGCTGCTTGCCAGAGCTCCTGCAGGATCCCAGTCTGGGTGTAATGCCTCCAGGAGTCCGCACACTCGGCTCCCCGCTGTCCGGCCAGGGCTGGCGGGGGCTGCAGCCCAGAGCTCTGGGGGCCACAACCTCAGCTCCTCGCTACCTGGCCAGGGCTGGCAGGGGGCTGCAGCCTAGAGCTCTGGCCAACCTGGCCTCAGGGAGAGCCATTCTCAGGGTCTGGCCAGGGCAGCTAGAAAGGCTGATCCACCCCCCTGGATTTCACAGAGATGGAAATGAAGGAGGACCTTAACTGGAATTAAGGAGAAAATAAAAACCCTTATAAATGCCCCTTGTGCACAAGATAAAACAAGACTGAGAGTGAATACAATAAATGTAAAATAATTTAATATGGAGCTTCACTTCTTTTTGGTTCAAAGTCAAAGCTGGTCAATCTGAGTGTATTTAATACGGCAACCAGCCAGGGAGGGGTGGGGAGGGGCAGTGGTGTGCCCTCTAAGTTGGGCCAAGAGTGGGAGGAGGGAGGGCCCAATCCATCCAGGCTCCAGGCCCCCTCCCTTGGAGTCTGTCCCCCTTACAGCCCAGGATCTGGGCTACAGGAGCAAGTGGTTGAGCCCATTCTGATCCCTGGGTCACCCCTGCAGGCAGGCTTCCTGCCTCCTGAGGGCTGGTCACGGGGAGGTCCCACATCCCACTCTCAGGGCCTAAGGCTGCGAGCCTCTGGTGAGCAGCATCCCCCCACCCGTCCCGTTGTCTCCCTGAAGGAGCCACAGTGCTGTTCCTGAACGCCACAGACCTGGACCGCTCCAGGGAGTACGGCCAGGAGTCCATCATCTACTCCTTGGAGGGCTCCTCCCAGTTTCGCATCAACGCCCGCTCAGGTGAGCCCTGGTCCTCCGCGCCTCAGGCCGACTCTCCATGCCCAGCCCGGGGCCTGCAGCTGGGCCAGGTCCCCTCCCTCTCACAGGAAGACCCCATTTTTGAGCAAGCCAGCTTTGAGCACCTGGTTTTATCCCTGAATATTAATTTGAGTGTGATTACTGACTTTATCCCCCCCAAAAATCACAACATGAATTTGCCCACTAAAGGGTGTCTTTCAGTGGTGAGGAGCCCTGTTGTGTGTAAAACGTGTTCCATTTTACAAGGAGCTGGCTAACAGGCCTCTCTTCAGGGCCACCTTTCTCAAGCCTAGGTATCCCCTCCCTCAGCTGCCCACCTCGCTCTTGCATCCTGGCTCCTCTTCCTGACACAGTACATGCCTCAGTTTCCACATCTGCAAAATGAGGATGATCATATTCAGACTGTAGTGTGGGTTAAGTGAGTCATTACAGGGAATACCCTTAGAGGAGTCCCTGGCACAGAGCAAGTGCTAACAAAGTTAGGTTATCGTCATCATTTTCTCTGGTCCTTTTGCCCAGCGGCCTGCCCCCATCTCCAGCTCCCTGCTCAGCCCATGTAACTCTCACCTTTCTCTTCATTTCTCCATGTGCCTCCCACCAGATCTCTCTCCACCTTAAAGCTGGGCAGCAGCGGGAAGGGGCAAAAAAAACCAAGGAGAGACCGCAGGCTTTTCAGCCAGAAGCTGGGAAGGAACATGAGGCCTCTGGACATTCATGCATCTATTTCTTCAGATATCAATGGGGCTTGCTCTTTGCCAGGGGCTGTGCGGGAATGGAATGAGGCAAGGCGCAGCCCTCAGGGGGCTCCAAGTCAGCTTAGTGAGCATGCAAGGCTCCCCACTTCCAAGTACCTGTTTCTGTGTTAGGTAAGGGAACTGTAGATGCTAAACAGGCAAACCCTGAAATCTCCATGGCTTAACACAGTAGAAATTCTAACTCACACTGCAATCCAATGCTTGTTCAGTGGACAGGCTTCCACATGGTGATTCTAGGACCCAGGCCCCTTCCATGTTGTGGCTCCAAGGTCATTGCCAAAGGGAAAAGAGAACATGGAGTATTATACAAGGAGATGTTTATGGGCCAGGCCTGAAGGTGACATGCACCACTTGTGCCCACATCCCAGTGGCCCAAATCAGGCAATAGCCCTGCCCAGATGCAACAATGGGTGGAGAAAGTAGTCCCTGGCCTGACAGCTACTTTCCAGCAACCATTCCAGCCTGGGAAGGGAGCAGGAATGTTTGGTGGACTCTGGCCATCCTTACCACAGGCGGCCTGTGGCCCAGCCGGGCATCCAGTCTTCCTGTTAGGCATGCCTCCCTGCTCCAAGTCTACCTTAATCTCTTTCATCCCCTTTTCCTGCAAGCTTGGGGAGCAGATGGTTGGTGCTGATGTGGACAAAGACTGAACACATCCAGGGCCGTCCTGGGCCCTCCTCCCTGCTCTCAGGAGCATCCACCCTCAGCGAGTCCATGTTTCCAGGGGACTCAGAGTAATATTGTTCATTAACATTAACCAAGTTCTCAGCCCTAAGTGCTCTGACCAGCATCGTCCCTTTTCGCCTTCTTCCATTTTCCATATGAGGAAACTGAGGCACAGGAGAGGTTAAGTAACTTGACTGAGGACTCAGAGAGCCTGAACTCCTGGCTCCAGGGCCCAGAATTTAAATGCTACATTATTTAAAGCCATGTTACAGCCACATGCCACCACCCAGCTCCAGCGATGGGCATAGTGACCTTTCAGCACCCCGCCCTGCCTCCCAGTCAGGGACCCCGTGTCCACCCCGGGGCCTTTAATAATGACATGGACAATTTCCTGCAGCCTTAACACAGCTCCTTCAGCTCCAAAGGTGTAAGCGTTTTCCTCTGAGCTCCTCGGTCAAATTAGCCAGGCCTGCTCCACAAAGGTGGCCTTAATTGGATCTAATTTCCCAGACAGGAGGAGCCATCTATCATGCTGACAAGTTCATGTTTAAAACTTTTTAGAGATTAATTTCTTCCTCGCCCTGCCAATTAATTGACACCACCCCAGCAAGGAGCATGGCTCGGTGGGCAGACCTTTGCCAGTCTTTTCTTCCTGGCCGTAGCACTTTCACTGTCCTGACCCCCATCCCCACCTCCCTCTCAGCCCTGCACAAGCCAGAGGACAGGCCAGTGTGGTAGGAAGGAGGAGTCCTAGGGACCATTGACCCAGCTCCCTTATTTATGGTAGAATAAACCAAGCACAGAGAAGTTAAGCAACTTGCCCAAGGCCACATAGCTCAGGCAATGGGGATAAAAAGATGCATAGCACTCAGTTGCTGCCCTTGGAGAGCTTCCACAGCCCATTGGAAGGAAACCAGCATTTTCTGTTTATTGGTAGTGTCACCTATAGTTACCTAATCCTCACAACAGCTCTGATTCAAAGGCATACTAATCTTCATTCTACAGAGGAGAAACTGAGGCTCAAAGAAGTTCAGCAACTTTCCCAAGGCCAAGCATCTGGCAGGGGCCATAATCAGAATTCAAATCTGGGTCTCGCTGTCCTGCAGTATAGGCCCTTTCCTGTGGTCCAGTGAGACGGTGATGGCCTGGCTCCCGTGGTGTGCTGCAGCCACTGTCCCGGCTCACACCTGCTCCCAAGAGCCACTTGTATCCCTCTCTTCCCGGCTCCGTGCTCGGTGACTTCACGCTGGAAGTTTAAAACGGGCCCTAGTGGGGTATTTACACCATGGAAATCGGCAAGCCTTGTTTTTCTTTTGGGGAGCTGGTTGTCAAGCGTTTACTAGCACACCACTACCGGGTGACTCCCATGTTTTAGTTATACTAAAATACAAAGGAAAGCCAAACCAGGCTGACAAAAATTATGGTGTACTTTAAATGTTTATATTAATAGAATAACTTGCTTATACACTGAAAAAAATTGAAGGCAATATAATTATATGACTCAAGGTAATTAAGGAAATTAGTTTGTAGCTATTAATTCTCAACGCACTGTAGGTTGAACTGTCCAGTAATGAGTCGCAAGTCGGAACACGAGTGAAACACTTCGCGTGCTTCAGTCCTGTTGCTGTATTTCTGTGACTGTGTGGATAAACAGTGCCCGGCGCTATTCTAAGCTTTCCATGATAACTAAATCCACCCCACAACAGCCCTATGAGGCCAGTCCTGTTATTGTTCCCTTTTGACCAGATGAGGAAACTGAGGCACAGAGACTTTAAGTAACTAGTTCCAGTGATAAAGCCAGTAAGGTAAAGTCAGAAGTCTAAACGAGAGGTCCTTTGTGACTGAGCTTGAGGCCAAATGGCCCTCCTGCCCTGTTCTCCAGCCCCAACCCCTTAAGCAGCCTAGATTTTCCCACATCTGGAAACAGCTACTCCTTACGGGGTTATATTGGCCCAGCTCTGAGTGCCAGTTCCCAAGGCCTGGGTGCTGTCCCCCTCCTTCTGTGAGCACCAGCTCCCACCCTCAGCATACACGTGCATGCGCATGCACGCACACACGCACGGCCGGATCATTTGATCTTGCAAATGTCTCTCTTTCATACTCTGACTCGCCCTCCCTCCCTGACCTCTCCCTGACCACCCCAACCCTCCCTGCTGCACCCCGTCTCCTGCAGGTGAAATCACCACCACCTCCCTGCTTGACCGTGAGACCAAGTCTGAATACATCCTCATCGTGCGAGCAGTGGACGGGGGCGTGGGCCACAACCAGAAGACTGGCATTGCCACCGTGAGTGCCCACCCCTCCTGTGCTCCCCCGTCATCCTCAGGTTGCACCTCTTAGGCCTCGGGACACAAAGTGAGGCGTGTGAGAGTGGAGTGAGGGTGGCAGGTACCAACTCACTGTCAGCCAAGGTCAGCCCTGGGGTCACCGCAGCTATGGGGAAAAAATCCATTCCCACCTGGGACATGGGGCACTTGGGAGGGGCAAATATTTTCTTCCCTGCCCGCAAAAGACCAGCTGGGCAGGTAGCAGAAGGCATGAGCCCCGTAGGCCCCTCCCTGCCCTGGCACCTGCCAAGAAACAGGAGTAGGTATTCTTGCCAGGAAGAGCGGCTCAGTGCAGGAAGTGGGGCCCTGGAGGATCCCTGGGGCTTGCACCACCCCACCCTAACCCTGTGGTGCTGAGAAAGGATGTCCAGCTTCCCTACCATGAGCAAGTAGGACCCATGAAGGCCTGGAGCCCAAGGTCATGTCACCCCGCCAAGGGCACCTCAGAGAGTGGAGGCTGAAAGAAGGACATTTGAAGGTCCGGACTGAGCTCTTAGCTGCTGAAGAGTACGGGGGGGGTGGGAGTCAGTAAGACCCTATGCGGGAGAGGCTGCAGGGGACGGGCCGAGGGTTCACTCCAGCCGCCTCCCCTCCTTGATCCTCGTTTGCTCTCTTTGGCTCTCCCTGGAGAGCCCTCTCCTGCCCTCTCTCATGGCCCTCACCCTACCCGCAACAGCTGCCCCCATCCTTGTCCGGCCAGAGGGGCGGGGGTTAGTATCGCTTGGCCAGGGAAGAAAAATCCCCAGCGCCCTATTCTATCACGAGAGGCCCCTGCTAATAGGATTCACAGCTCTATAAATAATTTACCTGGATGGCAGGTGAGCAGGGAAATTGCTTGCCTTGTAGCTGAGACTGACTGGGAAGCCCAAGGGATTCTCTCAGACTCCCCACCCCAAACCTCCACCCTGTCAGTCACCTCCAGCCAACACTCGGGGTGGCGTGGGAGAAGTCCCAGGTCACAGGAAGGATGGCAGGGCATTTCATCCTTTGCCAGCCTCCTGATGGGGCTCAGAAGGGTCGTAGCTCCCTCCTGTCCTTGAAAGCCCAGGGCCTGTCCCAAGACCCCCAGTTTGGGTGGAGGTGGTGGAATTAATGCCAAGATGCCCCATAGACACCTGAGTGTGTCCCCCTCGTGGGCCCTGCCCTCACGCAGCTCAGCTAGGTGCTTCCCACAGTGCCCCTTGTGGCTTCGCAGGTCAACATCACCCTCCTGGATATCAATGACAACCACCCCACCTGGAAGGACGCTCCCTACTACATCAACCTGGTGGAGATGACCCCGCCAGACTCTGATGTGACTACGGTAAGTGGTGGTGGGACAGCAGAACTGCTGGCTGCCCTTCCGAGGGGGTGTCTGCCATTCCCTTATCAGCCCATGGGCCTGCCCACATGGGACCAATGGACTTAATGTTTCCCTCTGAGCCAGCTCCTTGGGCAGAGTTCCAGAAGCCCTCTTGCATGGTGAAAGGCGTTCAGAGGTCAGGGGAGAGCCCGCCCCCGTCCTCGGGGACAGTGGGCTGCAGGCTTTGTCAGAGGAGTGCAGGCAGCCCAGCGACAGTGCCAGGGGAGCTAGAGCTGCCTCAGCTTGTAGCCACTCCTGCCCTGAGACCCCAGGATTCTGGCCACCCCCTCAGGAGAGCCCCCACCCCTCCCGGCCAGGCAGACCCCTCCCTCAAGATGCACAGGCTTCAGCTCCACCCAGCCTTTCCTATGCCGCTCTGTCACTGCAGCCATGGGCCTGGTCAGCTCCCCACAGGCCAACTCCCAGCAAGGGGACTGAAGTTCCCCCCAGGGATCTCCTGGCATGGGATGTTCCAGGTTTGCACAGACCGCTGTGTGTGCTGTGTGTGGGTACATCGAAGTGTACCCACCGAAGTGCTGGGTGACTCGAGGTGGGGAAAGGAGACACAGCCAAAGCCTTGGGGTGTCCAGAATGGAGACCCGTGTCCTGGGGAAGCTGAAGGAAGCCACAGTTGAGCACCCCACTTGATCTGCTCTGCTCTGGGGTTCACATTTGTGAGACCTTCTCCTCCCCTCACCCTTGTGCCCCATTTGGCCTCATTTGGGGAGGCTTGTCCCAATGTCCAGCTCCACAGCCACCCACCAGCCCTAAGATGGACATGAACCTGACAGCTCATGGCAACCTGATATATTGAATGCCTGGGACATGCCAGGTGCTGTGCTGGGGGCCTCTCATGAATTCTCTCTCCTCCTCATAATGTCACGTGGCAGATGGACTCACTGCTCCCATTGGACTGTGGAGGACACAAGACTTACAGTTTGAGGGGTTTGCCAAAGCTAGTAAGGTCCCAGAGCTGGTGAGAGGTTGAGCCAGGACTCCAAACCAGCTCTATCTGACTTTGAAACCACCTGGCCCAGCCCTTCATTCCTCTGCTGACTCATGGGTGCCCTGGCAGGTGGTCTGGGCCCTGAGAACCTGGAGAGCTGGGCTGGGATGGGAGACAGACGGTAGCGTTCACACCCAGCTCTCCAGGAAGGCTGCCCCACCCTGAGCTCAGGCAGACTTGTCTCCCCACCCCAGCCCTCATCAGCCACACCCAGTAGTGACGAGGTCCACCTGGGTCCAGGTGGGAGAAGATGTCAACCTAGACAGAAGGACAAAGAGAGAGGGAGAGGGTTGGCAGTCACGCCTGTCCTGTCCTCCTTTCCCTGTGTTTAAGATCTGAATGGTTCTCAACTGGTGTTCGGGTCCCCCTCCCAGAAATTCCAGTATGATGGGGACAAAGGGTCTGGAATCTGTGGTTTTTCAAAGCCCCGAGCTGGGGGATTCCTTCCCACCCAGGGCCAGGTTTGGCAACCCCTACACTAGGCCATTTCCACGGCTCTGTCTAGGGCTTCAGATCTGATGGGTGCTCTCTGCTGCCACCTTGTGGGCACTTGGGCTCTAGCCCAGGACAACCCGGCAGGGACCCCAAGAGGGCTGGATGCCCACCTCTGAACACCTCCTTGCTTTATGTTTCTGGGAAATTCCTCCAAGAAGGAATTGGGGGGCAAGTGAGGGAAGGGTCTCTGGGAGAAAGTGGCTGCATAGGACACCAGCCAGGGTGCCATTACTGAAGGGTCCACCTGCTGGGCAAAGAGTAGGTCTGCAGCCTGGGCATTCTCAGGTCTGCTCTCAGCGGCCTCTTGGGGTTTCCCGCCTTTCCACACCTTATTCTGAGCCATGGACAGGTGTGGACAACGGGCCAGGGGCCTGCTGCCAGGACCTCCCCCTCTCCAGGAACCCCCAGCAGACCTTCCGTGAGCCCCACCAGCTTCCCTTCCCAACCTGTGTGGGAGCCAGTCTTTCCCAGAGCTCCCTGGCCCCCAGGCTCGGCCCCTGTACCTCTGGGGAAACGGACATGTGAGCCCAGCCCCCGACACAGGGTGGACGTGGACGTTCCTCCCCGGGCACAGGGTGGCCACAGGATCGGGCTACTCGAGCTTTTCAGTGGCCCCTGGGAGTGTCAAGACCTAAAAAAATATATAATGACTCATAAGTTCAAAAAAAGGGCAAAGTCAAGATTAAGATTGTTCTAGTAAAGATCTACCAAATACAGTATGACCAGTTTAATCATTATGAAATTTCGTGTTTGTAAAAATTTCATTACATTTGAGGACAAATTATAGGTTCAATTTTCTAGAATTCTTGAGAATTTTCCAGAATCCTCTGGAATTCCCAGTTACATGTGGTGACTGTCAGGACACCAGAAATCAAGAAGCCCATACATTAATCGAATTTGTCATAGCAAAGTAATTTCAAAAGGAATAGTCATAAAAACTCTTTCAAATTTTATGGCCATGAAATGTGTGTGTGCATATATATGTGGGCAGATTTTAGTACCTCTGAGGGCCCCGGGGACTTGTGAGGCCACACAGTGGTCCTGGGTGAGGTGTGAGGAAAGGGGGCTGTGCGGGAGGGAACAGCCAAGCAGAGGTGACTTCCAGAGGAGGTGATGTTTGAACAGGGCTGGCCCACTCCTGAGTCATCTCTCACACCCACCACACCCCTCCTGCCAACACACACTGGCCTCTCAGTTTCCTGAAGCCACTAAACTCTCATGAAACCTCAGAGCCTCTGCACAAGCTCTCCCCGCCCCCAAGTGTTCTTCCTCTGCTCCCCACCTCTGCTCTTTCCCTGGCTGGCTCATTCTCCTCTGTCTGTCCCAGCTTAAAATGCCACCTCCACAGAGAAGCCCACTCTGACTAACCCACCTAAAGTAGCTCTGCCCACCTCCATACTCTGATTTTTTCAGAGCTGGTCCCACAGTCTGTGTTTGTTATGTTGCTTGCTTATTAAGAGGCAATATAGCTTTGTGATTAAGTGGACAACTTCTGGTACTAAAATATCTAGGCTCTGTTCCCAGCTGTGTGACCTTGGGCAAGTTACTTAAGCTCTCTGTGATCCAATCTTCTCATCTAGAGAATGGAGATAGCTAGAGTCCCTACTGACAGTATGGTCAGTACTGTCCTGGCACACGGTGAGTGGCTGATCAGTGATGGCTCTCGTCATGGTCACTGTCATCATCTGCCTGCCCTGCTGGAATCACGCCTGTCTGTTCACTGTTGACCCCAGGGCTTAGCACAGTGCCAGGCACATTGTAAGTGTTCACAATATCTGTGAATGAAAATCGTGGAAGGACTTGCTCGCCTTTCTTCACCAGTGGACCTGGCCACCCAGCTCTGCCAGGCTGAGTTGGGTCTTCCTTGTCAGAGGGAGACCAGGGCGTGTGACGCAGGACTCTCCCCAGGACCCCTCTGGGGGGCGTGGCCCTGGGCCCTGGAGTCAGAGGTGCTGGGCGAGCCCAGGCTTCCTCAGAGCTTGTGTGCAGGGGCGTGTGCCTGTGTTCAGGAGCATTCGGAGTGGGCTGGGTGTGTGAGTGTGCACACGTGCGCTGAGGGCGTCCACCCCACAGCCCTGAGCTTGCAGAGCGGCCATCTCTGTTTGCAGGCTAGATGGGGGCCCGGCTCTCCCTCCGAGCTCCTGCAGGCTCCTTCAAGGACCTGGCTGATGGGCATTGATTTAGAGCCTTTCAAAGCCCTCCAGCAACATCGAGGAGAGGGAGAGGACTGTTCCGGTCAGGCCAGGAGAAAAATGACGGGCATGACGCGGGAAATAAATGAGAGGAGAGGGGTGAGGTTCTACAGAATGCTCAGCAGGGAGCCTGCAGGGGCCGCAGCGCCACCCTCTCCCATGCCCCACCCCACCCCATGACCAGGGGTCGGCCCAGAGGCCAGCAGTCAGTGCCCACTGCCCAACCAGGGCCGCCTGGAGGCAGCTACCCCAGCCGCCCCGGGCACTAGGGGGTGGGGAGCGGGGATTTGGGAAGAGAGAAGCCACGCCCCCAGTGAAATTGATCTCTGCATGTTTGGCAACAGGCTACTGGCCTGGACAGGCCACTTAACTGCTCTGTGCCTCAGTTTCCCCATCCAGAAAATGGGCATGAAAACCATCTCCTCCTCTAACTGGAGAGAAGCGTGGCAGAGATGCAGGGCTTGCTGGTCTCCTTCGGCCGTTAATAGGACGACTTTGCCTGGCTCGAGTTACACCTGGAGTACCTAAGAGCCCTGTTGTCACATCAGGGGTGATTGGGTCCCCATGACAGAGGCTGGGAAACTGAGGCAACATGCCCACAGCACAGTGAGGGCTCCTAGGCTGGAGGGCTGGGCCTCCCCCACCCCTGCCCCTTGGTGCAGCAAGGCTGGGGGAGGGTGGCTGAGCAGGGTGGGGTGGGAGAAGGAGCTCGTCCCCCTCTGGAGCAGAAGAGGGCCTGGAGTGGTCAGGGTTCAGCACGAGCACCAGCCTCTCCCCGCCCTCCTAGGGCCCAGGGGCAGATGGGAGCCCTCAGCCAGGGCAGCCATCTGTCTGTTATGGTCTGGTGGCCCCAGAGACACCTCCAGCTGGGGATTAAGCCAGAGGAGGGACAGATTCTGCTGCCAAAGCACAAAAGGCCCCATATCAAGTAAGACGAAGGAGCTGACGAGGCCAGACTGTCATCACTGAGTATCCTGGAATTAAGAATGACACTGTCCTGATGTGACCCCAGGGACTGCGGCCGCCTCCTCCACTGATCTTGTCCACCTCTGGTGCTGCAGTGGCCCCTGGGGGGACAAGCTGGTGGTGGGTGCCATGTTGTCCTAGGACCCCGGGAGGCCTGTAGGGTGGGAGCTGGGTTGGCCCCAAAGCTGGTGCTGTGTGACCTTGAGTCTGGCCTGGGCCTCTCTGAGTCCTGCTTTCCACTTGTGGGAGGTAGAGGGCTTGAGAAGTCCCCTGCTGAGCAGGGCCTTGGCGGGGACAGGACCTGGGAGACAATGGGCTGTGGGTCTGTTGCCCTGGGTTAGGACAGCGCTGAGCACTGACTCTTCAGGGGGTGAGGCTTACAAGAGGGGACTTAGTCAAGGGGGGCTGGAAAGTTGAAGGGGCAGCGTGTTGGGGGCCCTGTGCTAAGACCCTCCCCCTCTGGCGGATGGCGCTCCCTCCTCCAGAGAGACTCAACCCTCTCCCACCTCCAGCCTCCCCTCTTCCAGCCCCGTGACTGTCCCCACCTGCTGTGACCCCCCCCCCCCACAAACTGGGTGGATTGTCCGTGGCCCCGTCCCACGCCCTGTCCTCCCTGGTGTCATGGAGGCCTTTTCCTTTCAAATTGCCTCACGATCCAAAGCTCCGAAGGAAGGAAGAGAAGGTTTGGTGACGATGAGCCCGGTTCCCCAAACCAGGATTTCAATTCCTTCCAAAAGCTTAGCCACGGGTTCAGACTCCCTGGCCCTTCCCAGCCCCTCCTAGAAGAATTCATGGTCGTGGAGCCCCCTGCTCTCCCCAAAGCCCAGAAACACGTCACCCCACATGTCGGGAGAGGAAGGCAGTGTGGCCGGCTGGCTACTAGCACGGCTCTGGAGGAGCCCAGAGCCGCTTCCTGGCTTGGAGACCTGGGGAGCCCCACTGAGCCTCGTCTGTGAAATGGGCGTAATGATAGGCCTCCACCTCGTGAGGCTGTTGACACGGCCCGTGGGGAGGGCCTGGCGTTTATGAGGTGTTGGAAGGCTCCACATGCTGCTGTGTGCTAGGTGTTGCTTTTACGGATCAGAAGGCCGAGGCTTAAGCGGGGAAAGGGACTTACCTAAGGTCACAGCTGAGTGAGTGAAGAAACCAAGGAGCCCAAGACTTCCATTGCTGATTCATCTTCTGAACCTCCCGCCTCCCAGCCCCCAGCAGCCCCCCTGCTGGAGCCGGGAGGGAAGCCCACTCCAGGAGTCCGATCCAGGATGCCTCCTGCTCCCAGGCAGTGGGGAGCCTGGGACCTGGGCAGGAGCTCAGACAACCCAGGCCCGCAGCCTGCGGCACAGAGACTCCCTCCGTGGGCTGGGCTCAGTGGAAGGTGGGTTCCCTCCCGGGCAGGTGGTGGCCGTGGACCCAGACCTGGGGGAGAACGGCACCCTGGTGTACAGCATCCAGCCGCCCAACAAGTTCTACAGCCTCAACAGCAGCACGGGCAAGATCCGCACTACCCACGTCATGCTGGACCGCGAGAACCCCGACCCCCACGAGGCGGAGCTCATGCGCAAGATCGTCGTCTCTGTCACTGACTGTACGTGCCCCTCTGCCCCTTGCAGCCCCACATGCCTGGGCTGTGGCCCCTCACACTGGGCAGCCTGGGGACCTCCCCCAGTGACTTGTCCTCTGGTCCTAGGGCCTACCCAGGAGGGCTGTGTTTTGATTCTTAAGACTGGAGTAACACCTGCTTCCCAGTTGTGACCCCCCCACCCAGGCACCCTTGGGGAGTGGAGGGGCCTGGAGGTGCCAGGCCCAGGCTGCTTCCTGGAGGCGCCACCGGGGTGGAGGGTCAGTGGACCTGTCCCCCTCTCCCAACTCGTCTTTCTCCCTGTCCCTTTTCTCATGCAACCTCCTTCCCTCCCTGGCTCCCTCTCTCCCGGCCCCCAGGCGGCAGGCCCCCTCTGAGAGCCACCAGCAGTGCCACGGTGTTTGTCAACCTCTTGGACCTCAATGACAATGACCCCACCTTTCAGAACCTGCCTTTCGTGGCAGAGGTGCTTGAGGGCACCCCTGCGGGGGTCTCCATCTACCAGGTGAGTTTCCCTTCCCTGGCCTGAGATCTTGCTCTCCATCTCACACCTCATCCCCACCAGCCAACAAGTGGACAGTGGGTGCCCTGGGTGCCTAGCCTCAAGCTGAACACCCTGCAGGGTCGGGACGGGGGTCACCAGCCTAGACCACCAGAGGACACAGTCTGCGCAGGCTCTGAGAGCCAGTGCTCTGGGAGATGGTATGGAGGGCTTCCTGGAGGAGGAGGGGCTTGAGCTGGGTCTTGAATGACGGGTGGATTTGGAGAGGTAGAGGAAAAGCACCACAGGAGATGGATAAAGGCAGTGACAGATGGAGGAAGGGAGAGAGAGAATTCTGGAAGCCAAATCAGAGAGTTCCTCAGGGCCTGATTATGGAGGGCTAGCCTAAGACCCTCAACACCCCAAGGGGCTTCTGTAGGTGGTTCTAGAACACAAAGAAGGTCAGAGGAGAGTATAGCCAAGCACCCTCCCTCCAGGGCAGCCCCCTTCCTGTGCTCTCTCATAAGCCCCCCGGCAACTCCACACAGTGGGTGGGACTCTTCCCACTTTGCAGGAAGCTTGCAGAGACTTGCCCAAGTCCCTTTGGCCAAGAAGAGGTGGGGCCCGATCTTGAACCTGGCCCCTCTGACTCTGCTACGTGCCCTTCTGGGCAGGGAGGCCCTGAAGGTGCTGGTTCAGGGGAGATGATGCCCTAACAGGGGCTGTTTAGAAACCCTGGAAGGCCCTCATGGCTAAGAGCAAGGGCTTTGGAGTGTAACCCAAATGGGTGTGGACCCCAACTCCACCACCTGTGTGCTGTGTGACTTGGAGCAAACGACTAAACTTCTCTGGGCCTCGGTTTCTCACCTGTGAAATGGAGATCATAACAGTGCCTGTCTGGCTGTGCTCTGGGGACTCAGTCAGACACAGGTGTAAAGCGACCTGGCACTTGGACTGCAGGAGACGCACGGTAGCTGGTGGGCTTGTTATGTGTCTGTCATGAGGGTTTATACCAGAGAGACAGCAGAATCCAGTGACAGAGCCTTGGCTGGCTCCCATTCGAAGAAGGCTTGCTTGTCAGGATGCCAGCGTGGGCAAGCTGGCAGTGCCCTGCAGGCCCACTGTGCCTCAGCTCCTTCATCTGTAAAAGGAGAGAAATGGGGTTCTGTGACGGGTTCCAGGGACCATTCAGTCTCTCCAGCAGAACATTCTTCCCAAACCCCCACCAGGGGGAGCCATGATCCAAGGAACAGGAGCCTGTCCCTGGGGAGGGGTTGCCAAATAGGAGGGGGAGTGAGAGAACGAAGCAGCGCCCAGACTGGGTTCTCCAGCGGCTCACAGACAGCAGAGGAAGGAGATATCCACCAGCACAACTTCCAAGTTCACAGAGGAACTGGCTCTGAGTCAGGAGAAGATGGTTGAAGGAGCTGGGAGTGTTTAACTTGGAAACCGTCCTCAGACACAGGAGAAGGGTTCTGACTTGAGCTGCACTGTTCCCCTGGTCCCATCTAGGAACTCAGCAATCCTTCTGTTGGATATGCAGAACTTTCTCCAGAGATTAGAGCCGTGTGCAGATAAATTAGAAGTAGTGAGCCCCACATCCTGGAAAACATTCAAGCTGAGTCTGGACACCCTCTTGTCTAGTTTATTTGATGTAAGTTAGACCAGATGATCTTGACATTGTCTCTCAATCTTAAGAGTCTTTGCTTCATCCAAAGCTCTTATTTGAATTATTATTACACATTTTTCTCAAATGTCTTGAACCCTCTTCTGTAAAATTTTCAACATTTCAGGATCTTGAGTCAGGACTTCTCATATCAGGACTGGAGGTGCAGATGGGACCAGTGTAGGAATGTGAGGGGAGGCTAGCCTACACGTGGCCTCAAATGGGTTTTTTTTAGTAATAATCAATTCCTCAAGTGAGTTTTGAAAACTGACCGTTGGTATCATCTTATTTTTGTTGTTGTTTTATAAAGCAAAACAAAGCAGGGGAGGGCATCCTGTTAACTGAGGGTCCTGTGTGGTAGAGCTCCACATAATCAGAGGGCTCTTTGAGCTGTGATGACTGCTCCAGGCCAGCGTCATAGGGCCAGAGAGGGAGGGGACACTGTTGCCACACTGCAGAGTCGGAGGGCCTGGAGCCAGCTGGGTCAATGTGAGAGGGCTTCCTGGCGAGGAGAGCAGAGGATTGGAGAGGAAAGGCTGTGGGACCTGGACTCTTGTTCTAAAAAGTCCCTTCCCCACCCCCTGCCCCCTTGGTGCCTCTGGACACCTTTCAGCTCTTATGTTCTGCCCTCTAAGAGAACATCTGGGAGAGGAGGTTGGGGACAGTGGCCTTGCCTGAGGGTCTGAGGCAAGCAGGTGTATCTGGCTGGAGCCAAGCACGGGTCAGTGGGAAGGAGGGGAGGAGGGGGCACTTCTCAGGGGAGAAGCGTCAGGCCTGGTATCCCCACCCCTCACACAGCCCCTCCCCTCCCTCAGGTGGTGGCCATTGACCTGGACGAGGGCCTGAACGGGCTGGTGACCTACCGAATGCAGGTGGGCATGCCCCGCATGGACTTCCTCATCAACAGCAGCAGTGGCGTGGTGGTCACCACCACCGAGCTGGACCGCGAGCGCATCGCCGAATACCAGCTGCGGGTGGTGGCAAGTGATGCGGGCACGCCCACCAAAAGCTCCACCAGCACACTCACCATCCGAGGTGAGAGGGGTGGTGCCTCCTGCAGTGGGCTGAGCACATGGGCACAGGCCGTGGGGCAGGGCCAGGCAGGGCGGGAGCCCACAGAACTGCTGCTGTCCACCGCCCCGCAGGCACGGGCTGCCTCGCTAATGCGGCTCCCTCCTCATCTGGACCGTCAACACAGCAGAGCCTTCCTGGTCTCCACCAGCCAAAAATGCCAGCAGAGCCTCTCCCCACCTGGGAGAAGCCCCCGTCTTGGTCTCAGCCACTGCAGAGGGCTTGAGCAGGGGTGGGGCCCTGGGGGCCACAAGCAGGCAGGGCAGGTTGCAGAGTGCTCTCCCAGTCTTTGGAGGCCAGAGTTTTTATTGCGAGGTGTGAAGGGAACCTTGCCCTCCCATGTGTGTGGATCGCCTGGAATCACAATGGAAGGACATTACCCTGAAAGAGGGCAGCTGGGGCTCCCAGGCTCCCTAAGAGTCCCCACCCCACTGGGGCCCTCTCATAAATCCCACTGACTCCACTCTCTGTCGGGGTGGGGCCAGGGAGGGTCACTGTTTCTCATGCTCTCTGGCTGTATCTTTAATTCTTGGGACAAAATTGGGACATTGACATGAGCTATTGCCAAAGGGACAGGAATAACCCCAGGGAAATAAGTGCACAGTGTAACGGGCAAGATGTGGCCTGTTCTCTGGGACATGCCCGGTCGCATCTGGGCTTCTGCCCGCCTTCGTGGGGTGGGGGTTAGCTCAGCACATTCACCCTCCTTAATCACCACCAGAGATAGTGCAGACTAGAGAGTGGCGCATTCTCTCTCCTGTTGGTCCAGGCTTACCTTGTGGGTTCCTGGGGCCAGTTTGAGGACCCACTTCTGTGCCTAAGATTGACAGGGAGGATGTCGTCCTCTCAGGGAGGACCCTGGAGGATTGTTCTCTAAGGCTCAACAGAAGCCATATCACTAAATGAGCCCATCATTTCCCCTGGTGATATCACAAAGAGTAGCCAACGTGGGGTAGGAGTCATTTCACTATGAAGCCCATCTTCTGAAGAAATAGGGGCCTGGCATGAAGAGCTGAAAAATCAAATATTTAAGACATATTAGACTTTTTAGGGGGAAAAGTCCTTAAAGCCAGCTACTTTCCCTGGGATCAGGCCTCCCCAAGACTCCTAACCCCGCCACTTTCCCACTGTGTGACTTTAGACAAGTCACTCAACTGCTCTGAGCTTCTGTCTCTTCATCTGTATAGCGTATCTAATTATGGCTGCTTCATGAGGATATTATGAGGGGCCTGTGTGGTCCTGTATGAGAAGCACTTAGCATGGGCTTGGCGTGTGGGAAAAGCTGAGAAATGGTCACTGTCAACATCATCATCACCATCGTATTCATTGTCGTTGTTAGGCACATACTGGAGAGAGGTTCTGGGGTGTCCCTCCTCCCTGGGACAGCATGAGCAGCAACAAGCCCCCAGGGGAACAGGGACTGTGGGAGAGTATGGAGTTCTGGCCCGCTCTGTCTGGCCTCAGCAGGCATAGGGGCCCTCGGCTCATGACCTGGAGCTTGACTCCTGGGAAATTCGTTTGCTATTGGTCTGTGGCGTGGGCCACTGCCTTTGGAGCTGGTCTTTCGGAGCAGAAGCCAGGCAGCTCTGTGCGCCGACTCTGCCCACAGTGCTGGACGTGAACGACGAGACGCCCACCTTCTTCCCGGCCGTGTACAGCGTCTCCGTGTCCGAGGACGTGCCACGGGAGTTCCGGGTGGTCTGGCTGAACTGCACCGACAACGACGTGGGCCTCAATGCCGAGCTCAGCTACTTCATCACAGGTGCGCCCTGCCTCCCCCTGCGGCATGCGCAGCCAGCCTGGGGTGGGGCTGGGGGACAGGGAAGAGGCCCCCGTTGGCCACCGGGATTTAGCCCCTGTGGAGCCTCCCTGAGGACTTGACCCTTCCCAGGGGCTTTGTGGCTGGGTCCCTCTGCTCTGGTTCTGGGGGCCTCCTGAACCTATTGGAGGTAGGGGGAACTTACTGAGGTTTAGTCCAGGGAGAGGTGGAGCCAGTGACTCCTACGGAGGAGGCTTGCCCCCACTGCACCCCACACCAGGGTGATGAAGCAGTGACTGGAGGAATGTGGCCTCGTCCTTCCCTGAGGAACTTTACTCATGAGAATTCCCATCTGTTTAGAGGCAGATGGTTTAGATCTCTCTAAATGAAATGGTTTTAGCTCAAAAATGTCGTGTAGCTACCACCTGGAGAGCTGTGGAGAAATATCATGAGGCCATGTCCTGACTCAACAGGGGAAAGGCAGCCGTGATCAATTAGTGATGCCTGCCATGACAGTAGGCTTGGTAGGTGGTGGCAAACATGCCATGTATTAGTCATTCCTGGGTTAGAGTAGTTTTCCAGCATTCTTCAGTCCGTCACTTGAGAGATGCCAGGATGCATGGGGCAGGGGGCAGTTCTTTCACATTCCTCAGCACTCCCTGGCCATTTTACTGGCTCAGTCTTCCCTCTGTCCATGGCCTGCCTGCAGCCACGTTACACACATGCTCATGTGCATACATGTGCATGCACACACCTGCAGTGCACACACCAGCTTCCCTGACACCTCTTCCCCTGGAGCAACGAATCCCAGGCTCACAGCTTGCTGCGGCCAAGGTGACCTCCAGCCCTCTGCCTCACCTTTCTAAATCCTTTCCTTCCCCTCCATAAAGGGGCCCAGTACCCTCAGGCCAGCTCCCTGTGGTCCGGTCCTCAAGTCTGCGCCGGAAAAGACTCAGTTATCAAGACCCCCATATGGCACCAGCCATGGTTCAGCCCCTCGCACCACTTGTGTCTTAGTTCCTCCCCCGCCCCTTAGGAGCCAGATTGTGTCCCTCCTAGATGGTGCTTCAGACACTGGGGAGCAGGTACTGGAGGCTTGGGGGCGGGGGGCTTTCCCCAGGGGCAAACCATGTAAGGACAAGGGAGTACCTGGTGGCAGCCCCAAGGATAACTTCCAAGCACCCCGAAGTGTCCAGGTCCTGCTGACCTGAGAGCCCTCCCAGCCCTAGGACTCTCAGATTTTAATTCCACACATTCTGCGAGGAGCTGCGCAGTGTTCTGGTCCAAGCCGGCCCTCTGCTGCCGGAACACCGCACTGCCTGCCAGCTGGCAGGGCCAGGGTCTCCACACTGCTCTCGTGGGGCCCTTTCCTGGCTCCCTTCTACCTCGGGGAGGAGACCCTCATTCTTCTCACCTGTCCCAGAACACAGGAAGACTCAGTAACACCTGTCTCCTGTCCACCTGCCCCTGCTCTTCTCTCTGTGGAGCCTCCTGGGGTCCCCATACAGAGAGCCTGAGATGAGGGACCTGGAGTACCTTCAGCTGACCCCAAGGTCCTTGGCCACATATAAAAGCCCCAGCCCAGGTTAACCTCTCAGACACTTCTACCAGACAGACAGGCAGCAGAGTGCAGAGGGGCACAGGCTCAGCAGTCAGGCTGCCGCACTGGAGTCCTTCACCCCAAATAGGCAACCGTAACCCAGGGCAACACACACAACCTCACTGAAGGACCGTTTTCCTTCTCTGTGGAGTCAGTGATAACAAATGAGATGAAATGGTCCACATGAAGGGCCTGGCGCGTAGTAGGTGTTCAATGGAACGTTAGGCCCTGCTGATTTCAGGCATTTGGCACCCCACCTAAGCCAACACCAGCCACACCGTCATCAGAGCCCCCCGGAACCCTGTTCTCTGGGCAGTTCTGAGTGGGCAGCACAGCCTTCACTCTGGACCACCCCTGGAGTGTCCCAGCTCATGGGCAGAGGGGGTGCCACTGCCCTTTCCCTCGCCAGGAGTCCTGTTTCCTGACCAAAGCGTCATCCTCTTTTTCTCACAGGTGGAAACGTGGATGGGAAGTTCAGCATTGGTTATCGAGATGCCGTTGTGAGAACGGTGGTGAGCCTGGACCGGGAGACCACAGCCTCCTACACACTCGTCTTGGAGGCCATCGGTAGGGACCACCCCATGGCATACCACCAGCACAGCTGTTCCGGGCTGAATTCATGTAGGGTGCCCTTCCAGGGGCCAGCCAGGCCCTGAGCCAAAGCCTCTGCCCTGAGGCTGGTGAAGAAAGGGCGACCAGATGCTCAGCGTTATTACTGAGCACTTTCTGGGCGTGAGGCTCACTGCGTGGTGCTGCGTGCAAGATGCTAAGATGCTGTGGCGGGAGCTACAGGAGAGTCAGATGGGAGACCAGCATGTGGACAAATCACTGAAAAACCAGGCAAAACAAGGCAGAGAGGGAGAGAGGATGGCGCGAGGGTAGCGGACACGAAGGGCGGTGGAAACACGCGGGGGCAAGGGCGACCAAGCAAGACATCTGGGACAAAGTGGCATCTGGGAGTGCGTTTGGATCAGTTAGGACTCTTGGTCACAAATTTTAAAATAAAATAAACTGACTTCAGCAACGTGGACTCACAATGCCAGTCCCCCAGGAGATAGAGCTTCAAGTATGACTGGATTTGGGGCTCAGGAGTAGCCACCAGGCCACAGTCTCTCTGCACTGACTGGAGCTGCCTCCTGTGTGTCGGCTTCATGCTTTGGCTCACATAGTGACAAACTGTTGCCGCAGCCCCAGCCTTAATCCTCTTGGGTTCGAGTGCAGCCGTCTCCCCTGCTGAAGCCCGCAGACAGGCTCCGATAAGTTCCATCTGCCCCGGCGCCTGTCCCTGCGCCCCTCCTTGTGGTCAACAGGAGTGAGATGTGCTGGTTGGTTAGGCAGAAGTCCCATGCCCGTCCCTGGGCCTGGGGGGCAGTCAGACCTGCCTAGAACCTAGGCCTCAGGGTCGGGTTCTTGGTGGGGGGCCTTCTGGGCGTGGACTTGCTTGAGACAGCAGGATGTGCTGGTGGGCGGAAACAAGGCACGCCCCCCACCACCTGGAAGGCCAAGGAGGGCTTCAGTGTGTGGAGAAGCGGGGAGGGTGTTTCAGGCAGAGAGAGCAGTCCAGGCAAGGGCCTGGAGGTGGGGAAGCAGTGGGGGAGGCGGGGCAGCAGCCAGCCCCTCATGTGGCACACATTGGGCAGGGAGGCTCTGACCAGATGGGGACAGCCTGTGTCTGCCTAAATGTTGGGCTGGAAGTTTGGGCTTTGGTTTCCAGGCAGCAGGGAGCCCTTGAGGACCCCAGAGGGGAAGAAGGGTATGATGAGGCCTGTGTCCCCCAGATGCCCCCAGTCCTCCCAGGAGCACCCCGTTCAGTGTTTGCAGTGAGCTCTGGGTGAGAGGAATGAGCTCCATGCCTCACTCTTTCCAGCCAGCAGTCCCTCCCCAGCCCACCCATGTCCACGTGCATCTTCCCTTGGCCCTGCCCTCTCCCCATCCTGGGGCGGCCACATCACCCTCGGGAGACGCATCATCTCGCCGAGTCCAGCCCTCACGGCAGGCACTGATGGCAGGAGGAAAGGCCTCAGGCTCACGCCTTCTGTGAAGCCTGTCAGCTCACACTGTCCCCAGCCAGGGCAAGTAAGCAACACCCCCAGAGTGGCGGGAGGCAGGTCCTGGAGAGGAACCTTGGAGGGCAGATGGCCTCCCTCGGGGTGGGTGACTGCACCCCAGCATGTGGTCAGCTGACCTGGGGAAGAGGATGGAGTCAACTCTGGTCCTCAGCCAACTCCAGCTGCCCGTCCTCCTCCCTGGAATGACCGCCCTTGCCTGGACAGGCAGTGCTGGGCACAGGCTCCTTCCTCCAGGGAGGATGACCCTCCAGCTGCCTCCAGGCTGAACTGCTTTCTCGGCCCTGGGAGGGTCCTGCAGGAGACCAAAGGGCAGAACCCCTGGAGCCTCAGGCTGAGAAGAGGCAGGGCCGCCCCCCGCCCCACCCCCGCATGCTGAGCGCCTCCCGGGCCGGGTCTGTCCTGTAGGCCTGTTTGTTTGACCTGTCTTGTATTTCATAAAGAATGACAATTAGTTGTGAACATTTAAAAATCAGGAGATTTTATTTAAAAGCTCAGATATTCAATTTCTCTTGAGAAATCAGAAGCTCTCGTGTCACTGGGCCCACCTTGTGCCTGTCTCCTGTGGACGGGAGCAGAGGACAGTGGCCCCGTGAGGCGGGCCGCCAGGTGTGCCCCGTGGACCTTACCCCCCCTGCACCAGCAGCAGTTGGGTTTGTCACCTCAGCACCTGTGTCTGTTTCCTGGGCTGCTACAACAAGTTACCACAAACTTGGTGGCTTAAAAGAATGAAAATTTCTTCTCTCATGGCTCTGGAGGCCAGAAGTTCAAAATGAAGGTGTCAGCGGGCCATGTCTCCTGCAAAGGCTCTTGGGAAGAATCTGTCCTTGACCACTTGGCTCACGGCTGGAGAACTCCAGTCTCTGCCTTAACCTTACAAGGCCTCCTCTCTGTGTCAGGTCTCCCTCTGCCGTTCTCTTATAAGGACCCTTGTCACTGGATTTATGGCCCACCCACATAATCCAGGATATCGCATCTCAAGACCCTTAGCTTAATTACTTCTTCAAAAACCCTTTTTCCCAATAGGTTTACATTCACAGGTTCCCAGGGATTCAACATGGGTATATATATATATATTTTAGGGGCCCCTATTCAACCCACTTCATGCCTCAGTTTCCTCCTCTGTAAAAAGGGGTAATAATAACAGTTCCTACTTCACAGGCTTGTTGTGAGGACTAAATGAGTCAGAATGTGCCTGGGACATATTAGATATTGCTGGTGTGATTCCTAATCTGAGAAGAAAAACAGCCACCTTGCAGAGGCCAGGGTGGGGAGTGACAGCGCACATGCCCAGGGAATTTCCCCTCAGGCAGCTGCTAACCCGTCCTCCTTCACGTCCCACAGACAACGGCCCCGTAGGCAAGCGGCGCACGGGCACAGCCACTGTGTTCATCACCGTCCTGGATGTGAACGACAATCGGCCCATCTTTCTGCAGAGCAGCTACGAGGCCAGCGTCCCCGAGGACATCCCTGAGGGCCACAGCATCGTGCAGGCAGGTGGCCGTGGCCCCCTGGGGCAGGTGGCAGGCTGGGAGCAAGTAGGACCACACTGGGCTCTGAGTGCACACACGCTGGGTAGCATTGTGGCAGGGAGGGATGGAAACAGGAGAGGGTCCAGCTCCTGCTCTGGAAGTAGCCAGTGCTGTGGGGAGAGGGGGACCCAGGCTCCCTCCTCCCTCCTGGGGAGAGTAGGCTCCAGGTTTTGTAGTCAAACAGGGTCTGGCTCCCCAAAAAAACAGAAGGGAGGCCTTGGCTCCCCCTTCCCCCCTCCCCCACAGCTCTCCTCATCCCCCACCCCACCCAGAAGGGCCTTCCAGAGCAGGGAGGAGCTAGAGATGTCACATTTTCCCAGAAAGGAGTTGAGGGGAGAGAGCCAGGGCCCAGTGAGGCCCAGAACAGAGCGGCTTTCATGGGCACTTGGCGAAGCTCCCCTCCTGGGCAGTAAACAGGCACCAGAAGAAAAGGTTCCTTTGCCCAGAGAGCAGGAGCGACAGCGCTGAGGCTCGGAGGGAGAGAAGGAGGCCCTGAAAATGAGGCTGGATGCCCTCCCCACCCTGCCCTGGAGCCTCAGTGCTGGATGGGGAGGGAAGCTGGAATGACTTCCCCTCTTCACCAGCTGCAGGGTTTTCCAACTTGGAGGCTGAGCCAAAGGCAGCAAATCTAGGCCTGTCCACTGGGGCAGGCTCCCGGGTTTGGGCGGGCAGAAGAGTGGGAGGCTGGGAGCTTGCCCACCACCCTGCACTGGGGCCAGGACAGGGGCAGGAGAGATGCTGAGAGTCCAGGAGCCATGGGGATCTGCAGGAATCTGGGGCTGGTGCCAGAAGGTCCATTGCCTCTGGGCCTCAGCTCCCGGGGCTTGGAGAGCACCCCTACCACCAAAGCTGTGGTCCCGTTTCCCTGCAGCCTAACGCCTAATACCTGCCACTGCTGGCTCCCTGGTGGGTCTCCCAGGACCACCCTGGAGGTGGACATGGGGCTGTGGCCAGACCTTTGAGAGCCCCCTCCCCATCTCCAGCCTTTCCCTCCCCTTCAGGCCTCAGGGCAGCCTCACCCCCACCCCTGGTCTCCAGGAAGAGAACACCTAGTGCAAGCAGGGCCCCCTAGCCAGGGGATGACATGGTGACGGGCCGCAGGTGGAGTTCATCCTGGGCTGTCTCAGGGAGCCCTGGGGGAGGGAACCAGGAAGAGGTTAACAGGTTAGCCAGGAGGGGTCACAAAGCCCTGTGGGAGGAGGCCTGCCCCACTTTCTAAACCCAAAGAACTGGTTTCTGTTTATACAACACTCAGCCTGAAATGCTAGAGCTTGTGAGTAATACAGGGCAACCCTCATTCTCCCCTCTTCTCAGGGAGAAATTCAGGCACTGGTAACTTCTCCAAAGCACTGAAGGAAGCTTCTGGCCAAGCTGGACTCACTCTGGTGTCCAGTTGTGCTGGAAGGAGGGCACAGTGGCCTCTCCAACAGGGCCTGCTTGGAGAGAAATCTCTGCAGGGGCATCCAAGGGAAGAATAGGGCTCCCCAGGACTCCTTCAGCTTGGAGGGGTGGGGACACCCCATACTGGGCCACCCTGCACCCAGTCAACAGAGCCCCCAAACTTCTGTGCCCGGAGCTGGTGAGGCGGAGTGAGGGGTTGGACACGGTCTCGCTCTCTGCCAGCTCCCAGGCATGTAGGAAGGAGAAGACACAGGCAAGGATGACCCACACCACCAAGAGGAAGTTATCCATGTCCTCCCTCGGAGGGGTGTGTCGGGGAGGGGCAGTTCTAGGCAGGAGGTGGCTGTCAGCTGGATAGCAAAAAGGGCTTCACAGAGGGTGCCCCATGTGAAGCATAACCCACGGCCAGGCCAGGACAGGTGGTTCAGGTGCCTGGAGTTTTGGGTCAAGATGAAGCTAGACAGATAGTTTGGAGCCAGCTCCCACTGGGTGCCAAAGGCCAGACTAAGGAGTTCTGGCTTTATCCAGCCAGCAGTAGGGAGCCAACGAAGGTTTTGGAGCTGGAGAGTGGAAAGCCCGGAGAAGACTTGGCTAGCTGCACTATGGGTCACAGCAGGGTGGCGTGGGACAGCCCTGTGGTGGGGCACGAGGTGGCCCTGGCAGGTGGACGCTCTGGGGCAGGAGCTAGGCAGCTCAGATCCCCTCTGCCCAATCTCCAAATTTGGGACCCAACCAAAGTGTTTAGCCCTGGCCTTGGGAGGAAAGGTTGACGGAGTGGGATTCCAAGAAGCTCATCCTAGGGTGGGATTGCTTTGAAAGGTAGGCAGTCAATGAAGCAATTGCCAAAAACACAGCATACCAAGTGTGGCCGAGGCCTGAGGTCCCGTAGCTGCCCTGGAAAGCTCAGGACCCTCCCACCGGAGAGGAGGCCGCCTCCTTCCCTGGGCCAGGCATGGAGCCACTATAGCGTGTCCTCAGAGCCCAGGTGGCATCACCTCCAGCTGCTGGCAGTGCCTCCTGCCATTCTGACACAGCACTGGTCCTGGCCTCTGCAAGGAGCTTAACCCATTCATGATCCATCCTGACGTGGGTACATTGAAGCGGGGCCGCCAAGCTGGCCGCCAAGGTCATGATTGGCCAGGCAGTATTGAGAGCCTGCTGCTCGCCCCTCCTTCCAGCACACACCCAGGTATCAGATCTGCCCAGAGCGAGCGTGCTGGCTGCTCCCCTGGATTACTAGGCAAATGCTGGCAGGGCCAGGAAATCCGAGGAGAGGTGTCCCTGGGTTCCAGTTTGCCTCAGGCACTGAGTTGGCACAGAGATCGGGACAGTACCTTGCACCCAGTGTGGGCTGAGTATTCCACTTGGCTGGGGGGGAACCTTTGGCCATTCAGCAACCAGCACTGGAATCCGAGCTGGGCTTTAGCACGTGGAGGTAGGCAGGCCTTCTGCTGGCAAGCAGGGCACTGCTCCCTGGAGGTGGGTGGTGCCTGGTTGCCAGGTCATACCCTCTAGAACCTGAGGCCAAGGGTCCAGATGGCTGCAGGCGCTCAGTAATTGGTCCAGCAATCCTTCAGCAACAGCAGCTAGAGGGTCTGCAGAGAGGAAGGTATTCTTCCAGGGCCATCTCTGGGAAAGGCCATGGCCCTGCTCACATAGGGAACCACTGGGGGTGAGCATGTGGCCCAGGTTCTGTGGGCCGCTGCCCTCCTGCAGCCTGTGGTGCAGGGCTCTGTCCAAGGCAGGAGGATCCGGGCTGGATCCTGGATGGGGCGGCACACCCCATCACATCTTGGTAGATTCCGTACAGTCACAGTTGTGGTTGTCATCGTGGTCTGGCAGGGGTTGTTGAGGGGCCAGCCGGCCACGGTGGAAGCTGTGCAGGGAGCGGCGCAAGGAGCCCAGCCGCTTCCAGAGCCGGAGCCGGGGCTCGCTGGGTTCCCCAGGGTGGTGGGGCATGCACTCGCGAGCCTGGCGGCGGCTCGGGACCAGTGCAGCAGACTTGCAGAGGATCATGAACAACAGACAGGTGGTCAGCAGGAAGAAGATGCAGGCCAGGGCAAAGAGCACGGGGAGGAGGTCACCTGCCTCCATGGATCTCCCTGGAGTGACAGGAGCTGTGAGGAAGGCGAGGGGGCTGGGGCCCTCTGTGCTCATGGCTCCTGCAACAGGAATGGGACAGAAGCTCAAAGGCAGATCAACTGGAGCCAGGGCTGGGGAGGGAGAGGAACATTGATGGGGGCTGGGTGCTGGTAAACTAGCTGCAGATAGCATCGTGGCCATTGTACAGGTGAGAACAATGAGGCCCAGAGATGTGACCAGTGTAAGGTCACAGAGCAGATAAGTGATGGAGCTGGGCCTAAACTCAGATCATTTTTCTGCTACATTCCCCTGCCCACTTGCCGCAGAGGAGACAGGAGGGTAATGCCTTCTGGCATTTTAAAATCAATTCTCATGAATTACAATAGAGTCTTAGACCTGAAAACTTGGGATCCAAGACCAACTCATCAATAAGTTGCTCTGTGACCAGGAACAAGTCATAGATTATAGGATGCTGCAGCTGGCAAGGACCCTAGCAATTCTCTAATAAGCTGCAAACTGGGGGCCCACAGGTATGTTTCGTGGGGTCCTTGCAGGGCTTTTATAAATTTAATTTTGAATATTTTAAAAAACACAAACGAAAAACTAAAAGATTTCACATAAATATCTGAACGTCTGGCTTCCTTTGAAATTTCAGAATTTCAGTAGCGGCAACATGGGACCAGTTGCTGCCTGGCACCCAGTGGCTGGGGCTGAGCAGCATCTGCCCCCTTTAGACAGGGCTCTGGCCCCCACTCGCCACACTCCCCCATAGGCCCACTGCACACCTCACTTCACCTGCCTGGCCCCATGGGCATTCTGTTGGTGCTTCCTGATACAGTCTAACCTGCTCACATGACAACAGAAGAAACTGAGGCCCACACAAGAGGCCAAGCCCAAGGCCACACTGTGAGCCAGTGGCCAAACAAAGGCCAGGACCAGGTTTCCCATCTTCTGGCCCTGTGGCCTCGCCACCCTCTGACTCCCAACCCTCTCTCAAGGCTCACTGAGCTGCTCCGAGGACTGGTAGGAAACAACCTGCAGAAAGCAACAGAGTTCACGAGGTGGGGCTCGAAGCTCCCCAGACACCAGTCACCTGTTGTCACTTAAGATCATCCCACTAGAGGGAGCGTGACAGATGGTCCTTATAGATGGAAAATCAGGCTGAGCTTTTGGTTGAATATGTCTGAGCTAGCAGATGAAAAGGCTGGTGGAGCCTGGCGCGTAGGTAATGCGTGACCAAAGAGGACAGGTGGGCAGGTGCACTGGAGCTCACTCGCTGGGCCTCCTGCTGGCTGGAGGAGCCTCACCGGACTGTCACCAGGTGCCGGCCCCAGGTGGTTGGCTCTTCCAGTTTCCTAGGAGCAGCCAGGAATCTGGATTTTTAGGCAAACGTTCCTGATGTTTAAATGTTGGCAACAAATTCAAATTTGGTTAAGTCAAGAGAGAAAAAAACAAAACAAAACACTGCAAAGGCCAAACAAACTTGACTCCAAAAAAATTTTAAAGGCATTTGCAAATATTTAAAACACTACAACAGGCCAAACCAAACACGTAAACAGGCTACGTCCAGCCTGTGGCCAGCAGGTGTGAGCCTTGATCACTACAAACAGAGGACAGGAAATCCAAAAGAGGGTCTAACAGAAAGGAATCATTTATTTCTGTGTGACCTTGGAGCCGGTGGATGAGGGGAGAGATTGCCCTCCCTTTCCCGGCCTGCGGCTTAGTCTAACTCACAGTCGAGTTTCTAGCACCAACACTCAGCAGGAGGGAGCGCTTCAGGTCACGCCCAGGCGCTGCATGTGGTGGCAGAGCCCCTGTCGGCAGGCAGCAGAGACTAGAGTGGCCACCTGGCCCCACCCCACTGAGCCCCCGGCCCCAGCCCAGGCACTCACCAGCAGTCGCAGGACCCAACTCCCGGCTCCTGCGCCAGCCTCCTGTCTGTGTGCAGCCTCAGTGCCCAGCCGACTGAGGGCACTCCCTGCACCCCACCCCACTCCCACCCATCCCAGCATTTCCAGACAGAACATGCATAACCCCTCCTAGCTCCCAGCTGGAAACTTTGATGCCGGCCTAACTGCCCGGGGCCTCCGCCTTTCAGGCACTGGGCCTAGAGCACGCACTCCGGCCCAGCTGGCAGCCATGCGTGCGCTGGCCTTTCCTTGAATCTGAGCAGCGAGGAGGGATGGGGTGTGCCCATCGCCATCTCCCACGGGGAGAAAAATGGCCATCCCTCTTTCCTACCCTGGGCAGTGCTTGGCTGGGAGTAAGAAAAGAGCAGTCTGAAACAGAGGAAGTCTCAGTCCTTCTAGGCCTAATGTTATTTCAAGGCCTTCACATGCATCTGGAGACCTAATCAGGCTAGCAAGGCAGGTCCAGCCTTCAGCCCCTGGGGACATGATTTAATAAAAAGATAAGTGAGGCTATATTTAGCATCTGAATAGTTCCCTTGGAAGCAAGAGATTCCAAAGTGCTTAAAAACACAAGCGGCAGGGCCCGCTTGACAGGCCCGCTTGACACTCCCGCCGACCAGCCAGCAAGGCCCAACTGGTTCTGGGAAAAGGAGGCCTCCACCAGACCAAGGCTAGGAATCGTCGTGAGGGCACCAAAGCGTCTCCCTGCCCGCTGGGGCCCAGGGCATGCCACAGGCCCTGCTCTGGACATATCTCTGCAAGCTCAGTCTAGAACCTTCTTTCTTCCCTCAGAGGTCCTTTAGAGCAGGGCCTATGAGCAGAAGGGACTGAGCCCAGAGCACATCTCTCTGTGTGGCCTCAGGCTAGCCACTGCCCCTCACTGGGCCTTGTTTCCCCTCTCTGCAGAAGCAGAGGGGCTCCCCAGGTCTGAGCACACCCGCACATCCTCCCAGGAGAACCACAGCAAGGATCTGGCCCCATTTTCCTCACCAAGCTACTCCTGCAGCCCCCAGCACTGACCTCAGAGCCAGCCCTCAGCAGTCCCGAGCTGGGTGGAGAGGTCTTCTCAGCTGTCCAAGGGAGGCCCAAGGAGCACCAGGTGCCACCCACGACCCCAACACGCCCTGGGCTCTGCCGTGCCCTGAGCCCCTCAGCCAGGCTGGGCAGAATGGGCCGTCTCCCCTCACTTTCAGCTAGACCTGGCTTTGTCTAGAAGAGTTGGGGCCCTGCCTTAGGGAGGGGACAGCCAAGAGGGTAGGGATGGCAACTAGGCTGGGAAGAAGGCGGGGGAGCCGTCAGAGGAACGGAGTTCTCCTGAGCTTCCCACGGCCTGTCTCTAGCCTGTCTCCTTGGAGCCCTCTCAAGGGGTGGAGGCGCTGGGGCGATGCAGCAGGTTTCACTGCCTCTGCGGCCCCAGCTCTCACGGTCCCCCGTGGATGTTGAGTGGTACGGTCGGGTGGCAGCCAGCAGTCTGCTATTCAGTGCCTGCCAGGCTCCAGGTTACCGGGGAGAGGGTAGCCACGCAGCAGGGAGGAACAGGAAGAAAGATGGGCCTCGCAGCCCCTGAGGCCCCTCCTCCCCTCCTGCGGCGTCCCTGGGTGCCTCACCCTCCAGGCTTCTCCCTCCGCTTCCTAGTAAAGCATCTTGCCTTTGATGGTGTCTGGCTGCAGAAGGGAGGGGTGCGGGGCATTTTCAAAGGCCAAAGAGATCACAGGACAGAAAGCACAGGACTAGAGGACAGCCAAGACTGCTCCTCAAGTCTGGGTGGACCCTTGGAGACCCTCCAGGTGGTAGGCTCTCCACACACATATGCACACAGACACACACTCATGCACGCATGCCCTTCCCCCAGCTTCCTTCCTTCCTGGAAGCCAGAGCTTCCCTGGCAACCAGCTGCCTGTTTAGAAGCCTAAATTGTAAGCAGCTTCCCCATCAGGGCCTCCTAAGCTCCTAGAAATACAACATGGGGAGAGTTGTGGCTCTGCCCACACCTTTTGGAGCCCCTGTTTTTGGTATTTAGCTCCTCCTTGCCTTTAGTCCTTGACCGCAAAAGAAGCCTCCTCTGCACAGCCCCAAATGGATGGGAGCCTTCCATGGACTGTCAAAGTCTGTTAGATACTGAGGGGTCATCACATCCAGCCCCCTGTCTCTCAGATGAGGAAACTGAGGTCCAGAGAGGTGTGGCCTGGCCAAGGTCACCCATCAGTCAGTGGTGGGGCATTTGGTGCTTTCCCCTCCAAAGGGTGGGCAGGCATCTGGTGCTATGTGCAGCATCAGCCTAAAGATGTTCCCAATACCCAGAGCCCCCAGTGGGATTCCTGCATCTTACCTCCGTCCCTTCACTGCCCCTCACTTTCCTTAACCTTCTCTTCCCAAGCCGACTGGACACCTCATCTACGGCCCCCATTTTCCTGAGATGGCAGGAGGCCAAGCTCCCAGGGGGGTGCAGGCTACTGAGACAGGGAAGCATCAGGGAAAGCTCACCATGGATAGAGACGCCCAAGGGCATCCTCTGGACAGCTTGGCCCTCTTGCCCGTCCTGATCCCTCCCAGATCTGGACTGTTGAAGCACTCCAGTACATCCCTCCACCTTCTAGCTCTTAAGACTTCTCAGGGAGGGAAGAGGAAGAACCCCATAGTAAGGGGCAACCCAGCCATCCCCTCTCCAGTATAAATCAAATGGGCCTCCCAGGAGAATGTGGCATAATTCATAATGTCCAATCTTCTACATCTATCCCTGTGCCAGGCACCAGACAAGATGCTTTGCAGACATTATTTCTAATCTTCCCATCAACTCTACAAAGTTGGTTATCAGTACCCATTCTACAGATAAGGAAACTGAGGCTCAAAGGCTCATTACTTATCCATGGTCACATAGCCAGTAAGTGACAAAGCCAAGTTTTACACTTGGGCCTGCCTGACTGAGACACCTTGTTCCTTTCACTCCAACGTACTTCCCCTCCTCCCCACCATCAACATGCTTTTCAAAATCCTTAGACACACTTGGCCCCTGCGTGCCTGGGTCTCACCAGGCCCACACCTGCTGCCAGGCTCATCATTCTCATACTAGCCTCCATCCTGTCCTTTCTGTGCTCCACATTCTGCTGAGGCTCCCACTGCCCCGGAGACAAAGATCCTTTGCTATTCATTGAGGCACGTGTTCCACTCATCCAACCACATGCCTCTGCTGTGTTCCAGTGTGAACCTTTCATTCCAGACAGACCGGGGTCCCAGTCCCTTGCTCAGCCCTCCTCAGCAGCCTCTACATTTGCTCACTCTGTTTCCTGGCCTGAATATTCTTCCCAACCCTCTCTTGCTAAGCCTGGTCCTTCCCATCCTTCCAAACCAAACTCCTCCTCTGGAAACCTTTAGCCAGTCCTATCCTTGATGGCCTCTGCTGTCTAGATCTTGGCAAGTAGGAGCCCATCCCCTCTTCCCTGGATCCCCCACTGTGCCTGGCCCAGGGCTGTGCACACAGCACACACTTGTCAGAATTTGTCCAGTGTGCCAAGATGGGAGAGCCTGCATTAGGGCTTCAGGGGCAGGAAAGAAAAACTCAGTGCAAATTCACTTGGACAGAAGGGGAAGTGTGCTGGAGAGATGCTGGGATACCCCACAGACTCAAAGGAAGAGTCAAACGGGGAAAGGTGGAGGCGCAGCTGGGCCTCTGGCATCACTGGGACCGGGGAGCCAGCTACTGCAGTGCTCTGTGCTGTGTGTCCTTCACCTCTGTTTGCCGAATGTCGCCTTTATTACCTCTCACCAGAGATCTGCTACTAAGTCATTCACATATTCATTCAACAAATATGTGACCCTAGTTTCTGCCAGGATTGTTGTTCTAGAGACAAGGGATATAGCAGTGGACAAGCCCCTTTTTTTCCATGGGGAGGTAGACAGAAAGTGAAGATACAGTGTATCAGAGGCTGATGGGGGTGGGAGAAGCCAGGGTACTGGAGCGGGGGCTGCAATTTCAAACAGAATGGTCAGGGAACGCCTTGTGAGAAGATGACATTGAAGCAGAGACCTGAGGAAGTGAGAGAGGGAGCATGCAGATCTCTGGAGGGAGAGCTGACTGGGCAGCGGAAACGGCGAAGGCAAAAGCCCTGAGGCTGGCTTGCACCTGGTATTCAAGAAATAGCAAGGAGACCAGCGTGGCTAGGGTAGAATTAGTGAGAAGGGAGTGGAAGACAAGCTCAGATACTCCTACTTCTTACCACTAGGAAGACCGACACTCTTTCTCTGGGCCCAAGGTCCAAAATCCCAGAGAAAGATGTGATTAGCCCAGTTTTGCTCAGGTGCCATCTCCTGGACCAGTCACTGCTGACCATGATCAGTAAGAACCTGGCAGCCCCAGTGCACACCACAGGGTTGACGTGAGAAGGCAGAGCCAGAAGAAGTGAGAGGGTCCGGGGCATTACGAAGCAATTCACCACAAATCACACAGACAACATACCGTGGCCCTGTGGGCATCTTCCTGCATCACCTGGCAGGGGTGTTCTCTCCTTGTCTCAAGCGTACAGTGGTAGAGCAGGTGTTCAGTTCTTGGCTTGACAGGACTTGCCTTGGTGCCGGCTGTGGCTCTGCCAACAGCCTCAAGGCTGGACTCCTTGGAAAGAGGGCTGTGCACTGGGCAGTGTCTCAGAGTGAGAACAACACACTCCCAAGTCTCAGCGGAGACAGCACATAAGCCTGAGGAACAGCCATGCAAGCCGGGGTGATTGGAAACTAGACTGGAGCGATCCTGTGGGTAAATGAATATGGAGCCATTCTTTGGGAGGTGGGATTTCTGAGTTTCCACAAAGTGGCCATTACAGTAGACAGTGCCTGGCTGGGACCCAGTGTGGCCAAAATGGCTTCAGACCAAAGAAGTGTGGGCAAGAAGCAGCCACCCTAGGTGAGGCTCCTGGGATCTCAAAAGGTCGAAGGAGGGAACTGTGGAGGTACGGACTGACCTAGTCAAGCCTGGATCCAGAGAGCCCTGGTGCCATCAACCACCTTCTCCCTCATCCTCCCTAAGAACCTGGAAGAGGATCAGGGAACAGAGCTGGCAGGTGCCCTGCCACAAACAGGGCAGCATGGAGCCATCAACAGTCAGGTGTCCTCAAGCAGGATGTGAAAGACAGACATGCCCCTCTCCTCTCCCATGCCCTCAGCTCTGTGGGAAACCACAGGTTTGGGCAAGATAGGGTAGGGTGGTGTGGAGGGGGGGAAGGGCACCAGAAACTTCTCTCCCTGTGGGGTGGAATTCGAGTGACCACGTATCTTATTCTCCCTCAGCTAAAAGCCACAGATGCCGACGAGGGCGAGTTTGGGCGTGTGTGGTACCGCATCCTTCAAGGTGAGTGGGCTGCCTGGGAGGGCAAGGGCCAGCCCTTCTGCCTTTAGGATGGCAGAGCTTCTCTAGGCTGCCAAGGGTCTGGGAGGTGAAGCCAAGGAAGCCCTAAGCACTGTACACATGGGCGGGCCAGAGGGGAGAACCAGGGACATTCTCCAATCATTTGTACCAAGTTGGATGTCTTTTAAGTGAGGGTGCTGCATCTGGTTGCCATGCTCCTGAGGGTCCTCCGTCCCACAGTGCGATAGCACCAGAGGGGGGCAGTGAGTCTCATTGGACCAGCTAGAAATCACATGACCATTTGTGAACCAGTCACTATGGCCAGAGACTAAAATATGCTGATCTGCCCACTCCTGGAATCTGGGGTGAAATCACCCCTACACAAAGCACAGGGACTGAGAGTGGAGGAGGGTGGAGCCCTAGAGGAAAATCAGGGTGCTGTTACCGCAAGATGGTGAAATAGGAGCCGGACCAGCCCAGAGATGTCCACAAAATCCTCCATTCAACCACCCACAGAGAACTTGGTTTTGCTTCCTCTTTCTGCAGTGCCCCAGATCCCTTTGAAATGTTGAATCCACTGATACCTCTGGGTATGGGGGTCTCAGGGGATCCCCAGCCTTCCCTTAAGGATGGTATAAGGTGGGCTTCTGCCCACTCCCTCAAATCCTGCCTCCTTGCCATTGTGGGCTTTTGGCTAAGCTCCCAAGACCTTTGGACAGAGTCAGCATTCTTGGGGTCTGGGCCTCCCTCCTTTCCCCCCACAATCGCAGAGGCATCCTGCTGCAGGACAGAGCCCATGCATCTCCTCTGTCCCTCCACACAGGTAACCATGGCAACAACTTCCGGATCCATGTCAGCAGTGGGCTCCTGATGCGAGGGCCCCGGCCCCTGGACCGGGAGCGAAACTCATCCCACGTGCTGATAGTAGAGGCCTACAACCACGACCTGGGCCCCATGCGGAGCTCCGTCAGGGTAAGGCTTGGGGCGGGCTGGGCGGCTCGCAGACAGCCCGTCAGCAGGTTGTGAAGCCCTGCGTCTCATTCAGTGCTGACCTCAGGGCTGGGCCAAGGCCACAGCTGGACCGGAGATGGCCACCAGCTGGGGCCCAGGGTGAGCAGTGCCACTAGTGGTTCAGGTGCTGAATGATACCTGAAGCTAGGGGTGCAGTGGGGGTGCCCCAGGCTCAGCGCAGCTTGGGATCTTAGATGTGTCATTTTGCTCTGACCCTGTTTCTCCAGATGCGTGGAAGGGGGTCAATGATACTGATGTCTGTCCAAAGGATGAAAGAGGTGTCCTTACTATGCTAATCCCCTGTGTCCACACAGCTCTCTAGGGTCAGCCAAGGAAATCTCACAGATCAGATCTTGGAGATATAGATGTTGTTACCTTCATTTTACAGATAAGGAAACTGAGGCACAGAGAAGTCACTAGTGATAGAACCAGGACTAGAGCCAAGGTCTTGTGTGTCCAAGTCCAGTGTTCCTTCCACTGGAAGTGTCCCCAAATATTCCAGTCACCATTCCCAGCTGCCCCATTAAATGTATTCTTTTCTGCCCCCCCTCACTCACCTCAGGCCTCTCCCCATGCAGCTTAATTCTCCTGAAAGGTCCACAGCACACACAACTGTTCCCCAGGCTGGGCCGGTTAATGCACTCTCCTGCCCTGTGGCAGGGGCATGACTGAGATGAATGAGATGACCTCTCAAGGTCACCTCCTTTCTCACCCCACTGCACACTCAGCAGCTCACAGCCCCTTCCCCTAAACCAGTGGAAAGTGAGTCAGCCCCTAGAGTTGAAGAGTAGGAGGGAGATGGGAAAAGTCGGGGTGGGGAGCAAGCAGGGACTTTTACCCAGAACTGAGTGGGGCAGAATCGACTTCTTTTATCAGCCCCATCTCCACCCCGCTGTTTCCCCTGCCTGGAAACAATGAACAGACACCTGCCTGGGGCCACCATCATGACTGGGGGCTGAGGGGAAAGGGACTCAGTCTTGGCCCTTCTCCCACTGACGCCCCCTCAGCTGTGCCCCAGGAAGAGATGGGCACAGAAACCCGGGTCCTTACAGCTGAGACGTGCCCAGGTGGGGACCCCCAGGGGGTCAGACCTGTTAGGTTTTTATACCTTGGGGCTACTTGGAACGATTCCAGGGCCCTG
The DNA here is from genome assembly GCF_041296235.1 of Equus asinus. Lineage (NCBI taxonomy): Eukaryota > Metazoa > Chordata > Mammalia > Perissodactyla > Equidae > Equus > Equus asinus. The sequence continues at coordinate 60,404,561 of NC_091791.1, forward strand.
GTGATTGAGAGTCAAACATGGTTACCTGAACGTGCACCCAGGAAGCCCCACACAGCCCCGCTCACGTGCCTGACTGTGAGTTGCTTATTCACAGGCTGATGAGCACGCCCACATCAGAGCCTGGCCTTTGTGGGCCAGCTTCAGGCCACAGAGTGACTGACATCAGCGTAGCTTGGGTTGGCTCCCTGGACTTCAAGCTGCCTAACCACAGCCTTCCTTGTGGCCCTCTCACGCCCACCACCAGGAGCAGGCAGGCACTGCTCTCCAGGGCCTGCTCCTCTCAATGCCTCGTACTGTGGCTGCAAACATTTTTTAGTCACAAACCTTTTTAAACAAAATGGCAGCGCCACAGGGTCCTGTGTAAAACAGATACAGGCTGTGTGTCGTGCAGGGGGGGACACCCAGGCCCACACGTGCTCGGCCACCCTCCTCTGTTCCTCTCCCCATGAACCCAGAGGATAATAAACCCTCGTAGTACTTATTCTGTGCCAGGCACTTTTCTAAGTGCTTTGTGTGCTTGAACTCATTTAATCCTTCTGACAGCCTTTTGAGGTAGGCTCTGTTATTTTACCCATTTTACGGATGAAGAGATTGAGGCAAGGAGGGTTGGCCGATGTGTTTAGGGTCCCACAGCAGTAAGGGTAGAGTGGGCTTCACGTCCAGGCGCTCGGCTCCTGTCTGTCCTCTTCACCACCGCACCATGCGGCCTCAGTGAGGCTCTTTGGAGCACAGAGACTGTGGGGCCTTATCCCCAAAGAGTCATTTGAAGGTGGGAATTTGATTGCTGGTCCCTGAGGCGGGGGCTTGATGGCCCTTATAGTACACAGCCCCCACACCCCTGAGCCCCGGGAAAGCTGGGGACCTTCCTGAAGACAGTGTGGGGCCTCCAGCTTTGGAGGATCCTCTTTCCCCAGCAACAGCAGCGAAGGCTCGCAGGGACCATCCGCCTTCCCCAGTTCATGCTGCAAAGACCACAGGCAGCAGAGAGGGGGGCCAGGGCGCGTGGAGTGAAAGGGTCCTCGTAGAGACAGGGCCACACGTGCATGCACACACATCTCCTGTCTCATCCCTGTCGGAGGGCACAGCGCTGGACAGGAAGTGGGGCTGGTTCTCCAGGGAGCCCCATGCTCAGTAGCTGAGCCCTCTTGCTCAGCTAGAACTTGGCAGACCTGCGTGCTTCCTGTACATCTGTCTCTCTCAGGTTTACAAACCACACACCATTTTGCCTCCTGTCTCTGCTGCTAAAAACAAGGCTGAAACCAGCAAGAGGACAGTGGCATGCAGCCAGCCTCGTGGAGGACGGGCCACACCCAGGCTCCATGCTACCTCCCTCCTCTTTTTATCACACTGTCAGACTGGCCCTGGTTTTTGCCATGACGCTTGGAGTCATTTGGACAGACTCAAGAAGGTGAAGATGGATGGCCAGTTTCTGTTTACAGAGAGTTCCCGAAATTCATCCATGCAAATTCCCCCCGACACTCACCCCACCCAGGATCTCCCCAGCCAACTTCTTGGTGAAACCAAACTTAGAAGGTTCTGGCTTGTGAACAGCTGTGTGGGGTGGGCACTTTAGTTTGCATAGTGGATTCTGGGTGTCTGGACATGAAAGTCTGATGACCCAGCAGGGTTGCAGGAACCCCAAGAGCAGAGAAGTACAGAAACCTTTACTCTCTATGCCTCTCCTCCCCCTAGCTCTGCCACCTCAGAGTTCTCTACTAGTCAGGCCACCATTCCTGCTTCTGCCACAGAAGCTCCTTCATTTCTCTCCAGCTAATTCCCAGCTAAACCCAGAAGAGAAGCCAGGGCTGATGCCAGCAACAGCAATCAGCTGGAAACCAAATATTCGTGCTCTCAGATTGCCGTGTGCCTCAGGCCCGGCCATTAGTGCTGGTGACCACATGTGAAATCTGTGTTGTGCATCATTGCCTTGGCCCCGTTGACTCCCCCTCTGCTCTGCTGGCAAGTTCCTGCCAGCTCTGGCTCTGGGACTGGAAGGGAGTCTCTCATGGTCTGGGGCCAACTTGTCCCCAGCATAGAGGGAAGAGCAGTAGGGTTGGTAGATTGGGAACCAGGAGAAGCCCTACTCTTTTTTCCCAGCCCTCTCATTCACCGTGAGACCTTGGGCAAGTCCCTCCCTACTGTGGGCTTCTGTTCTCCCATCTGGGAAAAGAGGCAGGAGCCTGGGCCTCCCTATGGCTCCTTGAGCATCAACACTCTGTGGCTATACCTCCCCTCCCCACCACACTGGACATTCTGGACACAGCTGGTCCTGCCCTCACCTGGGCCAGACCCTCCCTGTGCTCGTGTGTGTGCTGGGGGGAGGGGCTCACAAAAGAAGGGTGGTGGTGCCGATCTCCAGCCATAAACATCTCTCTTCATAAACATCTTTTAAACTGTCTTATTTTTGTTACGCAAGACATACATGTTCACTAAACAGAAATTAGAAAGCACGAATAAGCAGTGATGAAAATTATACACAGTTCCATAGTTCAGAAATAGCCACTCTCTTGGGTGCGGTCCCCAGAAACAAATCCTGAGACGAGGATTGGTGTGAAGTGGTTAGTGGGAACTGTCCCCAGGAAAAGCCAGAAGGGGCCTGGGACCAGCAAGGAAAGGCGTGCAGCAAAGAGGAGCACAGGAAACTTTGACTCAGTCCCATGGGAGCTCTGGACAGTCACCTCAGCTGCCCTAATCAGGCGAGGAAGCCCGAGTGTTTATATTGCATGCCCATCAGTCACTGGCTAAGGGCTGCCCCAGGAGACATCATTCCCAGAGACTTCGGCTCTCTGGGTGTGTGGGTTCCAGCATCCGGGTAAGGGGGTGGGATGGGGTGGCTCCCCGACGAAGAGCCGCGAGTGCTGGCTGCTGGCCCTGAGAGGCAGGCAGGAGAAGGTGCGTGGGAGTGAAGGGGTCTGAACCCCGCGTCCTCTGCTACAACCACAGTTAACTTTTCTGTCTCTTCTCCCAGGAATATCTGGGTATTTGAATGGGGTCACTTTAAACTTTTCCAAGCACTTTGCAAGGCCTTGGCTCATTTTGTCTTCATCACAACCCTAGGAGTGGCATGGGCATGAATTATTATATTGATATTGCCGTTTCATAGCTGAGAAAGTTGATGGCCCAAAAGATTCACTAATTAGTCACAGGTCCCACAGGATTAGTAGCAGAGCCCAGAGTAAGATAAGGTTCACTCCTTAACAAATGTCTGAGCACCTGCCCTGTGCCAGGGACTGTGCAAGGTCGGGGGACACAGTGACCAGTCAGACTGCCCCAGGCCCTCTCTAAGGCTGGCCCAGGAGAGCAGTGGCCACACACACAGGCCCAGGTGGGCCCAGCCCTGGGCTTCCCCAGTCTCTACTCCACCCTGACCTTCTGGCCCTGGCCCGGCTTCCACAGGTGATAGTGTATGTGGAGGATGTCAACGACGAGGCCCCTGTGTTCACGCAGCAGCAGTACAGCCGCCTGGGGCTTCGCGAGACCGCGGGCATCGGCACGTCCGTCATCGTCGTCCGAGCCACCGACCGAGACACTGGTGAGGCTGGCAGGTGGAAGCCAGGGTGTCCCCTTCCCCAGCGTGACTCTCCCCAGCTCATCTCTCCTGCTCCTGCAGGGCCTGTCATCCTCAGGATGCCTGAGGCTCCCAGGCTGGGGAGGGCCTCCTGGGACAGTCTTGGTGGCATCCCCACCAGGTGCCTACTCCTAGGAGGACTGGAGTCCGAGGGAGTTGTCCCAGCCTCTGGGTGGAGAGAGGAGAGGTCAGTCACAGCTTGGGAAGTCCAGATTGTCATGCCAGGACCCGGCACTCCCTGCTGGTGCTGGGCAGGGCTGGGAGACAGAGAGCTGACCGAGGCCTGCTCCTCCAGCCAGCCGCGGCTCAGGCACACACAGACTTCACAGGGGCAGGGTCCTGTGCCATAGGGCAGTGGTCTTCCCTGAAGGCAGCCCGGACCTCACCAAGGGCCGTAACCAACAGGGGTGGCCACAGCAGTGCCAAATGAAGGAGAAACACGGGAGCTCACTGTGGCCCTCCTCACGGGGCTGGGCTCTCTAGGCCTGTGCCCCAGGCCAGCGATGCGGCCAGAGAGGAGCCCTTCCCTGGGGGTCTGCTGCCTCCCAGAGAGGCTCCCTGAGCTGCTGCCGGTTTCCCAGCTCCTGCCCCTCCTTCATGTCAGCTGCTCTGGTGGCTCCCAGCCCAGCCCTCTCAGCATCCACAGCTCACCTTGGTCCCGGGGTGGGGTAGAGGGAGAAAGAGGTCCGGAAGGTCTCAGGTAACGCTCTCCCTTAAATGGCGCATTTATACAGTTCAGGTCATGTATATGCTGTGCGCCATGTCATGGTTCATGACCTTTTCTGGGTCAGGAATCTGTTTGAGAAACTAGTGAAAGCTGTGGATCCCTCCCCAGAAAAATGCACGTCCCTTCAGAGAGTGCAACTAATTTCAGGGAAGTCTGGGGTTTCCTGAGTGGTTTTATAACCATTCCCCTCAAAGTCTGTGGACTTCAGCTAAGGAATCCCCACTCCAGCTCCTGGCTGCAGGATGTGTTCCCAGGCCCAGGGACTTGGGGTAGAGGGAATGGGGATAATGGGGTAAGGTGTACCTGGCACTGGAACCCTTCAGCTGGAGGGATCAGTTGAAGGCTTGGCCTCCTCTGAGGATGCTGCCCCATCTAGCACTTTCTAGATCAAAGCCCCCACTATGAGAGATCCCTAATTTCCCTACCCTCTCTTTGTCAAATACCCAAGGGAGGTGCTTGAGTTTGAATTTTGAGGCTCCAGGAGCAGAACCACCCCCCTCTGGCATATCTGTCATGCCAAGGCCAGGCCCCAGAGGAGGTGAACAGTGTATGCTGGGCCTTGCCATCCGCATAGACCTTGACCCTGTCCTCTTCCACGTCCCTTGGGATGATCTGGCCCACAGTGGTGGGGGGTGGTGCACGCTGGGTAGGCCAGCCAAGGGCCCTCACCCTGTCCCTCAGGGACAGCAGTGGGTGTGCTGTGGGCAGCTTCAGAAGCCACAGGCAGCCCCACGCCCCTCTGGGACTGCACAGCCTCTTTTGTCCTCCTGCAGGGGACGGCGGCCTGGTGAACTACCGCATCCTGTCGGGCGCGGAGGGGAAGTTCGAGGTTGACGAGAGCACGGGGCTCATCATCACCGTGGATTACCTGGACTACGAGACCAAGACCAGCTACCTGATGAACGTGTCGGCCACCGACCAGGCACCACCCTTCAACCAGGGCTTCTGTAGCGTCCATGTCACTCTGCTCAATGAGCTGGACGAGGCTGTGCAGTTCTCCAATGCCTCCTACGAGGCTGCCATCCTGGAGAACCTGGCCCTGGGCACTGAGATCGTGCGGGTCCAGGCCTACTCCATTGACAACCTCAACCAGATCACCTACCGCTTCGACGCCTACACCAGTGCCCAGGCCAAAGCCCTCTTCAAGATAGATGCCATCACGGTGAGGGAGGCTAGGGCAGGCACAGCAAGGGCCCTCCCTGCGGGCAGGGAGCTCATTTCCTTTAAAGCTAACCAACATTTACTGAGCTCCTTCTATAGGCATGGCACTCTCCTCTTTCTCATAAAGTGTCTTTGAGGTGAACATTCCTGTGACACATCTCTTTTAGTATTTAGGGGTAAGATACAGTTCATACATAGGCAACCTGGTGTCTTGTTACTAGCTAAAGCAAGCTATGCAAGTCATCATGTTTCCCTTTTTACTTTGGCTGTTAGGAAGCTCAGACATAAATTAGGTGCTTCATTGCAATAGCTAGTCTTAGCTAGGTGTCTGGTGTAGCTATCTCTTATCTACTGCCTGGATCCTACTTTCCTATCTTTGCTTTAGTGTGTCTTTTATCAGAATCCCTTTTTTGAAGATAAGCAAGGTAATAATCACTACAGTGTGCCAGGGCCTTTCATGAGGCGTATTGGGAACACAAAGATGAACAAGACCCTTCCCAGCCCTCAGAGAGTTCTCAGGCTAGAAGTAGACGTGGGAATAATCAAGGATGCAAATCAGAGCACCACAAGGGAAGATGTGAAAAGAACTACAGTAGAGGCATAATGGAGCACCTCTGGGGCCCAGAGAAGAGAGCGATCATACCTGGCAGGGGAAGCAGGAAGCCTGGCGTCTGAGTGGGATTGAGAGCGAAGTAGGATTTCCACCAGCAGAACTGCAGGGAGAGTTACGCCAGGCAGGGGGAGCATGGCAGAGGTGGGGAAGTGGGCAGAATGCTCAGGGTTAGCGAGGAGTCTGGCTTGGCCAGAGCATGGGACTGCTACGGGACAGGGCGGGCTGTGCCTGGTGGATGTGATATTGCCACTCGCCCATCTTGCCCCCTCCCTGCAGGGTGTGATCACAGTCAAGGGCCTGGTGGACCGGGAGAAAGGTGACTTCTATACATTGACAGTGGTGGCGGACGACGGTGGCCCCAAAGTGGACTCCACCGTGGTGAGTGGGTCCCTGGGTGAGAGCCCCACAGGTGCAGTCACTGCCCCAAAGCACCCCAAACCCACATCTTCACCAGCCACCCAACATGCAGGCCAGGCAGTGGGTGAGGGTTTGATAGCCCAGGGACAGCACAGTGGCCACCTGCCACACACCTTCCCAGGCAGCCTGGGCCAGGGATGAGGTCTCAGATGGGGTGGGGGAGGGGTGGCATCCTAACAGGCCATTGCTGGGAGTGGGCTGGAAGAGCGCGGACTGCTAACCAGCTGCATCTCTGCCTTTTCTCCCCCTTGGCCTCCTCCTGCCGGCTCTACCTGTAGAAGGTGAGTAGGACTGGGTCTCTCCTCTGTGCTGTTGTCTGTGGCCAGTGCTGGCTCGGTCCCTGCATGGCGCTGCACCTTCCTGCCTCTCCTGGAAGGTCCCTGCTCAGACTCGTCACGGCCTCCCTAGTCCATCCTCTCTGAGTCCAGGCCCCTCTCAGGCTCATACTGCATGTCTAGCTCTGCCTCCCTACCCTCCATGTCCTGTCAAGCCCCCATGGGGTCCTGGGGTGGAGGGTGTGCTAACAAGCAGCAGGTGGAACACACAATGGTGGGCACAATAAGGCCTCGTCTCAGCTCTGCTCCTCACTGGCTGGATGACACAGGCAAATTGCCCAGCCTCTCTGTGCTTCCCTCTGGCATGAAGATGAGGATCATGCCAGCAGCAGCACTGTCTTCCTCAGAGGATGTGAGGAAGCCAGCAGGAGATAGTGGGTAGGAAGCCCTTCGTAAACTAGGCCTGGAGGAGGTGTGATGGCGGTGGCGTCTGTAAAGGGGACCGCCTCCCCGTCTTGCGGGCTGGTGTAAGGAGCGTGTTACACTACAGTGCATGTGAGGTGGGGCACATAGTGCCCAGGCCTGAGGAGTGCTAGGCAAGGGCGCAGTGAGTCACTGCCCTCAAGGACTCTGAGTAAAGGCAGGGGGACCGCTTGCTGGGAGCACTGCAGGAGGTGACCGCTGAGGTCGTAGGGGTCAGGCAAGGTGTCAGGCAGGCGGGAGACGTGGGAGAGGTAGGCAGGTGACCTCGGGCTGGGGGGTCCACTGGGGTAGCGTCCTGCAGTGGTAATGAGAACATTTAACAATCGGTTTAGCTTGGGCCCCAGCCAGTCAGGTCCAAGGCCATCTGTAGACCACGTGGGGTGTCCAGCTCATCATCAGGCTTGGCTACAGCCACATTTTCACTCCCTGCTGAGTCCTTTTCACATTAGCCTAAAGGGATAGATCAACCCAATGTCCAGGCTAAGAGTCAATGCTGCCCCTTAGGGTCCTCCACCCCATGGCTCCCTCAGGGTGCCTGGTTCCGTGGCCCTGGCTGTGGCTTAGCTGTACCCAAAAGCCCCTCCAACCCCAGGGCCAGCGTGGGTTGAGTGAGGCTATGAGCAGCATTGAGCCCACACCTTCCCGTGGCCCCCCAGGGGTCCCAGAGGGCAGCCAGTGAGTGAGCCCTTGGGTGACAGACAGTGAGCAGGTGCTCTGTGTCCCACAGCTCCCAGCTGAGGCTCCTGGCCTTCCCTGCCAGAGGACCTAAGAGAGATGAACTGGGGCCCTCTCACTGAGCTTCAGCAGCCCATCTATGAATGGGCCCAGTAGCCCTCACCCCTGTTGTCATGTGTAGTCGGGGAGCTGAGGCCAGACAGAGCCTAACAAGCAGCAGGGATGCTCCCTGAGGCTGTGAAGCCCCCTCCGTGGACCAGGCCGCCCGCTTCCTCTGCGCCAGCTGGCGAGGGCCTCTCAGAGCACACTGCACGTGGCCCCATGTATTTCCAGTCTCTCGGCCCTCTTCTAGGAAGCAAGACCCACCTCCCTGTGCTCTGCCCTGGTTTCCTCTTAGAGGCTCCCAGGGGCCACTGCCCCAGATACACCAGCCCTGTTAGCCCCAAACTTGTTGGAGGTGCTAGGGCGGAGGCAGGCTGAGGGGCCTTTTAAAGGTGCCACCATTTCCTCTGTGAGGCCGGAACCCCCAAACCACAGCTCACCTACACCTGACTCCTCCCACCCCAGCAGCCCCCATAGGCCCTGAGAGGGATGAGGAGGCAGCAGGAAGGGGTGGGCTTGGTGGGGGGTGGCTCTGCTGCCAGAGCTCTTGAGTAACACCCTCAGGCCTTCGGGCGATGGGGGTAGATTTGGACTGCGAGGCCCTGGGTGGGGACACACACCCATATCTACTTCCCATAGAGCTTAGCACCTGCCATCTCTCCTCACCCCCTGATGCCAGCTCCCCCTCCTGGGAGCACCTTACAACATCGTTATCATCATCAGATAGTAGGCATGGAGGGAGCACCTGCTTTGTGCCAGGCTCTGGGCTGGGCTCAGTGTACAACAGGAAACCAAAGTCAGACGCAGCCCCTGCCTTCACGAGAATAAGATATAGTGGGGGAAAGACAGTGATCGAATTATCACACCAATAAACGTATGCCCCCAGAGAGCCTACAGTAAGATGTCAGGGAAATCAAGGAGGGCTTCCCTGAGGAAGTGACTCAAGCTGAGCTCCCCAGAAAGCATAGGCATTTGCACAACCAAGAGGGAAGAGTGTTTCAGGCAGAGGGAACAGCATGTGCAGAGGCCCTGTGGTGGGAGGAAGCACGGAGTACCCAAACAAGGCCTTGACAGGAGTGAGCAAGTTTGGGAGGGATCAGATCACAGGGGCCTTGTTTGGTTTTGCCCTGCAAACAGCGTGGTAGGCATTATTATGCCCATTTCACAGGTGAGCAGACTAGGGCTCTGGAACATCACAGAACTCCCTGACCAAAACTCATGCTGGCCGGGCAGAGTCCTGGTGAGTGACATCGTGCCTGCAGGCAGGGAGCAGGGCAGGGACCACCACACGCCAGTACTTTCTGTTTGCTCGTTTGCTCCTCCAGTGTCCTGGTGCCACAGGCATTCTGGTTCTTTCTTTCAGCTGAGGAAGTGGGAAATCAGAGAGGTTGAATAACTTTTGCCAAATCGCACAGCTAGTCAGTGGTGGAGTTGGGACTGTTGCGAAGCCTGGGCTTGTTGCCTGCGGTAGCTGCCTAAAGATATGGGAGCGTTGCTAGGAGCGAGAAGGGGCGAGCCTAATTAGGAAGGAGGATGAAACGGAAAGGCAACTGCAGCATGACGAGGTTCTGCAGGCTGGGTCCTGTGTACCCCGGGATGTGGGTAGGCCTGGGAACCCTGGACTCCCAGGTCTGGGGAAGGAGAGCATGGGTCCCGCCTGGGGCGGGGTGGTGGGAGGAGGCCCAACCTGGGATTCCCAAAACCTAAACCTACCCCCGCCGCACCTCAGCACCCTCATCAGTGAACCTAAGGTCACCTGTGGTTCTGCCCCGTGGCCACCCGCGGGCTGGAGGCTGTGCCCACAGCAGGGCCTTCTCTCTAGGCTGGCTACCCAGACCCTGCAGGAGAAGCCTGTGCTGCGGACACAAAACAATATGTTCTTTGCATGCAACTTGCACGTTCCGTTTTTCCCTGGTAGTTGGAAATCCCCCTCCCTTCCTCATCTGCCCTCTCCCCCGGGACCGCCCCGTGGCCCCTCCTGCTCCTGAGCCCTGTTTTCTTCCCTCTAATCCACAAGGGCAAATGAGGAGGCCTTGGGGCAATATCTGGCTGCCAGATGTGTTTTAGCTGGCCTGCACGTAATTTTTTTTCTTTAATTTTTATTAATCAGCACCTAATTCTACATAAAAATCTGGATTCCTGGTTCCTCTTGAAAAACAGGAAGCTCTGCCAGTGCCAAGTTGGCACTCCCTCCTAGATCCGGAGTGGAGTGGCCTCCATCCCCTTCAGCCAGGGCCCGGGCCTTCCCATCCTCCCAGTCCCCCCACCTCTGAGTGCCCCAGACCCTCGCTGCTCTCCGGCCCCCAGCACTGACTGTGTGCGGCCCTCCCCCACCAGACTCCTGGAGGAAGTGCGCTCAGGCCTCTGTGTAAAGTCACGATTGGCCTCCGCGGGCTCTGAAAGCTTGCTGGCATTCCAGCACCCATTGGAGGACCTGGTGGACGCTGGGGTTTGGGACCAGGGAGGGGAAGGAGGCGGTGGGTCTCTGCCATGTCCCGCCTCCCCCAGGTCTACATCACTGTGCTGGACGAGAATGACAACAGCCCCCGGTTTGACTTCACCTCTGACTCAGCAGTCAGCGTGCCCGAGGACTGCCCCGTGGGCCAGCGCGTGGCCACCGTCAAGGCCCGGGACCCCGACGCCGGCAGCAACGGGCAGGTGGGCACCAAGTGAAATAGCCCAGATCTGCCCTGTCAGTCGGGTCTCCCACAGCCCCTCAGCTGGAGGGACCTAAGCCATCCCCATGACTGAGCAGGAACCAGGTGAGCCAGGCTCTGCCCAGGCCCAGCAGGACTCCCTGCCCTTCCTCCAGCCCCCGGTCAGGGAAAGGAGGCAGAGCAGTGCAAGCTGTCGGCCCTGCCTGGGTCCAGTGAACATGGAGCCCAAAGGCTGGCCAAAGTTCAGCCCCCGACGGTGGGCTGAAAGCAGAGGGGTTCAGCTTTCCCGGTGACTCCTTTATCACCTCATCCACAAACCACACAGCATCTCACCCCTGTGGGCCAGCCTCCCCATGCCACCCCAGGTCCCAGAGAGGAAGCCCTCCTTCTCCCTCCTGCATCTCGGCCCCCATCCCACAGCAGGAAGAGCTCCCCACCACTCCAGACACCCCCAGAGCACGAGGAGGGGGTGACAGAGCATGTCAGTCTTCACACCACTTTGATCAGTCCTACGAATTGGGCGGTATGTTTGAGGAGGTTTCCACCATTTTAAAAATGCTTTCACACCCCTGGGGGGCCGAGAGATCCTAGCTTTGGAGTCAGGAGCAAGTGGGGTCACATCCTTCTTCTCTGAAGCATTTGCAAGCTGTGACCTTGCAGTCCTTCCATCTTTCGGAGCCTCCTCTCGGAACTGAAGGGAACAGCTCCCTTTGACTGGGTTGTTGTGAGTCAAACAGAATCCACGTAGCCCCAGGGCCCGTGCCTGCTCCTAGCAAAGGCTCCAGAAGTGCCAGCACCCCCCCCAACTCCCCCAACCCTGGGAAAGCTCAGGTGATGGCACTCACACCCGCCCTCCTGGTCCCTAGGCCAGTATGCTGATACCCTGCTCCGCCTCAGTGCGCCTGCCACCCCCATGAGGGACATAACCACTTCTGCATAAAACACTGTCTTTTCAAATGCCCTTGCTGAGCAGAGGGTCCAGGTGCGTCGGGGAGTGCCCCTTGGCCTGACCTGGCCACCTGTCCTCCCCACCTCCTTGCCCCTCACCCTCTCTCTTCCCCAACAGGTGGTCTTCTCCCTAGCCTCTGGCAACATCGCCGGGGCCTTTGAGATCATCACCACCAACGACTCCATTGGTGAAGTGTTCGTGGCCAGGCCCCTGGACAGAGAAGAGCTGGACCACTACATCCTCAAGGTGGGGACCAGCCCCACCCCGGGTCGCTGCTGTCCATCAGGAGAGGGCCTGGCCCATCAGCATGCTCTGGTGGTCAGCTCCCCTGCTATCACCAAGTACCGTGGGGCACACAGCACCCCTAGGGGCCAAGAGCATGAGTGAGGCTGACCCCAGAGAGGGCATCCTGGAAGTGGTCTCTGGGGACACCAGGGTTGTGCTTCTGCAGGGGCCTGAGCTCTTAGAGCACTTTCTGCTGCCCTGCAGGTGTCTTGGAAGCATCAAGGCTCCTAGGGACAGGCTCAGGCTGTGGTGAGGACTCCAGCTCATTGCTGAAAACGTTATTTGAGGCTCTTTCTCTATTTGCCAGAGAACAGATCTGAGTGCATGGAACAGAGACCTTTGGAGCTAAAGGCAGGAGCCCTGGGTCTGATCGCAGGCCCAGCATCACAGTCAGGGGCTGGCACAGCCCGGAATACAGTCAGGGGTGGGATGAGGTGGTAAAGATTGAGCACACTAGGGTGAGATCGCAAGAGGGTCCACATCAGACAAGAATTGGACAACGATTGTTTGCAGCGTGAGGCAGAAGGTGAAAGCCTCGGAGGGAGCCCAGGGCTAGCAGGCCGCCCAGGGGCAGGGACGGCCAAGTCTCTGCCCTCCAGTCCTTCCCACTGAGCAGACAGCCATTTTAGGCTCCGTCTTCCCGATCCTTGCCCACCCTGTGCCCTGATTTGAGTCATCCCCTCCTGGCAGGTTGTGGCATCTGACCGTGGCACCCCTCCACGGAAGAAGGACCACATCCTGCAGGTGACCATCCTGGACGTCAATGACAACCCGCCAGTGATTGAGAGCCCCTTTGGCTACAATGTCAGCGTGAATGAGGTAAGGGCAGCTCCAGCGCCTGTGCAGCTGGACACCCAGGCGGATGGTGGGCGTGAGCTGACCAGGAGGCACTGTCTAAATGTCTGCCTGGCCCAGTAGTCTCTCCGATCCTGGGGGTGGGGACAGTGCTCACTCATTCATAACTGTATCTCTAACGCCCAGGCCAGGTCCTGGAATGCAGTACCTTTTTGTGGTGGGGTGAAGAGGAGAGGAGAGGGAAAGAAGAAAGTGGCCTTTTACCACCAACAGGTGGTACCTGTTTACCTGTTCCTTGTTACCAGGGAACCAAGTTTACCCTGGGAGAGCTGCTTTCAAATAAAACAACGCATTTATTATTCAGTCCTAAGATTGAGCCACTGCAGGAGAATTTTTGCCCCAGCGCGGTCATGCCAGACTGGACCTTCGTGAAGGCGGGATGCACAGGGGTTTAGGGGCCAGCTCTCAGGCCAGCCTCCCTTGATTCAGACCCTGGCTCTGCCACTGACTGGCTGTGTGACCTGCACACATTCCTTCCCTGAACCTCAGTTTTCTCATCTGTAAATGGGGATGACACCAGTACCTGATTCACGGGGCATAGAGAGGATTTGATGATTAATGCAGACCCAGTATGTAGTGGGTACCCACAGAATGTTCACCACCATCATCTTTATCCTCCTCATCACTGCTCCAGGGTAGACAGAGCAAAGCTGTCTGGAGGCCCAGGTGAAGCCGCTGGGCTCCCAGGAGCCAGGTGCTAGACTTTGCTCCAGAGTCCTTAAATCTGGAGTGACCACTTTATTGCTCTCCCCCCAGAACGTGGGCGGGGGTACCGCTGTGGTTCAGGTGAGAGCCTCTGACCGTGACATCGGGATCAACAGCATCCTGTCCTACTACATCACCAAGGGCAATGAGGACATGACCTTCCGCATGGACCGCATCAGTGGCGAGATCGCCACGCGGCCTGCCCCACCAGATCGAGAGCGCCAGAGCTTCTACCACCTGGTGGTCACCGTGGAAGACGAGGGCACCCCCACCCTGTCGGTGAGTGATGGGCGGCCGTGGGCAGGAAAGGGTGGATGAGGGGCAGCTTTGCCTTCTGTGTGAGGGGAACAAGATGGGTGCGAACGGAAGGCCATGCACTTGGTGCATCCTTGACAGCTCCTTTATTGTGCCTTTAGTCTGTCGGCCTATGAGTATTTGTGGAGGGCCTGTGTGTGCAAGGCTGGGGTGCTAGTTCACCTGGGTCTGCAGCCACTCAGAGCCACTATTTGGCCCCCTTTGCTTGCATAGAGCAGCTCTATGGATGGTACAGATTGAGCCTGCATCTCAGAATCTGACTAGCTCCCACTCCACTTATCAAGCTGTACACCTGTGGGGCTACGCTGACCCGTATGGTGATGCCTCTGTGCCAAATAGGAAAAGGTGCCCTCCGCCTTCTCCCCCCCATCGTGTTGGTGTGACATGCTGTTGCAACATGAGGGTTGGAAGGGATTTCGGTCTAGCTGATGCTTGAATGAGCAGGGCTGTTGCCCAAGGCAATGTGCAAGGTTTGCAAGGTCAGAGAAGGAGGTGGGGGCCTGTGGGGCTGGATGGTGAAACAATCAGGGGTGATGGGCTGTGGTGGGAGCAGTTTGCAAGTTGAGAGTGGAGAATTTGGAAGTCAGGAGCAACGTGAGCTGGCTGCATGATCACGAGCAAGTCAGAACCTCTCAGAACATCGGTTTTGTCATCTGCAAAAGGAAGATAATATCTCCTTCGTAGGTGGTTTGAGGAATTGAATTAGCTCATGTCTGTGGAAGAGCGTGGTAAGCCCTGAGGAGGAGGACTGTGTGAGGTGTCCATCGCCGCAATAATGCTGGATCACACACCAGACCACACAGAGGGGCAGGAAAAAACCGTCGATTTATCTTCAACTTGGCAGCCTGGCCATTTAGACCTGGCTTAGCTGGGTGGTTCTTCTGCTCTCCCCTGTGTGTGTGTGGGAGCAGGGGGGCAGCTGTGTGTCAGCTGGATGGCTGTGCTACTGGGGATCGGCTGCCTATCACCTGGGGCCGTGCATCTCTCCTCTTCCAGAAGGCTTGTCTGTGCTTGTTGACATGGAGCTAGAAAAGGTCCAGGAGAGACAGCAGAAGCATGCAAGGCCTCTTGAGGCCCAGGCTTGGAACTGGAACAAGGTTACTTTTGCTACATTCTGTTGACCAAAGCAAATCACAAGACCAGCCCAGGTCCAAGGTTTGGGGAAATAAACTCTATCTTTTGAAGGAATGAGCTGCAAAGTCACATTGCAAAGAGTATGGATATAGGGAGGTGTAGAAGATTGGGGACATTTCTGTGATCTGTCTGCCCTAGGGGCCCTGACTGTAAACGAGGCCTCAGCTCTGTCTCTCTGCCACAACAGGGCGCTCTGTGCAACTTCTCCCCTGTGGACTGTGGGGGCAGGGCTGGGCTGGGCTGGGCTCTCTATCCGGAGGGTCTCTGGGGAGGATGGTGGAATTGGGCCAGTCCCAGGGAACCACATTCTGAGGAGTCCAAGAAATGGGACTAGGCTCTGGGCACCCCCTGGGCATCCTTAGCCCTGTGGCTGCCCAGTGTCACCACTAATCACCTCAGCCATTCACACCCAGTGGGCCAGACAGGCACATTTACAGGACATGTATAACTAACTGAAGGGGGAACAGTAGAAGAGTCATTTATTGTGCTGACATGGAGGGACTCAGTTTTGACATGACCCCTCCCTAATGGCACCTGGCTTCAGGAGGAATCATCTTTTTGGTCATCTCTCCAATAGCATTTAGAGATGTGTTTGGCTACAAGACATGGAAACTTAACTATGGAATTATAAATAAGTCAAAATGCATTTTTCTCACAGAACAAAAATTCTGGAGAGAATTACAAATGACGATTTCATGCTCAGTAATGTCAGAGCTATTGCTTCTTGGCCTTTCCCTTCTGGTCTCAAGATGGCTACTATAGCTCCAGCCATCATGTCAGCATTCAAGGCAGGAAGTGACAAAAAGACAAAGAACTATGCAAGCCACTTCTGCCCCTTTATCAGGAAAGCAAAAGGTTTTCCAGAACTATTCTTCAGAGTTCTACTTATGTCTTACTGGCCAGAAGAGGTTCACGTGGGCACCCTAGCTGCAAGGGAGGTTGGGAAAAATGAGGAAGAGGATTGTCAGGATTGGCTTATTACTTAGGGGCCAGATATATCACTGCCTCAAACAAAAGCAGGGCTCTGTTGGTGAGGAAGAGGTGGAGAATAGATTTTTGGTGGGCACCTGATGGCATTTGCCATGCTGCTCTTCCGCATCCTGACTGAGGCCAGGGAACACACCAGTGTCCCCCTTCCCTCCACCTCCCCATGACCACAGCCCTAGAGTTTCCCAGGGAGGCAGTCATTGAGACCCAGGACATTCTAAGACCCTGAGTTCTGGAGGCAACATCTGGCTTCCTCTTGGTTCCCAGAAGAAATGGCAATTGGAGAAATGGGAAATCACCCCAGCCACATTTAGCCACCCAAAATGGGTGGGCCCCTCCCCAAGCAGTCCCTGCAGCACACTGAAGACTGGTCCCCATGGCCAGAAAGTGTCCATCTGTTGACCAGACCCTCCGTAGAGACCTGACCTAGCCCACTGGAGACCCACGAGCACTGCCTCCTCACACGTGGGTCCCTGACATTCTGATCCTCCTTGGGGCAGGTCTCAGCTGGTACCAGCTCCCTGGGAAGGGCTGGGAAGTTAGGTGGGGAGAAATGCAGTCTCTCTCTCTCCCCTCCTCATCCTGGTCATCACCAGCTCCACTCCCAGAGCACCTTCAGGATGACTAGGATCAGGGAGGGGGTCCCCTGAGGCCATTAGCAGGGGACTATGTGTATGGCTCCTCGGCTGCAATAGGATAACAGACAAGCAGCATCAGGTACCAACTGGAAGAAGATTTAGAGGAGAAAAATTTTAAGTCAAAAAGAATCTATCCAATTTTTTTCTGCTTCTTCAGTTTAGGAAAAGGTTTCCTTTATTTGATTTTGGTAGGAGGCACCACAGTGAAGAGCTGCCATGACCACAGGAGCACAGTGAGAACCGACACTAGACCATATTTGTTCATCCGTCTGTTCATTCATTCAGCCAGTGTCCTGTGAATGCCCACTGTGTGCCAGGCACCAGACATACAGAGATGAAGGCAATGTGGTCCCTGCCACAACGAAATGCAGCTGAGTAAGGGAGGCAATGAGGACATCCATGTGCGGGGGGCCACGGGGCAGATGGGGCACTGAGAAGAGCTTGAGGAAGGCTTCCTGGAGGAGGCAACACCTGGGCAGTCCTGTCAGTCAGTCATAGTTAGCACAGCAAAGGAGGAAAGCATATTCTGGACCTGGGGATCAGCCTGAACAAAGGTGTAAGCGATGATCAGGGGGTTTCAGAGAGACACGGGGAGTTCAGGCCCATGGCAGCATTCAGAGCTGGGAGCAGGGCCCTCTCTCTATGTGTCTCCCCCATGACATTCTGCCTGTGGCATGCCCCAGGGGCTGGTCCCACTACTTTCTCAAGCGCCCCCTCTTCTCCATCCTGGCCCAGCTAAGCCAGGGTGGGGGTGGAGCAGAGGCTTGCGAGCTAGGGCCCTGTAGCCACTGCCTGGCCGTGATTGGCATTTACCTCCAAGGAGCACTGGACCTTTGAAGATTTGCTTCCACTGACTAGAGTGTCACCTCTAAACAGTGAACCCCCAGGGTCATGAGTGCCCCCAAGCACAAAAGTGAGGGCCAAGCCAGAGGTGACCATGGGAGGGCCTTTCTCTACTGTAGGGCAGGTTTCACTGGATGGGTGTTCAAGGAAGGAGGATCGTTCCAACCCCTCCTGGACCAGCCAGAGCCCTGAACATCCTCAGACTGGTCATCCTGAGGTTCCAGGAAAGGTCACCATGGTCTAATGGGGGTGAAGAGGGTGGGTGCCGGCCAGCATGTATCCATCCAGAGATGCCCAGCAGACAGACCCACACCCTGTCCTCTTGTTCCACCTGCGGTCATCTACCTGGTTCACGCTCGCCCTCACAGACCCAGGACCAACCTTCCAGTAGGACAAGGGCAAGTAAGAGTCATTCATTTATTCATTCAACACCAAATACGTGTCATACCTGTGCTGGAGGCTAGGCAGTCAGAGATGAGTTGGGCACAGTTCTGCCCTGAAGGAGCCTATAGTCTTGTGGGGGAAAGGGACAGGTAACAGAGAGCTGACACTATATGATGTGATGGGAGCTCAGAGCCAGGAGCCAGGAAAGGTTTTCTGGACAAGGCATCATTTGCATCCATGTCTTAAAAGATGAGGCTCTCTAAGCAGGGGACATGGGATTTGGCTACCAAGAGCCTCCCAAAACCAAGAGCAATCCTATCTCTGAGCCCTCCCATCTCTTGTTTTCTCCCTGGGCTGCCCTTCCCCCAGTTTCCTGAGAGCTGGGCATTCCTGCAAACAGCCGAGGCCGTCCCCACCCAGCTCTAAGTCCCGTATCACCCGGAGTTCAGAACAGCTGTGCTGCAAGGGGCATCCGGGCCAGCCCAGGCCTGTCACACAACAGTGTGCCACCCAGCCAGGGGGACTCATTGTACAGCCTCAGCCCTCTGGCTCGCTCCAGGCCACAGGCAAGGAGGCCAGGCTTGAGGGAGGGGTTAAAGTGGCCGTCAGGGAGGCCCCTGCAAGAGGAAGGGCCAGGCCCAGGGAGGAAGGACGGAAGGCAACTGGGAGGTCAGGAGCTGAACCCCAGCCACAGAGGCACCTTGGCAGGGGGATGGGGAGAGGGAGGGCCTGACCGGGCCTCCCTGCCATGCGAATCACAGCAGCAGGTTAGACAATCCCAGATAACCAGCCCTAGCTTCTCAGGCTGGCGGGGACCTTCAGAAGTCACCTGCCCAGGCAGAAGGACAGAAAATCTCCCACCACCCACTTCTGGCTCAAGAGTCGCCAGCAATCGCCCCGTGAAAGCTATGAGCTGGGGACACCGCTCTGGGCAGTTCACCTCATATCCTTAGGGCTGAGGGCTCTTCTGTTGATGAAACTTGGACCTGCTGCTGTTTGTGAAGCCCGCTTCCCCTGGCTCCAGCTCAGGAAACCCCTGCCCAGCCCCATCCCTGTGCTGCACACCAAGGACGCCAGCTTCTCTGGCCCAGCAAGATTAAATTCAGACCCTTCCCTTAGCCCTGCTCCTGGAGGCATGTTCTGCAGCTTCTCAGATGCCACACTTGCAACTGGCTCAGTTCCTCCAAGAAACCCTGGGGCTCTGTAGTCAGCTGAGAATTTCTCTCTTCCCCGTCCCCTGCCGCAAGCAAGAGGGGTGCATGGGCCGCTATGCCTACCAGGAATCCTGTGTCTTCAAGGTCGCCAGGCAGAAAGGGCAGTGGCATGAACGGATGTGGAAGGCATGGAGCCATGGGCTTGTGCGCAAAGGTTCATCTCCCAGGGCCCTGGTATGTACTGGAAGCAAGTCCAAGTCCTGGCCTGTGATGCCACTCCGTTCAGTGAAGAGGAAGGAGCACAGTGTGGGAAGTAGGAGACCAGGCTGTAGTCCCAGTTCCACATTGACTTGTGACAAGACACAAACTTTCTGGAACCTGAGTTTCCCCCTATGCATTAAATGGGGGCAATAAAGCCTCCCAGGCTTTTCTGGGTGGGGGGGAATCAAAGAAGTAGTAACACGTGTGAAAGTGGTTTGGCAAGCACGGAGTATTATAACAGAAAAGGCAGAGAGAGGGCACACATACCACCACTTCCCTATTCTGTGCCCTAGGCACACATTGCTAGCCCATGTCGGCACTTTGTCATTAAGCTCTACTGATACTTCAGAATCCCTCTCAACATGTCTTCCAGGAAGCCATGCCAATAGATCAGAATTGCAAAACAAAATGACACCTCTGCACCCTGTCCTGCACAAGCTCAGGGCATTATTGCTGTTGAGGAGATCCCAAGAGGCCCAGACGAAGCTGCTAAGAACTAGAGCTGGTGGAAAGTCAGAGGTGGCCCTGCCAGTTGTGAGTGGTCCAGAGAACAGAACCCTGGCAACCTGGTTCAGCCCATCCCCACTGGTATGCGTCAGTTGTCAGCTCTGCAACTGAGTCCATAGGGCAGGCTGCTGTTGGACCCCTGCCCTCTCAGAACTCACAGAATAGTTAGGGAGACACAGGGTCCATGCAGGAAAGAGAGGCGACAGTACAAAGCAGGGTACAGTGAATGCCCAGTGAAGGGGCCAGACGGTCAGTGCTCTCTGTGGGTCAGGACAGACACTCAGCTGGGCTGTGAGTGTCTGCTTCTCAAGAGGCCTTTGCAGCCAGCATCCTGGCTCACAACCCCAGTTCCTCTTTCTGCCCACTGCCATTCCCTTTGGGTTCTCTGAGCAAATCTCAGCCCCTAGCACAGTCAGGCCAGCCCTAGAGTGCTCCAGCAGACACTCAGGAAGGCCTCTTCCATGAGGCAGGACTACAGTGCCCAAGCTGGCGTGGAGGGTGGCAGGACCTCTGTAGCCCCCAGCCTGACCATGTCCTCCCAACTCCCCCCACCACAAAGCACTCCCAGAAGAAGGCGACCATCAGTCCTTCTACCCAAGGCTGCTGCATGTAGGAAGAAGCTCTGGCCAGCAGGACTGAGGGCAGCCTCAGGGCTGGGCTTTTGAGAAGCAGGTCCCGGGGATCCTGCACACCTACCCCAGTGCCCATCACCACAGAGCCCCCCAGGCAGGGCCAGAGTGACCCAACAGCAGCATCTCCAGTGGCCTCTGTGGCATGTTTTCAAGGAATGTCAATTCCATTCCCTTAGCCTCTTCCTTGGAGAGAATAAAGGCAGCAGGTCTTTATTAAAGACCTCGGGAGAATGTCGGGAGATGGGTTACCCAGCCATAATTCCTAATTGATCTGTTAACATGAATTAGCGCCCCAAAGCACAGATTTCCCTCTCAGGACCTCAGATAGTGCCATGATCCATGAGTCACCCACTCCAGTCCCACCCTGCCCAGCAGCCAACTTCCTGGAGGCCCCAGGGTTCCTCCCAACCCCCTTGGAAGCAAGCCCCATGTTCCCACTCCCCTGCTCTGTTCCATGCACCCCAGGAGCTGAGCCAGGGCCCGTAGGGACAGCCACCAGGGCTGGCATCTCTAGAGGCACCACGACCCCGGGGAGAGCATGGAGGGCTCCTCTGGCACCCTGCCCCTCCCCCACAGCAGGGAGGGCACCCTTAGAGCCACGGGGGTGGGGCGTGTGGTCATGGATGAAGATGGAGCCTGGAGCTCAAACTAATTTTCACTGAAAACAGGAAACCACGAAGCCGAGATGTGTTCACTTGTAAGGGTCCGGAGAGAAGAGCTGGAGGCCATGCAGGAGGAAGCTGGGGAGGAAGTGTGGTGGCTTTCTGCTCTGGGGCCTCCTCCCTCCTTCTACACAGTAGCAGCCTGGCAACCTAATTCTTAGAAGTTGTCTCTCCTCGAGGGCAGAAGCTGAGGGCTTAGCCAGGCCAACCTGCTGGGGACGGGGAGTCTGGTCTGTGGGCCTGTCCTTCACCCCTAGTGGTAGCCAGGCCCTGCCTCA
This sequence comes from Equus asinus, assembly GCF_041296235.1. Lineage (NCBI taxonomy): Eukaryota > Metazoa > Chordata > Mammalia > Perissodactyla > Equidae > Equus > Equus asinus. The sequence goes on from NC_091791.1 coordinate 60,425,828, forward strand.
AGCAGGTGTCACCTGACCTATCCCTGCCCCGTGGGCCCCCACGAGCTGTGAGAATAGCACCCTCTTTCTGTGTCAAGTGGCACTGGGTGTCCATGGCCGCAGCTGGAATAGAAGAAAGGACACCCAGGGACAAAGCGAGAGCCAGGGTTTTGGTGTTCTGGCCCCCGGAGGTGTCAGTGAGGTCCTGAGGCCCACGCTCACCCTCTCCTCAAGGCCCCCAGACACAGCAGGATGCCCACAGTGATGTATGCCCTCAGGCCTGACAAGGGAGCTTGGAAGCAGTGCCATGCATTTGGGGGGCTTCCTGGTTCTAGCTGTAGGCCTGAGGGCTCACTGCTGCTGGAGCGCCTAGAGCTGCTCCTTTCTTCCAGCCCCACTCCTGTTCCCACCCCCAGGTGGTCGGGGGCTTCTCCCTGCCTGCTGGGCCCTCATCCTGGCCTGAAGCCCTGACTCTCAGCACCCAGGCCCAGCTCAGCAGAGCCAGTGTAGGCTGCTGGCAGGTGAATGCCCTCGCAGTGCAGTGCCTGGGGCTCCTGCCAGCTCAAACCCGCCCCTCCCCATCTTAGGTCCCACCTCCCGTTTCTACCCCATAGTGTACAGACCCCCCCCCCCAACTCCTCTCCATGCTTTAAAACCCTTTAATCAAAGTTCCACAAAGGGCTCCCCTTGTATATGTGTATAAAAACAAATCCAGGTCATGCCCTGAAGCAGGAGATAGGAGTAGAGGGTGCAGAGCAGAGCAGGCACAAACCTTCTATGCACACGCCCCGCTCCTCCCACCTGACAGGTCACTCTGCAGTGAAGACTCAGTACAGACTGAATGGAAGGGAAGACCACAGACTGGGGGTCAGGGGAGGAGGGCCCCCTAAGCCTCAGGCACCTCAGAAGCAGAGTAGGGATTTAACCCAGCTCTTACAGTCCATCCACAGGGTTTGCACCTGTGGCCCATGTAGTTTTTAATAGCACCCCCTCTTCACACTGAGAAGTGTCACAGTTGGAACGGTACATGATGTGGTCACCCTCTCTTTTGACCACACTGAGCAGTGGAGGTGGGGGATGGGGAGGGCAGGGGGGTGGAGTCCTCTCCACTCACCTTCCCAGCAGGCCCCACCGGTTCTCCCTCACCCCCTCTGCGGTGGGTAGTGCAACCTCCGGCCTGGGCTCCATTGCGCAAGATGCCAGTTGGTTCACAGTGGCCACGGTGCCCCTGTGTACTTCCTGTTTCGGGGCCTCTGGCCAATGAACTCTGGGGACTAGAGTGCAGACAGTGGGAGCCTCAGATTTGCTTAACCTGTTGACAGCTCCTCAGAGAGGTTGCTAGTAGGAGGCAGCTGGGGAAGGCTCCCATGGCCCAGCGGCAGGCAGGCCCAGCCCCAGAGTCCCAAGGTTACAGAGTGAGTCTGACAGATGGGCAGCCTCAGGCGAGATGGGGAAGCTGGGTCCACCACAGTGGGGAGGAGTCTCTCCACATCTTGTCCCGTCTCATGCCTGGGAGGGTGGTACTGGGGCATCTACCCAGTGCCCATCTTGTCCCATCTATGCTGTCAGGTCCCAAGGCTCATGTCCCAGGGAGAGAGGCTGCCATAGAGCTGGAAATGTGGGGGCTTCTAGGAAGTAGGTCATTTGGCATCTGTAGCTGATGGATTTTAGGTCTCTGCAGTAGGATCCGAGCACCCCACCATCCTTGAGACAGGGGCTGAGCGATCCAATACCTTCTCCCTTCTGCCATGTAGCATCCAGAGGGGTTTAGGGTCTAGCCAGCAGAGGTATCTCAAAGAGTCTGAGCTCAGAGCAGGAGGGAGGAAACCAGGGCTAAGGCCAAGGGACCACTCAGAGAGCCAGCCTTGGCTCAATTGCACCTGCCCCAGGCCCAGCCACAACTGCTCACTGGACCCTAGCTGGTCTAGATGGCCTCAGAGTTTGGAGAGTCTGGGACAGGTTCTGCAAAAGAAAGGAGAACGGAGTGAATGTGAGGTTCCTCTGTCCTTCACCCCCAGCCCCATACCATGAGGCTGGGAGGACTCCCCAGGGAGGGTGGGGAGTGAGGCTGATGCCCTGCGGGCCTTGTGGAGGTCATGACCTTGCAGGACATAATGCTGCAAGGGTTAGGAGCGCTCACCGAGGGATGGGAAGAAGACGTCCCCGGGGCCTGGTGGAGAGAGAGGAGTGCTGGGCTCTGAAAGCAGGTGCCGCCCAGACTCCGAAGGCTGCCGCTGGGCCATGTAAGACAGTGGTGGCCGGGGCTTGGCCTCCGGGATCCCCTGGGAGGGCGGAGAGACCTCAAAGCTGGGGTTTTCAATTCCTTGAATGTTGCTGCCAGAGAATCAGAACCATAGGTCATCTGTGCTACCTGGGGTTTGGCCTCTTCCCTCCTGGCCTGCCCCACTTTTCCACACCCCTCCCTTCACCTGTGCCCCCCACCCCCACCCCCGCGCCCCAGGCCTCAGCAGCCTCTCCCAGCAGGAAGGGAGGATCCAGGGCCAGAGAGGGAGGACCATGGGCTACACTCTTCCACCAGCCCTGAGCTGAGAACATCTGACCATCTGCCCTGGGCCCAGACAGGAAGCCCTGGCTCAGAGGCACTTGCAGGACACTGGCCTCAGGAATCTGGGGACAAGTTTCTCTTTGGTCAGTAGAGTTAATGGCATGCAGATCAAATGTCTGCATAGCTTGTCTTGAGCTGAAGGGAGGGTTCTCCTCTCCTCTTCATGCATAGGAGTGGGACAACCTCTGGAGACCCCTCCAACTCTGAGACTCTAGCATGATCGCTAGCAGGAATTCCTTTGACCTGTCTTGAAAATCATCCCTTTCAAACACACAGAGGAGCTCTGGGTTTGGTGTTGCAGGTACCATGGTCAAGTTCCTGAATGTGGCTCTTTCCTGAGCATGGCTTCCATGCCAGGCTCCATGCTGCCTTCCCACCCAGGGCACACCCACACACACTCCCTACTCCCTATCCATTTCATCCCCCACCTGCCGCCCCACTCCGAGCCCAGTCAGCCTTTGCCCTTGTGGCCTGACAGCTTTCTCCCTGGGGTGCCCTGCAGGGAGGGGCCACAACTCCAGGTGTGCTGGCCTCCTTTGCATGTTTCAGTATCTGCCCAGCTCAGCTGCTTTCTCCCCCTCCCCCACGCCCAGCCAGCTGACCACTGATGCCCGAAGGTGGGTGCATGGCTCATCCAACAGCTTCGGAGCTCAGCCTGCTGGGTGATGGGTAGCAGGGAGAACAGCCAGCACAGATGTGTAGGCCTCTGTGGCAGATGGCAGATGCTCTTCTAACCAGCTGTGCTAGGCAGCTAAACAGCAGCCTACAGAAACACCTACTTCATGACAGCCAGCCCAGGACCCAGGGAGGACCAGGGAAGCCATGTTTGTGTTCTGAGCCCTGTCATGGTACAACCAGTCACCGGGGGGAGAGGGGAAAGGATCCTGGTGGAGGGGAAAGAGTCAGTCTGTCCTGGCTGAAAGGTACCCCTCCCCCTTCTGCATCAGCTCTAGCCACAGTTTGGGCATAGACATTGCCCTACAGAGCCACAGGTTGAGGAAGAGGCAAGGAGAGAGAGAGCCTGCCAAGCTTTGAGGCGGGGTGGGGCCAGTTTTCTCCAGAAGGTCTCCATGGGTCTTACCTTTCCATCCGCACCAGCTCCTGGGCACCTGGGGACGGACAGACAGAGGAGTTAGTCACAAAGGGAAGGCTTCCCCAGATAAGACCCCTGCCCCCACTGGCAGACAGCCCTGGGGAATGGGGGCAAGCTCAGGCAGGGCTGTGCTCAGCCCGGCATCCCACTTCTGTTCCTTCAGGAGGCCCGTATGGTGGTGCTCTGCGTGACTGTCCACAGGTGAGCCCTCAGTGAGCGGTCCTTTTTGACTGGTGATAAATGAAACTGGGGCTGCATTTTCTGAGCATGTAGGACAGCATCTGACCCCAGGAGACCAGAGGTGGCCGATGCTTTCTCTTGTGGTTTGACTCAAGCAGGGTAGGAGCCCCGGGATTAGGGATCAACCAAAGGCCTGGCTTCTACATTTGCTGCTTCCTGTTCAGACATTTGCCACGTTCTGGTCTTTAACCATGATTTACTGGGTGGGAGTGTTGCAAGGTCAGTTCCTAATTAGAAGGTTCCTGGTCCTCTCTGTCCCATCCTCCACATTGCCTAATAGGGTGGCTTTAGAGGTGACATCTCTTAGAGGAACCTTAGGGGGCCTGAGACCCCAGCACTTCTCAGCCATCCCACCACTTTCTGTCCTCATCCACGATGCTGCTGCCTGCCCCACTCTTGGGGTTCCCCACCCCCCAACCTGGCCACCAACCAGATGCAGCGGCCCCTACTTCCCTCTTTCTTGCAGCTCCCCATATACTCCCACAGATCTTTCTCATTGTAAGAGCTCTGCTGCTGATTACTATGGGGAAACAGATGGTGGGGGAGGGCACAAAAACAGAACACGCAGGGGAAGTTGCACAAAAGTTCCTGAAATCTCCGCAGTATCGGAATCATGGCTACCGTTTACCGGGTGACTCTGCATTGGGCCTCGTGCGATGCTCTGTGCTCCCTCAGCTCATCCTCTCCCCCGCCCTGTGGGGTAAAGATTGTTGGTCCCACTCTAGAGCTGGGGAAACTGAGCCTGCATTGAGTACTGGATAGCTTCCACACCCATTGGCCTCTGTGGCAAACCACCTTCCTCAGGGCTCCCAACACGTTCTCTTTCTTGAATGCTGAGTGCGGCTTATTCCTGAGCATGCTCCCTGTGCCAGGCTCCGTGCCAGCGTCCTGCTCGCGTGCACAAATACACTGCCCGTCCACTCCATCCCCGACCTGCTGCCCTGCTCAGGGATCCAGACCTGCTTGGCCTCTGCCCTGTTGCTGGATTCCTGGCATTTCCCAGGTGACTTCTGCTCCCTTCATTCCAGCAGCTGCTTCTCTAGCATCTAAATCGAGAAAAATGACCCAAATCTCCACTCCCTCTCCTTTTCGCACCTGGTTTCTCTAACATCATCCCCTCTGGCCTCTCTTGTGTCTGTCTCTAAGTCTTCAGTCAGACAATTCATTTCTTCTTTTTTTTTTTGGAGGGCGAGGAGGGACTGTCCTCAAAAGTATTTTTATTAGGAGATAAATTATTGACACTTTTCTGTCCATGTTAAATGTGCATATGTTAAATCTGGAGACAAGGTGCTGTGGGGTGGCTGCCTGTCACAGAGTCTCAGAGCACGTACTCAACATTGCTCACAGTGCAGCCCTCACTCGCCCACTGTATGCGCTGGCTCCCTCTTTCAGTCCAGCTCATCAGTGTCCAGTTCCTCTGTCCCTTCCTCTGGGAAGTCCTCAGACTGAAGGTGTCCCAGTGCATGCAATATGGGAGACCAGGCTGACCCCAGGCTCCCTGTGTCCACAGGACACCCTCACAATGTGCTGGCCTGGGGGTGTCCCCTCTCTGATTTTCCTTCCTCCAGCCTGGGACATGGGCAGAGCCTTAGGTCCACCTCTGGGGACCGTGTGAGGAAGGACGTGAGGCAACAAAAGCAGGAACAACCCCCCCACCATCCTCTGCCCCGAATTTGTTTTCTAGTTCCTGTTCCCTGACGGAGGCAGTGCTGTGGTCTGGAGTGAGGGGCACAGAAAGCACCTCTTTATCTGGGAGCTGAGCCTAGCGGGCATGTCTCCCTCCTCATCCCTTCCTCACCTCCATGGAAGTGCTACATGGATGAGCAGGAGCTGACAGCTGCTCTGTAGCCATTTCTCTCCCTGGTTGAGCCCCCGGGTCCTCTTTCTGCTCTAACGCCTTTATCGGTCTTCCCCCCACCACCACCACCAACCTCAAGGTATTTCTCAAGGGAGGCTGCGGGGGCTTTTGTGAGAGGAATATGGATGTCTTGAGAATAAGGGAGAAATGGCCACAGCCCCTGAGTGATCTACTGTGGGGCTCCAGGCTGGGCCCCCAGGAGAGAGGGGTGTCAAGTTGTTACGGTCCCGCCAAAGGAAATTAGGGGTGAGCCACAAGCCACCTGGTGACAAAGCAGTCCTCCCTCAGTTACCTTCTGCAGCCAGGCAGATGGGAAGAGGTGGGGGAGGCGATACAAGGGCCAAGGGCAGAGGACTTCCCACCCTACAGCTCCTGGAGGACTCGGACTGGCCGAGGCTCATGGGTGGGGTCAGAGGAAGAGCATGGGGCACTGTCACCTGCAGAGGAAGCTGAAAACGTGTTTGTGGCCATGACTTGAAGCCTGGCTCCACCACTTACTCGCTGTGCGGTTCCTTTAGCAAGTTATTTAACCTCTCTGTGCCTTAGTTTGCCCAGCTATAAAATGGGGAGAATGGTGGGATCAAACTGGTAGAGTTGTTATGAGGAATAAGTGGAGAATGCATGTGACAGGTTGGCCTGGCACCTGGCACAGCAGCCCTCCCAGTCAGGGGTTGTTAGCTGTAACATTCATGCTGATGAGCAGTTTTATGATGTGGTGAGATTATATTCCCTGGGAAAGCCTGAGTTGAAAGCTCTGAGTTTGAGTCCCAGCTCTGCCACTTAGTTAGGTAACATATGGTTAGTTAGTTAATCCCGCTGATTTTAGGTTTCTCAGCTGTAAGAGGAAGGAGTTGAACTAAGTTGTCTCCAAGATCCCTCCAAGTTCTAACAATCTGAAGGTCATTTTTGTCCCAACGATTACTGTGCTAATTACAAAACAGGCCCACCCATGCACTGAAGCAGATCCCCAAAGGATCTCTGAGTGGCAGCATTTTTATAAACCCATTTGAACTACTCCATATGATTGTTCATTCATTCAACAGATATTTATTGAGTGCCAAGCCAGCAGTGCTGGGGCTGGTGGGCACTCAGGCCCCAGAAATGACACACCTGGTCCCCTCCTCTCCCTGCCATTGAGCCCAGCTCCTCGTAGGGACTGTAGCAGCTCCCATCCCTGGTACCCAGAGGAGCTGTGCCTGCCTCTTGCCTTTGCTAATCCAAGAGCCTGGGCTGCAGGTGGGGCAGGTCACTCGCAGCCCTACCCACCCTACCGCGCCGGGATACTCACGGCGGTTGGTGGCCACCTGCCTTTGCTTGTAGACCAGGAGCAGGATGAGGGGAAGGCAGAGGATGCCTACGATGCAGGCGCCCGTAGCCAGGGCGGCAGCCGTGATGTCTGAAAGGGCAGAGAGGCAGCCAAGGTGAGGCCCCATTCCCACTGCTCCTCCTCAGGGGAAACTGAGACCCAGAGAGGGAAGGCCAGGCAGGAAGGGAACCCACCTTTACCCAGACCCTCAGTGACCTGCAAAGGCACAGAAGGTCTGGGAACCCCATTTCAAAGAGAGCCCTGTGCCTCCCCCACAGTGGCCCAGAGCACAAGAAGTGAGGCCGGGCACTTACGGTTGAGGCAGCACCACGGGAGAGAGAAAGTTCTCATCCTGGCCCACTGGGGGCAGCTTGTTCCCTGAAAAGGGACCGCAGGCCTTTCACAAGACCCATGCCACAGAGGTCAAGGCCACAAGGAGTCCAAGTGATGAAAACTTTTGGAAATAGTGGCAATGGTTGCCCAACAAGGTTAAGTGTATTAATGCACTGAAGCGCACACTTAGAAATGGTTAAAATGGCAAATTTTATGTCATATATGTTTTACCACAATTAAAGATAAATGAATAAAAAGCTGCACTCATGCCCTGAGAGATGGGTGGAGCCTCTAGAAGTGATCTCACACATACAAGTCGTGGGGAGAAAAACGGGGCGGGAACTAGAAAACCGTGATCTTCGTCTGACATTTTTAAATTTTAAACTTTCTAAATTACACAAACACAAATGTATAAATTAAAAAATATTAAAATTTTCCTCCTCCTCCTCTACCCCAGCCCCCCAAAGCAGTCATCACTGTCCGCAGTTTTCTTGTGTGTGGCCTAGATATGCTCCTTGTGTGCAGAGCATTTACACGATACGCTTTTCGTATGACACTTGCTTTTCCCACTGAGCACAGCTGGACATCTCTCTGTATCAGCACAGAGATCTACCTCATTCTGCCTAGGGCTTTATCACGTGGCTCACCCAGAATCTATTGAAGCAGTCACCTATTGGTGGGCATGTAGGTTGCTTCCATTTTTCAACATAACTAATAAAGCAGCAATGGACTCCTTGGGTATGCATCTTTGCTCTCTCAGGCAAGTACATCTGCACATAAATTCTTCCCAGTGAAAGTGCTGAGCCAAAGAGGATGTGCATTTTCTTTTAGGCAATTGCTAAATTGCCCTCCGCAAAGGTTGTACTGTTTTACGATCCCACCAGCAGCGTGAGAGGCTTGATTTATTTTAGTCCATCTGCTGACTCCAGGAGTTTAGCCGGGAACAGCCATGCCCTCAGAACCACAACCAGCGTAAACGCATTTCCTTCCCAATTTTAGCCCTTCCCAAAACGTGGGCCAAGATGCCTACCACAGTGTCAACTTGGCCCCAGGGAGCTCTGAAAAGGTGGATGGGCTGTGGTCTCAGTGCTGCCTTTGCACTAGTATTTGGGAATAAGGGCTGTCTTTATCTCATTGTATTGTGAAACAACCTGATGGTGTAAACAAGCATGGGGGTGGGGGGGTGTTCACACTGCGGAAGAGAGCAAACTGTTTTCAGGTACTTTAGTGGTACAGGAACAGTTGCTGTATGTGAACTGCAAAGCAAGTTCAACTCCACATTAAAGCAGGTTCCCCGCAGATCTGAGCAAGCCTGCATTTTGACGAGGAATATTGAAAGTAGAAGCAGTCTATAATTCTATAATTTCTAAACCTCATCATAGGACCTTACTGTGGGCACTATCTGAGAAGCTGGTTGCAAAGCGCTCTTTTCCAGTCATCACAGCAGGTCTCCCCTGGACTGGTACTAAGCAACATTTGGTGCCGTTAGTCAGGCCTCACTTACTCCAGCTCCCTGCTGGCCGTGGGCTTGGCCTGACCCCCTGCTTGACTCCTGTGCCCAGGCAAAGACGCCCCCTCTGTGGCCCCTTGAGGGGATCAGGATTTGGTTGCCTTAAAACCTGAGCTGAGAGTTGAGGCTGGGGCCCAACTGCCCTCTGAAGCCATGGGCCCCCTTGCAGAGCCCAGCCTCACCACAGCTCCCCACCTCGCACACCAAGTATGGCCATCCTCCTTGCTAGCCATCCAGAGCCAGGCTCATCCTTGGAAGGTGACCAGGCACGGGCAGAGGCAGCTGCCAGACCAGCACCGAGCAGTATGCCCGGCCCTTACACAGCAGGGTGGGATGGGAGGGGCCCCGTGTGCCCAGCGGGTCTTTGTCCAGGGCCTGCAGTACCCCGTGGGTGTATCCAGAGTATGGAGCTTGGTTGGATTCCCCAGGGAAGGGGCTAGATGAAAGCAGACCAAACATCCTGCTGTGTTGGGGGTGGGAAGGTTGCTTCACGGGGAGTTGGGCTGCCCAGTGAAAAACCACAGCCCCTCAGCAACTCAGGACTCCTTGGGCACTCACTTCCTCAGTCTTATTCCTCTTCTGTCACCTCCCCCGACCTCAGGCTGACTTGGGATTTCAGATGATTTCATAGACCAGCTACCCTCCCACTTCCCAAAGATAGCATTAGGAGACCAGAGCTGCAGTTAGAACAGAAGCACTCAAAGAGCTTCTCGGCCGGAAGTTGATCAGGTACCAAAGCTGGCTGTGAGGCACCTGTCCTAGAGCAGGGACTGGGGTCTTTCCAAAGGTAAGCAGCAGTGGAGAGCGGTACCCAGCAGCCAGCCCGGGGCCCACTAAGCACATGGGTCACCAGGCAGATGGCTCTAAGCCATTAGAAAACAGGATATGTGTCCACTGCCTGTTGCCATCTACTTGCCATGGTGCCTTGGCACAGGAGAGTGGATGAGCTGACTTGGGAAGCCAGGCCCAGCATTCTGCATTAGAAGGGATACCAGCCATCACTTCCACAGCACTTACTCTGTGCCAGGCACGGTTCTTAGCACTTTACATATAGTACCTAATTTTAGCCTCATGACAACCTGAAAATTACGTACAGTTATAATCATCTCTATTTACAGGTGAGAAAACTAAGACACAGAGAGCTTAAGAAACTTGGCTGATTTCAGGGTCTGTGCTCCTAACCACTTCACCACACTGCCTTTCACTAGAATAAACTCATTCAGATTGCAACCATGGCCCACACAGTACTTAATTTTTTCTTTAATTGAGAGTTATGTAAAATCTGGACTTCTGACTCTGCTTGAAAATGTAGTGGCTCTGGCAACCCTGAGTCCCCTCCGGGCTGCAGCAGTTGGAACCGCACTTAGAGACTGGCAGCTGGGCACTCAGCGCAGTCTCCACCCCTCCCTCCCGTCTCACTCGCCAGCTCCCTGGCCCCTGGGGCATTTGAGTTTTTGATCCCTGAGTCAGCCCCTTAGATAACACTGAAAGGGACGCACTTGCTCCCCTTTCCCAGTGGACACATGGTGCCCAGAGAGTGGAAGAGCTGCCCAAAGCCCCCACACCTCACGTACAAGTAGAGCTGTGCTGCTTCTCATCTGAGGCCTCAGCGCCAAGACTCCACCTCAGCTGTAGTCTCCAGACCTCCAGAACCAAGCGTCTGGAAGGGGATTAGAAGGAGATTCCAGAGGTCATTAAAGCTACCCCCTGCCCTCAGCAGCCAGGACAGAAGCGCACATGTCCCCTTGGCCCTCAAGGAGCCAATTCACTGTGGACAGTAGCTCAGGAACGCAGGAGCCAGGGTGGGGCGGCACACCCCCTGAATTGGAGAGGAAGGAGAATGTCACAACCTGAGAGCAGAGGCACCCACCCAGCAAGGGACAGTCAAGTTCAAGGGTCTGCCTCACCCTCTGGCTCCTATCAGCTGCACTCCTAGGATTTCCCAGTGACTTCTGTTCCCCTAATTCCAGCAGCTGCTTCTCGAGAGTCTAGATCAAGAAAGATGAACCAAATCTCGGCTCCCTCTCCATTTTGCACCTGATTTCTCTAGCATCGTCCCCTCTGGCATCTCTTGTCTCTGTCCCCAAGACTTAACTCCTATAACTAACTTTTAGAAAGTCAGTGTTGACAGAGGGCAGGGCGGCCCAGCACTCAGGCAGGTTTGCATACTAAGAATCAGGCATTCTGACATCTCCTCTTGGCTCTGGGTCTGAGAGACTGGGAGCAAGTCCCTTCACCTGTCTGAACCTCAGTCTCCCCATCTGTGAGATGGGGCGATGGCAGAGGAGACTGTCTCCAGGGCAGCTCTGCAGGAGCTCCCGGGGGAAGAAGTGGGATGGGGTTGCTCAGAGTGGAAGGAGCAATGGGGCAGTGAGCACTTATGTGCCCACCAGGTGAGGCTCAGCTGCCCTGTGCACAGGCACACCTGTGGGCATGCACAGTTGTGAGACTGCTGCGTGGGAAGGTAGGGGCCACTCAGAGGCCCCTCTCCAGCCTCACCAGGGAGCTGCTGGTGGAGGAAATGAGGACAGCAGCGGCTTGGTGCCAAGGCCACACGTGAGTTCTGCAGTGTGAGGGAGAGGGACTTGAACCAGAGACGTTCTTAGTTCCATGTGGGTCTGGCTCAGACCAAAATGTGTGTTCTAATTTTGTTCCTGGCTAGTCCTTTACTGGTTCAGAAAAACAGTAGTTTGAGTAGAAAGTCACTGTGGCTTTGGCGAGGGCTGTAGTTGAGCTGTCCCCACCCTGGCTTCAGTCTCCGTTGTGTCCTCCGGGAGGCCAGGGAGCAGTGTGCACTTTTGTATCCCCAGGGCCCAGGCAGAGGCCTGTCCACACTGCATGCCCAATAAATACTGGTGGATAGAAGGCTGTGGGAGCTGAGACCCTCCACTCTCAGAAGAGTGGGCCGCCCCTAAGACATCTCCCTTTTGCCTGCTGTGTCCAAGCTGCTGGGCATTCTTGCCTGGCCTCTGAGGGCCCAGGCGCCCCCAGAGCAGCACCCCCATCCCCCATAGGGCACCTCTCTGGGCAAACACCAGGGGACAGTGCATGTCCAGTCTCCTCCCCCGAGCTGGGAATAAGGTGAAGCAAGCACAGTCCCAGCTGTGCTACACTTGTTGGCTGTGGGAATCTGGGCAAGTCATGTCACGTCTCTGGGCCTCCATTTCCATGTATGTGAAGTGAAGATGGTGCTGTCTACTTCCCAGGGTCCTTTTAAGAATCCACTGTGATTATACTTGAAAGGACTTAGCACAGTGCCTGGCACATAGCAGAACTCCAGGACGGGTAGTTCTGCTTCCCTTCTTGAGCCTCTCCCTCCTCCCTCCCCGACACATAAGAACAAGGACATTTTAAGTAGCTGAATCCAAGTCAAGAGGACCCCCCACAGCCCTCCAACCATCCCGTGTGGCCAGAGGGCTGGCAGGCAGGAGCGGCGCCCACTGAAAACAAGCTCAGCAGCCTGTGGCACCCTGTACCTGCCAGGGCGCAGCCCCACCCAGGGAGTCAGGAGCAGGACTCTGGGAGCCTGTGCCCTCAGGCTGTGGGCCTTGGGAGGACAGTGGGCTCCTAGAGGCCGGAGCCCAGTGGCTCAGGTGAAGGAGGAAGCAAAGCGGGGGCAACAGCAGAAGAAGCAGAATGAGGGTTCCGCGAGCTGGAGTAGGGAGGCCAGAGTTCAGAATGGGGTCCTGGATGAGGACAGAGGAGAATAGAGAACCCAGAAGGGCCAAAAGGGTAGTCCCTTACTTTCACTCTCCCTGGGAGAGGGTGGGTATGCGATGCACTTGGATGGTGCTTCTTTGCCTGTGGGAGCAAAGAGAAGGATCATTAGGTGGACATTAGGCCCAGGAGGCCAGGGAGGCTTGTCCAGGGAGGTGTGTCCCTCTCCTGTCACAGGTACTCATGCTAGTGCCCACTTGGTAGCGCTGGCCCAGCTGGACCCTGCACCCCGCCCCCCACGCACACACAGGCATATTCCCACCACACAGTTGCGCGTGCCTGCCCGTTCTTATGCCACCCCCAGTGGCATATGCATACCTGCTGGCGCCCACACCTCCATCCAGTCTACAGCCCCTTGCACTCTCACCTGGACAGACACACACACACTCATGTGTTCCCCAACAGCCATTCGACCATTCACCAACTCATGCCCCAGGTCACATATCACGGCCGTGGTATTGTCATGAGCAGTCACACTCCCAGCCCAGGTTCATACACCCTCTCCCATTAAAAAGTCCCACTGTCATAAACAGAACCACATACGCCCTTCCTTTCCATCACACTCAGCTAACCAGAGAGACTGATACATAAATCTGCCCACACCGTGGCCACCTTGTCTCACACATGCACCCCTGGAGTACCACCCATATAGCATCGTACACCCTCCAGCAGTGTCACACACGGTCACACCATCAGTTACACAGCACCAGGCCCCACAGTCACACTGGCCTTCTCTCCACCTTTCCTTCCCCTTCCAGGTGAGCACACACATTATCCCCACAGTGCCACCACCCACAGGCTATCCCATCCAGGAAGCCCTCACCTCTCTGCACCTGTAGCTCCATAGCACCATGGACCCTCTGCTCTGGGTGGTGGTGCCTGATCTCCACCACCAGGCAGCAGTAGAGGCCGCCGTCCAGTGACGTCAGGTTGTGCATGGTGATGGAGAAGTTGCCATGGTGGTCAGAGACCCACTCCAGCCCATGGCGCTGGGCCAGATCCTGGCTGGTGTTGGCGGCCTGGTGGCTACTGTGGTGCGGGTGAAAGTCCTGGAATGTGACGTTGCGGATGGGCCGGCGCTCCGAGCAGGCCTGCACTTCGCCCCACGAGCTGCGGTACCATGTCTTGTAGAAGGTCACATCATGCCCTTTGGCCACAGGGCCCAAGAGCCTGCAGGTGAGGGTGACGTTCTGCCCCTCAGGACACACGTACAAGGAATACGGCGTGGTGACCTTGAAGGCTGCCACCAGACCTGCTCAGAGAGACGAGAGCCTGTCACCTGCCTGAGCCAGCGTCACTCCCAGTGCTCCCACGGTGGGGAAGAACCTTGGCCTGGGGCTCCAAAGATGTGGGTTCTCCTCAGCTGTTCCCCAGACGCAGGCGCCAGGCAAGTCAGCTGAACTCCCAGAGCCTCAGCTTCTTCTTTAGCTCTTGAACCCAACTCCATCCCTGGCTGTCTGAGAAGAGTCCCAGGAGCTTCCCCAGAGGGGGACCCTCCACCCTGGAGAAGCTGCACGAGGCGTGGGAAAGACTCTGGGCAGGCAGCAGACTGGGCCTGGCCAGCATGTGTCCATCTCTTAGGTGGAGCATGCGCCCTGGCTCCAGCTCCGCCCCCGCCCCCCGCAGGTACCATGGCTCTGCCCACATCTGGCCCCTGGCGCTTCCAGCCTCCATGCACAGCACTATCAGGTGGGAGGCAGGATGGGGAGCAGAAAGGCTGTTTTGGAACAGCAGCCCTTTGTCCTTGAACACCCCTCTGGGGGGCATCAGCACCTTTTGGCCCTTCCCACTCCTGGGGCTAGCCATGCCTTCCCATTGCCTCATCAGTGAGCACTAATGGAGCACCTACATGTGCAAGGCCTGTGCCAGGTACTACATCTCACCTGGATGCTGAACATGTGGCCTCCCCTTGGGAGCTTAACAACCTAGCTGCATTCATGACAAAGTAACCCCACGGGCTACACTGATGCCGGCCTTCAGGGCACTTGGAGGAGGAAGGACATAGCCTTCCTGGGGATGGTCAGGAGACTTTCTGAAGCAGGTAGGGTCTTCAGGGTTGATGGACAAACAGGATTTCAGCAAGTGGAGAGGGTGCCCTGGGCCAGGTGGTGGGGAAGCAGGAAAACCCATGGCGTCTGAGGGACAGGGACAGAGAATACAGGAAAGGTCATCTCGTCCCTGCACCTGTCTGCCACCCCGTCTTCTCAGAAGTGGTTTCTAGTTCCTTTAGTTGTCAGTAAGCAAATGAAGCAATCCCCTGGTCCTCCTTACCCTCCCCAGTGCCCCGGCACTGACCAGGGCGGGGTCCCGGCTCCTCTATCTGCAGTGGGAGCTTCAGTTTCCTCATGTATGCAGTGAGAAAAGGATTAGCTACAACACAGAGTCGTGAGAGGACTGAACGAGGGAAAGACGAGAACACGAGATGTGAGCTGGAATGCCGTCTGCAGACAGAGGAGGGACAGCTCCGATGGTTAGGCGTTAGTGATATTTTAATTTTAACTGGCACCTGAGGGGCTGTTGTAGGGCATGGAAGGAGAGTTAGGAAATATGTACAGAGTCCAAATGGATATGTTCTTTTGATTGCCATTGCCATTGCCTGAGCCCAAGATAACGCCACTTCCTCCTCCAGGCGGCCCTTCCTGCCTTTAGAGCCCGGGACCCACCAGCAGAATGCAAAGCCGTGCCCACTCAGGAGGGAGGCAGCCTGCTATAGCTTTGGAATTGGCCCAGCCTGCACTGGAGTCCAACAGCTGTGAGTCACTTAGACTCTGAGCCTCAGGCTCCTCACTATAAACCAGAAACAAAAACATGGACCTGCCTGCCTGCTGGAGTTGAGCAAGATTAGGAATAATTTACGTGAAGTGCCCCGAAAAGTGCCTTAGTCATCAGTGCTTGATACATGGGAGCTAGATAGGTCTCTAATTCACTTCAGCAATACAAGAAACATTTCCTAGGAGTGAAAACAGTTCTACATAATGGAATGGAGAAGCCAGCTTCAAGTTCTTTCCCACCAAGGTGTGAATGATTGATAACAGCTTGTGTCCAATCTTGGAGTGCCTGCCTATTTAAAGCAGGGTATGAGGAGGCAGCAAAGCCATGGCCCCAAAGAATATGTCTCCATGGGTGGAGTTTTAGGCCCCAGAAGGCAGGGAAGACAGACATATACCAGCGCCTCCCACTCACCCCACCCACATGTGAGAGGGAACCATGCCTGGGAGCCCCAGATTTTTGGAAAGTCATTGCCAAGGTGAGTAGAGATTTCAGAAATTCTTTAGTAAGAAGCTGGTTTCCTCCCCAGGCAGAAACATAGAAGCCCAGAGAGGGAAAATGGTTCATCTGAAGTTCTAGAGGATGTAAACTCAGAACCTGGAGCATGGGGGCTTCAGTAAAGTAGGATCTAGTTAAAACCAGAAGAAGAAACAGAAATAGCACATATTGTGTGCTATGCTAAGCACTTTATGGGCATGTTTATCAACCCTATAAGGTAAGTGTTGCTTTTATTCCCATTTCATTATGAGGAAACTGAAGCATAGAGATGCTAAGCAACTCACTGAAGATCACACAGCAAATAAATGCTAGAGTCAGAATTCAACCCAGGCAATTAGACACTAAACTGAAAAAAAAAAAGGTTCAGAAACTGGCAGCCCACAGGCCACATCCAGCCTTCAGACACATTTTATTTGACCCTCAAAATATTTTACATTTTTTTTTGAGATGGCCAACATTTAAAAACCAGGAATTTGATATAAAAATTCTGACTTCTAGCTTCTCTTTGAAAATCAGAAGATTAACACTAGACCAGCTTTCCTACAAGGCAACCATCAGCTGGGGCTGAGTAGCAGCCTCCCCTTTAGACAGGGCACTGCTGTTCCAGTTGCCACAGTCCCCACTACTCCCTAATGTTTCCACCTGGCCTGCTTCACTCTCTCACCATATTTGCTTGGCCCTGTGGACATCTGAGTTTTTGACCCATGAGTGTGGCTCCTTGGGCTAGCCAGGGAGGGACTCCACTGCCCAAGCCTAACGTCCTACAGATATGACCCTCAGGCTCAGAGAGGAGAAGATCCACCCAGTAGAAGGTCCCCAGTAGAAGCCTGGAAGAGCAGGGACTAACCAAGTCTCCTCCTACTGCCAACCCATTAATCTTACCCCCTCAGCAGGCTCGGTGGAAGAGGAGCCCCAGACAACCCAACTGTGGCTCGGGCTCTGTCCATGCCAGCCTAGACTTCCCCTCCGCAGGCCTGTGTGGGGTGCATGTGGCCACAGAACCATGGCTGTGCCAGTAAATGGAAGTGGGGAGTAGCTAGGAAAAGGGATCTTTCAGGCATTCCCAGGAAGAACAAAAACCTACCCAAAGAGTGGACCCTGGAGTTATCTCTGCCCTGCACTCCCCTTCCCACAGAAGGCCATGTGGCAGTCCCACCAGCACCTCTCCCAGCTGGTGCCCTGTTTGCCCTTCTCCCAACGTCATCTCCAGCTTCAGAGCTACCCCAAGGCTGGGAGCAGAATCCAGATCCAGCAGCATTTGCACAAGCACACCCACCTTGGGGGCTTTCTGGAGGGCTGGCTGAGTAGAGTCCAGGGCTGCAGGTCTGGGGTGGGTGAGGGGAACAAGCAGAATAGAGGTGGAGGCAAATGCAAGAAGTGGAGCACAAAGCTGAGGTGGGTAGGGACTGCTAAATAGATAGAGGTGTGGATGGGGTGGGGCCAAGATGTGGGCAAGGTGGGGTAGGTGTCCATGTGAACAGGGAGGTGGGGCAGGGTGGGAGCAAGCAGCAGGGCCTCCAGTGGGGTACAGCCCAGGACCTCCAGGAGGGCATCAGGCCCACAGCCCTCAGGGTCCAAGCAATGGTGGGAAAGACCACAGAATTGCCTGGACAGCAGTGGGGAGGGGATTTTCAGCCCTAGAGGCAATTTCCTTGAAAACCCACAGGGGGACACAGTGAACTGGGGTTCAGAGACAGTGACAGGGAAGTGACTGCCAGTGGATGCTTCTCTGGATGACTCCTTCCCAGACTCCCCTTCCCTGAGGACGACTGTGTGCAGCCCAGACTCAACAGGGGATTGCTCAATCCCCATCACCCCACATGCCCCAGAAGGACCTCTTCCCCTTTTAGAAAAAGGAGAAGCCACACCGGGATTCAGGTTTGGGGGGTGGGGGAGAGTGTTCAGTTTCAGCAAAAGGATCAGATAGGAGTAGGCCAAGAGTCCTCAGGGTTTTGTCCTGGGGGGAGAGAGAACATCCCATTTGTCGTGTCTGAGACCCCAGCCAGGACAAGGCCCAGGGCAGCCTGTCCTTGAAAGGACACTCAAGGACACGGCATTGAGGAAAACAGCACACATGCCCCACGCCATCCACACCTGCGCACATGCACATTTGCTATCGGGGTATAGATAGCCTGGCTGGAATTACAATTATTTGGTGGGAGGATGTTGTTTATTGTTGGGAGCAGATCCTTTTGGACACCTGGGTCATTGTCAGAGAGTGGGGAGAGTGGGTGGGGAGGAAGGCCTCCGGCTCCACGGTGGCCAACAGCATGTAGAACAGGAAAATAACCCCAGTCCTGGGCCTTAGCCTGTGCCGAGGCAGGAACCATCCAGCCATTGTGCTGCTTTGGGGCCCACACCCCCATCCTGGCCCCCACCTGCCACTGGGGAAGGAGACAGAAGGACCTGGAGGAAGAATGCTGTGAACCTGGAAAATTCCAGGTCTCAGGACTAAAATCTTGGTCTGGGCAGTCAGACCCCTGGGCCCCAGTCCCCACTTAGCCATGCCCTTGCTGTTGCCCTGGGGCAGGTCCCATCTGTCTCTGGACCTCCCTTTCTTCATCTTATCTTGCTAGACTCCTCACATTCCTTGGCACCTTCCAGCTCTGAAACCCTATGGCAGGAGGGAAGGGCTGTCTCCTCAGGACAGAGGAGGGGGGCAAGAAATGAGCCACAAAGGTGATCCCGGGAGTTAACGAGCGCTTCATACGTATTCGGGCTTGCTGAGCACTTCATATTCATTTAATTCCCATAAGACCCCCTGACGTAGGTAGTATTATGCCCATTTTAAAAATGAGGAAATGGGTTGAGAGAAGTCAAGCAGCTTGCCCAAGGCCACACAGCCCTATATGGCTGAGCTGAGACCCTGGACACACCAGCACTGCAGACAGGAAGAGCTCCTCACTGGCCAGTGGGCAGAGCTACACCTCATCCTCCAGCTGCTTAGAGCGGGAACTGACCTTGAAGTGACTCTGCACTCTCCACGCAGCCATCCTTGCTCTGTCTCAGACTCAAACTGAAAACATCATTGTTTCATTCCACAAATATTTACCGAGGTCCTAACAGGAGCCAGGTCCAAGGCACAGAGGCTGTGGGGGTGCTGAGTTCCATAAGGGATGTCCACTCAAAACTGAGTCCTGCTTCTGCTGCTCTCTAGCTGTGGGACCCTCAGCCACAGTGGGGTCAGCCTCTTGTAAAAGCTTCAGTTCCAGCACAGGAAAGGAGTTCTTGTTTGGTTTCATCTCAAGAGGCTAGTTTTCATGACCTTTACCTCTTTCCACCCAGCAGGCGCCTCCTGAAACCCTGTGGGTATGCAGGGGATGGGTGTGTGTGGGCGTGGACAGGCCTGTGTATTTTCCCTGATGGGGCATGAGCTTAGCCTGCAGTTGCCAAGGCAACGCCCTAGCCTTTGGAGGTGTGTCCCCAGCTTGATTAGTCAGCTGGGAGGCCCCACCCAAACAGCTGAACTCTGTCCCACTGCTAGGGCCTGTAAATAAACAGTTACTGATGGCATGCTATTGCTGGCCCTGTGCTAGATGCAAAAGGCCAGGTTCTTACCCTCAGAGGGGGCCCCCAACAGACATGGACCTGGTCTCCAGCTCCCTTCCAGGCCCTGTCCCCCAGGATGGTCCATGGAGGTTATAGGGAAAGGCCAGGCTCCATCTTTATCAAGATGCAGAGTGTAGAGGGAAAGAGAGGCAAGGACCAATCAGGACTGAGTCTGCCATCACTGAGCTCCAGGAAGTACCCCGGGGTGAGGGGCTGAGGGCCTGAAGCCGGCAAGTCCACCCATGGGGCTCTGTGGCCAGCAAGGACAAAGGACATCTCAGATGTGTTTATTGATACCTACCCCCGCAGGAAGTGTCCATTCACATCGGAACAAGGAGTCCGGGAAGGGGAAGCCAGGCTCTATTGGAGGAAGCGACACTTCCAGTACCTTGAGAAAGCATCCATGCATCCAGGGCTGGAGGCTGCCAGCCAGCATGCCTCCCCAGGGAGGGCCCAGGCGCCTGGCCAGAGGCCCTGCCAGTGGATGCTTCTCTGGATGACTCCTTCCCAGACTCCCCTTCCCTGAGGACGACTGTGTGCAGCCCAGACTCAACACCCTGTGCTCTGAAGACTTCCTAAGCTTCAGGTACAAGTCTTTTTGTGCCCTCCCCTCAGTGCAGGAGGCTCAGTGGTAGTAGTAGTAGCTGGCACTTACTCTGTGCCAAGCCTCATCGTTATCACTTTTACATGGATTCACTTATTTAATCCTTCCTCCCTGTGAGGTAGGTACTATTATCATCTTCATCTTACAGGCGAGGAAACTGAAGCACAGAGAAGTTAAGTAACTTGCCCAGAGTCTCAAAAATAATAAGTGGTGGTGCCAGGATTTGAACTCAGGCAGTCTGGCCATATAGTAGGTCTGGAGGGTAGCGGTAGCCAGGGATTGCCTGGAGGCCCCACCTCCTTCCTGCAGATGGACAGATGGCCTGGCCAATGAGGGCTCAGCTTGCCTGGGCCCTTGCCAGTGAGGTTACAAGCTCCCTCTCCCTCTCTCCCTGTGGTTACTGGGATAGCTACTCGGCCCCAGCATAGAAGAGAACCCGGCTCCAGCTGCTGTATGTATTTGAACGCTGCATTTATTTGGGGAAGGCTACAGGGACTGGGAGAATTCAGGACTGTATGAAGTCCAGAGAGGCCCTCTGACCTTGCCCTGGCCTCTTAGGATGGGGAGCACTGCCCTCTCTCCCCTCCTCCCTGCCACCAGCTAACCCTCCCCACAGTGGTGGGTTGCCTCCGTGGTGAAGGAGAGGAGCTGACAGCATCTGCAACACAGGTAGTTTTCGTTTCACGGCATTAAATAACGTCGAATCACATGGAGGGAAGCATATTCCCTTTTCGATTCTTTCAGTCCTGATTACATCAAAGAGAAAGTCCCAGTTTGATGCCAGTATGTCTTCAAAACATCTCTTTCACTTGCTAAGCTCCCTTTTTTTTTTTCTTTGCAAGGGACAGTGGGTTTCATGCTCAGAGCCTCCCCCAGGCTATGGTTTCCCACTAGAATTTAATACCCTTATTTGGTTTTCCTATTATGTACTTTCATGATCTTGTTCTATTTACGGCAAGTGATACTGACTTTCCATTTATGGCAGTGATATAAAGTTTCCTTTTAAAATCTATTTACTTAAATAAGAGAATGAGTAGATTTAAAGAAAAAAATAAGTACATATGATAGGCAGATACTGCAGAAATCCCACAGATGAGGAGCCAGTGACCGTAGCTTGGGAAACACCATCATGGAACCACCCTTCAGAAGGGAGTGTCAGCCTCGCTGAGACCACGTCACCCAGCTGCCCAGGGCTCAAATAAAGGGGGAGCTGTGTTCATGGTCCAACAATGAGTGGACAGCAGGGGCCAGACTTGACCCCAGGTCTCCATGGGAAATAGGATCCTCTGTAAAAAGGTTAAGGACTGGGCTCGCTTGGTCAGTAGCAGAGCAGCTTCATTCCTGAATTATTGACAGGACCAATGGTAGCCATTGTCTTTCTCTGGGGATGGTCAGCCAGAGTAAATCGGCTGAATGAAAAGATCAGTTGCAAAAAAGACCCCACTGACTCGAGCAAATCCTGGGCCCAGCTTGCCTTGAAGTTGCAAAGTCCCCATCTCTGGGGAACCTTAAGAGGAGAATCTACAGGCACCCCCATGGACATTTCACACTGTGCCTACAGGTGCTACAGGTGGCTGGGCCCAACCTGTGTGTCCTTCAGACCTCCAGGATTCTAGGGAGTCCTGTCCCAGTGAAGCCAGCCAGTGTCTTCCCATGCCCTGGGCATTCTGCAGGCCCTGTAGGGAGCAAGGAGCTCAGATGGAGAACCAATGGCATGTGGCCTCCAAAAGCCAAGAAACAGCATTCACCAGGTGCAAGGCACTTGTCAAGTGTTTGTGACTGGCTCTTCACAGCAGCCCTCTCAGGGAAGTGCTATCGTCACCCCCATCAGAGAAATGAGGGAACTTGCTCACAGATGCTGAGTAACTTGCCCAAAGTCACAGAGCAGTAAATGGCCACCTTAGGATTTGAACATAGGTCCGACTGACTCCCAGAGCCAGACTGTGAAGTAACAGGGTCTTAGAGGAAGCCCTGGCATGCAGGGCACACAACTGCAGGTCCCTTGCTTCACCGCTCCCACACAGGGTGCCATCAGGAAGGCCTTGGGCGTGCCAGTGCTGCTGCTAAGGGGATCTGAGGGTCCACCGGAAGCTGCATTGCCAGTCCCCAGTTCACCTTCCCCTGGTGAGGCCACACTGTTCCTAGATGAATAGTTGGCCTAAAACCTGGGGCCTCAAGCTCAGTATGTGGGGCTTAGTCAATGCGGGTTGAAGGGGTCACTGCCAACAGACCAGATAGGCACCTTGCTCTTGTCTTTCCCTCAGTCTACTTGGGCCTAAGACCCCATATGTGTATGCATGTAGGCAGGTAGCCTCTTGCAGCTTCCCAGCAGTGTACCTCCAGCCTGGTCACCCTCTGCTCAGGAGGTCAGGCCCCAGCGGAGAACATTTGCCCAACTTGGGGGGAAACAGGAGCAACCAGCCCAGCTCAGCAAGGGACTCCCCAGTATCACTGGGGGCCCCTGGCATTGGGTAGATGCCCCCTCATGCCCCTGCGCTGGCCTCAAGGCCATTTCTCCCCACCCCAGGTTGTGGATTTCCTAAGAGCTGGACATTGATGTGTCACAGGCTTGCACCACTGGGTTACTCAATGAAGCCCTGCAGCCCTGTTTACCATGAAAGGCAAGATGAGGCCTCCCCTCCCTGGCCCCAGTGCACCTCGACGTGCTAGTCCCAGAGTTTGGGGCTCCTGGGTCAGCCTATGAGGACCTGGCAAGGACAATAACTTCTGCACGTCCTAGGAATGCCAATAGGGGAAGAAAAGGCTCTGCCACCCTTGGGGTCCCCTGGGTCCTGGCTCCCTAGGTGCCTCCCTCCACCCCTCTCACCCTGAGTCAGGCCCAGGAAAGGGCGTCTGCAACTTTTCCTGGGCTCCTGAGCACCCGAATCGCCACCTCCACCTCACCTTCCCAGGCATAAAGGCTTTGACCTTGAGCAGTCCTGCCCAAGGTGACCCAGCACCTCAGCAGGCTGCTGAGCAGGTCTTTCCAACTCACAGACCCTCCTGACCATGCCTGCGCCCAGGCCTCCTGTCTGTTATCTCCCTTCTTGCACATTGTACAAGTAGTAGGATGAATATTCATTAGCATGCCCATATTACAGTTAATACTGAGTCCCAGAGTAGTTCCGAACTCAGAAAATTCTCCTGGCTCCTTTCAGTGGAATGCTGCTTCAAGCTCTAATTATCTCCCTGAGCTGGGCCCAGGAAGAGAAGGAGTACCAAGCTGTTTGAGGAGTCAAGACCTCTGGGGGTGAAGGCTCCTGGCTATGTAGACACTACGGAGCAAGGGGCTCTGAGCCTCTCTGCTGCTGGCCACTCTGCAAGCTGGGTCCCTCGGCCCTAGTTCTCTAGAAGTGAGTTTCCCAAACTGGGGCTGCTGAACAGAGAGCAGCCCAGCCAGGGGAGGGCAGGGAGGGGTCAGAAAACAGAAAGGCCTCTCCAGTCACTGGGGGAGGATGGGCGGGGCAGGTGGTCTGTGGTGGGTGGGGTGCTGGCCTTCCTGCCTGCCACCATCCCCTGCTCCTTCTGGAAGCCAGGCCCTGCCATGAGCCACAGCCTTGGTACTGAGGCTGCCCCTGCCTTGGGCTTCATCCTGGGGAGCATCCAGGCCAGGGCTTAGGCAGCTCCATGGAGTATGGGCTCCCTCCTCATCAGAGGCCCAGGCCAGCCTCCCAGTGCTGAGATAATATGCTGCCTGCAGGTACCCCAGTTTGTTTCTGAGGTGTTTCCAGGTTCTCTCAGCCTCCTCCTCCTCTTGCTCTTACCCTGTCCTCCCCCTCCTTCTCCTGACCCACCCATTGGGTCCCTCTGCCAAGCTCCCCACCTCCCTCCTGCCTCCCTCCAACTCCCTCCATGACTCACACTTTCCCTGGGCCCTCCCCATAAAGTTTAGTTCCACGGGCTGCCTGCTGGCCCCCTCTTCCCTTGAGATCCAGCCACTTCAGTTCTGGGCAGGCAAGAACCAGGGCCAGGCTACGGGTCCCAAGACCTCTGCCCTCCCTCCAGGAGCCCCTGTGTCCTGGCCAGGAGACCACCTGGAACTGTGACAGTCTGGACTTTGGAAGAGGAAAGTGGCACCTCTCTGGGTAGGGCTCCTGTGTTTGAGCTGAGGAAACTGAGTCCAGAAGGATGCCCTAAGTTATCCAAGGACCCAGAAGGGGCTCAGGCCGAGCTGGGAAAGTTGGTGCATCCTTCCCCAGTGCCCGACAAGGGTCCCTGAGCTGCAGCTTTGCTAGGAAGCCAGGAGTCAGCTAACCACTCAACTCTCAGCCATCAGATCCTCAGGATAGGGACCAGATGGGCACCCAGGTCTGGGAGTAGACAAGTGCCCACACTGACCAGTGCCCACCAAGGCTCAACCAGGAATGCCACCAGAGTACAGGGCACTGGCTGAGAGTACCACACCCCCTGTGCTCTGAGAGATCCTGGAGCCCTGATGCAGGAGGGGCAGGGTGATGCCACAGGTGTCAGAAGCCAGTGGCATCTGCTGGAACACACCGGGGCTGTCCCCACCGTGTCTCTTTCCTTTCTGCCGAAGTTGCTCTGGGCTCTCTGGGCAGGGAAGGGTTGGACGAGCAGCTGTCAGAGCTTACAGATGTGCCCACTGCCCAGCCAGGGCACTTGGCAGAGACGCTTCTGCCCCCTACCAAGTGGTCCCCGCAGCCTCCCTGCCGCGGGGCGGGGGTCACGGCAGGCTGAGGGGGCGCCCGCAAATGGCCTCTCACTCCCCCACCCCGCCCGCTGTGCCCCCCAGGGCCCAGGCTCCCGCCGACCCTACCTCGGGAGGCAGCCAGGAAGAGAGCAAGGAGCACGGGCCCCCAGCGCCGGCCGCGGGCCTCCGGGAGCCAGGGGACGCCCATGTCGCCGTCGGGCGGAGCGGGGCGGCGGGCGCGCAGGGGACGCCTGTGCTCTGGGAGCGGGCGGGACGCGGCCGGCCGGGAAACCTCCGGGCTAGCGAGTGCCGAGCCGCGAGCGCCGCGGGCGCCGAGAGCACCCGCTCCGGGGCCCCGCAGCGCCCCCGGGGGGCCGTGGGGGGCACTGCCGCTCCGGAGCCCCGCGGGAGGGGCTTCCCTGCGGGCTCGCGCTGCGCCCCGCCCTCGGAAGGGGAGCCGGCGGGTGTCCCTGCGAGGCAGCTCCACCTGGTCGCCGTTTAAAGCCCTTTCTACTCTCCCCCATTCGTGCCTCGGGAGATTTAGTACTGTCGCACAGCCTGAGAAGTGTATCTGCGTCTAACTTAGCACAGTACTAATTATCATAGCTCTGCCCTCACCCCCAGCCTCTGAGTTGTCTGGAGCAGGACTTGTACCCACCGTCCTCTAGCCCAGCCCAGGGCCTGGCAGGAGGAAGGCATTCCCAATTATTGAAGGAAGAAAGGGGGGGAGTGAAATCTAACTTTTATAAAGAGCTAGGCAAGTTGGAGCAGGCTTGACGGCAGATTCCAGAGCCTGCAACACTCTTGTGCACATGCACACACACACACAGATGTGGCACAGGCACAGGAGGAGTACACAACAGATTTGGCACACCTCTACACTGGGACGCACGTGTGTGTGCAGCACCTGGTAGTGTCCCCCACAGAAAATCATCAGCGCTCCACTCCCCCAGGCCCCAGCTTCCCGTCCCACCGCCCGCCGTCTCTCACTCCCTGTGCCCTGGCTAGGCACAGAACGCTCTCGCACACCCCCACCTCTAGTCCTCTGCTCTTGCACCCCCACCCAGCTCTGGCACCGCTGACCCTGTCTCTCTCCTCTCCTCTCCTCTCCTCCAGATTCTTCGCATCTCTCAGAGCTTGACGCAAGTCCTTCCCCTTCACGAAACTCCCTGGACTTCCCCTGAGGTCCCCCTCCAGTCCTGACACTCCACAGTCCCTTCTGCCATCCCACCATCACACTGGGGTTAACAACCTGTTGACCTTCAGCTGGGCTCATCTGACCTCCTGAGCTAGACTATGAGCCTTTGGGGGGCAGGGCCCTCTCCTTGATGTTTCCGAGTCCCTGGCACAGAACTGGGCATGGAGAAGGTGTTTGTTCATCTAAATGAACAAACTGATGGATAAGTGATTTCCTAAATGGAGGATTGGAGGTGACAGTGGCTAGGGCCAGTGACGGGGGACAGAGAGGACACAGCCATTGTACCCAGTTTACCTCAGCGTGGCTGAAGCTTCCAGGGGCTTTGTTGGCCCATTAAGGGTCTTGAGCTCACAGGTGACCGCCAAGCTGAAAGACAGAGGACAGCCAGAGTCCACCTGGGTCAGGAATCAGAGTAACAGAACTGAAAGGTAGCCAGAAATTCTCGGTGCCCTATAGGTGGCCTGATCCAAGTCAGAGGCTCTCTGAGAGCTCTCAGCCCTCACTCCTGGGGCAGGGAAGGCTACAACAGAGAAAGGGTGGGCGTCAAGCTGTTACTAGATAATCTTGTGGAGGGCCAGTCACCCTGGAACCAAGGAAGCCCCTGGGATGGGAGCCCCAGAGACTGCCAAGACATAACCCGGGTCCTTGGTCATGATCCTGACCTTGTGATCCCACTTTGGGAGACAGCCCAAGGGCCTTCCTGCTGGCAAAATGTGAGCTCTTCCAGCTAGAGAAAGCACAAAAGCAACTGAAATCGGGTGGGTACTGGGCCCTCTTCCCACCCTGGCCATCCTCCAGCAGAGGTGAGGTGGGGTCACTCAAGGATGAACCCTGGAGCCCCTCCCTACCTCTCCCCCTCTTCCTGCCTGGCTTTGCCCAGAACACCTTTGAAAACAGACTCTCTCTGCCCCAGGCCTGGAAGGTGGGTGAGGAGAGCCTGGGAATAGGGGGAAGGAAGCAACTGCCCTGCCAACCCCGTTCTCAGAGGGTATAACACCTAAGCCGGGCCCAGTGCCGCTGCCCTCCACTTCCTTCCTCCCCACCACTGCGCCTCCTGGGTTTGCATCAAGGTGAGACACAGAGGCATTGCCCAAGGGGTGGGCATGGGCCAGAAACCTCAAGCACTGTTTCCTCAATGCCAGGGCAGGAAGGGCTCAGCTGAGAGGGCCTTTAGGGCACTGACTTCCTCACTCCAGAGCCAGAGGGGGTCAGACCCACCTTCCTCTCACATGCTCAGGCCTGGGCCCAGAGAGAAGGGGCTCCATGGGGCAGCTCCTTTAGAACCTGCCCCACCCCCCAGCCCCTGCAGCCTGCACTATGGTTAACCCACTTCTAGGAGTCTAGAAAAGTGGAAGATGTTGGCACCGCCACCCCCATGCATGAGGCTGGAATCAGCCCATTTCCTGCAAGGTGGCACTCTTGTGCTCTTGCTGGCAGAGGGGCCTCAGGAGGGCTCCGGACTGGGCTCCTCACTGGGGCAAGCACTCACAGCTGCACCCAGGGCCACGCTGAGCCATAAAATGAACACAGGGGCCTTCTTGACAATCGTCTTTTCTCAAACATCTGGGGCCCCCACCACTATTTTTAATGAAAACTAAAACACATTTTGGAGAAGACTGTAAAATCCATATGAGCTTATGAAGATGGTACAAAAGATTACAAAGCTGCTTCATTCGTGAGACAAACACTTCAGGCTATTCCCCAGACTCAGTGCAAGCTCCTTCTCCACTCTGGAGGAAGAGTTTGAGAAATGTCAAACTAATGCATTTTCCCTCTCTGTGTGATTATTTTAATAAAGATGTATTGAGACTCTAAGACCCAAAGGAGTGCCTCCCTGATGGGGGGCGTTTAGTCCACGTAACTGATGACAGCAGACAGAAGCCCAGAAGGTCTGAGCCAGAAAGGACTTTAGAGATCAAGGCAGGGCCTTTGTTAACACACAGAAAAGCTCCAGAGAGATGTGGCATGCCCAAGGTCACAAAGCTCCATCTCCAGCCTGTCAACCCTACCTGCTTTGGGAGCAGTTTCCACCACCACCCAACCCCCAGATCCAGAGCTACAGCTCAGAAGACTCATCGCCTCTTCAGCGACAATGACAGTCTTCTTGGTTCCAGGTCTCCTGTCCATCCGTCCATCCTTGCACAGGTGGCTCTAGAGCCACCCAGGCCCAAGGAGGAAGATGTACAAAACTTGTCTACCTCCAGCTTTTGGCACCACCTGCTTTCTGTTCTCTGCCCCCAACAATGGCCTAGTCACATTCTCTCTACTCAGGCATCTTTGCAGTGGTCATAATCTTATTTTTTGTTAGTCACTAATTATGGTTCATATGAGTCAGGGTTCTGGCAAGAAACAGATGGCACACTCAGAAAGGGCTCAACTGGGCGCGGCGGGGGGACCAAGCACACGGCCATCAGGTAGAACAGACGTGCCTCTCGGCGCCTTCCCGGGCGGAGGAGCCTGGCTGCCACGGGGGCCCTCTCTTCTGGCACTGTGGGGTAGGAGGAGGTGGTCCTCCCTTTACAGACAGTATTCTGCAGGGCAGCCAAGGGTGAGGTGATATATAGAAACCTCCGACGGCAGCTACTCGTCACCTTTGAACACATATTTTCATGGAGCTCAGGAAGGAGAGATGAGAGGGCTTTAACTTTGTCGGTGGTGAAAAAATAGCCAAGAATGTGCCTGAGGCTTGTCAGGGCACTGTTGACCGCCTCTTAGGAAGCAGTGTCAGTGACCGTGCCTGACACTAGGGCATCTTGTTCACGTTTTATTGAAGATTTTATCCTCTAGACACTTTGGGAGCATCATGTATCGGGCTCTGTTCTTGGGACTGGAGAAATAGCAGAGAAAACCCTGCACTTGTGCAGGTCTAATTCTACTCGGGGAGGCGATCAATAAAAAACGGAAAATATGTATCAGGTAGTGCTGACAGTGAAGCTGTGTCAAGGTTTAGAGGGCGGGGTTGGGAAGTTCTTTCAGGAGGTAACATTTGAGCAGAGCTTTGAAGACAGTGGAGGAATCCGTGTGACCATCTGGGAAGAGCGTCTAAAGGGCATGCTGTCCAGAGATGGAAGTGTGCCTGGCGAGTTTGAGGCTCAGCAAGGCCGGTATGAGTGGAGAGGGCGTGGGGAGCAAGGCAGTGGGAGATGAGGTAGGGAGGTACTAGGGGCCTTGAAGGCCATCATAGAAACTTGGGGTTTACTCTGTGTGTGATGGGAAGCCTTTGAAGGGGTTTGAGCAAGAGCAGCATGGCTGAGCGCATCCTGACAGAGTCATTGGTCAGCTGTGGAGACAGACCCTGGCTGGGCTAGAGGGGACCCAGGGAAGCCAGTTAGGAGGCTACTACGGCCACCCAGGGGAGGGACAGTCTGCCACAATTGTACAAGCTTTCTACAAGGCATCTGCTTTGAGAGCCTAGTGATTCTAAGATAATGAAGGGTTCTGGATGCCATGCTAAAGAGTTTTGATATTCCATTTTCAGGTATATGAGGATGATAATAATGTAACATTTACTGACCACTACCTCTCTGTTGGGCACTTTTACAAGCACTTTACATTAGTATTGAATGTAATCCAAAGCTATGAGGTTTGCACTGTTAACAAGTAAGAAAGCTGAGGCCCTGATACGTCAAGTGCCTGCCTAAGGCCTCATGTCTAGTAAGCAGAATCAGGAGTCCTGCCCCTGCTGGTAGAGGAGCGGTGCAAATGTTGTCCCCTTCTTCCTGCCCAAGACGGCTGGGAACTGACATACGAGGGCCAAAGCCTTCCAAAACTCCTGGAAGAAGTAGTGGAACCTTCATTTATCTGACCCATTTCTTCTGGTGCAACCTCTAAGGTTAATATTTTACAGATTTTGAGTTATTGCATCCATCTTAAGCTTTAATACACTTCATTCTTCCTCCCCCTCTTGTCCTGTGCCTTCCTTTTGAGCCTTTATTTTGCTGCTGTCTTTATCATTTTCACCTATTGTCTACCCATCTCCCTGTCCCCTTTCTTCTTCCCTTCCATTTCTCTCTCTTGAGATCAGGTGGGGAACAAGAAAAAGAAATAAGTGAAGGGAAAGGAAATAAAGAAAAGAGAAAAAAAAAAAAAAGAAAGGGGCTCAACCGAAGAAAGTTTAATGGAGAGCCTGTTTACGAGGGCTGGTGAGGCACCCATAGACAAGCCACTGCAGGAAGCTGTTACCACCCAGGTATCCAAAAGCATGAGAGGAGGTGAGGTGATTGGAGCCCAGGGAGAGCTGGAGCTGTGAATGGGGACCACCCAACAGGAGAAACAGAGCCACCGGCAGAACTGCAGGAAGGAAAGGAGGAGGTGTGGAGGAAACAACCCCGCCTCTCCTTCTTCCCTCTTCCTGCCTTCTGCCAGACCCTCCTGTTGGCCAAACTCCTGGAAGCCAGATGGCCAGGGAGCCCAGGTGAGGTAGTCCACAGGGGACATCTCCCAGGTGGAGAAGCAGAGAATGGAGGAGGGGCGGGACAAGGGACAGAGAATACTAGCACATGGTTAATTTTCTTCCCGTTATCTACTCTGCTTGTGAAGTACTACATCAACCATTTCTGATGGTTCTTGAGTGCTGTTCTCTGAGTTCTGTTTGGCTGAATATTATTTGTGGTCTGATTGGTCCAGGCATCAGCCAGAAATGGCCAGTCACAGGAGAGCATGTTGTAGGACCTGTTCTTGTAGTGAAGTCATGTTCTGTGAGCTTTATTTTTCACACTTCAACAGCCCATGAAATGGCCCCAAACCCGATGTCTCCCTCTTAAAAATGCTGAAAATAGGTGTTTCTTCCATTTACATGAACAACGGGTGAAGTGTAAATACTCTGTTGGGCTAAGTACATCACATTCTTGCCTTTTGTGATCTGGCAGGAAGCCCAGGGTCACTAAGACCCTGGCCCAGGCAAAGCTGTGGCTTGGAGGTGGTTACTGGAGTTCATCTCATATGCCAATTTTAATCATTAGATTTCTGTGATGACAAGGATCCTGAGGTTGCATCTGACCTCAACAGTGCCGTGATTGATTACTGATGTCTGCCATGGGCGTGGACAGTGGTGGTACAAGTGCCATCTTGGACCTAAGCACTTACCACCATGGCTTTCGGTGGAGCCTCTGTGGTTTCCTCCTCTATTAGCCTGTGCCTTTCCTCCCTCTCATCCTTCTCCCTTTCCCTCACCATATTGGACCACACTGAGTAAGTTCAACCTAGGAGAACATCCAGCTGGTTCCACCTCAACCCCTCTAAGCAGCTGACTAAGAACCTGACCACGTCCTTCTCCACAGGCCACCACTCACGTGTATGTGACCATCGTGGATGAGAATGATAACACACCCGTGTTCCAGCAGCCCCACTATGAGATTGTACTGGATGAGGGCCCGGACACCATCAACGCTAGCCTCATCACCATCCAGGCACTAGACTTGGACGAAGGGCCCAATGGCACAGTTGCCTATGCCATTGTCACAGGCAACATCATAAACACCTTCCGTATCAACAGACACACGGTCAGTAGCTGATGGCAGGGTCCAGGAGGAGGGTCAACTGGCTAAAGGGATTGGAGGGGAGCTCAGTGACATCATGGGGGGTGGGGTTGGGGGCCGAGCAAAGATGGAATCTGGGAGGAAACTGGGGGAGCAGTCAGTCATGAGGATGAAACATGGCGTCTGGGTGAGATGGGGCCTGGTCTAGAGGGCAACAAGGGTTCCCCATCATGGCCAGGGATGTCAGGCCTACCTCTTGGGGTGGTCGGAGTGTGCCTCAGACCCACAGCCATCGATCCACCCTTGTCCCCTCTATGTATCCCCTAGGGCGTCATCAGTGCCGCCAAGGAGCTGGACTACGAGATCAGCCATGGCCGCTACACCCTCATCGTCACTGCCACGGACCAGTGCCCCATCTTGTCCCGCCGCCTCACTTCCACCACCACGGTGAGTGTGCGGGACACAGCCCCATCTTGCAGGTGGGGGGAGGACAGAACCCAGAAAGCTCCAGTAGGGAAGGGCATAGGGAAAGATTGTCCAGGAGAAACACTTGAATCCAAGAGCCCTGTCCTGGTCTTGGCAACTCACCCAAACTTGTTCTGTGACTTCAAGGAGGTTACTGAACTTCTCTGTGTGGCTGCATCTATCAGATAGATGATGACACTTGCCTTCCTCTCCTTCATGGGAAGAGCACAGGCATTCATATCCCTGATCTACTTCCTAGCTATAGCTATGTGACTCCAGACAAATCACTTGACCTCTCTGAGCACCACTTTTCCTCTGCTGTGAAAGGGGGATAATAAAAACTGTTTCAGAGTGTGGGAGGAGAAAAGGAGACCGTGTAAAATGACCATGGTACAGCTATAAATAGAATTTCATAGCATTATTATTAATGGTATTGTTATGCCCATAAAAAGGCTTTGACAGTACAATAGCTTAACCACATACATAGCTTAAAAGGCTCTCCCACATCCATTGTCCCATATTCTTGCATCAGACCCATGAGGCAGGATTATCAGGTCCAGTTTACAGATGAGAGAACTGGGCCCAGCACAGGGCTGGCTGGGATGTGGCCCCACCTAAGCTTGCCCACCATCTCAGGTGCTCGTGAACGTGAATGACATCAATGACAACGTGCCCACCTTCCCCCGAGACTATGAGGGGCCATTTGATGTCACCGAGGGCCAGCCAGGGCCCAGAGTGTGGACCTTCCTGGCCCACGACCGGGACTCAGGCCCCAATGGGCAGGTGGAGTACGGCATCGTGGATGGAGACCCTCTGGGTGAGTGGAGCCAAGCTGGGCTGTGGGGGTGGCGTGACCCAAGGGCGTCTCCCCCACCCACTGAGGAACAGGATGAGAAAGGAGGTCTCAAAGCAGTCAGGCCCACCATTGTGTGATCTTGCCCTCTCTGGGCCTCAGTTTCCCCATCCATAAGATGATGGAAATCATCATCTCCTAGGGACATGGTAAGAACACTCTGAAATCTGGGAAGAGAAGCTGGTAGCCTTGGAGAGTCACAGATAGAAAATACCCCTGTGTCAGGCCCAAAGAAAAGGCTCCAGAGCAGAGGAAGGATGAGCATCCTTGCCCCAGACCTTCGAGACCCCCCAAATGTAGACACTCAGGGAGCACCAGCTTTCTCCGCGTGTCTCATCGTCACCCGTTAGTAGCCTTCACACTGCCCTGGCTGTTCTCCTGAGTTGCAGAGCAGAGTTTGCCCTGGCCGGAGCAGTTTCTCAAGTCAGTTTAGCTCATTTCTGTGGAGTAGAAATCTCAGACTCAGAGGCCTCCCGGGGTCCTGCAGGGAACACAAATGGGAGAAAGGGTCTAGGCAAGACAATGGGGAGTGGTGGAGGCTGTGGCAGCCACAACTTGACTCCTGCCAATTACAGCCATGTCAAAATGCAGGCCCAGAGGGGCCAGGTCTTCCCGTTTTTAAAAGCAAAGCTGGAAATGCAAATCTTTGTGAAACATCCGATTTTTAACTGATCATTCACTGAATATTTACTGACCACCCACCGTATGCTGATCATATTCCAGGTGCTAAGGATACAGAATGGTACGAAACAGACACAAATCCCTACCTTATGGAACATATGTTCCAGTTGAAAGACACAGGCAATGAACTTAACTGATTAAGTAGATGACTTAGTCGAGTGCGAGGTGCTAAATGCTAGGGAGAAATGTAAAGCCAGGAGATGAGGAGTGCCCGAGCGGAGTCTGCAATTTTAGATAGGGTGCTCAAGGAAGACCTGTCCAAGGAGGTGACATCGAAGCAAAGATCTGAAGGAGGTGAGGAGTGGATCATGTGGACATCTGGGGAAGAGCATCCCAGGCAGAAGGAACAGCAAGTACAAAGGCCCTGAGGTCGGAATGTGACTGGCATGTTCATGGAGGAGCAAAAATGCCCTGTGGCTGGCATGAAGTCTAGCGGGGTGAAGAGTAGGAAGAGCTATCAGAGAGGTAGTAGGCCCCATGTTGTCAGGCCTGGTGGGCTACTGTGAGGACTTGACTTTTGCTCCAAGTGATGTGGGGACCATGGGAGGGCTTTGAGCAGAGAAGGGACATGATTTGACGTAGGTTTTCACAGGACCACTGCAGTTTCTGTGCCCAGAACAGACCATGGGGTTTAAGGAACAGGAGCAGGGAGACCAGGCGGGAGCCTGTTGTTGTCACTCCGGCTAGAGATGCTGGGGCTGGAACCTGGGTGGTGGCCCCAGAGGTGGTAAGAGGCAGTCGGCTCCAGTATATTTCACGGGTGGGGGATGTGCTGACTGATTGGATGTGGGACGTGAGAGGAAGTCGAGGAGGACACCAAGGTTTCAGCCTGTGCGGCTGGAGCGGGGCACAGCTGTTGGCAGACGGGAAGATTGCAGTAGGAGCAGGGGAGGAGGGGCAGGTGAGGTTAGCTGTGGGACGTCGGGTGGGGTTGATGTATGCACCAGGAGTTCAGGAGAGAGGTACTTGGGAGTTGTCAGCATAGAGATACTTAAAGCCACAAGATGAGAGCACGGAGGGAGTAGACAGGCGAGGTCCAAGGACAGAACATAGAACTTGGGGCGAATGTGCGATTAAGAGGCTTAAAAAAGTCCCACTTCTGTAGGACAAGACTTGTCCAGGGTTTGTGGCGGCTCTTTGTTCTGAGGTGCCGCCCTTTCATGTCCCTCTCTGGCCAAGTCTCCTCTTTGGCCGAGTACTGCGCCTTCCTCTTCTAAAACCATCAGAGCAAGGGAATTTTTCCTCTGCTATTTTCAGAAACACGGGCGTTTTGTAGTTTTGCGGGAGTCCCTGCTGCTGGTGGAGAGGTGGATGCTGGGTGGGCAGCTGAGCCCCCTCGAGGTTAGGGGCCCTCTCTGCACCCAGCTTCAGGGTGCAGGGCTCACACCTGTGCCCAGCCAGCTGCAGGCTGCTCCAGGCCGTGGGCCTTTGGAGTCGTGAGCAAAACCTCCGGGTTTCAATCCACGCATGATTGGGGTCGGCCTTAGGAATTTGGGATCTTGTGGGTGTCCCAGGAGACTGAGAGGCAGGCCCCCTGGGAGTGTGAGAGAGGCCCGGGGGGTTCCCCAGGCTGCCTTGGCCTGCAGCTCCTTCCCCCGGGAAGAAAGAGTAGACATCAGAGGGCAAAGCTCACTTGAGGATCACCGAACGCTGCCCCCAGTTCAGAAGACACGAGCAAGGCCCAGGCGGGCGGGCGGGAGGACTAATGGTGTGCCGGAGCAGCTGGCATATACCGGTCACAACAGCCACTCCCCACATCTCTTCCCACCTCCGGGTTCCGTGACAGCACCTTGGTAACTTGAGAAATTGACAAACCCTACAAATCCAGACTGTTTTCTGTGGAAAGCGGGTTTATTGACATATCACAGGTGAAAGGACGTGCCCCAGGCCACCCAGCTTCAAGATCACCTTCCCACCACTGCAGCCTGAACCTGGAGCAGGCTCCTGTCAATGGAGACATCAAGGAAGACGGGGCTCTCACAGGCCACACAAAGCTGTGAGGAGGAGACACATGGTCCAGAACAGTTGGGAAACAGGCCATGGCCACTTGAGCCTCTCCCACCAACCCCGGCCTTCTCACGACGTCCAGTTGCCCCTTCCAGTCAGGCCACTCCTTGCACCCTTTCTTGCATCCTCATCCTCCCTAAAAGCCCCTAGTTCCTTCAGAGAGCTGCCTGGCCTTCCTTTCAGGATGCCCCTACTGCTCCCAAGAGCTGCCACGGACACACAAGGTGGACCAGGCCTTGTCCAGCACCAGCACAACCCTGCAATGCCTCTTTATTGGCCCATTTTTCAGATGAGAACATCAAGGCAAGGCCATTAACATGCCTGAGGGTGCACAGGAGTGGAGTCGGGATACAGACCTGGATATGACTGGGTGGAAAGCCTCTGCTTTTAACCCCTATCTCCAGGAGTGGAATGGTGGGGAGTTCAGGCCCTGGGGCAAGCTGCTGAGGATGACAGTTTGCAGTGTGGGGGCTGTTGGCCTGCCCACTTCCCAATCTTCCCAATCTTCGATCTTTGAGCTGACCTCTGGAGGTCTGGCCTGGGCCCAGCCTCCCAACGCCTTAGGCCGCTCTCGAGGGCCTTCAGAACATCTTCCCTTCCTTCCTTCAAGGAGGTGGCTGGCTTTGGAGAAAAGGCAGGAGGCTATCTGCTTGCATGTGGCTAGGGGCCGAGACAGGGCTGGGAATCCCCTAGAAGGGAATCCCCAGTTCTTTGGAGACCTTGGACGATCAGGCTCAGGAAATCCTGCTCAAGCAGCTTCCTCCCCTCTGAGCAGGGTGCAGCCTGTGAGGCTGCGGGGAGTGGAAGGGCTGGTGGAAAATGCCAGCTGCAGGTGGGCCTTGGAGGGGCTGTTTTGGTAAATCAGAGCAGTGGAGCTAGGGGCAGGGAGTGGTGAGGAGGATGTGCAGAGGCAGGCAGAGAAAATTGTTGAGGAGCTTGGGCCTCTGTCCTTGCCGTGCCCTGTGTGCTGTGTGTCTGTGAGCAAGTCACTGTCCCACTCTGGGCCTTTTCCCCCTGGTGTCAAAAGGGAAAGTGAAGAAAGTAACTTTCTCCGTGTTCCCTGTTCCTGGGGGAATGCATAGAGGTGACCCCATCTTCCTCACACTCTCTCTGCCTCCCTCCCTCACTCTCCCTCCCCTTTCCTCTTGCCAGAGCCTCAGCCCTCTGAGGCTCCCCTTGGGCTCCCACATGCTCCCCTGGCTTCCTGCCCCTCTGCCTCTTCTCCTCACCCACTCCCTGTTCTCCCCCGTCCTCCCATACCTCCTACCCTGCTCAGCTCTAAGTGGTGTTGTCTGGAAAGACCACAAGTCCCATGGATGCAGTGGGCTGAGACCCAGAGCCCTGGGTTTGGGTCCTGGTCTGTCATTAACTTGCTGTGGGAACTTGGACAGGTCCTCACCCTTCTCTGGACTCCTGTTTCGTTTTCCAAAGGCCACGAGGGCCTGGATGGTCTCTGGGGTCTCTTCCAGGTCAGAGTCTGAGGGTCTGAGGTTCCTGCTCTAGTAGCTCTCAGACCTCTGGGCCCTCAGCCATGCCAAGACAAGGACGGGAGCCAAAAGGCCAGCTGAGGCTTCTCAGAACCTCAAAGAAAGGAAGTGGGGAACGACTAGGGGCCAGGCTGGTGGGAGGGAATGGAGGACAGTTGGGGATCCCCTGCCCTCAATCTCTCCACTCCATCCTGCCCTGGTTCCTCACCAGTAGCAAGGCGTTCCTTTGGGTTGAGTTTTGCCCTTCCCCAATATCCTGTTTTACAAGACACGGTATCTGGGAAGGATTGCACATTACAAAGTATCTGACACCATTAATCGATTTCTGATCAATAGTGGTTAGAAAGAGGGTGCTTGTGTAGAAAGGGAGCCCCCACTTTTTCAACGTAGCTGTCTCACCCAGGGTCAGCCCTGGCCTGCCACAGCCCAGGAAAGGAAACTGGTCGGGATCTTGGGCACATTGGGGCACGAACGGGCCCACGGCCACCTGCGCCCTAGCTGTTATCTGGCCCCCTCCCCCCTGTACTTGCTAGTCCTTGGCAGGTCCCGTGAGGATCTGAAGCTGGGGCACTGGAGGACCTACGCTCCAGCTGTCCCCCACCCCTGGCGAGTAAGGCTTGCTAGAGGACGCGGGAGAGGCCTGGGCCCCCACTGCTCTGGGCCACTCCCGGCTAACTCAGGGCTCTCCTCGGCACATGCAGGGGAGTTTGTGATCTCTCCCGTGGAGGGGGTGCTGCGGGTCCGGAAGGATGTGGAGCTGGA
Organism: Equus asinus; assembly: GCF_041296235.1. Taxonomy (NCBI): domain Eukaryota; kingdom Metazoa; phylum Chordata; class Mammalia; order Perissodactyla; family Equidae; genus Equus; species Equus asinus. The sequence continues at coordinate 60,463,431 of NC_091791.1, forward strand.
CCGGGAGACCATTGCCTTCTACAACCTGACCATCTGTGCCCGCGACAGGGGGATGCCCCCGCTCAGCTCCACGGTGAGTCTGGGGGCCCTGTGATGCTGGCTGCTTGCCGCTGCCCCCTGAACTCTTCATAAAGACTCCTGTAAACACTGCTACCCTCATGCTCAGAGAGACCACAGGCTGCTCTGGAGGCAGTCCAGGCCCTCAGGGTCCCTAACAGACCTGCAAGTGCCTCTTGGGGCTCACCCATGGAGGCTGGACCTGGGGCCTGGCAGCCATGGCCGCTTGGAGTCTCCCCCACAGCAGCTTTCTGGGGAGGCTGCCTGGCCAGCCGGGCCTTGCTCCTGTCACCCTGCCATTCCCACTCTGCCTCTGAACCTTTTCTGCTTCCCTCTTATCCTCATTTTCATCCTGTTGCCTTTCTAATTATCTTCCTCTTCCTCTTTCTCCTCCACGACCAACTGCACCCTCCTCCCTCAATTCCCACCCCTTTGCTATCCTGCTCCGTCTCACCCGTCACCTCCTCCTCGGCCACCGTGTCCACCAGTGCACTCTCTCTCCTCCGTCTCCCCCATGCCCCCTTTTCTCCTTGTCCTCCTCCTTCACCTCTTCCTTCTCCTCCTCCTCTGACTTGCCCCAGATGCTGGTGGGGATTCGGGTGCTGGACATCAATGACAATGACCCCGTGCTGCTGAACCTACCCATGAACATCACCATCAGTGAGAATAGCCCCATCTCCAGCTTCGTCGCCCACGTCCTGGCCAGTGACGCTGACAGCGGGTGCAATGCACTCCTCACCTTCAACATCACTGCCGGCAACCGAGAGCGGGCCTTCTCCATCAATGCCACGGTAAGGCCAGGACCAGCCCCAGGGAGGCTGCCCCGGGGTTTTCCTAAAAAGAGGACCCTGCCATAGAGGCTCTTCTGCTGCCACTGTCTGGGCTCCTTCTGGCTCCATTTCCTCTTCAAGTGTCCTCCCTCCACTGAACACAGGAGCCTCTGTGGGAAGTGTGGGATCTCGAATTCCCCAGCTGAGGCATCCCTGGGGTTCCCGTCATCCCCAAGGCTCATCATGTGGAGAGATGGGGCCAGAGCCTTGGTAGCACTTGGTTTGTACCAAGATGCACCAGGAAACCCCCACTTGGCCTCTTGAAGTTTTGCCAGCTGCTGGCACCCCAAGGTCATCAGAGGGCCCATCCTTTTGAGGCAGCAAGACCTGGACATTGGTGGGTCACTCTTGCCCTGGCAAGACCCTGCCGGCCCGTTTTGGCTTTCTGGACCATATCTTTGCTGGTTCAGGGAGGAAATTCCTAGCCACTCCTGGAGCTGCAGGTGGAGCAGTTGAGCATCTGTGGGCCAGAGCCCAAAGTGGGGAGCAGGTGGCTACTCGGCTTACCAGCCCTTCACATCCCAGACAGGGATCGTCACTGTGAACCGGCCCCTGGACCGTGAACGGATCCCGGAATACAAGCTGACCATCTCCGTGAAGGACAACCCGGACAACCCACGCATAGCCAGGAGGGTGAGGCTGGAGGGCACAGGGGGAGCAGGGCTGGGTGCTGGCCCCGGTGTTAGATGCACAGGCTTTGGAGTGAGCAAGCGCGGGGTTCAGATACCAGCTCCACCTGTCAGTAGGTGTGTGGCTTTGGCAAGTCAAGTTCTCTCAGCCTCCATTTTGTCTCCCGCAAAATGAAGACCACACCCACCCCAAAACTGTGGAAAGGAATGAAGGAGCCAATATCTGTGACGTCCTCAGCACAGTGCCTGGCACACGGCAAACACTCAATACAAGCCAGCTGTCATCTTTTCTCCCCAAACCACTGGTACTTGGCACACGTCACAGTCATGTGTGCATATGGGCCTGCATGCACGCACAAACACACCCTCTAGGTTCTGAAAGAGTTACGTTTTCCAGGTGGCTTTTCCCTCAAAAGCCAAAGGAGCTGGCTCTCTTTACCAAGAGGAAGTAGGTTTGCAAAGCAAACAGTCCTTTTGTGGATAGAGGTCAGCCCTCTCTTTCCAGCCTGTGAGGTCTGTGGCAGAGCCCTGGCCAAGAGTCCTGGGGTCTGGCCCCTCTCAGCTCTGCTCCTGACTGGCTGCATGGCTCGTCCAAAACACTGCCCTTTCTGGGCCTCAGTTCCCCCATCTGTACAGGCTGAGGAGACATCAGGTTGGAGGTACTCACAAGCCTCTGACGTCTCATCCTTTGCTCCTCTGTTTCCTTCCTTCTCTCACTTCCTCCCTCCTTCTTTTCTCTGCTGCTCTCATTCCCCCTCCTCTGCCTGTGCTTTAGGAGGGGCTGGGTCATCCTGAGAAGCAGCAGCATCAAGTGGTGGAAATCAGGGCTGGGAGGTTGGTCCCCGCTCTGCCGCTGCCTTGCCATGTGGCTTTGAATAGTCACCTCCGTCTCTGGGCCTTGGTTTCCTCACCTCTGCAGTACAGATAGCATCCAGGGCACTGGGAGGTTCGAGAGATAAGGGCTGTGACTGTGGTTTTGAAAGGCGTGACTCTCACCCAGCAGTGGGTGAGAGTCTGCATGGTCTCTGACCAGGGCATCAGGCAGGCCTGGAGAGTCTGAAAGCCAGGACTCTTCCTGCCTTCAGTCCTTCCAGACCACAAGATGGCACCTGATTAAATCCTGTTTACATCCATTCTCCTGTGAACTTCACAACACCTCTCTGAAGAAGTTAAGATCCCCATTTGCCAGATTAGAAAACTGAGGCCCAGATAAGGGAAATGATTTTCCCAAGGCCACCCAGTGAGTTGCTAGCACAGCAGGGCCTTGAACTCAGGCCTCTGGACCCCTGCTGCAGGCTTTTTAATCATCCACCCTGTGCCCTCACCTTCCTGCCCTCCTCCCTCTGGAGCGCTTTGCTAGAACATGGCCTACAGCTTGCCCTTCCCCCTTGCCTCCCACAGGATTTTGACTTGCTGCTGATCTTTCTTGCGGATGAGAATGACAATCAGCCCCTCTTTACTGAGAGCACCTACCAGGCAGAGGTGATGGAGAACTCTCCCGCTGGTAGGTGCTGGGCCCGCCTGGGAACTCCTGCTGCTGCCAGGCACCACCTGGGCCCCAGATGCCTGAGGACTCCCTTGTGCTTGATAAGAGCCCCGCTGAGGCCGGGCTGGGGAGGCAGCCTCACCACGTGGCTGAACACAGACCCAACACAGACCCAGCGGGTGCAGAAGGGTAGAGGGGAAGAAGGGGCACAGCTCTGAGGGGCTGGTGGTCCTGGAGCTGCCAGGCCTCTTAAAGGCCAGCCAAGAGGCCACAGGTCTGGTTGAAAGAGACAGCTGTGGTCATTGGTCCCCAAGATGGCCTGAGAGCATTCCCATCACCCTCTGAAGAGGGGCGTTTAGGGTGTGAGGACTACCCAGGAGGAGAGTAAGCCCACCCCTCCCTGCTCCTCCGCCCCAAAGCAGAGGGCATCCGGAGGCTTCCAGAAGCCCAGGAAGCATCTGTAATCAGAGGTGGGGGGTCAGGGGGCCCTGGGTAGACCAGCATAACCCTTTCCCACACACGTGCACTGACCATCCTCACTTCCCTTCAGAGGGAGAGAATCTCCTTTTTAATATCCCCAGGGAGGTCCCCTCACTCCTCCTCCAGCCTCCCCAGCCCAGAAGCTTGGATTCTAAGTCAGAAAGCAATGAGCTAAGATACTCTGTCTCTGGCTGTGTGTCCCTCCTACATGAATTCGTTTCTTAATCCTGCTTGTGTATAAGCTCACACGTGTGCCAGTAGGTGTCCATATCAAGACATATGTGTGGGCTTACAGGTGTGCACAAACACACCTAGGCACCTGGGTGCCTACAGATGCACTTCAGGTGCAAATGTGCCCACCTGCAGAGGCAGACGAGCACACAGCCGGGGAATCCCGGGCCTGCAAGTGCTCTCGTGTGGGTGCTCATGGCCACATGAACACGGAGTCTCGCACACGTGTGGATTCCTAGTCGAGTACGGTCAGAGATCTGTATGGAGCATGCATGTACACATGTGTGGATAGACTGAGCTGGGTGTGCATACCTGGACCAGGCCCACACACAGGGAAGGGACCTCAGGGAGCCCCCAGACCCTCCTGCAGAGTGGCCAGCCTCAAAGGCTGCTGGGAAGGCAGGCATGCTCCCGGCGGGCCAGAGGGGCTTGCTCACCACTGTTGTGTTTTCTCCCCAGCAGGGCTTTGAGGCCGCTCCCCAGGCATCTGCGTCAGTCTGCCAAGGCTGCCGCAGCCCGGCCCAGGGCCTCCCCATCCCGTCCACCTCACCTCCCTCCCTCTCATCCATCGTCAACCATGGCTCACCGCAACGGGTGGGGGAGGGGGTGGGGGGGCCAGGTTGGCCCTGCAGTGACCCCTCTCCCCCTGGCCCAGGGACGCCTCTCACAGTGCTCAATGGGCCTATCCTGGCACTGGATGCAGACCTGGACGTCTATGCTGTGGTGACCTACCAGCTGCTGGGTTCCCAGAGCGGCCTCTTTGACATTAACAACAGCACCGGTAAGGCCTCTGTGCCACCCCAGCACTCCCAGCCTGGCTCCAAGTCTTCCAGCTGGGATGGGAGTGAACCCACTGCTAGATCTAGGGCGTCCCTTGGGCCAGGGGGACCCCATTCCTCACATCCCGCCATGCCCCCAGGTAGCTGGATTAGGCTACCTAAGGGCGAGAGGGGAGGACCCAGGAGGAGGCTTCGGGCTGATACAAGGGACCTGTTGGTGCACAAACTCTCAGCCTAGGTATAGAGCCCCCCAACCCGCTCCCTCCATCTCCCCATGCCCAGGCCAAAGGCTCAGGCCCTGACTCAGCCAGAAGCACCTAAAGGTCTGTCCTCAAACCAGACCCAAAGCTCCCCAGGGACCATGTGACATCAGTCTGGTCCTGAACAGGAGGCCAATTTGGTGACAAGTGACAACAGGGAGGGATATGCTAATACCTCTCTCAGTGGAACAGATCAATCCTCCACCCTGGGTCACTCATCCCAGGCAGGACTCTGGAGATCTGCAGAGGACACCTGGGGAGGGGACAATCACAGGAGACTGGCTCTGGGGGCCCGGGGCCCTCCCTAAGCATTGGCTGATGAGCCTTTGGGGAAGAAAGTCATTGTGTTGCTTTCTCTGCTCGTCTTTCATCTCTTTCGCCCATGTGCCCCTATCTTTCTCTGTCCCCTCCCGGTTGGCTCTCACTCTGTCTCCACTCTGCACCCCTTTTCCTTTGTGTCAACCTGGCTGATGGCACCGGGAGCCAGGCATGGTGACAGTGAGGTCAGGTGTCATCATTGACCGGGAGGCCTTCTCACCCCCTGTCCTGGAGCTGCTACTATTGGCTGAGGACATCGGACTGCTCAACAGCACAGCCGACCTACTTGTCACCATCCTGGACGACAATGACAACTTTCCCACCTTTAGCCCTGCCACCCTCACGGTCCACCTGCTGGAGAACTGCCCACCTGGTAAGCAGAGGACAGGCCCCAGCCCCAGCCCCCATGCAGGAGCTGGTTGGGGGTCCACGGGGATTGGAGCCTCACAGGTTGGAGGCAGAATTCACCTCTAGTGGGGAGAAGGAGGGGCAGCATGGTAGGTGGAAAGAGCTCTGGAGAGGGAGTCAGGAGACCCAGGTCCCCCTCACTTGCCTTCTCTGATCCACAGTGTCTTGTCTGCAAAACAAGATTATTAAGATATGTTTCATCCATGTGCCTGGATGGAAAGACTGACATTTTTAAAGTCAAAATAGAGGAGCCAGCCCCATGGCCGAGTGGTTAAGTTCGCGTGCTCTGCTTCTGGGGCCCAGGGTTTCGCCAGTCAGGTCCTGGGCGCAGACCTAGCACCGCTCATCAGGCCGTGCTGAGGTGGCGTCCCACACAGCAGAGCCAGAGGGACCTACAGCCAGAATATACAACTATGTACTGGGGGGCTTTGGAGAGAAAGAAAAAAAAAAGATTGGCAACAGATGTTAGCTCAAGTGCCAATCTTAAAAAAAAAAGTCAAAATAGGGTTAATGTGATTCCCATCAAAATCAAATATGACTTGGGGGATAAATTTGATTCTAAAGGTCATCTGGAAGAATAAGAATATTTTGAAAAATAAGTATAACAGAGCCAGATTTGCCTTCCCAGATAATATAACACATTACAAAACTACAGAATTTAAAACGACATGATATGAGCAGAAGACTCTGGGATGAAGTAGCCCAGAAACAGATACCAGTAAATTACAGACGTGATGGAGCCAATAGTGAAAACTAATTATTTAGTGTGCAAACATCTATTCATATTTAGTGTAGATTCTCACCCCATATCAGACACCAAAAGGAAACCCAAAGACGTTCTAAAGAAAATATAAAAAGTAGAAAACATTAAAGAAAAAGAAGAAAGTTTAGGTGAATATTTATCTGATTTCTGATAAATTGATTCTAAGCATATAAGAAACAGAACAACTCAGAAACGGAAAAATATTAACTTTTGGTACATATGAATTTAAACTTCTTTACATCAAACAATTATAGGCAATATTAAAAGGCAAACAAAAAACTGAGAAAAAGATATTTTTCACATTATCATAATTATACAATTCATATAAATTGACAGAAAAATAGGGAAAGGACAAAAGCTAACAATTTGCAGAAGAGAAGATACAACTAATCATTAAATTATTAAAAATTGTTCAATCTCACAAATAATCATACAATTCAAAATAAAATGAGATATGATTTTCCTACAAAATTGCAAACATGAAAAATGTGTAAAAGTTAGAGACTGGCAAGGTTGTGGTGAGAAAGGGCTCTGTGAACCAGCAACAAATATACCTTGTTTTTTGAACAAGCCACTGTGCTCAGCTACTCCCTGTTACAACTCCCACAGGATTCTCAGTCCTTCAGGTCACAGCCACGGACGAGGACAGTGGTCTCAATGGGGAGCTGATCTACCGAATAGAAGCTGGGGCTCAGGACCGCTTCCTCATCCACCCAGTCACTGGGGTCATCCGCGTCGGCAATGCCACCATTGACAGGGAGGAGCAGGAATCCTACAGGCTGACAGTGGTGGCCACCGACCGGGGCACCGTCCCTCTCTCGGGCACAGCCATCATCACTATCCTTATTGATGACATCAATGACTCCCGCCCCGAGTTCCTCAATCCCATCCAGACAGTGAGTGTGCTGGAGTCAGTTGAGCCCGGCACTGTCATTGCCAACGTCACTGCCATCGACTGCGACCTCGACCCAAAGCTGGAGTACCACATCATTGGCATTGTGGCCAAAGATGACACTGACCGCCTGGTGCCTGACCAGGAGGATGCCTTTGCCGTGAATATCAACACAGGTACCAGTGCCTGCTCCCCTCCCAGTCTTCCTCTTGACTCCCTGCCCAGGCTCCTTTCCTCTGCTTTCTTCCTTACCCTCCCTTCCGTCTAGTCTCTCTCTCCCTGTTCCTCCCTTTCCCTCAGCTGCTCCTCTTTCTGCCTCTCTTCTCTCCCCTGTTGACACCACACCCTTCCTTCTCTTTTCCATCCCTCCCCTTGCTCCTTCCCTCTTTCCTTTCTCTTCCTCCTTCTCCCTTGACCAGCTCTCTCTCTGAGATTCTCTCACTCTACCAGTGTTGTATGAGAGTGCCCGTCTTACCACACTCCTGCCAGCATTAAATATTATAAAGTTTTTGTGTCTGCAATTTTATAGGAAAATGGTACCATGTTTTAATATGCATTTCTTCAATAACTGGGTGGTTGAACACTTTGTTCATATGTATACTAGCCATTTAAATCATCTGTAAGTTATATGTGTGTGTGTATATATACATATATATACATACCCTTGATGATTTTCTTACGCTATCACAAAACAAAGAGAACTGTGGCTTAGCTTTCACAATTTATGCAACTTATAATTTTTTTGAGGAAGATTAGCCCTGAGATAGCATCTACCACCAGTCCTCCTCTTTTTGCTGAGGAGGGCTGGCCCTGAGCTAACATCCGTGCCCATCTTCCTCTACTTTATATGTGGGACGCCTACCACAGCATGGAATGACAAGCGGTGCCATGTCCACACCCGGGATCCGAACCAGCGAACCCTGGGCCGCTGAAGCAGAACATGTGAACTTAACCACTGCACCACCGGGCTGACCCCTATGCAACTTATAACTTTGATGGCTTTACCATTTTCCCAAAAGTTTAGTGTTTTTGCTCGTCTGGGGAGTTAGGGAGGGGACATGGGACATTACAGGTATAATTCTTGGAAGTCTCAGAGAAGTGACAAAAAAACTAACATGGCTGTGACAAAATGCTAACAATTGTTGTTATTCAGAGAAATGAGTAGTAAAACAGCAATGAGATATCAGTTTTCCATACATGATTAGCAGATATGAGGATGCTGGACAATATTATTGGTGACAATGTGGGGACATCAGAACTCTCATACACTACTGTAGGAGTTTAAACTGATTTCATCATCTGGACAGCAATCTAGCACAAAGTACACTTATACCCCCATGACCCAGCAATTCTGCTCCTGGGTGTATATCCCAAGGAAATTCTCAGGTCGATAATGGGATGATCTGAGGATGTTTACTAAAATGTTACTGGTGGTGGGAGTTGGAGACCACCTGGGCATTGGAGAGTATAATGTAGGGTGGGTGCACACCATGGGATACCAGGCAACAGTTAGAAGCAATAGATTAGACTCACACAGAGCAAGATGAGTGCACCTTAAAAATGAACACTTACTGAAAAGAATTAGAAATAGGATGGGATATATATACCACAGCTCCATTTGCATAAATGTAAAATACATACACAAAACAATACATGATTTTCAGGAACACTTTAAAAAAAACACTCTTCAGTACATTACAATGATTTCCCAAGGGGAGAGGAGTATACAAATAAAAGGGAATAGATACATACATAAAACAAGAGTGATGCCAATGATGATGGTGTGCAATGAACCAAAGAATATGACTCATTCAGTGTGCATCTGAGGCCAAAGGAAAAAAGAAGACAGGAAAACCGTGAGCACTAGGAGAAGTTAGATAGGTTAGCCATGTCCCAAGTTAGCAAAATACCCGCAGCTTTGGTTGGTCAGGACCATGGGGAGCTACTCCACGCCTCTGCCCAACTTTAAGCTATCACTGGTGTCTCAACCACTTTCCTCTTCTGTTCTCCCTCCCTCCGACTGACTCTCTTCTCTCTATTTTTCTTTCCAGTGTCTTCTTTGCCCCTCTTCCCAGCTCCCTCCCTTACCTTCCCTCCCCTTTCTTCTTGCCAGAGCCTCAGCTTTCTGAGCGCTCCTCTCCAACTGGGCTCCCGTTGCTCCCCTGGCTTCCTTTCCCTCTGCCTCTTCCCCTCCACCCTCTCCCTCCCAAACCTCCCGCCCTGGTCAGCTCTGAGTCCCAACGCCCTCATGCCCTGCTCTGCTCCATCCCCTGTGCACCCTGGACTAACTGATGTTAACCCTCTTCTCTCTTCCTCATGGCTGGCAGGCCCACAGGTTTGAGCTCTGTTTCTCTGTCACTTCCCACCTCATCTCTTCTCTGCTTCACCCCATTGCCTTCCTCCATACCCACCGCACCCACCACCACCCTTCCCATCCTGTGGGCCCGGGCCGAGGCCGCGGCCCAGCCTTTGCAGACTGAATGCAGCCACCCTCTCCCCATCCTCGCTCCCCAGCCTCGGGACGGGGAGCGAGAGTAGGAAGAGGAGGAGGAGGAGGCAGCGGCCCAGGGTAAGTGACCACCCCGCGGCTGGGCACTCAAGGAGGACAGATGTCCAGCAGGGGGATTTGCCAATGGGGAAAGGAATCCCAGAGACCCCAGTGCCCGAGAGGGAACTGGAAAAAGAGAAAGGAAGTTTCACTCTAGGATGAGGCTGATGGAAGGAGGAGCTGCCAGGCCCTCCAACAGGCAGGAAGGAGAGAATTCACAGCAGAGCCAGGCCTGAGATGGGCCAAACAAGGTCTGTCCAGCCCAAGCCCCAGCTCTGGAGGGCTCTTCTGTGGTTTGAGGGCAGGCAGGGGCCCTGGGAGGCTGCGGGCAGGAGAGAAGGAGACAACTCCTTGCTAGCACGGATATAGTGTGGTGCTCCTTTCCTACCGTCAGCCCATGTCCTGCCCCAAGACCAAGGGGCAGGCCCAACTGTCCAGCCTGTTCCACCCACTGTCCCCTCCAGGGAACCCCCTCAGGGCTTTTTAGCTGCCTTGACCTTCCTTTATATTTGACCTCATTAGAATACAAGAGTTTTTTAAATTGTGATAAAATACACATAACATAAAATTTACCATCTTAGCCATTTTTCAGTGTGCAGTTCAGTAGTGTTCAGGATACTCACATTGTTGTGGAATACAAGCATTTTTTAAACAAGGATTTACATAGCACTTTCTATGTGCCGAGCACAGTTCTAAGCCCTTTATAAATGTAAACTCGTTTAATTGTTAGAATCCTCAAAATAGCCCTATGCGGTAGATCCTGAAATTAGCCTCATTTTACAAATGAGGAAACAGGTGCAGAAAGGTTAAATAATTTACCCAAGGTCACCAGCTAGTAAACAGTGAGTTAGGGGCAGAGTGATGTGTCCCCAGCTTGCAGATGGCTGTGGTCTCATCCCAGCCAAAGATGAGACCAACAAGGTCCATTGGGGACCATTGCCCTCGGCAGGGATTGGGAGGGTTGGCCAGGAGCACCCCTGGGAGGCCCAGATTTTAGGGGGTTCCCCTCAGGCTGAACCTGACCTGGTCTGGTCTACAGGGTCTGTAATGGTGAAGTCCCCCCTGAACCGGGAACTGGTTGCCACCTATGAGGTCACTCTCTCAGTGATTGACAATGCGAGTGACCTACCAGAGCGCTCTGTCAGTGTGCCAAATGGTAAGGTTCCCCAGGGGCATCTCCACTGGTTCCTCAGAGCCCATCAGGGCGGGAGCGCTGGCCGGGGACAGGGAGGGAACAGCAGGACCCAGCTGCAGAGGCTGCCAGTAGTCAGGCTACAGTGGGGCGTGGAAGGTGGCAGCTACCGTGAGACTCAGGGTGGCTGTGTGTCCTGGTTGTTAGGCAGAGCTCAGCAGTGGGGTGGGGGCGGTGTCCAGGAGCCCAGAATTGTCTGTGATCTTGAACTCCAAGGCTCAAAGTAGGAAGGAGGCTTGGTAGAGGCTGGAGGGGGATTGAGAAAAAGATGGGTTAACAGACTTAGGTCAGAATCCTGTTGTCAGAACTGTTAACAAGGGTGTGGCTGGGATGTGAGACAGGAACCGCAAATCTGCTAGGAAGCCACAGGGTCAGCCCAGAGGAAGGAAAGAGCAAGGAAAGGTGACCTGAGGCCATGGACACTCCATTGGGGGCACAAGCACCACGGCAGAGAAGAGAGGGGCAGGGATGCTGCCTTAGCAGGCCAAGTGCAGGCTGTCCTGCTGCAGCCTGAGGCGTGAGCTGGGAGGGGGCTGCGAGAGGCGTGGATTTTGTGTGAGCAGAGCAGGGAGGGAGGGGGACGTAGGGGTGGGGTGGCCTCAAGTGGCCTCTGCCACAAGGCAAGGTCAGCTGCTGGAGTGAGGAGATAGGCCTAGCAGATATTGGCTGCTTATCTTTACGGCCCAGAGGCCCAAGTTTCCAGAAAGGAAGGGCAGACCTGATCATCTCCTCAATGTTCCACACTCAGAGGGTGAAGGGCCCAGGCTAGTTATATAGAGAGAGCAGCTCAGACAGGAGATAGAAGGCTGAATCATGGGAAGGGTCTTAAAGATCATCTTAGTGGTATCCCATTGCACAGGTTAGGAAACTGAGGCACAGCAAGGGCCAGGGGCTCCACAAAGGTTACCAGCCAGTTGGTAGAACCCAAGCCCTTTTCCCTTACGGAAGAGTGAGCGACCAGACCAGAAGAAAGGGTCACATGCCACCGCCTAAGGGTTGGGTCAAGCTTCAGGGGGTCCCAGGAGGCCTGTGAGATGCTGCCATCCTCTCTGCGCTTGGCTGAGACTTCAAAAGGCCTAGCCAGCCTCACTGATGCCCTCTCACTTCACCCTCAACCCCTGCCTCCAACCCAGCCAAGCTGACAGTCAACATCCTGGACGTCAATGACAATACACCCCAGTTCAAGCCCTTCGGGATCACCTACTACACAGAGCGGATCCTGGAGGGGGCCACCCTGGGCACCACACTCATCGCTGTGGCAGCTGTGGACCCTGACAAGGGCCTCAATGGGCTGATCACCTACACGCTGCTGGACCTGATGCCCCCAGGCTACGTCCAGCTGGAAGACTCCTCAGCAGGTAGGTGGGAAATCTGCCAGAGGAGGGTTGGGGAACATGTGTCTGTATCTACTTGGCCTCCAAGAGGGACCATGGCCTGCTGCTCACCCTCCAATTGGGGCCCCACCATGGCCCTTTAGGGGGCTGGGCCAGATCCAATATGGCCAACATTCCAGTCACTCCCAGATGCCCAAACCAGAGGAAGGGACAGAGCGCCTAGTCCCAGGTTGGGATGGAAGCCCCCTTTGAGGTCTGCTGGAAACTTGGGATACTCCACCATCTCCGTCACCCAGGCTCCCACTATTAGTATCACCGAGGGAACAAGAAGGCCAAGAGAGCAGAGTCTCAGAGGAGGTCCTGCTTGTTGGTGTTCATCCCTTTGACTTGCAAAAAGCTTTCTCACCCCTCCAGTAAGGAGAACAGCTGGATGCCAGTTGCTCTCAGCCCTCTGGCCTGCCACTGGGCAGTGCTGCCTGGCCACCCTCCTTCTTCAAGGGACCATACCTGCCCTCAGAACTCAAGATCCTTCTCTTCATACTTTGGAGATCTTCCATGAGTGAGGAGTGACCAAAATGGCAGTGGTTGTCTCTGTGTCTTAGGGAAGGTCATTGCCAACCGGACGGTGGACTATGAGGAAGTGCACTGGCTCAACTTTACAGTGAGGGCCTCAGACAATGGGTCCCCACCCCGGGCAGCTGAGATCCCTGTCTACCTGGAGATTGTGGACATCAATGACAACAACCCCATTTTTGATCAGCCCTCCTACCAGGTGGGTGACCAGGCCAACAGGTTGGGTCCAGGAGCTGTGCCCATTCCTTGGGGCCTTTGGGCATCCTCCGCTCCCACTCTGCCAGCCTCTAAGCCCCATGGGAGTGACCAGCCCATGAGCAGCTTCATGTCCTGGGTTCTCAGCATCAGTGAGTTCCTAGGGCAGGGGCGTAGACTCTAGGACTGACTGGGGTCTACTTTCTCTCCCTGCCCACTGGGCTCCAGGAGGCCGTCTTTGAGGATGTGCCTGTGGGCACAGTCATCCTGACAGTCACTGCTACTGATGCCGACTCAGGCAACTTTGCCCTCGTTGAGTACAGCCTCGGGGATGGAGAGGGCAAGTTTGCCATCAACCCCGTTACGGTAAGCGGGTGATGGAGGGCCTGGGTTTGGGGAGTGGGAAGGGCCCAGGGTCATAGGCTGAGAAGCCACCAAAAATATTGTAGTCATCCCCCTGTGGTCATCTGGGTCTTGCCACCTGGACATCTGTAGCCGCAGAGGCTTTTTAGCCAAGTCAGCAAGCCCTGTTCTCAGAGCCCCAGACATCCTGTAGACTGTGGCCTTTCTATCCCAGCAGACATGGAAGGAAGTGGCCAAAGTCTTTTGGTACTAGCCCTTTGTGGGACAAAAATTTCTGAGATGTGTCCTCACCAGACTAGAAAACTTGATTCAAGTCCATGTGACTGCTTTTTGAAACTGTGAAAAGAGAGGCATAGGAAGCTCTGCAGAAAGTGAGCACAGTGTTTGAGCACCTACTGTATACATGGCCCTTTACTCGGTGCTGGGAGAGGGAAGCAGCCCCTACACGTGCATCCCCCAAGCTCCCATGAGTCCCAGACTTGCGGGAGAGCAGACTCAAGAGGAAAGATGGGTGATGATTTCAAATGTCTGCAAATTGGTTCAGAGCTGCTGTTTTCAGTACAGAGAGAGAGAGAGCCCTGTGGCCTGCAAGTGGCTAGCCAGGTGGGGCCTTCCCCAGTTGCTGGACTGGAACTGGACTTTCCTTCCCCCTGCCTCTGCCTGCCCACATTCCCCTGCACCCTGCCCTTGCAGCAGGGTTCTGTCCTCCTGCTTGGTATGAACAGTCAGATATGCTCCTGGCCTGGCACTGTGAACAGCGAATATTTATAGAGTACTACTGTATATATACCTGGTCAGGTCCAGCCTGACTGTTCATCGATCTCCAGGTGGACTGGGGTAGTGAGGGCAAGAAGAGCCACTAGAATGAGAGCTCCGTGGGGCAGGAGCTGTTGTCCCTTCTGTTCAGTGCTGTGTCTCCTGAGCCCAGAACACTGTCTTGCATGTAGTAGATGCTCAATAAACACCTGTTGAATTGATGAAGGCCCTGACACCACCCTCCCCTGACTAGGGTGACATCTATGTGCTGTCCTCTCTGGACCGGGAGAAGAAGGACCACTATATCCTGACTGCCTTGGCCAAAGACAACCCTGGGGATGCAGCCAGCAACCGACGAGAAAATTCAGTGCAGGTGAGGGGCACCAGCCTGGGCCAGGGACACTGGGGACTGGGTTGTGGAGGCAGCAAGCGGAGCCTTTAGAGAATGACTGCTCAGAAGGGGATCAGAGCCACCCAATCCCCTCAGAGACATGGTGGCAGGAAGGAGAAGGGAAGGCTTGGCTGAATGGGTCACAATGGCTGCAGCTTAAGAGGATAGGGACTCTCTAGGAGAAATCTCTTGTGTGAAACCCCTGCTAAGGCAGCTAAACATACCTGGGAGTAACGCAGATAAAGCCTGGGGCTCCCCACTGCCCAGTGTGTCCATGGTGCCCCCGTGAAAGAAACACAGTCCAGCAGCCAAACGTAATGATAAAGCAATTTTTTATTTATGTCTCTTAAAGAACGTTAGTGAGGGTTCAAATTCACAACCCCATTCCCATTCCAGTGCTAGCATCCACCCAGTTGCTCTGAGGCCAGCGTCCACCTTCTAAGCTCTATCTTCATTTCTATCTGGTCCCACACCTTGAGGCTTTGCTTGCTCTTTCTTTCTTCCCCCTTCTTTCTGCCTTCTCCAGCCCTGTCTTTCTGCCAATTCTTCTACTTCTCTCAATAACCTAACCATCCAAATAAACTCTCCCAAAGGGCAGAGAGGTGAGAGTCTGGGTGGGCAAAGACAACTTCTCTTTAGGAGGGAGGGGGAGGCGGTGGGAGCACTCACACATATCTGACTCCTGTCCCTGTCACACAGACATGTGCTGTGTTGGGAAAAGCACAGTATTTGGAGTCAGAAGACTGAGGTTCCATGAGCTGAGCACACCGCATTTGTCATGTAACCTCTCTGAGCCTCAGGTGTCAAGTCTGCCGGGGGTAGGGGGCAGAGGAGTAATGATGACCTCTCCTTCCTAGGGCGGCGGTGAGTCAGGAAGGTGGGGGGTTGGAATGTGCTTTGTGCACTGAAAAGCATTCTTAAGATTGCTGCTGTGAAGGGCTCTGATGAGGGTGCAGGCAGGCAGGGCCACAGCAGCCAGGGAAAAAAGGCTCCCTGGCCTCGTGTGTCTGTAGGACCTGCCCTGGGCTGTCGGGTCAGCCAAGAGAGCTAATTGCCAGACCATCCACAAATCCCAGTCAAGAGGGGGCCTTTGGGAGTGGAGGAATCACAGTCCTGCATTAAGGTCCAGCGATTAGAGTCAGATGTATAGGGCCACTGTGGGAAGGAGCAAAGGACACAGAGTAGGAGGTCCCTGCTTCAGGACCAGGACACAGATGACCTGTGACCCGCAGTACTAGTTGCTGAGCATTTCCTTGGGCCAGGCACTGCACATGTACCATCCCGCTCCAGCATGCACCACCCCGCTCTAGCATGCACCACCCCGCTCCAGCATGCACCACCCCGCTCCAGCATGCACCACCCCGCTCCAGCATGCACCACCCCGCTCCAGCATGCACCACCCCGCTCCAGCATGCACCACCCCGCTCCAGCATGCACCACCCCGCTCCAGCATGCACCACCCCGCTCCAGCATGCACCACCCCGCTCTAGCATACACCACCGCAGGTGAGCCTCACAAGCCTGGAGAGAGAAGATACTGTTGTCCCCAGTGTACAGCTCAGGAAACTGAGGCTCAGGGAATTAAATAAATCGTTTGAGGTCAGACTCCAACAGTGAGCACTATCCACTCTGGCTTATTCCTTTGTGACCTGGTCGCTTGAAGTAGCCCGGAGTATGCTCCTGACCTTTGACCTCAACCTCCCCTCCAGGTGGTGATCCAGGTACTGGACATCAATGACTGCCGGCCACAGTTCTCCAAACCCCAGTTCAGCGCTAGCGTGTATGAGAATGAGCCAGCAGGTACCTCAGTCATCACCATGATGGCCACAGACCAGGATGAGGGCTCCAATGGGGAGTTGGCCTACTCACTGGAGGGCCCTGGAGTGGGTACGTAGCCTGCTCCCCACCCATGAAGCCTTGGGCATGGGAGGGATAGACTGCCATGCCCGCAGCCCCAGGCCAGGAGGGGGAGGAGGGATGGGAAGGATGTCTCAGCCGGAGCCATGCCCTGCTTTCCTTCCCCACCTGCCAGAGGCCTTCTACGTGGACATAGACTCAGGCCTGGTGACCACAAAGCGGCCACTGCAGTCCTACGAAAGGTTCAACCTGACCGTGGTGGCCACGGATGGTGGACAGCCCCCACTCTGGGGCACCACTATGCTCCTGGTGGAGGTCATCGACGTCAATGACAACCGCCCCATCTTCGTGCGCCCACCCAACGGCACCATCCTCCACATCAGAGAGGTACTGCTGTCCCCTGGGGCCTCCTGCCCACCAACATCCCCCTTCCAATAGCCAGCCCACTTCTTCATCCTGCAGTCACGCCTGGGAGAGTGAAAGGGCCCCCATTGTGAAACTGAGGCCAGAGTAGGGGTCAGACTTGCTCAGTGCCACACAAGGTAGTACTGAACAGTGATTAGTAATTTGGGCTGTGCCAGCAAAAGGTCTTGGGTTCAAGCCTAACTCTATCACTTACCAGCCCAATAACTTTGAGCAAGTGACTTCTCTGAGTCTGCTTTTTCATCTGCAAAACGGGACTAATAATAATAGATGCCCCATCTCTTGCTCCTAGATGTCTGCCAAGGACAGTCTCCCCAGAAACCCACTTCCCCCAGACCTGTCTCAAAATAAACACACACGCCCCTTCTGTCTGTCGTTCCTGCTGATACCAGTGTGGAGACAGCCTGGGAGCTGAGTATGTGCATACATCAAAATAAGAAACCAGGGGAAGTGGCTGAGCTCTGGAATCTCTCCAATTCTTCTTTCATTCCTTGCCCTAAAGTGCCTTGTAAAGATAGGAAAGAGCGCCTTTGTCTCCTCTCCCTCGTTCCTCTCAGCACCCAGGCCCCAAATGCTCCTTGGTGGTACAGTAGGGGTGTCTCCCACTTGTTCTTTGCTCCCCAAACTTCAGCGTATCTCTGCAGCTCAGAATATCAGCGTTAAGTCCTTGTTGTCACTCTCTCTCCTCTTTGAGGTCCCGTGGGAGAAATTTCTCCCATGGCTGCGCTCTAGGAAACACTGCGTCTTTCCCTTGTGGTTTGTTTTCACCTGTGTCTATTCCAGTGATTGGTGGTCCTCTTTGCTTTGCCCACTAGGGAGCTCAAGAGGGGTCAGCTCACTTTGAATGATCCTGCAGAGACTTAGCACACACACCTTGCCTCCCACCTCTTAAGTGTCCATCTTCTTGCCAACCATTTTTATTATTTACCCTCATTTTTTTTAACTTGTTCACTCATTATAATTTATACATTCTTGTAAGCTGCCTCAAATCTTTTCTGTGGAATGCGGCAGCATATAATTTAATAATAATCTAGTAGTTTTCCACGCCAAAGGCCCCACTTACTGAGTTTTCCCCTTCAAGGGCTCCGTATCTCCCAAACAACCAGCATTTGCTAAGTAATTATCTATTTGTCATCTCACTTTCTATTAATTAGATATAACTGCCATTTGGAGTTTCTGATTGTCATGATCAATAAGATAAACAGTGAAACCATGCTGAGCTGATAATTTTTCAACTAAAAGCAGAGAAACTTGCTCTTTTTCTTGTGTCCTGGGCGGCCTTATCATGGGTCAATGGATGAGTCAGTTAGATTTTTTGATATCT
Organism: Equus asinus; assembly: GCF_041296235.1. Lineage (NCBI taxonomy): Eukaryota > Metazoa > Chordata > Mammalia > Perissodactyla > Equidae > Equus > Equus asinus. The sequence continues at coordinate 60,481,519 of NC_091791.1, forward strand.
ACTTAACTCAAATCTGCTTAACTCAAGGGATTTAGGAGGCTGAGGCTTAGAGAGGTGAAATGACTTGTCCAGGTCACACTGTGAACTAGTAACAGAGTAGAACCCAGGTGTTCGTCTTTATCCACCATGCCACCCCACCTGCCTCCCCCACTTTCAGGTACCCCATGGGGTGGATGGTGGTACTTTGGGATACCCAGAGCTCCTGTGATTAGGGTAGCAGACAGCAAGACAGACCCGGCAACAGAGGGTGTATGTGGCCTCAGTTTTTGGATCTCCCTTCTCTCTTCTAAACCTCAGCATGCAATGGGATCGGCGGGAGGGGCGATCACCCTGAGAGATTTTGGAGCGTGGTGCACCCCAGGCTGGACCATCAGTAGGCGGTGGCTTTGGCTGGTGGTGGGGTGAGGGGATGTTCTAGCAGATACTCAGACTCCAGCAGAGTCCAGCCAAGTAGGCAGGCATTTCCTAAGGATGCTGGAAGGCGGCAAGGACATTCTGCTACGAAGGAGAAAGGACAACAACTCCATCCCGGCCTGGGAGCTGGGATTCTCTCAGATGCTCCATGAGCCTTCTTGCCATTTCCCACCCCCGCCCCCCTCCCAGGAGATCCCGCTGCGCTCCAATGTGTACGAAGTCTACGCCACAGACAAGGACGAGGGCCTCAACGGGGCCGTGCGCTACAGCTTTCTGAAGACGGCGGGCAACCGGGACTGGGAGTACTTCACCATCGACCCAATTAGCGGCCTCATCCAGACCGCGCAGCGCCTGGACCGCGAGAAGCAGGCGGTGTACAGCGTAAGGGGGCGGGGCCCGGCGCGAGGAGCGGGGGCCGAGGGCGGGGCTTTCCCCTGGGCGTCGGGCCACCACCTGCCTGCCCACCTAGAATGTTTACGAAAGTGGTGACCTGGGGCCCTCAGTCTCGTCCTTTGATTGCACTCCTGCCTTCAGCTTATCCTGGTGGCCAGTGACCTGGGCCAGCCGGTGCCATACGAGACGATGCAGCCACTGCAGGTGGCCCTGGAGGACATCGACGACAATGAACCCCTCTTCGTGAGGCCTCCGGTGAGCTCACCCATCCCTTGCGCCAGTCATGCCCACACAGGGACTCTCTGCCTGCAAGCACACACGTGCACAGGTTCCCCTGTGCACCCTTTGCCATGTACACACGTGGTTGCACACAGAAACCTGCATACACTTCACAGCACAAATATTTGTTGAGCAGCTACTATTTCAGTGCATTACTCGGCAGACAAAAATGCCTGGCTCCTGGAGCTGAGCTTCTCCCAAGTGCTCACACTGCCCCCAGGAAGTGCTGCTTTTTTGAGCTGGGGCTGAGCTCGGCATGTGGACTCAGACTCTCTGACTGGGTGTTTTTTCCTTCTTGTGTGCACGTGGGATGTGATGCTCCCTGGAGACTGTGAGTGTGAGTGTGTGTGCACATGTACGTGCATATGAGAGAGCGTCAGCCCTAATCCAAACATCCATTCAGGTGCTGGATACTTCAGAGAACATGCCAAGCCCAGCCCAGCCCCCAGGGAGGGTGTCAGTGGGCAACACTCTCTGAGGGCACAGCTAGCATCTCCCAGGCTCTGCCCTGGCTCCCTTGAGGTTACAGCAGTTCTGCTCACCCCACAAGGCATGAGCAATAAACTCCCTCAGCACCCGTAAAAGTACTGCCTAGAGCCTTCTGGCAGAAGCTGGAAGGGCCTTCCCTTGGCCTCCCCTGAAGACATCCTCCTCCCCCCTTGCAGAAAGGCAGCCCCCAGTACCAGCTGTTGACAGTGCCTGAGCACTCCCCACATGGCACCCTCGTGGGCAACGTGACAGGCGCCGTGGACGCAGATGAAGGCCCCAATGCCATCGTGTACTACTTCATCGCAGGTGGGGCCTAATGGGGCTGGTGTCCTACCTACCCTGGGGCTGGAGATGACCTAAATGTGCTCTGGCCTGCCCTCTCACCCTGTGCCACGGTCCCACCTTCAGCCGGCAACGAAGAGAAGAACTTCCATCTGCATCCCGATGGGCGTCTGCTTGTGCTGCGGGACCTGGACAGGGAGCGTGAAGCCGTCTTCTCCTTCGTTGTCAAGGCTTCAAGCAATCGCAGCTGGACACTTCCCCGTGGGCCTTCCCCAGCCCTCGACCTGGTCACTGACCTCACCCTGCAGGAGGTGCGCGTTGTACTAGAGGACATCAATGACCAGCCGCCACGCTTCACCAAGGCTGAGTACACTGCAGGTGCAGGGACTGGAGCCTGGGCGCAGGGTGTGGGGTGGCCCTGCCCTACCACTTAGACCTGCTTTCCCATTCCTGCAGGAGTGGCCACTGATGCAAAGGTGGGCTCGGAGTTGATCCAGGTCCTGGCCCTGGATGCAGACATTGGCAACAACAGCCTGGTCTTCTACAGCATCCTGGCCATCCACTACTTCCGGGCCCTTGCCAACGACTCTGAGGACATGGGCCAGGTTTTCACCATGGGTAGGGGCCTGGTCACAGATGAGTGGCCTCCACCCAAGACCTCCCTCTGTCACTGCATGGACTGTAGTCAGGAGGAGATGGGGTCTGTGTGGACACCACAGAGTATGGGTGGCCAGCCAGCCAGCATGTCAGTCCTTCCATTCATCCACCCATCCATCCATCATTCATCTAGCTGACCAGCCAGCAATCATTTCTCTTTTCATTCGTCCACCTCTTCATCTCTCCATCTACCCATCCACTTCCTTCTTTTCTTTCTTCCTTCTTCCCATCTCTTCATCCATCCATTATTTATCCATGCATCTACCCACCCATTCATCCATCCGTCTACCCATTCACCTATGCATGCATGCATCTATCCATCCGTCCATCCTTCCTCTCATTCATTCATCCATCCATCCATCCACACATCTACCCATCTGTCCATCCGTCCATCTTCCCATTCTCCTTCCCATCGATCCACCTATCTTTCCATTTGTGCACCTCATCCTCCCCTGGTTCAGGCATTGTGCTGGGCACTGGGGAACCAGAATTCAAAAAGCACACTTGTCAGTACAAGTGTGCATTTGCCTGTGTAAATGACTGCACCTCTCTGGGTCAGGTTCTAGAAAGTGTCCCGGTGGGTATCCCGTTACCTTACTTCCAGCCCCAGTCCCTTCTACACTCCTCCGTGTCTACAGGAGCCAATCCAAACTCCTTGGCCTAGCGCTCAAGGTTCGCCAGGTCTTCCTCCTAATCCCTCTTTCTGGTTCCACAGTCCCCTACTATCCTTAAGGGCCCTGTGCCCAGCCAAGCTGAACTACTCACCATTCCTTCAGCCTGCTCTGCACCATCCTCCCCTGGGCCTTTGATCCGTTTGTCTTCACTTCCTGGGACACCATCTTGCCCTTCACCTCTGCCTTCAGATATGCTCCTTCTCAACCATCCTTCAAAATCTAGTTCATACGCTACCTCTTCCAGTCATACAACCAGACACCATCGCTTTGACCTCTGAGCTCCCATTGCTCTTATTGTAAGAAACTAAAGCACAGAGAGGCTATGTAGCTTACTAAAGGTCACACAGCTAGAAAGTGGCAGATTTTGAACCCAGGTCTACTGTCTTCTAAGAGAAGACTGTGCTGTACCTCCTCTGGTCATCTCTCTACTATGATTGTGAAATTCTGAAGTACGTGTGTGTGAAAGAGAGACATACAGACACTCAGGGGGCTCAGAAGTGTCCCGTAGTATCCCAACATGGGACAGCAGAGTCCCATACTCGTCATCCTTGGACCAGAGCAGCCCACAGTTGTGTTTTGTTTAATATGCAGTGTTTAAATTAAAACGTGGGTCAATAGTTATAGATCAGGAGATTTCACTAGAAATCTCTAGAAAAGGTGCAGGTTCTGGCAGCACGGGCTGCACTCTCCCATGACAATAATCAGCCAAGCTGAAGCCTGCGCTGCTGCCCCTTCAGATGGACATTCACGTCACTTATTCCCACTCCTCTGTCATCTTTGCTTTGCTGGGCTCTGTAGGCATCTGTGTCCCGAGTTGCTGCAGGCCCATGCTGCCTCCCCTCCACGAATCCACCTGCCCCTGGCTCTTGCCCCTTCCGGGGGATTTGGGGGTGGTGGGTGGCCCCTGAGCTGCACCAGCCTGTGGGCTCTTCCTGCAGGGAGCATGGATGGCATCCTGCGCACCTTCGACCTCTTCATGGCCTACAGCCCTGGCTACTTTGTGGTGGACATTGTGGCCCGGGACCTGGCAGGCCATAATGACACGGCTGTCATCGGCATCTACATCCTGAGGGATGACCAGCGTGTCAAGATCGTCATTAATGAGATCCCCGACCGTGTGCGTGACTTTGAGGAGGAATTTATCCGCCTGCTCTCCAACATCACTGGTGCCATTGTCAACACAGATGACGTGCAGGTGCCCCATGGAAGCCACTTGGGGCTAGGGGCAGTGGAGGGAGAAGGGGGACCAGGCCACAAGGAGGGACAGGACATTGTAGAGACGTCAGGGGCATGAAAGGGGGTATGTGCCCCGGCAATCATTTCCTAGCTGTGTGGCCTTGGGAAAGTCCTTCCAGGTCTCTGGCCCCCAGTTTCCTCATCTGTAAAATGGAGCAAAGAACGGTGCCGGGCCCAGTGTTGTGAAGCGATTGGCATCGTGCTCAGTCCTCAGCAAGCATTCACTAGTGATAGTTATTGTAGAGCAGGGCAGCAGGGGCTCCCAGAAGAGGCCTGCCCATCCCATGGCATCCTTTGCTCCTGTCACACCCCATGATGCCCCTTCTTGCCTAGTTCCACGTGGACAAGAAGGGTCGAGTGAACTTCGCACAGACAGAGCTGCTCATCCACGTGGTGAACCGTGAGACCAACCGCATCCTGGATGTGGACCGGTGGGTAGGGTCTGTGCTCAGACTGCGAGTCTGCCTCCCTGCCCTGGAGTGGGGAGGGGACCCACCAAAGGGGGCACAGACAACACCTTCAGGCCTGAGGTGTGGGGCTCTCCCCCAGAGGTGGGCAGGGCTAGTAGAGAGAACAGTTTGGAAGTATGAGCAGAGCTCCACCGGTCTGCCTTACTCTCCCCATCGTAAAATGAGAGATTACACTGATTGTGAGATCAAACGGGTCCTGTATGAAGGGAGGGTAGCCCTGTAAGATACAAAGCTACTGAGCCGCATGGACTTTAACCTTGCAAGGCTTGTGGGGGGGTGGACTTTGGGGGTCCAAAGTAGGAGCTGGGCAGACTGGCCTGAGTGTGGCAAGCTCTCGGGGCATGGCCGAGGAGGGCAGCTGAGGCCCCTGCCCTTCGCCCAGGGTGATCCAGATGATTGACGAGAACAAGGAACAGCTGCGGAATCTGTTCCGGAACTACAACGTCCTGGATGTGCAGCCTGCCATCTCTGTCCGGCTGCCCGACGACATGTCTGCCCTGCAGGTACAGCTGGTGGCACCCACGCCCACAGCCCCCACACTGCCACAGGTGCTCTCGCCCACTCATGCCTGGCCGTTTCCCCCAGATGGTGATCATTGTCCTGGCCATTCTCCTGTTCCTGGCTGCCATGCTCTTCATCCTCATGAACTGGTACTACAGGACCATGTGAGTGACACTACCCCCTGCCCTGACATTAGCTGACTGGCCTGCTCCTACAGACACAGGCAGGAGGGCCACTGGGCCCTGAGATGCCAGCCCAGCCCCAGCTTCCCTTACCAGCTCCTTTCTGTTTCTCTCCAGACACAAGAGGAAGCTCAAAGCCATTGTGGCTGGCTCGGCGGGTGAGTGAGGGCTGTGATGGGTGGGGAGGAGAGAGGGCAGGAGGAGCCCCTGGGGGCCTAGAGTGACTGCCCAGGCCTCATAAGGCTGGCTCAGGCCCTGGGTTGGGCCCAGGCTCCCCCAGCCCCAGCAGGGTGTACCCCTCCCCTCCATACCCCAACCCTTCTCCCTGCAGGGAATCGTGGCTTCATTGACATCATGGACATGCCCAACACCAACAAGTATTCTTTTGACGGGTGAGTAGGGTACCCAAGCCCTGCCTGGTGCGCTTTGGTGGGGCCTGCCGAGGACCCAGCTGGGATGAAATCCCTGCTGTCTCCCAAGCAATGAAAGAACAGAGTGGCTGAAACCTGGGGCCTGGGCGCCCCCTGGTGGCCAGCCACCCATCTCCACCTTCAGAAACTGTGTCATTGAGCTGGGCTCCCCAGCTGTGAAGGGTCCCCAAGTTCCAGGGGGGCACAGACTTTGGTCACCAGGTACCGAGTGAGGCCTCTGCACCAAAGCTGAGTGAGACTGACATGTCCTGTCGTGGTTCTAGCGGGATCCTAGGGGGGAGGACACAGGTACCACGGGCAAGGGGCCTGCTTCTCATGGCCCAGAACCCCCAGTCCCATGAAAGGCACTACCGTGAAAGGCCAAGGAAATGGGCAGGGGTTAGGGGTGAGGCTGCGAGGGCTCAGTCCACTGAAGTCTCCCTCCTCACCCCACCCTGCTCCCCACCTGCAGGGCCAATCCCGTGTGGCTGGATCCTTTCTGCCGAAACCTGGAGCTGGCCGCCCAGGCCGAGCACGAGGACGACCTGCCGGAGAACCTGAGTGAGATCGCCGACCTGTGGAACAGCCCCACCCGCACCCACGTGAGCACGGGCCAGGGCCAGAGGCAGGGGTGGGCAATCATGAGGGACGGGATGGAGGCAGGGTAGGTCTTCACCACCCCTGGCCAAGGAGCTGGGTTCTTTGGGAGGTGGTCCACTACTGTGTGTGCACGCGTGTGCATGCACGCATGTGTGCATGCTACCTCTGTTCCAGCTAATGTCCCCTCTCCCTAGGGAACTTTTGGGCGTGAACCAGCAGCGGTCAAGCCTGACGACGACCGGTACCTGCGGGCAGCCATCCAGGAGTATGACAACATTGCCAAGCTGGGCCAGATCATTCGAGAGGGGCCCATCAAGGTGAGCCCTCCATAGGGGCGCCTGCACCCAGACCGCTGGCTGAGCCTGGACCCACTCCAGGGGATCTAAGGGTGGGGGAGGATCCTGGACAACAGTTTTCTCAACCTCTAGGCTCAGTTAAACCTGCCCTCCACTGGGGCAAGAACACCAGGGCAGAAAGAGGGGCCAGGGCCCCAGGCTGAGGAGCTGCTTCAGCCTGCAGTGGCCTCGAGGCCAGGGCTCCAGCATGAGCTCACATGGGTTCTGGCTGGCCGCTGTCACTAGGCTCTGGTCCTGATCCTCCACCCTAGGATCAGACACCTGGGCATCCTAGACTCCCAGAGTCACCTTCCATCATTCCCATCCAAGTTAGTGAGGGGTGGGGCAAGCAGGGGAGGGCCTTGGTGGGGGGTTAACCCTCTCCCTCCCCCAGGGCTCGCTGCTGAAGGTGGTCCTGGAGGATTACCTGCGGCTCAAAAAGCTCTTTGCACAACGGATGGTGCAAAAAGCTGCCTCCTGCCACTCCTCCATCTCCGAGGTAGCTGGGCGGGCCGGGAGCTGTGTGCCGTGCCCCAGCCCTGGGGGTGCTGTCTCTCTCTCTCTCTCTCTCTCACTCTCCTGCTGCCCTTATCCCTCTCAGTCTCTGGAGCTCAACAGCCAGGGCCAAAGACAGCAACAGGTGGGCATCCAGGAAGTCAGGCAGCAGGCTCCGCAGTGGGCTTTCTCAGGGATGGGGTGGGCACCAAGGCAGTGTTTCTCAGACTTGAGGAAGCCCAAAAGGGTATCTCTGAGGGGTAATGTCACTTTAAGAAACTGGCTGTAGAGCCAAATAGGTGTACATATGTTTGTTTACCTGCAGTGATTATGCCAACACTTTAAAAAGTCAGACTTTATCTAAAAACCCAGATTTCCAGCTGGGCCAACAATCCCAACTAGAATAGGCTAAGCTGAATAGTTCCACACAGGACAAAAGCTCCATTTGTAAGTCTCCGCTACACCCCATTAATCTCCTCCAACATCACCTGGGGACACGTTCTACCTGGCCACAATTAGAGTTGACCCAGATTGAGGCCAACTTGGCAACAAACCCAGGTACTCAATTACATCACAGGCTCTTTATAGATCAAATAGAGAAAAAGATTCTCATAGGAAGCCTATACTCCAGAGAACACATCTGTAGCACCTTAAGTATCTTGTTTCCCTTAGCACCCAGTTTGAGAAACACTGTCAAGAGGATGGACAGGTCTGCTGTGGGGCAAGCCTAGGGTTCCCTGTATGCAGTAGGGAGGAAAGAGGTGCACAGCAGGCGTGACCCTGGGGCGACCATCTGCACACCCCTTGAGCATGGCCTTGAGCATGTGGGGGGGACATCTCTGAGCCACTGGGGGTCATGGCCTCTTGCAGCTGATCCCGACTGAGCTGGAGGAGGAGCCAGGAGAGTGCAGCCCTGGCCAGGGCAGCCTGCGCTTCTGCCACAAGCCACCGACAGAGCTCAAGGGGCCGGATGGGATCCACATGGTGCATGGCAGCACGGGCACGCTGCTGGCCACTGACCTCAACAGCCTGCCCGAGGATGACCAGAAGGGCCTGGGTCGCTCGCTGGAGACCCTGACGGCCGCTGAGGCCAGCGCCTTCGAGCGCAACGCCCGCACAGAGTCCGCCAAATCCACGCCCCTGCACAAGCTTCGCGATGTCATCATGGAGAGTCCCCTGGAGATCACTGAGTTATGATGAGATTGGGGGGGGGGGGGGCTTGCTGATGTGAGCAGGGCCTGTTCCCGGCCCCCAGGGCAAAGGCAGGGCAGGACCGAGGGTGTGGGCCCCTCCCCAGGCCAGCCCTGGGTGTCCGACCTTGGGTTGGCCCGGCAGCAGCGGCCTGCATCAGCTGCTCAGTTTCCACTTTTGCCCAACGCTCATTCAGCATCTGATCTCTACCTTCATAAAATTTTGTTATTTTTTTAAGAAAACCAAACAAAAATGTTAAGTGTCTAAGGACAAGGTAAGGGGGGTCACTGAGGGCCCAGGAGTCTGAGGACGAACTCAGCCCAGGCTGAGCTGGAAGAAGCCAAGGAGACCCTCTTCCCCTCCCCGCCCCCGTACACTGTCGTCCCATCCCGTCCCCCACACAGCGCAGCAGCCCAGCAGCGGGGAGGGGGTGCTGGGCTCGACTCCTCAACTTCAGTTCAAGTCCCAGTGCGTTTCTGCCACATCCCTGGCTGGACACCCAGGTGGGGACAGTAAGTGATCCCTGCCTCCTCACATGGACAAGATCAATGTCAGCGAACTGAGTTCTTTGCAGATCACTGGCTTCCCAAATGTGCCCAGCTCATAAAGAGAAATGACTGATGTTCCCTTGGGTTTTGAATGTCACGTGTTCGTGTGTATTCCTTTTTTTAAACTAAGTTATTCCCTCAATTTTTTTCCCCTTGGTTTTGTTTAACTGGTACTCACTGAACGTTTCTGTAAGGGTCTGAATTTTAAAAAGAAAAGCAACTCACAGGAACCAGCAATATGCTCCAACTCTGGTAAACTACCCATGTGGCTGGCCCGGCCGCGGGAGGGTGAAAGGCAGGGTAGATCTGGGCCCAGCCTTCCGGTGCTCCCCTGACCCACTGCTGGCCCTGGGTCTCTCAGGGAGAAGAACCAGGTGGGATTTTCTTTACCCACTTCACTTTCTTTGTCTGGCCAAGAGGGGCCATAGGAATGCTGGGCACTTACGGGCCCACGGCCTCGGAGCTAATCAAAATCCAAACTCTTCTGGCTGAGGTGGCACAGAAACACTCAGGCCCAGGTCTGGCTGACAGATTTTATTGTTAAATCACAGAAACTTTAGTGCAAAACAAACAAAATCATTAAGTCTTACAGCAACTGCGTCTCGTTGTTTCCTGGCAACCAGAAGTGGAACAGAAGATGGAGCCAAACAGGAGAAGCAGCAGAGTGGCAGCCACGGTCCCCAGAGAGCAGGCCCGCCACCCGGTAGCCAGGGGCTCATGACGTGTCATCCACATTTACTAAAGGTCAAAAAGAACATCTACGAAACGAGGGTCAGAGGGGAGGGGACTGACTGCCCAGAGCAATGGTGGGCAGCAGCGCAGAGACACAGCAGGGCCTCAGCAGCCAGGTGGACACAAGAGCAAGCATGAGGTGGTCACCGCTGTCCCAAACGCTCACACACAAGCCAGGCCCACAGGACCTCCACAGAGCGCCAGCAGGTTACAGTCAGGCAGACTGCCCCCTCCTCCCCACACCCACACAACCCCAATGAGGAGGCAGCAGGAAAGACACAGGAAAGCGGAATCAAAGGCTGACCCAGGGACAGAGAACCCCAGCCCCACCCAGGTCTCCTGAGTAGCTGCTTCCAAAACCTCTACTGCAGTGAGAACTATGCTGCTTAAAAATCCTGAATGTTCTGAGCCTCTAATCTTTCATATAAAACAGCCTTTGTTTTGCTTCTTTGTACAGCAGCCAACAGGCCCAGGAAGGAGAGGGCCCTCCTTAGGGTAGGTGGAGGCCTCCGAACAAGGCCCCAGCCAAGAGGATGGACGGCCTCTGTCAAGCAGCTCTGGCTCATGCCAGCAGCCAGAGCCCCCTCTCCTCCTCCAGGTAACCACCATGCAAGAGCAGACTGACAGACCTCCAGTACACAGTATGTCATCATCTGTCTAGCAGAGAAAAGGGACACTGAGGCAGCTATGTCAGCGGCAGGCCTGGTGCCTCCTGCGCTGACAGCAATGCTACAATAAGGGAGATGATAAATGGAGTGAGGGAAAGGGGGTCCTATTTTTATAACAAAGTCAACAGAGCTGTGTTCGTTCCCCCAGACACACAAGTAGGAAAAGATGCTGCAGTTTCTCCAAGATGGAACATTCCTTCTAGTTCCACACGTGACGTTTGCAATGCTCGACAGCCTGACAGGAGAGAAGAAACTGGGTTTAGTCTTCAGATGACAAACTCCATTCCTGGCCCAATAGTGCGTGAGACATCACCCAAAACGGGGACCTGTTATCTTGTCTTACATAGGAGGGATGGCAGCAATCGCTGAAGACCCAGGACAGTACCTCTTTTAAAACCAGGGAGTATGTGACCATCATTCTGGGGCGTCACAAGGCAGGAGTCCTGAGCAGCAGAGGCAAGCACTCCTGTGTTCTGCAAATGAGCACCCACGCAGGTGGGGCCCAGGACCCTTTGCCCCGTTACACGCCTGGGGCCAGCATGCAGCTGGTAAGCTGTACAGAGGCCCCCAAGACGGAACTGCTCACCCGAGAGTCAGAGGTACGCACCAGCTCGCGCTTGAGAAATGGACCCAGGGCACATTTGCCCAGGACAGCAGCAGAAACCTATTCCACCACTGACCATGCTGTGGGCGGGAGTGGGGGTGATGGTGCAGATGGGCTGGGGCCTGGCTGGAGGAAAGAGCTGGACAGGGCAGGGTGGGCCTCGCCACCCCTCCCTGCCAGTGGCCCAAGATAATGCAACCTCTCTGACATGGCACAGTGAGGCCCCACTGGTCACAAGGAACCCCCATGAGGAAGAAAAAGTTACGCAAAGGAACATTAAGTAACGGAAGCAGCTTGTCTAAACATCCCCAACCCAGGAAAGCAGTGTGGGTCACCCAACTGATGGCTGCCCAGCTAGGAGAATGCCACAGCACTCTGGGGCTGCTGATGAGGTGCCAACTCTCAGGGCTGTTCAAGAAGAGCTCTGCTTGGCCCCAGGTGAAGATTCAGGCCAGGCTCCAGCCAGGGCTGATGTAACCCGAGGGGGCAGCAGGACTTGTGTGAATGGGGACAATGAATCCAAGAGGCCTTGTGTAATCCCTGGGGCGACCTTGTGCAAATCTGACCCTGTCACAAGGGAAATGAAGGCAAAACCAAGAAGCAAAGAGTGCTAGAGAATATCCAGCCTCCCCCTCACACCTCAGAGAAAAATGGAGTTAGCCCTGCCTATGCTGGGCAGCCACAAGTAAGCCTAATTGCCTCTCTGGGCCTCAGTTTTTTCCCTGACATTAAGACAAGGTAGAAGGCCAATCACTGAGGCTCCTATTAAAGCAGGATTTTCAGGCAAGGTGCCCAGCTGGCAAGGTAGGCCTGAGGAGCAGATGCTCACTACTCACATTACACTGGGTTGCTGACTCCATGTTCTGGCACCAGTAGCTTGGGCCCCAGACACACTTCTCAGTTCCCAAAAGAGGCTTATGGGCTGTGGGGCAGGCTCCAATTTTCTATATGGTGAAAAAAGGGCAAAAGAAGAGGGAAGAATTAGATCCACTCAACTAATCCTTTTCAAAACTGAGATTATCAGCTGCTAGAAGAACCAGCTAGATCAGAGCTCTGACACGCACTTTCAGAAACAATTAGGGTTGCTAAGTCAAGTGGTGGGGCCTAAAAGCCTGGCTCTCTGTCTTCTTGGCTCTCCCGCATGCATGCCAGAGACTCTGCCCCACGGTCAAACATCTCAGAGGACCCCTGGAGGGGCCATGCAGCTCCCCCAGGCTGCAGCGCCCGAGAGCCCGCCCTGCCCAGCAGAACTTACCAAGCACACGAAGGACGGCTCCATCACCTCCACCAGGATTTCCACCAGCACGGGCTCGTACTCAGTCACAAACTGATCACACTGTGGAGTAAACAGGTACGGGTCCAGGTCCAGGTGTGCCCAAGCAGAGTGGAGACATAAGCAGGGGCGCTGGACATGTTCTTCTATAAGAAGCCCGGACAGTGCCAACTCGGCGGGCCCAGGGCCTCCCTTCCCAAATGCCCCACCACCTACCCTGGATTCCATGCCTGGAGGCAGAAATGGTTGGTTTTCCCTCAAAACTTCAGTCAGGGGTGCAATCAATGAGCTACCCAGCCTCAGCATTCCCTAAGCAGGTCTGACATTCTGGCCAAAAGCAGCCCAGGGCGTACCTGCTTCTGGTATGGCTCAGGCAGGAAGCTGCAGCCTTTCTCAAGAGCAGCCAGGATCTGCTCCTTTGTGCTGTTTTTCTCCAGGTTGCGGTCCAAATAGCTAACCAGCCTCTTGCACACCTCACAGAAGCCACCGTCCTTCAGCTGAGCCACGTGTGCTACACAAGCAAGCACAGGCTCAGTGCTGGCAGGTACCCCCAAACCCAAGGGGGGCCAGCCAGCCTCACCCCCACCAGGCTCACCAGTCAGTGCAGGCAGCTCCTGGGAGGAGCAGAGATGGATCAATCTGCACACTAATTCAGGGCTCGCCTCCTGCAAGAGGAGTGACAGGATGGAGCTGCCGTAAGTGTCCACCACCTCTTGGCACTCCTCAGATAAGGATTTGGGCAATTTTGAGCAAACTTTATCCAAAGTGCGAAGTATTTCTTCCTGAAACACAAGACAAGAGGATCACATGAGAAGATGGGAAGGTGGAAGAGATTCGAAAATACTAATATGACCAGGAACCCAGCCAACAGCAAAGTGGTGTTTTCTCCCCCAAAAGACTGGAGCTACAGAGCAGGGCAAAGTGGCCACCTCTGGCCCCAGCCTGGAGGGATCCACTGGTGGGAAGTGGCTGTACAGATTCCCAGGCTGGTGTCCAACACCAGCAAGAGCCAAGCCCACCTCTTCTGTGGGTTCTCCCGCCAGGCTGTTCTGGCTCAACAGACAGGAGAGCTCCCCTCTGCCAGGAGGGCAGCATTCTGGAAATGCACATACCTCGGTCCTGTTGTCGATCAGCTTGACCACCTCCTTCACCAGTAACTCACACACCTCGCAGTAAACATCTGCCTTCGCCTGGACCAGGTCCTTCTGTGAAGGGGGAAAAGGAGAACACTTAAATGCTGAGACTCTCACCTCACCCGTTCCTTGGTCCTGCTCCTTGACAGGAGAGGGAACACTGAGGCCAGGGACAGGTTAGCATCACACAAACGGCCACTTCCTACTGAATTCAAAATAATGTGTGGTTTCCTCCTGTGTCCAAGTTCCAGGCCCTCCTGCTTTTATTTGGTGGAGACCTGTCCCTTTCCCCAATCCTCTACCTCCACCCCCTCCTCCCGCCACAGCCCACCAAAACCCAGGAACGTACACTTAGGAGACACAAGCAGTGAAAGCATCTCTCCGCCCACAAAGAGCTGTCCATATGATGGTGTGTTTGGCCACAACCATTTCACCATCCAGCGTTCGTTTTGGGGAGGCGGATGGGGAGCAGGAGCAGAGAGAGGATTCACGATCCACTATCTAGAACACGGAGTTTTAAACACATTTCAGGCTGCTTTTGAGTTTCAGGTCTCAGCACCTGAGAGTGCTATTCTAGAGCCTACTTTAATGAAGTAATATTGTTGACTAGAACCTGCTGTGACAGTGGAAACATTCTCTCTCTCTCTGCTGTCCAATACAGCAGCCACTAGCCACGTGTGTCTATTGAGCACTTGAAATGTAGCTAATTTACCAAGGAACTGAACTTTTAAATGTTTAATTTTATTTAAATTTAAGTAGTCATATGTGGCTAGAGTACAAGCTATAACTCTCCTTCATTTTCTCTGGCCATTAATTCAGTCAGCAAGGTGGGCCAGGGCCTATGAGCATCTCAGTGGGGGGGGGGGGGGGGGGCGAGGCACCAGTGTTTCCCCAACTCCATCGGATGCTTAACCCTTCCTTCCTGTGGTCCACACGCTGCGAGAAGACAGTAAAAGGAGATGAGGCAGCTGAAGGTCAAGTGACAAGGGGATGAGACAGCTGGAGGTCAAGTGACAAGGGGATGAGACAGCTGGAGGTCAAGTGACATGTGAAGTTCTGGAACAAGTGAATGCATGAGCCATGTGATAAGACCTCACATGGGCCGGGCCCCCCAGGAACACCAGGACAATTATGTTCGCCACTGTAGGTGAACTGCTGTAGGCCTCAACCTCTAAAACACTGCCTAACCCATAAGATGTGCTGAAGACAAACTCATTATGGAATGAAGGAGGATCTGTACCAAGTGAAGGGTGCTAGGGAAAAAAGACACCCGTGCACACACAGGCAGCACACCCAGAGAAGCTTCTGCACACCTGGGGATGTGCTAGGAATATCAAGTTTGTACCACGGCCATTTGTGGGCCACAGAAAGCACACTGGTAAAGGTCAGGTTGGAGCCAGGTACTGAAAAATGGTCTTGAATGGCAGGCTAAATTTGTGGACTTGATCCCACGAGAACTTGGGTTTCTAACCAAGGGAATCACTGCGCTGGGGCGGGGGGCGGGGGGTGGGGTGGAGGTGCTGCTGCATTAGTATAGGGAATACCATAAACTAATGGTCTCAAACTCAAATACCTTTAGGAACCAGGCAGGGAAACAAAAAGGTGTGTGCCTCGCAGGATGTGACACACATGGAGAGGCAGGGTGTCAGAGAGTCCGGGTCAGTACAAAACAATGACACCAGGTACCTTAATGGGCTCCACCAGTTCCAGGGCAGGGATGACGTTCTCCGAGACCACTTTGCCAGGGATCAGAGTCTGCAGGGGCATCTCCTTCACCTCGTCACAGAACCCAACCAGTCCACAAATCTCCTTGGGTTGCTGAAGAGAGCACAGAAAAAGCAGTCAGATGCAGGCCTGCAGCCACCACCCCTCAGGACCACTCTCTACACACAAAGGTTGGGGTGCTGGAGGAGCACCCTGGTCCCAGTGTCAAGGCTGACTGCCCCCCAGACAGGCAAAGAGTCTGTATTAAATCTAAAGGGGCTCATGCAAATGCAGGTGTACCCGTTTCACGTTGGGGAAGAGGCCACACAAAGCTCTGAAGGGAGATCAGACAGAACCACTGTCTCTGCTCCAACCAGGAAGCACGCCGGGGCAGTAAACGGCCCGGCATCTCTGACAGGCAGTCAGATCGCCTCCAAGGACGCCCGGCCTGCTCGAGAACCTGTTTTTCGGCTGAGCTGGTTCATTCTCAGTAGGAAGTAAGCTATATGTTCTTTCTAGAGGAGGAACTACTATGCCCATAAACTAACAGAAAGCCAAAAGTGTTAGAAATAAAACCACACCGGATCTTTCAGTGGCAGGACCATTTAAAAGGATGCATTAAGGGGAAATGTTGGCTTTTTTAAAAACCACATTCTATGTTCACAATTGCACACAGGACACACAAAAACCCAATCTCCCAAACTGACGAATCCTTTCAAGTCCCACAGTCTCTAGATAGATCCCCTTTCCATCCAGACACCAAACCACAGAGAACTAGATAGTCTGGACAACATCTTGACCATTTCACTATGATGGCCAAGAGCAAGAAAAGTATACATGCTTTGTGTAAACCAAATGCAACCAGGAACTAGCCCTGGCCTAATGGCTTTTCCCTCCCACCACCAAGCCATAAAGCAGCAGAAACAGGATGCTAAAGATGAGACCTGTTAAGGGAAGAGAGTTAGACCATGGCTACAGTTCATCTTGTTCACTACTGAGAGGGCTCTAGAATTAAATAAGGTTGGAAAGCATATACTAAGAATATGCTTTGGCACGCTTTAAGAACAGGGGAAAATCAGAATGGGGCCAAAGATACAGCAAGCTTTTTAGAAAAAAGACAAAGATTCAGGAGGTGTGTGGCTGCTTTGTCTCAGATCAGCTTTGTTCTATAACTCCTTGAGACGGCCTAGGTAAAAATTCAGATATTTCAGCCAAAGTCCTCTCCCATTAGACTTCAAAATACCTTTGAAAATTGTGAACTCTAATCCTAGAGACAGATGCCAGTGCTCAGAGGGGGCAATGTCAGGACAGCTCCAAAAGGGCACTGGCTCAGTAAGTACAGTCCGGGGCTTAGTCCCCATATTATGCCACCAACAGCCTGGCTCTGGAGCCATCTGATCGATCTGACTCCAAGACCCCCAGGACCCCATCACCCAGAGGGGCAAAAGCCACAATCAAGAGATTGTTTCCAACTCTCTGGATCCAACAGACAGGGGAACAGTCTGCTCGCTATTTGCAAATGACTTGCTCATGCAGCAGAAGCATTTCTGGGGTTATGAAAAACAGGACTAAAGACATGCAATGCTCTCTCGAGTCATGACAGAAACAAGGTGTCCCACCGGAAGTCAGGTCTACACTGAAGGAAGCTGAGGCATATCTCCAGGGCCACCCATGGTTCCCCATCATCATACTGGTGGCCTGCACGTGGTCGGCTAGGCACTGATTTTGACCAGAGTACAAGGCTCTGCTAGCTCATTTTCTGGCCCCCTGAAGGGGAGATGAGATCCCCCCCGCCAACACCTCAAGTGCTGAATCACAGGGGAGAGACGCAGAAGCTCCCCCGCCAACCATATTTATTAACAGAGAGGGACCCTGCCCTTTGCTCTCATTCCTTGTATCTGTCAGAGCTGATCATGCCATACACAAGAGGTGAGCAAAGAACTACGAGAAGCAGCAGACCGCTACTACAAGCAAATTCCCATCACATACCTGATCCTGCTGTTGAACAAAAAAACAGGAAATCGGAGATGAAAATAAGAGAAAGGAAAGGACACAACAGTTAAGAAAAAATTAAAATAACAATAATCAAGCAGTTAACCAGGTGTAAGGATGTCACCAGAAGTTTAAGGGAAATGCCCTTTCAGTCACATGTCAGCAACCTACCTTGTTCCTACCATTGTGTGTACAAGGGGGCCCTGAGAGCTACCCGGGCCCTCGGGGGACAGACCACACTGCCCAGCTTGTGTGTGCTCCATTCCCATGTCCCTGACACACCAAATCATGCTCAAAACACTGGGCAGCAGGTCCCCAGAAAACGCCACATTATGAACAGCTCTCCATCCTCAAAAGCCTAACCTCAAAATGTTGACAACCCTCGGGTTGGTGATGAGCAGCAAAATGGAACAAGACACAGGGCTGCCCAAACTAGGGGTGTGTGTTATAATATAAAATATACCCAGAGGGGTCAGGGATCCCGAACCACACTCTCCACTGCCCAGGTTCAGGCAATCCACACCCAGGTGGTCAAATGTCAGCCTGGTGGGCTGGTTTGACAGTATATCAAAAGCCTTGCCCTTTGATTCAGCAATCCCAGTTTTACCTATACTAAAGGAAAAAACAGAGAAGTGCCTATGTATCTATTTGACCGTAAAGATGTTCATCGTGCTTTTTATCTCAAGGGCAAACATGAAAATGAGCTAAACATCCAGCCATGGGAGATTGGTAACATAAATTATGTTTTATCCACACAGTGAATAGTATGCAGCCACTTAAAAATCATTTGTACAAGAATATTTAATGACCAATACATTTTTAGACAAAAATGCAAACTACAAAGTTTGAAATACTATATAAAATCTGACCCCACTGATATTTTTTAAAACCCCAATAGATTTTTGATTTGGTAAGTAAATTCCATGTTTTCAAAAAATGTCTATGCAGTATAATTTTTATAACAAGAAAACTATTTTTTTAGTTAGCTATGAGCAATCACGTAACCAGATAAAGTCACGTCAAAGGTTTATTTGTCCCCAGTCTAGCTGCACACCTTTGTAAGCTGCTTTTAAACTGTTTTTAGAACAAGGTAGGGTATGAATAATGATCCCAAATAAACTCTCTTGTGCCTGGATGGAGTCCTTGAGCACTCAGAGTGGGGACAAAGAGTAAATAAATCTTTTAGGTTTTGCAGACCGTAAGGTCTCATCTCTGCTGCTGTAGCACAAACCACGCAGCCCCGTGTTCCAATGAGACCTTACAAAAACAGGTAGTGGGCTATCGTTTGCTGACCCGATTAGAGAACAAACTCAAGGACTGGAGGCCAATCTCAATGTAGTCAGAAAGTCAGCAGTGACAGAGAGAAAAATTTGCAACCTAGTCCTCAACTCCTGCAAATTAGATCTCAGGAGGCCAGTGCATGTGCCCCATGTAAGAATGCCTCCCGTCCACCTGCTCTGTACAGTACTTTTCTGCACGGAGCCAGCTATCTCACTTCACAGATCACTATTTTCTGCCTCCAATGATGAAGGAATGCCCCTACCACGTGGAGGCATCAGAAGCAGGTGCAGGTGTTACAGCTAACACTGCTGCAGGGCGCAGGACCAACTCTGGGAGGCGGGATTCTCCCATTCTCAGAACTCAGGCTGCAACACAGCAGTTCTCAGGCCTGGCCTAGCTACAAAGCAGACTATTCCCACGGTCCCAGGGTGAAAGCCAGATACTAGGAATCTGATAGCCAGCTCACATCTGCACAGGCAGAGAGAAGCCAGGAAGCCACTAGGGCAGTCCTGGGCTCAGGCTGCTTCAGCCTTCCCTCCAGCTGAGGAAGGCAAAGGGGAGGCACTGAGTTACAGGTGGAGAGTCTGCAGGTCACAGAGGGATCATTCTGGCCCTATTCAGTACTCAAAGGGAAAAAAGAGAAACTAAATCATATAATTTTCAAAATTCCTGGAAATCACCAAGCTTGAGACAAAGAAAAATGCTAACAAGGAGCATCCCCTGCGACCTACCATATGCATCATCATTTGGACGGCAATTTCAGAATACTGGTTGATATAGTTCTTGCACTGGGGAGAGAGAAAGAGACTGTTAGTGAAAGTCACTGCTGCAATCACACACCAAAGACCCAGCACTCCCAAGAGGGTCAACAGGAGGTCATCAGGCAAGTTTCCAAGAGAAGAGTCCTGTATGTGTCGGCTCTGGGCAAGTTTTAGTAAGATAAAAATGGCGATCTGACTATTCTATACCTTATAGGAAAACGTGTGCAAAAGGTATCTTGAAAAGGTTTTCCTCGGGCTGGCCCAGTGGCATAGCGGTTAAACTCGTGCACTCCACACTCTGCTTCGGCAACTCAGGGTTTGCCAGTTCAGACCCTGGGCATGGACCTACACACCGCAAATCAAGCCGTGCTGTGGCAGCATCCCACATAGAAGAACTAGAAGGACTTACAACTAGGACATACAACTACGTGCTGGGACTTTGGGGAGAAAAAAAAAAAGAGGGAGACTGGCAACAGATGTTAGCTCAGGGCCAATCTTCCTCACCAAAAAAGTTGTTTGGTAAACAAAAAAGAAGAAAATGTTTTCCAAAGGCCCTTAGAAATGAGGTCCTCCAATCTCCTTTTATGGCCCAAACTTGCCCTAAGGTCACACAGCAACTACTCTGGAGCAATTTAGAGTGAGTGTGGCTATAAGATATGCTGCTAGGAATCTGAGATTACTTTTTAAATCCATTCACACGTTCTTTTTTTTTTTTTCTGTTTTTTCCTCCCCAAATGCCCCTAGTACATAGTTGTATATTTTAGTTGTGGGGTGCTATAGTTGTGGCATGTGGGACACCGCCTCAACATGGCCTGATGCGCGGTGCCATGTCCCTGCCCAGGATCCGAACCAGCGAAACCCTGGGCCGCCAAAGCAGAGCACTCGAACTTAGCGACTAGGCCACGGGGTGGCCCCCATTCACACATTCTTGGAAAGGATTATGAAGTTTAAATCCAGTAGAATCAAGTTATAATCATTTTCAACCTGCCTATTTTCATACAAATCTAGGTATCTCCTACAGCCCTCGGGTGCCTCTCCAGGTGAGAAAGCCAAAGGTAAATAACAGCCTTCAGAGAGGGTTAATTTGGGGAAGCCAATTAACATAGCAAATATGCAAAGATGCTTCCATGAGGCTAAAAGAGTCCCAGGCTTTCAAGAGAGCGAGTCAACAGAGGGGAACCCTCAGCAACCAGAGCCAGCCATTCTCCCCGAGACGCCCTGCTCTAGACCCCAGACCCACAGAGTTATTACAGCTGGCTTCCCCACATCCAGCCCCACAAAAGTTTTGCAGTAGTCAGGTTCTAAACTGGCATTTTGGTCTTACCCATCAATCTTATGAGTGTGACTAATGTGAAGAGAATAGGGTCCAGGAACTAAAACCCCCTAAGTGGCAACAAACGAGTATGTGAGCCCACAGGATTAACAGCCACCATCGTGAGGAAGGCATCCAGGGTGACCCTCCCACAGCCAGCCGGTGTGGCTTCCTGCCGGCTGTGTGGAGAGGACACTAAATTATGAACGTACACCAGCCAGGCTTTCAAAAACAGGGTTACAAGTGGTTCCAGTGTTATTTCTTATACATGTGGTCACTAAGAGGAAAAAAATCTTCAGAAGAGTGATCTCCTTGCACTATTTTGTCCCAACAGTTTTGTTACATGTCCAAATTCAATTAACCAACAATATTTAAGTACCCACCAGGTGTTCTGGCTGCTTTTGGGGAAAAAAAAGGAAAAAGGAGTTGTTTGAACAATCTCTTCCTCAAAACCCTTAGGCTGGAACTTAAAATGGTACCCCAGGGAGTGAAGTTTTCTTGGTTCCCCGACTCCTGTCCCCAGAGCCCAGCCGCCCCCCACCCCCCCACGTCCCCCCACCCCCCAAAACAGGGATGAGGATGCATGAGGAGATAAGGCTCACCAAGTCGGCTATGCCAGGCCCCAGGCGGTCACACTGCTCCTTGGCATGGTCCACCAAGGCCTCAACAAAGGTGGAGTTGGTCCTTACAGCATTCTGGATGTCAGTCACCATCTGAATGCAGTCCTGGCAAACATCCCCGCCAGCCTACAGAGACAGGGCAGTTAGGCGTAAACACTGCATACTCCCTCCAATAACTAAGAGGATTCAAATGTCAGGAAAACTCCCTCACGTGCTCATGACTGCAGCTCTAGGGCTGACTTACTCAACAGCTCCTAATGTGTTTCTATAGGCTCTAAAATTATCAAGTTTAAAGTCATCTGGGCATTGAGTTTAGTAAAACAATAGGAGGGTGGGGAAAGCTTTGCATATGTTAAATATCCCAAGTTCTTCGGAACCTCCATGGCACAAGCACTTCAAGGCTGGCAGTGCAGCTGCAGAGGCAAGTGAAGGGATGTGCCCCCAGGTGAAGAGGCGCACACACGCCCCTTTCACGTCTTGTCTCTAACCCAACCAAAAACAGGGCCCTGAGCCCTTGGGCCCACTGCCTTACCTTTGGCTGGGGCTCGCTGTGGGGGCCATCCTGAGGGTAGAGGAGGAGGGGGATATTGGCCATGAAGGGAGCCACCACCTCAGCCATGTCCAGTTCCGGGATCTTATTGGACTCAAGCTGTTTCTGGTGATTCAGCTCTGCCAGATGTTTCTGAAGAGACTCGCAGAGATCGAGAGCAGAGCACACCTCCCCAGGACGGCTCTGCGGGAACAAAGGCCAGTTGGAAATCCTCTCCCCAGAGGCAAACAAAACAGGCCAGCTGGTGCCTTTGAGTCAGTCCCTGTCCTTATCTCTTAGCTTGACTCACATACATACACCCGCTCACAGGCATCTCAACTAAACCACCCAACCTACTCTCCGTCCAACTCCCCCACGATGGTGGCTCCATCACCATCCTCCCAGCAGTTCACGCCACTCCTAACTCCATCTCCAGGACATCCCCTCCATCAGCAAGCCCAGTCCATTTCTCCTCTGAAACAGAATTTGCACCTGGCCATCTCCACTGTCCCCATCACGTCTCACACCTGACCGTCCTGCCAGCTTTCCCTCTTGCAACTCCCCATTGGTGGCACCTAGACCAAACCCTTTAAAATAGGTGCCTACGATCATGTCGCTCCTCTCTTTGAAACCCTCCAAGGACTTCCCACTGCCTTGTGATCCTTAAACAGCCTAAGGCCTTGCATGATGGGACTCATCTTCCTCGCCAAAACCTTGGTCCTGTCTTGGGCTCCTGCCAAGCCCTCTCAGTTTTTTAAGCCCTTCCTCTTTCTTAGAAGTCTTTCCAAATTCCACAAACCTGGCTTCTTGTTCATTGCTGAAAACCCAACCTCTGGCATATGGTTTATGCACAACAGATACTTTTTGAATGAAAGCTGAGCATCCTTATAGCTGAACCCACAAGTACACTCCCTGAATTATTCCTT
The DNA here is from genome assembly GCF_041296235.1 of Equus asinus. Classification (NCBI taxonomy): domain Eukaryota; kingdom Metazoa; phylum Chordata; class Mammalia; order Perissodactyla; family Equidae; genus Equus; species Equus asinus. The sequence goes on from NC_091791.1 coordinate 60,504,210, forward strand.
AGGATAAAATCACAGAAATGAAATGAATTGCTTGTTTAAAGGGACAGTTAAAAATTTGATATGAGTTATCAAATCAGCACCTATAAACGTTAGACCAGTTCACGTTCCTTCAGTAATTCTACAAGTTCCCATTTCATGTACCTCCCCAATCCTTGAAAGTTACAAGCAGCGTGTTCTGCCATGCCAAAGGCATTCTGGATGTCAGAACTGTCGCAAAGAGCTGTTGAGAAAATCCAAACCTATGAGCATACTTCTCACTGTAATCACTCTATTCCGGCCTGGGACCTCCCCAGGGCCCCAGAGATGCTTGAAGGAAGAGCCTGTTCTCCACCACGTACCATTTGTCCTTTAATCATGTCCAGGATGACGGGGAGGTAGGAGTCGACTATCTCCTTGCACAAGGCAGACATGTTTGGCTTAGGAAGCCAGTCACAGGTCCTCTCCAAGTACACGAGGATCTCTTGCTAGAGAGGACAAAGGCAAGGGTCAGACCAGGATGGACTTCTCTGCAAATGGGCTGAAAGCAGGAGGCCCCTACAACTCCTAAAGGTGGGAAGGCTGGAAACAGCGGCCCTCAGGGAAGAGGACTGGGAGAGGGCTAGTGGGCAGCCACGGCTCTGCTAATCAATGAGGCAAAAAGCAGACCTGAGCATTATTCAAAATGAAGACCCTCTGGGCCTGCAGCCCCACAGGCACAGGGAATTCCAAGCAAGGACAGCCAAAATGGACGTAAGGGCATTTAACACCTAGTCCAGGGGTCAGCAAGCTAGGGGCCAATGCCTGTTTTTGTACAGTCTGTGGCTAAGAATAGTTTTTACATTTTTAAAGGATGGGGGAAAAAAAGATTATATGACAGAAACAGTATGTGGCCCCAGGCCCAAATTATTTCCTACCTGGGCCTAGACCATTCCTCATTAGACCCCCAGTCACGGCTCTTTACCGAACTGATGTAGGTGGCCACATGGCCGCTGCTCGCACACAGTCACACACACTCGTGGCAGCTCACCTCAGTGGCATTGTCTTTCAACATGTCTCCAGCTGCAGTGATGACGTCTTTACAAATGTCACAAGGAAGGGATTTCTAAGAGGAAAGAACATGAGGGAGAGAGAGCTGTGTTTGTAGGACATAACTCACGCCCCACACAGCTGGAAACCCCCTTAGCCTTTTTCCTATTTTATCTAACCAGGACGTGATCACGGCCACGTCTGACACACCAACATCCAGGATCCCCAACCCTTCCGAGAAGCACTGGGACATCACAGGGGAGGCTAGGTATGACTGACCAGAATACTCTGTGCTCCTACAGGAAAGATACTCTTTTCTTGTACCCCCTACGCCTCAGCACCTTACCCAGTACACACGGCACAGGCTGAATTTCATATTAATGCTCAACGCTGTGAGGAAAGAGAGGCTCAGAAAGCTGAAGATCAGAGAAAATCGGTAATGCAGCTCAACGTCACCTGGGACCAATATCAGCATCACAGAGTTAAGGGGGTGGGGCAGGGAAACAAGTCCCAGCCAGAAGTGGTGCTTCTGCGCACTCACAGGGGCACTGTGACCTGCACGCTCCCTACCTCCCACCTCCCAGGCAATCCTGTGCTCAAGTGAAGGCCACACGTCACCACCCCAGAGCTCAGAGTCATGACACCAGCCTTCCGACAAGCCTGGGCAGCCAGGGACCCACATGACCCTTGGGGAGCTCCCTTCTTGATGTCAACTGATTTCCGACCCATGAAGAAGGAACTAACATGTCTGGATGAGATGAAGGACACCTGTGAGCTCCACTGCATTTAGAGAAACCCATGGGAACCTTTGGACCTAGTCAGGCTGCTATCATGCATGGGGCCATCCAAGAGAGATTCAGGCATCCACGAAACTGTCCTATCAAGGAGAAAGATCTGAAGTCCTCACTTAATATGCATTAAATTTGGAAAGAGGAAGCAGGAGTAAAAACAAGATCAGAAGCAAATTAGAAACCAAATCTGAAAGTAATTTTGGCCAGAGAAGGCAATTTTCCAGTGAATTCAGAAACTATTTCTAAAAGAGCAGTGTTACTTAATTATTTTTCTCTTACTGAAGGAGTACTAGTGGCTACTGAAAAGTTTTAGAACTTGAACTCCACTCAGAGAAACCTGGCCACAGGATGCAGCACTCCCAGTGCGAGCCAAGAGCATCTTCGGCAGCTGGCCGGTGCAGCCAGCAAAGCTCAGGTATCTCCTGGGAGGGTTCAGGTTACCTGAAGAATGCACTTTGGGTTGGTCATCTTAGAGTATTCCCCATGAGTGTTAAGAGCTCCACATTAATATGCTATGGTTAACATCATTTAGATGAAAAGTCAGTGGCATCTTCAAGAGGTGGAAGCAACCCAAGTGCCCATCAACTGATGAATGGATAAAGACGTGGTGTGTGTGTGTGTGTGTATATATATATATATATAGGAAATATATATATACACATACACACAATGGAATACTACCCAGTCATAAAAAAAAGACAAGATCATCCCATTTGAACAACATGGACGGACCTGGAGGGTATCATGTTAAGCGAAATAAGCCAGACAAAGACAGACAAATACCATAGGACTTCACTCATATGTGGAAGATAAACATATAGATAAAGTGAACAGATTAGTGGTTACCAGAGGGGAAGAGAGTGGGGGAGTGGGGGGAGGGCAAAAGGGGTAAAGGGCCTCATATGTATGGTAATGGATAAAAACTAGACTACTGGGGGTGAGCACGATGCAGTCTATACAGAAACTGATATGTAATAATGCACACCAGAAGTTACACAATATTATAAACCTATAAAATTAAATTAAAAATCAGTGGCATCTTTTCCAGTTTGACTATAGCTGAAAAGAAAACTTCAAATAGCTACTAAATTCTAGGGTCTGAATTAGTGATCTGCCCAACAGGCAGACAGAGTAAATATCAAAAAGGAAAAGGATTTCAAAACTTTAACATCCACTTTTTGACCAAGGATAGAGAGCTGTATCCAGGTGCCCAGTCCTGGCAAAGGGAGCTGCAAACCTGCTGGCCCTCTATCTGGGGCAGAGGTGGGATCTGCACAGAGGCCTGGAGGGCAGCATGGAGCATACGGTGCAGCGGACACGGCAGGACCTCATCCTATCTCTGCCACCAAGAGACTGGGTGACCTTGGGGAAATGGAACCTTAACCTCTCTGTGCCACCATTTTCTCTGTGGTACAGTGGGTACACCCACCTACTGGTTCTGCCTCCCTCACAGGGGCATCGTGAGGCGAAAACAGCATGAGGCAAGAGAAAGTGCTTTGAAAATGGCAGTAGTTACGGATGCTCTCAAGGGACTGAGGACAGTACTAAGGGCACTCACCACCGTTGGCTTGTTCCAGACGGTCTGCAGGCAGTGCTTGATGGCCCCACAGTCAGCCGCCGTCTTCACATTCTGACACCACACGGCTGAGCCTCTGGTGCATTCTTTCAGGCCCAGGACAGGGCTGGCTAGAGCTAGGGGAGAACCAGTATGAGGCGGCGGCCTGTTTCCCACGCCCCAGGTCCACCTCACTTGTTTACCTGGGGCGAAGGGCTAGCCCTGGCATTCAGCTGGACGCTCCAGTGTGGCCCATCGCCCAGCCGTAAGAGAGACAACCACAGAGCAGCACCACGTCCAGGCCGGCAGCTGCACCATCATGGAAGTCACGGGGCTGGAAGGGACCCACTTACCTGGTTTACTTTTTCCCTCTCACACTATTTTAAACAGCTATCAGGGAGAACAGTCCTTTTCATCTTTACAATCTGAGAAGGTTTCCATGAAGTAATGAAAGAAATCACAAGAAAAAAGACTGACAGGTTTAAATATAAAAGATTTCAACTTCTGAACAAAGAAAAACAGCCAAAGTTAAAAAAAAAAAATCTATGGTGAAAACACTAAGATTCACACCCTTGTTACATAAAACAATGGTTCTTACTGTGGTTCTCGCAGAAGAGCCCTTTTATAAATCTATCATGTGAGTTTTTACACATAAACAAGTTTGCTGGAAAAACACCAGAGGACATAACCCTCTAAGATACCACAAAGTGAACACGTGACCGCTCAAAACCAGGTTTGTGGCGTTCAGCTCCTGTGGTAATGAGAAAGGACTCGGGCAGGAGTCACAGGCACAGACTGGGATTAGGAAGAAACAGAAGAAAGGTTCCGCCCCACCTGGGACCAAAGAAACGCAGGTTAAAGAAAGAAGGTGCCAGATTTTGAAAGTTAAGTTAGCCAAGAAAAAAAACCAGCCTTGTCACTGAATAGTTAACAGGTTTGTAGTAAAAAAAAAAACAGCATTCTGATAAGGCTGATAGCAGTGTGACTGGTGAGTACTTGTTAATATGTTAACGTATTTCAAGAAATGAAAAAAAAAACCTCTTCAAAAAGTAGCCTACTTCTACAAATACATTTTAAGGAAACACAGCAATTCAAAGGGTAAACTATGATATGCATAAAAATATTAAGTAAAATTTATAATACTAAAGAAAGATGTACCCCAAATGGCTAAAAAGAGGGGAAAAAACTAATGATACTCTTAGTAAAACATTATGTAGCCGTTATATACACTTATAAAGATTATGTATATCAAACAGAAAAAATGAATCAAGAATATGAAATTACATACGACTTGCACAAAAATCAGAAAAGAATAACAAAGCAGGGTGGCTGGCTAAATTAACTTTCAGTGTTATGTTGTGTCTGTATAATTTTTTTTAATATTTTATAAATTGCCTTAAGGGTGCCTATGTTTTTAAAGAGATGAATGGTACCTTTGATTTTGGAACCTCACCTCTAACCCAAAGATTCAGCCTGGAAATGAGACTACAGGAGGTAGCCATGGATGGACGGCGGCACAGGGAGCACACTCCAGCAGTAGCTCAGTAGGGTGGACCCAACTTCTGTTGGAAATAGGAAACAGCTGGCCCAAGTCTCAGACAACCCCACAGCCACCTAAGAAACTTACTGAGAACTCAGGAGTCGTGCTGCACTTGGCTTCAACTTGTAAGCCAAATAAGGGCGCGGGAATTCTATAGACACGTCACACACAGTACACAAAGCATGGTCGTGGGTGCTCTCCCTCCAGGAGAGGGAAGGAAATGAAAGGCTATCATTATTAGCTTTCCCAGCAAAGCTACAGTTCCACAAACAATTCACACAAAGACTGAGTCACACGTCCCCAAAAGCTCAAACCAGATTATCCGCCCCCTTGCAGACACCAGAAAATGAATTATTAATCTGCTATCCAGGTTAGAGCTTTCTCTGCCCCTTGAGAACAAATATCACAACATAACCAGTTCACCAATGCAAGTGAACGAGCCACATTCCAGAAGCTGTTGGTTTGGACTCTGGTTTCTGTGGGAAAACATGCGCCAGATTCAAACAGTAGAAAGGTCCCCAAATGGCTCACGAAAGTTCAGTTTAGTAATGTAGTCAAACTAGGCTGGGGCCAGCCCTCAGCCACATGTCTGGGGAAGTGGGGGAAGGAGAAGCAGAGTCACAAGGGTAAGGGTGTGGGGGTCACAGAGGCAGCACGAATGGGACCCCCAGACCTGGCAGCTCCTACCAGCACCTTCTGTGATCCTCCAAGGCACTGGTCCCCCAGGACCCCTGAAAAGCACCCACTAAGCTACAACTGCTTGGTTCTACCTCCAAATTAGGAGGAAGGAGCCCCAATAATGAACAAGAAGCTACAAAATGAGTCTCTAGGCAAAGGAACACACACACACAGTGACACACAGCAAAGCCAGATGGCCATCGGCAGACCAGAGCCTGACTCACAGAGAAGGGCAGGGCCCGTGAGCAGTCTCTGCACAGAGCCTCACCACCATTCTCCATTCTTACACATAGTCAAGAAGAACTTTGATCCGGAGATTTTCTCCAACCATCCCAGCCAAGAACTGGCTACAAGTGACCAGAGTCTATCAGGTTTCGGGAACACAATGCACTATCAGAGGCCCAAGAAGCAAGAATACTTTGTAGCCTGTTTACTCCTTCTACCAACTTGAAACAGCAATCATTACAATAATGGCTTTGTTATTTGTTTTGGCTAGGCTATTCCACACTAAAAATAATCTTGGGAAGCCCCTTTTATCTGAGATTGATCCAGCTAACACAAACCCAAGGTCATTTCCCACCCAAGCTGTTATGTTCATCAGTGGCCTACCGCATGGCGGTGGAAGGCCCGATCTCAGATCTAGAGGGAAAAGGTATGCTTGGCGGCCCACCTCGTGCACGTCTGAAGTCATCCAATTCAAGTCTCACACAGATTTCATGGACACTAAGACATGAAGCTGAGATCCGAGCTCCTAGAAATTCAGTTCTTGGCAAGACATCCCCTTTTACCTACAACCTAAAGGCAAATTTATCAAGCTGCACAGTATGAAAAAGGTCTGTGGTACATAAGAGACGTGATTTCTAAAGACGACCCAATGTATATTAACAGAAAAACAACTGCGTGTCCTCAGGATCGGGAACTCCAGGCTGAAACACAAGGCTGGGCGATGCCTGCGAGCCACCTGCTGAGGGGGGCTCAGGTGCTCACTTCAGGAGCTCGTCTCCTGAGAGGGAAGCAAACAAGCAGTCAGAACACATCTGGGACACGAATCCTTTCCTCCAGAAAATGCACTTACCACAAAATCCTCACACCACTTCAGGGGGCTCTCCAGCACTAAACCACCTGTCCAGGGACCCCCACTGTGGACTGAAAGCTCTAGAGGCAAGCACAGTTTTTCTCCACAGAAGTGGGAAAACAACTAAGATGAAGGCAGATTACCAAGTACAGTGTCCTCAGGTGGGAGACCAGAGTGAACAGCCACAGGCTCTGACCCCACAGTGGGAGAGACCTGTTAACAGAAACACAGGGAACCACACGCCCATGCGGGCAGCAAAGAAAATGACTCACTGTCTGGGGGAACTAGAGAAGGCTTCTTCAAAACAAAATTTGAACTGGCACCTGAAGATGGAGATATGAAAGCCTGGCTAAGTGGACAGGAGATGGGGAATTCCTGAACATTCCAAGGGAGGGCACACTAGGAAAGACCTCATCTGGCACGCATCCCTACGTGACGGGTTCATCCTGTGGCCAAAAGCCCACGTTAGTGTTTTAACAACCCAGGGCTGATGTGGCAGGACTGAAAAGGAGGTGGGAGATTCAGGTGACGGGGCACGTAAGTGGAATGGAAAGCTCATCCCATAAAAGTCCAAGCAAGAAGCGGCGGCAGCAAGGGCTGAGAGAGAGGCTAAGAGAAAGACTCCAAAAGAGAGCTAGGAAAACGAAACTCACAGGCTTAAACTGAAAAGTGAAGTCTTTTAGGCTAAATGAGAAAATGAAACAGCAACAGCCAAGAGCACAAGGATGCAGGTGGCAGTCAAAGCCACAGGAGCCCAAGCTGGTGTGAGGGGAACGGCAGGGCACAGGAAGAGCAGAACACACCTGCACGCTTTGCTTCCTGTGAGACAGTGACAAGCAGAGCGAGGAACACAGCAGATGGGGAAGGTGAGGGCACATGACACCATTCCTGAGTCCCCTGGAGGACTGGAGGTGCTCTGCTGCGAGCGAGAGCATTTCCAAGATCCGCACAGCCATCTTCACAGGTGAAGGACAGCTTCCACCTATCACAGGGGAGCAGATGCCGTGTGATCTCAGACCCAGGCCTCAGAGCAACGGGTGGAGGTTAAGGGAAGCAGACCACAGCTCAAGGTGAGGAACATATCTAACACCCGCAGGGATATAAAAGGGGAATGGGCTGCCACATTAAGTGCTGACCTCTCCAAGAGTGGAAGCAGCCAAGCAGAAACAAAACGCCCAACCTATGAGGAATTCTGTACAAGAGGAATGCTGAGTGGTGAGCGGGGCTGGAAGGCCTCTTAGGGGCTACAAGTCTTCATTCTTATAATAATAAGGCAAATGACATTTTCAGTGTTTGTACGTAACCACTACACAAAAACTACCCTAAATCGCTTTCTGATGAGTTATTTCTCAAAACATGTTGCCAGCAAAGCTTTCATTTCTATCCTCATCCTCCCACACTCAGCCCCCAAACACCAACTTCCTTGTCTGAGGCAGTATGCCGAACTCTAAGAAAGTTCCTAGAATGTCTGCCTGACCCCTTGGAGACTTCTGACTGAATGTGTCACATGAAGACATGAACACAACTCAGGGCGACTCAAGCACCACACTTCTTATTTCAAGGGCCTGGAATTCAAGCCCTCAACATGAAAACGCTGGAAGGCTGAAATAACAAAAACCACCGTTTCAGAGACTCTAAAACCATACAGGCAAGTTTCATTCTGTTAAGACAGGCATTTTTTTTTTCTTTAAGACTCAGACTTCAATCGTATTTCCTTATGAAACGGGTGAGCGCTCTGGTCCCTTTTACTCTCCAGGCCTAGAAGAAAAAGAAAATAAAATGCTCTAAACCACTCCACACGTAGGTCATTTGTCAAAAATAGGCTGCAATGGAATTTTACTATATTGAGAACAGCTGCCACGAGCTGGACCAGCCATGGGCTTTTTGGCAGCTCTGGACTCTAGACAAAAAACCTCCGTGGGCCTGGGAGGCAGAGCTCGCCGAAACCGTGTGTGCTTAGGGGCTCTTATGACGACTTCTTGAGAAAAGGAACTAGACCTTAAGTTTAGAGTGAGACTTCTAAGGCAACTCACCCACCATCTAAATTAAACGTTTTCCTCACGTGGTACATTGAAAAATATATATATATATGATTTGTCTCCAAGTCCTGTCCAAATGACCCTAAGCAAATCACCATCGTTGGGAGCTTGTTTTCCATCTGTAAAATGAAGATGAAGCCATTCATGTCACTGGATTGTTCTGAGAAGCAAGATGAGATGACTGCGCACTTTCACCTGCCAGAGTACTACATCTCTCAACCATCATGCCCTTACCACTGTCTCTCCTGTATTTTAATTTATCCACATATCTCAACTCCCCTACCAGAGTAGCTTTGACATCAGACAGTGAAGGGTTCGGATCACAGCTCCACCACTTCTAGTCATGTGGCCCTCAGGCTTTAGTTTTCCAATCTGCAAAATGGGCCAATTACTAGTACCCACTCCAAGGGGTTTGTAAAAAGTAGCCAATATTTGTAAAATAGTTATTGCAGTGCTGGCATGCTATGAAAGGCCAATAAGTGCTGTTATCATTATTATTATCCATCGTACCAACAGTAGCAACTTTCTCTGATCCACTGTCTTGCCCAGAACAGGTGTTCCACAAACAACTGAATCAAGGCTGTTGTATTTGCGTGCTCTACATTTAATCAGGTCATTAACTGGCAGCTCAGAGACCTGGACAGCTGCATCCCAACAACCTCAAAAGTTGTTGGTTACTAAATTCAAAACTCAGGAGTCACAAGGACAGTGAAACACAGGCCACTGTAAGGAGTCCAGGAGTTGATACTACACCTCTGGGTGCTAAACAAGAAGCTCTGTGTGTAATCCACACAGAAATTGAAATATAATGATGTACACCTCAAAAAATATAATAAAATGAAAATATCTTTAAAAAAAAAAAAGCAGCAGAAGCTCTACATGAGCAAGAATGCAAGGTACCCACCAAGACACCAATAACCTGTGCTAACAGGTGACATGCTTTCCGTAATTCATGAAACTGGAGGTAGAGGCTGATTTTCCTCCAATCCCAACAGAGATGCCATTGTTCAAACATTTCTGGAACCCACCTTTCAGAAGAGCCCCCTCAAAACCTCTCCTTTTCCGGAAGGGCGAGGAGGCAGTATGGCAACACGATTACTGCCCCAGTGCTGGGGGCAGAGAGAGCGGACCGAAACCCTGGCCTGCTGTCTACCACAGCCAAGACCCGGACAAATTCCTTACGCCACAATTACTGCACAATCTGGAAAATCAGGGTGCCTCTTCCTCAGGACCCCTGTGAGGATTCGTAAGGAAGCACTGACAGTGCCTCGTGCCTACGAAGCTCGGTTAATCGTACGACTAACTGTTAATGGTGGACTTGGGGGCGGCCGACCAAGGGGTGGGATTCACATTCTGATTTTATATTTTAGAATAATTTAACTTCTTCTCATGTTACCTTTAAAATCAGGAAATGTAGCTAAACCTAAAACCTGTTTCAGGGAACAATTATTGCACAACATGGCAGAGACCACAAGTTGCTCCCTATATCCATTCTCCACTCCTTTCACAGGAACAGAACTATAGATTTTTAGCTACACACATGGCTGCCAAGATTAAAAACTATGTTCCCCCATCTCCTTAGTAGCAGGCCGTCAAAGACAAGTGTGATGGCTGGAACTTTAGCAGCCAAGAGGGACCATGAGGAAAGGGATTAGACCTCAAGGATGCAGAACATCAAGCTAGAAGAGCCTGTGGCTCCAAATTCTTCTGAGAGTAGAACCAATATACTTAGCCCCAGACTGCCTCGCTCCTGAACTTACAGTCATAGATAGGAGCAAAAGCCACTATTATTCTAGGAATCTGTCATCTGCAGTCAAACCTAACTACTATTATACCAGCTTAATAATCTGCCTCATTCACCAGAACAGTCTCCAAATGACAACTCTTTACTAAGGCTTACCTCCACAGAGGATATCGGAAAGCCCATGTACACAATGTCATTAAAAAAGATTTTCAAAAAAAACCCTCAGAATGAAGGGGACAACCATTTCTTGAAAGTGTACCTTATGCTTTATTTGTTAAAACATTCAGTCTTATTATTTTAGCCATACAACATCTGTTTTTCCTTTTAAATATTTTAGGTAACATATGCTAAATACTGTTCCAGTCTAGTTACCAAAAAAAAGGATAACAGAAAATGCAAGGAGCCTCCCAGCGCTGACAGTCAGAGCATACATTCCACAAGGCAGTGGATCTGCTGCCTGGGTGATGTATCACCATGGCAACAGGCAGGTTGCTAGGAAACCAAGCGAGGAAAACCCCAGGAGGGGCAGCATCTATCTCAGGTCCCCTGCATTCAGACATTTCTCAGAAGAATCCATGCAGTTAGATCCCTTAAGAGCAGGAGATAATGAACACACTCAACACTGACTACTCGATGAAACAGCTGGTGTCACAAATACCTTCTCTGGCAAAGAGCATTTGTCTTTTCTTTATAGGATCCTGCTTTTGGAAAACATTCTGCAAAGCAGAATAAAAACACTGCCCATTTACTCATTTGGAAGAGCGTGCGCTCAGAGGTAGCCTGCCTTGATCTGGAGGAAGTAAGGTCCAAACATTCTTCTTATCACAAAAGAAATTCGTGGCAAAAAAGCTCTCAAGCTCGCTAGGCTGACATCCCATCACCTCTGGCCCCAATAACCTATTATTTCTGTTATTTAAGACAAAGGTTCTTTCTTCCCAGCTTCTCCTCCCCCACTACTGCCTTGCTTTGTAACCTTCCTCACAAGCCAGATCATTCCAGGACAAGAAATTGATCTGCACAGGGAAGGCAATAGAGTCCTGAGGTAAATTACCTTGTGCAATGATGACTGAGAAACTGAAGGGCAAGGATCTTCTTGGATTGTACAAGAATGATACAATGTGGCAAAATTAATCCCAGGAAGAGAAATTTGAAATTCCTACCTAGTTCATTCAAGAGCACTCCAGTCCAATATAAACTAGCAAAGCTCTTCTTCCAAAGCATCACCTATCAGGTGATGAACAGAGATGCACTTAAATGGCCTAGGATAAGACTATGCCACAACTGGACCATGAAGAAGTGAGCCCCTGGCATCAGTGCCCAGGGTGCAGGCAGAGGTCAAAGATGCATCTGTATGGTTCTCGACTGGCCCAGAGTGCTGCACAGGAGTCAATCCCGTCAGCCCGAAGCCAGCACGCACTCTACCCCATCCCTGCTAACTGGCTGGGTAGTCTCTGCACACTGGCAGAAGGCAACCGTATGCTAAAAAAGACCTCAGACAAACCCCACTAATATAGAACTTCAGTGTTCTAGACTTGTCCCACATGATTGCTTATTAACTAAAAAGTTTCAAATACATGTAAGTATGTCTACTATAAATGTCATTTTTGATCTACGTTAGTTAGTACTTAACAGGAATACTGCCTTCATTTGAAATGCTAAAATCTAGCATTCAGACCACAGCATTGCTCCAGCATTCTGACTTCACTGCTCTCACCTCAGAGGGCTGTTGGGAGGATTAAATCAACACTACACAAAAGCACCTGGAACAGTGTTGGGTACACAATCAACTCTTAAGTGTTAGCCCTTATGATGCCCGCAGTTCCTGCAAATCAGCTACACCAGTGGTTCTCAAAGTGTGGTCCAGAGAACACTGAGGGTCCCAGAGATTCTCTCAGGGGGTCACGAGGCCAAAATTCTCAGTAATAATACAGAGATATTAGCTGCCTCTCTGACTCCCTCACTCACAAGTGTGCACTGGAATTCTTCCAGAGGCAGACGCTGTGACAGACTGAACGCAGAAGCGGCTGAGAGCCCAGCCAGGTGTTCACAAGACGGCAAAAACCTAAAACGAGCCATTCTTCTCACTAAATATGTTTATGTTTAGGAAAACGGTTATTTTCATTAAAATTATGTTATCACGTAATGGGTTTATCATTATTTCTAAAGGATTATTTTTTTAATTTCATGAGCTTAATTTATAATGTGGTAAATATCAATAGATACAATCCACACAAACAAGAGCTCTTTGGGGTCCCTCCATAATTATGAGCATACAGGGATCCTGAGACTGAAAATTTGAGAACCACTGGGTTAAACATTTATGAACAACCAATTTCCGGAACCAAAAGGAGGGGAAATAACTTCCCCAAATTATGGCTGGTTCCCTTTCCAGATTTACCTCAAATCAGAGCCACCAGGCATATCTAAGTTATGTTAGGCTCCTATGTCCCTACCACCCTCACAGATTTGGGGGTCCCTCTAACCTGGGCAAACTATTATAAAGGTCAACACTTCACTTGAACCCAAAGTCAATCTTGGTCTGTCAACTCCTAAACACGATTTCTTAAAATTAAAGAAATGCTTTATTTAATCATGATAAAGACTTGCCACTATTAACGTATAAGTCGCATGCACACCAACTTACCAGCACTTCCTATTTGGCTGCTTGGCTACACCCCACACCACCATTCAGAAATGCTGAGCACCCACCTACTATGTGCCCAGCACTGTTGTACATGCTGCAGATACAGCAAGTGATCAAGACAATAAATAAATATACCATACAATGCCAGGCAGTGTAAGTGCTAGGAAGAAAAATGAGGCAAGGGCAAAGGAAGAGCAAGACTAGGGCAGGACAGCAAACCACTTCAGACAGAGCAGTGGGGAATTCTGATAAGGCAACATCTGGGCAGAGACCTGAATGGAGGGTGGAAACCACATGGATTATCTGGGAAGCAAGATGTTCCAGACAGGCGGAACACAAAATGCAAATGTTCAGAACAACAATAAGGTGCCAGGGGGCTGGAAAGCAGCCCTGACCTGATGGGAAGGAGGGGGAGACGAGCTCTGAGAAGCAGCCAAGAGCCAGATGACGTGTGACCTTGCAGGACAAGCTTTATCCTACTGAGACAGGAAGCCACATGACCCTCTGGTATCAATGCCTACATGCAGGACAGCATCCCATCACAGCTGCTAAAGGACTTTTACAAGACTGCCTCTAAAAGCTGCAGTGCACACTTGGCCAAGTGGCTCAGTCTTGGCCTTGAAAGGTTCCTGTGCCTTACTGGGTGCCTTCTCCAGCCAGCAACACCCTATCTGTCCTCCTCCTTCCCACTGAGCCGAGCCTCAGCGTGGCCATTCCACACAGTTTCACATTCCAAGAAAATGGAGGAGCAAGTTCTCCTTCCCCTGACCTAAAAAAATCCAGACCCCTCAATCTAACATGCTTCAACCGTCAAAGGAGGTACTGGATATGACTTGTCAAATGCAATTAAAGCACTTACCAAATCCTTAATTGGTTAATACAAATAAACCCTTCATGAATTATATTAATATTTTCAAAGTAAAAGTGATTAATGATTGAAAACTGACAAAGAAATTTATCCAAAATTCCTAGCACGTAAGAACCGGAGCTCTGTCAATATTCAGCAGCCTACTCCATAAATTCATGTCTTGCATCATCATAAAAATAAGAAGCTATCAAACGAATATCTATTTATACATAATACAATCCAGCATCCCTAGAGAGCCCACCTGCTTCAGTGTTGGGCAAACACCATTTAGCAGGTCAGCCACTACCCAGGGGCAGTCATGTGGGCACCGAAGCTTCAGTAAGCAGGCATAACACACGCTTTACACAAAGCCCCTCGGTAACACTGGACCTGCCTCTTCCACGGGAGGAATCTCCCAACAGTATGTCCTACTGTAGGATTCCATTCATATAAAGTTGAACAACAGCACTTAGGTTATTATTTCTATGGTATTAGAAACTAACATAGTGGTTTCCTTTGGGGCAAGTGAGACAGAGCAGTCAACAGGGAGGCACTGGGGCTGGCCCAGTGGTACAGCACTTAAGTTTGCGCACTCTACTTCGGCAGCCTGGGGTTCACTGGTTCGGATCCTGGGTGCAGACCTACACACCACTCATTAAGCACACTGTGGTGGCGTCCCACATAGAAGAGCTAGAATGACTTACAGCTAGGATATATAACTATGTACTGGGGGGCTTTCAGGAGGGAAAAGAAAGAGGAAGATTGGCAATAAATGTTAGCTCAGGGCCAATCTTCCTCACCAAAAAGCATGAAATAAAATGAACCTCCTGAAAAAAAAAAAAAAAAACAGGGAGGCTTCTGGACACTGCTAAGGCTCTACTCCTTGACCTTGGGGGCTGCTAACTGTGGGTATGTTCACTCTGTGGTACATCAGGTCGTACACTTAAAATGTGCATTTCTTCTACATGGAAATTACAACCCAGTAAGTTTGTAAAAAGTTAACAGGACAGAGGAAGCACTGTCAGGAGTCCTGGGTTCCAATCCTGACTTCGCCAGTAAATGGCCTACGATTTGGGAGAGTCACTGCTGGGGGCCTTGACGTCTTCATTGTTTACAAAGAGGTTAGATTAGATGCTCTCCAATTCCCTCGGTTTACCATCACTTCCCTTTCTTTATCAGGTGGGGAAAAGGGAGGGACGACTGGATAAGTACAAAAACAACTCAAAAGCAAGTATCTCTACCAGCAGGACATCATTAAAACACAAAACATAAAGCCTCCCCAGGCTGGGGATGACACTCTGTGCTACAGTAGTGCCACGCCATAAGAGCAAGTTCTAAGTGCCTCTCAGGCAGCAGGTGATGGCTGCAGTCACTACGCCCCCTCATTAACAAACTCAATTATGAATATTATTACAAATTTCATGACCTTGGGATAACCCTAAAGGCCAGGCAGCAAGGTTAAAACCAGGCCATTATAACACACCCCCGCCTTTACCCAGGAGTTCAGGTTAGAGGGTCTCTCGGTTAGCTAAATATTCTGGTATAATTTCCATTTCCAAAACAATTAATTAAGTCCCTTTTGGGTGATGTGAGTGATTCAGAATTCTTCAGGGCCTTGTGAGAGTGACTCACTGCCAATATGAACAACTGATTGATACTGAACAAAAAGTTGTTCTCCATCAGTACAGAAAATTTAGAGACCTGCATTAATTATGTAGACCATGGAATAACAAACAGTATCAACCCCGGTGGGAAATCAATTTTCTTCAGTGACTATAAAACCAAAAATCCTTCTTTATAAGCAGCTCACCTTTCACAGACTACAAGTAAAACAAGTTTAAGAGCTTGGTTTAAGGTTAAGCGACTCGTGGAGGTGCCAAAAGCTAACATTTTAAATGTTTCATCTATACATATCTTCTTATTTCTTTGGTTTTCCATGAACCGTCATCTATTTTGTTACTCTTTATTAAAATGTGGATGGCTGCATGAGAGTTAGCCCCTAAATTACATACAGTTAACTAGAAACAGAAATTGAGGTTGGCCCTAAAGATCAGGTTTATTTCCCTTCAGCGGGCTATATTATCTGAAAACAGACTTGGGATTCTCTCCATATAAATATTAAAATCTGGCTCCATAACTATCAAACTATAGAATTTTGGTAAGTATCAACCTCACTCCTTTCTCTTTACTATGATGATTTAAATGAGGTTAAGATGTGAAGGCAAGAGCTGGCGGGGGGTGGGGGGGGGGTCCACAGTGACATGAGGAGGGTACTAGGGCCCCTTCTAATTCCAGGAAGGCAGCGGAGCTGGTTCCCAAGCGCTGCCTTCATAACCTGCAGTGAGTTTAACAACCAGCAGTAGTATTTCAGGGCAATAAACAGGTATAAGACTTCTGTGCACAACTTCTCACGTACTTACGTTTTCCCCAAAATAAAGGCCACGCTAAAATCGGCCAATGGCTGTGCAAGACATTTTAAAGCAGGTGAAACAAGGGCTCCACCGCAAAATCATCGGGACCGGAAAAACCCTATATCATCTTCAAGATGTAGGATCAAGAGTAAATATATATGCAAAGACAAACATCAACATAAATGATATGCGTATGTGCTTCATGCAACCTCAATACTCTTAAAAACTGGGGAACGGAGGCCAAGGGCCAAAGCCTGTCCCGCTGGATGGGGCTCAAGTCCACTTCGATCACGTGCGCCCAGCACAAGCACGATAGGGCCGCAGGAAGGGTCACCCTGCAGGCAACACCCAGAGCTGGAAAGGCAGGCTGAGGGAAGGCCCCGGGAGGCCCCAGCCGCGCCGGCACCAACTCCAGCCTCGACAGACACGCTACTTCCCCGGCCCCGTCCGCCTCGCCTCGCCTCGCCCCCAGGCCCTAAGCGGCCGGCCGGGGGCCTTCTTTGCCGCCTGTCTCCTAGCCGCCGGCCGCAGCCCCTCCGCCGCCCCAGCAGGTACCGGCGCTGCGCACGCGCCTGCGCAGTGCGCGCCCCTGGCCAACCCCAACTGGGAGCGAGGGACGAGGCCCAGTACAGCCGGCTCATGGATGGGCACGCCGCGTTCGGTAGGGCTCCCCTTCCCCAGCCCGGGGGTCTCAGGGCTTACCCGCACCCAGGAAGCTAGCCAGGAGGAAGAGAGCGTACATGGCGCCGGCTGACTCCGCACTCTGCAATGCAGGGCGTCAGCTGATCGTCCTCCGATATAAAACCTGCCCCGCCCCCGAAGCCCCCCACTGCGCATGCGCAAGTTCCGCCCCTCCAGGCCTACCCGAGTTCTCCCCGCAGCCTGACTCAGCGCCTCACAGCGCGCCTGCGCGAAGGGAAGGCGAGGAGCCGAGGAGAAGGATCACAGGAGGATTGAAGGAGGCTGGGAGGACGGGAGGGGCGAGAGCGTGTGGTGGAAGGGAAGGGTCAGAAAAGAAAACTGGTTAAGTCAATGTTAGGGATTATACATATAAAATATCTTTTAAGCCTCACATTTTTTCTGTGAGGTACCATTTTTTATTAGTAGTACCATTTTTCAGATGAAAATCCATACTCAAGAAGGTTAAGGACTTTATCTTGTTCTCACAGTCAGAATTCAAACACCCAACCCACCCGGTCTCCTGAATGATGTTTATAGCATTTACCTGGCTAGAGTCAGTGTGTACTTCTTTCAGAGCCCTGATTTTCCCTCTTAACATTTCATATCCACAGTCACTGCTCCCCATGACCCACAGACAGATTTTTCAGCATTAAGGACAATCCCAGCCAAGGTCCTACAATGCTTTGTCCGTGGAGTTGGACGGAGTGGAGGACAGGGGTTGAGGAGTAAGATGGGGGAGAACGGGAAGTGGCTCAGCCATTGGAGAAGGGAATCAGAAGTGAAGCCCGAATTTGAGACCCCGCTTGCAGAGGGAAGTAGCCCCACCCTTCCAGCCCTCAA
Source organism: Equus asinus (assembly GCF_041296235.1). Taxonomy (NCBI): domain Eukaryota; kingdom Metazoa; phylum Chordata; class Mammalia; order Perissodactyla; family Equidae; genus Equus; species Equus asinus. The sequence continues at coordinate 60,522,060 of NC_091791.1, forward strand.
TCCTCATCTTATTCCAGAATAAGAAAGGCCCAGGTAGCCCACACAAAAGCACTTGACCTTTACCTGTGGCTGACCCCGTCTGATTGTGAACAGAGAGATGACTCCACCCCTGCCCCGCCCAGGGACAAGTACCTACCAGCCCAGCGGAAGGAAAGGAAGGAAATCTCTGCCTATCAGAGCAGGCCCTGAAAGGTCATTTAGTCCCATTCTGTCACTATACCAAAGGGGAAACTAAGGCCTGAAGAAAGACAGACATTTATCCAAGGTCACACCTGACCCATGAGGGGCAAACTCAGGGTTCCATCCACCTCAGACGATCTGTAATCCTCCTGCAACAGCCCACAGATAGAGGTCTCAGAGCCTTTGGCTCCCTTGTCCACCCCCACCCCCACACTGTGGTCTTACTTCCCCCTGGGCAGCCGCATGGGGAAGTGTGCATCAGAGTGGGCGAGGTAAAAGGGCTAAGTAAAACTGGGACAAGATTTGGTCTAAGCTGGACGTCTCTCGGGTTGGCCTCAGTGGCCAGATGGAGACTGCATGGCTGCCCCATCCTCAGGCTTCCTAAGTGCAGGTACAAGCATGGGGCAGACCACCCCAACAGCTGGATAAACACAAGGGAAGTGGGGCTCTAGGACACAGTTCCGTCCCTCAGCTCCAAGCATCCCATGTTCCATGCAGGTTTCAATACTGCAAGCCAAAAGGAAGCTTAGAGACCTTCAGATCATATGCTCTCATGCCAATGGAGTTATTGAGCTCTCGGCTACTTAATGACAGAGCTGGAACCAGCCATGACTCTTTTTTAATACCCCCCTCCTTCATAACTAAAGGAATATGTCAGTGTTTTTGAGACCAACTTTTGCTGCCTTTCATTTGCACACCTGGAACACAACAGTAACATGTTCCTTCATCCACCTCCTTCCCTGTAAGGACAGAATTTTAATAATATAAAAACAGTAAGTGGATTATTATAATTTGTTACCAAGCCAGTAGATGCTTAAATCTTCTTAAAATAGCTTCCTAACCATCTGTGTGTGGGCAATAAGAGCTGTGAAGCTACTCGGACCCTTTTGACGCTGTAATACCCAGTCCCAACTATGTATGCCCAGGGGAAATAATCTGGAGCTAAGAAGTATTTTATCCAAAGTGTTCACAGAAGGGCCCTTTATAATAATGGAAACTGGAAAGATCCCAAATGCTGAACAATGATGGGCTAACTAAGGAAACCAGCCTGGACAAAACAATGGTAGTCAAAGCAGCTTTGAAGCAAGACGTGGAAGCAGCAAGTACTCATGTGCAACAGGCCTGTGAGGGAAGTGGGTTCCAAGAAATGAGGACAGAGCAAGACCTAAAGCCCCATCTTCTGGTTCAAGCCCTGCCACTGACTTCCCAGAGGGGCCCGTGGAGCTGGTGAGGGAGCTTCAGGATCCTCCAGTCCGGCATGCACTGGGGCCCTGACCCTTTCAGAAGAGGTGAGACTTTTAGTGAGGAGAAGAACAGAGAACTGAGGTGAGGAGAGAGTCTGCTGACTTTGGGTTAACTCGTCTTTGCGTTATTTCACTCATTACAATGTCCACGTGTTACTTTATACTTTTCAAAGGAAAGATTTGAGGAAAACTTTAAGAAGAAAAGGAAATCCCCTTCATTTCCTCCCTACTGTGAGCACAAGTTTTCAGGGAACTGAAAAGATATTTTTTCTCAGAAATATGGGCCACCCTGGAGATCCTGGCAGGATTCCTGTGGCTTTCCAGTTCTGGGTCCCAGTTCCTCATGAGACCCCACTTCTAGTGACTGAGATCTCTTAAAACCCCCACCTGTTGGATTCTTTTAATAATTCCCCTTTTGGCCACACAGGTCCTCTACCTGTTACTGTTTCTACACCTGAAAGAGTTCTTGCCCAGGACAGCTAATATAACAGAGGCATCCACTGTGAAGGCCAGCCTACCCTCTTGGCCCCAAAGCTCCACTCTGGCTCCCCAAACAGCCACCCTGGAACCTCATCCTTCCCTGGAAGGGTATCTTCCCTCCCCATCCCCAGTGAAGCTCAGGCTCCTCTCCCTCCAGCATCCCCCTCATCAAGACCTCCAGCCTTCAGCCTCTCCTGCCTGCATTTGCCTTTCTGCCTAGTCTGGATGCCTCAGGCAACCACTCCAGTAAATTTCAGCCCCTCCCAAGGATCCCTCTCCCCATCAAACTGCAGTCACTCGCCTGCCAATTCCCAGCCTCTGATTTCTTCTTTTCTATCCCCACCTGCCCTGGGCTACTGGAGAAATAAACCACCCTAGCTAGGCTCACAAAGCCCTCTGTGCTACTCAGCACCTGTTTAGCCCTCCCATGTGGTGAAGTCTGCTATTGTCTCCTAAGATCCTTCACCTCTTTTTCCTTGATCTTGATAGTAATCAAACCCCCTATTTCTGTCTGAGTACGTGGCCACTCAGAATAGACTACATTTCCCAGCTTCACTTGCAGCCACAAGACTTAATTCTGGCCAATGAGGTAAAAGAACAAGTGCCCATATTGTGACTTCTAAGTACTGCTCCTAACAGGAAAAGACACATCGAGTGTAAATATTTAACAACTGATGCTTCCAGGACACTGGCCATAGTGTTGGGGGAATGTCCTGGAAGATCCCAACTGAGCCAGGTTGTTGTCTTGGAGGGGTGGGTGGTCCGCCGGGATGGGTAAGTAGGGGGATCAGGGAGTCAGCAGTTATTTACCAACAGGTACAGAAGTATTTCAATAATTTTACTACTGAACAACTCTACTGATTTGTACCAGCTAAATGTCAGCCCTAGCTACAAACTCCTTTCTTCTTCATGCTGCCTAGATTGCAGACATAATGGCAGGAGCTCAAGCATTCATCCTGGACCATGAGGTAGAAGCCTTGTTAAGGATGACAAAGCACCAAAAGCCTGGATCACTGATGATTATATCTGCTCTATATTGTCCACCGCCAGACTTTTTATAGGTAAACATACCCAAGTCTTGTTTAAGCTTTCATTATCTTGAGTTTTTGTTACATTCCAGATCTTCTCAACAATATTCAAGCCCCTACCTTATCTTTATCTTCTTCATGCTCATTTCCTATTTTCCCTCTTCTCTTCTGTCTCTGAGGAGGAAATGCCTTTTCTTCTCTTTGTGATGCTAAACTTTAGCTGCTAAGCTCTCCTTTGCTTTTGCTGATCCGCTCCTGTGACCTCTAGGACAGAGCTGATATTCTGCCCATTCTCTTTGTTCATTGCCCATGCCTTGCCACTTATTAAATATTTTTAATATCATCCCTCTAGCACTTTGCTCCATCCACTTTTTTATATCTTTGACCTCCCCCCTTGCTACCAGCTCTTCTCTCCCAGACTATAAATATACCCAAGGCACTCTCATTCTAAAAGAAATTTTTTCTCACCCCTGACTTTCAGTTCAGCTACTGTGCTTTCTCTTATGTTCCCTTCACTGCCACACTCCTTGAAACAGTCGCCTACACTCACCATATCTACTAGTCTCCCTCCAAACTAAATCCGACTCAGCCCAACGTTCCAATGAATGGCTTTTCTTTCTTTCTTTTTTTTTTAAAGATTGGCACCTGAGTTGACATCTGTTGCCAATCTTATTTTTTATTTTATTTTTTTCTTCTTCTCCCCAAAGCCCCCCAGTACATAGTTGTATATTCTAGTTGTAGGTCCTTCTAATTGAGCTATGTGGGATGCCACCTCAGCATGGCTCAACAAGCGATGCCGTGTCTGTGCCCAGGATCTGAACCAGCGAAATCCTAGGCCACCAAAGTGGAGAGCGTGAACACAACCACTCGGCCATGGGGCCAGCCCCCCCAGAATGGCGTTTTGAAAGTAGATAATCAATTCCTACTTGGAAAGTCCACCAGCACCTTCTCATTGCCTTTAGCCTCTGACACCGTTGGTCTGCTCTTCGTTCCTACAACTCCCCCCATTTAGCATCAGTAACACAGCACCACTCTGCAGGAATGCCAGATACCCAGCACACAAGTCCCCGCACCCACTCCTTACCTGCGGCAGGCATCACTACTAGAACTTGATTTCCGAAGACTTCTCAACTCAGCACTCCAGCTGCTTTTACCAACTGATCAAAGTGGGCTCTTGGATTGACACATATTTGCCATCTGTCAAATGGTAGGCTTCCCTGGGAAACACGCTCTGAGGCCCAGATGTGTGGACAGAAGTTTATTAGGGCATGCTCTCAGGATCACACCTGTGAGGCAGTGAGGGCAGCAAGAGAGGGCAGGGAGGGGAACTGAACTGCAGGGAAGCCATTGCAGGGATGGCCCTGCAGAACTGTCCTCAACTGAGGCAAGAGGAATGGCCTTCACACCTCAGCATACTACTACCCAGGCGAGGGGCATAGCCTTGGGCCGGGGGCTCCCACTGGCAGAGGACAATTCCTGAAGAGGGGCTATTTTGGACTAAATGTTTGTATTCTCCTCCAAAATTCATATGTTGAAGCTTAACCCCCAATGTGGCTATCTTTGGAGATGGGGCCTCTAAGGAAGTAATTAAAATTAAATGAGGTCATAAGGGTAGGGCCTTGACCCAAAGGATTAGTGTCCTTACAAGAAGAGACAGCAGAGAGCTGGCTCTCTCCCTGCACACCTCCCCCCACAGCCTGCACACACTGAGGAAAGGCCATGTGAGGACATATCCAGAAGGCAGCTGTCAGCAAGCCAGGAGGAGAGCCCTCAGCAGAAACCTTGCTCTTAGACATCTAGCCTCCAGAACTGTGAGAAAATAAATGTCTGTTGTTCTGGCCCCCGGTCTAGTGTATTTTGTCATGGCAACCCAAGCAACTAAGACAGGTGCACGGTTGTGGGCCCTCAGCAGGCAACCCTCCAGGCAGCAAGGAAATGCTTTTCATTAAAAAACAAAATGTTAAGATCTTATTGGCTTTATTCAATGATTCATGAATCGAGCAGCATCCCACCTAGCAGATACAAAGGAGCTGCAAGGAGCTGTACAAAATGAAAAGCTTTAATAGGCAGAAGGGAGCGGGAACAAGGAAGTTATACTAGACAGAAAAGTGGATTGGTTGTGGCAAGGTCACTTTCCTTCAGGGGACGGCAGGGGTCTGTCAGGCAGACGACCTCACTAGTGCTCTTCAGGCGATTCCTGATTGGCTGGCTTAAAATTCCATTTCTGGGAGAGCCAGAACTGAAATTAAGTTAAGTGTTGATGTGGTGATGTGGGGCCTAGCATAAGTGGCTCCATTTGGGGCCTGTTGTCTTGTTTCTAACAGTTCCTTGGTCCCGAGAGGGAGATTCAGTAGCACACTGCACCGCTCTACCATCCTTGCTCTCAGCTGTCCTGCTTCTCTGACGATCCTTTTCAAAAAACAAGGCCTTGGCCCTAAGCCAGCTCTGCAATCTCTGCTCCTTCAAACTCCCAGCCGTGCCCTCCATCCCATGCTTCCAGCCCCTCTGCCCCACGTCCTCGATGGTTGCCTAAGTAAGCTATGCTGTTTCACGTCTGCGTGCCCTATAAATAACCCTCTTCCCCACCTCAAATTCTCCCTCCTACTTCTTTCCCTGGTGAACTTTTATTTAACCTTCAAAACCCAGTTAAAGTGATACTCCCAGAAGCAAGCCTTTTTTAAGCTTTAGGAGATGCTGGAGCGTCCCTCGACACTGAATTGAAAGAGGTCTGATGTCATCTTGTCCCCTCTGGGGAAGCCAGAGTGTCCCACCAGGCCCACAGCTCCCTCGGGGCTCCTTGTTCACAGGTCCCATTTGGAACCTGGAGGCCTTGCGGCCTTCTGGGCTGGGAATGAGCACAGTCCCAGGCAGCCAGTCTATTCTGGAGGCTGGCCGGCCCCCAAGCTGTGGCCTGGCCCCAGAGCTCTGCCCAAAGCTGGACTCACAGTGGACTGTGCCTGGCCAAGCCAGTCAGATGCTCTGTGACAAGCTCGGACAGGAGCTGCTAAGAGCACGTGTGGGTGAGTCAGCAGTGAGCCGCGCAGCCCACGAGGGACTGCTGAGTCACTGGGAGAGAGTCTGCCAGTCTGTGAGGCAGAACCTCTTGAGAACCTGCAGAAAGCTGTGAACACTCTGCCGAAAAAATGCACAGACGCAATATTTTGCACTGGTTCTCAGACCTCTGCCCTCCATCCGTGAATGTCAGGAGAACTTTAGTAAACCCAAAGAGGGGAAGTGACATAACAGGTCAGACAGCCAGTGAATAGCAGAACTGGGACCAAAAACAGCTCCCCACAGTTCCAGTCGGCTTGATTTGCCAGCTGAACCTCTCTGGCCCGGGCACCTAGGCAAGCCTACCCCCTATTTCAAGGTCCGGCTGCATTTCTCCTCCTTCCAACCTCAGGCACCCGTTTTCTTCCTCCAACTTCTAGAGCACCCTCAGGCCCTTGCTCTGGGCCAGGGTCGGCGGGTGAACAGTAACAAAGGTGAGATGAGACTGAATAATGTCTGAGCCTGAAAGGAAAGCAAGAATTGAGCTATAATCAAATTGACAACATTAGCGTATCTCTAAAAAGTGAAGCTTCGTAAGGAACTTGGAATTTAGGGAGGGAGGGAAAGAATCACAAAGGCAAACTGCCATTGTCTAATAAGAACAACAACTGGTGCTAACTGACGGCCTGGTTTGCGCCAGGCCCTGTACTGATCGCTATACGTTCACAATCTCAAATCCTTAAATCAAGGATTGATTATACCCAAATGACAGGGAGAGAAACTGAGTCTCAGGAGGCTGACTTGCCTAGGATATCCCTGATCGTGGCAGAACTAAGATTCAAGCCCAAGACAGTTTGGGGCTGAAGTCTATGCCGCACTGCCTCCGTTGAGAATGCCCAGAATTGCCCAGGGGTGCCTTGGCTAGGACACTCACCTTAGTGCCCAACACAGGCAGATGCCAACTATGGAGATGCTCTGGGGCCATCAGGGCCTGATGCCATCAAACAACAACCTCTCCGTGTTCAGGTTCCACATGCCCTGAGCAGACTCTATAGCTTGCCTGGCCAGCCTGACTGCAGGGGGAGAATGTGGGCAGATGATCCCATTCACGTGACAGGGCTTTTCCTCAGGGTAGAGACTGTTGGTCTGGTTTATATGTCAGACTTGTGAGTTTGTTCATGACCTTCATCAATTCTGGGCCCTGAAAACATTGAACTTCTCACTTGACCAGGTGGACTAAGACCCTTGGACCACAGTGACTTCATCAAGAATGTGGCACTCTATGAAACCAAATGGAAAGAGCTGTGCCCACAGAAGGAATTGTCATGACCCTGGGAGGCACAAGCCTGTTTCAAGGTCAAATTTGCCCATTCAACCATGAATTCAACTAATCCATATTCATGGCCTGTCCTGGGCCAGGCACTGGGTATGTGATAGCACAGATGCCTTCCTGTCCTCAGGAGGCTGTGGTCTGGGTGGCGGTTCAGATGGGTGAACACCTGCCTTTTCTCCACTGCGTGTGAGGCACGTACTCCCCCAATCCATGCATTGTTTTCCCTTGAATAAAGAACATTGAACTCATTCCTAAGTTGTTCTGATTTTGTTATTTGACTGTTCTCAGGGGACCCCCACCCCCGGCCTTTGAGTGGGCTCCAGGCCTCCCCGGAGCTAGGAGCATCGCAGGAACAGGGCCGCCTTCCCCTTCAAATGCCTGTCACACAGAACTCAAGAAACAGTAAAAAGATCAGTGGTGGCCAGCGGGTGAAGGAGGGGTGGAGGGATGACTAGGTGGAGCACAGGGGGCTTTTAGGGCAGTGAAATGATTCTGTACGATACTATGACGAACAATACGTGACATTATGCGTTTGGCAAAACTACAACACAAAGAGTGAACCCTAACATAAACTATGGACTTTAGTTAATAGTAGTGTATCAATATGGGTTCATTAATTGTACCAAATGTACCACACTAGTGCAAGATGGTAATAATAGGATGAACTGGGGGAGGGGGGCGGAGGCACATAGGAACTCTCTTTTATCTGCTCAATTTTCTGAAAACCTACAATTGCTCTGAAAAATAAAGTCTATTCATTTAAAATAAAACATAGGGGCTAGCCCGGCGGCAAGAAGTTAAGTTCACATGCTCCGCTTCAGCAGCACAGGGTTCACAGGTTTGGATCCCATGGGCAGACCTACACACCGTTCATCAAACCACACTGTAGCAGCGTCTCACATACAAAATAGGGGAAGATTGGCACAGATGTACGCTCAGGGCCAATCTTCCTCACCAAAAAATAAATAAATAACAAAATAAAACAAAACATAACATAACAAACAAGAAAACCCTGCCACAGAGACCAGACTGTAAGAGGCCTCCAGAATGCCTGATTTACCCCAAAGGTAAGTTAAAGGTCATGACCCTGCAGACACAGCGAGACTTCCAGAGGCTCTCATAGCACTATATCAATGTTGAAATGTATCACAATATAAAGTGAAAAATCAAAGCACAGAAAAGTTGTTTAATATGCTCCACTTGTGTTTTTTAAAAAAGAACATTTGTCCATATTTTATCATATTTGCATAGAATGTCTCTGGAAGGATTTAGAGCAGGTAGAATGGAAACTTTTTACTAAACTTCCTTTAGAATTCATATAGAAACTATGTAAAGGCATTTCCCATTTTGAAAAAATAAAGAAGATTAAAACTATTATGAAAAGAAGTGGCTGATATTCCTAATCATCAGAAAAGGGGTTTGACATCACTAGTCATTAAGGAAATGCAACTCAAAACCACAATCCTTCACACCGACTAGGATGGCTATTTCCAAAAAGATAGACAATAACACATGTTGTTGAGGGCGTGGAGAAATTGGAACCCTCTTACGTTGCTGGTGGGAGTGCAAAATGGTGCAGCCACTGTGAAAACAGTCTGGCAGTTCCTCAAATGGTTAAACACAGAATTACCATTTATTCCCAGGTCTATACCCATGGGAATTGAGAACATACATCCACACAAAACTTGTACATAAATATTCATAGGAGCATTACTCCTAGTAGTCCAAATGTGCATTACGTGATGAACGGATAACAAACTGTGGTATATCCACACAATACAATGTTATTCAGCAATAAAGAGGAATGAAATACAGACTCCTGCTATAGCATGGATAAACCCAGAAAACATTATGCTAAGTGAAAGAAGTCAGTCAAAACAGGCCATATATTGTATGGTTCCAATTATATGAAATGTCCAGAATAGGCAAATTCACAGAGGTTAGTGGTTGCCAGAGGCTTAAGAGGATGGGAGGATTGGGGGTGACAAGCAAGGAGAACAGGCTCTCTTTTGGGGGTAATGACGTTCTAAAATTGTTCTGAAGTTGATAGTGGTGATGGTTGCACAACCCTATGAATCTACTAAAAGCCAGTGAATTATATGCTGTAAATGTGTGAATTGTATGGTATGTGAATTATATCTCACAAAAGCTATTTTATTTAAAATTTTTAAAAATATTTTAAAATATTTTCCCTAAAAAGGAAAAAAAAAAGAAGAAGAAATATTTCAACAATCTAGGCCCTAAAATATCGAGAAGAAGACACACCAGGGTCAAATCCCAGGTCTATCACTTGCTGAACCATCTCTGAGACCCTGGTCAGTTACATGCCTCGGTGTCCTCGTCCAGGCGGTGGGGAGAACAAGCACACCTTCGTGGTAGGACTGTTGTGAGAATCAGATGAGACGGGGTGTGTGGAGGGCCCAGCACAGGCCTGGCACGTGTTAGTCAGCACTGCGTCAGCGGGAACCGTGAGCAGGAAGGAAGTTATAGGTGAGGGATGCTGAGGAGTTTTGCTTCCCTCTTATTTATTAAGAGTGGGAAGAGAAGGTTTCCTCAAGTAAACAAAGAAAGAGGAGAAATTGCCCCAGAGCCTGAACGTCCCAGGGGATGCTTGTTCTCCACCCCCCATCGCTCTCCCCACCATGGGCCTATATCTGCTCCACAGTTTTGGATTTTGCCGGTACCTAGAGCCACAATCCCCCCAAATGTAACCGGGCTACAGCCGCATCACCATGATCACCTCAGCCCCGTGCTGGTGGCAGGGCTAGGGGGCCCGCAGCGGCTGGAGTGACAGTGATGACAATGCTGGGGAAGGGGAGAGATCCCCAGCCCATTGCCAACAATGGGCTCCCCTCCCCGCACCAGCTGCTGGCAAGCTTGCTCTGCTGGCTGTGGGCTGGGCTCTTGCTTCCTCTGGTCTGCCCACAACCCACAGGTGTTCCCACAGCCCCCCAGCCCCAGCCTACCCAGCGGGTGCTAAGAGAGTGTCTGACAACATCCAAAGTCAAGAAGGTCGGAGCCTGGCCTCTGCTTCCCTGAGGGGCTTCTCCTGGCCCAGGAGGCTGTGGTCCACAGAAAGGGCCCTGATGGGAGTTGTAGGCTGGGTTCCCACTTCCCGCTCATCTCAACCGAGCCGCAGGACCTTGAGCAAGGCACTGCGCCTCTCTGGCTGCTCTGTCCCCATCACTGAGGGCACGGTGAGAGGCTGGGGTGCAGGCTGTCCAGGCCCTATCCAGCTCTTGACCCCCATGGTGACACGGTAGCTCGGAAGTCCAGTGTTTCCCTGGAAGTAAATATTCCCGATGTTGCTGGCCGTCTACACTCCCTCTGTCTCTGGGAGGAGGGAGGAGGAGGGTTGAGACCGCAATGGGCCGGGCTCTGAGCCTCTGCACACTTCTTCTCACTGAAACTTCCCCGGCCTGGAGCCCAGTGTGATTAGGAGGGCAGGCTAGTCCAGGCCCTGGGGTTGGAGGGCCTGGGCTCATATCCCAGCTCCACTATGGACTAGCTGAGTGACCCAGCCAAGATATTTGTGCTCTCTGTGCCTTGTTTTCTTGTTTACAAACTGGGACTAATAATAGTACCTTCCCTATAGAGCTGTTGTGAGGATTAAATGAGTTAATACATGTACTGAGGGGCCAGCCCAGTGGCGCAGTGGTTAAGTTTGCACATTCTGCTTTGGTGGCCTGGGATTCACTGGTTCAGTCCCGGGTGTGGACCTACGCACTGCTTGGCAAGCCATGACATGGCAGGCACCCCACATATAAAAAGTAGAGGAAGATGGGCATGGATGTTAGCTCAGGGCTAATCTTCCCCAAAACAAACAAACAAAGTACATGTAATGGATTGGAGCAGTGACTGACACAAGTTAAGTGTGCAATAAGAATGACTGTTATTATTATTTGCATTTTATAAGGAACCTGGGGCTCAGAGAAGCTAGATAACTTGCCCAAGGACACACAGCTAGGTGTGTGGCCAGGCTTTCAGCCCAGGTCTGTCTGACTCTGAAGCTAACGTTTTTTCCACCACCCAGCACTGGGCTCCTTAGAAAAAAGTCCTGAGGTGAGCAGAGTGGTAGATGCTGATGGCTTCAGGAATGGAATTGAAAAATAAGAACAGCAGCCTTCCTCCCCCATTACCAAAGCAGTCTGTTTACAGTCACAGTGTGTTCACTGCCAGCAACTGAGAAAATGTGGAAAAGCACAGAGGGAAGTAAGAATCCTTCCCCATCCAGGGCTTTAACTGAACCTCCTCCTGACTGTAAAAAGGGAGATGACCATCATGGCCTCAAGCAGGCCTCACTTAGAGGCCCAGAAGGAGGTACCATCGGTGCCACCCTCCCTGGGGCAAACACAGCCCCTCCGGGGCCCTCCTCCACTCCTACCCACCGCCTCGAGTCTCCCACCTGCAGTCACAGCTCTGAAGAATTTCACTGCAAGCCACAGCCTGCTGCTGCCTGGGTCACATGCCGGGGTAGGAAGCCCAGCCACAGGGCTCTGCCTTTCACAGAACCTAGCAGGTGGCTGAGAAGGCCTGGGTCATGTGCTGACTCACAGCTATGAAGCCAATGTCTCCAAGGGAAATGTCGCTGCTTCCAGAAAATGAGTGACAATCAAAACTACCCTCCCCCTCAGGCCACCAGCAAAGGCAACACTGGAGCCCTGGCTGGGGCCCTTGGGTGGCAAGTGCAGTGCAGGGCTGAGAAAACCCTGGCCCCAAGGCACCAACACCAGTTAAGATAGGATTTACAGTCCCTCAGAGAGCCCCCAGGCCAATGGTCCTCTTTATGGAAAGGGAAACTGAGACCCAGAGGGTCAAGGGACTCCTCCAAGGTCACCCAGCAAGGCACTAGAGCTGGGGCAAAACCCAAGCATCCTGACTCCCCGGACAACACTTTTTCCACTGCTTTGGCTTTGTACCCTAGAGATAATCTGATAAAAAATTACTTGGAGATTTCATTTAATCTCTAAGGCCTGAGGAACCTTGACCAAGGAAAGAGGAGGAATGGTCATCCAGCTCAGTTCTGGAAATTACAGGGCTTACGCCTCACAGCAGGGCTAGAATCTAATGTGTGCTACCCTCCCCAGACAGTAGCAGCTGGTATTTCTGGAAAAGCTTTAATTCATAGGGCAGGGCAGGGCCCGCAGGCACTTTGGGGAATGGACGGCCCATGAGTCAGCTGATCTGGCATTACTCCCTCAATTTCCTTCCCCATTCAGGATGACGCAGGATTCTGGCCTTCTGTGGGACTTCAAAGGTGAGGTGTGGATGTCCTACAACCTGTGGTGGTGGAAACACCATCTTGTCATCCTGACCAGGACGCTTTTGAGAGTGGTCAGGGACATCTGGTCACCCTGCCCACCTAGAGACCTTTAGCCTCATGATGGGTTAGAGGGAGAGTCAGCACAGGGGTTAAGGACCCATGGGGCATGGGCCCAGCACCTGATGGGAAAGAGAAGCTGAAGTTCTGTCCTGAGAAATCTCAGTCCCAGTGGGGAGTGGCACATAGCCGACGTGACCTAGGAAAGTAGAACTGAAACCATCAAAGCCGAACGGGCCCTTTGAGATCTCTAGACCAGTCTAGATTATTGCCTTTATTGTACCAATGGGGAATGAGCAGCTCAGAAAGGCCAAGGGCCTTGCCCATGGTCACTCCCCAAAAGATCAGGCATTCAAAGCCAGCTTCCCAACTCTCGGCCCATTGTGCTCTATGCCACCCAGATCTCTTGCACCTGAATCCTCCTTCACCCCATCCCCCACACCTATCTGGAAGCTGCGGCAACAGCTTGGAAGCTTGCTAGCATTGGGTTTTGAAAATTGTTCCTTACCCTGGACTGGTGTGTGCCTTTGGGGATGTGTGTGGCTTCGCAGTCCTATAGCCCCTGAGGGCAGGCAAGCTCTGCACACAGTAGGGCTTTAGGTACCTGATAGGCCTGAACTCTTCCCATTAGACCTCATCACCTTCCTCATCACCACCTATTCGTGCGTGAGGCATTTATTGAGGATCTGCTATGCACTAGGAGCCTGGGATCCAGGGATGATGGGCTCCCAGGCTGCAGCGGGAGGTATAGGCACTGGCACTGCTGTGCCACTGGGGGCTCTACCAAGGTTGTTGCAGACATCATGGGGGACACGCTCACCTGTGGGATTAAGGAAGATTTCAAAACACAGGGTGATGCTGAAGCTGGATTGCAAAGGATGGGCAAACTGGGAAAAAAGAGCGAGCGTTCCAGGCATTCACACCCACGTTCCTTTTCTTCTTCATTTGCTCACTCAGTCATTCCTCAAATAATGCTTATCCATGGCCCAAACTGGATCCAAACCATCCCCGCTTCACCTGTTTCTGGAGCATTTTCACAACACAGACGATGCACCAGGCCCTGGCCTAGGAGCTGGAGATACAGCACGATTAACTCTGCCTCCCTCACACTTACGTTCAAATAAACATATATAAACATGTAAGCAAACATATGCTAGAACGTGAAGGATAACGCCAAGGAAAATGACAGCACAGTGACGTAGAGGGTGAGGGCGGAGGCCATTTTTGTTGGGGTGGTCAGGGAGCAGACGCCAGAATGAATATCTGGGGCAGGAATGTTCTAGGCAGAGGGGAGAACCAACAACCGCCGCCAGGTGGGAATGAGCTGGGTGCATTTGAGGAGGAACAGCAAGAAAGCCCATAGAGATTTTCGAGCCATGGAAGCAATGTGATCTGATTGACATTTTAAGAGATAGCTTTAACAAGACAGTGATCTTCACGCTGTTTTTCCACAGGTGCCCTTTAAAATGCATTTGAACATTGTTTTTTATCACAAGTTTAAACTGGCAAATGATGCATTTTGTGGCTTGCCGTATGTTGTAGACGTTTTTAAAGTATTTTTTCATTCAAACTTGGGGCTACAGATTTAGCTCCTCTGATTTAAGAAGAATGTCTGCCATAGCCTGTCACCTCAGTCAGCCAAGCAGACTCACTTTGTCAGAAAACATCTGACTTCACTTTTTATATTCAATTACGCATGTATCCCCATGACAACCTGTTCGCTGCTGAGGCTGCGGGGCTCTCACTGCTGTGAGACTGCAGGAAATGGAGCCTTGGGGGCCAGCTGAGCGCTGCACTCCCTTCCTCCCTCACTGACGCGCTGAGCGATCCGGCTCTGCCTCTAGGTTCCCTCCCAAACTGCACCTTCATGGGGTGCAGGGAGGTTTTCCTGGGAGATGCCTCACAGAGGACTTGGGCAGGAGGTGTGCGTCCCTGTGCAAGTGAGAGGACCCCAGGAACGGGGACTTGGGAAAGCAAGACGGGTGGACCTGGGCTGCATTGTGCATCCCAGGGTCATGGGCATGGATGGCTTTAAGGGAGAGTTTTGTGAAATTTGCGCCAGTGCACCTATGTTCCTGGCATGGAAGATGGAGAGCAGGGTGACAAGCAAGGGAACCGGGAGACCCCCAGAGGCCACTGAGACCGTCCCGTGAGACGGGAGGTGGCTGGGACTGGACTAGCAGCGGTGGAGGTGGGGAGAGGGGGTTTAGTTCAAGAAATACTTGGCTGCCCCTGTATCCTGGAGCCTGGCACACTTCTTTGGAAAGGTGACTGATCCCAGGCCTGGTACGAAGAGTAAAAGTCTAGGAACTTAAGGCCCGATCCCAAAATAAGCAGCTGTGTGACATTGACAAGTCACTGAACTTCTCTGGGGCTTATTTGTCAAGCAGGGAAGGTTAGCCTGGCCTGGCATCACTGTCACGGAGTGTAAAGCTGTAGCTGGTGAGGGGATGGGCTTTGGAAGGGCCAGTGTGCTAGGCTCCGGGGAGACTCCTCTGGCTCACCTGCTTCATGCCTCCAGGGCTTAGGGTCCTAGAGACTCAAGGTGCCAAGGATCAGGGACTCAGAGACCCAATTTGGCTGTTGTTTGTTCCTGGCACTGTTTGAGCTTCCTACCAGCCCAAGCTTGTCATGCAAGAATGTTTCGTTAATCAGCAGTATTGCTCAATTATGATCTGAACGGCCCAGTTCATAGGTGAGAGGAAATGCATAAAGGAAAGAGCTGCCAACAGACCCAGGAGCCCCGGTGCAGCCCTGCTCAATCTGTTTCTTCCTCACAGTGGCACCTCTGGCCTCAGTTTCCCCTCTTGAGGCCCTGCTGTGTGCCAGGCTGACCTCTGAAGGCACTGAGGTCTAATGGGAAGAGTTCAGGCCTATCAGGTACCTAAAGCCCTACTGTGTGCAGAGCTTGCCTGCCCTCAGGGGCTATAGGACTGCGAAGCCACACACATCCCCAAAGGCACACACCAGTCCAGGGTAAGGAACAATTTTCAAAACCCAATGCTAGCAAGCTTCCAAGCTGTTGCCGCAGCTTCCAGATAGGTGTGGGGGATGGGGTGAAGGAGGATTCAGGTGCAAGAGATCACCATGCCACTCATTCCAGCAACACTTTAAGCCCTTACTATGTGCCAGGCATTGAACCCTAAATTTCAGGTTCCATAATGTGAAGACAATCCTTTCCCTTTATATTTTAATTTTTATCCTATTTATTTATATATCTTGCCAATTAAAAATACATTTTCAATTATTTTATTGAGGTCTCATTGGTTTATAACATTGTATATTTTCAGGTATATGTTATTATTTATCAGTTTCTGTATAGACTACATCATGCTCACCATCAATTGTCTAGTTTTTATCCATCACGATACATATGTGTCCCTTTACTCCTTTCACCCTCCCCCGACCCCCTTTCCCTCTGGTGATAACTTATCTGTTCTCTTTATGCATGTGTTTATCTTCCACATATGAGTGAAATCATATGATGTTTGTCTTTCTCTGTCTGGATTATTTCACTTAACATAATACCCTCAAGGTCCATCCATGTTGTTGCAAGTGGGACAATTTTATCTTTTTTATAGCTGTGTAGTGTTCCATTGTGTGTGTGTGTGTGTGTGTGTGTGTATACATACCATATATATATATATACCACATCTTCTTTATCCAGTCATCAGTCAATAGATACTTGGGTTGCTTCCCTGTCTTGGCTATTGTGAATAATGCTGTAATGAACATAGGGGTGCATGAGTCTTTTTGAATTGCTGATTTCATGTTCTTTGGATAGATACCCAGTAGTGGGATAGCTGAATCGTATGGTATTTCTATTTTTAATTTTTTGAGGAATCTCCACACTGTTTTCCATAGTGGCTGCACCAGTTTGCATTCCCACCAGCAGCATATGAGGTTGCCTTTTCTCTACATCCTCTCCAACATTTGTTATTTTTTGTCTTGGTGATTATACCCATTCTGAAAAGGTGTAAGATGGTATCTCATTGTAGTTTTGATTTGCATTTCCCTAATAATTAGTGATTTGAATATCTTTTCACATGCCTGTTGTCCATCTTTACCCCTTAGAAAATTAAAACAAGACAACAAAATTATTCATCTGATTGAGTAAACCTCCCAGCAAATAAAAACTTGTAGCTGCAGTAGATTTGCCCTTGTTTTAAGAAGTTTTCATTCTCCTTTATATTCAAAGGTGCCAGCACTGAAGTTTCTGGTAACAGATGTTCATTCCAAGGGCTGTAGCCTGTTACACGTAGGTTCTGTCTGCCCCTTTTGATATATAGTTCTTTTCCATGTCTGTCTTCTCTGTTTATAGCTCTAAGCTTTTCTAAGAAAACATCAAATTGCTTTTCAAACAGACCACACCACTTTACATTTCCCGCTACCAATAGATGAGGGGTTCTAGTTTTCCCACATCCTAAGATTTAATATTATGTTTTATTTTGTATTTTTACTATAGTTATTCTAGTGGATGTGAAATGAAATCTTACTATAGCTTTAACGTGCATTTCCTTAATAATTAATGATATTGAACATCTCTTCATGGAATTATTAACCATTCATGTATCTTCTTTGGTGTATGTCTATTGAAAATTTTTATTAATTTTTAAGAGAGTTGTCTGTCATCTTATTATTGAGTTCTAGGAGTTCTTTGTATATTCTCGATACTAGTGCCCAACTAGTCTTTAAACTTTGCTAAAATTTTAAATTTTAAAATTTGTTAAAATTTAAATTAAACTTTCATTTGATGAGCTAGAACAGGGGATCTCAAATTGTGGTCTAGGATGATTTCAAGGACTGTTTTAGAGGGTTCAGTTTTCCCTCATAGCACCACTTTTGCTGCATCTCAGAAGAGCTGGTATGATGTATTTTCATTTTCATTTGTCTCCAGGTACTTTTTTATTTCTCCTTTGATTACTTCATTAGTCCAATGGTTGTTCAATAGCATGTTGTTTAGTCTCCACATATTTGTGACTTTTCCAGCCTTTATCTTGTAGTAAATTTCTAGTTTCATAGCATTGTGGTCAGAAAAGATACTTGATATGATTTCAGTCCTCTTACATTTTTTGAGGCATTCCTTTTTCCTAACATATGGCCTATCTTTGAGAATGTTCCATGTGTACTTGAGAAGAGTGTGTATTCTGCTGTTTTTGGATGGAATGTTCTATATATCTATTAAGGCCATCTGCTCCAGTTTTTCATTAATTCCACTATTTCCTTGTTGACTTTCTGTCCGGATGATCTATCCATTGATGTAAGTGGGATGTTGAGATCCCCCACTATTATTGTGTTGCTGTTAATTTCTCTCTTTAGATCTGTTAAGAGTTGCTTTATATATTTTGGTGCTCCTGTGTGAGGTGCATATATATTCATAAGTATTATGTTCACTTGGTAGAAAGTCCCTTTTATCATTATTACTGCCCCTCTTTGTCTCTCATTGTCTTTTTATCTTGAAGTCTGCTTTGTCTATATGATTATGGCAACACCTGCTTTCTTTTGCTGGTCACTTGCTTGGAATATCATTTTCCATCCCTTCTCTCTGAGCCTGTTTGTCTTTAGAGCTCAGATGTGTTTCCTAGAGGCAGCACATTGTTGGGTCTTTTGTGTGCGTGTGTGTGCGAGGAGGATTGGCCCTGAGCTAATATCTGTTGCCAGTCTTCCTCTGTTTTATGAGGGATGCTGCCACAGTGTGGCTTGATGAGCAGTGCTAGGACTGTGCCTGAGATCCAAATCGGCCAACACTGGGCCACTGAGGTGGAGCATGCGAACTTAACCACTACACCACTGGGCCAGCCCCTGGGTCTTGTTTTTTAATCCATCCAGCCACTCTGTGTCTTTTTATTGGAGAATTCAATGTATTTACATTTAGAGTGATTATTGATGTATGAGGGCTTAATACTGTCATTTTATCTCTTGTTTTCCGGTTGTGCTGTATTTCCATTGTTTCTTTTCCCTTGTATTTCTGACTGCCATTTCAGTTTGGTGGTTTTCTGTTTTCTCAGTTTTCTCTTTATTTATGATTTGTGGCTCTGCTCTGATTTTTTGTTTAGTGGTTACCATGAGGTTTGTATAAAAGATCTCATAGATGAGATAGTGCATTTTCTGATAGTCTCTTATCCCCATTAGCCTAAGCAGCTTCTACTCCTTTCCTCTTCCCCTTCTGAGTTATTGTTGTCACAAATTGTTGTGAGTTTGTGACTAAATTGAAGTGTCTATAGTTATTTTTGATGCTTTCCTTCCCTTTGTCTTTTATGTTATTAGTAAGTGTTTACTGATGTATTCTGATATTGAGCTGCATTTTTTTTTTTTAAGATTGGCACCTAAGCTAGCATCTGTTGCCAATCTTCCTTTTTTCTTTTTTTTCTGCTTCTTCTCCCCAAAGCCTCCTGGTACATAGTTGTGTATTCTAGTTGCAGGTCCTCCTGGTTGTGCAGCAATTTTCTGATTCTGTCCATTTGACTCCTTGCTCAAGGTTTTGTAAACCTTTGCCTTTTTGTTACAGATAGAAGGGCTTCCTTTATCATTTCTTGTAGGGGAGGTCTAGTGATGATGAACTCCCTCAGGTTTTGTTTATCTGGGAAAGCTTTTATTTCTCCACCATATCTGAAGGATAGTGTCACTGGATAGAGTATTCTTGGCTGAAAGGTTTTGTCTTTCAGTATTTTGAATATATCATTCCACTCTCTCCTAGCCTGTAAGGTTTCTGTTAAGAAATCTGCTGGAAGCCTGAAAGGGGTTCCTTTGTAGGTTATTTTCGTCTGCCTTGCTGCCCTTAACATTTTTTTCTTTGTCAGCGAAGTTGGCCAGTTTTAATATTATATACCTTGGAGAAGGTCTTTTTTCACTGATGTAATTAGGTCTTTTGGCTTCACGTACTTGTGAATCCAGTCCTTTCCCCAGGTTTGGGAAGCTCTCAGCTATTATTTCTTTGAACAAGCTCTCTACTCCTTTCTCCCTCTCCGCCCTCTGGAATACCTATAATCCTTATGTTGCTTTTCCTAATTGAGTTGGATATTTCTTGAAGAGTTTCTTCATTTTAAAAAATCTTAGTTCTCTCCCCTCCTCCACCTGAAGTATTTCTATACTTCTATCTTCTAAATCACTAATTCTGTTATCCATAATGTCAGCTCTATTTTTTTATGGATTCTAGATTATCTTTTATCTCATTAACTGTGTTCCTCATATCTAGAATTTCTGTTTGGGTTTTTTTAGAGTTTCAATCTCTTTGGTGAAGTATTCTTTCTGCTCATTAATTTTATTCCTGAGCTCATTAACTGTGTTTCTGAGTTTTCTTATAACTCATTGAGTTTCTTTGTAACTACTTTGAATTCTCTGTCATTTAGATTGTAAATTTCTGTGACTTCAGGATTAGTTTCTGGAGACTTGTCATTTTCCTCCTGCTCTGAAGTGTTAATGCAGTTCTTCATAGCGTTTGATGAATTTTATCCTTTGCCAGCGCATTTGTAGTAGCATCAGGTCACAGATTCCACTTGCCACTGCCGGCAGGGAGCAGGAGCTGTTTTCTTATCCCACCTCACCTGCTGGAAGTCGTGTGGGTAGGGCTACTCTGCGTTTGCCCGAGTTGGCCACAGCCACTCTGCAGGTTGCGCTCATGTGGACAAGGCTTCTGCACTGCATGGGCATGTCAGGCACCATAGGCAGAACCTCTGTGCTCAGCAAGGGACTGGCTGAGCTGTTGCCCAGTAGGGGGGAGGGGTACCTACACATGGGCTGAGCTGCCATTCAGTGAACCCCTCAGGTTCCTGTGCTCCATGAGCAGGACCCCTCTCTGAGCAGGTGGGCACCTTCATGAGGGCTGGGCTGCCACCACTCCGTGTAGAGTGTTCCCACCTGTGGGGCCACAACAGCACAGTAGGCACTCCCACAAGCCAGGCTGCAACTCCAAAAGCATTCACACAGGCCAAGATGTCCCTGCCTCTTCTTATAGTTGCTCAGGCTCTGTGTGAGGATCTGTGACCTGGCTCACTTCAACGGGGGAGGGAGAGGGGTGCACTCACCTGGGTCCACTGCCTCCCGGGGTGGCAGTTCACCCTCCAGTCCACCCACCCTCAGATGCACAGCTGCGTGGATCTCTCAGATGTCCTGTTGTGCTCTGCAGGGAATCCTCTGCTGGTTAATGAATGTCTATTTAGTTGTAACTTAGAGGGGAGAGACTGAGAGAAAAACTCACTCTGCCATGATGCTGATGCCACCTCAAAAATGTATTTTTATATGATTCTCAAAAGCGTACTCATTGGAACAAATTTGGAAAATACAGAAAAACATAAAAAAGAATAATACAATTCTCACATAATTGTGTGTCCCACAAGCCCACAACCAGCTTTTGGCAACTCGACATCTCACCCCAACCTGGTCCCCCAGATGACCACCCTCACATCTGGCTTTGTAACAGGATGGAACAGGGGCCTTTGGAGACAGGACTTGAGAAAGACAGAGTTGAAGCAGGAACAGTTTGTGTCCCATTTGGGCAGCAGATAAGTGTTATCAGCTCCTGAAAGGCCTTGGGGGTGATTGACTCCCTGAGAAGCCAGGCAGGCCTTGCCCAGTGAAGTTCTAGAAGGAGACTCAGGGGTGGGACCTAAGGCCAGAAGGAGGCTAATCCCTGCCCAGGGCTGTGTTTCAGTCTGCAACAATCCTCACTGTTCTCTCACTCTCTCTAAGCCACTTGATCTGTGTTTAGGGACATGGGACTAACTGGGAGACAAGCTAGGCCTTCTCCCTGGGCAGGAAGTCAATGTGGGCTGATGATGACGCAGTCATTTCCTCAACTGCCTTGGCTGAGGGCCTGCCTGGCGCATACCACAGGCTGCGTGCTGGATATTGAGAGGAAGGCATGGTGGAACCCTTGCCCTCAAGAAATTCTGAAGGGAGCCATGGAGTTCCATGTGGACCAAGAGATGACCTTCCTACACATTCTCCCATTTCTGGGGACTTCCTAAATCTCAGATATCACTGTCATCTTCATGGTCACCTCCACAGTCACCACAAAAGGCTTCATATAGGCATCTTCTCTGACACTCACGAAGACCATACAGCCTAAATCTGTCAACTTTTTTTCTTAAGTGGCCATCAGGTAACAGAATTTTATTAGTCATAATCCACATTCACATCATAGACTTCATTGCAGGTTTTCTGGTTGTGAAAAATGGAAGGATCTGTGAGAACAGAGCCTGGGTCCACCACGATTGTCACTGAATTCTCAGGGGGCAGACCTGTGTCTGGCATGAAGGAGCTCAGCATTTTTTGTTGAATAAATGAGACTTAGAGAAGTTAAAATGATTTGCCTAGCCAGAAAGTAGTAGAGAGAGGATTTGAACCCAGGTCTCCAGGCTGATTGTACAGACCTGGGTCCACCATACTCCATACCAGCATACTCTGCTGTCATTTTGTTACTCAGTAATTTTCACTGGCTTTCTACTGCCCATAAGACCAACGCCAAACTCATCTCCCTGGCAGTCAATGCTCAATTCTCCTTCTCACCTCATCTCTCACAATTCTCCAGCACGCCCCCTCCACTTTCTGCCTGTGCCCACAACCTGCAGTGCCCACCTTTCCCACCAACCTTCCTGTCAAAGACCACCATCCAGCCAAGTGGATTCCCTCACACATATGCTCTGCCGCCATCTTATCTCTGCTCCAGCCATTCCTTTTACCCGGAATGCCTTTCCTCCCCTCTGCTCATCTGATTCCTGCTCGCTCTGCAAAGCTAGCTCATATCCCTCTTCTTCCAGGGACTCTCCTCTCATCGTCCCAGCCACACTGCGCTCCCACAGCACGTTTGAGGTCCAGAGCTTTCAGAGGGTTACATTCACAGTGCGAGCTGCTCAGTTCTCCATATACCCTCCACCTATTTGCCCAAATATTTATTGAGCACCTACTGTATGCCAACCATTGTTTTTGATAAAATAGATACAAGACTCAGTAAGACAGACACGATCTCTGCCCTCAAGAGGTAACAGTCTCATGGGGCAACTTACCAGAGAAGGGGTAAAGCCTATAGAGCACGCGATCAGACTGAAAGGGAGGGGCTGCCTCGGAAACACATGAGGGCCACCCCATCGGAATTGGACAGTCCTAGAAAGCTTCTAGGAGAAGATGGATCTAAACTGGGACACAGGGATAGGTAAGAATGAGCCTGGCAAAGAAAGGGGAGTGTGGAAGTGTTGGGGCCCAGGGCAGGCCACCCCAAAATATCCCACAATGACATATTGACTATTTGAATTAAGGTTACTTGAGAAGCAAAAAGGGCATTCTGACCCTCCTGTCTCTGTTCCCCCTGAAAGCAGGAAAATGAGCCTCCCATGTGAGAGGTCTCCCTGCATCCTTGTCACCAGAGCTGGGGAATTCCAGGCCAAGAAGCTGCATCAACAAACCTTGCTCACTTACTCTCTCAGCCTCAACTCTGTAGCAAATTCCTCATCAATATACTTTCACACCTCAAACCTAAGTTTCCTCGCCCTGTCATTCCTCACAAACTTATTGTTTCTCTATATAAAAGATATCTATACTGCCCGCTTTGTTCACTCTCCGAGCATCATTTCCATGATTCTCCTGTGTGCACATGAATGAAATTGGGTTTTTCTCCTGCTAATCTGGTCTTGTGCCAACTTTATTATTAGTCCAGCCATAAGAACACAAGAAAGGTAAAAGGGGGATTTTCCTCCTCCCTGACAGTTTTGGTGAGTCAGCCAGAGACCTTAGCAGCTGGAAAACTGCTTTCTTGCTTGGGCTACTGCCAATAAAGAGATCCGGGGACATCTGACATAGAAACCAGCAAAAAGGGAAGACTTCTTGCCATGTCGCCTCCCAGACCTCTGTCTGTGGGATCCAATAGGAACAAAAGTGGTGAGCTTCTTTTTTTCTGCTTCTCTCTAAATTTAGATTAGCAGGAGAAAATATTTGTGAAGTTATTGGGCAAAAATGGCTCTAGTAAAGATTTGGGACGAGTACTCTTGATTTTGCTGGTTCTTCCCTCCCAGAGATGGTCTCTTGTCTCCACCAGCCAGAGGCTGCCTATGCATCTGGCTGTGGATCCGAGCTTAAGGAGTCTAAACATCAGGAGAAAACACACAATTTCCCATGTTTCGGAGCAGCTGTTTAAAAGCAGGGCCCCTCGTAGTTCTTAGGCTGACTCTGGGTGTAAACCTTGTGGGTCTTGGGAAGGCTGCATCCTTTGCACTCTCCTTTGGGGACGCCTTTTGCATCCATGGTTAAGTCATAAAAAGACTGATTGATTGAGTTGCTATTAAGATCTTACTTGTCAATGACCAGACAGTGGATCCTTTAAACTGGAAAAACTTCTAAATCGAAAAAAATAATTTTAGTGAGCTCTCATATTGGTATATTGGCTAGCCATTGGGACTCCCTTTATAAGATGGATAGACAGAAATTAAAACAAACATCAGAGTCCACTCAGACCCCTTCCTATTTGCCTATAGACATTTGCAGATGTTGTAAAAAATCAGGACATTGGAAGTACAATTATCTAGCACTCAAGTAAAAAAAGGAAAATTATATAACAGTTAGACTTAGGGACTCCCTAATATGACAAGAGAACAAAAAATTTAGACAACACAAAAATCCAACATAAAACCCCCTTCTTAAAATCGGGCCCCATCTGCCTGTTTGAGCTTCCTTTTCCTACAATGTTTACAGAGAGCACTCCAGCCTAATCTCTACGAGTATACAGGTTACTCATGTAAATTCTGAAAGCCGGAAAATGAATTCAGCAGAAACACCCAGGACAGGCAGTAAAGCTCGCTTTCTCTGGTCTCCACAATCAGGCTCCGCCAGCTTTAGGCCTTCCTATGCAATAGCCTTTGCAAATATATCTTAGACCTCCTCCTAGGGAATTCATGTCCCCTGGACAACAGCCCTTTTACCTCCACTCAATAGCCATCTATAACGCCCAGTCAAGAGAAAAAAATAAAATTTCATGTTGTCCCTTCCTTCCTACATCCAGACTCATTGATTATTGACCCTTTCTCTCCCAGGGAAAGCTAGTGCCTTCTTGCTTGTCTCATTTTGTGTCCTAAGGGCTTTGCTTAACTTTCTGCCTGCCTGGGACATGTAGGCTGTCAGTTTTTTCTTTTGGCTATCCTTTGGAGTGCCTCTGGATCTTGGCAAGGTAATCAATCTTTGAGGATGCCTCTTGGGTCTATGGACTTATTTAATATTGCCAGAAATACTTACTGTTTGTCCCAGCCGAAAGCTGACAAGATATTTAGAAGAATTTTTTGAGTAGCTCTATGATGACGAATTGGCCAAATTGGAAGCTGATATTCAGAACCTAATATGAATTTTTTACAGGCCTTCTTCCCTAAGTTAAAATAAAACTGTGTACCC
Organism: Equus asinus; assembly: GCF_041296235.1. Classification (NCBI taxonomy): domain Eukaryota; kingdom Metazoa; phylum Chordata; class Mammalia; order Perissodactyla; family Equidae; genus Equus; species Equus asinus. Next base: position 60,547,008 of record NC_091791.1, read on the forward strand.
AAAGGGAAAGAAACAAATTAGGGAAAATGTAATTCGATGGATAGATCAACCTATAATGTCAATTAAGTTACAACCCAATTTCTCAGGAATTGAGAGGAACTGTCCTTATCTTACAAATCTCTACAAAATTGAAGATGCAACTTTAAAGGCAGTTCAGATTTCACTCATTTCCTTTCACCAATCCCCAAACTTCCTCTATTTACCTCAAAAAGCTTGTAACCTCTCTAGAAACTCTTATCTAGACCATCCTCAATTCCTAAGACTAAAGAAAAATCACCCCAAAACCCCCTCATGGGGAATTCTTATCTAGACCATCCCTAATTCCTAAGACTGAAGGAAAAATTACCCTGAAACTCCTAGGAAAAAACTTGCATTATTTCTCTCTATCCTTTAAAGTTATAAATTTTACCATGTCTTTAGAATATAATTGCCCCAAGAGATAACAGCCTACAATTGCATGAAACTAAACCAGGATAGCTCAATAAGTAAAACCTGAGATTAAAGAAAAAAAAAACAGAAAAATGTTTTGTTTTAAAATGCAAGTGCTAGAGATGCTCTCCTACCCAAGGTCTAATTCACAGCCTCCTTGTCTAAGGCAAAGACAAATCTTAAAATTCTTCTCCACAAACATTAACAACAACAACAAAAAGCTTTTAAGCAGTTAACCTTAACTTGTTCCATCTTCCAGAGACAGAATTATGTTTAAACTAGTGAGTTTTGTATTGTACCTGATTTATGGCTGAAATTTTAAAACAAAAGCTATAAGATCTCTGTTTGAGTCTGTCGATATATATGTATGTACTGTGTTATAGATACGGTATTTTTCTATCTTCAAATGGTATTACCAAAATTAATTTCTAAAGAGCTCTATTTAATTACCCTAAAGTAAGCACTGATATAAATTATTTCTAAATATAATAGAAATGAACCTAAATGTTTTTCAAGTTAATGTGATGTAAAATAATCTTTGGTAAATAAAAGCTTGTTTAAATTTGTCGGTTTAATTAAAACAGGCATGTCTTCAGAATTATCAGCGCTGGATATAAAACAACCATGCAACTTTTATTCTACCTGTATTATTAATCAAATAAGCTCATGTTATCACTGTTACAAAATTTGTCAGCAAAAAAATAACTTAAGCTGGGGCTGGCCCCGCGGCCGAGTGGTTAAGTTCGCGCGCTCCGCTGCAGGCGGCCCAGTGTTTCGTCGGTTCGAATCCTGGGCGCGGACATGGCACTGCTCGTCAGACCACGCTGAGGCAGCGTCCCACGTGCCACAACTAGAAGGACCCACAACGAAAAATATACAACTATGTACTGGGGGGCTTTGGAGAGAAAAAGGAAAAAAAAATTAAAAAATCTTTAAAAAAAAATAAAAAAATAAATAATAATAATAACTTAAGCTGATGGCTAACTGCTTTAATGACTCATGAAATTTTCATGAATAATCTAAGTACAATTGTTAAAAATAAATGAATTATATAGATGTTAAATGAAATAAGAATGTTTAGGTAGAACGATTATATTTTATGGTATGTGTACTTAAAAATAGCTTCCCCAAATCTTTTGATAACTTGAAACTTTAGAGTTTTACTAAATGAAATTAAATGATGGAAAATTCATTGAATATCTAGATTATTTACAGATAAGATAAAATAGTAAAATATTAATTACTGAACAAAGGTTTACCTACTTTTGGCTTCTTATTACAGAGAACTAAAAGATAAATTTAAGTCAGTTAATATGTTTTGTACTTTATTGGAAGATTGCACTATGGAAAAAACTCATGATTCTAGAAATTAAAATGTATTCATACATTTGCCAATCCAAAGAATACGAACGTAAAATATGGTTCACAATTGCTTACTTCTTAGTTTTCACCAGAAATCAAGGTTTCTAAGGGTTAAGAACTAATTAAAGCTACTAAAAATAATAGAAAAAAATCTCCATATAAAAGGAAAATAAGATACATGCTTTTTGGTTAAAGAAAAGTATGAAATGGAGACACTTTTTTTGAGGAGAAAAATAATAATTTTTGTCCCAAAATAAATCTGGTTATTTCTGAATTAAAAAAAAGAACAAGGGACAAACTAAAATGGACCTACAAAGTTACAAAAGGTTTATGGAAAAAGAATCTTTGGAAAGGGATTTTATGCACAGTCAGGGCTAACTAAGTTTGGAATGAATTTAATTAAGCAAATGAGTTTTAATATCTAAAGTAAACTGGTAAAAAGTTAAATTTTGATTTTCTCTCTTTTAAAAGGACAAAAGAAGGGAGAGAGAAAACTCTTGCAGAATTTATATAAAACGAACTTAATTTTCTTTTCATCTCTTAAAAGAACAAAGTATTCTTGGAATATTGGTTTGATCCTGATAAGAGATTATGAAAGGTTTTTCCTTACCTTTTTGTCTTTTATCAGCACAGAAGTATTTCCTGTGTTTTAGGTTAAAAGCTGGATCTTTTCTATTAAAAAAGCTAAGGTTTTGCAGTTATGTAGCCTTCTATATTTATCTTTGAAATATTTTTGTTGCTTTGTTTAAAGAGATAATTAAATATTAAGTTTCATAATGATCTGTGATCATATTTAGGCAAGTGTTTTAAACCCTCTTTGATATTTTTGACAAACCTCCCAAAATCAAATTCTAAATTAAGTCTTTTTTGACCTCTAGCTAATCTTGGGATTTTTGCAGAGGATCCCTGAAGCATCTCAAAAATTTGTTCGCTCTCCTTACAAAAAGGGAGATATTAAGCTAATTAGGCTTATTTGATATGTCCTATTACATGGGAAGCATTGTCAAATAAGAAATAACGTTAAGCCTTCTTTATGTTGTATCTGTATATAAGAGTTCCAGAAAGTATGAGAAATTCCTGGAAGTCTAGTATGTCCTGGTATAGAATGTTGTCTGTCATCAAAATTGAGGTGCACACTAAAAGGACTGAACCTAAATATCAGGAAAATGCCTTAGCTGATTTTCGTGCAGAGGCAGCAACAACAGAATCTACAAAGATTATGGCACATATAAAGTCCACTCTGCTTCTCCAAAAAAAGAAAAAAAGACCCCTCATTGACAGACTTTTGCCCTCCTTGAAGCATGTCCTTGTAACATGGCAACAGTCTACTCCTGAATCAGAGAAATTAAGATGGCTAAACAATGGCTGTAGATTAAACAAACACTTGAGGCTATGGGAAACCGAAGACAGCCGCTTGGTTCTTCCCAGCTCCCTGGCAAACCCCATTTTTCAGCTTTTACATTCCTTCACCCACTATAGGAAAAGCTATTTCTGTCCCCAGAGGCCTCAGAACTCCTCCCTCCGGGTCCTTAGAGCACCTGAAGCTGGAATTCATTCAACTGCTATTTAGTACAGATTACCAATATTTTCTTGTTATTGCATGTGTGTTTTCAGGATGGATTGAAGACTTCTCTTGCCACAAAGCTAATGCCCTTACAAGGGCAAAGAAAACTGTTAGAAAATGTGTTTCCCACTTGGGATATACCTTACACAGACTCCAGTGATGCAGGCATCCACTTCACCGGGCAAATTATACAAGCCTTAATCAAAACCTCACAAACTTCTTGGAATTATTACCATTCCTATCACCCTCAATCATCAGGCAAAACTGAGAAAACTAACAGAAAAACTGGATTCAAGCAAAACAAGAATTAATCACATGGGACTAAGAGAACTGATGAGGATAATTATAATTTTTATGACTTTTTGTCTGAAATATTACTGGTTTTTTAATCTTTTGTTTTTCCAGATTTAAGGAAAACATTGTTTCTTTTCTCTTAAGTTATCAATGACTTACAGCAATTTAGTGAATTATATTTTTGTAAGCAGAATTGAAACGTTTACTTTTTCTCCCTACCTGATCCCTCCAGAATTCAGAAACTCTCAGTGAGTATTTTCATGGCAATATATTCATTTCCAAAAGTTCAGTGAGAATGTGTTCTCCTTGTAGCAGCTTTGACGGGAATGTCATATTTGAGAGAGATATACATAAACTCAGATGTGATCAAACAGTTTTAAGGAATTAAAGTTGACTCTATGAAGCCAATAAAGCACCTTGGGGGAAAAAACAACAGCCTGATACCTTGTTTACAAGGTTCCCAGCAGCCTAACCAGGTGAGTAAAGAAGGCCAGTTTCTGGCAGGTGCAGAAAGCTCGGGATATTTGGGGAATCTCAGGAAGAGAAGAATTTACCCAAATCTATGGGAACTGCAGGCAGAATATTTGGCCTGGCTTCTTAGTGTCCAGAGGCTATTAGAAGTTCAGTCTGGACATTCTTTATGAAAATTTCAGCAAAGCAAATTTAAAAGAGCCTATATGATCAATCACTATTCTTACTATACTTATATAAATAACTATCGCAAATTTATTGAAACTAGACTTATTTTGAAAACAAATTAGTCTTAGTTTAACTTTCTTTGATAAAAATAAGGGTGATTTTAGGCAGGAAAACTATGTTTTAGTAAAAACTATAATACGCACTTGTGGATATTAGATCCTAGTGCTGTTAATTTTCCCTCAAGTTTTGTTATTTACCTAAAAACTCGACTGGATCCTAAATTCTTCTGGTTTTCTCCAATATTTAGCTACAACTCTCCAAAAAAACGTTTCCAATTTTTCTCCCACTTTGTGTGTGTGTGTGTGTGAGGAAGATTGGCCTTGAGCTAACACCTGTGCCAATCTTCCTCTATTTTACGTGGGACACTAACACAGCATGGCTTGATGGGTGGTACTAGACAAGCAGTGTATGTCCACACCCAGGATCTGAACCTGAAACCCTGGGTCACTGAAGTGGAACACGTGAACTCAACCACTATGCCGCCAGGCTGGCCCCCTTTCCTCCCACTTTTGACTCAGAATCATTGAGAGGTAAAACCGCCCTTTCCCCTGAAGCCCTGCACACTGAAGCTGAACAACTTGACGCACACTTTAGGGAGATGGCCACATATCTGGTGTTTAGACAAACTTTGTGCCTGTTGCTGAGTAAGCCACTCAGAAAGTTTACTTGAACCCCCAATGACATCATCAGAAACATTTCAAACTGCAAAAGATGCTTCAGCCCTGACACCTAGAAACCTTCTTGGGCCGGCCCCATGGCCGAGTGGTTAAGTTCACACACTCTGCCTTCGGCGGTCCAGGGTTTCGCCAGTTCGGATCCTGGGCACAGACATGGTACCGCTCATCAGGCCATGATGAGGTGGCATCCCACATGCCACAACTAGGAGGACCCACGACTAAAAATATACAACTATGTACTGGGGGAATTGGGGGAGAAAAAGCAGGGGAAAAAAAAAAGATTGGCAACAGTTGTTAGCTCAGGTGCCAATCTTCAAAAAAAAGAAACCTTCTTGACTGGCTGCCCCCTAGGTTCAGAAACAGGTTTATAATTTGCTCCAACCATTAACCATTACTTTCCTTTGTTTCCATAGAAATGCCTCTTATTGAATACCTGATTGCTTGCACATAGACCTAACTTTGGGAGCCCACCTGCATCACTGCCTTCTGAAATGAGACATACCTGTTTAACAGAACTGATCTATTCAATGAAATAATAGAACAACCTACCAGCTCAACTTTTAACATGTGAAACTTCCAGGGAAATTTCAGAGGAGGTAACTGTTGGGGCCCTGGCAGGCCGCCCCAAAATATCCCACAATAGCATATTGACCATTTTGAATTAAAGATACTTGAGAAGCAAAAAGGGCATTCTGACCCCCCTGTCTCTGTTCCCCTTGAAAGCAGGAAATAAAACTCCCCTGTGAAAGATGATCTCCCTGTGTCCTTATTCCCAGAGCTGGGGAATTCCAGCCCGAGAAGCCTGCATAGACAAACCTTGCTCATTTACTGTCTCAAGCCTAAACTCGGCTTAAATTCCTCACTAATATACTTACATGCGTCAAACCTAAGTTTCTTTGTCCTGTCATTCCTCACAAATTTATTGTTGCTTTGTTCACTCTCCAAGCATCACTTTCATGATTCTCCTATGTGCACATAAATGAAATTGTGTTTTTCTCCTGTTAATCTGGTCTTGTGTCAATATTACTCTTAGTCCAGCCATAAGAACACAAGAAGGCTAGAAGGGGGAATTCCCCCCTCCCCAACAGAAATCCTCTAAGCAGAGAGTCCAGGAACAGCAGGTGTCTGGTGGAGGGCCCCAGGTGGAGGTGGGCCAGTCAGACAGAGTTCTGCAGGCTGAGGCAGTTTGGACTTGATGGAAAGGGCCATGGGAAGCCTGCAATAGTCCCGCACCACCTCCCTCCACATGTAACTCTAAGAGGCGGAGACTGGGTCCTCAGCACCTCTGTTCCTCAGCATTTCTCAGGGTGTCCCACACCAGACACCCAAGGGGAGACCACCATCACCCTAGTCGAATATGTGACTAAGTGAGTGATCGGATAAATGCATGCACGCCTGCCTGAGGGAGGAAGTGAACCCAGGGGCTCCAGTGTTGTGTCCCCGAGTCTCAGGAAGAGTCTCTTTGAGGGGGCCAGCCCCATGGCTGAGTGGTTAAGCTTGCGCACTCTGCCTTCAGTGGCCCAGGGTTTCGCCAGTCCGAATCCTGGGACCGGACATGGCACTGCTCATCAGGCCATGCTGAGGCGGCACCCCACATGCCAAACTAGAAGGACCCACAACTAAAAATACACAACTATGTACTGGAGGGCTTTGGGGCAAAAGGGGAAAAAAATTAAAAAAAAAAAAAGAGCCTCTTTGGTCTCTGGGGAGACCAAGGCTAAGAAAGGTCACTTGCAGCTTCTCTATACTGATTCACAAAAGAGGGAAAAACAGAACTGTCTGCAAGCCAACAAGCCCCTGCTCCCTCTCCTGGGAGGGGATGGCCTCAGGGAGATGCCCATCAACAGCCTCTTGGTGTGTGGCAACTGCCATGGTGCCAGGGAAGAACCAGGACATCCCCTTACAAAGCAAGAGAGCATCTCCAGCCAGATCCTGGAGGAAAAGGTCTGGTGTTGTCCTAGAGAGGAAAGAGAATAATCTCATCAACCCCGCCTGGTCTCTGGAGCAAGATCAGGGGCCTTATCCCTCAAGTCACATGGGAAGGCAGGCAGGAACTAGAGGAGGGAAGTGAAAGCCCAGGGAAGTCAAGTGATTTTCCCCAAGTCCTACAGCCAGTCACAGGGCCAGCCAGGATTTGAACCCACAGTACCCTGTGCCGTCCACTAACCCACGGGGAGTGGGGACAGAAGTGAGGAAAACTGAGTCTGTTTGCAGGGAGAAGATTCAGAAAAGGAACTGACTGGCCTTCTTAGAAAATGAAATGGAAAATTACCTCTTGAGGGCGAGCTCATGCTCAGCAGGCGTAGTGGAGACAGGCCCCATCATTTCAGAGAGCAATTTGGCAGGGAGTGCCAGGGCCTTCGAAGTGTTCTTCCCCTTAGCCCAGTAATTCGATGGCTGGGAATCGATCCCGGGCCTAAGGACATGAAAGCATTATGGACAAAGATGCTTGTCGCAGCATTAGTCATAACAGCAGCAGGCTGGAGGTGATCCAAATGTCTGACAATGAGAAAACTATTAAGAAAATCAAGACAGTCACAGAATATGACACAGCCATTAACAGTGTCATTTGAGAGGGCTTTTTCATAGTGGGAAAAATGCTTGCATTAAAATGTGAAGTGGAGGAAAAACAGGGTGTGAAATTATTTATGCCGAAAGACAATGGCTTCTAAAACAGGCAGAGAGGAGGCACTGGCAGCAAACGGGCCACAGCGGGTCTGCAGCGGCCTTTGTGGGACACAACCAAGGGGAATCTGGGTTCCTTCCTCTGCTTTTCTATATTTTCTCTAATACATACATATTACTTGTAATTTTTTCTTAAAAAATGGAAAATATTTTAACTTTTTTCCAATTACAAAATTAATATTCTGTTGGCAAACATTTTTGAACAATCTAAATATGGGTGAAAGTAAAAAGTGGAAGAACGCCTATAATTCCACTGCCCAGAGATAACCAGTGTCAATCGTTAATATACTGAGTTGTACACACACATAAGTACACAAACTCTGACACATATTCATACACACACACACCTATATACACATGAACGCACATGTATACATAGACAAATACACACACATGTTTAGTTTTGCACAAAAATGGGATTATATCCAAACACTGTTTTGGAGCTTTCTTCTTTCCTGTAAGAGAATATATACATTACTCCAAGTCAATGTACACAGATCAGACTCATCCTTTTTGATGGCTGGTTAATGTTCCATTGTAGGAGGCAGAATAATTTATTTTTGTAACAAGTCCTTAATTCTGGATCTTTACATTGTTTCCAATTACTTTAATCATTAAAATAACTGCAGTGAGTATATTTTACCTGTATGTTGGCACATGCATTTTCCCAGAAGTGGAACCGCTGGAGCCGATGGAACGCGTGTTTTCATGCTTTTCATCTATGTTACCAAATTCCCTCTAGAAGATCGTATAGATACGAATTTAGGGGGAGTGCCCACTTGCCCACATTTCTGTGGCATCAAGCCATTCGCCTTTGCCAACGGGATGAGTGGGAAGGTGTTTCATTGCGGGTGTAACTGGTGTCTCTTTAAATCTTGGTGAGATTCTTTTTCACGTTTGCACAGTTTTTGGATTTCTTCTTTTGTGAATTGCCTATTTATGTCCATCTTTTGCTTCTTATTTATTTGTTACAGCAGTATTGCCTTAATAAGTGGAACAGGAATATAAATCTTAATTTACAAAAAAGAAAGCAAGCATATCCATCTTTACCCCACAATCTCCAAATCGAAAGGCGGAGAAGTTTGCAGAAAGGCAGGCGCTCGAGGGTGGTCTGAGGGCCAGAGCCTGGGAGAGGCAGAGAGAGCTCTGGCCCGAGGGCAGCTTTGCTCCTAGCCTGCTGTGAGTGCTCCTGGAGGCACAACTCAGGGGTCTCGGGGCCTCCGTGTCCTCCTTTGAGGTCAGTGGTTTTCAAAATCTTAATGTGGAGCCTCTCCCACCCCCACCCCCTTAGGATAGCACAGTGCTTCTTAATCCTGGCTGGACTTTAGAAAAATCTGAAGAACTTTAGAAAGATACACATATTCCCAGTGCCCACCCTAGAGATCCTGATTCAACGTTTTAAAAAACTGCCAGGTGATTCTCATGTGCAGCCAGGGTTGAGGACACATCAGAGCAGGGCTGTTCTGGCTAAAAGGAAGCAGAGCCGCAAACCCAACTCAGCCCCCTCCCCAGCCACGCCCCAGCCTGCTCCCGGGACCAAGGGGTCTCCAAGAATCTCTGATGCAGCAACTGCCCAACTGTAGGCTGGAGTACTATGCCCCAGTCAAAAATAACAAGGTAGCCTGCACATGCCAATCGGGAAAATTTCCAGCGATGCCACAAGTTACTGAACAGCATGTATTGTAATATGGTCCCTGTGTTTTTAAAAAGCCGACATATGTGTAATATATAAAATGTCACGCATGTTCATACATTAGGGCAAAAAGTGAAACACACCAAGCCTTCAGAATCCTCATCGCAATTTGTGAGTATGCTTTTATTGTTTTTCCTTTTATTTGTCGACCTCCCTTCACTAGATAGTAAGGTTCCTCCAGCGGGAACCATGTCTATTCACCGCCAAGCTGCAGAGCCCAGAACAGTTCCTAGCACATGCGGGGTCCTCCGGAAATAACTGTTAAAAGACAGACAGACAAATAAAAAGAAAAGGGGGAAAGGAGAGAGAAAGAGAAGGAAAGAAAAAAAGAGAAACTTGTTCAAAGAGAGGAAGAGGAAAGAAAGGAAGGGAGAAAAAGAAAGGAAGGAAGGAGAAAATTAGAGTTGGAATTTCACTTTTACAACTTTAATTGGTTGAATATTTCTAAAATACTTTCATTATAAAAATAAAACACAGGAAATCCCATGGTTCCAATATACGGCTTAACTAATTAGTACAAGGTAAACGCCACTGAGACCCAGAAAAAGCGCTTTGCCAGCGACCTCACACGCCCGTGCACGTGCCCTCCCCCGCTCCCCCCCTCCTTCCTCCAGAAGCAGTAACGTCCCCCCGACTCTTATGGGGCGCAATGACTGCATTTTAACGGCACTCTGCTGGCGGAGGGTGGGGGCGGGGGTTCTCAGGGAAGCGTCTCTGCCCACGGTCCGGGCCCAGTTCCCTCCGCGGACCCCTCTCCCCCCGCAGCTTGCGCAAGACCCCGCCGGGTCCCGGACCCCTGGGTGGGGGGCTCCGCCGCCCTCATCCGCTTTCGAAATGCAACTTTATGCAACCGTCGCGGAACGAGCTCCAGGTTTCCCAAGAAGGAGAAGCGAAAGAGGATCAGAAACCGCGTGCCGAGTGATTTCAGCTTCCGGGGCGGCCATCAGGGAGGAGGCGGGGCGCCGGGATCGCGCCCGGAGCGGAGGGCAGGCCCCGGGGGTCCGGGGGCTGGCGGGGCGGCGGCGAGGAGCGGCCTGTGCGGGCGGAGCCGGGCTGAGCGCAGCGGCCGAGGGCGGACGGGAGCATCGCGGCCCTGCGCGCGTCCTGACAGCGCGCAGCCGCCCCTGGAGGGACGCTGGGGAAGCGCCGGGAGGGGTTCCCTCGGGCATGAGTGTGGGAGTCTAACTAGAGAGGGAGGCAGCTGGAGGACTCAGTCTTCGCTTCACCCGTTTCCAGAATGTTACTGATTGATTTCAAGATCACCCCCCAGCCCCGGTCCGTCCTTTGGGGCCACGTCCTCCAAGAAGCCGCCTCTCTCTCCCAGCTCGCTGTCAGGAATTCTGTCTCCGAGGCTCCTCCTGCCAGAGCCCGCATCAGCCTGGCCGAGCACCGCTGCCTGGGAAACCCTGGGAAGGTGCTCGCTTTCCCTGCGCCTCAGCCTCCGGGCCTGTGCGCGCCTGGCCCCCGTCACCTTCCACCCGAGAGGGGAAGGAGCCGGGAGGCCTGAGTTCCACCCCTCCCCGCACCTCTCCGCCCTCAGGCCCTGCTGCCACCCTGCGGATTCTCAGGACAAGTTCCCCCTCATCGGATCTCCCCCTCCTCCGCTCCACAGTGACGGCGTGGGAGACGCTCAGGAGTTTTATACTCATGACATAAATAATAATAATGAGCCCACATTTGAAGGAGGCTGCTCTGCTCCCTAGCCCCAGCCTCCCCTCTGCCCCGTGCCCTGTCCTGCCTCCCTGTCCTCCCCCCGCCCTCCAGGCCTCCTACTGGACAACCTCTCCAGTACATCCAGCGGGGGTGGGCGACTGAGGGGGATGTCCACATCAGTGAGGAAGTCCATCCCTTAGCCAGAGCTCCAAACTGGTGACATTGAGTCTGTCCACTGAAGGATGTGTTTGACCTGCACAGTCTTGAAGGAATTACGTTTAGTTTTTAAAAATAATTTCAGTTAGTTGCCAACATTTAAGGTCAAGAGGTTGCCCATAGAATTTGGGCCACGTTCCTGGGGGGTCACAGTCCTCGCTGGGCCCTTGATGCGTCCATACCTGGCCCCACAGGAGTCCCTATGGGCCTTTGAAACTAAGCTAAAGAAATCCAAAGCAGTGGAACTGGGAGCACAGGTGAGCACAGTAGAGGAGATATTTTGGAGTCAGGACCCTGAGATTCTACAGACGAGAAGTTCTACCAGGCAAAACGCTGGCCTTGACCCAGGAAACGTCTCATTGGACTCCCGGCCTCGGGCTCTCCATCTGAACAATGGTTGAGCAGACTGGTATAAGGATCCCTGTGGCCCCAGAACTTCAGGCGTTTTAGGGCCTGTGTGCTTCATGTGTGATGGTTTCTGGTTTTGTCCTTATGTGTGGGTGCATTCCTCAGGCCGCGTTCTTGGCCCATTGGCCCAGAGTCCCTGGGGCCCAGCCCTGCCCTGAAGCCTGTCTGCCTCCCTTTAGCCTCTTCCCCACCTCCTGACACCATCCCTGCCTCTGTAACCCAGTCTTCCCTCCCCCAGGAGCTCTTCCTCTGGCCCTGGCACTGCCTGCCCCTGAACCACCGCTCTCCCACCCCCAGGGAGCCCACTTCCTTCAGGTGCTCGTGGACGGGGCGCCTTCCCCACGGGAGGAGCTTTTCTCGCTGCTCCTCGTTCTTCACGCTGGCCAGGAGCCAGGTGTGGGAACGCTGGGCTGTGTCCTGGCCTCCCACAGCCCCTCAATCTTGTATGGCCTTGTTCTCTGGGCTGTCCCTGCCACTTCTCACAACCCTTCTGCCTCTGGTCCCTCCCCAAAGAAACTTCCCTCCAGTTCCATTGAGATCACCCACACCTTCTAGCCTACTCCATTCAGTGGCCTCATCCGTCACTCCCCAAATATTATTAACTACAGTCACTGTCCTGCGTTAGGCCTGTGAGGATTCAAGAGAGAACTAGAGCTGTCGTTTCCTCTGTGAGCTCACAGCTCTATGGAGGAGAGAGAAAGTCCCGTGGATAGGGGTAGAGAAAGACAAAGGCTCCAATGGGTGAGTACAGGGCTGCCGTGGCACTTGACTCAGACTTAGGGGGTCAGGGAGGGCCTCCTGGAGGAGGCAGTTTCTAAAGTGACGTCTGGAAGGTGAGTTACCAGACAAACACAGCAGGCGGGGAGGAGTTTTCATGCTGAGAGAATAGCATATGCAAAGGCCCTGGAGAGAGCGGGAACACAGTGCATTGAGAGCCCTAGAGAGATGAGGCTGGACCCAGGGGCAGCCCATGCTGAGGCCAGGAGAGGTTTCAGAGTTTGGAAAGGCTACGCCCCTGCTGTCACCCTGGCTGTCCAAGGCCTTTGAGGCCCTGACGTTCCACGGCTTCTTGAAGACAAGGTCATGCAGATGCTGTTCAGCAGATGTGTCTGGTCTCCCCAGTAAGTGTCCAGTTCCAGGCCAGTCTCAGGGCCAGGGCTGTGGACACCACCAAAGATGGCCGGCCCAAATCTCACAGGCTGCTCGCTGGGAGTCCCTCCCTGGCCCCAGCCCTGCCTCAGTCGCCCACTGCGATGGACTGAATGTGTGTGTTCCCCCCGCAAATTCCTGTTGAAATCCTAAGCCCCAGTGATGGTGTTAGGAGGTGGGGCCTTTCAGAGGGAAGTAGGTCATGAGGGTGGAGCCCTCATAAAAGGGACCCCAGAGAGCTCTCTCCCCCTCTCTCTGCCATGTGAGGACACCACGAGAAGCCAGCCGTCTGCGACTCAGAAGAGGGCTCTCACCAGCGTGTGACCATGCTGGCATCCCGCTCTGGGACTTCCAGCCTCCAGGCTGTGGGAAATTCCCGTGTTTACAAGCCACCTGGTCTGTAGGACTTGGTTATAGCAGCCTGAATGGACTGAGACACCCACGAAGGCATCTCTGGGTGCGCCACAGTCCTCAGGGGCATTGGCATTGGATCCGAGACGGGGGCTCCACCAGGGGAGCTGCCCGGTGGCATTTAGGGTTCTCTGGGTTCACCTTTGGCTGCTGCAGTGATGGGGGCCTTTGGGGCCGAGGCTGATCCTGCAACACTCAGCAGAGCCCTGGGGACAGGAAAGTTGTCCCATGTGTCCTCTCCTGATTTTCATGTGTCCCTTCAGATATTCATGTCAGTCAAAAAGCTAAACTCCATTTCACACTTAAACACAGGATATTTTTGCATATTTTAAAACATACTCAGAATGCAAATTAATGGGAGGTGATACTTGGTTTTGTGGGGAATGCTGCCAAGTTTTAGCCTTTTCAAAAAATCACCATACTGACAGCAACACCTCTCCTGGGATTCAAGGCCCCAAACAGAGTCCTGAGGCATCTGCGTTGGTGGCAGGCCTGTGTGACACAGCATGGTGTGAGCATTGGCCACGTTGTCACCTGGTGTCTGCTCGTGGCATTATTGTTGGGCATTTACCTGTTGAGATGCACATAAATGTATTATGACTTTCCTTTATATATTAGTTGAGGCATTATACTGTTTTTAAAAAATTGTATGCGTAGGTAAGTTTTAGTAGCTGTGGGATGATTTTATGGTGACGTCCATGACCTTAGAGACTGTGAGACCCCTCAGGACAGGATGGCATTGTCTCTCTCACTGTGATGACCCTTCATGGAGCAAAAGCCGCAGCAGGAGGCCAGGCCGTGGTGGCCCTAAACTGGGCTGGTCGTCGCTGTGCCCTGCATAGACACACACTTGCAGCACTTAAGAGGGTCTTTGATGAGGCAGTAAAACTGGTAAGTATTGAATCCCAGACCCAGAGTACACCAGTTTCAATATTCTGTGATGAGGTCCGCCTCGGCCGGGCTCGGGAGACAGCTGTGGGAGGAAAAGCATCTGTGAGCCTGTGAGAGTCGAGCTGAACCACCCCCTGTCCAGCGAACCCTGTTCTCACTGGACAGGACGACCACAGACACCCTGGGGTGTTCAGACTTAGCCATCTGGCAGACAGGTTTTCAAACAGGAGCAGTGTGAGATTGTTGCTTCCAGGAAAAATGGTTGACCACATTAGTTGTCAATGATAAAATTTGAGCTTTCAGCAGAAATTAGAATTTTGGAAAACATGTATCCACCGCTGTGAGCTTGACAGCTTCCCAATATTTAAAGACGTTTCTGATGAGATGAGTGATCATGTTAACGATGTGATTTTTTTTCACATCGTTTCACGATGTGTGCCATCTTTTGGAAGATTTGCACCATTCAGCAAACCAAAATTTTCCAAGTGACCAATGCATGATCCACAACATCATACCTGCATAAAAGATCCATTTAAAGTACAAGATGGACCCTTGCGTGTTACAGTAGGAGAGTCAGAAATGCTCGATAAGGTTTCAGATTCCACACTGCAGCTGACCTTTAAGAACGACCCGACCGCGCGCTGGCCCCGTGGCCGAGTGTCTAAGTTCGCACACTCCGTTGCTGGCGGCCCAGTGTTTCATTGGTTCAAATCCTGGGTGCGGACGTGGCACTACTCATCAAGCCAGCTGAGGCAGCGTCCCACATGCCACAACTAGAAGGACCCACAACGAAGAATATACAACTATGTACTGGGGGGCTCTGGGAAGAAAAAGGAAAAAAGATCTTTAAAAAAAGAAAAAAAGAACGACGCTTGTTGAGTTGTGGTGCGGCATCAACCAGGCGTCTGCACAGGCATCTGAAAGCCTGTTCAAACACTCCTCTCTTCCAGCTGCACGTTTATGTGGCCGGATTTTCTTCAATCAAAACAACGCACGTCAGCTGCCCGCGCAGAGGCGGCCACAAGGGCCACAGCCTCCTGTCCCGAAGCCCGCGGAGGGGTTCACAGAAGTAGAGCGGTGCTTCTCTTTGCGCTGAATTTTCTCTGACGTTTTCAAAGTGTAGACATTTTCATTAAAATATTTTCATTTTTCATAAAAATACTTTGTTTTATGAGTATATTTCATAAGAGTATTTTAGTTTGTTTGTAATGAACCCATTACCTGTAATGGGTTCGTTGTTATTTTTAGAAGAATTAATAAATATTTTGGTCCTCGATAATTCTTAAGACAGAAAAGGTGTCCCAGGATCAAAAAGTTTGAGAACCACTGATCTATGCATGTAATATGAAAATAGGAAGGGAGCATTTAAAAATTATTTTTTGAAAAAGGATACACTGGGCTGCCACTTCACACCCACAAGAATGGCTGTAATAAAAAAGACAGACAGTAACAAGGGTTGGTGAGGATATGGGGAAATTGGAACCCTTGTATCCTGTGGGCAGGAGTGTAAAATGGTGCTGCCGCTATGGGAAAAAGTTGGGCAGTTCCTCAAATTGTTAAACATACAGTCAAGCTTCTCCCCTCCTGAGTTTATGCACCCAAGAGAAAAGGAGCCCTACATCCAACGTAAAAGTCTGTACACAGATGTTCATAGCGGAATTATTCATTGGCTAAAAGGAGAAATAGCCCAAATGTCCATCAACTCATGAATGCAGAAATAAAGCGTGGTATGTCCATTCAATGGGATAGGATTTTGAAACAAAAAGGAATGAATTACTGATTCCTGCTACAACACGGATGAACCTTGAAAACATTGTGCTAAGAGCAGAAGCCAGCCACAAAAGACCTTTTAGTATGTGATTCCATTCATATGAAATGTCCAGGACAGGCAAGTCTGTAGAGACAGAAGGCAGATCACTGGTTGCCTAGGGCTGGGGGTGGGGGTAGCAACAATGGAGTAACAGTTAAGGGATGGGGTTTCTTTTTGGAGGGATGAAATGTTCTAAAATTTGATTGTGGTGATGGTTGTACAACTCTGTGGATATACTGGAGAATATTGAGTGGTGCGCTTTGAATAGGTGAAGTATACAGTATAGCTCAATAAAGCTGTTAAAAATAATCTACTTTTAAAAAGCTAGAGTTGAATTGGGAGAAAATTTTTGCAAATCATATATCCGACAAGGGGTTAATCTCCATAATATATAAGGAACTCACACATGAACAACAAAAAAACAAACAGCCGGATCAAAAAACGGGCAGAGGATATGAACAGACATTTTTCCAAAGAAGATATACAGATAGCCAATAAACACATGAAAAGATGTTCAACGTCACTAATCATCAGGGAAATGCAAATCAAAACTACACTAAGATACCACCTTACACCTGTTAAAATGGCTATAATCACTAAGACTAAAAACAACAAATGTTGGAGAGGGTGTGGAGAGAAGGGAACCCTCATACACTGCTGGTGGGAATGCAAACTGGTGCAGCCACTGTGGAAAACACTATGGAGATTCCTCAAAAAACTAAAAATAGAAATACCATATGACCCAGCTATCCCACTACTGACTATCTACCCAACAACTTGAAATCAACAATCCAAAGTAACATATGCACCCCTATGTTCATTGCAGTACTGTTCACAATAGCCAAGACATGGAAACAATCCAAGTGCCATCGACTGATGACTGGATAAAGAAGATGTGGTATATATATGCAATGGAATACTACTCAGCCAGGAAAAAGACAAATTCGTCCCATTTGCAGCAATATGGATGGACATGGAGGGAGTTATGCTAAGTGAAATAAGCCAGACTGAGAAAGACAAACACCATATGATTTCACTTATATGTGGAATATAAACAAACACATGGACAAAGAAAACAGTTCACTGGTTATCAGGGGGCTGGGGGGTGGGGGGTGGGCACAGGGACTGAAGGGGAGCACTTACGTGGTGACAGACAAGAAATAATGTACACCTGAAATTGCACGATGATGTCAACTATTATGAACTCAAAAAAAAAAAAAAAAGAAAAAGCTAGGTTTGGATGGGGGAAGTGTTGGGTGGGATAGTGTTGAGAACCCTGCCCTCTTGTGGCCAGTTCCAACATAGCATCAAGGAGGCAAGGAAACTGGTACTTGCTATCCTGAGATTGACCACAAGAGGGCAGAAGAACACAACATTTGCTGTGCTAACCCCTGGAATGCTCTGCTCCTAATGTTTTGAAGCCTCACACCTGGCCAGGTGCCCCGGGAATGGTGCAGGGGGCGAGCAAGAGCCAGGCTGGGGCAGGAGTGACCTTATAGAGCTGCCCACAGTAATGATGCCTGAAGGGCCCCCATTAGCAGGCTAAGCGGTCTTCTCTGGCTTCCCCATTAGCCCACAGCAGCCCTAGGGAGGGGTTTGGCGAGCCACAGGGAGACGGCCCTGCTGGGAAGTCAGGGAGGAGTTCGGGTTTTGTGTTCAGGGATCAGGAACCACTGAAGGTGGCAGGGGACAGGCTCGGTGTGACCACTCTGGCTGCTGGGCAAGCGGGGATGACAAAGGGGCTCACAGTCCCGGCCAGAGCTGGTGACCAGGATCACACAGGGGAGGCGGAGGGCAAGGGGTGGGACTGAGAGACTGTGGGTCGCGCCCCACGCCCCGGGGAGCCTCGTACTGTCTTATTGCCCCTGCAGGATGGCGCCTGAGTCAGGAGCCCGAGCTCCGGCCGCTTGGCTGGCACTGAGGCGCAGAGACGTCTACAGCCCTTCCCACTGCATCTCTGGCCTGAGACGCGTCCTGTCGTGGTCACTTTCAGTGGCGGGACCTCCGCCCTTCCCGTCCTGGGGCTGTCCTGACCTGGCTGAGGGCTTCCCTGTGCTGAGCTGAGACTGCGCCTTCTGCACCCTGGTGCCACTCTGACCTCTGGGCAGCCTGCGCCCTGTTTCCCACCACAGTCCTTATGTAAGTCAGAGACTGAGTGCCCTGTGTGTCCCTCACGTCACCTTGAATACCTCCTAGTCCTGCTTATTGCCCCTTACCTGACATATCATGTCACTTCGTACCCCTGAACATGTTCCTGTTAAAGTCTCTCAAGGGGTGGTGTACAGCTCTGAACCCAGCCCTCCCAGTGTGGCCTGAGATGAGGGCCAGAGAGCGTCTGCCACCTCCTTTGTTCTGCACACCATGCTCCTATTAATCAGCCAGAGCGCCCATGTAGAAACCACATCACACTGCTGACTGTGTCAGTCAGAGTTTACACCAGTTCAAGCCCTTAAACCTTTTCTTCTCATGTTCTCAGCCAAGCCACATCACCCCTGTCCTGTAGCTCTGAGCTCTATTTTGTGGAGATTTTGGACCTACTACAGTCACCTTGCTGGCCTCGGGCCAGGGTTCTGGTGAAGAGCAGATGACCTGGTTCTGAACCAGGTCTGACCCTCAACTGTGTGCCCTTGGGCAAATCACTGACCCTTTCTAGGATGGTCAAATAGCCACCAAGTACTTGGGTTACAATCTGGCTCAGCCTCTCACTTGTTGAGTGACTCTGGACAAATGACTTCATCTTCCTGAGCCTCAGTTTCCCCATCTGTCAAACAGAAAAGGATAGTGTTCACCTCACTAGTGTCATGACTGAATGAAATACTGGGTGTAGAGTCCGACACACATGCCTGCGGGAACTGGTTTCCAGTTCTTTCTCTGGCTGAGTGATTTTGAATGACCTTGGGCAAACTGAGTCACCCCTCAGGTGGATGAGGATTGTGCATTCATTCAACAAACAGCTCTCCGACACCCACTGGCGCCCAGGCTTATGCGAGGTGCTGGGCAGGTATGCCAAGAGCGGGACTTGGGCTCTGATGGTGAATCTGGACAAAGACAGGAGCCAGTGGTCGTGCCGCCTCCTGAGCCACCTGGGAAGGCTCAGAAACCAATCCTGAGGACCAGCCCCAAACCCCTTGGCTGCCAGTGTCTCTCCAGGCCGTGATCCTCAGCAGCTGCTGGGAGGGGGGGCGGGGGGCGGGGCTGGCTTGCGGAGGGAGGAGACAGCACAGGAGACTTCCACCCCTGGCCCTCTCTGGAAGTGGGTTTGGGGAATAAATCCTTCCATGCTTTTGAGATTATTTTGTCATTTGCTTCATTTTCTTGAATGTGACCACAGAGGGGAACATGCGTGGCTGCTGCAGTTTGGCCTGCTCGACCTGCTGGCTCCCTCCCTCCCTCTCCCTCCCTCGGCCTCCCTCCCAGCCTCACCTTTGCTAAGCTCCTTACACATTTTTCCAAAACAGCAACCCCGTGAGTTAGTTTGGGTCAAGCAGGTGGAAAACAATAGCACCGATTCAACGTTCATTGTTGGAAACAAGAAGGAAAGAGAGGTTGCTCCTGGTCCTGCTCCTCAGAGGGAGCCACTGAGAATATTTTGGAAGATATCCTTCCAGTTTTTGCTTTGTGTGTATCTCATTTTTCAAATTGATATATATTTTTACATAACGGGGTCATATTGTACACACTGTTCTGTAACATTGCCTTTGTAATCCATGGATTCCCATTTAAAGATAGGGAAACTGAGGAAGAGAGGGTCCACGGACTGTCAGGAAGAGTCAGGGGGCAGAGTGGGGCGTGTATCCCATTTCTGTCCAGGACTCTTGACCCTGAGGACACCTTGGAGCAGTCCCGGGGCCCACCTGGAGCAGGGAGGGTGGAGGGCTGGCTGCCCATCAGCTGGGCTCCCGCTGCCCGCTCTCCAGACTGTGCAGGACACAGAGTTCTTTGTCACCCTCCAGAGTGACAGAGATCCAGGCTCCCACGGGAGAGCCTCCTGGCCCTCTGCTCCCCCGCTCCTGGACACATGCCCTCTCAGAGCTGCTCATGGGGGCCTGGATAAAGTGTCCAGAATTTTTCCTTGATGCTGAAAAACAGAAAAACAAAAAAAGTTCACAAATTACCCCAAATCCCACCACTCTACAAATCATACAGCAAAAAGTGAACGTTTTTGTCTTTGCCCACCAATTCCCAGCCCCACCCTCCCATTCCCCCACCCCTACCCCATTCTAACCCGTCATCAGCTTGGGGCACAGTCTTCCCAAATTCTCCCCAAATGTACGTCGATGTGGCTCTACAGGTAAGTTTGTAGATAGCACACAGCAAAATACATTTTTTCCTTTTCTTTTCAAAAATGGGAATATGCCATTCATATTGATCTGCATTTTTTTCACTCAATAATAGATCATGGACATTTTTTCAGGGACGTATTTACAGATCTACTTTATCCGTTTAAATCACTGCATAGAATTCCGTTACATATATGTAGTTTCAGTTTTTCTGTATTACAATGTTGCAACAAACATTTACATCTACATCTGTAACTATATGTTTGTATCAACCTTTCCCCGATGTTTTCACTCACACTGTATTCTTTTTTTTTTAAAGATTTAATTTTTTTTTCCTTTTTCTCCCCAAAGCCTCCCAGTACATAGTTGTATATTCTTCCTTGTGGGTCCTTCTAGTTGTGGCATGTGGGACGCCGCCTCAGCGTGGTTTGATGAGCAGTGCCATGTCCGCGCCCAGGATTCGAACCAACGAAACACTGGGCCGCCTGCAGCGGAGCTCGAGAACTTAACCACTCGGCCACGGGGCCAGCCCCGCGCACACTTATTCTATCTGACTCACTCCTAGAAGTAGATGGCTTATTCTGCAGAGTGGCTGCATGGAAATCAAATGTTAGCACCTGCTTTCGAATGACTCTCCTAAGAGGCGGTACCAATTTATGGCCTCATGAACAGAGGCTGAGAGCGCCTGGTCCCCACACGCTCCCCGCACTGCGGATAATCAATCTTTGAAATGTCTGCTCCCCTTTCTTCACAAAGCCTGAAGCCACCCTGGTGGAAATGGGAGGAGGCTGAGCGAGGTGCTGTGGTCCACTGAATAATACCGCTCTCCAGGACGTTTGCCTCCCTGTCCCCAGGACGTGTGGAAATGACCTCCCTCGGCAGGGGGTACTTTGCAGAAGTCATTGAGGTTACGGACCTTGAATTGGGGGGACTATCCAGGATTGTCTGGGTGAGCCCCATCTCATCATGTGAGTTCTTAAAAGTGGAGAATCTTTCCCGGCTTTGGTCCAAGGAAGATGTGAAGTTGCTGGCTTTGAAGATGGAGGAAGAGGCTGTGAGCCAAGGAATGTGGGTGGCCTCTAGAAGGAGGCTTCTCCCCTGGGGCCTCCAGAAGAGAATGCAGCCCTGCGCCACCTTGGTTTTAGCCCAGCAAGACCCACATTGGACTGCTGGCCTTTAGAACTGTTGGGTGATACATTTGGGTTGTTTTAAACCACTAAGTCGGTGATGGTTTGTGATGGCAGCACTGGAAAGTGAAGGCAGCAGGCCAGCACAGAGCTGCCGATGGCACCGGCAGGTCCCCCAGGAGCGCTGGGACTCGGCGCCTCCCTGCTCTGAGGCCCCCTCCTGGGAAGACCCTCTGGTTTCCGCACCACACCAGCACACCCGGGTGCCCTCCTGCTTCTGTGGGGATCCGCCCACCAAGAACGCCCTTCTTCCTCCCTTTGGACTGAGCCCCACCTCCTCCTTGCTTGCTCCGCCTCACCCAGGACTTCTGGAGCCCAGTCAGACTGCGGGGAGCTCCTTCTCCTTCAGTGGAGTTCAGTTCAGGCCCCTCCCCACCCCCCATCTCCTCTTTTGTTGGGAGGATAGAGAAGAGAGAAGAGAAGTGGGTGCTGACTCTCTTTGTTGTCAGGCCCAGATCCAGCGAGGAGTGCAGCCCCACGGGGAACCAGCAGTTGCCTCTCTGGGCCTGCCTGGCCATGAAGGGCAAGGTGGCATTGGTCCACTGTGCCCTCGTCAGCTTTTACTTGATTAGGGCAATTGGGCACCCACACCACAGCAGGCACTTTGCATGGTCCCATCCTCTCAGTCGCCCCCATGGCAGCCGCAGCTGTAAGGGGCAGACCCACCCCTTGATGTGCTGATGGCATCCCACCAGCTCGAAGCTCGCTCAGGCGGCCCTCCTCCTTTCTGCTCCAGGACTTTCTCCAAAGCCACTTAAGCTGGCTGGGCCCGTGGGCAGGCTCAGCCTGGAAGGGTGGGGAAGCCGGCGGATGACTGCGCCAGCTCCTGCCCTGTGTTAGAACATTCTGGCATGGCTTCTGCAGGAGGCACACCCCTGTTGCTCACAGCAGTGACCTCAATACTGCACCTTTTATTAGCTTTTCCTCTTTCTGAGTCAACCTCCCGCTCCTCTTCATCCCAATAAACTCCTGCGCCCAAGTCCTCTCCTCGGCTGTGCTTTCAGAGGAGCCAGACACAGGGATGGCCGCAAGCGGAAGTCCATGCAGCCAGGGCCAGGAGGAACACGAGTACACAGCTGTGGGACACAACACCGTCGCTTCCATGACAAACAGGTCGTCTATTTCAGATTTAACAACACCGGAGAGACAGCCAGCCAAATGCTGCTGTGACACTTGATTGGATCCTGGATCAGGAAAAAAAGACATTTGGGGGGAAGAGTTGAAGAAATCTGAATGTAGTGCAGACTATATGTTTGATGATATTATTGAGTTGTTTTTGTTCTCGAGCGTCATAATGGTTCGTGGATTCTGTAGGAGGATGTCTCTGTTCTTCAGAGATGAATACCTAAGTGTTTGTGGGTGAGGTGCCAAGATATGGGCAACTTTTACTTTCGAATTATCAGGAAGTAAAATTGAGAGGGAGAGGGAGAGAGAGAGAGAAAAAAGGCTAAAATGTTAAGAATTAGTGAGTCTGGGTGAGGGATACGAGGGTGTTCATTGTACTAATCTTTCAACTTTTCTTCAATCTGAAAGTTTTAAAAATAGTAAGGATGTGGAGCAAGGGCTACAAGACCCCAGAAAAAGACAGCAGCCATCCTTGGGGAGTCAGGAAGGCTTCATGGAGGAGGTCCTACCCAGGAAGAGCCTGGACGCTGGGCATGTTAATGGGCAGAGATAGGAGGGTTTTCCAGCCTGGGGAACAGCACATGCAAAGGTGTGAAGGGTAAACTATGTGGCTTCCTTCTGAGGAGCTACCACAGCAAGCAATAAAGGCACTATGGGCGGGCCCACTCTCTTCGTCCTTTTGGGCTACAACAAAATATCACAGACTGGGTGGTTTATAAACAACAGAAATTTATTTCTCACTGTTCTGGAGGCTGGGACGCCAAAGATCAAGGCAGACTTTGTGTCTAGTGAGATCCTGCTTCCTGGCTCATAGACAGCTGTCTTCTCACTGTGTCCTCACATGGCGGAAGGGGCCAGGGAGCTCTCTGGGGTCATGAGGGCTCCTCCTGCATGATCTAATCACTTTCCAAAGGCCCCCACTCCCTAATACCATCACATTGAGGCTTAGGTTTCAGTATATGAATTTGGGGGGACACAAACCTTCGGTCTATAGCACCCACTCAGCACACGTTCAAGCCCCCCTCTCCTTGACTTCCTTTCCTATAGAATCTTAGAAAATGAACACCTCACCTTCCCTCATCCCTTGCCCCTGGGGGTGGCCATGTGGCACAGCTCTGGCCAAGAAGGTATCAGCATTCACCTGCTGAGAGTGCTGGGAAATTCGCTCTCTGAATGTGGTTGTAACCTCATCTTCCACCTTCCTCCTCCTGGAACTCGGGCTTCACTGAAATCTGCAGAACACTACACTCACCAGCTAGAGAATATGCCATCTTCAAATGCCCAAGGAATGCTGATCCCGGTAAACCGTATGTTGGGCCATAGAGCAAGTCTCAATAAATTGACAAGGATTGAAACAGCATAGAGTATGTTCTTCAATGCAATGGCATTGTCAATTATATTAGAAATCAATAACAATATGACATCCAGAAAATCCCCAAATATTTTAAAGTTAAGCAACACATCTAAATATTCTACGGGTCAAGGAAGAAGTTACTAGGGAGATTCTAAGTTAGTTCTGAGTGATAATGAAAGCCCAACCCATTTAAATAGGTGGAGATAGGTGTGGTGCTGATGTCTTCCAGTAAAGATCTCTTTTTCAGATGTGGTCTTCTCTGCTCGGGATTTCCTTCTGCTTCTCCTGGCCCCTGGCCTCCCCAGAGTGTGGCCCACACGCGTGCAGTTCAGGAGTCAGCTAAGAATCTGAGGGGGGTTTTGGGCAGATTTGGGGCCTCCAGCTGGGGTGCCCACCTTGCTGAGGTTTCCTCCCTCAATCACTAGCTGCTCGAGCAGCTCTGAATTCTGACCTCTGACCCCTCCCGGCGTGCCCAGTGGTCTCTGCTTGAGGTCATCCCCTAAGCACAGTGGGGCCTGGGATGTGACCTCGGGAAAAGCTGGAGAAACGCGGACCTCACCCCGTGTGGACCTTTCCCTCAGGAGTCATCTCCCCTCCATCTTCCTCCTGCTTTGGGTAGCTCCTGAGGGCCTTCCAACAACTGTTTTTCATATTCCATCCAGAGTTGTAGTTGTTATTGGCAGACATCTTAATCCAATAACAGTGACTCTGCCACTCCTGGGAGCCGGAAGTCACTCTTAACCTTCAGGGGATCATCCTCCCAGACACCTGCCCATGGGACATGTGCCCCTGATTTCACACACTTGGGACCATTTGGTCCACACTGTTTTATTTTGTGCCTCTTGCCCTCAACAATGACGTGAACGTTTTTCCACGTTGGTGTTTATAGATCTGAATTGTCCTTTTTAAGAGCTGCATAGTTTTCTTTGGATATTTATGGTTTGTTTTCCTAATTGCAGTTCAGTACACAGACAGTCCCATGTCAAACCCCTTTGCAGACACCTTTGTGCACCTCAGGAGTTCTCTTCTACGACAAGTTTCTAGCAATGGAACTGTTGGGTCCACGACATGCCTCCATGCCCTGCCCCCATTGTTTGTGTGTCTTCCGAGCTCGCTATGGTAAGAAAAAGAAAAATTTAAAAGCTTTCCACCCACCTGTGGTCCCAGCCACCCAGTTCTCCCTCCTGGAGGGAACTCATGTTATCATTTCTAGAGAATTCTTCTGAGGGTAATTGTGCTTCTATATAAGGAGACAGGTGTATATTCTTCCCCAGCCCATTTTTCACACAAACGGTAGCCTACTACACACACTGTTCTCCCCTTCTAGCACGTTTTAAAAGTCACGATCCTTAAGAAAAATAAAACAAAACACAACACCATAAGCTCTATAAACAGGCCTCAAAATATTATCCTAAGATTTTTTTTAATTGAACTCCAAAGATGGGATAAAGGTGAAATAACTAGCATTATAATTTTAAATACTCTTTCTTGCCCAAATTGTCTCTGGACAAGTGGCTGTCGGCGGACGGGCTGAAGTGACTAGCATCTGCTGCAGAGCTGGGGTGCAGAGGCCATCCTGGGCGGGGCTGGCCCTCTGGCAGAGACTCAGGGCAGAGGGAGTGGCTTCACAGTGGCCTGCTTCGCTGCAGAGCCCCGTGCAGAAGGGAGCACAGCCCCGCCACCAGTGTCCTGCCAAGGCCACGTCTGTAGTTGCCACAGTTCCCCCAGGGGAGATGCTGCTCCTCACCTCCCTACCTTAGCCATGGACTATTTTTATCCATCCCAATCACCACTTAGCCTGGCAGCCCTGTAATTTGGGAGCCTGGCCACTCCCATCTTAGAATTCCCCAGCAGACATTCAGACCTTGGGATGGCCCCCCTTGACTTGCATTTCTGGCTCTGTGACCAGAAGTCTCTTCTGCAAATTAGGGTCAGGACTTGGTGCTATGGAGTCAAAACTGGGGCAGGGGAGGGGCTGGCCTGGTGGTGCAGCAGTTAAGTTTGCATGTTCTGCTTCGGTGGCCTGGGGTTCGCTGGCCCAGATCCCGGGTACAGACCTACACACCACTTGGCCAGCCATGCTGTGGCAGGTGTCCCACATATAAAGTGGAAGAAGATGGGCATGGATGTTAGCTCAGGGCCAGTCTTCCTCAGCAAAAAAAAAGAGGAAGATTGGTGCCAGATGTTAGCTCAGGGCTAATCTTCTTCTGAAAAAAGAAAAAAACCTACAACTGGGGCTTCTGAATTTTCTGTGCCCGCCTCCTCTCCACCATCAAATTGGGCTTGGCAGCCCATCTTGGAAATAGTGTGTGCTATCTCTTCTCAAAGGAGAGGGTTGGGGCTGAGTGTGGGGCTGGCTTTACAGCAGTGAGGCTGGAGGAGCCGCATCTTTGGCAAAGGCACCCGGTTTCTCATCGCCTGGTACATGGTCACCAGCAGAGGTGCTGATTTTCCTCACCCCCCTGACCTGGCATCAGTGACATGGCTGCATGCTCTCCTGCCTCCAGGAGGACTCCAGGGACCCCTTGTGTCACGTTATTTCACTAAAACCCAACTGCCATCATGCCACTCCTCCAGCATCCACAAAATAGGCCCAGCTCCCCAGGAAGAGAGACCTAGTATGTTACTGAGTACTTGTAGAGTGCTTGACACAGTTAAGGTCGTTTTGTTCTGTTTTTGGCAGATTTTCATTTATTTAATGGGTATTTATGAGTTGATATACACAGAAACCTTACAAAAGAAAAAGAAAGAAGACTTCATAATAAAATGAAACCAGAAACTGGATGCGCTCATTTGCACCTTGTCCATCCTTGACACACATCACCGGCGGTGAGTCTTTGGCTAAGAAACATGTCATCTTCCCCGGTGTCATTTACTCTGGACAGTTGAGGTGTTTGCGGTGTTATTTTATCCTCACAACATCCTCAGGAGGTGGGCATTCTTCATGCCAGGTCACAGATGAGAAGACTGAGGCTCAGATTTGGGCCAGGAGATTTGCCCGGGCCAGAGCCATCTCCAGTGCATTATCTAAAGGGATCTCCCCGACGCGAATCCTTCTGTGCCTTGTCCTGCGTCATACGTCTTCACAGCACTAACCTGTACCTGAGAGCACGTTGCCCCTGAGAGCGTGTCGCACCACACTCCATTGCATTCCATCGAGTTATCTGATTGTTCGTGGCCCCGGCCTGTCACTAGGCTGTAAGCCCCTTGAGATCAGGGAGCTGGGTGGCTTTGATCACCCCTGAATGTCCACACCTAGAACAGGGATGGCCCGCTGGGGACGCTCAACAAGTTTTGTTGAATAAATTCGGGGCCAAAGCCTAGATTCAGACCCAGGTCTGCCCGATTCCACAGTGGGCGCTTTTTCCATCCCACCATCCTGCCAAAGAAATGAGGCTCAGTGAGGTTACACGGTGGATGGAGCCAGCAGGAGGCTGAGCTCAGGATTTGAACCCGGGTCCTCCAGTCCAGGCTCTCCTGGTGGAGTTTCTAGTGGAGGGGCTGCAAAAGAGTTCGCCAACCACCTCCACTCCTTTCTCCCGCTTCCTTCCCGGGAAGTTTCAAACGGAGGGGTCTGAGGGGACAGCGGGTGCCTGGGGTGTCTCTGAGCGTGGCCTCAGAGCCCAGCCACAGTGCTCAGCAGGGCGGGGTTAGGAATCCGCCACCCTCGGTATAACCCCTCCACAGCCAAGGAGGCAGCCCTTCGGCCAGCCTGGACCCAAGCAGGTATCCCGTTGCCAGGTCTGTGCTAAGAGTCAGATGGGCTTTTGTGCTCTCCGGCAGCCCCCACCCTTGGCAGACATTCTGATCACCATGGAAACTGGGCCCCGAGGCTTCCTTCCGATGACAGCTTTGGGCAGCATCCCATCAGCCCACAAGCCCCTCCTGCCCACGCTGGCCCTGGGGAGAGACTCCAAGTGGGCTGAGGCCTCCAGGGCTTCAGGGCTGACCTATTGAGCCAATTTCTGGTCAAGATTCTGAGAAAGAAGAGAAGGCCAAGCATTGGCTCATTTGGCAAGGAGGCGTGGGTGGCTGGAACCCTCTGCTTAAGGGTGGGAAATGGAGGCCTGCAGAACCGCTGAGCCAGAGCGCAGGGGGCCTGGAACATCGACTGGTCCCGTGTCCTTATTGTCCACATGGGAGAATGAGCCTCAGAAAGGGAAAGCAACCTGCCCAAGGTCACACAGGGTGTGAGTGTCAGGGTGGGAAGGCCCCTTGGAGAGTGTCTTAGGTCAGATTCCCTGAAACAGGCCCCAAGTCTGGGATCCATGTGACAGTGATTATTTGGGGTTGTTATCCCAGGAGAGCCAGCAGGGGAGTGGGAAGGGGCAGAAGGCAAGCAAGGGGGTGATGTCGAGCCAAGTACCACAGAGGAAGGTGGGGGCCCGTCCTGCAGGAAGGTCTGGGATGTGGGTCACACCTCAGGGTTGTCCCAACAGGGATCAGATGCTATGGCTCCGTGAGTGCCAGCTTCGTCGAAGGGCGGCCCCCCGAGGATGTGAATTCCCACGCACCTGCAGGGCTGCCTGCACAAATCCTGGCCCGGCAGGCTCCGGCAGCCCGCGCCCTCCGCCGACCAGAGGAGCATGCTGGGTGAGGATGTGCCCTGAAAGGGAAAGGGATGAGGAGGGGCAGGATCTTGTCTGCTTGAGAAGGAAACTGATGCTCAGAAAAGGCAATTGATTCGCTCCAGGTCACACAGCTACTTCATGGCAGAGCAGGGCTGGGATCAACTCCCCTGGCTCCAAGTCTAGGAGTTTTCCATTTCACTCAGATGTTTTCCATCATATTCCCACTCCCAACTGCTGGACAAAAGGTATCCAAATCAGGAAGGTGGGAGAAGAGACAGCCTGAAAGCCAAGAGAAGGTGGGTGATGCCCGGACAAGTCCTTGGCATGTCTGGCTCCAACTGGTAGCCTGGCCCTGCACACAGGAGGCCTTCTAGAAACACTCCTCTGAGAGAATGACAGAAGGTGTGGGCTCCTGCCAACACACCAGACCACTGTGAACACAGAAGTCAGAGGGCAGAAGCGAGGGCAGTGGAGCCCAGAGCAGTCCACTTCGTCCCCACTTCAGATTCCCAGAGCTGGGGTGGGGGGTGCCCAGAGCTGTGGCACCCATGCCCCTGATCTGCAGGAAGGGGAACTGAGGCCTTGAGAGTTACTGACCACCCAAGGCTACGCAGATCAGTGACAGCCCGAGCCTGGTCTGCAGAGTCCTGTGCGGTCAGCTCTCCCTGCGTCCCCAGCACGGGGCACTGGCTGGTTATTTCTCGCAGCAGGTAACTGTGTCAGCAAGAGCCATCCACACCCCTCCCTTCTCCCGGCCGTCGAGGCTTGGGCACTCTTCACCTCTCTTCTGGACGTCACAGGGCCCTCAGGGCCTCCCTGCCCCAGTCCAGCTGCTCACTGTCCACAGAGTGGCCGGGGCCCTCCCGCTGAACTCTTTCCTGGCTCCTGTTAGCGGGCACACCTCTCTGTGGGCCCCCAGGCCGCTGTCTCTCAGGTGCTTCCCATCTCACCCCTCACATGTCCTGACGGGAATTCCAGCAGGCCCCCAGTGAGTCCAGCCTCGCCCACGAGGCTGTCAGCTCCAAGGGCCCTGAGTTTGTCGGTCTCGTTCGCAATCTCTCTCCACTGTGTGGTCCAGTGCTTGGCACAGAGGAGATACTAGTCGAATATTTGAAGAGTGTAGGACCAGCTTCAGGTGTGTGGTCTATGCAGCCTCAGAGGACCCTGGGCTTAAAAGGGCCCTGCAATTGGTTTTATGTTCTGCTGCTGCTGTCTTAAAGTTCTTAATAATTTGTGAACAAATGTTCGTATATGTTTATTTTTCACTGAGCCCCACAAATCATGGAGCCAGTCCTGAATGGGTGAATGAATGAATAAATGAATAAATGAATGAACGAGTGCCTTAGTGCCTTTGAATATGGCTATTTCCTCTGCCCCAAAGGTCTTGTCCCCTATTCACCAGTGATGCCTACTCAAGTCTTATTCAGTTAGGGTCCTGGCACCCTTAGGTGGCTTTCATGGAAGGACAGAGATGTGGGCAGGGTTGGGGGAACCAACGTGGGATGGGGAAGCACCCAGGGACTAGCACAGGCAGGAAGCTTCACGGCCTGAAGGGCAAGAAGAGGAGGTGGTGCTACTGAGCCAGTGAGAGCTGGAACCAGGAAGAGGGGCCACTGGAGGGGCTGTGGGAGGAGGGCATGCCCTGAAGCATCCGCCCCTCCTTCCTCCTCTTGCTGGTGCCTCCCACAGGCTGAGCCCCACAGGAAGCCAGAGGGCAGGGCTCCAGGTGATGCAGACGTAGAGGTCCATCCCTCGGGGCGCAGACCAGGCTGAGAAGGGCAGAGAATGGATGGGGTGGTGAAGGGGGCAAACAGAATCACCACAAACCCTATGTTAAGCATCGTTCCCCTGCAAAGACTTTTGTGATGACCTTGAAGAGCAAGAGATGTTTCCTCCTCTGTCTCTCACATAATGACAGTCGTAATAAGCACCACCACACTGTGCCAGGCACTATGCTAAGTACCTATGCCACAGAGTCTACTATTGGCCCAGCTTACAGATGAGGAAACTGAGGAGCAGAAAGATCCCACAGCCAACAGTTGGCAGAACTGGCATCTGAGCTCTCCTGACTCTCACCGGTTGCCTTGCTCTGAAGTAGTTAGTGCAGGCCTGTCTTGACACCAGCACGCAAGCTCCCCAAGCAGGGACAGTGACTCAGGTTTGCCTCTGTCTCCCCAGCACCGAGCAAAGGGCTGGACATGTAATGGGTGCCTGGCAAATATTTATTGAATAAACGAATGAAAGGATGATTGTAAATTGCAAAGCTCTTTTCCAACATATGATCATTATTTCTTCTTTCTCCTTTTTTCTTTACCCTTGACTCCTCCCCAGTAATTAAGCCTGTCTTGGTGGCTCTATTTCCCCCACACTCCGAAAGGCTTTGGAACCCTGAGGTCACGAAGGGTGGAGGTGCAGGACCACTGCTCCCAAGAGACAGCTTGGTATAATGGCCAAGAATGCAATCTTCAGAGCCAGACCATGTGGGTTTGAATCCTGGCTCTGCGGTTGACTAGTGGGTGGCCTCTGTGAGCATCAGTTTTCTCACACGTAAAATGGGGATAATAGTGGTGGTGATGATATTAATGATGGTCGTGTATCAGACAACCACTTCAGATGCTCTGGGCCTCTACTGTCATGCATTCTAACCACTGCAGTAGCAGCCAGCTCTGCATGGACTGTGACCAGCTTCACTGGGGTGTAACCTGTCAGCGCCTGGCCTCGCGTCCATGCTGCATGCCTCTGGCCTCCTGTCCTGAGGCTTCTCGGAGGCAGTCGAAGCAGCAGGGCTCTGCTTGGTGTCTACTCCTGCATAACCAAGAAGTGTGTGTGTATGAGGGAGAGTTAAAGACCGTTGGGGTGGACATTGGCCAATGGGAGGCAGGAGCTGGTGGACAAATTCTTCCTCCTTTTCCCCTGGTCCACCTGTCCTGAGGTGCATTTTACACACCTTTTGAAGACACTTGCAGGAGACAGAGTGTCATTCAATGGCACCTCGTGGAGGCCAGCTGATCACCAGCCTCCTTCCCTGCTTCTGGCTCATCCCTCCCTCCCGCTCCCTGGGCTCACTCTTCCTAACCAAGGTTAAGAAGGTTTCCGACCTAAGATTTTGCCTCAGGCTTTGCTTTCCAGGATCTAAGGAAGCTAAGACAGCCACGACCTTCCTGTAGGGGTTTGTGAGAAGGTGAATCCAGCTCATCACTGTAGAGTGCTGAGACCAGGGACTGGCACCAAGGGGCTCCTCCCTCTCCCTTCCCACATCCAATCAGTCTGAGGCCGGCTCACTTCACCTTCCAAATAAATCTGGACTAGGTCCACCTCTCCCCACCCCCACGGCCACCACCTGCTCCTCACCTGGACCCTAACTGGGTGCTAACTCTAGCCTTCCCCTGCCGAGCCCTTCTCTACTCTGCATCCACAGTGACCTTACGAAGGTCACGGGTCGTGCCTCTCTTCTGCTTTAACTCCTGCCATTTCTCCCCATTGCGCCTTAAAATTGTTCAAGCTCCTTAGCGTGGCGAGACCCAGGCTCCTCTCTGACCATGCCCACTCCAACCTGGACTCCAGGCAGTTCTCCCTTCCCTTTGACTCTTCACTTGCATCATCTCTACCTGGAGCGGTCTCTGCATGTCTCACTTGTCTCTTCAGCTGGCTGACATCAAGTATCAGCAGAAACAGGGAGTCTTTCATTGAACTTTTTTTTTTTTTTTTTGCTGAGGAAGATTTGTCCTGAGCTAACATCTGTTGCCAATCTTCCTCTATTTTGTTTGTGGGTCACCATCACAGCATGGATGCTGACAAGTGGTATAGGTCCGTGCCCGGGAACCAAACCCAGGCCACCTAAATGGAGTATGCCAAACTTAACCACTAGCCATGGGAGTGGCCCCTCATTGAACTTTTCATTGAAGAAATTTTCAAGTACATACAAAACAGAATGAATGCTATAATGAATCCAGTGTACCCATCACCCAGCTTGAACTGACTTGAATTACCAATAAACAGCCAATCTTGTTTCGTCTACATGTACCCCACCACTCCTTCCTCCTCTTCAGATTATTTGGAAGGAAACCCACACATTATGTGTATCATTTCATGTGCAACTATTTCACTGTGTGCCTCTACGAAATAAAGACTTTTTTATAAAAACAGTACCACAGTATCATTATCACATCTATAAAATTTAACAATAGCTCCCCAAATCATCAAATATGCCATGAGAGTTCATGTTCCACCAATAATTTAAAAAAAAAATTTTAAATACAGTTTGTTTGTTTGAATTGGGATCCAAATAAAGTCCGTACTTTAAAATTCATTTTTCCCCCCTTCAATCTCTTTTAATTTATATTTCCCTTCCATCTCTTCTCTTTTTCTTGTAATTTTTATTTGGTTGTTGTTGAAAAACTTGTGCCTTTTGTTTGCAGAATTTTTCACTCTCTGATTTATGTCAATTTTGATGGTATCATTTCAACAATGTTTCTTTGTCCCTTGTACTTCCTTAAGTTAATTGTTAAATTCTAGCTTGATCAGTTTCAAGATCATTTCTTCTCCATCCTCTCCTCTTCCTCCTCTTCCTCCCCCTCTTTCTTCTGCTTCTGCTGCTTCTTTTTTGGCAAGACCATTTAACAAGTGATGTTTTGTTCTTCCATCAGGAGATGCAGGACACCTGAAGATCTCTCTTTTTGTGGTATTAGCAGCCACAGAAGACCATTGCCTGGATCCCTTAAGACATTAAGCTTAAAAATAGTGATATTTTAATTGACTGATTCTTCCTTTCTTTCTTTCTTTTTTTTTTTTTTGAGGAAGATTAGCCCTGAGCTAACTACTGCCAATCCTCCTCTTTTTGCTGAGCAAGACTGGCCCTGAGCTAACATCCATGCCCATCTTGCACTACTTTATATGTGGGATGCCTACACAGCGTGGCTTTGCCAAGCGATGCCATGTCCGCAACCCAGAATCCGAATCGGTGAACCCCGGGCTGCTGAGAAGTGGAAAGTGCGAACTTAACCGCTGTGCCACCGCGCTGGCCCCATCTTCCTTTCTTTACTAGCTGGGATATTTCATAAGACTTAATTTCAATGGTTCATGAATCTTTTTTGGTTTTCTGTGCCTGTTCTCTAGTGGATTATCCAGAAAGGGCTCCAGGGAGCAATATTTCTTGGGTTCTTCCGTGTTCACAACAGTTTGACTTTTATCCTTGAAGGTCAGTGTCACTCAGTACAGAATCCTTGGTTCACATGTCCTGAAATATGTCATTAGCCTGTCTTCTGGCATAAAGCATTGTTTTTCCTTCTTTTATGACCAATTTGGTCTTTTTGCTTGAATTCTCTCTATTTTTTTTTCTTTAAAGCCCAATAGTTTCCCTCAACTTAAGTCTCAAGGTTGACTCAGCAGGTGCACAGCATGCCTCTTCAAATGAAGTTTCAGGCCATTCTCCTTGAATCCTAGTTCTTCGCTATTTGCTCTGTTCTGCTGTTTTGGTTTCCTTCAGGGCTCTTCGTGGATTCCTGTTACGTGTATGTCGAACCTTCTTTTCCACATGTTGTGTCTATCCCTTAACTCCTGAATCTTTTTATCTCTTTATTTTATTTCTATATGTTAAAATACCCTCCATTCTCTCTTATTTTTCTCTTAAAATATTATCTATTATGGTTATTCTCTCTTGTTTCTTCTCTTTTCATCTTCATTTCTGAAATGATCTCTTATTCTTTTATATTAAGTTATTTTCTGACTTTTTATCATTGCTCTTTCCAAAATTTCCTTATTTTTCCCCCAGTTACCTTATTCCTGAGTTTATCTAATTCTGATTTACGTCATTTCATAACTTCTATCATTCTTTAAATTCCTCTGCATTTGTTTTGAAATACTAAGTTACAGTTTTCATCTTTGTGGATGTTTCCCCGGCATGCTTTCATTATTTGTAGGAATGTTATTTCACTCCTTATTCTCCCTTTTCTTATAATTTTACACAGGATTCAACCTTGATGCTTCTTTTTAAAGTAAAGTGAATTTTCCAGTACTTTTAGGAGACATGGGGCGAGTAAGGGTAGTTTTCTAGCTTCATGGCTCTTGGGGTCCTTATTCTGTTGAGTCTAATTACTATTGCTGCATAACAAACCAGCCCAAATTTAGTGTATAAAGCACCAACTGTTTGATTGTATTCTCAGATTCTGTGGGTCGGGCATTCAGAAAAAGTACAGTGAGGATGCCACGTCTCTGAATCATGACACCTGGAGCCTCAGCTGGACAACTGAGTGCAGGTGATTGATAACTGGGGGCTGGGGTCACCGAAGGCCCATTCACACATATGCCTGGTGGGGGTTCCGAGATGTCTGCTGAAATATCTACACGTGATCTCCATGTGGCTTGTGGAGCTTCCTCAGAGCATGGAGGTTGATTTCCAAGAGCGAAGCTCTTAAGAAAAAAGGTGGACAGGCGTGGCATTTGAGCAGTCTTGGAAGTCACCTGGCCTTTGCTTCCAGTGTACTCTATTGGTTAAGCCAGTTACAAAGTTATACCATTTAAAGGGACAAATGTCAAGGTCACATTGTAAGAAGAGCATGTGGGATGAGGGGATAATTTTTTTTTTAATTGAGTTATTGATAGGTTACAATCTTGTGAAATTTCAGTTGTACATTAATGTCTGTCAGTCATGTTGTAGGTGCACCACTTCACCCTTTGTGCCCACCCCCACCCCACCTTTCCCCTGGTAGCCACTAATCTGTTCTTGGTCCATAGTTTTAAATTCCTCATATGAGTGGAGTCATACACAGATTATCTTTCTCTCGCTGGCTTATTTCACTTAACATAATTCTCTCAAGGTCCAGGGGATGAGGGGATAATTTTTTGCAGTCATCTTTGGAAAATAAAATCAGCCCCAGTGATTATATATATTCATACGTATATATACACATATATATGTACACATACATGTGTGTATATTCATATAATACACACTCAAACACACGTGACTTTTTACTTGCTGAGAGTCCTCCAAGTCTGCTTTCACCTGGAGCTTCTCTCTCTTTGTGCTTAGTGCACCTGTCCTGATCAGTTTAGATTCTACTCTCAAAATCCCAGTGTGGGACCCTGTCATGAAAGAGAGCTCCAGTCTATTAGTTTCAAGAGTTTATAGGGGAAGCACAGCGAGTTTATAGGGCCCAGATGGCTCCAGCACCATCAGACCTCATTGCAGAGTGCTCCCCTGGCACTCACACGCAAATTAGATTCTGCAGAATTATTCTTCAGTTTCAGCTGCTCTAGAATTGGCTTGCCGTACTTTTGGTACTTGGAGATTTGGGTATTTACCTGTTCTCAGGACCATCAAAAGCCCACTTGTCTTCCTTCTGCTTCCTCCCACACAGATACTGATATCACATGGATCTAGTAACTGCCCATGGTTTGTCCCCAACCCAAAAGTATTTTGGGCTTGTGGGTAAAACTTGTCACCTAGTTTTGTTGTAGATGTTGTCTGTGGATCTTCTGATTTTTTTTTTATCCTAGGTGTTTTGTTTTATTTTGGGGGGTGTATTAGTCTGTTAGGGCTGTCATAACAAAACACCACAGGCTGGGGGACTGAAACAGCAGAAGTTTATTTTCTCACAGTTCTGGAAGCTGGAAGTCCAAGATCAAGGAGCTGTCACGGTCGGTTTCTGGTGAGACCTCTCTTCCTGGTTTATGGACAGGTGCCTTCTCACTCTGTCCTCACACGGGCTTTCCTGGGCGAGCATTCAGGGGCGGGGATTTCTGGTGTCTCTTCTTCTTCTAAAGATGCCACTCTTGTCAGATTAGGGCCCCAGCCTTATGATCTTATTCAACTTTAATTACATCCTTAAAGGCCCTATCTCCAAAAACAGTCACTTTAGAGGTTAAGGCTTCAACATACGAATTTTGGGAGGACACCATTCAGCCCATAATAGGGGGAATTTGGGGCAAGGCAAAAACTACATTCTGCCGTCTTCCCAGAGTGAGAGAGGCTCTGGCTCCTGTTCATAGGGGCCAGTCACCCAGGACAGGAGCGGAGTGGAGAAGGGTGGGGAGCACTCTGGAGGGTGAAGGGAAGATGTCTAGCACGTGACAAAGGCCCTCCGTGGCTGGACTCCTGCCTACGTCTCCCCCTCATCAACTCCTGACACCTGCCACCTTCCCCATTATGCTGTGGCAAACGGCTTCCCATTTCCCGGCACACACTGTCCTGTTTCTGGTCTCCTCACCTTTCTCATACAGTCGTGACTGCCTGTGATGTCCTTCCTCACTTCCCTACCCACATCCTTCTATCTCAACCAAGTGCGCCTGTTTAGTGTACCCTCTAGCATTGACCTCGGCATCTCCTTCTCCAGAAAGTCTTCCCAGATGTCCAGCAGGCTACAGGGATGCACCTCCATTCTCCCATAGTTCTCGTGCGTGCACACACACGTGCACACCCACACACTCCCGTGCCACCGCCCACACCTCCTCATGGCACTTACCTCATTGCACTGTAATTGTCTTTATGACGCCCCACCAGACAGTGAGCTCTCTGAGGACCAGGGCTGTGCAGCAGACTGGATCTCTGCTCTCAGTTCTTCACTTCCGTCTCAGAACTCGCTCTCTGTGCCGTCACCATGGCTTCGTGGTGGGTAGAGTAGACTTCTCCGCCTTAACAATGTTAGGCTTGGGCCTGGGATTTGCTCTGGCCAGCGAGGTCTGCAGAGGCTTTAAATGTGCTCAGCTCGGCTCCCGCACCCTTGCGATCTACCTTGAGAACAGCGTGTCCTAGGGTAGCCGCTGGTTGAAGCAGAATGTGGGGACATAAAGAGTAGATCTGAACCCAATCCAAAGGCTGGACCCAAGCCCAGCCAACCCATGGCCTGAAACAGAACCCTGCTGACCCACCGACTGTGAACGAGGGACATGACGACTTGCTGTAGACCGCCGGGGCCGGCAGCCTGCTTCTTTTGTGGCATTGTTGCAGCAGTGGCTGACCGGGACATTGCTCATCCTCATGTTCCAAGCCCAGCACAGTCCTGGGCCAAAACACGTTCGTTAAACACACTCTGATTGAACGCCTTTGTGGTGCGGGTCCAGCCAGGTCCCCACACCTCCCGGGACCTCTGCTACCTCTTCTTTTCCAACAGATTACATGAAATAACGTCAATATAGCTCCTCATACTTTGTGCTAAATAAGTCACATTTTTCTTCTTCCTTCTCCACCCTTTGACATCTTTAAGTGAGCTCTTAGGTTAAACTTATCAGGAGGCAGGGGCTGGGCCAGTGGCATAGTGGTTAAGTTCACGTGCTCCGCTTCGGCGGCCGAGGGTTCATGAGTTCGGATCCTGGGTGTGGACCTATACACCACTCATCAAGCCATGTTGTGCTGGTGTCCCACATACAAAATAAAGAAAGATTGGTATAGAGGTTAGCTCAGGGACAATCTTCCTCACCAAAAAAAAAAAAAAAAATTTATCGGGGGCAGAAGAAGCTCAGATGAGGTAGGACAGTGGCAAGAGCGAAGATCTCGCCACTCAACTCTAGGCTGTTGAGCCTTTGGGCCTTTTAACCTCTAGCTAGGGGAGCCTCCTTATATTCTTCCTCTGCCCCTCCTCCTGTGTCCTCAGGATTCTTCCCTCAGTCACTGCCAACTAGCTTTCCTTGCACAGAGAAGAGGATTAGCCCCAGATCCCACAAATGGTTCAGCATGCAGCTGGGCTCCTTCAGAGGAGGGACAGCTTACACCCCCTCCCTCTTGGAAGCTGCCAGCTATGTAAGAAGTCTGTCTACCCTGAAACGACCATGCTGTAAGGCAGCCCAAGCTGGCCACGTGGGGAAAGAAGGCCATGCTGAGGAGCACCCAGGTGCCACGCATGGGAATGAAGCCTTCTTGGACTTTCCAGCCCAGCCCAACCCAGTTGCCAGCTGAATGCATTAGAATGAGCACCCTCAGTTGACACCATCTGGAACAGAGGAACCTTCCAGATGAATCCAATCAACCCACAAAATTGTGAGAAGTAGTAATACATTTTTGTTGTGTTGTTATTAAGCTCTGAGGTGGTTTGTTACATAATAGATAAATGAAACTCTCTCTTTCTCTACAATATATATAATATGTGTTATATATAACGCTTATTTTTATTATTATTTCTGAACCATTTAAGAGGAAGGGGCAGAAATCATGACCCTAAATACTTTGGTGTGTATCTCTAATGAACCAAACATCATCTTACAAAACATACAGCTATCAAACTCAGGAAATTTAACATTGACCCAATATTATTATTCATCAGTCCCTATTAGTGTTTTGCCAGCTGTCTAAATAATGTCTCTCAGAGTAATTTTTTTTTGGTTCTGGGATCCAGTTCAGGATGACACATTGCATTTAGTGGTTGTATTAGTTATATACAGCTGCATAACAAGTTACCCCAAAATTTCATGGCTGAAAACAACAACTGTTATCATCTCACAGTGTCATTGGCTCAGGAATCTGGATGCAGCTCAGCTGGGCTCTTTGGCTCAGTGTCGCCTGAGGCTGCAATCCAGGTGTCCCAGGGCTACAATGATCTCAAGGTTCACCGGGTGGGATCCCTTCCAGGCTCATTCAGCGATGTTGGCAGAATGCAGGTCATTGCAGCCTGTTGGCCTGAGGGCCTTGGTTCCTGGCTGGCTGTTGGCCAGAGGCCTCCCTCAGTTCCTTGAAACATAGACCTCTCCACAGGACAGCTCACGAGGTGGCAACTCTCTTTGTCAGAGCAAGCGAGCTGAGAAGAGCCAGAGAGAATGCTAGCAAGACGGAAGGAAGTCACGGAAGTCAGGATCTTGTGTAACCTAAACTGCAGGGCTTTGTAATCTCAGAAGTGACACTCCATCACCTTTGCTGTAATCTGTTCATTACAAGCAAGGCACAGGTCCAGGCACACTCAAGGGGAGGGGATTACACGAGAGTGTGCACACCAGGAGGAGAGGTGTCACTGGGGACCATCTTAGAAGTCTGCCTTCCACAGTGCTCATGTCTCTTTAGTCTCTTCTAATCTAGAATGATTTCTTAGATTTTCTCTTTGTTTTTCGTGTCACTGACATTTTAAATATTACAGGCCAGCTGTTTGTAAATGTCCCTAAGTTTGGGTTTGTCTGGTGTTTCCTCATGATTAGATTCAGGTGCTACATTTTTTGGCTCAACATTGCGTCCTTTAAGAACATCGCATCAGGAGGGACATGATGTGGGTGTGCCCCATTATTAATAACCTTAACTTGGATTGCTCGTTAAAATGGAGCTCAGGCTCCCACATTCTTAACCTCTCAGCAATTCTGCCTCTGGCCTGGAAAGTTCTTTCAATTGTTCAAACAGAGTAAAAAAACTGACACCAGTTCTTTTGGCAGAGCAATGTGTGGGAAGAAGTTGAGCCTGGAAACTATTTGGGGATGAAAATTCCCAATGTCCTGGATCAGACCTTTACCTGATACCTCTCATTTGCACCCAAGACACCCTCACTGGAGGCCCAAATATTGGCTTCACGCCGGCCCGAAGCTTGGGGAAGGAATACTTTTTGCACTTCTGTTTCTTTCATTGCCGGTCCCTTCACTTGGAAGCCCTAGTCCCAGCGCTACCTTCTTTTCTGCCGGCAGAACTCCAGCTCAGCTCCCAAGCCCAGTTCTGGGGTCTTCAGCTCCGGGAACAAGGCTGCAGCATTGCACAATTCCAGGGACCAACAGTCACATCATGATCCTTGTGCCTGGCACCCCCTGGAGTTGTGTGAGCCTGTGCTCTTGTTCTGGAGACACACATCCCCTGCCCCGGCCCCCAACCGCCTCACCTCACCTAGCACATTGTATCACTAGTATTTATTTAGACATAGGTCTGTCTTCTCTAAACAGAAGGTGGGACCAAGGCTTGTTTACCTCTGTGGGCACCAGTATCCACTGTGTGCTCAGCAGGTACTGGGTGAACATAGGAATTTCTCAGTGACTACTCACACTCCCCTCTCCACCCCCCACCTCCACAGCACAGAGTCCCATTCTCTATAATCTGGTGGTGACACAGTTCTAGGTTTCAGCCTTTGTATCCCCTCAGGTGCATCACAAAATTCTGGCAACAAAATTCAAGACTCCATATGTCCAACAGGAAGGCCTCCCGTATAAGGCCAGCAGGTGCAGTTAAATGCTGCTTCTTGACAGGTTTGTGAGGCTGCAACCGAGACCCTCCCTTCTGAGAAGAGGTGATGGAGTCTGCAGGAACCCACAGTGGGGCGAAATACCTGCTCTGAAAACCAGTTGGAGAGTGGGGAGCCGAGTGTGGGGGGGGGGGTGGCAGTGCAGCCAGGGCTGCAGGAGATACAGAGGGATTCAGGGAGCTTACCTAGGAGGTGAACCAGGCTCTGAATTCTCACCAAATCTCTGGTCCCCTACAGCAGGTCACAGAACTGTTAGTGACAGAACTGAAGCACCCGGTAGGGTTTCTCTGCTAAGAGAGACACCAAAGTCTCACCTTGCAGTCCAGAGTTCTCTGCCCAGGCAGCCCTGTGAGCTTCAGCTGATCTGGACCGCGGTAATGAGCAGGGACCTCTGACTTCCCCCATCTGTGAGGACAGCCCCTGGGAAGGTCTGGGTCACATGCAGTTCTGTTTGGGTTCTCACCTATAAATGTTGAGAATGAGGAGGCAGGGCAAGTGCAGATGTTGAGGTTTCTGCTTTTTTGGATTTTCCTATTTCTCCTTTACAGGAAATGACTTATTGTGTCAAAACCCTATACTATCCCATTAAATGCCAGGACCACTGTCTTAGAGAGGCCTGAATTAGCTCACGCCGCTAAGCGTTGGGAAGACTCAGAAGAACACCTTGTCAGCCAGAATCCAGGCCTGTGAGGCGCGGGCATCACCAGGATTCGGGCAAGTAACAGGGAGCCTCGATGTGTGTTCCGGTTCCCGCTCTTTACCACGCTCCTGGTGAAGCTAGCCTTGTACCTCCGGGCCGGCGCTCCCCAGCTGGGCGCTGC
The DNA here is from genome assembly GCF_041296235.1 of Equus asinus. NCBI lineage: Eukaryota > Metazoa > Chordata > Mammalia > Perissodactyla > Equidae > Equus > Equus asinus. The sequence goes on from NC_091791.1 coordinate 60,588,424, forward strand.
CCCACGAGCGGGAGGCCACCGGGTCACTCGTCCGGCAGCCGCCCCCGCCCCCTCCAGGTGCCAGCTGCCCGGGAGGGTCGGAAGATAATGCGAAGCGGCTCCGGCTGGCCCGCACCGACCCTACTTCCTTCTCGTTCTCGAGTCTCACATTGGGCAGCCTGGACTGGCGGCGCGAGAAGGCACAGAAGGGCGAGTGGGCGACCTGTGACCGCCCAGGGAGGGGATGCTGTGGTCTTTGGAAGCCGGAGAACCATCATTTGGACCCCTCCTGCCCAGCCCCGAGGCGGGGGCGGGCAGATCCTCCCCAGGGCAGAGATGGCTAAGAGCCCGGGCAGCCAGAGTCTCCCTGGGGAGTGACAGGACGGGAGGCTGGTTAAGGCTTGGTGAGGATCTTTACGCTACCTTTCCCCCAACCTACCCACCCAGGAGCCGGGAGCTCCTCCCAGCCTCTCTGGAGAATCCGAGTGGCCCCGAGTCCCCAGGGAGGGGCGGGCCGAGGTGCAGAGCCTGGAACAAAGGCCCACAGAGGGGTCCTGGAGAGCGCGGCTCCCCGGGGGCGGGGAGGGCCCTCTCCCCCTCCCCCTCAGCTCCTCCCTCTCCTCCCCTTCTCGCACGCAGAGGCTGGGCCGGCGCGCAGCCCGAGCTGCGCCAACTTCGCCAACGGTTCCCAAGTTGCTGGGCGCGCCGGGGTGGGAGCCGGGTGGGGTGAGGAAGAAGAGGAGGAGGAGGGCTCCCCAGGCGCCTTGGACGCTGTTCAGAAACCCGCCGCTGCTGCGGGCCGTTCCCCGGCTCGGCCCGAGCCGGGAGGGCGCCAGACAGGACCGCTCGCTCGCTCGCTCGCCGCGCCGGACGGCGCCCGCCTGGCGCCTCTTCCCTCCCGGCGTGCGAACCGGCCGGGCCGCGCCTCCCTCCTTCGTCCTCTCCCGCGGCCGCCCCCTGGAGGGCGCGGAGCGCGGGCAGCGAGGGAGCCGGAGCCCCGGAGCCGCTTCTGCCGGGTTCTGCCGAGAGGAGGGCAAAGTTGCGAGCGGATGCTGGCGGCGCCGGACTCCAGCCGCGGAGAGTCGGATCCGCCCCCGCCGGAGGAGCCTCGGCGGCCGGGGTGAGTGGGGCGCCAGCGTCCCGGAACCGCCTCCGGGGCCTGGGGGAGGCCGCGCAGCCGTGCGCCCCCCACCTTCCCCGTCCGGACGCGCGCGCCAAACTTTGGAGGAAGAGGGGCCGAAACCGAGGGTTGGAGAGGGAGTTCCCGGCTCGGGGAAAACTCCACAACCCCCAGACTTACTGCACCCAGATTCACAACTGCCGGGTACACGCGGTTCATCACTCGAGCCACAGACACACCACGCACACGCCACACCGACCAGGCACACGCCGCAGACCGAAATTTACAGTCCCGGGAGCGCGGAGTTTGGGAGCTTTAGACCAAGGTTGTCCTCCTGCCCTCCAATAAACCCACGGTCTTTGTCTGATGCCCCCGCAACCCCCCAGTGAGGAGCCCCCAAAGCGCGACGGGCAAGGGAGGGGCTGCCTTGTCTTTGGAAAGTCGTGGCCCGGATCCCGGGGCCGAAGAGTGGGGAGGGGAAAGCAGACGTTGCAGTCGGTTCTCAGGGTTCATCAGGAGCGAGTTGGTGTGGAAACTCGGTGTCTGGCTGATGTGTCTGGGTGTGCGCAGCCCTTCCGGAGGCGAGGCCGGGAGCAGGGGAGGGAGTGATTCGTAAACTCAGACCGGCGAGCCGGGGTCTGTGAGCAGAGTGGAAAAGGCTGGCAGGCCGCTGCTGTGCTGGACAGCTGGGTGTTGGCAGTGACAGGGCCTGCGAGGGAGGCACAGACCCTACCCCCCAGTCGATGTGCTTCCTCAGAGGGACTTCCAGGGAGACGGGCTGAGGAGATGCAGCCCTGAGTGTGTATGTGTAAGAAACCAGCGCGGTCCTGACGCCTTATTTATTTTCCTTGCACCTGAAGTTGTGTTTGCTTTCGGATGCCCTGGTATCCTGGGGCCAAGGATGTGTCAAGGATTGTCCTGGACCTAGCACAGTGCCTGGCACATGGCGGGCACTCAACAAATAGTTGTTTGCTGAGTAATAACACCAATAATTAATATTCTGTAAGGACACACTGTGCGCCAAGCCTGGTGGGCCTCAGCCGGATTGGAATTGGTCTTCCTGCAGAGGAGGGGACCCTGAGTGGCTCCAGGGAGCCCTGCCTGATCGGTTTGGAGAAGTGACCCAAGCAGCATGTTCCCCTGTGCCCTGTGGGCTGGCACCAGTGACTTGAGTCTCATCGTTGGCCTCTGCTCCCCTAAGAGGGGCAGCACGAAAGTCCATTTCTGCATCTAGCTAAGCTGGGCGTGGTGTGGGGTGTTTCCTCCTGGCTCCTGTGGTCCTGGCTGGAGATGAGTCTCAGGAAGAGTCTAGGGGCTGTGTCCTCCAGCAGGGACTTGGCTCCGTGGTGGCAGCAGGTGGAGGGGCAGTCACAGCCCCGATGCTGAGCATCGGGTGGGTGTCTCTGTGCCAGCTGGCATGAGCTTCCCAAGAAGCAGGAACGTCACATGTTCCCGGACGGGAAGTGCAGGCAGTCTTAGGAATGGTTGCCTCCTGGCATGGGATTGAGAGTGTGCAGGGACGTGGGGGCCACCTGCCATACAATCGCAAAGAAATGTGTCATTCCCCACCCTTGCCCCTTTGTGACTAGGTTCAGTGTGCATTTCAAGCTTCTAAATGGCCTTAATGCTGAAGTTAGCAAAGTACATGGGCAGCACCCAGAACTGTGGCCCCAGGTGGGAGAGGGAGCGATCTGGGCTTGGCCACCCCCAATTTCAGGTAGAATGCTGTAGCCAGTCTCTTCCCAATATCACCTTTCCACCTTAATAATGTCTTCTGTGAGTCAAGAGCTCTACATACATTATCTCGTTAAGCCCTTACATCCCTATGAGTTTAACATTTTATCACCATTTTACAGATTAGGAAACTGAGGTTCAGGAAATTTAAGTGACTTATTTGAGGTCACCCAGCTGGTGAGGGACAAAGCCAGGATCTGAACCTGGACAGTCTGACTCTGGAGCCCGTGCTGTCTCCACCATGCCAGGCTGTCTCTAAGGTCCCTACTTGTTCTCCACAGCAGCAGGGAAGTGACACTGCTGCCCTTCTCGCATCGCCCTGGGCCTCTGACTGCAGTCCTCTTTTTCCACACACTCCGCTCAGCCTGGGCCTGAGTGTGGGCCACAGGAGTCAATGCCTGGGGCACCAGGCTGCCAGAGCTTCCCTGCCCATCTGGAGTCAGGGAACAGTGGTGGATTGGGAGTGACTGGAGGGAGATGTTGCAGTGATTCCAGGAGAGAGGACTCTCTGCTCGTCTGAGAAGTGGAGACAAAGCTACCTCTTGTGAACCCAGATTCACAAGTTTGGGTTTGGGAGAAATTGCCAGATAAACATTCTCAAATGGATCCCTGTATTCCACCCGGCTCACCTGGTCCCTAGCTTACGCATTCTCACACATGCCCCATAGAGGGACAGTGGTTATCATCCCCACTTTACGGATGAGGAAATGAGGCTCAGAGAGGTGCAGTGGATGCGCAAGGTCAGGAAGCCAAGGAACTGCCAGCCATGCTGCCTTCAGAACACCCCTGCAGGCACTTTGGGGCAGGCGAGTGTTCAGTCTGGTTGGTATTCTGTGCTCCCCCAAGGGCTGAGAGGTGTTACCCCTGTTGGGGTAGGGTCTTCACTGCTCTGCCCACCCCCCTCTCTGCCCTAAGAGCCTCTGACATAGGTGTCCATAGTATAGGAAAAGCTGGCAACCTTAAAAGGAAGCAAGGAGCAGAGGATGAGCACTGCCGGGCCAGCGCCTGTCCACCTCCCACAGGAGGCCCACCTTGGTGGGTTCTGAGAGCCTTCACAGTGCTGAGCTGCAAAGATATTGCAGCCCTCTCCCCCATACTGTGGAGTGGACTTGCTGTCCAGGATGGAAGTTGGGAGACTGGGTGTGGGGAGAAGCTGCCTATCCCTGCCCGAGAGACGGGGACGGTTTGTCCTTTCCCCCTGGCTCTGTCCCAGTGTCTGACACGTGTGGGTACTTGGGGACGTTGTCAGATGATGGGTGAAGTCCAGGGAGGGGCTGTGAGTGCCTCTTCTGAGAAGTGGTAACACAGGGGAGCCAAGGGAATCTTAGCCGGGAGGAGCCACCCAGAGAGGTCTCTGCCCTTAGTGGAGTCACGCAGGAGGAAAGGAAAACAGCTCTCATTTTCATTCGTTAAACAGAAATGCTTGTCACCTTTTCTTCTCTGATGCCTGAACAGGTGACAGAATGCTGCTCATCCTGCCCTGAGTGCATGCATTCCACAGCTGGGCTTTGGGCTGCTTGGCAGGCTGGACAGTTTGTGCTGTGCTTGAAGGCAGACACATGCAGCCTTGGTCTCCACTGCCCCGAATCTGGCGGGCAGCTCCTGCACTCCCCTGCCCACTCCCCCCCCCCCCCACTCCCCTGCCAGCATGGAGGGAGGGGGCAGGCCATGAGAGCCCCTGAGCACCAGTGCCTTCATGTCCCTGCTTCTATGCTGCTCCCCTCCACAGCCCCCACCCCACAGATGGCTGTGTGCTGAGGGGCTGTGAGTTTCTCGGGACCCTGGGAAATTGATCATTGGGGTTCCGGAGGACTCTCTGAAAAGGACTTGGAGGAAAAGTGTGGAAAATAAATAAGCCAGCTCCCAGCTCAGTCTCTCCTGAATGCCGCAAGTAAACAGCCCTCTCTGAGGAGGCCGGCCTGGGAAGCTCGGTTTGGCCTCCCATGGTTACACCTGGCTCACTGGCTGCCTTCACTAGCTCCCTCCTTCCTGCCCTCTCTGTCCAGCCCTCCTCCTTGACTTTGGAACCTCAAAACTCAGGGAACACAGCCACTGCTGGCCTGTTCTTGTGCTGTGGGACAGATGCTGGCAGCTGGGGACAGGAGGAGCATGTGGGAGAAAAGACTGCACGCAGGGGACAGCAGCTCAGGCCCATTCCCGCTGCGTCTGAGTAAGTCTCCCAGCCTCGGCCCTGCTCAGGGAGGCAGAGGGTGGCCTCTCATTGGTGAATTTGACTTTGATAACGGAGAATGGTGGGGCTTTTCCCAGTTTTGTGGTGTCTGAGGAAGCTTTGTGTCTTAAAGATCGGTTTTGGGGCCGGCCCAGTGGCGCAGTGGTTGAGTTTGCACGTTCTGCTTGTCGGTGGCCTGGGGTTCGCCGGTTCAGATCTCGGGTCCGCTTGGCACTGCTTGGCAAGCCATGCTGTGGTAGGTGTCCCACATATAAAGTAGAGGAAGATGGGCATGGATGTTAGCTCAGGGCCAGTCTTCCTCAGCAAAAAGAGGAGGATTGGCAGCAGTTAGCTCATGACTAATCTTCCTCAAAAAAAAAAAAGATCGCCTTAGAGTGGATGGCCCAAGGCTAATTTTCCCCTGTTGTGTCCCCCTGAGGGACTCACATGTGAAGAAACCCTCAAAAAGCATGCAGTTATGTGGTAGGGCTTCCCGCACTAACGAGAATGGCCGGTTCTTTGCTTCTGACCGGAGTCACACCAGCTTAGGGTGCTGGTGGCGTAAGTTCTCACTGACCAGTGGTCTCCGGAAGCTCCAGCACTGCTGTAAGTTACTGTGTCTGTGGGGTAGGAAGCAGATTCGTGATAACTTAATAACTTCAATTTATTCCGTTGACCCCCTCTAAAACCCAGCCCCCAGTGAGGAGGGAAGAACCAGGGCCCTAGGGTGGAGGCAGTTCCTTAGCAGGGTTGGCAGCCGAGGGCCCCATCTCAGACCCGGGGAGTGGCTGAGGGGCCTTCCCATTGTATGTGGCTGTGCTGTGCCGAGCTGGGCCGGCAGACCCCGCCTCTGGGATCTGGGGGCAGGCACTGCCAGAAGGCTCTGGGTCCTGCCTCCGGGTGAGGAGCCCCTTTGTCCTGTGCTGCCAGACTGCTGGGGGGGAACTTGGAGGGGTGCGCCCACCAGCTTGCAGCCTTGGTGGGAGGGAGACTACACACCAACATACTTACAGACCGTCACACACATTGTCCTGGGCCAAAATACACACGCTCATGCCCCCTCAAATACTTCAATAAACAGCCGGACACGTTACACACCAAAACAATGTTTGTAGGCACAAGTGCATGCACACATACACAGATACACAAACACTGGGACACAGTCATTACAAAAGGCAAACTACGTAATGGCTAAGAGACGTATGCTAAGGCCAGAGTGCCCGCGGTACTGCCTGGTAGCTATGTGGCTTTGGGCATGTTACTTAACCTCTCTGGGCCTTAGTTTTCTAATCGGTAAGAGGGATGGTAATAGATCAGAGGTAATTGGGCTGTAAATGAATTAACATGTGTGAGGAGTTTAGAAACGTGCCCATAGGTAGTGGGAGCTAGGTATGTGTTATAAATGTCATCTACCACATACTCTCTACCCCAGATATTCAGATCCAGGTGCACAAGACTTCTCAGAGAGGTACCCACAAATTTGTCAGCGAATGGGATCCATCACTTTGTCCTTTCTGAGCCCTAGTTCTCAGGATGTGTGGCATTCGCTGTACTAGACTCGAATTAGAATTTACTAGAAAGGGCGTTTCATCTCCCCTCAGGAAGCTCATTATTTTAGAACAACGTGGGCACTAACTCCCCCATAGAAGGAGGTAGTTCCTTTAGTACCAGGGGTTTTCGCAGGAGGTTCCATGGAGCCCCAGAGTTCGGCGGGCCTGATGGGAGGGGGCCTCCAGGCCTCTCCCCCACTTGTCTGTTCCACACATCAGGCTTCTGAGGAGTGTTCTGGCTCCTGCGAAGGCTCCCCAGCTCGGACGTGTGGAAGCCCCCTGTCCAGGGCGACCCGCGTTCCGCCCTGTGTGCGCACCCTGTCCACACCCACCCCGCCCCCGACACGGCACCCTGAGATTCAGCCGGGCCTCTCCCGCACTCTTCCCCGCTTCCCTCTTCCCCCTTCCTCTCCAGCTGCGTCACCATCTGCGGGATTCTGGAAAGTGCTAACTGTCTGAGCCAAGGCAGGGCTATCTGAGGAAATATTTTGACAACAAAGCGGGCCGCCCCCGCCGAGGCTGCGCCGATTCCGGCAGGGATCTCGCGGCCGGGTTAGGACGGACCCTAGGGCCCAGGTGGAGGCCTAGAGGCCGAGGCAGGAAGGGAGGTCGTGCTGGGGGAGTGGGGGGACAAAGAACCCAAACACTCCTGACCACAAAGCTCAGGCACCAGTCTTTTCTTCTGAAAGACGCTGGTTTTCTTTCGCTTTTCCTCCTCGGGCGTCGGCGGGAGCCCAGGCCTTGGCGCAGTGCTGGCCCTGCCCGGCCGGCGCCCTCGTGGGAAGCCTGGGGCTGGAACAGCGTCCTCGGCCCTGAACAGTCACTGGCCAGTCGGCGACCAGAAGCAACAGGCGGAGCAAGGCCGTATCTCAGAGCTATGAGGGTGAGGCCCGCCGAGCCCGCAGTCTGCCTCAAGTCAGCGCTCCTGGCCCCGCGTGACACCTGCCTGTGTGTCTGTCCTGCTGCAGCTGCAGCCCGCGAGGACGGCGGCACACAGGCACAGTCACTTCATAACCTTGACCGGTGTGTGCCACTGGGTTCTGGCGGCGAAGCTCTGGGGAGGCTGGCTTCCGGGGTAGCCCCAGCCCCTGCGCCCACTGCAAGTGGCAGGCTGACCTGCGCGGGGCACCCCTGGTGGTGCCACAGCCTCTTTCGCAGGGCTGGCCGACTGCTGACTGCTGCCCTCCCTTGGCAACGCCTGGACCTCAGGGAGTGTGTAGACAGCCGTGGGAGGGGTTTGAATTAGCAAGGAGAACTCTTAGCAAGGAGGAACTGGCAGATCCGGCCTCTGTCTCCCCGATGGTTGTTTCAACAAGACTGAAACCCCACCCTGGAGCAAGCGCCGAGCTGCTGGGGCTGCTGACCGGCTTCCCGGGGCCTGTGATCTTCCATGAATGTTCCCGCTGCCTCTTCTTTCATCAGCCCTCACCTGGTGCTTGAGGTTCCAAGTTCCAAACTGCCCTCCTTTCCCAGACGCATGTGTCCTGCTCTCTGTCGCCTTTCCGGCTGCCCAGAGCACTGTGTCCTTCCTTCTTCTCTTGTGGCCAGCTCCCATTCATCCTCAACCTCAGCTTGGATGTCACCTTCTGGAAGTCCAGTCAGTGGCCCTCCCTATGGCTACCTGCACGTTCCCGTCCCCACACTTACCCTGCTTAGCCACTGCTGGTTTCATGGCCTGTGGTCTCCACTGGGTAGTGACTCTGCAAGGCAGGACAGCATCTGCCTTGTTCACCTCTGCATCCCCAGTGCTTAGCACAGCCCCAGGCACGCAATGAGTGCCCACACCTGATTGTGGAACCATGAGTGACAGATGTGACACAGGGCCCCGGGAGGAAGGAGGCATGGATCTGCCCCTCCAGGAGCTGCTGGCTGGGGAGATGCAACCGTGCCCACCCTCCCAGCTAGGATGTCCTGTTAGGGAGTGATCTGTGTCTGGGCAGAGGTAGGGGGAGTCATGGTGAGTGGGAGGGGGCAGCCGATGTGGACCAGAGGCCTTGTATGGGCCAGGGAGGGAGTGGGAGAGTGGGACCTCTTGCCGTCAGTACCCTGCGGGTGCTGGGCTGGGATCCTGAGGATGGGCCTGAAACCCTCTGAGAGGTCACCTTGAATTAGGTGGCTGGTGGATGGCTGCACGTGGGCCCCACAGCTCAACCTCACCAGCAAGTGGTTCTCAGTCCTTTCCCCTTGGTGGATGGACATCCGTTCAGCCTCTACAGGGTTCAGCCCCAGCCCCCAGGCAGTGGAGACCCCCAGTGGCTGAGTCCCTTCCCCTGAGCAGAGAGAAGGAAGCCCATCTGGCAGGCGGCCTTCCTGGGGGCAGTTCAGCTGCAGCCCTCAAGCTTTCCACGCAGAAGCTGTGGGGCCCTGAGAGCTGAATTCTCCTCCACACCACCCGGGGAGCGCATCTGAGGGAGCTCCGGCCAGGGCAGCACTGTCATGCTGCTCATGCTGATGCAGCGCGAGGTGGGCTGGGGACAGCAGAAGGTGCCTCCAGGCTGGAAAACGAGAGGAGACTTGGTCACAATTAACCACCTTCAGGTCCAACTAGATGAGCCCACAAAGGTGGCTTCATGGAGGAGGTGGGCATTTCAGTGCAAGAAGGGAACCTGGGCAGATGCCCAGGGATGGGAGAGTTCAGATTGAATGCAGAGGATGGTGAGGAGTCCAGCTGGACTGAACTGTAATTTGTAGGATGTAAGAAGAGAGAGAAAGATATGAGGCAGGATGGAGTCCTGGTTGCATATGCAGGCTCCAGAGTCAGGCTGCCTGTGTGGGAAACCCAGCTCCCCACTTACTGGCTGTGTGATCGTGGCCAAGTTGCTTAACCTCTCTGTGCCTCAGTTTTCTCATCTGTAAAATGGAGATACTAATAGTACCCCCCCACTTGGGGGTGATATGAGAATAAAATGTGTCTCTGTACAAGTGCCTGGCACACAGTGATCATCAGGAAGAGTGAGCTATTATCCTTTTCTAAAAAAAATTCTGCTAGAAAAGTAAATTGAGGTCAGACAGACCATAGAGGCCCTTGAATGTCATACTTTCCATTGGCTACGCACCTGCTCTGTGCCAAGTACTTTACAGACATTCTCACAAAGCCCCGTACAACTCAGCAATGTTGTTAATGATGTCTGCATTTTACAGGTGAGGAAACTGAGGCTCAGAGAGGCAGAGTAACCCGTCCAAGGTCACTCAGCCAGGAGGAGTCAGAGGCAGTCGTGAAACCCAGTTATGTCTGGCACTTAGGTCTCCCCTCAACGTGGAGAGTGGAGAGAGAGGGCGGAGGCAGCATGGGCCGGTGCCCTGGGCTGGGGTTGCCGCCAGGAGCAGAGCGTAGATGCTGTAGCCGTGGGCCCCTGGGCAGGGAGGCCAGGACAAGTGCAGGCAAGCCGGAGGCGAGGGGATGAGGAGGCCGTGAGGCACAGCACACAGCTCGCGGTTCACGGCCCAGGGCGAGCCATGGAGTCAGTGTGGGAAAACCTGACCCTGCTGAGTCTCGCTGCTGCTGCCCACCTGCTGGGCTGCCCTTCACGGGCCTCCTGGTGACCTCCTGCCCAAAGTCCTTCCAGGGGACCCTCATACCCCAAGTAGCAGGGGCAGGGCGGCTCCCCAGCTTCCTGTCCTGGATTCCCCTCCCCAACTGCTGTCCTCACCTGACCACCCCTCCCCTCCCTGCCTGGGCCCCTGCCCCACCCCCACTCATAAACTCAGCTGAGGCAGGAGCTTCAGGGCAGGAGCCGTGATGGGCACGAAGAGCTCTGGGAAGGGCCTCTGGTTGGAAATCTGAGGAGGGGCAGCTCAGGAGCCTGTGCTGAGTGTTAGAGTTGCTTTTCCTTTGAGAATGGTGCCTGCTATTCTGTTGGAATCAGTTGAAAAAAGTAAAGTCTGGTTGAGCTGTGTGCCCAGCACTGTGCCAGGTCCCAGACGCCTTTGCCTTCCTGGATGGCATAGTTGAGTATCTGAGAGCTCTTTATGTACTAGACATCCTCAGACTGAGTGATTTATTTGCATTAGTCTAATTGCATGAGGTTGCCCCACTTTACAGATGCCAACACTGAGGCCCAGAGAGGTTAGGTGACATGTCTAAGGTCACACAGCCAGAATTCAAACCCTCGGTGGTCCAACTCCAGATGTGCCAATGCTCTTAGCCATTCCACCATCCAGCCACAAATGAAGCCACCAGAGAATCATAGGAGGTGGGGTGTACTGAACCTGTGCTGCCAGATGGTGCAGTACAGCCAGGAAGTGCCCGGAGAGTTTTCGTCTGAGTGCAGGTCACTCCCCAGAGCTTGAAGATTGTGGGTTACGAGGTGGCAGAGAGTGCCCAGCTTCCTTGGCCACGCAAACCCTGCTGACGTGGCCATTTGGGGTGAGACTCTGCCCTCTGGAGGGAGCATGGGGGCACAGGGGGCGCCTGTCCTGTTTTTGGTGGACCCCACCTGGAAAAGGAGTGTGAGGCAAGCGAGAGGCCGAGTGCCAGCGTCCTCAGCTCAGGCTGTGGGCGCAGGATGCCAGCTGCTGCAGCTGCACCCAGACTCCCGGGCTGCCCAGCTGCAGCAGCTGGAGAGAGGGGCCAGGGGCTGGCCCTGCGAGCGGCCCCTCCACCCTCGCCACAGCCTCTCAGGGGAGGCCAGCCTAGCCCCATTTTCCAGGCGAGGACGCTGAGACTTAGAGAGGTTTCTGGCTCGCCTGAACTTGTCGGAAAGGGGAGGAACGAAGTCTTCTTTCTGCAGGGAGAGCCGCAAGGAGGGAGGGGTTATGCGGCCTCCGCACCGAGCGTGGGGCTGGCTTTGCTCTCAGGCCTGCGTTTCTGATTCACTCTGCAGGCGCCGGGGCTGTGCTGCAGGGTGAAGGACCCTGGGAGTGAGAGGACAGCTCTGGTTCCTCTTGGGCCGTGAGCCACGGTTTCCTGGGAGCACTTTTGAAGCCACAGGGGCTTACCCTGGAGTGCTGGGGGTGGGGCAGGTTCCTCCTCTGCCCTAGTGCCAGCCTCACCCGGTCCTAGCAGTGTTGTCCATGAAAGGGCCTGGAGATAAAGGGTCTCCACGAGAGGCCTGGCCTCGGGGATTACCCAGCGTGTGACATGTTGCCTTGCTCTCAGTGGACAGGTACCAGACTCCCAGAGGTCTGTGGGGTCTGCAGCCTTCAGGGGTCCCTCATCCCCTTTAATGCCCAAGTCCCGTGTGATTGGCACCGCTCCAGCTGCCCTCCCCGAGGACGCCCTGGACACCCCAGGATTCCACAATCTGCAGTACAGGGCAGCTCCTCCTGACGCAGCCCCTGCTCCTCTCAGGCTTCCGGGGGCCACTGCCCTCCTCCTCAGTCGTTTCTGGAGTCCTCGCTTTTCTTGCAGAGCTTGTAGACTGTGAAGCTCAGTGGCAGGGGGGCCTCGCTTCTTGTTGCCCCAAATCTTCCTTTCTGGGTTTGCTTCTGCTTCAATTCAAAGGCCTGTTAAAATGACTTTTCCAAAATGACAGTGTCTCACCTCAAAAGAACTTTGCCTCTACTTCCACGGGTGGAAAACTGGTAGCTGCTTTTATTGTTTTTTAGTTTGATTAAATTTTATAAAGTAAGCAATACATGGGGCCAGCCTCATGGCCTAGTGGTTGAGTTTGGCACACTCCTCTTTGGCGGCCCAGTTCACTTCCCAGGTGCACGGACCTGTACCACTTGTTGGCAACCATACTGTGGCGGTGACCCACATAAAAGATAGAGGAAGATTGGCATGGATGTTAGCTCAGAGCCAGTTTTCCTCAAGCAAAAAGAGAAAGATTGGCACAGTTGTTAGCTCAGAGCCAGTCTTCCTCAGGAGAAAAAGAAAAAGCACATGCCCATGGTCAAAAAGTGGAAGGATACAGAGGATATATGGGGAAATCTCTTCCCATGCCTGCCCGTGGCATCCAGGTCTCTCCCAAAGGCAGCCCGTGCTATCAGTTTCTTGTGTGTGAACTGCTCTTAAATCGTCCAGTTTTAACAATTAAAAGAGTAATTATTGGGCTTCCTGTTCCACCACTGGTCAAACTGAGGCACAACCTAGAAAATAGCAGCCTGGGAAATAGCAGGGGGCCTGCAGAGCCCCACTCTGCCCCGAGCTCTGCCCGGATGTTAGTGTGATACTGCCTGTCATGCTAAGCAATTGCTCCCTCAAGACTGCGGTGGCTGCCACACCCCAGCCCCATCCCTCAGCATCACCTTTGACTCCACCCACACGACACTAAGGAGGCCTCCACCTCCCTTGTCCCCTGCAGCCCCAGCATGGCCCCTCAGGGTTCACCCTGCCCTCCCAGCCACCCCTTCTCCATCTTCCCCTCTCGTCTGGCTGGGCAGGGGCCTGCAGCGGAGGCCTGTGGGGTCAGGGCCTGGTGGTGGTGATCTGACCAGACCAGGCTGCCTCTTGGCCAGGCTGCGTGTCCAGAGTCCCCTTGGTGTGGGGCTCACACAGGCATGGGCCACCCTTCTCCGCTCACAGCCCGAATGTGATCAGAGGCCTCCCCTGTGCCCCGCTCCTCCCCTTCTTCCCTTCCCAGCCTCTCCCTTGCCCTCCTCCCCTCCCCTCCCTCCCTCCCTCCCTCCCTCACTCCCTGCATCCTTGCCTCCTTCCTTCCTTATTTCCTTAGATATTTATTTGGTGCTGTACAGCAAATGTTAAGTCTAATTCAAAATGGAAAGTGATAAGAATGGCATGAGGTAGAGAAATAAATAGTGCCAGGAGAGCAATGTGCCTGAGATTTGACGTCAGCAGACCCAGCCCTTCAAGTCCTGGCCTCGCACCTCCAGCTGGGTGACCTTGGGCAGGTCACTTAGCTTCTCAGAACCTCCCCTTCTCATCTGGATGGCGAAGGAGAGAGGGCAGTGGTAAGGATCCAGGCTGTTCACAGGGCTGGCGTGGGAACCGGGAGTCACGAAAGAGCTTTCTAAGGAGGAGAGAGAGGTGTTTGTGTAGGGGGTTGGAGGGGACAGTGCTTTTCCTCTGGGGGATAGATTATGGCTGTGGGGGCTGAATCAGGAGGGCTCTAGGGACATAGGGGTTTGGGCCCAGCCTTAGGGGACAGGGAGAATTTGGTGGGGCACGGGTGGTGGGCCTGGTGGCCCGGCCCTGGCTGATGGCTGCCTGCCCTCCCTTGGGAATGCCTTCCCTTTCCTCTCTTTCCACACGGAGATGGACCTCGGCTTTGTATTTTTTTTGAGTTACGACTTTATTGTTTTTCTAATAATGTTAGATGCTTGGTGTGCAAAATTCAAGTAAAATGGACAAAAACAGAGAAGGAAGCAACAAATCACCTCTCAGTCCCATCCCCACCGGTTCGTGCTTTGGTCCACACACTTCTCCAGGCGTATGCACGCAGACGAGGGGCAGCAGAGGGACAGGAAGTCTTATAAACGTGGGGAAAATGCACAGTTTTATTTAGCTTCAGGCCAGCGTTGTAGAGGCTGTCTGCCCCGAAGCAGCCCCTCTCATCTGTTCACGGCCTGCGTGAGTGCACCGTGTGGGTAAGTCTCACGCCGTGATCCTTGCAGCCTCCCAGCTCAGACAAATTGCAAAAGGGGAGCTGGTTGAAATTAGTACATTCCAGCCCTAGAACAGTGGCTTTCAGTCTTTTTAGACCAAAACCTCAGACAGAGACACACACATTACTGAAACAAAAGTCTTATGAAATCCATATGTATTCTTATGACACATGGTGCTCTGTGATATTTTCTATTCTATACAATTCTGTTCTATTCTATTAAAAAAAAAAAGGTGGTCTGCCCTACCAAATTGATTGCACAGCCTGAAAATGTTGCTCTAGAACAGCGATTTTTGAACTTCAGCGTGCATCCAGACTCACCTGCAAACCTTGTTGAAACGGCCTGCTGTGCCTGCCCTTAGGGATGCCGATTGAGGTCCAGGGAGGGGCCCGGGGATGTGCTTTCCACCAAGTTCCCAGGGCCTGCGGCGGCTGCTGCTAGTCCAGAACCCCACTCTGAGATCCCACTCTCCTAGAATATTTTTTAAGGCAATGTACTCCTTTGGCAGAGACTACCAAAGGATCTGCTTTATTCAACAGATGAGAATGGCTGATGGCTAACACAAGAATTGTGAGTCTCCGACATTTTTGAGGATGCTGGTCAGGTCCTGTCTGAAATGTAGTTCACGCTATTAATATCAAGTGCTGAATGCAGAAAAGGTCTGTAAGCAAAGGGACATTTATGCCCAGCCCTGGTTGAATTACCTGCCTCTTAAATCCCAAGCCTGCAGAACATAAAACCCTCCCAGTGCTTTTGAAAACACTGTTCTTCTGTCGGCAATGAAAGGAGCCATTTACCATGTGGATTTCACCTTTCTGTTTTTTTAAAGGGAAGAAAGCAGGTCAAGCATGACCACCCCATGGGGAAAGCTGTGCCTCTGGCTCTGGTTGGGGTCTAGTGGGTTTCACTGGCCGTCCCTGGATTTCCAGCTTTAACTACGGCCTCTTCTGGCGTTGCAGCTGAGTGGCCACATCAGCACCCCAGCTTTCCAGCCTGCTGACTTCTGAGACTGGCCTATGTTCCAAGCTGCCTCTGCTCCTCCAGCCAGGGAACTCTCAGCCTCTACCCTAAGTCCTCCCCCTGCGTAGCCTTGGGGCCTCCTCCCAGCCCCACAGTCCTCCCGAAGCCAGCCCTCAGCTGGGAGCAGCCTCGGGAGGGAGGGAAGTGTTAACTGGGCACAGAGCCCCTCTGTTCCGTTAACAATGGCCCGTTGATGGCTGGATTCTGCCCGGGGCGCCCCCCTTGACTGGCCTTTGGGGAGGAGGAAGGACTCCAGGCCCCCAGTCAGCCATTTTTTGGTGTGAGGTTGATCTGGAGGCCTCGGCCTCTGTCTGCCCACAGAACCTCATTCTTCAGGCCCTGATGCAGCAGTGACAAACCGTCTCACCCCTCCTACCCCAGCCCAGGGGCAGTGTGGGCCCCAGAAGTGACTCATTTCAGTCTTATTCAACAAACATCCATTGACCAGTTCCTGGGCACTGAGGTTTGGTGCTAAGAAGCTGTGGGGAATAAGAATAACTGCTAACATGAACTGAGTGCTTATTATAGCCAACCCCACCCCTGCTGCCCCGAGTCCTAGGGAGCTTATAAAAACTCCACTGCACAGCCTGCCCACATCCCAAGTCTTCAGCAGGGATCCCGGCACTGATAATTTGTAAAAGCTCCCAGAGTGATTCTCATGCCCAGATGGATTATGCATGGCAGGCCTCCTGTTGGGTAAACACTGTGCTAAGCGTTTAACATATCATGTCCCATTTCATGAGGTAGGTGTTTGTGGAAGGCTTAGTAATGGCCCTGCAAAGATGTCCCCTATGAGTCCCCTGCACCTGTGGATATGGCAACTCACATGGAAAAGTGTGATTAAGTTAGGGCTTTTGAAATAGGGAGATTACCCTGGACTATCCAGTGGGCCCACTGAGTCATAAGGGTTCTTATAAAAGGGAGATTTGACTACAGAAGAAGAGGTCAGAGTGATGCATCAAGAAAAAGACTCAACCAGCAGTTGCTGGCTTTGAAGATGGAGGAAGGGGCCCTGAGCCATGGAAAGCAGGCAGTCTCTGGAAGCTGGGACAGGCAGGGAACCGGATTCTCCCTTACAGCCTCTAGAAGGAACGCAGGCCTGTTCACACCTTGATTTTAGGCCAGCGAAACTGGTCTTGGCCTTCTGACGTTCAGAACTATGAGATAATAAATGTGTGTTGTTTTAAGCCACGGAGTTTGTGGTAATATGTTACAGCAGCCTTAGGAAACTAATACAAGGCTATTACTAATCCTGTTTTACAGATGAGGCACAGAGAGGTGAGGCAGTCACCTGGGGTCACACAGCTAGTGGTGGTAGGACTGAGGGAAGAAATCAGGTGTGTTGGACCCCTTAATCAGTACTCTCTCCGCCTTGCCGCACTGCCCCTCTTGCAGCCAGACAGCATGGGTTCAAATCACATCTCTGCCACGTTCTGCCCTTCTGCTCTTTGCTAGTGGTAGAGCCCATTTGGCCAGGAGGGGGTGGGTGTCAGGAGAAGGGTGGGGAGACCAATTGGAAAGCCAGGGTGGGCCAGATTGGCTCTAGGTGGAACACTATGTGGAAGAGTTTGAACTTGATTCTGGAGGAATGGAGCCCACAGGGCGCCATCTCTGCTCCTTTGCTGATTTCACGGTGCTGTCTCCTAGGCCCACTCAGTCTCTGAGATCTGGCCCCCTGCAGCCGCCCAGCTCCTGTTCAGAACCGCAGGGTTGGGACCAGGAACAGCATTCTGCTCACTGTCACCTGCAGCCAGCGACAGCTGTTCATCTGGGACAGCCAGCGGACTCCCATTTCCCGGGAGGCCGGCAACATGTTGCCTTGTGCCTCCAAAGCATGTTTCTCCCAAGACTCTCCAAGAACCTTGTTTTGGGGGCCATGGGTGTTCCTTAGAGAAGGAGTGTGAGACATAAAGAGGTCTAGAGAGTTGTTCCAAGTTGCACAGCTAGTTGGCCACAGGTCTTGACAGACCAGTTCCTGGCCAGGACTCTGAGCTGCCTACTGCTGTACAGCTCCTGCCTTTTGGCTAAATTTGCTTGCTCAGCGATACAGCATGGTGGTTGGATTCCTGGACTACGGAGCCAGACTGCCTGGGTTCAAATCCGAGCTCTACCTTGTAACTGTGGGCAAGTTGTTTGGCCTCTGCTTGCCTGAGATGGGGGTGGTGATTATTATCTGGGGAGGTGGGGCTGTTCTGAGGACTAAATATGTTTGTGTGTGAAGCGCTTGGAGCAGTACCTGGCTCATTAGAATTGTTCACTTCTGTTATAATGCAGCTCCCCAGGGCAGAGACTGTCTTTCCCTCTGTCTGTTCCCAGTGCCTCTTCCCATGCTTGGCCCAGAGCGAGTACTCAGCAAATGAATTCACTTGTTGAATGTGAGCTTTTATCATCTGGAGGGTCACTAGGTACTTTCCCAAATGTTTTCACTTTTTTTTTAAGATTTATTTTTCCTTTTTCTCCCCAAAGCCCCCCGGTACATAGTTGTGTATATGTTTTTTTAGTTGTGGGTCCTTCTAGTTGTGGCATGTGGGACGCCACCTCAGCATGGCCTGATGAGCGGTACCATGTCTGCGCCCAGGGTTCTAACTGGCGAAACGCTGGGCCGCCGAAGCGGAGTGCGCGAACTTAACCACTCGGCCACGGGGCCGGCCCCATGGTTTCACTTTTTAAAAGTTGCACCTCAGTTCTTCAAACCCTTCTCCTCCTTTTTCTCACCTGGGAGCTGCAGAATTGCCATAAACCAGCCCGAAACTTACTTTGCTCAAGTCCCATGAGCAGTTCAAAAATAACCCAGACGTCCCCAGGTCTTGCCAACTGTGAGGACCAGTGTTGCGCAGTTAGCAGGGCTGTGCAACTCTCCTTCACCCCAAGGCGGTGCCTGACTGAGCATGCTGTGGCTCTGCTTGGGCTCTGGGTGCCTCACTTGGACCCCGTGTCTGCTCCCAGCTCCTCTCCTTACTGGAGCCCAGGCCTGATCTTCCAGCTGCTGGGGCTCAGATAGCGTGTCGCTCCCTCCAGAATCCTGTCCCCCTCTTTCTTGCCCCTACTGTGAGGTTGGGGCTTCCTCATCAAGTTCTACTTCCTCATTCAGCCTCCCCTTCCAAAAGCCCCCACGCTGTCCTTGCGCTTGAATAAACCCTGGAGTGTCGCCAGCCCATGTTTCAACAAAAGCCAAACTCAGACTTCCCGTTTGGGTTCAACTAGCTCATCTTCTGCCCCAGGAAGGCTGTTTCTGCTCAATCTTACTGCCCACTTCTGCCTCCATTTTCCAAAGACTACTGTTGTGGGCGCTAGTTTTCTTTTCTTCTTAATTAAACATTTTTTATTTTGAGATAGTTATAGAAACACATACAATTTTAAGAAATAATACAGGGAGAGTGTATGAACCCATTAGCCAGTTTCCCCCGATGATAACATCTCACAAAAGTCTAGTACAATATCACAACATATCACAAATATTGATGCTGATACAGTCAAGATACAGAACATTTCCATCACTACAAGGACCCCTCATGTTACCCTTTTATAACTGTACCCACTTCCCTCCCCCCACCCCTTCCTTAATTCCTGCAATACTAACGGTATTCTTCTCTCTTATAATTTTGTTTCAAGAATCTTATATAGGGGTCGGCTCGGTGGCACAGCGGTTAAGTGTGTACATTGCGCTTCGGCGGCCCAGGGTTCGCCCGTTTGGATCCTGGGTGTGGACATGGCACCGCTTGGCAAGCCATGCTGTGGTAGGCGTCCCACATATAAGGTAGAGGAAGATGGGCATGGATGTTAGCTCAAGGCCAATCTTCCTCAAAAAAAAAAACAACAATCTTATATAAATGGAATCATGCAGTGTGTAATCTTTTGAGATTGGCTTTTTTCACTCGGTACCTGAGAAATTCATCCAAGTTGTGGTGTGTATCAGTTTATGCCTTTTTGTTGCTGAGTAGCACCCCATGGTACAGGGAGTTGGTTTTAAGTGGGCCACTCAAACACGGGCCTAGAAGCTCCCCAGGCTCCTGTGTCCCCAGTGAAACAAGGAACGCAGACCTGTTCACCCGCTGTCCATCCTGGTCAGCAAGAGATCAGCACCCCCTGCCAGGCCGGCCTTGCAGCGGAGCTTGCACACAGACAGCAGCTCCACACAACAGCAGCTCCGCGGTCTGAGATGCCCTGAGGGCGCTCTCTAGGGAAGCTGGATGCTCTAAGGCACCGCTCTCAATTTTTGCCAGTTCTAGGTTAGAATCCCCTAGGGAGCTTTAAACGATCGATGCCTAAGCCATACCCAGACCAATCCAGCCATACTCTCTGGGCCTCAGTCATTCCAGAAACTCCCCAGGTGATTCTCACGTGCTGTCAGGGTTGAAAAGCAGTGCTCAAGGAGACTCAACAAATGCACGACAGCCGTGCTACCCTCTAGCCATGGCAGACATCACCAAGCAGGCCCAGCACAGTGCACAGGTGCACTGTGGAGATGCACCTTTCAAAGGCAGCACTCCAGGCGGCTGCTTCCAGCTGATCGGCCTTGGCCTGGGAGTTGAAATTGATTTGCCTTCCCAGCTGGGAAAATGGAAACTGTTTGGCGATGGCCATGTCCAGATTTGTCCAGGCTTGAGGCCTGATGCATAAGGTGAGTGTCCCACCAAAAAATGCTAGAAAGGTGGGCCCTTGATCAGTAGTAATTGTGGCAACAAAGGCCACAGCAGGCAAGGATTGTCTGAGCTGGTTCCATAGGAGAAGGTGAAGTAAATCAGCCAGGGTCCTTCCCCGCAGCAGCCTGCAGTCCAGCTGGAGGAGAGATGTGCACGAGGAGTGCCAACCAACAGTGGCATCAGCATAGACCGGCTCTGGCTCACTTTTGTCCAGACCTGTCATATTGGCCAGCCTGCGTGCAGTCTTCCCTATTTCAGAGCCTCACACAAGCTTATCTGATGCTCACCACAGCCCTGTGGGGCCGACCCAGGCTCGGAGCAGGTGCCCAAGGTCACCAGAGAGTAAGTGGGAGAGCTGGGCCCAGTCCAAGTCTGATTCCAAGTCTAGGGCCCTCTGTCCAGTGCTCAGAGCAGTTAGACCATTGGCTGCCGGCGCCTCTCTCCCCACCTCCTCAGACTCCCTCTCTCCTCTCCCAGGCCCAGGTATAGGTGGGCTCCTTCATGGCCATAGATCAGCCCAGACAATAGCAGTAGTCATGCGGGCTAAGACCCCAGCTGCTCCTCTCTCTCCTGCCCTCTACTGCCCCCACAGATTCCAGCACTGGGATGCTGGGCAGAGCTCCTTGGTGAAAAGAGAAGAGGCTGGGCTTACGCAGTGAGAGTTCTTCTCTACCTGGTTATCTCGGAAATCCTGTAATAGAGCTACCTTCGCAAAGGTGCAGAGCAAGATGGGAAAGCTGCGTGACCACTCTGAATGGCAACCCATGGTCCCCCCATGGCTTCCATGGGCTTCTCCTTGGCATGTTCACATATGGTGCACCTGTGTGCATGTATACATACTGGCACACATTTCTAGTTGAAAGTTTGCTGATCAATAAAACTAAAAAAAGCCCCCAAACCCACAAATGAGCACAGAACTTTCACTAATGAGTATGACCAAAATGGAAATGATAGCACACATGAGGAATGAGGGAAGAAAAAGGACTTCAGGGCCCAGAAGATTCCTAGCCTTCCTTAGCCTGTTCCTACTAAAGTAAGAGTAGCAAATATGTGACACACATACCAACTCTTCCCCATCCTATACACACTGCAGACATCACTAATCAACCACCACCTTCTTTCCCCCAGGAAACAAACAACCTCAGAATTCTTCTCATCACAGCGCTTCAGGCAACCAATACCAATCTATTGGCTTTGGTTCATGGGGTGAACACTATTTGCTGTCTTCAGCTTAATAGCATTCTTTGGTTCAAGATGCTGAAACCTGGTACAGTCAGCATCTTTGTCAAGCTCCCTATTGCTTGTGCTGCATTAATTTCATCACAAAGCTTAGACGTGGTCATTCAAGTAAACCTTAAGCAACAACTAAGAATAGGGCAGTGGGTGGAACACAACTCCATACACTCTTTTTATTCCAGTTTATTTTGTAACCATTTCCTTTTATTTGGGAAAGGTCATAAACAAACATGATAACAAATTCAAACAGTACAAGAAGGTATAAGTGAAAAGTAGGTCCACATTCCCACCCCTGTCTCCCAATTCCCCATAACTATTCTTGCCGATTTCTTGTTTCTCTGGAGATATTCTGAGTAGGTGCCAGCGTGTGTGTGTATCCACCCCGACTTTTACACAGGTGGTAGTGTACCACACACACTCTCCCCTCTTACTTTTATCACTCATATCTTGAACAGCATTTCATATCAGCTCATACAGAGCTGCCTCTTTTTAATCATTACAGAGTATTGCACTGATAAATGTACTGTCATTTATCTAACTAGTATTTTTTTTTTTGCCTATTAACAGACATTATGGTCATTTTCAGCCTTTTGCAATTATAAACAATTTACTCTAGTATGTATCCTTGTTGTACTCATGCAAGTGTATCTGCAAGATTTATTCCTAGAAGTGGAATCGCTGGGTTGAAGAGTGCATATTTAAAACTGTGATGGTTTTGCCAAATTGTCCTTCAAAAAGGACACTCCTGTCAACACTAGGAGAGAATCATAGGTATCAGTCAGGACAGGACAGGCTATGCTGCAGTAACAGTGAGATCCCAGATCTCGTGTTTAGCACAAAAGAGGCTTATTTTTGCTTGCATCACATCTGATCCCAGTTGGGTGGCTCTCTGAGCAGCAGCTCAGGATTTGAGCTGCTTGCGTCTTGTACTAAGCCAGTGGGAACATGTGGCCTGCAGTGTCGCCACAACGAGAGGAATATGTGGGATAATCTAAGGACCAGGCCTCTAAGTGGCTTTCATCACTTTAACCTGCATCCCATTGATCAAAACCTTGGTCACATGGCCTCAACATAGCTTCCAGAAGGCTGAGGAAGGTGCAGGCATGTGGGCACTTGATGTCTGCCCGTTGGTTTCCCCAGAACTTCGCCCACACAGTACGTTATAGAATGTTTTGTTCCTCAATCAAATATGTGAAAAAATGGCCCCGTGTATTGTTTTAATTTGCCCTTACATGCTTTCTTTAGGCAATTGCCCTCAACCTTTTTCTGCTGTAATGCCCACAGCAGATTATGTTCACACTCAAGACACACTCCAGTGGACTCGCCCAAATTTTCCCCAAACCCAAAAATCATTTTGTGGGGAAGCCCTAAGACTTTTTAAATTTTGGCACTTTTTCATAAAAAAAACATAAAGGCATGTGAGTAATAATATAAAATTAGCTGCGTAAAGATCTTTGCCAGCTGTGGTGTGGACTGGATTGGCAGTGGTTCTGTGCAATTTCCTAGGCTCGCTGTAACTTCACCTCCTCTCTCATTCATGAAGCACAAGCCGAGTGAGGGAGAAAGGCGGAATTATAAGAACCTTACATCCATTGAAGTTCTTTGCAAAAAGCAATTTTTTGTGCAAATTTTGATGCTTTAATTATTCTTAGTAACCTCACCATTCATTGTAACCTGTGGTGTTTTATTTAGTAAAGAGCTTTATGGACTAAATTAAAGGCTTGGAGGATGCATGTGCAAGGCATATGTGCTTGAACAGAGGGTGTAGGTAAGAGGAGACTTGAAATTTGGGCTGGCATTGCAGAGTGATGTATGATGGTAGAATGCCAAACTAAGGGGTGGTGAGGAATTCTGTTAGGTAGCCACTAAGGGTCCTATAAAGCTGGGAGGGCAAATTGGTGTTATCTCACATGCCAACTCTTGGGTTGGCACTGCACTGAGAAGGCTTTTGAGGCTCCATCTAGTCTCAGCTGAAAAGAGGATGATGATTGATTAGTAATGTCTGCCCCAGGCACAGGACTGCTGAGGGGTAGAATGTATGCCATGTATTTGCTATCCTTGTGCCGAAGATTCCTGAGTGGGCTAAGCTATGAGAGTCCGGAGACAGGAAACCAGGAAACTAGGTCATAGTTTGAGTTTTGTCACCACCCAGTTGTCTGCTTTCCCCTCTCTGAGCCTGAATTTCTACAGGTGAAAATGAGGAATGATGAACAAGAAAATTTCCAAGCCCTTTTCAGTCCTTATTTTTTGACAAAATGGAATCCTTCTTTAGATACTGGAGTGTCTTTATTTGGTGCAACATCATAATATAAATGTCTTTCTGTGCAATAAAATGACTTTATTACATAGTTATTTGAGAATAACTGCCAACATTCTTTTTCCAATGGAGTATCAATCAAGCGTCTCCTATGTGCCCAATACTCACTAGCACTGAGGAAGAGAAGACCACCCTACGGGAAGCCATAGCTAACTCTTTGAAACAGTGCATGAATCCATTCATTCACTTCACGAATATTTATTGAGCCCTGCCATGTGCCAGGTGCTGTGGGTTCAGTGGAGAACAAGACTGAGTCCAAGGAAAGAGCTGGGGATCCTCCTAGAGTCTTCTGTTCCCCTTACCTCCCTCTGCCCCTTGGCATCATTGTTTATTTTTTTGCTGTGGAAAATATACACACCATAAAATTTACTGTTTTAACCATTTTTAAGTGTCCAGTTCAGTGGTATTAAGTACATTCACATTGTTGTGCAACCATCGCCACCGTCCATCTCCCAAACTTTTTCATCATCCCAAACTGATGCTCTGTCCCCATTAGATGCTAACTCCCTCGCATCCCTCCTCCCCCAACCCCAGGAAATGACACTTCTACTTTCTGTCTATGAATTTGGCTCCTCTAGGAACCTCACATAAGAGGAATCCTGCAGTATTTGTCCTTTTGTATCTGACTTATTTCACTTAGCATACCATGCTCAAGGCTCCTCCACGTTGTGAGTGTTGGAGGCATCGCGTTACCTTCCTAATGTCTCTCGTTGTCTGTCCTCCCTTTTTGCCCCTCTGCCAGCCCTTGCTCAGGCCCCCTCCTCTCTCCTGGACCATTGCAGAAGGGGCTCCCTGGTCTCCCAGCCTCCAGTCCTGCCTTCTTGCTACGCATTTTCCATACCACTTCCAAAGTGATCTTACATTTCTCTTTTAAGTTTCAGATTAGGTTTTAAAACTTATTAAAGTGATACACGTGCCTTGCTGTCAGAAATTCAAAGAATACGAAAGGGTATAAAATGAAAGTGTCATCACTTAATATTCCATTTTTGTAGCTGTGCACCAGTTTTTTTAACGCCTGCATGGCTTGCATTCATTGTGCCAGAGCACCACACTTACTCATCCAGCCCAGTCTTGGGAGACACTCAAGTTGTTTCTCACATGTTGGATTTCCAGGGCTGGGTGCCCATCCTTGGCCATGAATCTTGGCCCACATCCAGGTCGGTTCCGATCCAGCCAGACACTCCTCACCAGGCTGCCGGGCTGTGTGGTTCTGGACATCCCGGACGCCAGCCTCTGCTGCAGCTCCCGACTGGGCGAGTGGGGTGAAACCCGAAGCGGTGGGTCAGCGCCGCCCTGGCCCGGGGCCCGGGCTTTGGCATGGGAAGGGCCTTTACTGATGGGAAGGTTTGGGACTGTTCTCTGGGGCCTTGTCTTTTGTGCTGCTGTTGGCTTTGGGGTTTAGGCAGGATGTGTTGCTCACACGGCTGAGCAGGCCCCGAGGAAGTGACTGTGTCACATGGGGGTTGAGAACATCCTCCCCCGCATCCCCACACAGCAAAACAGGGCTGAGGGGCAGCTGGGGTGTGCCCCAGCCAGGGCTGGCTCCCTGAGAGTCTGGCAGCCCCCTCCCACACCAGGCTGGCCCTCAGCCCCGTGGTCCACCTCATGGCTCTGGCCCACAGCTTCTCACAAGTTCTTGGATGTCCACTCCTGCTCAGGTGACACACACCTTTGCCTTTGGCTGCTTCAGCTCTCTCTCGGCTGAGGTTGGACACGTGCCCGTAAGGAGGGCACAGATGGGTTTGCTCTTGGGACCAGAAGCTGCAGGCTGGGATGTGAGGTGCTTGGGGAGTAATGATAGCCCCCAGCTGCATGGGGGAGCATCAGTTGGCATTCATTCACTTCCTGGTTCTTGCATTCCTTCTCTTCCTCCTTCACTCACTGGTTCATCCGCTGCCTCTGGGCAGTTACTTTCCCATCAGACACTAAGCTCGAGATATTGGGGGGCCTTGGTCCTTCCCAAGCCATCTCTGATGTCCCCATGTGAAATAGAAGCTCGCCTGGACAGGCCCCTGGATGGACTTCTGCATTTCCCAAGCAAAGGTCATATACAACAGAGGCAGGCCCAGCACTGAGCTCCTTCCCCCTGCCCTGCCTCTGTCTCCACTCTCCGGGGATTCAGACAACTCACAGAAACCCCCAGGTCTCCCTTCCCAGGTATTTGGCAACGTGGCACAGTTGGGCAGCCTTGCAGCCCGCCAAGACTGCAGCCCACAGGTTGGTTCAGAGTTTTCCCACAATGGGTTTCACGGCTCCCCTCTCTGCCCCTGGAGCCTCCTCCATCTCAGCTCTTGCCCTCCCTCAGCCTCTGGGCAGCTCCTCCTGCCTGGAGAAAAGGCTGAGTGAGCAGGGCCTGCAACAGCTGAGGCCCCAGTCCCCGCTGTGCCCTTGGCCCTGAGTGAGGGGAGTGGAGTTTTGCTGCCTGATGCAATGTCTGGCAAGGCCCGTCCCTTATCAGAGCTCCATTCACAGCAGACTCTGGGATCCCGCCTCCCCCAGCAGGAGGCAAGGGTGGACGGCATCCATCTGGGGCCTCAGTGGAAGGCCCCGGGAAGCCACGGGCCTAGCGGGGAGCCATCCAGGTAGGAAACTTGTCTAGTGAGGGCCCCTGACCAGGTCACGAGGGGTGCCTGAGCAGAAAGGCCCCTGAGGAAGAGCAGGATAGGGAAGCCGGCACCTGGAGTTTAGGGGCTCAGCACACAAGCCACTTTCTTTGCAGTGTTCCCTCACTAAGTGTGTCTGGACACCTTCTCTGTTTTCTGCCCTCCTCGAATTAGCACATAGCTGTGAGGACTTGAACTGAAAGCCCCCAGGCTCAGTTTCCTCGTCCTCAAAAAAAAGCATCAGGCGTCCTCGGATTGCTGGGATAATTCAGAGACTGACGTATGTGAGGCCCTAAGTGTGAAGTGTTGCCCATAGGACACCCTCACATGTCCACAGTATACCTGCACAGCACACACTCACGCACATGCCCGCAGTATACCTCCACAGCACACACTCACGCACATGCCCGCAGTATACCTGCACAGCACACACTCACGCACATGCCCGCAGTATACCTGCACAGCACACACTCACGCACATGCCCGCAGTATACCTGCACAGCACACGCTCACGCACATGCCCGCAGTATACCTGCACAGCACACACTCACGCACATGCCCGCAGTATACCTCCACAGCACACACTCACGCACATGCCCGCAGTATACCTGCACAGCACACACTCACGCACATGCCCGCAGTATACCTGCACAGCACACGCTCACGCACATGCCCGCAGTATACCTGCACAGCACACACTCACGCACATGCCCGCAGTATACCTGCACAGCACACACTCACGCACATGCCCGCAGTATACCTGCACAGCACACACTCACGCACATGCCCGCAGTATACCTGCACAGCACACACTCACGCACATGCCCGCAGTATACCTGCACAGCACACACTCACGCACATGCCCGCAGTATGCCTCCACAGCACACGCTCACAGACATGCTCATAGTATACCTCCACAGCACACACTCAGCACTTGCTGATAATACACACTCAGGGCATATACTGATAATATGCGCTCCTAGTGTGAGTTCCTAGCACATAGCCATAGCTCTGCTCATAGCACATGCTCACAGCATGCACACCCGGTTCACTCACGGAGGCAACAGCTGCTTTTTCTTCTTCCTCTTCGTATTTCCCATCAATTTAGACTGATTAAGCCTCTCACACTGGGTTAACTGCTTTGCAAAAGGCCTTCATCCATTCATTCAGCGAGTCTTAGGGAGCACCTACTCTGTGCTCAGAACCCACAGAACGGGTCACCGGACTACAGAGGCAGAGCCGACAGACAAGCTCTCCTCGTGGAGCTGACATCCCAGTGACTCAAGTAGATTTCCTTCTAGGAATGAATAAAGCAGGAGGCTGAGAAGGGAAGTGGTGGGGGAGGGGAGATGATCCATGTTAAGTAGGTGGTCAGGGAAGGACTCCAGAGGAGGGGACGCTAGAGCTGAACACTGGGTATAACTGGGCCAGCTGCTCGCTTCCCCCAACCATATCCAGGCAGAGCTGGGCTGGCACCTGCCCCTGGCCTTCTTCACCATTGGCCCTGCCGCCCTGGAAACATGACTGCTGGCATCCCAGCAGGGGGACGCTGCCTTTTCCTTTGGCTGTCGCATCATTGCCGAGTGTTGGGGGGAGGAAAGATATCGAGTATTCCCCTGGGAGGTGGCATCCGCCAAGCGAAGGAAGAGCTTTTTCATTCTTCCCATGAGCTAAGCAAGGGAGGCAGGACGAGCCCATTCACCACGGGTGTGGGAGGGAAGTAATGCGAAGGTTTGTCCAGTGTCACGGATGTCACACACCCGCTTCTTGCAGAGGGCCTCCTGCGGGACAGGTTCTGCCTGGAGCTCTGCTGGGTGACCCTCATCCCAGCCCTGTCTTCCCTCCCGACCTGGTGACCTCCTGGCCCCTGTGACCCTGACTCTGGGGACCTCCTGCATTCCCCTGGGACCTCTAAACCCCTCTCCCCTGCCCACCCATCCACCCGCTGGGCTTCCAAAGCTGAACCTAGGGGCAGCCTGCCCGGGCCAGGGCATGGGAGCCAGCAGCCTGCCTCGTGTATCCTGTTGGAGAGAGTTTTCGCCCTTGCTGCTTCCTTTTAGGGCAATGCCGGGAAGGTTCTCAGGAACCCGGTATTGTTCGGGGGGTGAGGGGACTGGACGGCAGCTCAAAAATAGAAACAGAGCCTGGAATGGAGGGGAGGAGAAGGCTCAGGGGCTTTGTCATCGAGGCAGCTAAACTTCTAAATCTTACCAAAGCTGTTAGACCTAGAAGGGAGAGGACAGTGAGGGCAACTCCCTCTTGCCACCCTGCCTTTCTCTCCTGTTGTATTTAATGAACGCTTACCATGCACCAGATCCTGTTCCTCGCAACAACCTTATGCAGTAGGTACGCCCCTTTTTACACTACAGGTGAAGAAACTGAGGTCCAGAGAGGTTAAGTCACTTATACAAGGTTACACAGCATGGTAGACATGCAGGAAGGACTAGAACCCAGGACTTCTGGTCCCAGCTCCTCCTGCTTCCCTCACACCATCAGACCCAGGCAACTCTCAGCTGAGAGCCGAGAGGGCAGAAAGTCAGGATTTCAACCTCTGCAGACCCAGTGTTGGGTCTCACCTTCCCAGTGGGACAGGCAGCCTCGCACCTCACCACAGGCTAAACTGGATGCATGGGGAATGCAGACCTGCCCATCATTCTGCAAACTCATGCCCACAGCCTGCCAGGCACTGAGCCAGGCACTGGCTTCAACAGGTTCACTCACCAGTGATTTGTGGGGCAGCTGGTATGTGCTGGGTGCCGTTCTAGATGCCAGTATTGACTTCAGGGAGCTTGCAGTCTGGGAAAGGGAGACAGACAGACCATCAACTGGAAAGCCCTACCTTATGTGGGGGTCACTGGGGAGTACTAAGATGCTCAAATGACCTGAACCTGGGAGGGGTGGTCACGGCCACTGCTGGAGGGACCTTGGACAAGTTACTTACCCTCAACCTCAGTTTCCTCATCCATAGAATGGGATAGTTGCTACATAAGAGGGCTTGTGTGAGGATTTGATGGGGAAATGCAAATCAAGTGCTTAGCATGGCACCTGGCACAGAATAGTAAACACTCAGTAAACTTCAGGTACCCATAATATTCCAGCTGACCTTTCCAACCAGAGCTTAAGCCCCACGAGCACATGGACCTTGTCTCTTTGCTCACTGCTGTATCCCCAGTGCCTAGACCAGAGACTGGCACACAGTTGGGACTCAGAAAATATTTGTTTAATGAGTGCATGGGGAAAGGCCCAGAAGAATTAGGAAGAGGCAGGAATATTCCACTTGCTCTGGAGCTGGCCTTGCAGCCCTCTTCCCTCCTGGGCCCCTCCCCACCCACCCACACTCAGGAAGCACCCCCAGAGCCCCCTGAGAGAGAGCTGTCTGCCGCCCCACCACCGCTCTGCCCTGCACGGCTGGAGACCTCCACTCAGCTGCCGGGGTACACGTCTGCCTCCTCACATGCAGAACCCTTGCCTCACTGCTTTCCCAAAAGGACAGATTTTCTGGCTGTCCCTGAAGCCACTTCTATTGTGTGACAAGGATGCAGCCCTGGGACCCTCATTCCTGCCCTCCCACTTCCCGATGTCAATACCAGCTGCTTCCCTTGGGAAAATCCATGTTTTCCAGAGAGAGAGATGGTCCTGGTGCCTTGCACGGGGTCACAAGAAGATTTTTTCACACTTGGAGCAGATTGTCTCCTGTGATGAGGGTCCTTATGGAGGAAAGGAGAGACTTTTGCAAGTGGGGGTTGTGCTGGAAACTGGGGCTCGCAGTGCGGACAAGTGTGTGTGTGGCGATGAGGATGAGTGAAAGATGCTCCATTGGACAATGCTGTATTTGCTCTGGTTTTTAAAAATACATACACCTCCCTTTGAGGGTAATTTCTTCCATTATCTCTTCTATCACTCAGCAGCTGTGCATGAGTGTCTCCTGTGCGCCTGGCCCAGGGCTGAGGGGTGGTGAGGGGCCCAGACAACCTCCTCGTCCCCCACGAAGGGGTGATCAGCACTAAACAAGTCCTTACAAGTGGGCTCGCTTTATGATGGAGTCTCAGCTGCTGACGGGAGCCTGTGCAGTGGAGGGGCTGGGGGAGCTCTGACCTGTCCCGGGGAGGCTGCCCCAGGAAGCTGAAATTGAAGGCCAAGGTCATGGGAAGGATTTTAGTAGAATTCATGTGCTATAGTCAGTTTGTTCCTTTGGTTAACTTTTTAAAATTTACACATCCGCGTGGTAAAATTTCTAACAGCCCACAATGTCACGCAGCAAATGTTAAGACCCCCCCCAACTCTTCTCTCCCGACCTCCCCTTCCCTCTCTTTTGAGGCTGTGTGTGTCCCTGCAGTCATAGTCCATTTGTATCCAGCATCTATATTTTTTTCTCACTTAAAAGCACTTTTTTTCAAATGGGATGATACTGCATCAGAGATTCTCAACCTGGGATGATTTTGCACCTCCCCCCGCCCAGGGGACATTTGACAATGTCTGGAGACTTTTTTTTTTTTTTTTTTGAGGAAGATTAGCCCTGAGCTAACTACTGCCGATCCTCCTCTTTTTGCTGAGAAAGACTGGCCCTGAGCTAACATCTGTGCCCATCTTCCTCTACTTTATACGTGGGACGCCTACCACAGCATGGCTTTTGCCAAGCGGTGCCGTGTCCACACCCAGGATTGGAACCGGTGAACCCCAGGCCGCCGAGAAGTGGAACATGCGAACTTAACTGCTGCGCCAGCAGGCTGGCCCATGGAGACATTTTTGATTGTCACATCTGAGCAGAGGAGATGCTACTGGCATCTAATGAGTCGAGGCCAAGGATGCTGTTAAACATCCTACAATGCACAGGACAGCCCCACACAAAGAATTATCTGGTCCAAAATGTCATTAGTGCTGAGGTTAAGAAACCCCTTGTGCCTGCAGCTTGCTTTTATGTATATATACACATAATTACTAAGTATATAGTAGATTATTCACATCAACATTTGTCGATCCAGCTCGTTATTCTTTGTGTCTGCATGATAATCTATTGCATGGATCATTTGTAATTTAGGTGTTTGCAGTCTTTTGTTGTTGCAAACATTTATAGTGCAAGGCACGTTCTTTTCCATATACTTGCCTTTGAGTCATGTGTGAAGTCAAAGGATAAATTGATGGAGGTGGCATAGATGAATCAGAGTTCATTAGCATTTTAAGTGACCTGATTTCAGCTCTCTCTGGGGCAGAGTCCATTGGGAGAGTGGGTCTGGGGTTCTGGCCGATAAGCAGGGCCAGCATCCTCAAAAGTCTGGTGGAAAAGCTCTTGTTCGTTCTTATCTACTGACAAGGGTGTCCTTGACCACCTGTCTCTCCACAGGACCAGGCCATCCCCGACCTGAAGACGACGAGCCGGGTCCTAAGGGATGCCCTTGAGCTGAGCGCCCGCGGCCCCACCCTTCCCCATGGAGAAAGGCCTTGCTTTGCCCCAGGACTGCCGGGACTTTCTGCACAGCCTGAGGATGAGGAGCAAATATGCCCTTTTCCTGGTTTTTGTGGTGGTGGTTTTTGTCTTCATTGAAAAGGAAAATAAAATCATATCGAGGTGAGGGATGCGGGGGGCAGTGGGGGTGCAGAGAGGCAGCTGCAGGGCTCTCTGTGGACCTGCACAGGCAGTCCTTCAACCCATAATCCTCAGGCCCCTGCTGTGTCCAGGCAGTAGATCATGTACACGTCCTCATGACTGCACAGTGGTGAGACCTGGGTCTGGACTCAGGCAGCCTGGGTTGGAATCCTGATTCTGGCCCTTTCTAGCTGTGACAGCTTAGACAAATTACTTTACTTTTCTGTCTGAAGTTCCTCTTCTGTAAAATGTGGCTAATGATGGGCCTGCCTTGTTGTAAAGATTAAATGAGAAAATATAAAAGCATTTAGCCCAGTGCCTGGCACATAGTTGGTGTCCAGTACTTGCTGACTGTGGTTATTATTAATTAACTCCCTGACCTAGGATGATGCCTTGCATTAACAATCTGAAGTCATGAATGAGAGTGAGCCCATGGAAAGTCAGGGTCCTGGTACAGATACCCTGGTGGGCAGGGCTGCCACGTGCAGCTGCCCAGGTTGTGTCTTGCTCAACTCCAGGGGTGTGCACTCACATAAGCTACACTGGGAATGCTGCCCCCTAGAGTTGGCAGTGTACTGCTGTGTGCAGTGGCCCTGCTAGAGGACCTGCTAGACATAGAAAGATTTCTTAGACCTGCACTCCCAGGCACAACCCCTGCAAGAAAGCATCAACCGCCATGAGTAGGTTAGGAGTTGGGCTGTGTAGCAAGCACTGTTTCGGGGCCCTGCCTGGGTTTGTCAGCATGGACTGTTCCAGTCCCACTGCAGGCCCCTGCCACTCTCCACCTGAGAAGGTTCTCTCCACGTGCACGCTGGCTAGCCAGGAGTAACTAAATGCCTCTGGGAGCAGCCCTCAGCCACGGCTGCTGGGACCTTCACACCCCTTGGGTGAGAGAATACTGGGGCGCCTTCCACACTGTCTCCAGGGTGCCCCCGTTGGATCAACTTGCCCACAGGGTAGCCTGCTCACCCTTTGTGGACCTCCATTCTTCTCCTCCTCGCTTCCTATCCCTCTACCAGCTCTTCCCGTGACTGTATCCCAGGTGAATTCCCTACACTGAGACCCTTGCCTCAAAGTCTGCTTCTGGGGAAACCCAACTAAGGCAGCCTGGGGGTGGTCAGCCCAGGAGGCTGCTTCAGGTCGCACAGGGATGCACAGGGGATGGAGTCCCCAATCAGCCACTGACCCCACTCTCCCTCCGTCCTCACAGGGTCTCGGACAAGCTGAAGCAGATCCCCCAATCCCTGGTAGATGCCAATAGCACCGACCCAGCCCTGGCCTTGGCTGAGAACGCGTCCCTCTTGTCCCTGAGTGAGCTTGATTCAGCCTTCACGCAGCTGCAGAGCCGCCTGCGAAACCTCAGTCTGCAGCTGGGTGTGGAGCCAGCAGAGGAGGCCGAGGGGGAGGAGGAGGGGCAGCCGCCCAGGCCCGCCCTGGCCCAGCCCCGGCGCCATGTGCTCCTCATGGCCACCACGCGCACCGGCTCCTCGTTCGTGGGCGAGTTCTTCAACCAGCAGGGCAACATCTTCTACCTCTTCGAGCCGCTGTGGCACATCGAGCGCACGGTGTCCTTCGAGCCGGGAGGCGCCAATGCCGCAGGCTCGGCCCTGGTCTACCGTGACGTGCTCAAGCAGCTCTTCCTGTGCGACCTGTACGTCCTGGAGCATTTCATCAGCCCCCTGCCCGAGGACCACCTGACTCAGTACATGTTCCGCCGGGGCTCCAGCCGCTCCCTCTGTGAGGACCCTGTCTGTACTCCCTTTGTCAAGAAGGTCTTTGAGAAGTACCACTGCAAGAACCGCCGCTGTGGCCCCCTCAACGTGACGCTGGCCGCCGAGGCTTGCCGCCGCAAGGAGCACATGGCCCTCAAGGCCGTGCGCATCCGACAGCTGGAGTTCCTGCAGCCGCTGGCCGAGGACCCCCGGCTGGACCTGCGTGTCATCCAGCTGGTGCGTGACCCCCGGGCCGTGCTGGCCTCCCGCATGGTGGCCTTTGCCGGCAAGTATGAGACCTGGAAGAAGTGGCTGGCAGAGGGACAGGACCGCCTGAGAGAGGAGGAGGTGCAGCGGCTGAGGGGGAACTGTGAGAGCATCCGCCTATCGGCGGAGCTGGGCCTGAGGCAGCCAGCCTGGCTGCGGGGCCGCTACATGCTGGTGCGCTACGAGGACGTGGCCCGCAGGCCCCTGCAGAAGGCCCGGGAGATGTACCACTTTGCAGGCATCCCCCTGACCCCGCAGGTGGAAGACTGGATCCAGAAGAACACCCAGGCGGCCCGGGACAGCAGCGGTATCTACTCCACACAGAAGAACTCCTCGGAGCAGTTTGAGAAGTGGCGCTTCAGCATGCCCTTCAAGCTGGCGCAGGTGGTGCAGGCCGCCTGTGCTCCTGCCATGCGCCTCTTTGGCTACAAGTTGGTGCAGGATGCCGCCTCCCTCACCAACCGCTCTGTCAGCCTGCTGGAGGAGCGTGGCACCTTCTGGGTCACGTAGGGGGCCTGGGGCTGCGAGCAGCCCTCCTTGTGAAAGTCCTGCCCTGCCTTGCTCACCCCAGGCCAGCAGTGAGACGGCGGCCCTCGCGGAGGGTGGGCGGGAGCCGTGCGTGACCATGTAGCCCCTCTGCTGTAGAAGTAGGCCCCTAGCCTGCTAGCTTCCCCACCGTGGCCACGGGCCTGGGGCTTCTCGCTGAGAACAGGACAGTGCCTGGGCCCCTTGAGGGCCAGCAAGCTCAGACTTAAGGGGCTGCGGTCTCCTGAGCAGGTCCAGGCAGGCCCGGGCCTGTTGATAAGCCTTCCTCGTTCACACTCATCCAGAAACATACATGAAACACACATAAGTACTGGGAGCCTGTGGCCCAGAGTCCAAATATTTAACAACCAGAAGGGGCAGTGGGCACTGACCAGTCACAGTCGGATCTCCTGCTGCCCTGAGTGTTAGCCTTTCAGTGTCTGTATTTCTACTCAATCCAGTGTGGAATCTAGCTTGGTCTCTGAGGAGGGACCGGGATAGCCCAGGGTGCCAGAGGATGGCATTGGGGGCTTACCAACCAAGAACGAGTCAGTATTTTCATAAATGGGATAGCTGTGCTGTTTCCTAATGAAATCAGTCATGTATAGAGCTACAAAACACTCACACATATAAAGACCAATGCCTACACACACACCACGTACACAGACAGAAAAACATCATAAAGACACAAATCCACACACCTATTGATACACAGACAAGCTTCCCCTTTGCTTTATGCCTACAGGGTTTATTTGTATCACATACCTAAAGAGGAGCCTTTAATTGCATTTTGGAATTGCTTGGGGGCAGGAGAAGAAAACGTGGTCACCGGCCATGACCCCGTTCCCTGGCCGGGTTTGGGACTGAGCGGTGGATACAGAACTGCCTTGGATTTTCACGGCTCCCTCCTCTGGCCCCCTCCCGTCCTCACTGCTGGCAGGCGGCATGTGTGGAGATGGTGCGGCTGACCCTCACCTCACGTGACTGCAGCCCAAAGGCCCACCCCCGCTTGGCTGGCTCCCCAAGAGCATGTCCATGTTTGAAGGCTGTCTCAGGCCTGACTGGCAGAAGCAGCTGTGGTCCCCAGAGGCAAAAGGCAGCTCGTGGGTCCTGCCATTTCCAGCCAGGCCTCTGTGGGGCAGGGCCCAGAAGAACATACAGAGTACTCTTGGGGGAGAAGTCACATCAGGATAACCCCTCCCCTGAGAAGACAGGGGACAGAGGTCAGCCACGTGGTTGGTTGCCCTGGTTACGTGGTTAGTGTCTGAAACTGCTCTTTTAGGGCTCTGGGAAAAGCATTGCTCAACTCAGGCTGGATGTTTTATTTGGGGTTTTTTTTAAGTTATTTATGGTTTGGTGTCTCGTTTTGTGGCTGTGTTTTCGGTTTTGTTTCTGCAGAAGTGCCACTTGGAAGCAGTCTGTGCTTGAGGGGCTGGGGGTCTGGGAGGACCAGCGGGGAGCATTCTGGCTTCTGCCAGAGGAGGATGGGGAGGAGCCTCCCCTAGAAGGATCAGAGCCTAGGTGGCCATGGCAGCCCCCAGTGTTCCACGGGCTTTTCTGTTTGAACTGCGTGTGGAACGAATCTCAGAAGCCACCGGCGTTCTTCACTGAATGTCCAGAAGCAGCAGAAATTAGCAGCCCTCAGCCCCTCCCTGAGAAGAGGCCAGATTTGAAAATCTCTCTCAGGCCCTAACATGTTTCCTGGGGGGTCGGGGGCCTATGACCAAGCAGCAGGTGTCCCCAAAGTAGAAGTCTTTCCCTATTCCCACCCAAAACTGGGGAGCAGAACTCAGTACCACCTCAGAACTTGCAGGGAGCTGCAACAGCTTATTAAGGGCTGTTTCTGATTTCCTGGACAACCTCTATGTCATATCTGTCCTATTGTCCAACCCAGGGGGCTGAGTTTTGGTTTGAGTATTATGGATGCCAGGGAAATACAGGATCCAAGTCCTGGTGTTGCCCTGGAGAGGGGAGACATGTGTCCTGGCTGGAAGCTGCAGTTTGAAAATTTGAAGACCGTGGCCATCTTGTGGGATCTGCTATAATCAGCATATTTGAGCTGCTGGGTCTACATCACCGTGGGCTTCAGCCATTCAAGTCTTCACTCTAGGTTTTCCAGTCCAAAAGTAAGTTGTACAGGGAGCTGCCTCTAATTTGGGGTCCAAAGGGACTCCAACTCTGAAACCTTGACCCTGGGGCTGAGTGGGACTAGGATGTTTCTGGCGGGCCCAGAAGTGCTGGCTGTTCTTCCCTAGCTCCTCCCTCCACTGTTCCCCACCTGGGTGGATGGGTGGGCAAGCGCTTCCGTCTAGGGCTCTTCCTGGGGCCTCTGAGTGTGGACAGCGGACTTCTTCCTTCCTATGCTTCCAGGGCCAAGGCCTCCAGCCCTGAGCTCAGAGGACAGTACCGAGAATGGACCTTTGGGACTTCTCAGGACATTGACAATTTGTACACTACAAGTTGACTTTATTTATTTATTTTGTGAAAAAGAAGAGACAGAAATACCTTATTATTTGCAGGGACTCAAAGCTGTACCCAAATCAAGAAAAACGAAACAGCAATAATAGAGACCATTCACTCATTCCATACACACAAGGACACTCGAAGACGATTCAGAATACAAGAGGACAGGACCAAGGTGCAGGAGTCGCGATGGCCCAGGCTGTTGTTTAAGGAGATTCCTTGGTTTCCTCCTTTTGAGTTGAAGATGCACCAAGAAGTCCCTTTCTGCTGTATTACCTTTGCCCAGGGGTCTGAAACAGGACACAACTCAAGCAAGTGTCTCCTTGGGGCTCAGCAATGCCCTGAGAACCCTCGGGGTTTGGGGAAGGACGGGGCAGCGGGGCGGGGTGACTACCGACTTCTCGCTCCGCGGGACCTAGTTGGAGACATGCATGTGGGGTTTTCAGCATGGAGCTGGGCCTAGGAAGGTGGTCCAGCTGGGGACTAGTGCCTCCGTTTCCAGCGAGGCCAGCCCTGTTTCTCTGCTCTTGCTGGCTCCACCAGGAGCCGTCCCCTGCACAGCACCCACCTGCCTGGAGACAGAGGGAGCAGCTGCGGCCTCACCTCCACGGGCCGCCAGCTTCCTGGAATAAGAGGCCTGTTCAGCAATGAGCGTTTACTCATTTTCTCTTTCTTAATGAAGACCTCTTTAGTCTGGCTTATATAAATAGTTCAGAACAGTCCAGACCTCTGTGAGACAGGGCAGTGTCCAACACCCACAGGCTGTCGCCACCGCTGCCCATTCCTGGCTTCTCCTCTGGGCCTTCTTTGTAAACCTTGGAGCAGATGAGGCCACGGGGGATCTTCAGGAGTAGTGGGGGTGGGGGGGGGCAGGATTCCTGAGTCCCCACAAAGAGCAAAGCAGCAGCAGGTGTGAGCCCTGTAGCTGCCTCTGCAGGTCCTCACCACGTGGTTGCTAAGGCTGAGAGAGACACAGATTCTACCCTTGTGTCTCTTTATATGATACACACACTTGAAAATAGCTAACTAAACGAACATAAAAAGAAATGTTTGATGAAGAGTTTACTCCCTGTCTGCCAGCACCCTCAGCCTGGGAGCTAGTGCCCGAGGCTGGTGTCATGGGGCAGCTTGCTAAGCGAACCCCCAAGAGCAGAGCGCTCCCACGCAACCCATCACAATGCGTCTTTCCTGCCACCTCTGCCGTCTGTCCGATGATGGAACGGGTTCTGGCAGGAAGTCAGGGGATCCCTGTCCCGGAAGGTGGCCACTTGGCCTGGACAGCAGACAGGAGCTGTAAGCATCAGTCGGTCTGGTCCTGACCCTGAAGGTCTCTTTCAGTCCTGGGTGCCCTCTCTGGCACTAGGGCCTGTTTTAATTGACCACAGGGCCTGCCCCTTGATAGCCCTGGATTATAAAGGACAGGAGCAGAAGACTGGATGGCTGTGTCCCCAAGGCGGTCCCCTCACTCCCATCCCCAAAGGCTGAAAGCAAAGGCAGGTCTCAGAGGGACAGATCCTGAGGCCGGGAGTGCTCAGGGGAGGGTGGGGATGAGGGGGTGAGCAGAAGCCTGTGAAGCCAAGTGGGTCTCGTCAATCTGTACAAACTGAAAGAAGGCGCATCCTCTGAAATCCGAGTTGATGGGTTTGCTCATGAAAATTCCTGGGACATGGTCCAACCAGACGGGATGGAGAGGGCCCAGGGTTTCCTGATTGCAGCCACATGGCCTCCCACTGCTGGCGGTTTTAGGAATAAAGCAAGTTGCTCTTTACCTCAAAAGGACAAGCAGAGTGGGCAACTTCAGATATCTTAAGAGCTTCAAGATCCTTTGTTCTCCTGTCCTTTGTCATTCCACAACCGTGCGTGGGGGACAAATTAGTTAGATGTTTTCAAGAACAGTGCCATCCTCACGGGCCCAGCTCGTATTATAGACCAGGTATTTTGTTTGGGAAGTAAAAAATGACCCAAGTACCCTGCTTCCTCAGACTCTGGGCTTGAGCTGGGCACCCCTGAAGTCACCCTCTCATCTGTGTTGTGTGTTCTAGGCCAAGTTTGCCTGGCTCTCCTGCAAACTCTGTCATTTGCCAAGACCTCAGCCATGTGTCATATTTCATGGCCACGTGATACAGGACACCCCCTGCATGGCCGTGTGTGGACATAAGTGTCCGCACGTGTGTATGTGCAGCATGCAGCACCTTCTGTTCAGCCACGTAGCTCCCAGGCCCCTTGCCATCAGTGTCCCAGATGTCCTTGCTGTGGCAACAATCTGCCGTCTCCTGGAAACGCAGGGGCTACCCTTCAGAGAGCTGGCGGCCACTGCCAATCAGGGTCTGCTTTGCAGAACAGAATGTGAACCCATCACTTGATGGCTTACTTGACTTATTTAATTAAAAATGAAAACATGCAATGAGAAAAATCTGAAGCCTGTCTCTACCTTTCTTTTGTATTTGTTCTCAGCAGCGATCATAAAAATTAACAAGAAAAAAATTAGCAGTGGTAGGAAAAGGGGTGGCTGCATGAAGCGGCGCCGAGGAAGGCCCTGCCCACTCCCGAGGCATGGAAGGCACAGAGAAGGGTGGGTCACTGGACGGGGCGTGACAAATGTTCTCTGTGTTACCAGGATGGCAGAGCTGGTGGGCCTGAGAGATGAATACTCAGGCATCGTGGGGCAGGGACAGGAGCATTGGCTAGAGGTCAGGGGACCTGGAGACAAGTCCCAGCTTTGCCACTGTCTGGGCCTGTGACCTTGAACAAGTTACTTCCCTTTTCTGGGCCCTAGTTTCCTTTAGAATGAGAAATATAATCAGTGGTTTACAACCATTGTTCTAAAAAGCCCCTTTAGGAATTAAAAAGACAGCGGAAAGGGCAAGGGACGCCCTCACCCAGAGCAACTGTGCATTGATCTGCTTCGCGTGTTGAAGTAGCACCTAAGATTTAATTTAGCCGTCAGCAAAGTCTGAAAACCACACGAGGAGGTTGCTAAGGACCCTTTCAGCTAAGAAATTTAATGGAATCATTTCAAATTGCTCTGTCAGTCTTAACAACTGTAGTGTGAATTAGATTTCAGCTCTTTTTGTCTCCTAACAGCCTCCTGGAGGGAACGGCGTTTCCTCAGGGAGAAGAGAGAAGGTCCATTTGGAGCACAGGAAGACAGAGCTGGTGGAGCTGTGTGGGTTTGGGGGCGCAGGGCAAGTGGGAACAGCAGCAACCATGAAGAGGCAGAGACGAACTGAGCTCTGGGGACAGTGGAACCTGGGGTGAGGGGGTGACAATAGGGTGAGGCATGAGATGGGGGAATGGAACCCCTTCCCCAAAACCCAGACCTGTATCTGCCATTTCACCCAGGCCAGGCCTGGGAAACTCAAACCATTTTCCTCCCAACTCTTAAAATATGGGAGTCAGTTCAGTGACATCCCAACCTGAGTGGACTCTTCACCACCCCACCCAGCCAGGTGCCATGGCTGTCTCTGCTCCTCTGGGGGTGGGATATATTTAGTTTAATTTCTAGGCTGTGTTTCCTACCACAAATGACCTCCTGGAGAACAAATTGCCCTAATCATAGAGCAGAGAAGGCTGCTCATCTCCCTGCCCACTCCCCCCTTCAGCCACCAACCTGGGCAGAAACCATCCCTCCTCCCCACTCCCAGACCTCTGGGCTCCTGGATTTTCCTCCGCTACCCCACAAGCTACCCGCCCCCAGGAAGGAGGCGAACACCCCACAGGGTCTTTTGAGGGAGCAACAATAAGGCGACCCACACTGGGAAGCAGTTTGATCACCAGCGGGGGCCTCAGACCTCTGCCATTTGCTCATGGAGCCCTGCCAGGCAGGCCCAGTACTGGAGTCTGCAGCAGCTGGTCCCCAAGTATGTTTGGAGGAACAGTGGTCACTGAAGGCTCTTAGGAAGTTACAGGACACATGAACGTATCAAAGGCTCTGAGAAGGCCTGCTTCCTTTTGACCCAGCTTACCAGGATTCACTCAGAACCATTTTTATGGGTGGAATTCGTTTATCATGCAAACTTTTTTTTGCCAAACAACATTTTCAAGATTCTGGTATTCTGCAGAACAGTTTGTAGCTGCCAGAAACCTGCAAGTATGTGTCTAGGACTGAAAGCCATGCTAAACATACAAGAAGGTGGTGGGTGAGGAGGCTGGCGAGAAAAGCCCGGGGTCAGGTTTCAGGGCCCCATCCCATCTTCACCCCATTCTCACTGAGGCTTCTCACTTGCAGGCCAGGAGCAAGAGTTGGCCTGTGCAGATTTTTGCAGACTCTGCAAAAAGGTCGTTGTGGGTCAGACTTAATGGACCCAAGGCATCCATGCTGCCATCATAAAATCTGGTCGTCAGAAACCCTTGATCCTTGGCTTCCTCAACTCAATCCACACCCTGGGGCATTACTCAAAAGATGCGATGACGGCCACAGGGAGTGGGGACCCTGGGGAACCAGGCCAGGCATAAACACTACAGGGGACACTGTGCCTCTGGGAAACTGAAACTTGGAGTAATTTTTTTTTTTTTGGAGGAAGATTAGCCCTGAGCTAACTACTGCCGATCCTCCTCTTTTTGCTGAGGAAGCCTAGCCCTGAGCTAACATCCATGCCCATCTTCCTCTACTTTATATGTGGGACGCCTACCATAGCATCGCTTTCCATGTGGTGCCATGTCCGCACCTGGGATCCGAACCAGCGAACCCCAGGCCGCCGAGAAGCGGAACGTGTGAACTCAACCGCTGGGCCACCGGGCTGGCCCTCGGGTAATTCTTAAAGGAGCCATTTCTGAACCAGCTGGGCCAAGGTTAGCAGCAATACAGGTTCCCCAGAGGTGTAATCCTCTGGGGGCTAGTAAACCCCTTGCTAAATGCTGCTGTGCAGTTTATTGGAAGGACAAGCAAGTAGTACAGTTTATTGGAAAACAAGCCTCAGCTGGAGAGGCTTGCCCAAGAAAATCAGAAGAAGAGGAAGAAGGAAGGAAAGGAGGGAGGGAGGGAGGGAAAGTGACAACAAGGAGGGGACATTCTCATGGGATGCAGGGGAGGAAGACAGCCAAGTTGCTGAAAAGAACACCCATGAGAATAGCCACAGCCATAATGGCCAAGAATTTTGGGGATGGGCAGGGTTAGGCCAGGGCCAGGCACACATATAGCCCTGTGCAGCACTAGCCATGGACCACATCCACCCTGTGGGTGTGGGGCCCATGCAGTGTCTGGTTTTGTTTTTAACAATTGGCATTAGAGGCCAACACTTAAAAATTAAGACTTTTTATATAAAAACCAGATTTCTGCTTCCTCTTGAAAATTGAGTGTCTTGGCTTCAGTTGCACCAGAAGCTGATGCTGAGACAAGGGTTTGACAGCAAATGGCTTATTTGGGAGTGGCAGACAGCCTGGCAGGGGAGGAGGGGAGGGGCCAAGCCAGCGTACCCTGTTAGCCGGCCGCCATCTTGGGCACCTGGGGCAGATTCCCCTGGATAAAGATGTGAAGTTCCTGCTTTGGATGCACCGAGGGAGAGATGAGGGGTCCTGGAGCGTTTCTACACCAACCCTCGCTGGCCTTTGGCTAAAGGCTGCTCCTGGGGAGTCTTAATTCCCCTTCTCTGTCCCACTGGCAGGACAGCATTCCAGAGTTATGGAAAAAGCCATTAGGCCCAGAGACGAAGATTCAGGCAGCTGGACGTTTCCAGAGTGAGGCGTGAGGGCGGGAGAGGGGTCTGACAGTACCTGCTCCCTGGGGTGATAGGCCCCGTGGGCTCTTATTCCCACAGGAACCGTGGCTGCAGCTGGGGAGAGGCAGCAGCCCCTTGAAGCAGAGAAGGGCGGCCTTGCGCTCTCTGTGGTCTCTCCAACAGCAAGGCAGCGTTGATCACAGCACTTGCACTGACGTTTTACCTCCAACAGAGACATCTTCTTTATGAACTCTCGTATGTCCAAAGTGAGAAAGCAACAGGCCAAGAGGGCCGAGGCTGCCACTCCCTTCACTACAGTAGTGTCCCGGGCCCTATAGGCGTTTGAGCTGTCAACCCCCAGCTTAAAGCCCTGGTGGCATGCTGGGGTCTGGTCTGGCTTCCCGACAATGCACATCCCTGGCTCCTTAACACTGAGAGCCTGGGGAATAAGGTGGTTAGTCTGGAACACGAGGTTGGCCTGGTCAGACCACCGAGGAACTCTACCACCCCCTCGCCCTCTCTCTCCTCCCCTCCCACACCAAAGTGGCTGCTGCCCTTCTGGGCAGGTGGCCAGCATAAGCAATGAGGAGGAGGGCAGGTGGCGTCGCCCACCTGGAGAGAGGACAGGGCCAGCCTGCGTCCAGTCCACACCAGAGCTGCCCTCCCTGAAGAGTTCTCAGCTCCCTTCAGCTCTGGGGCACCACAGGGCCCTGGGGCATGCTCTTGTGGTGATCGGTGCGGCAATCCCCTGTGCGTGAGTTCAAATGCACCCCATTCTCTCCCACCCAGGAGAGTTCAACAGAATGACCCAGGAGACAGTGTGTGCAATGGCCCAGAGGATGAAAAGGACTTGGAGAGTTTTGAGACGGAGAAACAGTTTGCTCTGGCTGAGGTGGTGATGAGACAGGAGGCTGGAGAGGAAAGCTAGGGCCTGAATGTGCCTCTGAGCCATGCTAAGGAGATTGGACTTGATCCTAAGAGCTATAGGGAGCTGCTGAAAGGCAGAGTGAGGCAGAGTGACCTGGTCTGACCCATTATATCCCACTTTACGGATGAGAAGAGTGAGGCACAGAGTGCTGACATGACCAGCAGTGTCAGGATGTGAATCCATGTTCCTCATCCTTGCAGGCCCTTCTATCTCATCTTTTGCCTCAAGTCTCCCATTTTGATCTGTTGAGACCCCATAGGCTGTGTAAATGCCGTGGAGGCAAAGCCCAGAACCAAAGGCTTCTCAGAACAAGCCTGACCCCTCCCCTACATGCCTGGTTTTCAAAGTCAGTCCGCATCTGCTCTTCTCCAGGCTTGAATAGCAGCAATGTGTTCTAGCTGCATGACCTTGGACTAGTGAATTGCATCTCTGAGCTTTGGGTTGCTTATGTGTAAAATGGAGGTAATATCAATGTGAAGGACAGGGATGCAGGCAGTGTGCCTGGTTCATAGTGAGCCCTGAATAAACAGCGGCTGCTAGCACTTGAAGACAGTCAGAGGCCTTTCACCTTACGTTCGCCCTCTTCTGGATGCCTTTCAGTTCACCAGTGAATCAACAA
Organism: Equus asinus; assembly: GCF_041296235.1. Taxonomy (NCBI): domain Eukaryota; kingdom Metazoa; phylum Chordata; class Mammalia; order Perissodactyla; family Equidae; genus Equus; species Equus asinus. The sequence continues at coordinate 60,632,057 of NC_091791.1, forward strand.
ATATTTTGAAGGCTGAAGGGGAGCCCAATAGAGCTTATAATGGAACTGGGGCGCAGATAGAGTGAGTTCTTCAGCATCTGCCCCAGGCAGGGAGGCTATCTCCTGCAGGACGAATCCTGAAAAACAGAGCTGGGCTTCCAGGGATCGAGCCCAAGATGCCCCACAGAGCAAGTCCCAGAGTGTGGGTGAGTGGCTAGACGCTAATCTCCTTTTTCCTTTTGGAAGTTTTCATTAATTCCATGTCTGTGTGTTAACATTCTCTTTCCCCTGACTTAGTGTTGATTTCTTTAGACAGTTTCCCTTCCAGGAAAAAAATGCCCTCTGCATTCTGTCTCTATGAGTGGAGAGACCGACACTTGAGAACCAAGAAGATCTGGGTTTAAATCAATTCATTGAAGACATCGCCTGGTGGGCAGTGCTTCTCCAGCCTGCCCTGGCCCCTGGGGAGTCTGGCTGGCCCACACAGCAGCGTGTTCATGCTTGGCCTGGAGCCCACCGCTTCCTGACTCACGTCGTGCTTGGCTGGGGAGCAGAGGAACAGTTGAAAAGACATGTGTCAAGACTTGCTCATGGAAGTAGGAATCCAAGGCGCTCATTACGGGGAAACGCTCCTGACATCTTACTTCTAGATGTCAGTGCCTTCACTCTTTCTCTTTCATGAGAGATTAAGCCTCAGGGAAAGCCTTCAGCACTCACATTGTCTCCCACCGTGCCTGACACAGCACAAGTGGTGGTTGACAAAATGAACGAATGAATGAATGAATGAATGGTGATGGAGTTTAAGAAGCACTTGGAATAAACACTTCCATTTTTTGCATTGTGGTAAAATACATATGACATAAAATTGACTATTAGTGACATTAGTACATTCATAATATGGAACCATCACCACTACCTAGTTCCAAAACATTTTTATCACCTCACAAGGAAACCCCATATCCCCTGGCAACCACTAATCTGCTTTTGGTCTCTATGGATGTACCTATTCTGGACACTTCATGTAAATGGAATCACACAATATGTGCCCTTTTGTGTCTGATGTATCAGAATTTGATTCCTTTTTAAGGCTGAATAATATTCCATCATATGGCTATACCACATTTTGCTTATCCTCTCATCCATCCAATTGATGGACACTTCAGTTGTTTCCATCTTTTGGCAGCACTTTCATTTAGTAAACATTTCCTGAACACCTACTATCATTCAGGCACTGTGCTGGGCACTTGCTCATTATCTGTTATTGAACCTTCCAAACTGCTCGCAGCTGGGTGGAAATTATTTCCCCACTTCACAGGTAAAGGAGCTGAGGCTCAGCAACGTTGAAGGACCTTGCTGAGATAGAAAGCATCAGTAACAGTCCAGCCCAAGAAACGCTGGCTGCGTGCTTGCAGAATGCCAGACCCCACCCTGGGCTGCAGGGTGGAGAAGAGAAAAGCATTGCACAGCAACAGACATCCTACGTCAGACTTCCCAGGGCAGACTCAGTATTATTTACTTTTATATTTTCCAATAAAAGAACTTCATTGCTGATTCCAGTGTGACTTAATTTGTTATCATCTGTACCAATAAATTCCCAATCAGGGAAGAAGAAAACCCACCATCAGACCCCGTTTCCTTGTCAGTCCCTCCCTGCGTATGACTGATAGGACTGTCCAGCTGAAGTGGTTTGGGCCTCTCTGGTCCAAGTGTAACTCACCAGCTCCTTTCTGCCCCCGACAGAACAAAGTCACTCAGTCCATATCTGCAGCACCAGCTCCCTGAGGGAGTTTTATCATTCTCTTCAAGAGGTCCAGGACCTCTGCGTGCTCTTTACTGTGGACACTGAAGTGGTGACCAGACCCTAGGCCCTAGGTGGTGGGCTCCTGATTTCTCAGCATTGCCCCAGGAGAGCCCTGTGCTCATGCAGCCGTGGGAGCAGAGTGGAGTCCTGAGAACATCAGCAGGAGACGGGGCATTGAATTCCCCAGGGCAGGAACCAGCAGAGAGGCATAAAGTGGTAGGGCCTGGAGGGCTCCGAGCCCACTCCTCTGTGTCTTTTCTCAGAGGCTGCGGCAGAGTCTAGGTAGTGCGACGTGCGGCCTCTTAGAGCATAAACTGAAGCAGAATTTAGGTGAGATTGGGTATTTTTTCCCCAAATATACAGATCACACCATCTTTGCAAATGTCAGCATTTGTGTAGCCTGGAGGATAAGGGTGTGGCATGTGGAGCCAGCCTGCCTATTCTCAAATCCTGGCTCTGCCCACTTCCTCATTGTGTGACCTTAGGCAAAGTACTCAACCTGTCTGTGCCACAGTTCCTCATCTGTAAAATGGGCATACAGAGGGTATCCACCTCATGGGGTTATTTTAAGGATTAGGTAAAGTAATACGTGCAAGGGGCCTGGCACAGAGTAAGTGCTCATAAATGTTAGCTATTATGTTACGAGCCTGGTCAGAGGTGGGAATAAAGAGAGTAAAACAGAGTTCCAATGGCTTTGCTTCCCAGAAGCGACAAGATTAGCTGTGTATCCATGAACATCTTAAGCAAGTGAACATTTGTAATATTATTTCTCCCTGAAAATCTCTTTCTCGAAACCCTCCAGACTCCCACAACTGAATGATCATCCTAATGATGAAGATTTCTGGAGTTTATTGAGCATGTGCTGTCTGCTGGGCACTGGGCCCTGTGCCTTCCGTGCATCATCTCACTAGCTCCAGCCCTGTGAAAGGGGCACTTGATCATCACCCATTTTACTGAGGAGGAGACGAAGGCTTGGAGAGGCAGAGCGAGGACAGGTCCAGGTAGCCAACCCAGGTCTCTCTGTCTCCGGAGCTTGACCTCAGAACAGCTGAGCCACACTGTTGGGAGGACATCCTCGTGCTCGGGGCCTTTGGTACCCTTATCCCTTTCCTTGGCGACAGGACAAATCAAGCAGTTGTTTGTCAGCCGGGTGGTCTTGGATCTTAGGCAATCCCTGCAGGTGTCGTCTGCCTCTGGGAACGGTGCTCCCGGGATCCTGACCTGGCCAAGAAAGAGGCAGCAGAACTGGAGCGTCTTTTTAGAAAGTGGCTGTCAGTGCCAGTGACGGGGAGCCACGGCAGGGAAAAATCACACACGAAGCTCCTAGAGGAAAGGTCTCCTGTTGCCCTACAGATATGAGCCCACAATAACCGTAGGAAGAAAGCTCAAACTCAGCAGACCCAGGAAATGCAAACCCAAACAACAAGGACCTCTTAAATCAGCAACTTTTTTTTTTTTTAAAAGATTGGCACCTGGGCTAACAACTGTTGCCAGTCTTTTTTTTTTCTGCTTTATCTCCCCAAACCCCCCCTGTACACAGTTGTATATCTTAGTTGCAGGTCCTTCTAGTTGTGGGATGTGGGACGCTGCCTCAACGTGGCCTGACGAGCGGTGCCATGTCCGCGCCCAGGATCCGAACCCTTGGCCGCCGCAGTGGAGCACATGAACTTAACCACTTGGCCACGGAGCCGGCCCCCAAGTTTTTAAAAATAGTAAAACCCAGTGCTGACGAAGGTGTGGAAAAACATCCATTCACCTGATGGGAGATTTTGAAGCAAAGTTTGGTAACATGTATCAAACTCCTTAACTTTTTTCATCCAGCAAATCCAGTACAGGCATTTATCCTAAGGAAATAACTGGGGCTGCATTCTATGCATATTCTTAAACATTCAACATTGCTTATGGGGCCGGCCCTGTGGCCAAGTGGTTAAGTTCACGTGCTCCACTTCAGCGGCCCAGGGTTTTGCCAGTTCAGATCCTGGGTGCGGACATGGCCACACTGAGGTGGCATCCCACATGCCACAACTAGAAGGATCCACAACTAAAAATACACAACTTTGTACCAGGGAGCTTTGGGAGAAAAAGGAAAAAGAAAATCTTAAAAAAAAAAAAACCAAAAAAGCAAAACAACGCTGCTTATAGTAGTGAAAGACTGGAAAACCACTTAAGTGTTGAATAATAAGGGATTGGTCAAATAAATTATGGTTACACGTGTCGGGATACTCCACAGCCATTAAAATGATCGTGCAGAAGAATTTCTGCGACAAAGCAGTTTAGAATACGCTAAATGACGAAAGTAGTCTTTTTAAAATTTTTTTTCATTTTTTTTATTAAGGTTATAAAAGTTAACATCCTCGTGAAATTACAGTTGTACATCATTATTAGTCATGTTGTAGGTACACCACTTCACCCCTAGTGCCCTCCCCCCTTTCCTCTGACAACCACCGATCAGTTCTCTTTGTCCATACGTTAACTACCACCTATGAGTGGAATCATACAGAGTTCGTCTTTCTCTGTCTGGCTTATTTCACTCAACATAATACTCTCAAGGTCTATCCATGTTGTTGTGAATGGGACAACTTTGTCCTTTTTTATGGCTGAGTAGTATTCCATTGTGTATATATACCCCATCTTCTTTATCTAATCATCAGTTGCTGGGCACTTAGGTTGGTTCCATGACTTGGCTATTGTGAATAATGCTGCGATGAACATAGGGGTGCATAGAGCTTCTGGAATTGCTGATTTCAGGTTCTTAGGATAGATACCCAGTAGTGGGATGGCTGGGTCACAAGGTATTTCTATTCTTAACTTTTTGAGGAATCTCCATACTGTTTTCCATAGTGGCTGCACCAGTTTGCATTCCCACCAACAGTGTATGAGTGTTCCCTTTTCTCCATAGCCTCTCTAACATTTGTCACTCTTGGTTTTGGATATGTTTGCCATTCTAACAGGTGTAAGGTGATATCTTAGTGTAGTTTTGATTTGCATTTCCTTGATGATTAGTGATGATGAGCATCTTTTCATCATCTATTGGCCATCCGTATATCTTCTTTGGAGAAATGTCTGTTCATGTCCCCTGCCCATTTTGTAATTGGGTTATTTGATTTTTTTATTGTTGAGTTGTAAGTTCTTTGTATATTATGGAGATTAACCCTTTGTCAGATAGAGAACTTGTGAATATTTTTTCCCAATTAGTGGGCTGTTTTTTTGTTTCAATCCTGTTTTCCCTTGCCTTGAAGAAGCTCTTTAGTCTGATGAAGTCCCATTTGTTTATTCTTTCTATTGTTTCCCTCATGTGAGGGGTTATGGTGTCCAAAAAGATTCTTTTGAAGCTGATGTCAAAGAGTGTGCTGCCGATATTCTCTTCTAGAAGACTTATTGTTTCAGGCCTAATCTTTAGGTCTTTGATCCATTTTGAGTTTATTTTAGTAAATGGTGAAAAAGAATGGTTGATTTTCATTCTTTTACATGTGGCTGTCCAGTTTTCCCAGCACCGTTTGTTGAAGAGACTTTCTTTCCTCCGTTATAGGCCCTCAGCTCCTGTGTCAAAGATTAGCTGTCCATAGATGTGTGGTTTTATTTCTGGGCTTTCAATTCTGTTCCATTGATCTGTGCATCTGTTTTTGTACCAGTACCATGCTGTTTTGATTACTGTGGCTTTGTAGTATGTTTTGAAGTCAGGGATTGTGATGCCTCCAGCTTTGTTCTTCTTTCTCAGGATTGCTTTAGAAATTCGGGGTCTTTTGTTGCCCCATATGAATTTTAGGATTCTTTGTTCAATTTCTGTAAAGAATGACACTGGAATTCTGATTGGGATAGCGTTGAATCTGTAGATTGCTTCAGGTAGTATGGACATTTTAACTATGTTTATTCTTCCAATCCATGGGCATGGAATGTCTTTCCATCTCTTTATGTCGTCATCGATTTCTTTCAAGAAGGTCTTATAGTTTTCGTTGTATAGATCTTTCACTTCCTAGGTTAAATTTATCCCAAGGTATTTTATTCTTTTTGTTGCAATCGTGAATGGGATTGAGTTCTTGAGATCTTTTTCTGTTAGTTCATTGTTAGCGTATAGAAATGCTACTGATTTATGTATGTTGATTTTATACCCTGCAACTTTGCTGTAGTTGTTGATTGTTTCTAATAGTTTTTCTATGGATTCTTTGGGGTTTTCTATATATAAGATCATGTCATCTGCAAACAGCGAGAGTTTTACTTCTTCGTTGCCTATTTGGATTCCTTTTATTTCTTTTTCCTGCCGAATAGCTCTGGCCAACACCTCCAGTTCTATGTTGAATAAGAGTGGTGAAAGTGGGCACCCTTGTCTTGTTCCTGTTCTGAGAGGGATGGGTTTCAGCTTTTGTCCATTGAGTATGATGTTGGCTGTGGGTTTGTCATATATGGCCTTTATTATGTTGAGGTACTTTCCTTCTATACCTATTTTATTGAAGGATTTTATCATAAATGGATGTTGGATCTTGTTGAATGCTTTCTCTGCATCTATTGAGATGATCATGTGGTTTTTGTTTCTCATTTTGTTAATGTAGTGAATCACGTTGATTGACTTGTGGATGTTGAACCATCCCTGTGTCCCTGGTATAAATCCCACTTGATCATGGTGTATAATCTTTTTGATATATTGTTGTATTCGGTTTGCCAAAATTTTGTTGAGGATTTTTGCATCTATGTTCATCAGTGATATTGGCCTGTAGTTTTCCTTCTTTGTGTTGTCCTTGTCAGGTTTGGGGATCAGGGTGATGTTGGCTTCATAGAATGCTTTAGGGAGTGCTCCATCTTCCTCTATTTTCTGGAACAGTTTGAGAAGGATAGGTATTAAATCTTCTTTGAATGTTTGGTAGAATTCTCCAGAGAGGCCGTCTGGTCCTGGACTCTTATTTTGGGGGAGGTTTTTGATTACTGTTTCTATTTCTTTACTTGTGATTGGTCTATTCAGATTCTCTATTTCTTCCTGATTCTGTTTGGGTAGGTTGTATGAGTCTAGGAATTTATCCGTTTCTTCTAGGTTGTTCAATTTGTTGGCATATAGTTTTTCATAGTATTCTCTTATGATCCTTTGTATTTCTTCGGTATCTGTTCTGATTTCTCCTCTCTCGCTTCTAATTTTATTTATTGAGACTTCTCTCTTTTTTGTTAGTGAGTCTGGCTAAGGGTTTATCGATTTTGTTAATTTTTTCGAAGAACCAACACTTTGTTTCATTGATCCTTTCTACTGTCTTTTTTGTTTCAATGTCATTTATTTCTGCTCTAATTCTTATTATTTCCCTCCTTCTACTGACTTTGGGCTTTGTTTGTTCTTCTTTTTCTAATTCCATTAGGTGTTGTTTGAGGTTGCTTATGTAAGATTTTTCTTGCTTATTGAGGTGAGCCTGTATTGCAATGAATTTCCCTCTTAGGACTGCCTTTGCTGCGTCCCAAATCATTTGGTACGGTGTGTTTTCATTTTCATTTGTCTCCAGATAATATTTGATTTCTTCTTTAATTTCTTCAATAATCCATTGTTTGTTCAGTAGCATGTTGTTTAGTCTCCACATTTTTGGCCCTTTCCCAGCTTCATTCTTGTAGTTGATTTCTAGTTTCATAGCATTGTGATCAGAAAAGATGCTTGATATTATTTCAACCCTCTTGAACTTATTGATGCTTGCTTTGTTTCCCAAGATATGGTCTATCCTTGAGAATGTTCCATGCACGCTTGAGAAGAATGTGTAACCTGTTGTTTTTGGATGAAGTGTCCTATATATATGTATTAGGTCCATCTGATCTAACTTTTCATTTAATTTTATAATTTCCTTGATGATTTTCTGTCTGGATGATCTGTCCATTGGTGTTAATGGGGTATTGAGATCCCCTACTATTATTGTATTGCTGTTGATGTCTCCCTTTAGTTTTGTTAATAGTTTCTTTACAAATTTTGGTGCGCCTGTGTTAGGTGCATATATATTTATAAGTGTTATGTCATCTTGGTGGAGCATCCCTTTTATCATTATATACTGCCCCTCTTTGTCTTTCTTTATCTGTTTTGCTTTGAAGTCTACTTTGCCTGATATAAGTATGGCAACACCTGCTTTCTTTTGTTCATTATTGGCTTGGAGTATTGTCTTCCATCCCTTCACTCTGAGTCTGTGTTTGTCTTTGGGGCTGAGGTGTGTTTCCTGGAGGCAGCATACTGTTGGATCTTGTTCTTTGATCCATCCTGCCACTCTGTGCCTTTTGATTGGAGAGTTCAATCCATTCACGTTTAGTGTGATTATTGAAACGTGGGGGCCTACTGTTGCAATTTTATCACTTGTTTTCTGGTTCTTTTGCATTTTGTCCTGATGGAGAGCTGTTACTTTGTGTTATTGTCCTTCTGCTTATCTCCTTTGTTCTGGATTTTGTAACCCCTTTCCTTTTTTTGATTTTTCAGGAATGAGTTTCTTCCTGAGCAATTCTTGAAGAGGAGGTTTTGTGGCAATGAAGTCCCTTAACTTTTGTTTATCTGGGAAAGTTTTTATTTCTCCATTGTATTTGAAGGATATTTTTGCTGGGTAGAGTATTCTTGGCTGCAGGTTTTTGTCCTTCAGAGTTTTGAGTATTTCATTCCAATCTCTTCTAGCCTGTAAGGCCTCTCCTGAGAAATCTGCTGATAGCCTTATGGGGTTTCCTTTGTAAGTTATTTTCTTCTGCCTGGCTGCCCTTAGCATTTTCTCTTTGTCGTTGACTTTTGCTAGTTTCACTACTATATGTCTTGGGGTTGGTCTTCTTGCATTAATAAAGTTTGGAGATCTGTTGGCTTCTGTCACGTGAAGTTCCATCTCTCTTCCCAAGTTTGGAAAGTTCTCAGCTATTATTTCATTGAACAGACCTTCTGCCCCCTTCTTCTTCTCTTCTCCCTCTGATATACCTATAAGCCTTATGTTGCATCTCCTAATTGAGTCGGATAATTCTCAGAGAGTTTCTTCATTTCTTTTTAGTCTTAATTCTCTCTCCTCCTCTGCCTGCAGCATTTCTATATTCCTATCCTCCAAATTGCTAATTCTGTCCTCCATATTATCAACTCTACTGTTCAGAGAGTCCAGATTTTTCTTAATCTCCTCCATTGTGTTCTTCATCTCCAGTATTTCTAATTGGTTCTTCTTTATAATGTCAAGCTCTTTTGTGACATAGCTCCTGAACTCATTGAGTTGTCTATCTGAATTCTCTTTTAGGTCGTTGAGTTTTTTCATAATGGCAGTTTTGAAATCATCGTCATTTAGGTTATAGATTTCATTGTCTTTGGGATTGTTTTCTGGGTGCTTATCATTTTCCTTCTGTTCTGGAGATTTAATATATTTTTTCACACTGCTTGATGGCATGAATTTGTGCCTCCGCATAGAGATAGAGTTTAGTCGCTGCTTCCACTTGTTGCGACTGGTGTGTGTTGGGGGGCAGCTGTTTAGACTGCCCCAACCAGGAACCCTGTCAGCTCTTACTGACTGGGCCTGGACCCCTCCTCGTAGTCACAGTGGTCCTGTGGGGTCCCTCGTCGGTTGTGGGGGCAATCGCAAGGGGGCCTCAGGCTGCTGGTGCCTACTGCTGCAGCCCACCTAGACGCACACCCTCCTTGTGGTCTGCAGTGGTGTTGTGGTCTTTCCCATCAGCCAGGAGCAGGATCACCTATAATCTCTGATTCATCCCTAACAGAGCCCACCAGATCACACTTGTCCACTATAGGTCCCAGCAGAGCTATGGGTATCTTCTGCAGTCTATCATTAGCTCACCTAGCTGTGCTTCTTTTGCCCCAGGGCCTTCCCGCCTTGCAATTGCCAGTCAGGACCTCTCCACTAGTGCTGTGCAGAGGTTTTCGCTGAGGCTGCTGTAAGAACCTGGAGTTCCCCCCTGGGCTACGTAGCCATTTCACTGGAGCTCTACTCTGCCCCACTTCACTCTCACGGGATCTCTGGGAGCCCCTTGCCTCAACCGGGACACGGCCAGAGTCCGTGGGCCTGGCAGTGGCTTGTAAGCTGCTGCCTTGTGGGGAATTCTGCTCTAGGGAGCTTCCTGGTGTTCCGAATGCTGGGTGGGGCCTCCCTGCCAATGGTGAGCAGAGGCCTTCCCTGCTGGGGGGGTGCGGGACCCTGGAGCGACCCCCTTGGCCGCAGAGCCGGGTGTTGGAGCTCCACCCAGTCCCCAGGCACATCCACGGGAAGTCCGGGCACCCCCTGCACTTACCCGTGCACCATGAGCCCAGCGGCAGCTTGCAGTCTGGAACTGTCCCGGGGGACCCACCCACCGGGAGCTTCCCTTTGTCCTGGATTCTGGGCGTGGCCTCCCTGCTAATGGCGAGCAGATGCTTTCCCTGCTGGGGAGGTGCAGGACCCCGAAGCCTTCCCCCGCGCCACAGAGCCAGGTGCTGGAGCTCCAACTGTGTCCCTAAGCACGTCTACAGGAAGTCCGGGCACCCCCTGCACCGAGCCATGTGCCGGAGACCGTGAGCTCAGTGGCAGCTTGCGGTCTGGTGCTGTGCTGGGCCCGCCAGGAGCTTCTCTTTGTTCTGGCTTCTGGGCGGGGCCTCCCTGCTAATGGCGAGCAGAGGCCTTCCCTGCCGGTGGGTGCGGGACCCTGGGGAATTCCCCCTGGGCTTAGGTGTGATCGCGGGGGGCTTGGGTAGGGGTGTTGTCACCTGTTTCCACTGTCGCTCCGCTGGTGAGTGTACACTCCTGCCCTTGGTGTGTGGCAATGCTATGGGGGAGTCCTCTGGAAGAGAGCCTCCTGCAGGAAATAGGCTGTCCGGGGGTCGAGGGTCGGGGGTCAGAGAGTTTTCACCTATTTCCACCTCCTCCTGGGGGGAAGTCCGTCCACCTTCTGATGTGTAGTAGCACGAGACTTTTAGCCATCTTGAGATGCTATTTGGATATCTTTGTTAATTGGTGAATATCCAATTAGTTGTAGATTCGATGGGGGAGAGACAAAGAAGACCTCTCACTCCACCATCTTGGTCCCGCCCTCCACAGTAATCTCTTTTTTAAATTTTTTAAGAATTTTTTTAAAATTTAATTTTTTTTTTTTGAGGAAGATTAGTTCTGAGCTAACATGCACCACCAATCCTCCTCTTTTTGCTAAGGAAAACTGGCCCTGAGCTAACATCCATACCCATCTTCCTCTACTTTATACGTGGGATGCATGGCTTGACAAGATGTGCCTTTGTCCGCACCCGAGATCCAGACCAGCCAAAGCAGACCCTGTGAACTTAACCACTGTGCCACCGTGCTGGGCCCCAAAAGTAGTCTTAAAAACAAGTACCATATGACCCCATTTACATAAAATAAAGTATCCTCAATAGTGTGAATACATTTGCACAGAGAAATGATTGGAAAGACATAAATCAAACTGTTGACAGGAAATGACTTATCTGAATTTCTGACAATTTTTTTTTTTCTCCCCAAAGCCTCCCAGTACATACTTGTATATTTTAGTTGTGGGTCCTTCTAGTTGTGGCATGTGGGACACCACCTCAGCATGGCCCGACAAGCCGTGCCATGTCCATACCCAGGATTCGAACCAGTGAAACCCTGGGCCGCTGGAGTGGAGCGTGCAAACCTAACCACTGAGCCACCAGGCCGGCCCCCTCTGACAATTTCTGTAACCAAGATGTACTCCTTGCATCCATCACCTAGCGTTAAGAGCGTAGCCCCTGGAGTCAGGCTGCTGGAGTTCAAGCCCCAAACCCACCCGCTTCGTGAAGACGTCCCTGAGTCTCGGTCTTCGAGTACAAATGAGGATAGTATCACTGCCGAAGCCCCTGCTCAGAGCTGTTGGGGGATCTAAGTTAGAAGACCATGGGGAGGTCCTAGTTTAATGCCTCACTGTGACTTATCTACCGTTACTAGGATTGTTGTGACTAGTTATGGTTACGATTATTAAAATAACTCTTGCAATTAGGAAGAGAAAGCCTGAGCATTTGCCTGCTTCCTCTGCCACCCAGCGGGGAAGTGGGAGGCCATCCCTGACAGCTCCCCCACGAGGCCAGCGCTCACTCTCCGACCAGCTGCAGGGCCTTCGGCTCACACTCACCAGGACTCCGGGGCTCCGTCCTCCTCTCTCCTGTCCACAGAGAGGGCTTGGAAGAAACAGCCCAGCAAACACTGGCCTGCTGGCCCCAGAGTGAGACGCGGAAGTTTACAAAAATACATAAGCAAATGTTTGACCTGGAAAGAGAGACGAAGCAGAGCCCGCACCAAGAAAGGGGACTTTTCAGTCAGGCCGGGAGGGGGCTGTCGTTCATCCCTGGGCCTGCTGTTTCCCCCATTCATTTCTTCACTCCGTCCTAACCACTCATTTGCTGTGAAGCATCTGGCCCCAATATGGGCTAATTTTAATAAATCCAGGACATCTCCCTTACCCTGCAGACTCGCAGGGAGCCAAGGGGAAGCCCACAGTGTTGCCAGCAGGAGCCCTGAGAGGCAGAGACAGACAGGAAAGAGGAGGGTGGTTAATAGCCTAGTGAGGGCCAGGGAGCTTCTGGGGGCAAGGCACGTACACGTGACTGATGGGTTCAGAAACCAAGAGGGACGGCCAGGGAGAGACTCGCCCACTGGAGCCAACAGCAGCCTCTGGCAAGCGACCACCTGCCCTTGGTTTTGACCCTCTCGTGTGGCCCCTCACTAGGCAGGAGCTGGTTCATATGGGTCACAGGGATCTCCAGATGTGGGAGAAGAACAGGATCAAGGGACGTGTTGTAGTTGCTCCCCTACAAAGACATAGACACAGACACAGACACAGACACAGACACACACACAGACACACACACACACACACCCCTCCTTCCAGGTGGGGAAGCAGCAGGGTTATGGGGTTCCAGCCAGACTCCATCCTCCAGTTGGTATAACCCGGAAGGATGCTATAGTCCCCTCTGCTTGAAAACACCAATATGGGTGTTAAATTCTGGTGACCCAAGACAAAGCAGAGTGACTGTTGCTAGACAGAGCGGCGGGTGGACAGGAACATTAGATGGAAAATGAGAGAAGGAAGTGAATGAAAAAACCTGTGATTCCTAGAAATTCCCACTCCACCCACTTCCCGCAACTATTCTATTACTCCAAAGTGAGAAATTAATTCCTCAAGGATCAGGATTGTGAAGAATGTGCCAAAACCCAAGAAAGGCTTTATGTTTGCAGGCCGTGAACTTGGCCTAAATGGAACTCACTAAGACACAGTGAAGGGAGGCAGTGCTTGACTTCTTTGCATTTCAGTAGAGTCTCAAAACAGAGTTTGTCGAGGATGCCCTGAGCAGATTTTGGCTGGCCTCTTCTGTTATTGGTGTTGGTAAGAGAACAGAATAGGTAGGAATTTTAATTGTGGCAGTAATTTTTGTCTTGTTTTCACTTATGGATGAAGTGATGTTCAAAGAATGGAAAGGCACTGTTCCCTCTCCCCTACAGGAGCAGAGCCAGCTGCCCTCGTCTGAACTGTGAACCTCAGCAGAGAAGAGAGAGGGCACTAACTCAACACTCACCCTCTTACATCTTATTAAAAAAAAAAAAAAATAGAGGGCCAGCCCAGTGGTGTAGCTGTTAAATTCGCATACTCCACTTCAGTGGCCTAGGGTTTGCTGGTTCAGATCCCAGGCATGGATATATGCACCACTTATCAAGCCATGCTGTGGTAGGCGTCCCACATATAAAATAGAGGAAGATGGGCACAAATGTTAGCTCAGGGCCAACCTTCCTCAGAAAAAAAAAAAGAACCCCCTAAACTAACCCAATAGTTTTCAACTCTGGACACATTAAAATCACTCCCTGATTCTCAAACTTTCCAATGCATCAGCGTCTCCTGAAGGACTTGTTAAAACACAGATTTCTGGGCCCCACCCCAGAGTCTCGGACTCGGTAAGTCAGGGGTGGGGCCTGAGAATTTGCATTTTAGCAAGTGCCCTGGTGCTGCTGGTCCCTGGTCCACACTTTGAGAGCTGCTGCCCTCCCCCATCCTAGAGACTAATTCCGTTGATGTGGAGTGGGGTGTGAACATCCGTTATTTAAAAGTGCCAGGGGATCCTGGGAGAACCACTGCTGACACCACCAGAGCCAAAGGTGAGATCTACGACAAGAGCACATCATAAAAATAAGCGCAAACATCCAGTTATCAGTTAAGTACTTACTAAAACTCTGCTGTTCTCAGTCAGAGCCTTATCTCACTCCTATTCCTTTTTTACCTCAAAGAGAAATCTTGACATCTTTCTCTGACTTGGCCAGCTGCAGCTTTGCTGAGGCCATTTCTCTGTGTCCCTGCTTTGCTCCTGGTTCGGCTGAGCTGTGGGGCATCGGCGCTTGGTTACAGCTCCTAGCTCTCAGTTTGGAGGTTCACTGGTGTCTTAATGCTCTCCCTCTTGCCGTGGTTCCCTCCTTGCACATGGTGGAGATCCCCTGATGACCGAGCACAAGGAAAGCTGATTCGCCTTGATCCCTGGAAACGCCGAGGTCCTGCGAGCCCACAGCTCAGCCTGGGCAGACCTGCTCTGGGAAGGGCGGCCTGCCCAGCACAAGCTGATGGGGTGATCCTTGGTCTGCGTGGGCATAAATCCCCGTCAGATGCCTGACAGCAGGGGGCTGCAGGCCTCCAGAGGAGCTGTGGGAAGATTTATGAAACAAAGAGCAGATGCTTTGAACAATGACTTCACTGAAGAATGGGGCCCAATACATCACATCAGGAAAGGGAGGGTCAGCGGATGCTGGCCAAGTCCTGCTCAGAGGAGCCTCAAAGAGAGACAGGCAGGCAAGCACATTGACTGGGGAACTGTAACAAGGAGCAGAGGGAGGAGAAGGAACACACTTCGCCTCCCCTTGGCTGTGCACTTACAAGCAGTGCCTTATTTAATCCCTACGACAATTCCACAGTAGACGTTGTCATTGCTCCTGTTTTGAAGATGAGGAAACAGAGGCTCAGAGAGTTCAAGCATCCTGCCCACAGCCACACAGATGGTATAATAGTTCACATTTATCGAGTCCTTACTATATGCCAGACACTGCTTTAGTTGCTTTACACATATTGAGCCATTTAATCCCCCCAATAATCCTAGAGGTAGTGTTTTAGTCAGCATAAGCTAGGTTGTGCTGCAGTAACAAACAATCCCCAAAGTCTCAGGGCCTAACACAACAAAGGTTTATTTCCCACTTACACAAATTCTGCTGTGGGTCCATGTGACTCTCCAGGGCAACTTTCCTTCATGCAGTGACCCAGCAGGCCAGGTGGCCTTGATCTTGTGGCTCATTCATGGGTCTGGGTGAACTGATTAAGAACATAGTTTCGGCATCCCCTGAGCTGTACTCCAGTCCAGGCTCATTGTTCAGTGCCTGAGCAACCTAGGCTTGTTCTTGTCCCTTTCTTAGCCTCAGTTTCCTCATGTGTAATAACTCTTGGAGTTATGTGAAGGCTGTGAGAGTTAATGAGATAATGGAAGCAAAGAGCTTAGAAGAGAGCTTGGTGTGTAGAAAGCCTCAAAATTGTTAGCCTGTGCTTAGGGCAGGGGTGAACGTCAAATCACACCTCCTCCAGGAGACAGGGAGGGTGGACGGTGATGACTAAATGACCCCCCCAAGTCCTGTAGAGCCCCAGGCCAGGGCTCCAGGGCAGGCGGATCTCTGAGCCCCTGGGGCCCCAGTGTGGGCCCTTCCTTCCGGGCTCCACTGCCAGCCTCCTTTGGCCCTGGACACCCAGCCCTGCTTGAGGCAGGACACTGCTCACACACCCACTGAACAGCCCCCATGAGACTTGGCCCAGATGGAGGTCGGCAGGGAGTTTGGGGGGTGGGGGGCAGGAACCCAGGAATCTGTCACCCTCAAAGACATGAAAACAGCCCTTAACTGTTGTTACTTAAAAGAAAAGAAACTGTTGTCCAAACCCATTCCCTGCAGAGAGGCCCAGCCACAGACTCTGGGCCGGTTCAGTTCCCTCCTGGGCTGTCGGGATCCCTGTCCTGAGGGATGACCCTCCCCTAGCCCCACGCCTCCCCTCAGGGCACTCTCCATCCCAGCATATTTCCCCAACCCGTTGTTAGTAACGGAATCCCCCCACCACAATGATACCTCACAGGGGGACTTAACTGATGGGAAAAAATAAAATAAACGCCAAAATAAAAGTATGGCTGTTGTGCTTGAAGCCCTGTCCTCAGATTTAAATAGTAATAATAATAATAACAGTAGCTCTCACTTATTGTGCTTTGTTGCAAGGACATTTGGCTAAAGTCAATGCTCACGATAACCTCAGGGCTAGGTATTATTATTATCCCCACTGCACAGATGGAGAAACGGAGTCAGGGAGATATTAAGCCACTTGCCCAGGGTGACGCAGATCAGAGTGAGGATTGTCACGGTGCCCTCTCTGTCCTTAGGGACTTGTGTGGCCTTCTTAGTGCTTGCCCCTTGCCTATGAGACTCGGCTCTCAGGGGTGGGCACAGAGAGCCCTCCAACTGACCACAGGCAGCAGCATCTGAGCGAAATGCCAAGCGTGACCTCGAAAACCCTGCCCCAGACAGGGAGCCTGAGCATCCGCCACTGGTCGCCTTCCTGTGTTTACCCTGCGGCTGCCAGGCTGGACAAAGGCTCCTTGTCTGGTCCTGGGAGGTGGCAGGTTTTTAAGGACATAGGTTTAGTACCAGGGCTGTTTATTACCAGGACTGGGTTTTGTGGGGGACTGGAATTGGCCACCCCAAGATATGTCCCTTTGGCATGAGGGTTATTTTGGGCTGGTTACTTTTAAAAACTGCAGACAGGAAAGAAACTCTGAAAAGTAGAATTTACTTACCCTTTGTAAGAGACATTTACATTTGTAAAGGAAATCTCCATCTGTAAAGGTGTCTCCCTCTCTGTACCAGGAAGAGGGGGGGTTGACCTTATCTCTAGAAACTCTTAATCAATGTGGAAGGCAAGGACTTAAATCTTACTCTTATTTACTGTACTTGTCTGGTAACCTCCCATGATCCACTCCCCCTCCATCCCCAACATCCTCCTTTGTCGTTAGCTGAAGATGATATTTAAGGTGGTGGCTTCAGCCATTTTGGCAAGTTGCTCAGGTTGCCTGAGTCTCTCCTATGTATACATGTTATAAAAATTTGTTTAATTTTCTTCTGTTATTCTGTCTCATGTGAATTTAATTCATTCTCCTGCCAGAAGAACCCAGAGCGGGTAGAGGAAATGCCTTCCTCACCTATAGTTTCCTCTTGGAGATGAAGCAGTTGCTCTCACAGACTGTGGAGGTCAATGCCATCTTCATCACCTCTTCCTCTGGTTGCTGGTCCAGCTCCCTGCCTGGACACACAGTCCCACCTGACAACTTGCCACATACATACACACATACACTCGCATACACACACCTACAAACACACACACATGCGCACATATACAGCATTCCAGGAAGCAGGGGAGAGCAAAAGAGGCCTTTCTTGAGTCTTTGAATGGCCTCAGGGGACTCAAGCACATCTAAATCTGTTTGCAAAATTGTGGCATGTGTGTATGCTTGTGTGTGTAAAGTGCAGGCAGAGGTAGGACATAATTTGTGGGACCCAGTGCAAAATGAAAATTTGGGACCTGTTGTTCAAAAAGTGATACTGGCTCAACACAAGGTTGACATAAGGGAAGCCATACAGCAGAAAAGGAACCATATTGTACTTTGAATGACCGCTGATTAACTAGCCCAGACATGCTCTGTAGAATTTGTGGTCCTTTCCAGCTGCTTTAAGATGATAACTTTGTTCTTTCGAGTTCCTTAGGAATGTGATGACCCTCGGGCAGAGGGCCTATGCTGATAGCCATCATCAGTGGCAACTGAAAGATCAGGGTATAGGGCATTGCTCTGGTCCCTGATGCATATCTAGTAAAACAAAAGACTATCAGGAACTAAGACCAGATGTCTGCCCCGCCCAGAGACCAGCCGCCTCCCCCACCTGGAGACCAGCCCCGTATATAACTGGCCTGTAGTCTTTGTTCTGTGAGATGGTTCTTTCAGACAAGTCCGCTGTCTTCCCTCTTGCTAGCAAGCTGTAATAAAGAAGCCCTGTCTCTCCTACCACCTTGCCTCCTGACTATTGGCATGTGTTGTGGCGAGCAGATGACTCCCCTTGGGAAGTAACAAAACTATTAAGAATTTTAGATGGCAACAGCAGAACATTAAACCAAGTGCGAGTCCCTTCTGAGATTGTCCCCATGTGACCGCATAGGCCGCACCGCAGGACATGGGCCCTGTGCACGGGGTGGATTGGGTGTTTATCCTGCAGGCTCGTTTCTGATTAGAAGGCCTGGGGCTTTCTTTAGAATCTCACAGGGCTCCATGACTCTCTGAAGGGTAAGAACCATTTGGCAGCAAAAGGCCGGGGTCAGACAGGCCCAGGTTCGAGTCCCAGGTGCATCATTTACTAGCTGTGGGACCTGGACCATGTTCCTTAGCCTCTCTGTGCTGGTTTCCTCATCTGTAAATGGGGGTTGCAATAATACCCACCTACAGGGTTACTGTGAGGATAGGAGGGGTCGGATAAAGAGCTTAGCACAGAGCCCAGCACATTAGCACCCAGTAAGTGGTTAGTTAATTCCCTGTTAGTTTGCTCTGTTCTGGTTGTTATGCTTGATGTCACATCCTTCTGTCCGCCTGACCTCAGCAAGCTGTGCCTTCCATGGATGTCTCCAGCAGGCCCAGCACAGAGCCTGGCAGGGGCTCTCGGGGACACGAGCTCGCGTTTTTGTCAGCTGGCCTGGTGTCTTGGCTGGCCTCACCCACAGCCCTTGCCCTATTGGCTGACCTGACTGGTTTGGTCTGCAATGCCTTGGCCACAAGAGTATGTGACAGAGACTAGCAGCTGAGGAGGCTGCAGGGCTGGTGGACAGATTCCAGGTTGAGCTTGAGAGGACTGGGCCCCCCAAGAGGACCTCACAGCTTTTGAACCCAGTATCACCCTTGACAGAGCCTCTTTCCAAAGTGGGGGACCCGGGAGAGGGTTCTTAGAAAACCTGGGTCCTGCTGGCCCTTGGCCCATATTTCCCCTCTGGTACCCATGTGGTGGCTCCTCAGGGGCCTCCATGCTGCCCACCAGTTCTCTCCACTGGACCTGCCGGTAGAGCAGGGAGAAGAGCCCCTGTGACCCCGTGGCCCCTTCCCTCGTTTCCCCAGCCTGATGTGCCCACCCCTCCTCACCTCTTTCAGGGTGGAGACTCCTAGTGGAGACGAGGAGGGGAACACTGGGCCTGAGGCCGGCTGCTCCAGCCACAGTGTGATCTTAGGGAAGGCTACATCTTCTTGGATCTCAGTTTCCATATTGTAATATGTGGGGTGGGGTCTTCATGTCTGCCGTGGAGAAGCCCTCACCCATACACCCAAGCAGGCATTTCAACATGTGCAATGTTCATCTTTGTACTGAAGAAAAGTGGAAGCAACCAAATGTCCATCCAGAGGAGTAGTGGTAAGTAAGCATGATCAGTCACATAATGAACATTATCTAGCAGTTCTTAGAAGCCAAGTGGGCTGACACAGACAGGTGTCCAAGATGTATTCTTAAGTGAAAAATGAAAATTGCAAGAAAAATTGGAAAAAAGTTGAAAAAAAAAGAAAAATTGCAATACATACAGTGTAACTCATTTATGTAAAAATAAACTAGACATCCTCTAAACGTATCTAGGCACAGGGAAAAGTTTGGGAAGGTATATTTCAAAATTAATCACAGAGGCTGCCTCTGAGAGGGGAGAGGGTTGATGGGGTGGTCAAGAAGGACTTAAACTTTAGCCCTCTGGAGCCCTTGCCCTAGGTCCTGCAAGCCTGTCCCAGCTCCCAGACCTCCCAGATGGGATGAATTCCTAATCCCAGGGCCAAGGCCATGCTGCACTTCTGGTATCCTGGGTGGAAATTCTGAGCAGCTTGTGAATAACCAACTTCCCATCCACTGATAGTAAAATTGTTCCAAGCACCATTTATTAACTACCCACCAAGGGCCAGTTACGGCCTGGCATCCCACCCTCCTAGCAACAGAATGGGTATTACAGCCAGGCATGGACTGCCAAGAACTATGGCCGGTCTGAGATTTTACTCTGCTGATGAGCTAGCAGTCAGCTTGGCTGTTCCATGAATGCTGGCAGAAGACACGAGACTTCTGGGACAGAGACACAGGACTTATTACTCCAGGCAAAACAGGCGCACAAGCTCCATGTTCTCGTTGGTTCCCATTGCCCCCTTGTCCCGTGGGCCAACTGGGAGGCGGGCCCAGGTGGATGCTGCACCCACAGCGGATTTGTGTCTCAGCTGAGGAACCCTGAGGTTAGGGAACTCCCAATCTTAGAAGGGGGCTGCTAGCAAACCTACCCAATCTTTGCCCTGGAGGGAGACATTGTTCTGGAAAGCAAATCAATCCGCCCTCTGCCCTAGAGACAGACACTGCCTTTATCTTCCAAGGCTGCTTGCTAAACCTTGAAAGGACAGCCCAGCACCAAATCTGTGCAGACTTGCAGAGCTTGCAGAGCTCCTCTGGAGGATTGTCTCCCGACACTGACACACTGGGGAAGGGAGGCGCTGAGATGCTGGACCACTTCCCCAGGATCACACACTAGGACACAGCAGAGCTGGGCTTACACTGGGTAATCTGACTCCAGAGCCCTCGCTTTTTCCTCCCTGCCTCCAGAATGTGTTGGGGGTTTAGCCTGGGAGACAAAGAACCACAGACAACATTGCTTCTGAAGGAAAATCCACTCTGAGTTCCCAGCAACCACCCATAGAAGAATTGGAACAGAGCCTGTCTGCGGCTTGGGGATCAAGTGCTGCCCATCCACGCCTGCTCTGAGTCCCCCAGGGGATGAGAAGAGAAAATTCCTCCCGTTCTGCCCCTGGGTGATGTCAGAGAGGAGCTGGAAATAAAGAACGAGCTTTTGGAGATGGGATAAATGCTTCCTTCTTTTGCAGAAGGAAAAAAATGTCCTGTCATTCCATATTTATTTAAATGTGAAGTTTATTTATGGAGTAAAAAGAGTTAGTGTTGGTTTTCCGCGCCCAACCAGGAGATGGTCTGGGCTTGTTTTTGTCTCCTCGAGGACCCTGTCCCCTGGTGACCTGATCTGATTTTTCAGAGTTGAAGGCTAGGTCCTATCCCCTGGTCCTCAGGCCTCCCCTGACCTGCCTTCTAGTCTCTGGAGGTCACTCCTTCCCACCTGGAGAATAGGCAGAGAGGGGCCAAGTTTGTCCCTGGGGCTCCTCCATCACTTACCCTCCTCATCTGTAAAATGGGGACACATACGCCTGCCCCACATCTCCCTCAGCAATGAAAAGCAACTAACAGTAATAATAACAATAATAATAATGGCTCCTGGCTCAGTGAGTTGCTAATCCGTGCATCTGTGAGGTATTAGGATTCTTATTTACAGATGGGGAAACTGGGGTTCAGGGACATTGGTAAAGTTGGCCATGTCACATAGATACCCTTGAAGAATATCTGCCTCCTGTCACACTGCCCCTTGAGAATTCCTCCTGGCCGTCAAGGAAGACACCATATCCAACATCTGCTCCTCCGAGCTCTGGCTGAAGTTGGACAGGGTTTATATACTCAGAGGCTTGGGTGGGCTGAGGCTGGGGTCTCATCCAGCAAGAACTGCTCTATGTGAGGCCCTTTAATGTTGTGCATCTCATTTTAACCTCATGGCAACACTGAGAGAAAGACAGCCTCATCTCTATTCCACGGATAGGGAAACTCAGGTTCTGAGAGTCTTGCAGGATCAGGCCTCATGGCTGGTGGGGGTCAGAGATAGGACTGGGACACAGGTTCCACTCTCTAGGCCTGGCTTCTTGTCCCCACACCATAAAGCCTCTGAACCAGCATGTTGTGATACGACCTGTTTCCCCCTCTGCAGCAGGAGGACAATACCCGGCTGGCTTCTTGCCATCTGAGATTCTTGGGGCGTTCTAAATTCCCTTCAATTAAACTCTGTGCTATTAGTTTGGAAAGGCCCAGAGAGGATCAGTGACATGCTGGGGTCACTCAGTGAACCACAGCAGGGCCAGGACAAGGTCCAAGCTCCCCACTTTCAGGCCAGCGCTTTACTCACGCCTTGTGGCGCCTGCAGGTGGTGATGTGGGGGGGGCGGGGGGGAGGGGTGCTGAGGCTCTGTCTCAGGCAGTGGGCTGAGGAGCACGTTCTCCTGCTGAGAGAGACCCATCCCGGGTAAGTCCTGAATAAGCTCCCGAGTCAGACAGCAAAATTACAGGGTGGGGTGGTTGGGCAGGTGGTGCCAGGGCAGGGCTGGAAGATGGAAGAACAGGCAGGAGCAGGCCTGACACCCACACTTTCCTGCCCAGGAGCGGCTGGCAGCTGTGGAGACAGAAACTTGCAGCATGGTGTACCTAGGGGCAAAATCCCACCTGAGCTGAGGCAGGCAGGAGGGAGTGAGAATGACCCTGGGGATGTCCCTCACCCCCCAGGCAGGGTGATGAACTATTGTCCCCTCCTCCTGGAATTCTTCCCATCCCTCACCCTTTGGGTCTCATCTAAAGTCTCCTTCTCAGGAAGGCCCCCCTGACCTGCCCGTGTGGAGTAGGCCCCTCCCCACCCCCACCGGCTTGGTGTTTTTCATGCCTGGTGACTACTGGTTTTCTTCTTTATGTTGGATTCATCATCACAGCAACCTGTGAGCCCCACGGAGTCTAGGCCTTGTCTGGTTCTGCTTCACCTCGGCCTCCCAGCGCCCAGCACAGGCTGGTGTGCAGCAGGTGCTCGGTCCCTAAGAACGGGCCCAGAATCCTCGTCAGGATTCACTTGATCACTTAACGGCGTAACAGGAGGGTGAGAGGGACTCGTCTTGTTGTTCCAAACAGCGGCAGAAAAGCAAAGCAGAGGACCACAGAAGGGCCGGCTCCCAGGTTTTCAGAGAGCCCAGATGCGGCCAGACACCTCGCCCCAGAGCCCCTCAGGCCAGTTGAGCTGGCCCCACCCCAGCAGGCCCCACCCTTGCTCCATCACAGGCAGAGCACTCAGGGATGATTTTCCTTGTGGGGAGAGCTGCGGGTGAGGAGCAGCAATTTCCACCTGGTGTCATGGTGGAACAGTGTCTCGCCCGGTCACCCCGTCCCTTTGGGGGAACTCTCAGAATTCTGCATGGGGACTGGAGGTTCCTGTGAGGGAGAGGGGCTGCCCTCTGACAGCCCAAAAGCATAGGCAGAGTTGTTGGGAGAGCTCAGCCTGTGTCCCCTTGACTTTGAGGTGCTGGAGAATGGAGAAGCTAGTTCCTGGAGGCAGGAGCCCCGGTGGCTGCAGCAGCAGGTCCTGCAGGATGTGCGGGCTAGAGGCAGCCCCCGTGCAACGTGGAAATGCGGGGCCTTCGCTCAAAGATTATTCAGCAAGGTTAGCATTGACGGTAATGTCATGTTGACACCATATACCTTTGGTATGATGAGACAGGAGGGGCACTTTACTGCCATGGTCTCCCCCAGCTCCACAAGGGACAGCCCCCCCCAGAGGTATCTATGAAGCAGGAATTGAGAAGAGGAAAGCCAGTGGCCAATAAAAATTTGAAAAGGTGCTCGGCCTCATCAGAGTTCAGAAAAATGCAAATTAAAGCAACAGTGAGGTACTATCTTTCACCCACAAATAGACAAGAATTTAAAACAAAGAATAATTGCCGGTGGCACTGAGGACATCTGGGAACAGTGAGCTGCACTTCCTCTTGAGCGAGTTGCATCACTCTTTTGGAAAATAGTCTGACATTTTCTTCTAAAATAGGAAATACACATGTTAGCCCATCAGCCTCAACCTTGACAAGTTTCCTAGAGGAATAAGAGCACCCACCAAAAGGATATAAAAAGGAGTCGTTTGGCCATATTGTTTGAAATAGTGAAAAAATCCTAAGTATTTGAATAGCCGTTTCCCTATAAGAGAAATGGTTGACTAAACGTTGGTAGGTTTGTGCTGCTGCGTGCCATGAGTCTGTTAAAAAGAATGGATTAGGCACGGCTCCACACCTGGAGCGCTGCGTACACACTGCTCAATTTAGACAGCACGTTGCAGAGTTGGGACACCCTGGGAACCGCAGGCAAGACAATTCAATGTGCAAAACTGCCCACACGCAGCAGGACGTTTACCATCCTTTGTCCCTTCACACCCCACCAATCACACCCTCTCACTGTCAGAAAAAAGAACCACAAAAATTCTTAGTGTATTTCCAAATATTCCACGCTAAAAACCACAGTGATAAGGCCTGGTGTGGGGTTTTTTGTTTTTGTTTTTTTAACAAACAATAGTGAGACTTTAGCTGCATAGATGTCTGTATGTGCTTGCAGAGACATAAGGAGGTGTGGAAGGGCCCAGGGCTGATGTGGAAATGGGGGAGAAAGGGTTCACGATGCCCTTTTGCCATCTTTGTATGGATTCACCAGGTAAATGAGCCCATGTCACTTTGCAATTACCAAAATTAATAAAGAGAAAAACCTTTCTTAAAAAACTGATGAAAGAACAACAACAAAAAAGGAAGTGCTCTGGAGACCAAAGCTCCCAACCGCTGGCACACAGCCCCCACCCCACCCCCAGTGCAGCAGGATTGGGGCAACCTGGGAACAGCACCTGCCGGCCCCCTCCCTGGCCACACAGCACTGGCACCCTCCCTCCAGTCCAGCGGCTGCCCTCTGCTGGCCCCAAAGGCCCCTTTCCTGCTGGCTATTTGTGTTTGGCCCTGCCCGCCTCCGTGGGCAGCCTCCGGCCACTGTGGGTGGCACTGGGACAGGACGCTGCCTGCTGCTGAAGGCTCACTTTATGGACATGAAGATTTGCTGGCCAGTGTACCAGGGCCCTTGGAAGCCAGCTGTTTCCACCCTCCAGCCCCACTGGCCCGTCCCCGTCTCTGCCCAGCCCTGGCTCCAGGAAGGAACACATAGCCCCTCCTCCACGACATAAATCACTGCTCCTCGGGCTAGGCAGCCATGGCCATGGGCCCCACTGCAGCCTGCATCACAGGTGTCCTTGACACCTTGCTGGCTGTAACCCACGCCCAGCCCCTCAGCTCCACTAGGCCTTGAGTGAGGCTGAGCCAGGAGCCCTTGGGCTGCACCCCACAGCTGCGGTGGGAGGCGGTCCCGACTTGTGTATTTCTCATTTTTATAACAGTGTATGTATTTAAACATGCCCTGCCTTGTTCCAGAGAAGAAATAAAATAGCCACAAGGATACATAAGATGCAAGCAGCATAAATTAAGACTGGACAAGATGCTCGTAATGATTCTGCTACAGAGACTTTCAGTATAATTTAAAACAGTGGCCCATTAGAAGCTGCCTAAATGTCCAATGATAGGAGATTGGTTAAATAAATTACAATATAGCCACACAACTGAATATTATGCAGTCATAAAAATCAAAATTACAGCCATAGACCCTAATTTACTTATACATAGTTTATTTATTTATAGAACCTCATGACAAATTCATATGTATGTGCCTAAGGGCAGTCTTCTAGGAAGGGACTAGAAGTCTCATGAGCTTCTTGAAATGACTATGGCCCCCAAGAAATGAAGAGTGGCTGTCCTCGAGAAGGGTACACAGTGCCGTGACAAGATATTTATGTTACATATAAACTGTGTGGGCTATAAAGTCCCGCTTTCACATTTGCATGGTCTGGGAGGCCAGACCACAAAATCCAGTCTCCTTATCTCTGGGCGACAGAACTGTAACTGATTTTTTTTCTTTGTTTTTCTACCAGCATGAGCTATATCCTTATCTTTGACCATACGTTTTCTAGCAACCAAAGCAAAAACAGAAACATGGTCAGCTACTAATTCCCAGTGCCCCTAGAAGAAAATTAAGTGCCGGTTTTTGGTGTTAAAGTGGGTAGAGAGTTTTCTGGTGGGGGGGGGGACATTGGTTCATAAAGAGTGTGTGATGAGTCCCCTCCTGCTCCCTGAGGACAGGGTGCAGGGTAGCCTTGATGTGGGGCTGAGGGGTCTGCAAATATCAGCAGGTCTGTCCAGGGGAATGCCTTGCAGCCCCCCTCTGCTGGCTCCATTCAAGAAAAGAGCTAACTCATTCCCTCACAGTAGGGAGGGTGAAATGGGGTCAGAAACGCTCTCTGTTCACGTCTCACAAGAAGAGGCAGTGACACATCCCAGAGTCAGCTAGTAATGGTGGACCTTCTGGCATGAGCGGCAGAATGTTGGGGGTTACTGAAATCAGAACCCACGGAAAGCTATTCACTTCACTCAGGACTGGAGGTTCTTACCACCCAGCCTTGGGGAAGCAGGGGGTGCTCTCCCAAGGAAGCAGGTACCCCTAGCAGATGTGAGGCTCCAGCTGTCAACAAGAAGTAAGCATGAAACAGTGCGGAGCTCCTGACGGGCACTAAGAGGTTCCCAGCACAGTCAGAGGTCGGGTCTGGTGGAGGGAGGGAGACAGTCAGGCTGCCAGCTCCTGTGGAGATTCTCCAGCAGAGGCAAACTGAAATTACAGCAATAAATAACAATGGCAACAACACAACAACAGTAACGAAAACAATACGCTATGTTAATTGTCACAAAACCAACAAGATGGTTATCTATTGCTAAGTAACAATTCACCCCAAAACTTAGTGGCCTAAAGCAACAACATTTTATTATCTCACGTGATTTCTGCAGGCCAAGAAACCAAGGACAGCTCAGTTGGGTGGTTCTGGCTCAGAATCTCCTGAGGTTGTGGTCAGAGAGAGGCTGGTGTTGGAAAAGCATGCAACTGGGGCAGCCAGGGGATGGCAAGCATCTTTCTCTTCATGGAATCTCAGGGCCTCTCCATGTGATCTCATGCGGGATAATTTGAGCTTCCTAACAGCATGGTGGCCTCAGGACCATGAACCTACTTACCTGGCAGCTCAGGGCTTCAAGCCCGAGTGTTCTAGCTAACCAGGCAGAAGCTGCATCACGTTTTATGGCCAGTGTTGAAAGTCTTCAGTGTTACTTTTGTTGCATTCTATCTGTTATAAGCAAGCCACAGGCCCATCAGATTCAAGAAGAGAGGACATAGACTTCATCTCTCAACGGGACCAGTGTCAAGGCCACACAATAGCATGTAGATTGGGAGATGTCATTGCAACCATCTCTGAAAGATATAATCTTCCACACAGAGCCATTACCAATATCCAGGGCAGGTAATGACAAACTGAGGCAGGTGAAGCTCTATGACCTTTGACCCTTGTACATTTGACATTGACACTCTTAGACTACCTTTTCTTTTTTTTTTTTTTTCTCCCCAAAGCCCCCCGGTACATAGTTGTGTATTCTTCGTTGTGGGTTCTTCTAGTTGTGGCATGTGGGACGCTGCCTCAGCGTGGTCTGATGAGCAGTGCCATGTCCGCGCCCAGGATTCGAACTAACGAAACACTGGGCCGCCTGCAGTGGAGCGCGCGAACTTAACCACTCGGCCACGGGGCCAGCCCCAGACTACCTTTTCTTTACACAAAATTCAGCCATTTCAGACCTCAGTTGACCCACAAACTCTTTGAGCTATGAAGGCACAGGGATGCCGAGTTTTGGCCAAGACAAGGACTTTGGCAATGGCTATCTTTATTTGAATTTGGGGCAATTATTTGAATACACTATTGAGTTTTACCTGCAGTATCTGATTTTTTAAAAAATGCATGGATGGGGCCTGCTTCGTGGCCAAGTGGTTCAGTTCACCCTCTCTGCTTCGGCAGCCAGGGTTCACCAGTTCAGATCCTGGGCACAGACCTACGTTCCACTCATCAAGCCATGCTGTGGTGGTGTCCCACCTGGAAGAACTAGAATGACTTGCAACTAGGATACACAGCTATGCACTGGGGCTTTGGGGAGGAGAAAAAGAGGAAAGGTTGGCAACAGATGTTAGCTCAGGGCCAATCTTCCTCACACACACAAAAAAAGAGTGGAAAACAGAGAAGTGAACATGCTGATAGGAATGATGAAAAAGGTGTGGGCTCCCACCCCTGAAACAATCGAGGCCAAGATGGAGTCCAGAGGAGTTCTCATTGACCTGAGTTGGATGGTGATGGGTCTTGAGCCAGTTGGCCATGAGTTCTCTTGTGAGACAAAGAACAACAACAAAGGAACAAAGCAAAAGGATGTGTACTACTAAAGTATTTTTAGATGAAACAACACAATGCCTGAGATTTGCTTTGAAATACTCTAGGAAACAAACAAACAAAAAGTACATATCGTGGGGGACAAGAGCGGCCATGAGTTGCTAACTGCTGAAGAGTGGATGTTCATTATACCATTCCCTCCATTTTTGTGAATGTTCAAACATTTCTATTACAAAAAGTAAAAATAAATTTGCATTAAATATTGGAAATACATCATTAAGCATTGCATCTAAAAGTCAAACTGTGATTAGACGTAATTAAATTCTAGAAATGCCACTTCCCCATAACTATTATGCACTTATCCTGTGATTTTTATAAGGATTATCAGGGTCACATTTATATAGAAGCAGTAGCCATCTGTACTGATGTAATTAATTCCACTGTGCAAACAAGGCAGAATTTTCCTTGCAAGAAAATTGTATTATTTATGTGCAACAACAAAAAATCATCCCAGTCCCCGAATTCCGAGCTCTTGAGGTGATGAGGTAGTTAGCATTAACAGAGATGGCAGGGTTGGCAGTGGGAGCAGGAATATTTTGTGTGGTTTGAACTTTTTGCTGTGTGCATGTGCCAATTCTTTTAAGTTAATTGATTTATTTAGAGTAAACAAAAGCTGTTGAACAGGTACTACTGGCTATTCCTTTCTTTTTCCTGTAGTATGTCTTTGCTGTCTTTGAACTCATTTTGTCTGTCAAGGGAGCGGGTATCACCAGCAAACAAGAGACAGTAGGCAACGAAGATTGAGATAATGATAGAAGAGTAAGTTTAAGATGCAATGGACTCTGGCCGTTGGCTTCATCTGATTCTCCCACTTTCCCCTCCCCTCCGACTTAAAAAGCCCCAGTGTGGGAGTTCAGCCCCTGGACATCTCCCAGGCCAGGCTGGAAGAGGCCTGCCTAATGCGATGACTGGCGTGCCATCTGGTGGCTCTTGGCAGAAGTGCTCAGGCCGCGTTCTTTTCTGAGCCCACAGCAGACAAGTTTGAGTTTCCACCACAGGCCCAGATTCCTGCTCCACCAGCCAAACCTGACTCAGAGACGGACTGTCTGTAAATGTATAGACGTATGGATCATGATGCTTAAAAACGTTCTGAATATGTTGCCAACATTTAAAAATCTGGATGTTTTACATGAAAGTCCAGATCTCTGGCTTCTTTTGAAAACCAGGTCTGATGATGACTGGGGCTGAGGCCAGTGCTCTCCGCTTACCTGTGGAGCGTCTACTGAAGCCATACGGTTTGCGTTCAGTTTCTCCTACGCGGGATCCATGTAGTGTGTTGACTAGTGTCTCCCAAACCTTTGCATCTACCTAGAATCTCAGGATGTGGCCTTATTTGGAAATAGGGTCTTTGCGGAGGTAGTGAGTTAAGGATCTTGAGAAGAAATCATCCTAAATTTAGGGTGAGCCCTAAATCCAATGACTGGTGTCCTTATCGGAAGAGGAAAGGACACAGAGACACAGAGGACATTACCACGTGAAAATGGGACAGAGGGTGGAGTGCTGTGTCTGCGAGCCTAGGAGCGCCTGCCGCCGCCCGCAGCCGGGAGAGGCCCTGGCAGCTTCTCCCTCGGAGCTTCCGGAAGGAACTGACCCCCCTGACACTTCAGATTTGCGCTTTTGGTCTCCAGAACTGTGAGAGAATACGTTTCTGTTGTTTAAGCTACCCGGTTTGCGGTAATTCGTTACAGCAGCCCAGGAGACTGATAGACAATCCTCAATAAGTCCTCAGCTTTCTGCAACATCCCCCAAACAGGCCTCTGCTCTAAAACTCCAGTTACGGAGAGCTCATCACCTCATCTGTGTGACGGACTAATTGTTGGAAGGTTCTTTCTACTGAACCAACATACACTAAAAATAGCATAAAATCAGGTGAGAGTCTACTAAGAGTGGGGGAAACAAAGGCCTAAAAAGGAACAAAACTCTGCTGGTTGTGGGATCAGGGAAGGCTTCATGGAGGAAGTGGCACTCAAACTGGGCCTTAAAGGATGGATATGATCAAAACAAGTGGAAACGGGTGTGGTGGTACGCATGTTCCCGGTGACAGGGCACCAGCCCAGGCAGTCACTGCTGGGGATTCAGCAGTGGGTAGAAGCTGGGTGACGAAGAGTGAGGCAGTGGAAGAACATTCCAGACAGAGGGAACAGAATGCGGGGGTCCTGACGTGGAAAAGACTTACGCTCTTTTCAGGCACAGAAGGAAGACAAGTGTGGCTAGAGCCCCCTGACTGCGAGGCTGGGTGAGGCTTAGACGGAGGCTGCAGTGAAGCTGGGGCCAGGCCTGCAGGGCTTTGCCCTTCCACATTCATCTCTGCCTTTCAAGGGCCAGTGCAAAGCCACCTCCACCAGGAAGCCTCCTCTGATCACTGGCAGTCAGATTCGTCTCTCCCTCTCTCAGCTCCTGTTGCTTTTACCAGGATGACTGCTGGAGCAGTTTCTGGCTCCGAGTGGACACTCCATAAACGTCTGTTGAGTGAATGACTGAAAGAGGGAAAGAAGGGCAGTGTGAGGGAGGTAGTGCCGAGGAGGGTGGGGATGGCAGAGAAGTGGGAAAGCTGGTGGCGTGAGGGGAACAGGGTCAGCCTGGGCAATAATCAAGATGTGGTTTTCCAGACTTCAGGTCACAGCAATTTAGTGAGCACACAACAGCATTTTTAAAGAAACTAAATAGAATTAAAATATTAGAATGCAGCGTACATAGCAAGGGGTAGTGTTGCTTCACAAAGCCTTGTTCCAGTTATATACACAACACAAGGTAAAATCTTCTTTCTGTGGTCATGGCAAAAAAGTTCGAGACTCTCAGAATAAGGATATAGAGTTTGCTCTTGTATCAGGGACCAAAAATGACAATGGCTTAAACAAAATAAATATCTGTATCTCTCTCCACGACAGTCAGGCCCGGGCAGTTCTGGACTGGAACAGTGGGTTCGGGATGTGTGGGGCCCAGGCTCCTTCCTTCCGGCTGCTGCACAGACAAGATGGAGCCACCATGTGC
The DNA here is from genome assembly GCF_041296235.1 of Equus asinus. Taxonomy (NCBI): domain Eukaryota; kingdom Metazoa; phylum Chordata; class Mammalia; order Perissodactyla; family Equidae; genus Equus; species Equus asinus. The sequence continues at coordinate 60,662,888 of NC_091791.1, forward strand.
ATGCTCCAGCTAGTGGGAAGAGGCAGAGAAGAGGGAAGGCACAGCCTCTTTTCTTGAAGGCCACAAACAGAAAGTGGCATCAGTCACTTCTGCTCACATCCTGCTGTTCACCAGGGAGTCACTTGGCTACATGGAGCTGCCTGGGAGCTGGGAAGTATCTTTGTCTGGGCAGCCAGGTCCCCAGTTAGAAATGGGAGGTTCTGTCACTATAGAAGGGGAGAGTGGACATAGGGTCATCCAGCAGCCTCTGCCCCAGCCTATGTTTGAGGGACTGCTAGGGATCCATGGGTTTTAGGATCTGTTGCCTGAGCACACAGGCCCTGGCGGCTGGAGGCCCTCCTCCACAACCTGTGTCACTCTCTGGAGCCACCAATGGCTCTCAGAGCTCCCCATGCCCTTTAGACTGTGAGGAGTGAACAAGATGACCCAGGTGGGTGTAGCCCACCACACAGGGCCTAGGATAAGGAAGCCCTCAGTGAGTGAAGCCATCGGCGTCATTGTTGCCCCTCCAAACCTGTTCGTCCTCCTGGCTTAGCCCAGTTAATAGTGTCATAGTCCCCAGGAGCCCAGGCTAAGAGCTCCCAACACCCCCAAATTTACAAATAGTCTTCATCCTGTATCCAAAGGACCTCTCTCTTCTGTAAGATCCTAAGAAAGAAGAGATGAACTATCATGCTTACTGACCAGAGGACGTTCCCGTGTCAGGGGTCCCCAAGACCAACCCCAGGTTTGATGATTTGCTAGGAGGACTCGCAGAGCTCCACACACAGTCACACTCACAGCTAAGATCTATTACAGTGAAAGAATGTCCAGCAAAATCAGCACAGGGAACAGGCTGGAGGAAACCAAGCACAAGCTTCCAAGAGTCCTCACCCAGCGGAGTCACGCAGGACACACTTAATTCCTCCAACAAGGACTTGGGACAACACATGTGAAACGTTTTCCACTAGGGAAGCTCATTAGGGAACCAAGTGTTTATTGGGTGTTTATTGGGGGCCCGTCACATAGGTACCCTCTGCTTAGCACACACCAACATTCCAGACTCCCCAAAGGAAGGCAGGTGTTCAGCATAAGCCATACTGTGTGCGCAGATGATTTAGGCACAGTGGCGCCCCTTTGCAGGGAATCGTGGGAACCCTCCCGAAATCCAAGTTCCCGGACTCCAGCCAAGGGCCAGGCTTGTAAGCAGGCCTTTCAAAGGACAGCAGTCTCGGGCCTGCTGTGCTAACTCTGTACTGCACAGTGCCCAAAGAAGGTGGCATTTGACCTCGGTCTTAAAAGTCAGGAAAAATATGGAAAGGACAAACTTTGCCAGGTTGGCCCCGGCTATTTCTGCAGCCTTCCTCCTGAGCCTCTTCCTGACTCTCAGTCACAATACACACAAGACCTGAGTAGCAGCAGCCTCCTTTGCACAAGGCATGTCCCTGCCAAAATGTCACAGTCCCGTCTCCCCCTCCGCCATCGTCACACAGGCCCTGTCAACCTTTCATAATGAGTTTGCAACCTTGGAAGAGCACGTTCCTGCACGAGCAAGAACCACACTCAGACTTGTGTTCTGGTGTGCGAGACTGTCTTCTCAATTGGTCTGTAGGGTTCCTAAGGCAGGCTGGATCTTGTTTCTCTCTGTTTCCTCTTTCCCACCACCCCACCCCCCAACTCCATGCCTTGACAAGCAGAGAGCCTTGCATCTAACAGGGGCTCAGTAAACTCAGCTGTGTGGGCCTTCGCATCTCCGTGGGTCGAGGATGGTGTCGCTCCAGGGAAGGAGCAGACCAGAGGAGCTCCGACGTTGCTGGGACTTGATGATTCCAGGATCCTGTGAGTCTGAGAATCTCAGATTCAACGTGGCCACCTGAGTCCTGAGCCAGGCAGACTCTGGAGCCCAGCATGTGGGCAGAGGGAACAGACAAGGAGCCAAACAAGAGACCCAGTCAGGTGGAGTCCGCAGCCTGCAGGGGGTCAGGTGGCAGGGGAGAGCAGGGGAGGAGCCCAGCCTTGCTCCAGCACCTGCTCACTGCTGCAGGGCAGGACTTCAGCTGGTGTGCAAGTGAACAGCAGCTCTCAGCCCTGGCCCCGGGGCCCTGCCTTGGCTGATGTGGGCCCCTCCTGGCTGGTTTGGAGCTTCTTTGGGCAGATATACTTCAGGTTGAACAGCTAGGTGCTGCCAGGCCCTGGGCTGACAAGGTAAGTGTTGGAGGAGGCAGCGGGGGCCAGCTGCCTGGCACGGGTCCGGGGAGGAGGCCTGGGGTAGGATGGAGGGAAAGCTGCCCTGCCCAGCGTGCAGACTCTGGTGGTGTCTGTCATTGACCCTAAACGTGATTGAGAGGACAGGATGCAGGGAGAGGTCTTCTCCCCCACAGGTCCAGGGAAGCAAATGTTCCAGGGAAATCTGGAAGGAAACCACCCACCCTCTCACTGCATGGCGGGAATCAGGAAGGGATGGGAGCTGGGACCAGGAGCCTGACCCGCAGGTCAGCCCAGCATTTCTCTAGAGACCAACCAGTCCCAGAGGGAGAGGCTTCAAGGCTGCCCAGCCTTCAAGAGAAGCAGCACAAAGACTCATCGGGTAGCAACTCAGAGCATGGCCCCTGGTGCCAGGGCCTGGGTTCAAGTCCCAGCTCAGCCACTCGCTCAGCCATGTGCCCTTTGTTGCCTGCCCCTCAGCCTCACCATCTGTAAAGGGGGCTCTTGAGAGGACTTGTCCCAGATGGTCATGTGACTGGTTTCCTCATCCATAAGATGATGAGGCCTGTTGTAAGGCCCAGATGAAATCATGGCCTGAGGCCAACATCTGTCCCGGCATCCTCGACTGTCATGTGGCCGTGTGCCCAGGCAGAAGGTGATGGTGCTGGCCTCTTCCAGCCTGTGTCCCCAACTGTAGGACGTGCCACACTGCAAAGTCTGGCTACAGCCTCCAAAAACCCTAAGCACCCCCTGCTTGCACCTCACGCACTTCCAAATGTCACAAGCAGAAGACTTAGCTGTTGGAGCCTCAGAAAGATGGCTGCCGCTGCTCGTGCTCCTTCTCGGGAGTTCATTTTAAAGCACACTTTTGCTTTGCAAATGTGTGAGCCCTTGGTTAATTAGAGCGAGTGTGGAATGTTAGAGACAGTGAGAGAGAACAAGAAAATCCTGAACCTAACAGCAACCGATTTCTAGATCATACCTTTACACTCTTGCACATAATCACTGAACCGGGCAATCTATTCAGTCCCTTCGTCGTACAGATGAGGAAGCTGAGGCTCAAGGAGCGGTGCTGATGCCAGTTCAGAGGCAGAGCCAGGCAACATCCAAGTGTCCTCACTCTTCCGTCCTCTCCCCGACACGCCGGCTCCCTCCCATCCATGGGCGTAGTGACTTGTTTATGAGGACTTCAGGTTCTCTGTCATATTTATTCCCTCACCGTGGGAACACCACCAGGAGAGGCAGCAGAACGTGAGGCTGACCTTGGAGTCCACCAGGCCTGGGGTGACACCACAGTGTGCACGACCGCGTGATCCAGGCCCCCCGCCCCCACCCTGTGTAGTTGTCCCTCTATAAACAGGGTGGGTGCCTAATAATTCCCACCTCAGAGGGTGTTGGGAGGATTACACAACACAATGTAAAAAGCATGTGGATGTTGATGGGAACATAGAAATGCTCCTGATTTTCTCCTCTCCCTCATCTACTGCGCTCAAAAATAAATTTAAGAAAAAAAAATTTTTTGAGGAAGATTAGCCCTGAGCTAACACCTGCTGTGCCAATCCTCCTCTTTTTGCTGAGGAAGAGGGGCCCTTAGCTAATATCTGTGCCCATCTTCCTCTACTTCATACATGGCATGCCTGCCATAGCATGGCTTGACAAGTGATGCATAGGTCCTTGCCCGGGATCCGAACTCGTGAACCCTGGGCCGCCGAAGAGGAACATGCGCACTTAACCACTGTGCCAGTGGGCTGGGCCCTAAAAACTTTTTAAAGTTTTTTTGTTGTTGTTTTGTGTTTGTTTGCTTATCTGTTCTTCGTCAAACCCACCCTCTCTCGGAGCACCCGCCAAGGTGTGACACCGGCCAGGACACCGGCCTGGGGGGCAGTGGGGGAGGCTGGTCTTGGCAGCTGTATGGGTTTGTGTGCTGTTCAGTTTTTTCTTTCAAATTTGTTCTCAGGCCCCTGTTATTCACCCGAGGGCAGTGAATATCCAGTCCCCGTCCCCAAAAGGCAAAATCCTGAGGAAAAACAAGGTGCCAGAAGGAGGTGGCACCCAGGGCACAGGGAGAGGGTGGAGGACGCTGCTGAGGAGGGCCTACGTCCAGGAGGAGCAGCTGGCAGCACTTGGGCCTGTCTCAGCAATGCTCTCTTTGCCGCGTGCCCTGGGAATCTATGTTGTCAGGATGTGGTGACAATGGATGCACTGTTCCAGAAGGCCGGGCCTGCCTGGCCGCTACCTCCCGAGGCCTAAACAGATGCTGCTCGTCCAGTGCAAACACCACATTTCCCGACAGGGTGAGGGTGCCCCCGCAGAGGTTCCCGTGGACACAGGGCCCCAGCAGGCTGCAGGGCTCCTCACTGACCTGGTACCCAGGCCTGGCTTGGTGACTGATATGTTGTTGGGTGAAACACTAAAATGGAAGCCCTCCTGCAGCGGAACTCTGGAGCTTCCCGCTCCTGCCCTTGAACTGGCCTGCAGGCCTCCCGCTGCCCCACCCTGAGATGAGGGCCCAGTCCTGGCTGCTCACAGGCTTCTTCCTGTCCCGGCCTCTTGTACATCCTGTCCCCACCTGAGGGACATGTCCTACTTCTGTCTGCTTAGCCTGGTAGCACACATCTGGCTGCATATTTGCATTACCTGGGAACCTTTTAAAATATACTGATGCCCTGGCCCCCTCCCAGAACAACAAAATCAGAATCTCTAGGGGTGAGGCCTGGGGACCTACCAAATGATTCTAATATGCAGCCAGGGTTGAGCCATCAGATCATTCCTACCCATCTAGGGGGCCTAGCTGAAGTCCCATTCCTCCAGGAAGCCCTCCTGAACTTACCCTGTGCAGGTAGCCCTCCTCCTCTGACCGTCTGGGGGCCATATGAGGAGCACAGTCACTGGGCCCTGATGGCAGCCTACTTTGTGTCAGATGGTAGATAGGAAGCAGAATCCAGTTGTATATCCTTGGTCAAGCTATTGAACCTCTCTGAGACTCAGTTTCTTCATCTGCAAAATGGGCATTAATAACAGTACCTATCTGACAGGCTTATACAAGATGCTTCCACTGACCAATTCCGATCTCAAGCCCTCTGCCCGCCACCATGGCTCCTCTGTTCCCAAAACCACAGGTTCCCACAAGCCAGCGAGTAGACTGGTACCCAGGGACCTCCATCCTTGTCTCCACCCACTTTCCCCTTCATCCTGCGTGCTGGGAGCAGCTCCTCGGCAAGTCACATCCCTCCTCACACTTCCTTTGGAAAGACTCCTGAGCCTCCAAGTTTGACCTTGCAGGTGGCCGTGAGAAACAATGAAGGGCAGGACACCACCCCGAACGGCCTCCCACCCTTCTCGAGGTAGCTCCCTTCCATAGGATCCCTTCTAGCCGGACAGCCAGAGCCTGCCCTGGCTAAGGGCTGGCCCAGGGGGCTGCACTGGACATTCACATGGGGCTTTCACTGGTTAGAAGGCGTTTCTACAGCTTATGATAAGCGATCCTTGTGAGATGGGTTCTTTTCTCCATCCGCCAGATGACTTGCCCAAGATCAGGGTTAGCAGGTTCTAGGGCTAGAGTTGAGGCTATCAAGAATCGGAAGCAATATAAAGGTCCAAAAATAGGGAATGGCCAAACTCATTAGAGTTCTTCCATATTGTGGAATACTAGGTAACTATTAAAGTCATATCTTCAAATAGTTTTAATATCATGGGCAAAGGTCCCTAATGGGTTAAATGGGAAAAGCAGGACATCGAGTTTGATCTCTGCTTTGTGACGGAGATGTAGTTATTGGCATATATACAAATATAGATTGCAGATGTATTTGCAAAGCACCAAAAGGATTTCTAAGTTGCTCCTGGTCCTCCCCGCCGTAAATCAGGCCCCTCCTCTGAGCCCCGCCCTCTCCAAGCTCTCGTGGATGAAGGTGGGAAAGAGAAGCACGCAGATCGAGCCCTGTATTCCGGGCCTCGTCTGTGACAGTGATTCCGTGAAAAACGGCACCAAGGGGAAGAATAATCCAAGGACTGATGGTTGGTGGTGTTTATAAAGTTTTTATTTTCTGTTTTCTTAAAAATAACATTTGATTTCCTTTATGCATGTGTGACGTGTACGTATTTCCCTAGGCTGAGTAATAGGCAGATAAAGACAACACGAAGCGGGGTCCCCAAGTGGAGGCGGGGGCTGGGTGTGAGTAGATGGGGGCACAGGAGAAAGGGAGAAAGTAGGGTGATCCACAGGACACTTGAGTGCCCCTCAATGCACACACACGGTCTAACACTTTGTTTTTCGATTTTTTTTAAAGACATCTAAAATTACTGATACGATTTCAGCACTTAAATATACAGACGGAAATCCAAGCACTGGAACACAATTCTTAACTCTAAGCTCAGTTATTGCACATAACACAGTTTAAGTAGGCTTCAGGCTATAAAGCAGTTTGCTCTGCTTGGGACTTCCTCAGGATGTCTCGAGTCTCCTTTTGCACCCCTAGTGTCTCTTCCCTTGACCCCTGCCAGCCCACAGCCTCGTGATGCCAGGCATCAGTGGATTAGCCATTCATTCTCCCCAAGGGCTGAGGGTGAGGCTTTGGTGAAATGGAGGGTTCCCACATTGATCCCAATGGACCCACGCACTCAGAGGTGGAGTTGGAAGCAGATGGAGCTCATGAAAGGCTGAGTGGGTGGCCTGCCCAATAAAACCAGGAGGGCTGGCATGAGGAAGGGTGACCAATGACCCCACGTGGTCACAGTCCCAGTGGGACAGTGGTGGGCAGTCATGATGCCCCATCATGCTCTCCTCAGCTTATCTCCCTCTCCCTCCTTCCTGAGCTCCCACGCCGTGCCTCCTCCCCCATCACCCTTGGACCCTCTTTGATTGGTCTCTCAAGGCACATTTGTTCTCTCCAGCTTCAACCTACCCTATCTTAGACACACCCATCTCTCCCAGCACCCACGGGTAAGGAGGCCTGCGGTAGCCAAGGGCAGCTCCAGAGCCAGGCAAGAAACTGTTCCTTTAAAATTTGGGTGACTTCTTTTCCATGCAGCCCTAATTCTGCTGCCTGCCCAAGCAAGAGGAGTGGAAACAGGATGCAGAGAGGAAGTCCAAGTAGAGGGACCAGGGAGGGGCTGGGTGGCAGGCAGCTTGGTCAGGGGCAGAAATCTGAGGAGCCAGGAAAGGACTACCCTGCAACTTTGCCCACGAGGAAACCTCAAGCTTGTCTGGCACGAAGTCACGTGGAGGCCTTTAGCCCACTGGGAACAAGTTGCTTTGTCTAGCCTTGTCTTAGAATGCAGTGAAAAGCAGTGTGGGGGCTTCAGAGATGGCAAGGTTGGACCCCTGAGTCCCACCAGGGTCTAGTTCAGCGCTTTTTGCTTTCTTTCTACAACATATTTACAAGGTCATAAGAATGTGCACAACCAGAAGACCCAGAGACACAGGGAGAGCACGCGCCCCCCAGGAGGGAAGGCAACAGTGAGAGGAAAGGGGTGCCCCTCCCTCTCCATCTGCCTCCCCACCCCAGAACGCCCCAGCATCCTCCAGAGCACCCCCAGGAGGACAGTTCCTGAGGTCTGAGCTGGGACATAGGGAAGAGACAGACAGACTCCCATCCTAGCAAGAGCAGGAAGTTTCAAGTAGCTCTGAGTGAGAGGAGCGGCTGCTCAGAGAGCAGAGGGCTGATGCTAGAAGGCATTTCCCTGAAGTGAGTGTGGGGACCAGCGGGGGCAGGGGAAGGAGGATGGGAAGGGAAGTGGGGGAGACAGGGCGCGGGGGATCTGGAACAGCGAGACACCTTAGCGATCAGAACTGTGCTGCGGAATGAGAAGTGATTCATGGGGCTAACTGGAGTTCCATTATTTCCCCCAAGAGACGGCTTAGAAGATGTTGATTCCAGGGTGGAGTAAAGGGGTGGACTAGGTGAGGTTCTTCCATAAAGTCCAAAGACGCAGCAGATGCTACAGAAGCCGGGGACAGCCAGGCTGGGAGCCTTGCCCAGGGAACCTCACCATGCAGGCCCCACACCCTGCTGCCCACCTTGCACAGAGGGTGCCCCTCTTCACATCCCAGGCCCCCAGACATGGTCCCTAGGCTCACACACACTCACACACACACACATGCACTCATCATGCACCAGAGGGCATCAGAGGCCCACATTCTGGTAAGAAATTCTTCACCAAAGGTGTTAAGGAATTTGCTTCAACAGGGAGAACTGGACAGATTAGGAAAAAACATATATGGGGCACTTTCCCATCAATCCTGGCTCCCACCTGATAAGGAAATTTGGGGGAATAGTGAGATGTGGCCTCGGATTCTGGCTGCCCCAGTCTTGTCCCTCTGACTTTTCACAACTCCTGAATACTTTAGGGCTTCGAAACAGAGCTTGGAGAAGACCTTCCATTAGAGCAGCCCAGGGGACCCTCAGAGGGGAAAGAGGGAAACCTCAGGGGCTGAGAGGTGTGGGGCTGGAAATGGCCCCTGGGCGCCTCTCCCTTGAGGAGAGATGGAGAAAGATCACAGTCCTGCAGAGCAGAAGGTCTGCAGCTTTCCCTGGCTCCTCCTTCACAGGGTCTCAGGGACAACCCTTTCTATGGGTCTGGGTGGGAGGAAAGCATTTAGTTAAGGGATCAGGAAGGAGGTGGGCACACACACACCCCTGGCCAAAACCCAGGCCTGATCCTCAGGCCCCAGGACTGGACCAACCAGAGGGATGGGGGCAGGTGCAGCACCCCACAGGGCCAGGCAGAGCTTATCGACCACTTCCAAGGGAGCAGCCCAGACTAGGCCCCCACCTGAGACAACCCCCACAATCCCGGCTCCTTCTTGGCCACTGCTGGTCACACTGGCTCAGGTTAGGAGACTTTCTCTAATGCTAGGGAGCCCACAAAGGGAAGGGGCTTGCTATGGTGGGTGTCCCAGCCCACCTCATCTCAGGCTGGTGGGGGTGTCACAGCCAAATTGGCCCAGTTTTGTGAGGACCCCCAGCGAGCAGACAGCTCCCTGCCCTCCCTCCTGTCTGCAAGGGGAACATGCCTGCAGGCCAGAGCTTGACCCCAGAAAGGGGAGGGAGAAGGGCAGGCACGGGCAGGGCTGGTTGAGCCAAGGGTAGCAAATTAGGGCAAAGAAGTCAGGGCAAGGCTGGATGGGGCTAGGGGGCGTGGGAGAGAGCATCTCATTTCATCAGTTTTGACCCTGCGGTGCGAGAATGTGTGTATTTTAAAACCAACAATAAATGAAAAGAAAACAACTACAAGGAGACTGAAGGGGCCCTTGGGTGCCTCACTCTGCCAGGAGCAGTGTGGACCAAGGACACATGTGTCAGCACATGCCACACAAACACACACACATTCATTCATACATCCCAGCCGTACATGCCACACGCGTGTTGTGCACACTCATACATTCAGTCCTCCCCACCGGAGCCAGGGTCCTTCTGACCGTATTTTCTGGATCCACTTGCAAGCTGCCTGCTTCAGTCCAGGTCTCTACTGGCCTGTCTCCCCCAGCCGTTGGCACCCTGGCCTGCCACGGCTCCGCGTGGGCCATCTACCAGATGTAGCCTCCGTCATCCGCCTCGCCCGCCTCCCCCTCTTCCTCCTCAGCCTCTTCGCCCGCTTCTTCTGTCTCCTTCTCCTCCTCGTCCTCCCAGCCGACACTGCTCCCAAAGTCCCCTGAGAAGCCCACGATGTCATCTGTGAGACGAACAAGCCCAGGGGCAGGTTAGGACACTGCTGGCCGCCTCTCCACCCTGCCACACTGAGCCAGGCCCCCACCCGGGTGTTCCCAGGCTCAGGGCAGAGGCACCCCATGCTGTGCCCAGCCCTTACCACAGTCAGGGCTCCCGTGTGTGCGGGTGCCAGTCAGCTCCAGACCCAGCTGGTCCACACACCAGCAGTCACCGCTGCTCTGGTCACATTGCATCTTCCTGTAGTAACCGTCCTCGTCGCAGCTTGGGATGAAGATTCCTGAATGTGACAGGGCCCAGCAGGGTGAGAGGAGGAGCTTTGGGGTGGGCTCCAGAGAGGTGGCCCTGGAGCCTTGCGCTCGTGCAGGGGTCCAGACCCCACCAAAGCCAGCCAGCCCAGGTACTGACCACCCAACAAGCCTAGATGTCCAGGGCCAGGCTCCAGTGTTTCTTCCAGCTCGACTGACTGGAGACGAGAAAATCCATCTCCCTAGATGACCTGCTCAGGCCCCAAGATGGCTCCCACCTGCCTTCATGTCTCCCCGACTCCATGGTCCAAGTCTTGTAAGCCAGCCAACCTGATCTCATCATGCTCAACACCCTTGATCTTACAGCTGCTCCTCTGGCCTGGCCTCCTCCGCCGGGAATGCCCAGGTTTCTCCTTTCAGCCCCTCTGATTCTGACCTGCCCTCAGGGCCCAGACCTCCAGCTCCTCTGTCCACTCCACAGATGTCTTCTGAGACCATCACTCTAGGGACTCAGAGATAGACTCTCCCCAGTTAGGGGGGTGAGACACACAGAAACGATAATCCCCGGCGCCACAGGATGAGTGCCCTAAGGCCAAGCGAGTATGCTTGGGGACTACAGACAAGAGAGGATTGCTTCCAGGAGGGAAGACGGTGGCTTTCTGGCAGAAGCAGTGCTAATGCCTACCACAGAAGGCCACTGGGCCTGTGGTCAATGTGGCTTTGCAGGGCAGTTCCAGTGTTTGGTTTCACGCGTGCTGGTCTCACCAGCGCAGTTAAATGCCAAGTGCTCTCAGGGAGCTATCTGCCCCTCAATCACCACGCTCTAGCCACAAGCGTCCTTTCTTTCTCTTCCCCAGGAACCTTGAGCTTTCTCCTGCCCTCAGCTCTGCGCTTGGCTGGCTCATTCTCATCCCTCAGGTCTCCTCTTGAATGCGAGCTCCCCAGAGAGGCCTTCGCTGACCCCAGGCTAACCTCTGCCCACTTGTACTCTCCCTCAGCATAACACACATGCAAGCCACAGTTGGGAGCTCCGTCTCCTTGGCATGTCCACTGCGTGTTGTACTTTCTCAAGGAGACTGTGTGCTTTATGAGGCCAGGAACCAGGCTGTCTTGCCCTTCGGTTCTGACCTGGGTTGGGTCTATTGTGTCTCTCCAGGGCTGGCACTCAAGTGTTTGCTGAGTCTGTGAGCGTCTGCTCTGGAGGGGCCTCCCCCAAGCTTTGCACACACTCTTACTGAATGGAGGGTTCTAGGAACCTTCTGCATCCAACCTCCAGCCCCAGCATAAATGGGCACAAAATTTGTGCTTAGAACACGGTGAGAGCTGATTGGGAGACTGTCCCACCACGAGAACAAAAACTGGAAGGGAGTTTCTCTCTCCTGTCTTCCTTCCCTGAGCCTCCTCTGGGCTCAATGTCTTCCATATGACCAGGGGCTGGTCCCTCTGGGCCTCAGAGTGACCCCAGGGCACCCCTCCCTGCCTCTTCCTGAGTGCCTAGTCCAGCCCCCTCACCTGGCTTCTTCTTGGCAGCTTCCTGGATCTGGATACGCTCCAGCTCTGCCAGGCAGGGGGGCTCTGTGGGGAGAGAAGCAGCCTCTGATGGGGGCCATCCCAGGCTGCTGGTAGGATTCACTGCACCCCAGGCTTAGAAACCCAGGCAAGGGGCTCTGCAAGATGAAAAAACCCAGGCCCTGATACGGGGTTGCCCCCGAGTGGGCATGGGATGCATTGATCTCTCCAAGGTCTGCAAAGCTGACTCAGGAACTCTGTGGGATCAAAACCCCCAGGCTCCAATTAGGGGAGGCCATTCCATGGCTGTGGGACGGGCTGAGGTCCACCAAGAAGCCCACATCTCCACTGGGGACTCATGGAATGAGTAAACAGGATTCAGAAGACGAGGTGGGATGAACACACTGATACCCCAGGGGGAGAGGCCCCAGGGGAACATAAGACCAGAGGAAATGTTAGCCAGAAGCCTGAAAATAACTAGCAGCCAAATTTAACTTATCTGTGACCTTGAGAAGTCCCCCAGTGCTTCCATGTGGAGGCCTGACTGATTGTCAAATGCTATCAGTTCCCAGCCTCCTGCCCAAGAAGGCTGCTGTACAGAATGGACGGAATGAACTTCAAAGGCCTGGAAAGTAAAGTGCTGGAATGATGCAGATAGCAGGAAGGCTGGGCAGCCAGGGCCAGTAAAACTCATCAAAACACTCTGCCTTGGCAGAGGGATTTGGGATTTACATGGTGCTCTGCACCCAGATTTTCTCAGTCCTTCCTCATGACAGTCTCCGAGTAGGTATTGTTATCTCCCAAATCAGATGAAGAAACCAAACTCAGGAAAGATTCAATTCCATGCCCAGGATCCCAAACCAGCACATGGTGGAGCCCTAACAGAAGCCTCAGCCTGGGGCCGTGGATGCTGTACTGCTTCTACCACACGACCACAGTGGGACCCAGGCGGACCACCGGGGGCGGGCCCCACCTCTGGGCTGGGCAGATCAGCTGACCCCTGGGAACCTCAGTTTCCCCATTGATGACAGTTGCCACTCGGCCTAGATGATCTCTGAGCACATGTCCAGCTCTGGTTCAGGATATATAAAGCTAGCAAATGACGCCATGTCTCTAAGGTTAATGATCACCTATGTAATCACATATTTGGGGCAAATAATGTGAGATGTGCCCAAAAGTGTAATCATTGAAAGCCAATGTAGCTTCAGCTTCAGGACCACTTAGCCCTTTCCAAGGCTCTCCAAGAGGCCCCAGAAATCTTACATTTGCAGTTTTTAATACTCTTTAAAAAGGCCTCCAAAAGTGCATAAGCTTCAGGACCCACAACATCTGGATCCACCTCAGGGGATCCCTGCCAAGGAAGGGAGTTAAAGTGTTGGTTTCCTGGGCTCTGCAGACGAGGTGCTGAGAGAGTGCAGCAAGTGGGTGAGCTGTTAAAGTTCTGGGCCTGGGGAGTGGCCAAGCAGGAGCCACGCTGACTCCCAAAGAGAGAGCCTGGAGTGAGGGGCAGAGCCCGTGCAGGAAGGCCAGGGCCCCACTGAGGAGGCGACACTCACTTTCCCTCCAGAAGCAGAAGCACCACTCAGCAGTGGAGACATGGCCGTCCTTGTAGGTGTCACAGGAGTTGAAGAAGGGGCGGATGCAGACCTCGTACTTGTCCAGGTTGATGGCGGCCAGCTCCATCTGGTCCAGGAAGAGGTCGGCACTGGTGTCCAGCTTGGAGAACATCCAGCCGATAGAGTCCTTGCAGCTGGCCCCCAGGCTCTTGTCTAGCCCTGGGGAGAAGGCCAAGGTTTAAACATGCTCAAGGTTAAAACTCCATCCATCTGTCCATCCATCCCTCCACCTCTCCATCAGCCCCAGCCCTCTCTGTTCAGGGTCAGGGCAGTTTGGAACTAACCATGGGGGTGAGAATGTCAAGAATGGCTGAAGATCCATCCCTGTGCCTCTACATAGGACTGCACCTAAACCATTCAAAACCCTGCCTTGAAAGCCCTTCAGGGAAAATAATTCCTAACTTTCCCGTGGCTCCCCATCTAAGGGTTTGAGCTCCTTCTACTCATCTTAAGAAGTTCTCCCTATTAGCTAACCCGACTCCCTCCTGTCTGGTTGAAGCCTACCTCCTCTAGTTCTGGGGTTTAGGCTCTTTTAGGGGCTCAGAGTCTGGCAGGAGAGAGCACAAGGCAGGCTGGCCCCAGTGCACACCTGTCGCCCCATTCCCCTCCCTCCTCCAGGCAGAGCAACCAGCTCCTATACCACTGGCCGGGCTGGCTCCACTGCTGGCTGAGCCGTTCTGCTTGGAGTTCTCATGAAGGAGCTGGAACCAGTCCCGCAGCCGATCCCCCAGGTCTGCCAGGTCCTGACCTGTGCAGGTCTCTGCAGCTGGCAGAAGAGGGAGAAGGGGGTGGAGGGTGAAGGTGAGGTGAAGCAGCAAGCTTGGGCTGCTGCCCTACAGGCCAGGACAGTGGGCAGTGGTCAGGGACGCTGGAGGGAAGGGGGGGTTAGAAATCAGAGGTTCCCTCTCCCTTCTTCCTCCTCTCCCTCCCTTGCACTAAAAGCACACAGTGTGGGCCTCCCTGTGGCTGAGGCCCAAGCCCTCCCGTTGTGTGTTAACCAGGCCCCCCAGCCCCACAGGTCCTTCAGGCCTGTCCCTGTTTTTGCCACTTCTCCCCTCCCACTCTGCAAACCTCTCTTACCATCCCATAGCCCTGAAGGAGGCCCCCCTGCCTGGCTGTGGCCCAGCACTCCTCATTACCTGGTTTGCCATCGGCAGTGGAGGTGGCAGCCTGCTCTGTGGGGCAGGGGCAGGGGCCCTCGCATCTCACCGTCAGCTGCTTGCTACTCAGGCACGCCTGCTGCTCCAGCTTACACTGCATGAGAAGAGAGGTGGGCCTGGGTGACGGGGGGCTCACCTATGGGTCCCTGAAGCTGGGGACACCCTCAAGCCCACCAGGGCAGCCACATCTGCCTTCCCCACTGGAGACAGGAGGGACAGCACCCATGACAGCCTGGAGGGGCCCTCCTAGTCCCTCTGGAGTCCATGGGCACACAGTGGTAAGGAGCAGCAGGCCCACGAAGGGGGGTCCCAGGGAATCAAAGTCTCCCATGAACCCCCCTCTGCACCGGCCCGCCCTCTCTACACATTCCTCTTTCCCAGGACACCCATCTCCCCACCCCCTCCCAACACCCCTGCCCTGTTGAGCTGTCTATTGCCCACCCCCTCCTTGCACTCACGGCCTGTCCTCCTCCTCACCACAGTCCCTTGGTCCCTGGGCAACTGGCTGCTGGCTGGTCTTCCCATAGTCACTCCAGTGGGCTCTGCTTAGCTCTCTTGATAACAAACAGCTACCAGCTATTGAACACCTGCTAATTCCCCACCCTTCTCTAAAAACCCTCTCCCGCAGCTGTTTGCTGCAGCCAGCTTCTGAGAGGGGCTCATCCACGCCTGCCCTGAAAGCGTTTTCCCCTGGTCGTGTCTGGTTTCTCCCTGTGAGATGACTGCTAATAAGAAGCGGGTTGTCACAGCACTTTACGTTATCCCACTTGGTCCTCGACAGCTCTGTGAGGGAGGAATTGTGTTTCTCGTGCTCAGCAGAGAACATGGAAGCTCAGAGAGGCCCAGTGACTCGCCCAAAGCCAGGCGGCCGGGATGGAAGCCAGACTTCCTGATGACCTCTACCTCCCTAGAGGACAGGGCACAACCCTCAGACCACAGCTTCTTGCCCAGAGCTCGCTTTGCCCCGGGGCTGTGTGACACAGCGCCCCTCTCCTCCCTCTGTCGGCCCCATCTCCTTCGTACCCCTCCCCGTCACGCCTCCTCAGTGCAGCTTTTGCCCTCAGCCTCCTGCTTACTGTCTCTCTCCCTTCTCTTTCTTGTCTGGGGTACCTCATCTCCTCCCCAACTTCAATCATCACCCACAGCGGGGGGCTCTTAAATCTGCATCTCACCCCAAAAGGGTTCCTAGGCCCTAGAGCCCAACCCCAGCCAACAGTCAGTGCCGTCCAAAACGCAAGCAACTCCCAACCCCTCGGTGCTGGTAGAAGCGTTCACAGTTAGCACCTGCATCTCTATGGTACTTTAAAGTTTATAAAATGCTTTCACAAATAACGTCTCATTTAATCTTCGCAAAAATCCCATAGGGTGGGAATTGGTTCCCCCAACCATCGTTCCCTCACACTTAGTCGTCTTGTGGAGGATTATTTCCTCCTGCCCCAGAATGCCTGGTGCTTGCTGGTGAACACCATCCCCTCCATGTGGGAATCTGCCTGTGGGAAGCTCCATGCTTCACCCCCCAACAACAGGACCACAGAGCTCCTTCCCTCCATAGCCCTCACTACCTTCCTGAGGCCCTTACCTCACTTATTCTGACTTGCAGTTACCTGCCCACCTGAGCCTTCCAGGCCCCACCAGCTACCTACACCTGCCCGAGGTCAGGAGCACGGTCTGGCTCAGACTCTCAGGCAGCCCCAGCCCAAGGCTCAGGTGTCCCTACTATGGTTGGCCATATTGAATGCACTGTCCAAGTGCATGTGACCCCACGTCAGCACTGGGAGCCCCTGAGGAGGCCCCAGATGAGTCGTCCTCTCCGCTTCTTGTGATCTCAGGTATACCTCCCCCACCACCTGGGGCTGGGGCTTCTCACCACCGAGCTGTAAGTGTGGCCATCAGAGCCGCAGATGGAGGTGAGCTGGGCCATGTGACAGGGCTTGCAGACAGAGTCTTTATTTCCATGGACTTTCAGGGTTGGCTGCTTGATCCTACAGGAGAGAGATAGGGAGGGCAGAGGGATGGAGGCCAAAACAAGAGAGGGACAGGGGAACAGAAGGTTCAGGAGACCAGTTCCAACAAGAAGCTGGAGCTGCAGCCACCTTCCTGCCCCTGACCACCCTCCCCCCTCCCCCCAGCCAGACCCTCCTCTAGCTCAGACAGGTGGAACCCTCTGGCAGGGTACAGACCCCCAGCTTCCCCTCTCGAGGTTTTACTGAGTCCACCAGGGCCTTCATGTAGCAACTCCAGGTCTGACTGTAAGACGTAAAAGGTGGGTGCACCTTCCATAAGTGGTCAGACCAAACCAGAGGTTTCAAACTGATGGCCTGTGGCCCACATCTGGCCTGTTGACTCACTTTCTTTGGCCACAATAGGTTTTTGTTTTTAATTGAGTTATTCACCAACATTTACAAAATGGAAGAGTTCACATAAAAACCTGGATTCCTGGCCTTTCTTAGTCACACGGAAGATGTGGCAGTCC
Organism: Equus asinus; assembly: GCF_041296235.1. Taxonomy (NCBI): domain Eukaryota; kingdom Metazoa; phylum Chordata; class Mammalia; order Perissodactyla; family Equidae; genus Equus; species Equus asinus. The sequence goes on from NC_091791.1 coordinate 60,679,742, forward strand.
TGGTCCTGCGTTCCCACGTAGCCATAATCAGCCCTTGCCAAGAAACAGCTGCCCTCTCTCCACAGGGCTGGGCTCACCAGAGTGGTCTGTCACTGAGCTCTCTTCATGCATTTGCATGACTTGCCAGGCCCCTGCAGCCATCTAAGATTGCAACCCTAAGTCTCTGGTCCCTGATTTTATGATTCAGGAAAGCGGGGAGGGAAATGGGACCTTTTCAGGGGGTCGTGGAGCCAGGTAGGGTCTTGTCCTTGGGCTGGAGCTAAGGTCCCAAATACCGCTCACCCCTTCCCTCCTCTGCCAGCCTCAGAAGCTACAGCCTTAAATATTTCGTGAACTTGTTGCATGTCAGAGCTGGAAGGAACCTCAAATTAGCTGGTCCAACCTATTTGTCCCACGGATACGGACACCAAGGCCCAGAGAGGAGATGTGACTTTCCCTGGGTCCCACACTGTTTGGTAATTGATCTCATAGAGTATGGTGATTTTAAAATACATCCACAAATTCTTCATCACACCTTTCTTCAAAAGATGGAGCCCAATCCACTCCTCTAGAGTGCAGCAGCGCTTGTGACTCACTCCTAACAAATACAAGTAGCAAAGTAATGAGGTGTGATTTCCAAGACTAGGTCAAAACGACGTTGTGGCTCCCTCCTTGCTCTCTCTCTCCCTTGGATGGCTCGCCTTAGGGGAAACCAGCTGCCATGTTGTGAGGACACTCAAGCATCCCCATGGGAGAGGTCCACGTGACTAGAGCCAAGAGCCATGTAAGTGAACTTGGAAATGGATCCTCCAGCCTTAAGATGATGCAGCCCCAGCCAACATCCTGATTGTAATTTCATAACACATCCTGAGCCAGAACCATCCAACAGAACCACCTCTGGATTCCTGACCCTCAAAAACTGTGTGAGGTGATACATGTTTGTTGTTTTAAGCTGCTGGGTTTTTGGCTAGTTTATTTCACAGCAATAGGTAACTAATACATAGGAGAGGGCCAGCCAAGCCCTTGCTCTTTAAGCAAACCCCACCCCCGGGGCTCAACCTCGCCAAGCCCCTCACCTGTGCTCCAGCTTCTTGCGGCTGATGCACATGGCCCGCTGGTAGCCCTGGGCGATGCACACCTTGTGACGGCTGCACTTAACCTTCTGGCAGGGGTCCTTGGTGGTGTCCAGGACTGCAGGGACATAGGGTCGGGACACAGGTCACCTGGGAATCGGTATCAGAGAGCCCAGGAGTCCTCAGCCCCACTTCTCACCTAGGAAGTCCCTCTCTCCAGCAGTCCTTGATAACCAGAGCTCCTCAGTCCAGAAGTCCCACCCCCATGGGACCTGGCTGCCCTAGGAGCCCCCAAGGCCAGAGTCAGACTTGCCCTCTGGTCTCAAGTCTTCACCAGTATCAGTCACCTTCCCCCACCTGGGAGGGGCATGTTACCTTCATCTCCCTGCTGATTGTCCTCCCAGCTCTTGATGTAGTCATCCTAGGGAAGGACAGAGATGGGTGGGGGAGAAGGGAAGGGCAAAGATTCAGCCCAGAGTCAATCAAGGTTCAACTCCAGGGCCAGGGAGAAGAGAGGGCTGGGCCACTGCTTCCACATGCAAATTGCCACCATCCTGGTGGCTGCCCAGATGACCCCTGTCCACCCAGGCCTTGCCAGCTGCCTCACCTAGACCTCTATCCCTCTAAACCTATGTCCAGAATCCCTTCCAGCCTTTCCCACACATTCCTTACTCCCCTCATCCCACACTAGATGCTGCAGGGAAGGAGAAGTCAGGGTGAGGATGTGGAGGGAGAGAAGGAGAGTGGGGTATGCAGCTGTTGGGGGACCATACGCGTTGGAGCCCCAGGCAACACTTACCTCTACCTCCTGGGGATCAGGAAGCAGCAGCCAGCCATGGGAAACGGAGCAGGAGGAGAGAAGGAGAGACGGAAATTTCAGTGGGAGGCCCACCCCCTGACCATGTGGTCCCAGGGCTCCCCAGGCCTCATCATGTGGCCATGGGTGCTGGGCAATGGTCTTTGATTGCTACAGTCCTCTGACCCCTAGGGCCTCCAATGGTGGGACAGTATTCCTATGTCTTCACCACAGAGAGCTTAAGGCCAGGGCCCACTTAGGGACGGCCCTAGGAGCAGTAGGGGTGAGGCCCATGGCCCACCGCTTCACTCCAGGCCCTGAAGCTGGTCCCAGCAGCCCAGCCTTGGCCTCATCACCAGGACAGGTGTCTGAGGGGCCCATGCTGCCTGGGAACAGTGGCTCTCAGGCCCGTGCCTTGGGTGTGCCATAAATGCCACTTGTCCTCTGCCAGGGTCCCTCCCTTGGCAGTCCCCTTCTTTCACACCTGCCCACCATGTGAGTGAGGTGGGAGGAAGGGCCTCTCTCCCAGGCTGCACAGGAACTGTTTTCCACTCAAGGTCTGAGTTCCCTACAGAGTTCGGATGGTGCACTGAGAGAAAGGGGAGCCACTGTCCCTCCCAATGTCAGTGGCTTCCTCAGTTACCATAGTCTAGCTACAAATCCTCAGATTCAGAGGATCCTGAGAAGGCCCTCTGAGGTGATCTGGCTCAGCCCCACCCGTGTGAAGGCAAGGCTGGGAAGCCTAGAGATGGGAAATGACCTGACCCAGGTCCCACCATCACAGAACCCAGGTTTCCCAATGCCCAGCACAGACCTCTCTTCTGGCTACAACACACAGTCTCCAAGACCTAAGGCACATAAGAGATTACTCCTCACCCTGTCAAGCCACAAGGGCCTCCCCTGGGCCTGTGGACCCCAGCATGGCCAAAGGCAGAGTGGCTCCCACCCAGCCTAGCTCCCTGGCATGAAACCCTCAACTTGTTCTGGTGTCCCTGCTTTCCCGTATGGGGCAGAGGCAGTTGCTGAAAACCAGCAAACAGCTCCAGGGTGACCAGGTGGAAGTTCTACCAGGCAGGCAGGGAGAGGCTTCTTGGGACTGGAGGCTAGCAGTGCTAAGGAGCCAGCTGCGGGCCCCCTCCGGATGGGGCTCCAGGAGCTGAGGGTAGAAGGGCACAAGGAGCCTTGCATAACTGACCCCTCCACACTGTTGGATAGGGGTAGGAAGGGGCCAGACCTGTCAGGTCTGGGGGAAGAGGACTGGGGGATCCTGCACCAGAAGGCACCAACATTGGTGCAACAACAAGCACAAAGGAGGGCAACCACAAGGGCTTTGAAAGCCCAAGGGCTCTGGGGCCTCTGAAGAGCCCTCTGGAAGTTGACTGGCATCAGGAAGAGGCTATCAACATGGCCTCCTGGGCAAAGGCCAGAAAGGAGGCAGAGCCAAGCAGACAACTGGCATCACTGCCAGGTAAGGCATACTGTGGTCAAGTGTGTACCTGAGAGTGTGCTTCTGTACATTGTGTGCATTTGTGCAGGCTCTGGGTGCACACATGCATGCTCACAGGCATGTATTCCAGAGCATGTATGTGTGCAAGTATGCGTGTCCTGGTACGTAAGCACGTGCCTACATGCACACATGTGTAAGCAACAGTGCATGCTGGGTGTGCATAGGAAACACGAACACTTCAAGGCAGCTCACCCTATGCCAGATGGTTTTTATCCAGAAAGGATGTAACAAAGCCCACTTCTGTGAGCAACCTCCAGTTTTCATATGTGGGCGCCAAGGCCATCCCTCGTGCTTGGCCTTCCTGTCGCTCCCACAGACAGAGGGCAAGGTGGGATGGGAAGGAAGTGGGGAGGGCAGGAGACCAGAAGACCCCTGCCCTGTGAGAGTCTGGCTTGCACTGGCTCTGCTCTCTCTTTCTGTCTTGCTGTCATGTGTGTCTCTATGAATCTCTTTGTCCATCTCCCTTTCTCTCTTTTTTTTTTCTCTCTCCCCCTTCACTCTGCCCACACCTGTTCCCCAAACCCCATGTCCAAGCAGCCAAGTGTCCTGCAGCCTTTGGGCCCAGAAGCAGGCAAGAGGAAAGCCTCAGGAGGGGCTTCCAGGGAACCTGGACTGGGCGGCCCCTGGGGCACCAGACAGGCCAGCCGAGGCTCCTGGCTCAAGCACCCACCCAGTTCCACATGGCCTGGCCTGAGCCCTCTTGAGCCCCTGGGTAAGCATCTAAGGAGACCGCAGAGCTGCTGACAGTGAACTGAGGCACAATTTCCCTCGCTTGCTAGAGCCAAAGGAAGCCAGCCCAGACGCACTCCTTCTCCAGGAACTGCTCAGGGTAGAGAGTGTCCACTCCACCACAGATGGGAAATGGAGGCTGAGAGTGGCCAAACGGCTGAGGCCAGGGTTGCAAGGATTAGGGGAAAAGTAGGGCCCTGGCTTCCATTAAGGTGGGTTCTTCCCATGTGCTCCTTTGTTCCCTGGAGGGGAGTGGCCATGAGGTTATGACGAGCATGGGGCAAGTGGATGGTGTGAGTCACCTGCCCCCAAGCAACAAGGTCTGTGTGCCTCAGAAGCGGGCACCGGAGTGGGGAGGGCCCTGGGGCCTCGGTGCCTGCTCACTCCCATGCTCTGGCCCCACCCTCGGTCCTCACCTCCAATCTGGCTATGAGAAGAAGCCTTTGGGACTCAGTACAAAATGGGTTCTCAAAAGTCAAGACCAAGAATTTCTGATCAGAAATCCAGGGGAAAGTGGGGTAAGGGAAGAGGGAGCTCTAAGAAAGGGGCTTTCACCTTCCGGCCCCTTTGTTAGAGCCCTGGTGGGGAGCCATCTCCATCCACCCCCCCAACAGAGCATGGGTAAGACTTCTCCCCTGGAGTCAGCATGCAGGGATTGAGTCCCTTCTGTATACAAGTGCTGTCCTGGGTTCTAGCTAAGCTCTTTGTCTTCACTGCAGTGGGTGGGGTGGAGGGAGGCCTGAGTGGTTCTGGATCCCAGGACCCTCACTCCCAAGAGAATGGGAGCAGCCAGTCACAGAGGGGGATGAGGAGGAGAGAGGCCCTGGAGTCACACAGAATCCCCATGCTCTCCCTACCAGCACACCTTGGGCAAGCACCTTGACCTTTAGGCGCTCAGCACCTGTCTCCTGGGACTACTCAGAGATTAAAGGAGGTGGTGTCTTCAGGGTACCCAGTGTTCAGAAATTATTCAACAAATAGAAGCTGTTATAGCAGAAGAAGAGACCACAGACTTTGGGTGGAGAAAATGGCAAAGGGGCAGGAAACCGGCAAGGAGAGGCCACATGAGGGGCCCCTGCAAGTGGAGAAGAGAGAGGTCACCACGAGGAGGGCAGAGACCTGTGGGGTGTGAGGAGAGTTGCTCCGAGGGGTCTTGGAGGGGAAAGGGCAATGAGGAAGTCCTCTGACTGGCACAGGGGCAGAGCCCAGGGACACACGTGGGGGACCCTGAGGTCAGTTGTGGGCTGGCTTGTCTATAAGCTGAAAAAGGTGTTTGTTGGCAAGTGCAAATAATGCCTTTCAACACAGCAGTGTCTATTTATGGCACCCAAGTGGGCCCATTAGCAGTTGTGAGAAATTCCGGTAAAGGCACCAGGGTCTTCTCAGGAAACAGGAGGCCTGCTTCTGTCCTGGCTCTGCTGCCAGTCGATCATATCCTCCCCTCAGAAAGAGGGATTTCAAAGAGCCCATCTCTAGGATGCTGGGGCAAGGGCCAGGCCCAAGGGGAGATGGATCATAGGCTGAGATCAAAAGTTCTGGGTTAAAGGTGAACACATCTATTTTACCGGGTTAGTACAACCAGCGTGACCTCCCCTGCACCCAGCGATGCTCAGCACAGAGCAGGCATTTGGAAAACTTTTGGAATGTACAAGTGGACCTGGCTTGTATTTCATGGTGCTTTTATATCAAGTCCTCTCCATGTATTTTTATGTGTCTGTCTTCCTTTTATCCTCACAATGCTGTGAAGCAGGCAGGACCAATAGGATCAACCCCATAAAAAACGAGAAAACTGAGGCTTGGAGAGGCAGAGGCACCAGCTGAAGGCCACAAGACAGATGAAGAGCTGAGCCAGGACTCCCTGTTCCTGACCTGACCTTACGTGGATGTGGGGGTCTCTTGAGAATGAAGCAGAGTCTTGCTCAGAGAAGGGGGCAGGGGAAGACGTGGACAGGACTTTGGATCTGGAGTCTGCTATCACCTTGGCTCATTGTGCATCCTTGGCAAGTCACTTCCCCCTCTGTTAAGTGTTCCCCTCTGTGCCATGTGGGTGCACATTAGAACCACCCACAGAACTTCTTAAACCTTCCATTGCCCAAGCGCCACCCGAGCCCATTGGGATCTCCTGGGTTGGCTGGCTCCAGTAGAGCTCCTGCTCGTGCTAAGCAGGCAGCTGAGTGGGCCCACTGCGGAGGGAGCCCACTGCGCCAGCTCTCAGGCTAAGGTCTTTCCAGCACTGCATCTTATGTCTAATGCTCTTATCTGCTCTGGTTCCTTCACCTCTCAGATGGGGCCCCAAGGATGAAAAAGAGCAGCTACTTTCCTGACTCTGAGGGCACCTCACACAAAGCAGATGCTCAATGCAGACTCACTGGAACCCAATTTCCTGACTTCCAACTCCAGGCCTTTTCCTTTAAAGCACATATCGTACCATCCTCTCCAATTATATGACATCAAGCCAAAGACTCTGCCCAGCTCTTGTCTTCCCATCCCGTCCACTCCACCTCCTGAATCTCTCTCTAGCCTGTCCTCCCCTCACCACATCCACTGGTCCTGCCTCACCAACCCTGGCCTCCATTACTGCAATCTCTCTCTCTCTCTTGTCTCCCTGCCCCCACCCATCTTCCACACCACTGCAGCCACAGGGATCTTTCTAGAACACAGTTCTGATCACATCTCTCCCTCATTAAAATCCTTCACTGAATATACAGTTTGCACTCATTTTGAAAAAAAAAATGTAAAAGGTGAGTAGGTAAGGGGCTGGCCCCGTGGCCGAGTGGTTAAGTTCGCGTGCTCCGCTGCAGGCGGCCCAGTGTTTCGTCGGTTCGAATCCTGGGCACGGACATGGCACTGCTCATCAAACCACGTTGAGGCGGCGTCCCACATGCCACAACTAGAAGGGCCCACAACTAGGAATATACAACTATGTACCGGGGGGCTTTGGGGAGAAAAAGGAAAAAAATAAAATCTTAAAAAAAGAAAAAAAAGGTGAGTAGGTAAAAAGGATTTGTACCAGAAAGTTAACAGTGGTTTCCTCTTGTTGGGGGGCGGGGGGGGGGGGGGGGGGCGGCAAATAGGAATACAGAGAATTTTGGCATCCTTCTGCCTTTTTTCCAAGTTGCAAAAATTTCTACAATGAATATGTATTACTTTTGTAATGAAGAGAAAAAGCCACAGTAAATATTATATCTTAAAAACCCTCCTTGGTTCCCTGTCACCTACAGAAGAGAGTCCATCTTCTCCTGACCTGTTCCCGGCTACCTCAGCCCCGTGTCCTTCCAGCAGATGTTTCAGCACGGCCAGCCCTCGGCACAGCCTTCTTCCCCCTCTGGAACACGTGTCTGCATCCAGCCCCTGAACTTCTATTCATCTTTCAAAACCCAGTTTGGGCATCATCTTCCCTAATGCGCATCATATCCAGTTTTCCTTCAGGACTACTGCACCTGTAGAAGTTTATTATTGCTCCGGTTACACCAAGCAATGTCATTGCTTCTGCCCTATTTAGATGGTAGTTCCTTGAGGGCAGAGACCACATAAAGTTCATCTGTCTGTGCCCAGCACCTAGCACCTAGTAAAAATGCTACAAATAACAGCTAACAGCTTTTCAGCAATTCCCAGGTGGCAGGCATCATCTGAGCACTTTACATTCATTGGCTCATTTACTCTTCACAACAACCATAGAGAAAATTACTATTATTATCCCCATTTCTCAGGTGATAAAATTGAGGCTTGGGAAGGTTGACTTACACAGGATCATACATCAATTGCACAGCAGGAAAGTGTTGGCATCTCCAGAACTGGGGCTCCAGAATCTGTGCCCCTAACCAGGACTCTGCACTGCTCCATAAACCCACAAACTTTAACAGATGAAGAAGGCCCCAGGCCAGGGGCTGGACTAAGGAGGCCCAATCCCAGCTCGTGGGTCCCTTTAGCCAGAAAAGAGGACTGGCAGTGGTGAGGGAAGACACCCGGGGGCCCCCCTTCTCCAGGCATTTTCCAGAAACCCCTTCACACACTCCTGATTGGGCTGGTTTGGAGCTAACCCATCTCCTGCTTTGATCTCTGTGCCTCGGCTTGGTTGCCATGGAGACGGGCCCACTGTGCCAAGCTGGAAGAGAGATGGTGGTGAGTGTGCAGGCCTAGCTGGGCTTAGGGTGGCACATGCTGGGTGTTTCCAAGTGCTGTTTACTTCCTGCCATTTTAATTAGCACCCAAATCACCCGCTCACTTCACAGCTTGAATTAACCCAATCTCGCTCAGCCTCTCCATCTGGTGGGGAGGATGAGACACAGCAGTGAATTGAGTAAAGGAAGAGCAGCCCCCCCAAGGCCCTGATTTATTGAGCTAAAAACCACCTGGGTAAACCTCCACCTGCCTCTTTGCACCCCCTGGGGCTGGAATCAGGGCACGGGGTACCCATGTGGCCTTGCCTCTGACTGCCAACAAGACTTTGGGCTAGAGAGTCTTGCCCTCTCTGGACCCCTCTTCCTTGTCTATAAAATGAAGATGAGCCCCTTGCCTTCCTCCCTGAGCTTCGGAGGGACTCGGCACGATGATGGCTGAGAGAGCACTCTGTAAACTGTGAAGCTCTGTACTTTCAAAAGCCATGAAACAGGACCAATGAAGCGCAGGTTCTTCGGCACACATGGTGGGAGCCTGGGGGAGGGGTGGGCAACAGGCGCTTTTGGTGCTCATGGTCACAGGGGGGCCTCAAATGTAGATTCTGACATCACTGAATGAAGATCTACTGACAGGATGAAAGATGTTCATCAAGAAACTTGAAATGAACCACAAGTTTTGTAACCCTGTTATGGCATTTATTCATTTTTTAAAAATAAATTAAGAACCTCTAAAATGAAAATGGGCCAGGCCTCTCTCAGCCTCTGAAAGGCCCTGTCGCCAGCATTATCTTTGCCTCATTCCTCAGGCAACGGAGGCTCCGATGGCGCCCAGTCCATGGAGGAGGCCCAGGCGTAGGGGAACTTGCGGTTGGGGCCGCCCCCTTCCCCTCCCTGCAAACAGCTGGGGAGCCCAGAGTGAGGGACCAGGAAGGAATGATGAGAGGTGAAGTGGGGGCCACCTGGCCTCCTTCTCAGCTAAGGACTGACACCCGCACCACAAGCCCAGGCAGAAGGCATCTTGAGGAGGCAGTGTCCTCCGTGTGGAGGAGGTTGGGAAGGGGGGCAGTCAGATATTTGCTCCTCTCTCAGTGGGAGTGGCGAAGGCTATGGGTTAGGTCTGGACAAACAGAAGGAGACAGGCATCTGGCAGACTCCCTGCCTCCCACTTCCTCTCCCCTCAGAGGAATTTTCTTGGAGGGCAAAAATGTACTTATCACTCCCTGCATGCCAGGAGCTCTACCCAGCCTCAGGTATGCCCGCACCAACGTCCTCCCACCCCAGACTCCCCCAAGCCTGATCTCTCCACTACTCCAGGGGCAGCTCAGGCCACTACCCTAGTCCTTGGGTTTCTGCTCCAGGTGGCCCCAGCAATCCACAAAGGGCAGAGAACAAGGGAGAAGCACAGGGGAGGGGGGCCTGGAGTTCTGTTCTGAGCTGTCTCAGGACCTCGGTTTCCCTTCTGGAACATGAGTTGGGGGCAGGATTTAAATCCCAGGGATCTCTGAGGAAGACGCCAGGGACTGAAGCTGAGGAAACACAAGCATGGTGTGGTGAAAGAGCATGAGGCTGTGAGGGGAGATGGGTTCTCAGGAGCCTGCCCTTCTCTGGGTCTTTCTCCATTTGTCAAATGTGGGGGCTTAGTGATTAATGCTGCTGAGGCTCCATGGTTCTGCTCCCCTACTGTGTGCACAAACACCCCGTGCAGTGATCTGAGGACGAGTGGTAAGACACACAGTCAGTCTTTTCCCAGACCTGCCCTCAGGGGCTTACCACAGGAGGAACATGATAAACACACGTTAAAAATAATCAGCAGAAGGACTCCTGAGATATAAGCCCAAAGTGTAAGTGATGCCACGAGGCAGCACCAACGTGTACCAAATGAGTTTACGGCCAGTAAATACTGCAGGAACCCTAAGGAAGGGGCTACACCTGCAACTGAATGCTGGCTGAGCCCTCAGGGGGTCAGAGGCTGGCACATTTCATGAACCACATCCCCCCATAGCCCCCATCTGGACCTAGGTCTGCCCGCCAAGGTCAGACTCACTGGTGTCTAAACTTTGGGTCCAGGCCTAGGCCTACGCACACATTTCCCCTGTCTACAGCCCTAAGAAGATTCACATCATGCCTGCAAGGAAACATATACAGAGGCAGTATGCCCGTCCCCAGTCCTGTGTTTACCCCAAGATGCCATTAGGCCCCGTTTCTCAGGTTTCTCCATGTCTGGCTAATACCCTACCCTGATCTGGTCACAGGTACTTCCTCAGGAGCAAAAGAAAATCCTTTGCCTAAATCCAAAGACTTGCTGCCCAGCTGTGGCAGAGGCGGGGTGTGTCTGTGGGTAGAGGGACTGCTGATGGGCTCCAGTGCTTTCTTCCTGGAGTCACTGAGTGATATGTGCCCTGAAGATTATTCTGTGTAACTTGACCATTAAACCAATGGGAAAATCAAGGGCCAGAAATATGAAGGGGCTTGCCCAAGGTCACATGACTAGTTCTGTCCTCTCACAAGGAAGATAAGCTGAGCCCTCTCCCTGGGCCCTTGAGGCTTGGGGTAGGCCGGAGCTCTTCCACTCCTCCAGACAGCCTCTGACCTTCTGGAGACTGGGAGGGGATGGTGTTGGCTTGCCATGCTCTGCAGACTGTCTAGAAGATGAGGGGAGCATATGACAGCCTCTCCAGCAAAGAGTGCTCTTCGCTCCCTTTCCTCTCAAGGCTTGGAGCCCCACTGGGTGTTCAAGAGTCCCTCACCATGCTGACATTGCTCTGGGAGATGCCAACCCCTTCAGTGTGGGAGAGGATTCGAAACCAGGGTGGAGGAGGAGGCCAGGGAAGGACCCACCCTCCCATCCCAAACCCCAATTGTGGAATCCATTCTGACCCAGTTTTGGGTTCTTCTCACACACCCACACTGATCTACAAACATCTGTGCAGCTCATCCCTACACTTGCATTACTTTAGGCGTGTGGGGCGGGGAGAGTGGAGGAGTGGTAATAAGGGAGTCCCTTTGTAGCTAAAACTTGCTACTGGCCTGCTTGGTGATCCTAAAAACATGAGAATCCTAAGTAGGCAGCAGGCACTATTTGCCTGGGCCAGACCCCAGGATCGTGGTGAAGCCCCTGGCATTCGGGAGGTGCTCAGACCTGCAGTAATAATGAGTTAGTGGACATACATCACCATCTTTCTCACGGGGACTAAAGCATCGCGTGGGCTAGCCCCAGAAATGACAATCTAGCTGGTAGTTTTCCCATGGGGCTGGAGAGCATTACGTGAAATGGACACCCTCCATCCCGCTAACAAAATGCCTCCATGTTTATGCACTCATTTCAGTCTCCCAGCCCGAAGCTCAGAGAGGTTATGTGACATACCTGGCATCACATGGCCAGCCAGTGGCAGAGCCAGAACCCGAACCCAGGCCTTCCAACTCCCAGGACAGAGCTCTCCCAGCACACTCCGCTCCTGTCTCTCCTGGGTGGACAGCTGCTTTTGGAGTGTCACTAGGCCAGGGGATGAGGAGCAGGCTGGGAGCAGACTGCGACAGATGTTGAAGGCTTTGGCCTACCTTCCTAGGAGGTGCTGCTCTGCCCAGGGCAGCCTGGAGGCTCAAAGGGCACAAGCCAGGGTAGACTCCTTCCCACTTTCACTAAGAATTAGGCCTAGAGTTCCCTGAACAGCAGAGTTGAGTTAGACGACCTGAATTCAAATCCCAGCCCTGCCCCTTACTAGCTATTTGACCCTTGGATAAGTTACTTAACTTCTCTGTGCCTCTGTTTCTTCAACCATAAAATGGGAGGACTATAAAGTAATGATAACTATCTCACAGGTTGCTGAAGGGCATGAGAGGCAATACAGATCAAATGCTTACTGCAGGGACTGGCAGATGTAAGCGTTCACTGCAATCAACAATCACTGAGTCAACATAAATTAACTAAGTACCTCCTGGGTGCCAAGCACTGTGCTAGACACTCAGAAATACATTAAAATTTAATGGGAGTAGAGAGCAAAGTAGAGAAGAGCCAAGAAGAAAAAGAACAGTCAGTGCTGCCTAGCCAGCCTCTTGGAAGCTGCCCGGAAGAATGCTGTGTAATGGGCCTGTCTCCTCTCAAGTGCGCATCCCTGTCTATGAGGCCCTGGACGCTTTGTTCTAAAGACCTGCAGTAAAATCCCATCCAGTCCTGCAGGGGGTGAATCCGGAGATGGCAGCACTGGAGAGCTGGGCTCTGAAAAGCCCAGGCCTACCCAGGGTAGGGCACAGCTGGATCACAACCTCCCCATCTCCTCTGACATGAAATGCCCTCCTCCCTGGCAGCAGGGCACTGGGCATTAGAAGAGATCTACCCAAGCACAGGATGCGAGAGGCCCACGCCCACTGGAGGGGAAGATTACTCCGCTGGTAAATCCTGCCTCCTCTGTAATCCCAGAGCTCAGAGAAAGAGTGTTCGACTAACTCCCCCTAACCAGCTCAGTCCAATTCCACACTGGAGCAACTGGCCAAGCGTTCTTCCTCTTCTACGTTCTCCTGACCCCGTCGACACGATTCCCTCAATCTTCCCCCCTCAGTTCAGTCAACACCATTTAATGAGACACGTCCCTCACGCACACTGTCAACTCCTCGATCCTATTCCCCAAGAATATTCCAATCCTCTTGCTTGCCTCCCTTCTATGAGGCAAACTGGGAGCCTCGGGCCATTTTTTGATTGATTGTGAACAAGGTTCTGGCTCAACCTGGCAATGCCTTAGAGGTTCAAAAAAACTCCTATCTCTCCTTTGAGGAGCCAAGCAGCATATTTCCGAGAAAGCTAGCCTGATGAAATGCACTTAAAGCCCAATGGCTACTGTGCCCAACTAGAGGGGCTTCAGCCCTTAGGGTGGGAAGTAGGGCCTCTACTAACAGAGGAGAGATCAGAAGTGTCTGTAGTGCTGACAGAGCCCCTGTGTACAGTCTGTGCACTGCACTACTCCAGGAGGTGCCACTCACATTGTGGCATCCCTAGGGTTATGCAATGCAGTGGCTCTGAGCTAGCAGCCTCCTGCCCTTCTGCAGAAGCTGCCAATGAATCCCCAGAGCCAGACCCTCTTGCCCAGCTTTCCTTGTCCTCCTTCTCTCCCTGACCCTGTCCTCCTGCAGCCAGGGCTACCTTAAATGGGGTTTTAGAGGAAATCTGCCCTATAAAATGCCCCCGGGGCCCCCAGGCCCTAAAGCTTTACCTGAATCCCACGGGGAGAGGTCCTGCAGAATTTCAAATCTGCTGCCTTCCTTCTGATGAGCATGGGAGGAAAGGGGAAGAGGTTGGCACTAATACAGGGAGACAGGTGGGCAGCCCTGTGCCAGGGGGTCAAGCAGTCAGTCATTTATCCTCACCCACAGAGTTGGCTATTGGAAGCAGGTGGAGGAAGGGAGGTGGGGAGGCATCTTTTATTTTTAAACCTACAGGGTTTTGATTAAGCATTTCTTTTCCCTCTGACCTTCACCGGCCGCATTTGGAATATCAAACAGCCAGGGAGTCAGAGGGAGGCCTGGATCAGTTGCGGATGGGTCAGCCTGCAGCCGCCCCCTCGCTGCTGTGGCCAGGCTGCTTCCCAGGCAGCGGCAGGAGACTGCAGCTCATCTGTGCTGGACCCGCAGGGGCCGCGGAAAAGGCCTCGCTGCTGCTCCAGGCTCCCTGGCGGGCCCAGCTGTGGGCGGGGCAAGCTGCCCACTAGGGGCCCAGGCCCCTCAGCCCAAAGACCTGTCAGCGTGGATTACTTCTCATGAATTACAACCTACCAGTTTGACTTTGGAGAGAAACAGCCACTTGTCTTACAAACATATTAAAATCCGCATCTCTGCCTCTTCCCATCAGTTGGCTATGTATCATATGAAGCATGTCTGTTTTAAACACATTTCTAAGGAACTTCTGGATGTACGCTACTTAAAAGCAGACGAGAAAGGTCACAGTGTGGCCTGTGTTGTACTAGGTGGGTCCGATGAGGGAATCTGGGGAATGAGGAGCAAGAACCGAGGTCGTAGAAGAGGCTTTCCGAGAACGCGGCATCAGAGAGCGCCAGGTCTGGCGACCAGCCCGTCTCCTCCGCCGCATCCGGGCCCATCCTCCACTTCACACTCCCGCCCCCTTCTCCGGGTCCCAGCCACGCCCTCTGCCCTCCCTCCCCTCACTCTCACTTCCCCCTCGGGGAACGCCGCCTCCGGTTTCCCCTCTGATCTACAGGTGCCCGTAAACAACGTGCGCCCGCTCCTCCGCAGCCGCCTCCCCACCCCCCACCTCGTAAAGTTCGGCCCAAGGTTACGCCGGGGTTCCGGCGGGCGTCTGCCAAGGGCCCCCAGGCCCAGCTTCTCGCCTCTCCCCTCTGCTTTTCAAGCCATAGGGCTACGGTGTCTTCTCTCCGGATCGGAGCCGCTCCTCCTGCTGTGGGTTGGGCTCCCCAATGAAAGGTTGGTCCTGGAAAACCAGCCTTCGTTCGTGCTCGCGCCGCTGCACGGAGGTGGCCTCGGGTATTTTCCCAGCCGTCGCCCGCCCCGCATCACGGACACACCTTTCACCATTTCGCCTTATGAGGATTGCTAGTACCCGTCCCCCCCCCCCCACACACACCTCCCCACCTCAAAGCTCCAGCCAAGAGCCCTGTCCCCGTTTGTTCCCCCTCCCCCAAAGCCCAAGGTGGGAACAGAGGGCACTCGCGCAAGACGATGCTCCCTTCCCCGCCGGCCCCACCCAGACCTGCCCCTTCTGCAGTGCCCCGTATGTGGAGCCTACAGCATCCACCCGGCTCGGGGCAGGCCTGGGGGCGGCTCGCTGCAAAAAGGGAGGGGAGCAAGTCAGCCGCCCAGCCGCAGCCAGGGCCCCCGCTCCTTCCGCCGCGCACCCCCACCCCTGCATCCTACACCCCTCTCCGCGCCTGGCTTGCAGGAGAGATCCTGTCGCCAGCGCGCGCCCCCGGAGCGACTCCTCGCCCAGGACTTGCCCGGGGCAGGGGTGGGGCTGGGGGGGTCCCAAGCCCGCCGGCTACCGGGTCTTGGGGGACACGAGGAGGGGGCATCGGGCTGTGACGGCGACGGCTGCCCGGAGCCCGGTGGGTGCGCGTTGTTTACTCGCGGTGCAGTTAGCCGGCTGGGCTGCGGGAGCCCGTGGCTGCGACGTGCAGCCGCCGCTCCCGGCGCCGGGGACTCTGCTCCGAAGCTCCCTCCCTAAACCGGCGCCCCCGGCCCCCGGCCCTCGCGGCCCTGCAGACTCACGTCTCGGAAGCGGTTCCAGTGCTTGATCTTGCCGCTGTACTGCGAGATGGACGACAGCCATTGCTCGTCCTCCATGAAATTGCCGGGGGTCTCGCCCTCCTTGAGCCCTTTGGCGTCGCCTTCGGCCAGGGCGGCTGCGGCAAGGAGCAGCAGCGGCAGCGCCAGCTGCCCGCAGCCCGGGGCGCGCATCGTGGTCTGGGTTTGACCTGGGGGTCTTGACTTCTGCAGTATTTTAATGTCCTTCCTCCCACCCCGCAGTTGGCGAAGCACACGTCGTCTTCCTCAGTCCTCCTGCGGTCTGACTCCGGTGACAGACGGATAGTGGGTCGTGGCTGAAATGTGACCTGGTTAGGAGATGCACTTGTCTGAAAAAGCCCAGCGCTGGACGCAGAGAGGGAGAGAGAATCAGAGAGGCTGCGCCAGCAGGGGCCGTGTCTGTAACTGTAGCATCAGCATCACGTTTGACATCATCATACCTGGTTTAAAAAAAAAAAAAAAGGAGGGGGTAGATTTCAAAGGGAAGCGTTAGATCAGAACGCCAAACGCCAGCCAGCCGCAGCGGAGCCCAGCCCAGCCCTCAGGGAGTTGCAAACCAAGGAGTCTGAATCCCGAGATGTCCCTGCTGTCTCTCCAAGGGTGGAGAGGAAGAAGGGGTCTCCCCAGGGAAGATGGGAGAGGGGGGAAAAGACACAAAACTCTCGGGTTACAAAGCCAGCCAGGCTCAGGTGTCTAAAAGGGAATTTGGCCACAGACGCACTCTCCCCCTTGCCTCCCACCCAGAGGGGCCTGCACCACAGCCCTGACAGCTGGCTTCCTAGGAGTTATGGCTCTACAGTGATGGGTGGCTTCCTTAGGACAAAAGCCATACAACAACTGGCTGCCTCAGAACTATTGCTCCCCAGCCCCACAAGTTCTCTTCTGAGCAAGGCCTGAGCACTGAATGGCTGGTGGGACAGAGGCAGACGTCCTCCTCCCCCAGCAGCTGTTTAAGGGCTCTCACCCCTTTTGTTAGCTCCTTCTAGGGCAACCCTAAAAGGCAAGTGTCTGCCCGTTTCCTCTGCCTTGAGGCTGCAAGTTGAAAAAGGCACATTTGCTCATGGTTTTGACTTCAAGTTCACTTTATTAAGTCTCTGGGGAACAGGGTGGGGAGAGGCCGGTTTTGTTTGAGATGCTTAGGTTTTTTGTTAAATTATGACCCTTATCATTGCCTTTAGAAATGTGTTGACATACCAGCTGGGAAGGCTAGAGGCTCGGCACGGTCCCAGGATCAGAGCAGAAATGGAGTGAGGTTTACATTACAAATAAATTGAAGAGGAAACAGATAATCTGACAGGACAAAACATTAAACTTTTGGGACCCAAGCCCTAGATTGTGTTTTTATAAAAAGACTTGGCTGCTGTGATCTTAAAAAAAAAAAAGAATCAAAGGCAATGAAAAACATGATCTTAATCGGTAGGAAAAAACACAGGTTGTAAGGTTGGTAGTTACCCTGAGTCTGGCCTGCCTGGGAATTCTGAATGCATCAGTGGCTTGGGTTCGGTCTCCTTGGGAAAACAGAAAACAATAGCTCCCTTTCCGTGCTTTCTTTTCCCTTTGCAGTTTAGATTTAGAGGTGGTGCTGCAATGAGGCCCTGGCCATTGATGTCTTCATCTTGCAGTAAATAAAGCAGCCTTGCCGGGTTGTATAGCAGCGCTGTATAGTGCCAAAAGCACAGTTTGTTGTCATGTAGACTGGGGTGGAATCTCACTTACTAGCTGGGTTCTTGGGCAAATTACCTAATCTATTTTCTATCTGTGAACTAATGTTAATACAACCTATCTAAGAAGAATGCTGTGAAACTCATGCAAAATAACACTATGTGCCTGGGCATAGCGGGCATTTAAAAAGTTAGTTCTTGTTCCCTCAGGTTGAGAAGAGGCCATTATGATGTCCCATAGTCCCATGTACTAAAATTTGCCATCTTTTTCCACCATCTCAATACTAGTCTTTTAGCAAAGCTAATTATGTGTCTCTAAGACATTGAGGAGGTAGACTCTAAATACCATAGCTCACCCATTCCAGCACTATCTTACCAAGTCCCTGGTCGTCTAGAATTACCAAAGTTGCCCAATAAAGAGTTTGGAAAGTCCTATCAATTACATAATAGCTGTTTCCAGATTTTTGAAGGTCAAAATGTTTCCCACACTCCTGGGCAGCTCCTCCAGTGGACTTACCTTCTGCAGCACCTTCAAGCTGGGTCCATATTAGCCCTCTGCTGAAAGCAAATCGACAATAATCCAGGCCTGTTAATGAACCCAGTAGTAAAGCCATTTAGGAGAGAGAATCCAAACTTCCAGAGGAGAGGGTAAGAGTTGTAGAAAGGGGTCTGGTCCCGTGGCCAAGTGTTTAAGTTCACGCACTCCGCTGTGGTGGCCCAGGGTTTCACCGGTTTGGATCCTGGGTGCGGACATGGCACTGCTCATCGAGCCATACTGAGGCGGCGTCCCACATGCCACAACTAAAAGGACCCACAACTAAAAATACACAACTATGTACCAGGGGGCTTTGGGAGAAAAAGGAAAAATAAAATCTTTTAAAAAAAAAAAGTTGTAGAAAGGAACAATAATTATAGTTTACAAAGAAGAAAAGGTTTTCTTAAATTTTGAGAGACTAGCAGGTCAGCCTTTCCAAAACAATGGGCCTCAAAACCACTGACTGTATTTGTTAAATAGCACATATGTCTTCCGTGTTTTTCTGTTTGTGTTTAATATTTAGCAATATAAAGTGGAGGAAGAAACTTTAGCTTCCAAATAAGAAACAAATTCAACGACATCTTTAAAACCATTTAATCCCACTTCTAGATGACCTCACAAGCATAAAAATACAAATTCACAAAGATGTCCCACCCAGAATTGTTTATAATACCAAAGCTGGAAACCAACTCAGTGTCGATTAGTCAGGGAGCACCTAGTTAAATTATAATGCATACACACAATGGATTATTGTGCAGACAT
Source organism: Equus asinus (assembly GCF_041296235.1). Lineage (NCBI taxonomy): Eukaryota > Metazoa > Chordata > Mammalia > Perissodactyla > Equidae > Equus > Equus asinus. The sequence goes on from NC_091791.1 coordinate 60,698,168, forward strand.
GGGGGCTGGGCCCGTGGCTGAGTGGTTAAGTTCACGCGCTCCGCTGCAGGCGGCCCAGTGTTTCGTTGGTTCGATTCCTGGGCGCGGACATGGCACCGCTCATCAAATCACGCTGAGGCAGCGTCCCACATGCCACAACTAGAAGGACCCACAACGAAGAATATACAACTTTGTACAGGGGGGCTTTGGGGAGAAAAAGGAAAAAAATAAAATAATAAAAAAAAAACGTAGATCTGTATCTTGACAAGTAATGCGGTCCACTACCTATTGCAAGGTAAGAAAAGCGCTTTATAGATCATGTATAATATGATGTCATTTGGAAGGAAGTGCAGCAGCTCTCAAACTTCCAGGTCTCAGGAGTCCTGTACACTCAAAAATTATTGAGGACCCCAAAGAACTTTTGTTTATGAGAGATATATAGATATAATTTACTGTACTTGAAAATAAAACTAAGCCTGCCTCTCAACTTTGCTGTGAATCTAAAACTGTTCTAAAAGAAATCTTTATTAAAAAAGCTAAGAATTAAAAAAATGTTTTCTTAAAGATAATACTGAGCCTATTACATATTAACAAAATAATGTATTTTATGAAAAACTGTATTTCTCCCCCCAAAATTAAGAAGAGTGGCATTGTTTTACTTTTTGCAAATCTCTTCCATTTTTGCAAATCTTTTCAACGTCTGGCTCCAAAGAAGACAGAAGGTAGATGAGCTTCTGCATTACAGCAAGGGTATTAGTTTGTCAGGGCTGCCAAAACAAAATACCACAGAGTAGGTGGCTTACCAACAGAAATTTATTTCCTCAAAGTTCTAGAGGCTAGAAGTCCAAGATTAAGGTGTTGGGAGATTTAGTTTCTCCTGAGGCCTCTGTTCCTGGCTTGCAGATGGCTGCCTTCTTGCTGTGTCACACACGGTCTCTCCCGTGTGTACGCACGTGTCTGACTTTTTTTTGTTTTTGGTTGTCAAATGATCCTTTATTGAAATACTTTCCTTTGTTGTTCTTAACTAGCTGGGCACTCCCACTGCACCACTTTTGAAATCATCTATGATGTCATGATGGTGGCAGCCATCAACATTGCAGGCCACGGACTGGCAGTCCCCAGTCCCTTTAATGGTTCTCTAGCTAAAGATCGGTGCTGCATCGGTCAAGCACTGTTGACAATCTCATTGAAAGTGGTATTTCCACTGTACTTAATATTTTTCTGCTTCTTTCTGTCTCTTGGTGGTTCCTTGAGAGTTCTGATGATTAGGGAACTACCTCAATCTGGGCCTGTCTGTTCTGAATGGTCTGTTTCACTGTAATCGTCAGACCCTTCCAATCACTGGTGGTGTTATTACCAAACTGTTTTGGAGACAGATGTAGGGAGCTGATCTTGGAGGCCAGGGGCCAATGTTTCATTGTGTGTCCAAATGTCCTCTTTTTATAAGGATACTAGTCAGACTGGGTTAGGGCCCACGCTAACGGCCTCAGCCTCATCTTAACTTAATCACTTCTTTAAAGGCCCTATTTCCAAACTCAGTTACATTCTGAGATACTACGGGGTTAGGGTTTCAACATACAAATTCTCAGGGGACACAATTCAGCCCATGGCAGCAGGTATAACTGAAAATAACTAGTAAGAGCACAGTAGAAGTTCTGAGATCAAACTGAGTTAATGTCTAAAAACACACATTTATAACCTGAACCTATCAATTTACAAAATTCTAGAAAACGCAAAAATATACAAGCATAATATTCCATTAACCATCAGAGTAATGATGTCACCATTTCATGTAGTCTCTGGAAAACTCCACTGTACACTCACAAGAGAATTAGAGTGAAAAAGGTAAATAACACCTAAGTATTTTTATGAAAATAGTGTGGACCTCACTCCCCCCTCCACAGGCCCTCAGAGACTCCCGGGGTCCAGAGACCACATTTTAAGAACCACTGGTACAAGCTGTATGACCCTGGGAAAATGTCTTATCCTTGTCAAACCTCAGTTTCTAAAATAAGGATAATGATAATACCAACTTAAGTGGGCTGTTGTAAAGACTTAACGAGTTAATACAAAAGTAGATGACAAATGTGAGCATTCTGCTAATATCAGCTGTTATTATTTGTGAAAAATTACTTAACGATATGACATACGTGCTTAAATGCATAGGGAGTAGTAAGCTCTGGATGAGAAGACTTATTTTTTAAACACACAATTAAGTATAAAATATACATGGAAGAAAGCATAAAGTGTATAACTTGATGATTTTTCACAAATTGAACTTTATTTTACCTTCCTCTTTTTGCTGAGGAAGATTAGTCCTGAGCGTTAGCCAGTCTTCCTCTATTTTGTATGTGGGATGCCACCACAGCACGGCTGCCACCAAGTGGTGTAGGTTTGCACCCAGGAACCAAACCTGGGCCGCCAAAGGAGAGCACACCAAAATTAACCACTAGGTCATGGGGCTGGCCTCTATTTTGTCTTTCTTTAAAAGAATATTTTATTAACAACAAAAAAAGCTATTAATTAAAAAAACCCTAACAGCAGCCCTTTTCTCACCTATAGCATCCTTGGGCTTTGATAACCATGCTCCCTGTAGGCCTCGAGGTACAGTCTGAGAAATGGTCCTTAACTCAACACACCTCTGGTGCCATCAGGTTCCCTTTTGCTCCAGAAAAGAGTATAACCCAAGAGCAAACCTGAACCAAGCTTTGTATTATGATGAAGCTGGATTCTCATCAATGTCCAATTTAGTAAACCCCGGAGCTCACTTAAAAAAATACCCATTTGGAAAACAGTAACTTGAAAAGATATCTGCACCTCCATGTTCACTGCAGTGTTATTTACAATAGCCATGATATGGAAACAGCCTTAGTGTCCACCAATGGATGAATGGATAAAGAAGATGGCGTGTACACACACACACACACACACACACACACACACACAACAGACTACTATTCAGCCATTAAAAAGGATGAAATCTTGCCCTTTGCAATAACATGGATAAATCGTGAGGTCATTATACTAAGTGAAATACGTCAGACAGGGAAAGACAAATGCTGTATGATCTCATATGTGGAATCTAAAAAACAAAACAAACAAAAAACCCTCAAACTCATAGAGAACAGACGGGTGGTTGCCAGAAGGGAGGGGGCATGGACAGTGGATGAAATTGGTGTAGGAGGTCAAAGGTACAGACTTCCAGTTATAAAGCAAATAAGTCATGAGGATGCATTGTATAGCATGGTTACTATACTTAACAATACTGTATTGCATATGTGAAAGTTGCTAAGAGAGTAAATCTTAAAAGTCCTCATCAGAAGAAAAAAATTTTTTTGTAACTACGTATGGTGATGATGGTAACTAGATTTACGGGGTGATCAGTTTGCAATATATACAAACAGCGAATCATTATGTCGTACACCTGAAACTAATATAATGTTATATGTCAATTATACCTCAATAAAAAAAATCATCCTGAAAAAAAAACAATACCCATTTCGGGGCTGGCCCCACGGCCGAGTGGTTGGGTTTCTGTGCTCTGCTTTGGTGGCCCAGGGTTTCACCAGTTTGGACCCTGGTTGCGGATCTAGCACTGCTCATCAAGCCATGCTGAGGTGGTGTCCCACATAGCACAACTAGAAGGACCTACAACTAGAATATACAACTATGTACTGGGGGTCTTTGGGGAGAAGAAAAAAAAAGAGAAGATTGGCAACAGATGTTAGCTCAGGGCCAATCTTTAAGGAAAAAAAATACCCATTATAAAGTAACATTTATGATGTTTCTGCCACGGGTATGGAGTTCAGTTGGGGGTAAACTCATTGTGCCCCCTCCAAAAAAAAATTAAAAATTATTCTCCATAACAAATTTTATTTTAATTATACAACAACACAGATCTTGTATAATAATTGTGGTGAGATTTTTTTTTCCCCTCCTCCTCTTAGAGGAATTGAGGGTGAAGTCAGTGCCTCAAAAAACAACTGGAGCGGGGATAGGTGTAATTTAACTCTATTTCAGTGCAGAATGAATTGCAAAATGGTAATATTAAGACAGATTTGATTATAAACACAGCAGCTGAGAGAGGACCCTGAATCTTAAAATATTCTTTTAGCTCCATCAAAAATTATTTGCTCTCTACCACTGCTCTTTCATATAAGTCCTACATCAAAACTACATGTTACTCCCCCCACCATTCCACAACAGCAGTTAAAACTGTATTTTGAGCTACACTGTCTCAAAAATTTCTCTATAGGCCTCTAGAAAGAAAATTTAAAAGATAAATTTACATTTAGCTACCAACTTACAAAAATAAATTTACCGACCAACTTACAAAATTCTAGAAAACAAAGATACAAAGGCACATGCTCCATTAACTATCAGAATGATATCACCATGTCACATAGCCTCTGGCAAACTCCACTATATAATCGTGAGAGAACAAGAGTGAAAAAGATAAATAACTTGTGTAAAATTATTTAACAATATGGTATGTCCTTAAACACATAGTTATCTCTAAATACTAAATAGAATTTAGCATTTGACATGCAAAGTTACATTTTCTGAAGACAAAACTTTAAAAAAAATTTACTGAAAACATAAGTCATAAATCTCTGATACCCAAAAGAAGACATCTTTACTTCCTGGCCAAGACTGCCCAATGGCAGTTGTCAGAAAGAAACCAGTAAGAGAAAGGCAGTACCAAGACGAGATGGGGGTATTGAATTCCACAGTTCACTTCGCTATTTAGTACTATCCCTGGGAGCACTCATTCCTACATGCTATCTAACAAGTGGAAGTGAGTAAGATAAAATCTCAACTTAAATGAAAAATGAATATTACCAGTAGAAAGTTTTTTTGGGAAAAGCCAACCCTGCAGGCACCAATATGTAAATCCTGGATGAATAATATGGCTATGGCAGTGAGTTAAGTGATGGCAATCTTGTATCCCAGCGCACGCTGACTAAAGGGGTCAAACTAAAACTACATGATAATAATAAAAGAAAAACACAGTTACTTTGGAAATTCATTTATTCTCAAATGATCTGTGTAGTCACATTGATAAACAAATCTTGGGGCTGGCCCCGTGGCTGAGTGGTTAAGTTCTTGCACTCTGCTTCGGAGGCCCAGGGTTTCGCAGGTTCAGATCCTGGATGCGGGCATGGCACTGCTCATCAGGCCATGCTGAGGTAGCATCCTACATGCCACAACTAGAAGGATCCACAACTAAAAATACACAACTATGTACCAGGGGGCTTTGGGGAGAAAAAGGAAAAATAAAATCTTTAAAAAAAAAACCAAATCTGAGTGTTTATACACAGCCCTCACTATGTAGTGACCTTAATACATGGGGTTCAGAATCAAACTTCTCAAACAGAAAGTAAGAATCAAGGTAAGAATAAGGAATGAAGAAAAGAGAAAGAGAGGACTCGGAAGGAGAAAAGATGTGAGGAGGGGGACAAGAGAGGCGACAGCAGGCTTGAGCTCCCCGGCTGAGCACGTGGCAGGACTGAGGGGTGGGGCAAAGCCATGCTGGGAGCTCTCTCCCACTGCGAGTCTGCGGCAAGGAAGGTGCACCTTCTGCGGCTGACACTCTCCCAGGGAACTCTGCACAGTCCTGCTGATATCACTGTTTCTCTTGCTGCTGCTGCTGAGAAGTAAACGGAAAAGAGCTACAAACTGCAACTCCTTCAGTGGCCTGGGAAGGCCAGGGTTAGGGTAGGGTGAAGGAACAGGAATCTTAAGAGACAGAGGTACCAACTTCAGAAGAAAAAGGGCAGATCAAGGCAAAAGGTAAAGACTTAAAAGACTTACTTTGCTAAAGATAAAATTCTTAGTAGTAAAGGAACTGAAAGCAGGGTCTTGAAGAGAGATTTCTACACCCACATTCATAAAGTGCTATTCACAACAGCCAAAAGGTGGAAGGAACCCAAATGGATTGATGGATAACTGGATAAACAAAATGTGGTATATACATACAATGGAATATTATTCAGCCTTAAAAAGGAAGGAAATCCTGTCACATGCTACAACATGGATGAACCTTGAGGACATTATGCTAAATGGAATAAGCCACTCACAAAAGACAAATACTGTATGACTCCACTTATATGAGATATATAAAGTAGTCAAATTCATAGAAACAAGAAAGTAGGATGGTGGTTGCCAGGGGCTTGGGAGAAGGCAAAATGGGAATTATTTAATGGGTATCGAGTTTCAGAATTGCAAGATGAAAAAGTTCTGGAGATATTCCACAATATCTGAATATACTGAACACTACTGAACTATATACTTAAAAATGGTTAAGATGGTAAATTTTATGTTGTGTGTTTTTTACAATAAAAAAGAAATTCTGGGTAGTGATTAAAAGTTAGGGTACAGGGGGAAAGGAAAAATACAAACCTTTTAGAAATTGTAGCTATTTGGTAGGTGGCAAGATTAATAAGACAACACAACTTTAACTCTCTTTTAAAGTATTAACACAAATTTAACGGTTGTGGCAAAAACAGTAGGTATATAAGAGATAATGTGAATCTGAGCTCCAATAGGCTTCAGAGGTACATTTCCAGAGAAGAGCTTTGGAAAGAAGGGTAAACCCTGTGAAAGATGAACAAGCCAAGGGTTACAGGCACAAGTCCTCTCTGTGCCCTCAACCATCTTGGCTGACAGTGTGATGACTGTAGACAACCTTCAGAGACAATGGTGTCCATGGGGAACCACCAGGAAAGTCACCATCCAAACTTCCATATCCCTCCTTGGCAATTAAGATGAAGATATGTTTCCTCAGCACTGTGTGCGACGTTCAATATTTAGTGTTTCCCAAGAGCCACCTCAGGAGAAGTCAATTTGTCCACAGGAGGCGTAGTTTCCAAAGCTGTCTACTGTGAACCTCTGAGAGATGTGAATTGAATTGAGCTTTAGGGTACCAAAGTAGAAGTTCTCAAATAGCTGAAAAGGAAAGATAAAAACCCAGAATGAATATTCAAAGAAAATTATAGATGAAAATATTAAACATCAGATTCTCTTGTTAAAACACCACAACAATCAAACAAACCTCCCATGCTTTTTCTTTTCCGTATTTATTCTGAAAAGTGATCCTGGAGAGGAGGGATGAAAATGGGAATGAGAAAGAACAGCAGCTCTTCTCTGATTAATTTTAAAGTCTCCTCTGACAAAATGCTCCAGAAAAAGAGGTCTGAAAAGTCAATCCCAAAATTTATCTATTGAGCAGATAGGACCGAGAACTTGTAACAAACACCCACACTCTGACTCACAGAGCCTAACAAAGATAATTCTATGACTTTCAGTTACTGACCACGTAGGGTCCTACTTTTGTTACAGCCAGGATAAAATTTGATATAATATATTCCTCTACCTAGTCAACAACATTTATTAAAAACATTGACTACAAAGGAGATAAGGTTCCTGACCCACAAATGATTCTGACAAGCCAGTGAGGAATACAGAATACTTCTACACACAAAACAGCCAGAGAAAAGTTCTACTGGATGATAGAACATGTACAAATGGTAACATTTACCAAAAACCTTTCATCAGACTTGGATTCAAGGCAGCACCCTATAGTAAATGCTCTTCACTACAATTCTTCACTTTAAAAGCTTTCAAGTGCGTCAGAGGGAGGGATGAGCCATACTTTGAGAGGGACCTGCTCTTGTGATTTGCACATTTATAAGGCAGAATCCAAATGACATCAGAATTCATCCCAGGAAAATTAAGCCAAACTGCTTAGATAAGGAGTGTCAAAGAGTGAAGGACTGACCTTCTTCTGTTCGGATGCAAGAGTTGCTCTTTCTTAAAATGTCAATAAGATCCCAAGAAAGCCTTTCAATATCCATACTCAACAATGCTTAAGTAGAACCTAAGGGTAGGACCTTCGCACATTAGCAAGAGACTGTCTCTTCATTTATTTTTATACAACTTATACAGCCATGGATTTCAGCCACTGTTGCCTTTCCTCTTTCTGCAATTAATGGCCCAGCAAAATGCCTGGGGTTCATTAAAGGCTAACTTTATAAAGTCCAGTAAATATTGATTTTTCAACATGACATCAACTTGACCCCAAAGATCTCTTTAGAGGTTGTGTGCTGCATTGTCTTGTCTTTCAGAAAGGTGATCAGCTTTGGCCTGCATTGATTTACACAACTAACTTCTCTTTCTGGCTTTGGCGGCCTGTTCAAACCATATCCACCCATTTGTGTAAAGAAATAACAGCCCGAAACAGTTATCACCTAATCCCTTGCTGAACATTAATTTGAAGTGAAAGCCACGTCAACGAGACTGCCAGTTATAGATTTGCAAACTGACGCCTTCTAGGTACAAAACAGACATAACCGAAGGAGCAATAAAAAATGAGACAAAGGAAAACTAAAGGGGAACTCATAATACTTTGAACAAGTTACTTTTTAAGGATGAGCAGCCTATGGGTCCTCTACCTTCTCCTCTTTGTGCCTATGTTTTCAAATGATGGAGACATCACAGGCAGGAGCTGGAAAGTGACTTACCTTCGACTTCTCTTTGCCTATGCAGATAACCCCCAGGTGGCATGATTTGCCAGGGAGATTCTCACACTTTAGGTTTAAAGTAAAGAGTAAATACAGTGATAATGAAGTTAGCTGGGATGTGATTTCAATGCAGTTTCAATTACAAAAATTGAGAGAATACTGAACACAAATTCTCATGTTCCCCCAAGGCAAGAGCAGCCTGTGGAAAGAATGCTAAAGTCAGTGTGCACTGATACCAGGGTCATGGGAGCATGTGACTATGGGCAGATGATACCACCCACTGTACAAGACCACAATGGGTGAAGATCCAGTAAGATGAACAAGTCAAAGTACCTTTCTTGTAAACTGTAAAGCGCTACTGGAAATTATTTCCTATGATGTTTTTAACATCTCTCTGCTCTCTTTAACCTTGTACTTATTTTACCTTCATGAGTTGCTGTCTTCTTACATACCTTTTGATAATGTCACAATCAAACGGATTTCTTATCCGGAAGTCCTAGTGCACTGCCAATCTTTGTTGTAGCCTTTCCTATCTCTATGTTCTTGTTCTCTCTGTATGTTTATGATGATTTAGTAACAATTTTTCATAGTTCTCTTATTATTTAGTCATTGTTATATCTTTAGTCTTACGACTTTTAGTTCTATCAATTATTTCTAGTTACTCGTTAAAATAAAAGCTCTATAAAGGATCTTTTTATGTTATTCACAACTGAAGCCTACTTTACACTAACTATATATAGTAGACTGCATATGATTAAAAAATTTGTTGGATAAAATGACAACGAAAGTTAATGTTGTAGATGTCTTTGACCTTATGTCTAAAAAGAGAAAACTATCACATGGCCTTATTTAGACTGGATTTTGTTTTTTGAGGAAGATTAGCCCTGAGCTAATATCTGCCACCAATCCTCCTCTTTTTGCTGAGGAAGACTGGTTCTGAGCTAACATCTGTGCCCATCTTCCTCTACTTTATATGTGGGACACCTACCACAGCATGGCTTGCCAAGCGGGGCCATGTCCACACCAGGGATCCGAACTGGCGAACCCCGGGCCACCGAAGTGCAACTTGCGCACTTAACCGCTACGCCACCAGGCCAGCCCCTAGACTGGATTTAAAGGTCTTATTTGTAGTCACCACCTAGGAATCCTTGAGCAGGACTTACCAAAATTACGTTACCTCTAATCATCTCTCAATTGTAACTAGTTGTCAAGAATGAATTTGTAATTAGTAAGAAATTTCATGTACTCCTTTAAATTTCTATGTGTTTCTTATTTGTCAAAGCCTAGGTCCCTTTCTTAGCTCAAATTCCTGATCTAGAATGTCACTGAGCACCCAATATTACGCATTTTCATGCAGAGAGGCACATGATATGGTTCTGTCTCCCAGATGCTCACTATCTAGATTAGGGAGACAGGGTATGTATCAGAAGAGAGGAATGTGGACGACATGGGGTATGTTCACCTTGTGAAAAGGTACTGAGTGGTTTACTTTGTGATCTGTACACTTTTCTGTACATATGTTCTACTTCAATTAAAAAGTTTACCTAAAACAATATAGGCAGCAAAGGTCAAGTGTGAGAGGAGAGGTACAGGCAATCAATAAATGCAGTGAGAGGTAAAAAAACAACGGATGCTGAATGCTGGGGCACCTAGGAAAGCCATCTGGAGGAGGCAGGAACTGAGCCTTGTGGCAAATCTAAGACTTAGCAAAGAGGAGGAGGGAGGGCAGCATGAAGGCAGCAGTGGGCATGGTGGGCCAGGCCAAGAAAACCAGGTAAGATGTTTGGAGGGTTCCTAAAGAGAAGCAATGAGAAAGACTAAGGCTAGAGACAGAAGGAGGGTGAATCAGATTAAGGGGACTCCTGAGGGTCAGGTTCAGAAGTTAGACTTCACTTTAGATGGTGGGGAACCACTGAAGGCTTCTGGCTAGGTTGGTGGCCCAAGATGAAAACCATGTTTCAGGGAAATTAATCTGGGTATAGAATATTGTGATGACCGGAGAAGGGCAAAGGAGATACAAAGAAAAGGAGACCAGGGTAGCAGTTTAGTCATGAGATATTAAATGTCTCTTGACTAAAATAGTGGTAGCGGGCCTGGAAAGATTGGAGCAGATGTGAAATACTATGAATGAAACACAGAAAAGACTTGGTGACTTCCTGGATGAGTGGAAGGAGATAGGAAAAGATGAGAAAAATCATGGATGACAGGGGTAAGTTGGGTACGTGAGGGTACCACTGATAGTTAACAGATCGTTTCTGAGAGGGAGCTATTTTATGGGGGAAAAAATTCAGGTCAGTTTGCATACTCCTGGCTGTTATCTTTAGCTGTATGTATCCCAAGCCCTTTTCCAACCTAGGGTTTTCCTGGTAGGCTCTGTGGATATATAGTGAAGACATATAATCTACGGCACAGTTAACTGGAAGTCTATCACCATAAAAAGCTTTACAATTGTCCATTTTTTAACCAAGTAGTAGTTCTTTATATATTAGGGAAATGAATCCTTTGTCTGTGTAATGAATTGCAAATATATTTTTCCCCCAGTTTGTCATTTGTCTTTTGACTTTGCTTATGGTGGTTCTTACCATGTTTATTTAAATTATTAACTCAAATACACATAAGAGGAGATTTTTTAAACAAAGTTAACCAATGTCAATATTGTTATATATTAAAAGATCAAGGTGAACAATACATATAAGTATTGATGACAACACTAATAAAATAAAGATCATAAGGGCCAACATTTACTGAGAATGCATGTGTGCCAGGCATTATGCTGCGGGCTCTATGTGATTATCTGACTACATCCTCACACCTCAAGAAGCACATGCTATTATTAATCCCCATTTTATAGTTAAACCTGAGGTTTAAAAGGCTTAAATAACTTGCCCAAGTGTACACAGCAAGTAAAGGGTGGAAAATTGAGATTCATAAAGCTGGAAAAGAATAAAACAATTGAGATTCAAACCCAGGCAGCCTAAGTAGAGTCTGAGCTCCCTGGCCCAGCACTGTCCAGCTTCTTCCTGTGGGTGGAACCACAGGGCTCTGTTTAAGCCACAGGGAGGAGACTTGACCTGCACAACTCCCAGAGACTGAACTGAACTTATGCTTCCATCTGTTATTCCTACTTTCACTACCACCTCTTATCTTGGAGCTGGTTTAAAAATCAGATGGCTCTAGTTCAGCTAGAAGAATTTTAATTGAATTCTGGATGAAAACAAGCACGAATCAACAAAATGGCTCCATTTAATTAGGTACCTGAAGGGGAAAAAGGAAGAAGCTTAAACGGAAAGTCTAAAAAAAGAACAAAGAAACTCGGTAGCTCTTTCTAGCCCAAAGTAGTGCATCAAGAGCAAAACAGTCTATTGTTTAGAAAATAAAAGACCTAACAGGAAAAATTTAAATTAAAAAAGAACCATGTCAAGGTATTTAAATCATGTTGAGTTTTTCCTCCTCACTGTTGTTTTATAAAAATTCCCTTGGGGATTTTGAAACCTAAACCAGTTTCTTCCTGAAAATATTTCTCTCTGACACACACAAACACAGGGCCCTGTTGTGCTAGCAGCCAGCATTTTAAAACCCTGCTGTAAAGGAACATAACAACGAACAGCTACACAAAACTACAAATAATTTGGTAAGGAAATAAAAAATAGAATTTAAGACTGTCAATATTTGTGATATCATTTCTAAGGAATAAGTACTGATTTGGAGAATTCAAGAAGAAAATTTAAAACCTAAGTAAGTATGACGTTTGAAAACTACTATGCACACAGCTGCTGTCATTTATTGAACTCACAATACCTTTAGAAAATTAAACAAACTTTTCCTAATACCCAGTAAAGAGACAACTGTGGACCATCAAGACGAAAGTTTTTGGTCAAAACCTTTGGCTTCCCTGATAAAATCCAACAATTCTGCTGCCCTCTGTTCACATGACCTGTGAAGCCCACTGTTCGTAGTTTGTACATGTTTGTTTCCCAGGGAGAACACTGAGGGAATTATTGGTTTCTAGTAATGTAGTGGTATACATTGAAAGAAAACAAACAGCAGGAGTTCAGGGCTAACTGTGGTCATTCTTTCTTGCGTTCATTTCAGATCTTCCACTCCTTCTTCTAGGCCCTGTGACACAACCATCAAACACCAGAAATAACTCCACATGTGACGAGGCCACAAAGACAAAACTGAAAATCTCAGAGTGGGTGAGAAGGAGGGTGGAGAGGACCCTTCTCCTATCTGTGACCTCAAGCTACAAACTCAATGAATGGCCAATCCTCAACAGCATAGTGACAAACCTTTTGGGCATCCCTGCCCATGTGGCTTCCCAAATGAGGCTCATTCTCTTTCTTCAATCTTAGACAAAGCAGTGGTTGCTCTCTTCAAAGATCTCTCCTTTAAGGAAATCCACCTCTTGTGCTGGGCAGCCTCAGTGAACTATTTGCTGTCCAACATGACGTTAACAAGAGGAAATTCAGTGTTGAAGTCCAAATGAAGATTCAAAATATGTAAGTCCTATGAAATTTATAGTCATTCCTGGTATATGTGAGTTAAAGTAACCCTTAGAACATCATCTGGTGCAACTGAAAATAAGTACTGGTGTTCAATTAATGCAAGTATTTAGAAGGATGTACTGGGTCCCATTTCCTCCCCAAGAAAGGAGGCTTTCTGTTGTTTTCATGTATGGTAATTAAACTTCTGAAACTCATAGTAAGCAGGAATAGCAAATGCATGCTACTTTGAAGTTTTCCCAGTGTTTTTCTTCCATAATCTGTTTTACCAACTTCTATTTCTCACAATTACCAGGGCCCTGTTTACAGATAAAAGTAACAGTAATAGCACTATTTTATACTTGATAATAATGCTTAGTCACCTACCTCCCTACCAGGGATGGCATGAGGATGAATGGAAGACAGTCTGACAAGCACTTTGAGTTCTTTGGGAAGGCACCTCCAGCAGAAGCCTTGCTGTGGTTAAATGACACCTTTCATCTACGGATCTAAATCTATCTTACAAAGCCCAGCCCATTAACCCTTTAAAAAATTGCTGTGATATAAACCAGAGCTGAGTATTATTATCCGCATTTAAAAGATAAGAAACAGAGACAGGCCAGGACCAGTAACATTGTGATATACACTTAAGAGTTCCTGAGACCAAGCCCAGAACACAGGCCAGCAGGCTATGTCCACAAGGCAATGCGCACGTGCCTCTCAATTCAAACAACAAATATGTACCAAAGAATGACAAGTGGGGAACAAGTTCCATCCTTAGGCTACGCATATGCAGTCAGACAGACAGCAAAGAAAGTGTTCACTTGGTTTTGTGGCAAAGAATGAGAAACAAGTGATGCGAAAAACTACAATTAGAGCCCTTGGACAATCCTGACTGAAAAACAAGACAAATAATGGTCTAATTCAGAAGCATTCTTCACGAAATTGGCCTCTAGATAAGAATTAATAAGACTTCAGGTAGGAAACAGAAAGATATGGACACAAGATGAAAAATATGATAGATTTGAAAAGCATCACAGCTCTTGATATGTCATATTACTAATCTCACTTAGGATCACAAATAAATTTTGTTTTCCACAAATAAGTTTTGTTTCAAAGCTTTATCTATTAAAATCCCCCAAACCTAAAAAAACGATTTGAGTTTCTGCCAAGGTACCATACAATTAAAATTCTCAAGCTTTCTTGTACCTTGCATCTTTCTTCTGGGTACGTGAGATTACTTGTGCAGAGAGCAAATGTGGGAGGTATGAAGAGACAAGAAGGAAAATGGAAATCTTACACATCCAGCAGTCAAAAAAACCTTCCATCTATTTTAAACATATTCACATAAGCTGCACTCATACGGATTCTTTCTAAATAACATCACAAAAGAACACAATTGAGCCTATTCACACAAAGGTAAGCCATGTTCCTCTACACACACACAAACACACACAACTTCACCTGGAAACCAAAAATAGAAATGTCTTTTCTACTGAAAAGAGAGGTCAAAACAGTTCTAAGGGCAAACTAGACTTTAACTGCTTTCCTATCAACAACGACACAGCTACTCTCTCCCCCAATTTCCCCATATTTAAAAGGGACAATACTTCACAAAGACGTCCTGCAGCTCCAGTAAGGTAAATTATAAGATGGAATTTTGAGCTCTGATTATTAGTGTCACTCATTGACTATAACCACCAATGTATCATTACAGGAACCAAAAAGCAGAGCTTCCTTAAAAGAAAAAAGGAAAAGTTTTAGTAGGAATTCTGACAGCTTAGAGCCTCTGCAGTCATTATGTGGTCTCACAGGGCTGTAATATTTTTAAAGACTGAAATAGGAACATCTACTTTAGAATAAAAGACAATGTGGTTGGCAGGTAGTTACTATCCTACAGTCATCTCCAAATACAGCCCTACCTCTGCCCAAGATGCCACTTTCAATTTAAAACCTCAAACTGCAGTGATCAGTGGTGAGAGAGCCAATAATAATAGCTAATAATAGCCTATAAAAAGAGGACATAATGTACTTCCAGAAGGCCTGGGGCACCTCAGATCCAAGGAGCAAGGTCAAGGCCAGTCTGTGGGACGACTGGTTCTTAACATCATCAGTTGCCTCCATAAGGAAAGAAGCAAGAAGGCTGCAAATCAGTGGAACAGTTGCAATTTTTCAACCTATCAGCATGTCACTCCTGCTTTGCCCATCTCCATTAAGAGAGTACCAAAAAGCTCACATGTCGCCAGAGCGCAAGTCCCATCTCAATGGACTGAAATGGCACATAAACGTTATCAGCCTCCTTGTACGGAATGGGAACGTGAACTTCCCTCATTCATTCTGTTCTCCCAAACCACCTGCCTTTCTTGGCTCCAGCAAGCATGAGGAATGTTAGAGCCTGACCTAAGGAGGTGCCAGGCAGAAGCTGGACAAACAGAGCCAGGGAATGACGGCTTTAAAACCTCCTTCAAATCATCACTCAGGGTTGCATTTGGATGTTTGGCCTGAGCCTCACTGCTGACGTAAGGATTACTATGTTTAAGACTCTGCTGGTAAGGCCAAATGACCTATTAGAGTGAATTAAAACTGTTATATACAAACAGGATGCCAGGCAGTTCTGCTGAGCACCTCAATACTTGAAATGCCATGGGACTTCCCTTCCCTGCAGAGACTCAATTTTAAAAAGTAGCAAGAAAAAATGTGGGGTGGAGGTAGGAGGAAGGAGAGAAGCTGTGCTGACACGGCTGAGGAACCTCTACCTAATCTCAGCGCACGCCGCTCCACTTCCACAGCAGCACGCAGAATTAGCATCAGAGATAGGCCGCTGGGAGATCAGTTTGCTGCAAAATTTCTTCCAGAGAAAGCCTTGCCTAGGGGCATGGATATTACTGCTTTACCTGGACAAAACTGCCCCTGGTGGCTGCTGGCTAGCAGAGACTCTTCAATGCCCCAAGCCTATGATCAGCAACCCTAAAGGCAGGTGCCCTTTGGGAACTAATCTAGGGAATGTTTCTGTAGATCAATTCTATCCCTCAGAAGAATGCCACTTAAAGCTCACTCAAATATGTTACCACTCTTATTTTCAGTTTGGGCATCTTCCCTCAGGTATTATTCATAATGGTCCCTCAAACACATGCAACAGGAGATAAGGGTTTGATCTTTGTATTACATATATTAGAAAGGAAGCGCAAGTCACCAGAAACAAGGAGGACTGGGGACAGTGACAGAGATGATTTCTTCTTGGCCTAGGGGTCTCTAGGCAAGTAGCTTTTGCGAGGCTGGCATCAAGGGGCTGACTATTGTGCCAAGCAATAAATTCAGAAAAAGAACAAAGTGAGAGAGGAGAAAACAGTCATCAGGCTCAGCCATCTCCATTCCAGCTTTTCCAACATGAGAAGAGCATCCAGAAGTTAAAGAGCAAATCAGATGCCCCATGGCAACATCAAGGAACAGCCAAAGTACATACAAATAAAAACAACAACTGGGTTTGTAATGGTTCCTTGGAAGATGGGAGAGGGGTTGCCACATGGTATCTTGGATTTTCAACTAAGTCATCTAATTAAACAACTAGATATGAAAAACTTTGTCGCCTGTCATGACCATAGGAAACCTGCCTTCAGCAGCACCACCAGAGCATTATATATTACGACACACACACACTTGTCTATAATCCAGTTCAGATGGCCTCCGTCCCCTCTGCAAAGGTGTGGGCTAAACATCAAATAAGCAAAAGGCCTCAGAAGATGGAGAGTGTTATCCCCAGACACATCTCAGAAATTGCAAGACCTCTACAATTTAAGAAAAAGGTATCAATTTTCTTTTTTTTAAGATTTTATTTTTCCTTTTTCTCCCCAAAGCCCCCTGATACATAGCTGAGTATTTTTAGTTGTAGGTCCTTCTGGTTGTGCTATGTGGGACGCTGCCTCAGCATGGCCTGATGAGCGGTGCTATGTCCGTGCCCAGGATCGGAACCAGTGAAAACCTGGGCCGCCAAAGCAGAGCGCGCGAACTTAACCACTCAGCCATGGGGCCGGCCCCCTCAATTTTTTAACCTACAACTGAGAGAGTAAACTTTGAATTACAGTTCTGGTTGACTGTTTTCACTTTTAATTTGTAATAATAATGTTCACATTTGAGCATTAATTATAAAATTGTTACATCATTGGTATATGGGAAAGAGGACATCATTTCTTGAGAAGTCATCGCAATTTTGTGGCATAGTGGACTTCACTCTCATTTTTTCTACCTCTTTCCACTAATGTCCTCTAACATTTGGAATAAGATCTAGACACTGTCAGTACCAAGCCACTCAATCTAACATGGTTTCATTTGGTCTGGTCTCTAAACAATAAGCTGCTTCAAAGAAGATAGTGCCCTGCCCCATCTCTGGGTCCAGATTTATAATTTGCTACTGGTTTGTTTACACTGTAGCTAAAAAAACACAATGGAGTATATACATACAACGGAAGATTGTTCAGCCCTTAAAAGGAACAAAATCCTGATGCATGCTACAACAGGAATGAACCTTGGAAACACTATGTAATTGAAATAAGCTAGAAACAAAACGACAAATATTGTATGATTCCACTTCCATGAAGTACCAAGAGTAGTCAAATTCATAGAGACAGAAAGTAGAACGGTGGTTGCTAAGGGTTGAGGGGAGGGGAGAATGAGGAGTTATTGTTTAATGGGTACAGAGTTTCAATCTGGAATGATGAAAAAGTTCTGGAGATGGCTAGTGGTGATGGTTGCACAACAATGTGAATGTACTTAATGCAACTGAACTGTACACTTAAAAATGGTTAAAATGATAAATCTTATGTTATGTATATGTTACCACAATTTTAAAAAAAACCACAATGGACCCAAAGTGCACCATAACCCAACTCACTTCATTTGTGAGCTACACCCAAAATGATATGACTGGACCCCCTATAAGTGAATATATAAAAGAGATGAATCTTTCCCGCAATAAAAAAAAGGCACTCTGTTCAAAGAGTTCATAGGAATGGGATCAGAGGGACCAAAGACAACTGAGTATTTATTCCCCCTGTCCCAGATACACCAAGCATCTAGCTTAGTGGTTTATATTTAGTAGGCATTCCATAAAACATTCATTTTTCATCCTGATAAGAACCAGAAGTGATTTTAAGAAAAATCTCTTAAGGGGCAGGCCTGGTGGCATAGTGACTGGGTTCACACGCTCCACTTCAGCGGCCTGGGACTCACTGGTTCACATCCCAGGTGTGGCCTTACACACCGCTCATCAGGCCATGCTGGGATGGTGTCCCACACACAAAATAGAGGAAAACTGGCACAATGTTAGCTCAGGGATAATCTTCCACAAGCAAAAAGAGGAAGTTTGGCAATGGATGTTAGCTCAGGGCCGATCTTCCTCACCAAGATAAGAAAAGAAAAGTCTCAATTTTCTTCTACTCTTATTGTCTTTGCCAAATCATAGCCTACTTCTTGTCGTTGTGCAGGTTAGACCCTTTCAAATCCAGCATTGTCTGCCTGAGCCAAGACAACACATGGAAGTATCCCAGCACCACTGCATAGATGAATAACCAATGAACATAAACTCAAAAGAGAGCAAAGGGAGAAAAACATTGTGTACGAACAGAAGCAACAGACCAGAGAAAGTGTATCTTTCTAGAACGAATGTTAGCTCTGTGAAAAAACAGCCAGTTGTTCGTTTTCCAGTTTCATTTTAACGATGGTTTCACCTCACTCACAGGCATCTGTGGTTGCCGTGACCGGTGTTTTAAGACTTCACTTTCCAGGCAAAGTTACATAGAAAACAAAATTCAGAGGAAAAGTTTTGGTGAAATATTGCCTGGATCTGAATCTTCCCCCGACCCCCTGACCCCCAACTCAATAGCCTAAAATAAGACTGCACAAAACCAAATGGCAGCATTTCCAACTGTACTTTTCCTTTTATATCTGATGCTCTGAAAAGCTGCCCAATCACCTGCCAGCAGTCTTTCCGGTCTTTTAACATAGAGTATGTTGCTTCTATCACTAGCAAAATATGGAAAGCCCCTAAAAATTTCCTGCAATCTCCCATTTTTATGAGTTTTGATTTTTAATGATCAAGAATGGAGGCAGAGCCATATTTTATCACTAACGTAGCAAAGTAACAGCAGCCATATATTGGTAAGATGTCTTGTCACAAGTTCCTTCCTAAATTCCACATTTTTCTGATATGCATGCTAATTATAAAATTAGAACAATTTACTTACAAGTTCAATATTCTTTAGTATTCATTCAATAATTTTTATTAATACATTCTACAATAAGGCGTAAGTAAAACTGCAAAAGAAGTCATTGTTCATGTTTCAAGTTAATTAGTGCATACCACAGAGAAACACAAAATTAGTTTTCGATGTATTTTGAAATAAAAGGCAGTCAAAGGTAAATTCAAGCTCATTATTATCCATATCAGCTGAAATCTTGCTATGTGGAGTAATAAAGTTGCAATAAAACTTAACTAAAAGGGGGCTGGCCACGTGGCAGAGTGGTTAAGTTCACGCGCTCCGCTGCAGGCGGCCCAGTGTTTCGTTGGTTTGAATCCTGTGCACGGACATGGCACTGCTTATCAAGCCATGCTGAGGCAGCGTCCCACATGCCACAACTAGAAGGACCCACAACGAAGAATATACAACTATGTACCGGGGGACTTTGGCGAGAAAAAGAAAAGAAAGAAAATCTTAAAAAAAAAAACTTAACTGAAAAATGAACTTCATTTATTAAGGGAGGATTTGTGAGTATCAGCCATAGGTATATTTAACTTGGGGCTCTCTTTTTCTTGAATTTAGTAAACTTAAAGAAGAAATAAACATATTCTAGAAAAGAAAAGATTCAAGTAAACAGAAATCTAATAGAACTGACTGTTGTTAACGAAATATTTAGGACATAATTAGTATGCCTTGAAGGTCTATTAAATATGAGCATCATATCTAATCATAAAGCAGGAAGTTATGTTGGGTTAAATAAAAGAAAATTAAACCCAACTCTAACCGTTAAGAAAGGAATCAGTAAAACTTTTTCCATGAAGGGCCAAGTGGCCATACGATCTCCATCACAACTACTCAACTCTGGCATGATAGAGCAGAAGCAGTCAGCACTCTAAACATATGAGTGTGGCTGTTCCATAAAATTTTATTTATGGACCCTGACAATTGAATTTCATATCATTGGTACACGTCATGAAATATTTTTCTCTTAATTTTTTTCAACCATTAAAAAATACAAAAACCATTCGTAGTTTGAGGGCCATACACAAAATAGGTGGCAGGCCATATTTGGCCCTCAGACTATAGTTTGCCAGCCCCTGCTCTAAGAGTTTACAATCTCAAGGATGGGGCAAAAAATATCCCCTTTGGCAAACAGAAAATCGTTTCTTCTCCTCTTCCAAAATCTGATTTCTATGGAAAACAGTTTTAGTCAGTGAATTTGGAAAAGCTTCCTGAGTGCTCGCAGGTGCAAGATACATCACTAAGCACTGAGGGGCACAATCAAAGTAAGGAGAGGAGGGAAGAGTTGAGAGGTGGAAGGGCGTCATCGACAGGGATGGTCCTTACTGTTATGGAGGAGGTAACAGCTGTACTGGACTTTAAAGAATGAGTAGTATTTGTAGAGAACAAGATTGCAGTAAAAGAGAAACAGAAACACAAAGACAAAACCTTAAGGCGCAGTCATATAAAGTAGTGAATTTAAAAAAAAAAAAGTTGATCCAGAGGCAGGAAAAAACCAAGAGAGCCAACTGCCACTGAAGCCAAGAGAAGAAAACATTTGAAGTAGAAAAGGGCTTAGTACTCTCAGTGTGGTTACTGGGAAAAGGTAAAAGTAGGTCAAGGCACTGAACAAATAGGAACTATCAGTGACATTTTACAGTGCTGTTTCAGTACAGTGATATGGGTGGGAGATAGGTTTCAGGAATAAAATAGGGACTAGTTTGAAAGAGCTGATGGTAGGAAGAATGGCTTTATAGAGAAATGGACTCTCATTTCCTAAACAAAACAAAAAACATTCAGATGAAAGATGCAGCTACCTTCTTAGTAGCTTGCTCTAATATGAAATATGCTAATCAGAAAGTTCTTCCTTACATTAAATTCTTACACTCATTGAAATCAAATGGCCCAGTTTTTGTGGTAAGATCAACAATAAAAGCTGCATCTATCCTAAATGTTGGAACAAAACAGGCAAGACTTCAACAAACTTTTCTGGAAAGTGGTTATTTAAAAAAAAAACAAAAACACATACAACAAATGGTTAGTGTCCTATTCCCCTCCTAAGTGCATGTCTGTCTGTCTTTTTTCTTTTTAAAATTATTTTTTTTAATTTTATTTACTTATTTATTTTGGTGAGGAAGATTGGCCCTGAGCTAACATCTATGTCAGTCTGCTTCTGTTTAGTATGTAGGATGCTGCCACAGCATGACTTGGCAAGCAGTATGTAGGTCTGCACCCAGGATACGAACTGACGAACCCTGGGCCGCCAAAGCACAGAGCACGAACTTAACCACTATACCACTGGGCCAGTCCCTAAAATTAATTTTTATTTTGACATAGTTTCAGACTTACAGAAAAGTTACAAAAATAGTAAAAAGGATTCCTGGATACATTTTATTCTTTTTTCTTATTTTTATAACCTGTGTTAAGAAAAGCATTCTTTAGCTGAATTTCCTGTTTTTTGCTCTTTGTAATGTGGATACTGCCAGCAAACTACGGCTGTTCAGTTTGAAAACTGCTGGGGCCCAAGCAGTTTAGTTAATGTCATCCATGATTCAGTCACAAGTTGTAAGAAGGAAAAGCACAATATAATCTCAATTACAGAAGTCTTGTTTGGAATTCATTTGGCTTGTTTAATCTGTAAACTGATGTCTTTCATCAGCTATGCCCCATTCTCTCTCTCTCCTTCTGGGACTTCAATTAAATATATGCTAGATCTTCTCACTCCTTCCTAATATGTCTCTCATTCTCTCATCTATAATTTTTACCTTTTCTTCTACCCATGTGACATTCTGGATAATTTCTTCTGACCTAACTTCCAGTTCACTGTTTCCCTCTTCAGCTATGTCTAATTTGCTGCTAAACCCATCCAACGAGCTCTTAATTTCAGTTATTGCACTGTATAGTTCTCGCATCTATCTGGTTCTTTTTCAAAACTGCTATATCGTTTTTCTTTTGTAATAGTTCCCAATTACCCAATAAAAATTTTAAGCTTGGCTTTTATTTATTTGAACATAGTAAGCATAGTTGTTTTTAGCCTCAGTCTGATAACTCTTTATCTCATGGCTTTATGAGTTTTGGATGTCTGCTTATAGGGTGTGGTTTCCTCATATGACTAGTTATCTTTGACTGTGTACTCACCATTTTGGGGGGAAAAGTTCCTTGAAGGAATATTTTAGGTAGAGAGTGATGAAAAAATCTTCTTCCAGAGAGGATTTTCTTTGCTATCGCCAAGTGTCCGGGAGCACTACCCATGTAGAGCCTCTTTCATCCAATTTCAAGACCTCAAGGTCTATTTTCTCCCTTTAGAACCATAATAGTTAATTTTTACACTGCCTGAGGATCTCTTTTGTTATATTTTTCCCTCATATTTTCTCTTTTATCCTTTGCCAGAGATTTCCTTGACTTTATCTTCTAATCCTTCATTGAAGATATGCATGTGAGTGGATATATGTAATTTCCATGGACTCTCTTATTTGCTAATTTCTCACGACTTATTTTTATTTTCCAAGGGAAATTCTTCAGAAAGTTGTACATTTGCTCCTCTAACAAGTGATCTACTTCACATGATTGTCAAGAATAATGTGAATGCTTTCAATGCTATGCATAAAAGCTATTACAAAATACTGGTATGTCCAAGTGAACTGAATTACTAAGTGTCAACAGTGTATAAGCTATTTATAAGTATAAATAGCTTAGAGAGAAAGTGACACTTGCTTAGTGATTTTACTTAAATAAGATTAAAATTTCAAGTCAAAGAAATATCAGAAAGTAAACCATAGTTATGATATTAATGAGAGATAGTAACTTTATTCTACATTCAATTTGCTTTTATCCTGATGTAATAGTGCAATGGAATATTTAGTGATAGACTCTCAAGGAAAGGCCTTTGGAAAAAGCTGAGCTTTGAAAAACAAATCTAAAGAAAAGCCATGTGACTAAGAAGCAATTTTCAAGAACAGTATATAATATGGCTGAATACTGAATAGGATAATAAACAACACAATGTTTTCTTCCTTAGAAATAATGTACTTTCCAAATGCTAGTCTTGCTTTGCAATTATTAGTATCTTTTTTAAAAAACTGCTACATAGTTCTCTATCTCATTTCTCTTCCCTAGAAAAAATAAAAATGAATTCATCTTTTCAATACTCTTCTAATAGTTTGAAACAAAGTAATCATACAAAACAAGCCTCTTTGCTGAGACAGTTTAAGAATTTAATTGTACCTTTCTTACCTCAGGACAAACAGACTAGAGTTGGTTACCTTGGTAGTAGTTACATTGTTCACTTTAAGATTATTTGTTCAACAGTACATATATGTTTTATGCACTTTTCTATATATATCTTTCACCAAAAAACAATAAATATATGTATTTTTAAACAGCTTCCTTTATAGAAACTTCTCTAAGTAGCACAAACTAAATAAAGATCTCATTTAAATTTATTCATTCTACCTGTCCTTTTAAAGACTTTAAGGGGTAGAGCAAAAATGAATGAAATACTTGAGTTACTCTCATTTACATCTTTCAAGAAGAGTCTCAATGTGGCTAGACAGATTTAAAACATATTTTCAAGTATTAAAAACTATATAGTTGTAGTTTAACACTGCCAATTCCCTTTATCTAAATTTAAAGATCCTTATATATAAAATGGAAAAGGCACATATGTCTCCTTTTTACTTGGGTTATATTTTCCAGGACTTTTAAGTGTCTAAAGAAATGGCATTTCCATAGTATCCTCTGATTTTGGACCTATAGTACCTTCTATTTCTTCTCAAATACACCACTGTGCCTTTATTTGTACCAAATCATCTCTGGTGAGTCCAACCTAGGGCTCCAGTGTCTCCTCTTCACTCTGCAGTTATAAGCTCTGCTTTTGAACCATGTTAACATTGTATCCCTGTTCAGTCTGCTGAGAGCATAGTCTTAGAAGACTGATTCTATTGCTTAAGGCCATTTTATAAGTCCCCAAACAGACTGCCATCAAGACCACTTCTCTCTCCAGAAGTCGACAATTGATGACCGTTCTACTTCTAGTTAGTGAGGGAACAGTTATTTCCTGGCAGTATGTCTTTAGGTCAGCATGATTTCTCCAATTACAAGTTTACCACTGCCTTATGAATAAAAAAACAGCATCTTTGTTCCTCTCTCTTAGATCAGAAATGGAAACTCTCTGAAGGGACACTATCCTATTAGTTTGGCCTAGGTCTTCTTCACTCATCTATCCTCCTTTCAGAACTATCTGTCAAACTTCTATAGAAAAACACCATAACTAAGTATGTTTGTTCCTTTTCTGGTTTGAAAAATACAGGAAAATGATTCCTTTGTGTCTGTTCCTTCAAAGTCCTTTTTAGGGGAAGAAAATTCTTATTTTAACTAGGAATAACCAGATACTAGTCTATTACAGCTGCAACCACTCTCAAAAGAACTGTACAAAAGAAAAATGTGGCTTCCACTTCCGAAAGTCATGAGAAGTTTTTTTTCTTATTAAGGCACCCAGAACATGGATGTTATACCGAGCCAAAAGGACCAAGTCTCTTCATGGAAGAGGGCTGTTATTCATTACATTCTTACAGCAATGAGCAATGACTTGCTTTCTCATTTTGTTTCTTATTGAATAGCAGATGAAGTTGATTTTTTTCCAAGGCTGCTTCCAATCACCAGTATTCCTGATCCTTCACCTCTGTAGCTGCTAATATGCTACACACATATGCTTGGGCTCCTTAACAACCAGAGCAGTTAACCTTTCTGTTTACTCCAAGTCAGTTCCTATCTTGTTAGTGAAACTGACTTTTTTTCATTCTATCTATAATAATTTTGTCTGGTACAAAAACTATATATATAACTCACTGGTTTTCTGAATCTTTTTTTCCCAAGGGCCATCAGCTCTCATGTTCTAATTGAGAAAGACACGTCCACTTGAGGTATTTCCAAAAGGTAGGCTGCTATAGCTACTTCACAAATACAATTATTACCTCTTGTGTGTGCGTGTGTGGGGGTAATCGCTGAGGCCATATTTTACTTTTATTCCCAAAGAAAGGGGTTAATTTCTTTTATTGAACATAGGAAAAAGATTATATTTTCTGAAGCTAATGATTAAAAAGTAAAATATTGGAAACTATACCAAAGGACACTTTCTTATAGCTATCTGTGTTCAGAGGTACTTCTCCTCCACACTCATAACTCATCCCCACCATTTCGTATTGTAAGTGCCTTTTAAACGACTGTATCCCTCAAAGATAGGAAGCCCCTGGAAGGTAGGGATCGCATCATAATGATTGTTTTATCTGCAGGGCACATGGTCTAGCAGATGGCACAGAGTCAATAAGTATTTCTTTTGGTGTTGGTATTATATTCAACTCAAAAGTCTAACTCTTTTTTTTTTATTTTGAGGAAGATTAGCCCTGAGCTAACATCTGCTGCCAATCCTCCTCTTTTTTTTGCTGAGGAAGACTGGCCCTGAGCTAACATCTGCTGCTAATCCTCCTCTTTTTTTTTGCTGAGGAAGACTGACCCTGAGCTAACATCCGTGCCCATCTTCCTCTACTTTATATGTGAGATGCCTACCACAGCATGGCGTGCCAAGTGGTGCCATGTCTGCACACGGGATCCAAACCTGCAAACCCAAGGCCGCCAAAGCAGAATGTGCACACTTAACCGCTGCACCACTGGGCCAGCCCAAAAATCTAACTCTTAATTAGCCACAGTTTTAGACTAACTGACAAATCCACTGCCCCAACATTTACGAAAAGAGTTTTAATCAGGTTTGAAAAACAGATTAACTTTGTTTAATCTGTTCAAATTGATATTCCCAATTTCAAATATCTAATGATCTCTACCTAAACACTGAGCATCTTTATGGGAGGCAGCAGAAACAATGCTAACGTGAGTTTTGAAAATTTTTGTTCTGATTCAGATTCTGCTAATTGGTAGTAACCTTTGGCAAGTCATTTTAACCACATTGGATCTTGTGTCCTTAGAGATTAAGGTGGGAAACTGGATTAAATAAATGGTCTCCAAGTATCATAGCTGGGCCCAGCTCTAAAACTCTCATTAGGCATCAACCAGTAAGGGTACTACTGACATAGCAAGCCCTTGTCAACACCAGAGGGAGCTACACTCATGTCATCACTGGGGTGTGCAGGAAAATTTCAGGCAAAGCATCTTTAAATGGAAAACTGACTTTAGAATGAGAGAAATTAAATATCAAGTAAGAGGTCCATATTGTTCATACAGCCACCCCAGAGGCTCTCTGCCGTCACCTCCCTCTTACAGATGTCAAAGCACCTCATACTTGACTTTCATCAGCACGTCTTTTGGGATTTAATCCTAATTCAAAAAGAACCAAGTTGTTTTGAGTCATTCCTATAGATTTCTTTCCCCATTCAGTCTATTTTCTTTCTTAATCAAATTAACAACAACAAAAAACTAAAGTAATTAACACTATTATTGGAAAAGCCTGAAGGAAATGAGATAGAGCGGGAGAAAGATTCATATCACATTGAAACTGTGGCCTGGGAAAATCAGTAGAGTTAAATGCAACTGAATTCATTAGTAGCCTGCCACTCAAACCCAAAGCTACCAGAGCTACTTTGAAAACAAGACAACTTTTCGAAAAGAGGAAAGATATAAAGGAAAAGAAAGAATCAACATAGCTCTGCAATGTGGGAGCTGGAATGTCTGCTGAGGTGAAGGCTGTCATTGTCCTGCTGGACTCTGCAGTAAGAAGCTTGCAGCTGCTGAATAGTGATGTCATTATTGTGGCAATGGGGTCACATTAGGCATTTGGCAAGAAAACTGTCAAGTGACAAGGTAAGGGAATGGAGCATGAGGCAGCAAAGGAAAAAGAAAAGGTATTTCCAAAGCTAAAGCTTATTCTGCAGCTATATACATACCCTCTCCCCCAGCTCTAAAAAACACCCATGGCCTTGAAAATGTATGACCTACATCGTAACAGAACAAGTGAAATGAAGAATGAAGAAGCTCTCCATTGGCATCAACCCATGTTTCTCTTTGCCCAGAAACACAAAGGCATGTTAACATGATAGAGAGGGCATAAATCGTGGACATTACATAATGTGGTCTGTGGGAGAAAGATAAATGCAATCCTGAAGAACCCCTCATTTAAATTTCATAGATTAATTTACTACTCAGAAAGCAAAGCCTCAATAGTTAGAACCGGACTGCCTACATTTTAGGATAAGGGCTGTTCCTGAGTAAAAACAGATTATAAAACAAATTTGGAAAGTGACTTTGCGGGTGAAGAGAAAAATCTACTAGAACTAGACAATTCTTTTTTCACTTAAAAAAATGCAAACTCAGATTTCCAGAGGTAAAATACAGAATAAAACTCATCAGGTTAAAATCAACTCATTCCTACAGACCATGTAGTTGGGATACTTGTTTCTTAAATCATCAATTTCAAGTACTCCAAAGATACCACAGCCTTAACAGAGTCAAAAAGATTTCTCTTTTCTTTGAGGACATTAAAAAAAATTCTTTTTAAACAGCTCTTTCAATCAATGAGCCTCAGGAGAAGCATGAGAAAAATACATATTATTGTTAAAAGGAGAACGACTTGTTTTCCTTGCTTATTTAGAACACATGCCAAAGGATTTCCAATTCGCTCTGCTTCATACTGACCTTTAAAACGTTTCGGCCATCAAATGATTCTCTTTCCTTGAAGAAATATTTGCCATCCGCTGTGTAGAGATTGTACCTGCCTTCAGCTGTAAATAGTCCAAAGATAATGTTAGAAGAGAAGCTTGGATTATTTATCTGTTATTTTCTCTTGGATTTCCATAGGTACAACTAACAAAATTTTCAAGTACTACCTGGAAAGTGGCATAATATGGAGGGAAAAACATCAGGCAATGAGTCAAGAGAGAGCCAGTGTCTAGTCTCAGCTCTGCCACCAATTCATTCAACATACATTTATTCATTCAACACTGTGAGTATAGTCATCTGTTGCTTAACAATGGGGATGTGTTCTGAGAAATGTGTCATTAGATGGTTTCTTCATTGTGTGAACATCATAGAGTGAACTTACACAAACCTAGATGGCATAGCCTACTACACACCTAGGCCTATGTGGTACTAATCTCATGGGACCATTGTATATGCAGTCTGTCGTTGACTGAAACGTCGTAATGCAGCGCCTGACAGTACTCACTGTACACTAACTACATAACTAGCTATATCCTTAGACAAATTATGTTTCCCCAGTGGACTTCAGTTCCTCATTTACAAAGTTAGGGGTTAGGACTAGGTGATCTCCAAAGGTTCCTTGCAGTCTAAAAACCCAAGATTTTGTAAAAGCTGTATGCATTTTTAAATATGTAAAAATGCATAAAAGTTCACAAATTAACTAGTCAAAAATGCTGGCAAGCATGCTTTGGGTTGATTTAAGGACTCCCCCCAAATGAGAAAGACCCCTTTAGCTGCAATCAAAGGTATTCTTACAGATATTCTACACAGAAATGCAGCATATCTGTGACCTTAGTTTCATCCAAGCTGTGCTCTAACTTCTTGAGTTAATTTAGCTTGCTCAAAAGATGTCCCTAAAGTATAGCAAGAAAAAGGATCTCAAAAGAAAGGAACAACAGGAAAGAAAAAGGGAAACACCTTATTCTATGTCCTTTTCAAGTAAAAATTCAACACAGAGTACAGAAAATTCAAAGCATTCTCAAGAACTGTTTAACTCTCAGAACATTTTATGAAACATCAACCCTTTCCTGCCCACCAACAGATTCTCAAAAACATTTGTATTTTCACTTTTGAGTATGTTCTTTTACTGTATATAGGTATGGAGACTACCAAGTCAGAACTGATAAAATATATCTAGAGTGCCAACTTTACAAACACAATATATTTTACTGGCCCACAGGAATTACACAAGGGTAACTATGAGACTTTCTCTAATCAGAAATATTCTCTTAATCAAAGATCCCAATTCCATGTGTATTCACAACTTAAAAATAGGTCCTCTATTTTGAAGAGACGTGAAACATTAAATCACACTAAATAAATATCAATTAAAAAACAGTAAAAAAATATTTGCAAGTCATATATCTGACAAAGGGTTAATCTCCATAATATATAAAGAACTCACACAACTCAACAACAAAAAATCAAACAACCCGATCAAAAAATGGGCAGGAGACGTGAACAGACATTTCTCCAAAAAAGATATGGATGGCCAATAGGCAGGCACATGAAAAGATGTTCATCATCACTGATCATCAGGGAAATGCAAACCAAAACTACACTAAGATATCACCTTACACCCATCAGAATGGCAAAAATAATCAAAACAAAAAGTAACAAATGTTGGAGAGGTTGTGGAGAAAAAGGAATCCTCATACACTGCTGGTGGGAATGCAAACTGGTGCAGCCACTATGGAAAACAGTATGCAGATTTCTCAAAAAATTAAAAATAGAGATACCATATGACTCAGCCATCCCACTGCTGGGTATCTATCCAAAGAGCTTGAAGTCAGCAATTCCAAAAGTCCCATGCACCCCTGTGTTCATCGCAGCATTATTTACAATAGCCAAGACATGGAAGCAACCTAAGTGCCCATCAACAGACGACTGGATAAAGAAGATACGGTATATATACACAATGGAATACTACTCAGACATAAAAAAGAATAAAATTGTCCCACTCACAACACGGATGGACCCTGAGGGAATTATGTTTAGTGAAATAAGCCAGATAGAGAAAGACAATCTCTGTATGACTCCACGCACATGTGGAAGTTAAACATGTAGACAAAGAGAACAGATTAGTGGCTACCAGGGGAAAGGGGAGGTGGGGGATGGGCAGAAAGGGTGAATGGTGCACCTACAACACGACTGACAAACAATAATGTACAACTGAAATTTCACAAGGTTGTAAACTTTCATAAACTCAATAAAAATTTTTAAAAAACACATAAAACAGTAATCATAACCGAAGACTGAAATGTTTATGGGGCTGGCCCTGTGGCCAAGTGGTTAAGTTTGCGTGCTCCGCTTCGACGGCCCACGGTTTCACTGGTTCGGACGCTGGGCACAGACATGGCACCGCTCATCAAGCCATGCTGAGGCA
This sequence comes from Equus asinus, assembly GCF_041296235.1. Classification (NCBI taxonomy): domain Eukaryota; kingdom Metazoa; phylum Chordata; class Mammalia; order Perissodactyla; family Equidae; genus Equus; species Equus asinus. The sequence goes on from NC_091791.1 coordinate 60,728,472, forward strand.
GCATCCCACATGCCACAACTAGAAGGACCCACAACTAAAAATATACAACTATGTACTGGGGGGATTTGGGAGAAAAGGGAAAAATAAAATCTTTAAAAAAAAGAGGAAACATTTAATGACAGGTTCAAAATATATAAGTAGCATTAGCCATTAAAGAAATGCAAATCAAAACCACAATGAGATATTTCTTCACACCCACAAAGATGGCAATAATCTAAAAGACAGATAATCACAAGTGTTAGCAAAGATGCAGAGAAACTGAAACCCTCATATACTACTGATGGAAATGTAAAATGGTGCAGCCACTTTGATAAACAGTCTGACAGCTTTTCAAAAAGTTAAACACAGAGTTATCACACGATCCAGCAATTTCACTCTTACATATATACCCAAGAGAAATGAAAACACATGCCTACCTAAAAACTTGTACATGAATGTTCACAGCAGCCTTATTCATAAAGGCCAAAGAGTAGAAACAACACAAATGTTCATCAACTGATGAATGGATAAATAAAACAAAGTATATCATAAAATGAAGTATTATTTGGCAATAAAAAAGAATCAGGTATGATACATGCTACAATATGGATGAATGTTGCAAACGTTGTGCCAAGTGAAAGAAGCCAATTATATACTTTATTTTATTTATTTATATATTTAGTTTCAGGTGTATAACATAGTGATTCGACATTTATATACACTAGGAGATGATCACCACAGCAAGTCTAGTCACCACCTGTCACTGTAAAAAGTTATTACAATATTATTTACTATATTCCCTATCCTGTACATTACTTCCCATGATTTATTTATTTTATAACTGGAAATTTGTACCTCATATTATACAATTTAAGTGGGCAAATTATATAATATGTGAAGTATATCTCAAAGCTGTTATATTTAAAATATCTGTAAGTAGGAAAGGATAATTAAATGGTGAACATAGAACATTTTCTTATATGAAGCTCTAGTGCTAACTGCATATAAATCTGGATCCACACAATTTAGAAGATACAGATTCCAACATAATTCAATTCCTTTATGTCAAGAGGTTAGTTAATAATGGGGCATGGTATAGTTGTAAGAGCTCTGAACTAAGATTTAAGGACTAGGACAGATGCACAATGTACTACTGATAGTATTATATGTCTAATAAAATACTGTCTATACCTGCAATGTACAAAACAGGAGCCACTAGCCACATGTCATTGTTTACATTTAAATTAATTTAAATCAAATAAAATTAAAAGTTCATCTTCTCAGTCTCACTAGCCACCTTCAAGTGCCCAGGAATATGGGTAGTGCCTATCATATTGGACATCACAGGTATAGAGTATTTCTATCATCACAGAAAGTTCTATTGGATGATGCTGGATACAATATATCTTCTGAACGAATGAATTTAGAGTGCACTCTAGAGTCCTTACATTCTGCCTTTATATAATAATGTTAAAATGGACATCACCTCAGTGGATCTGTGTTTTCCAAAACTAAAATTAATTGTGCAGAACAAAATAAATACCACAAACACCTTTAAATTTTCCATTGAACAAGCTATGTTATATAAATATCAAATATTCCAGAAAATATTCTCTTTTCTGGAATTCCAAATATTCTTCTGCAATACTACTATCCAAATGAAAGAAGTGCATTCTATCAGAATAAGAACAAGTATAGAGCTTTGTATGCTATTAACTCCCCAAACAAGAGTCTACAGGCTTTTTTTTTTTTTTGAGGAAGATTAGTCCTGAGCTAACATGTACTGCCAATCTTCCTCTTTTTGCTGAGGAAGACTGGCCCTGAGCTAACATCTGTGCCCGTCTTCCTCTACTTTACATGTGGGATGCCTACCATAGCATGGCTTGCCAAGCAGTGCCATGTCTGCATCCAGGATCCGAACCAGCAAACCCCGGGCCGCCGAAGCAGAACGTGCATACTTAACCACTGCACCACTGGGCTGGCCCGAGTCTACAGATTTTGACTGAATCATTTGAACCCTTTTTGATCTCAATGCTCCCAAAGGTAAAATAGCGACTCATTTAGAAAAGTCTTAGGGCTGGCCCAGTGGCGCAGCAGTTAAGTGTGCACGTTCTACTTGGCAGTCTGGGGTTCGCCAGTTCAGATCACGGGTATGGACACGGCACCATTTGGCAAGCCATGCTGTGGCAGGCGTCCCACCTATAAAGTAGAGGAAGACGGGCACAGATGTTAGCTCAGGGCTAATCTTCCTCAAATAAAAAAAAGGAGACACAAACTGTCCTAAAGTATAAATCCACAAATAGTTTATGGGTCGAGTCTTGATGGAGTCCTTTTCCAATCTAGGCTTTCTAAAACCAAGGTCACAGTTCTAACAAAGGAAATAACACCTGAATATGGGATTTTGGTCTTGGTGTATTTTAAACAACAGGTTTTGGAAGGAGAAGCTGCATAAAACTTGAATTTGTGGCTCCTGATCAGATAGATGCTGAATGTGCTAGAGAAGATTTCACTTGGGAGGTGGGAATGGGAAGAACAGAAGAACCTTTTTTGAAATGTAGTTTATAACCCAAATCAAGGTTAAAACAAGGCATTTTTAAATGAAGAATCAGATTCCATGAGGGGAAAAAATTACCACTCTAACACAACGTTTCTTAACTTTGGTGCTATTGACACTGTGGGCTAAATAATTTTTTGTTGTGGGGGGCTGTCCTGTGCATTGTAGAGGGTTAAGCAGCATCCCTGGCATCTACCCACTCAATACCAGTAGCAACCTACCGCCAATCTTCTAAATGTGACAACCAAAAATGTCTCCGGTCAATCCCAAATGTCCTCTGGAGGGCAAAACTGCCTCTGGTTGAGAACCACTGGTCAAACATTTACTTTTACTAGCTAATCTTCCTTTCTTCTTTTCAAAAAAGGCCACCAAGTACTGCACTGACCATACTTATACTAAAATAATTATTCACTGTTTACTTAAAATTTCCCTGGGCATCCTGTATTTCTATTTGCTAAATCTTGCAAGGCTATGTGTGACAGAAATAACATTGGAAAGCCACAGTCCCATGCTAGATATGTCCCTGCCCACTTCCACTGTGCTCATTAAAACAAGCTAACAGACCTAAAAAAGAAAATATATCAGGATTCTTTGATAGCCCATTCTATTCAAACCCGAAGGATATCACAAGGCCTTGCTGATCATAAACTGTGCTACAGTTCAATGGAGGACTTACCATTGGGGTCTTTCCTGAATAGAGTATTCATGACTGTAGCATGGAGTTTCACACTATTCCACTCTTTCACTATTAGTCCAGATGCCTGAAAACGTTCCAGTACTCGATCAACTAATTCCTGCAGCCTGGAGAAATTGAAGAAAGAAGTACAGAAAATCTTAGCAGCCTCATGAACTCCTGAATACTAATTCAACAATGTTTACAGAGCATCTGCTCTGGTCCAATCACTGTACAAGGCCCCATGTAAGAAAAGGAAGACTAAAAGGCTGTAGTCCCCATCATCATGAAGCTCACAGCCTTGTGACAGATACGGAAACAATAACTGTAATACATCACGGTGGTCATTGTTAAGGGGGTAATCACCTGTCCATGGAGAGGGCCAGGTTTTCACAGGAGGTTTAAATATGGTCTTGAAGGAACATGGAAGTTCATCATCTTGAGAATAAAGCTGAAGAAGCCAGGCTCAACAGAGTTGCCTAAAAGAAGTGCTTTATTGGTTCATCCAGTCACAGAACCAAAAGCCACTGGGACTGATGTGTCTCTGTCAGGATCAAATGAGGTCTGGTATAACACTAAGACATTTGCTCACTGGGAAGGAGCATGCGCTGTGAAGATCCCAGTAGCCTTGGACACTATACTAGTGTTTCAATGAGGTGGAAGAGTAGTACCAATAAAGACAACTACGGGAAAATCTATAGGCTGCTTGACTGATGCCGCATATGGACTCTGGGTAGCTCTAAGTGCTAAGGGTTTTGCAATAGGTGAGTTCTATCTCAATGACGGCTATTCATTCTAGTACCTCCACCAGAAGTTATTCTTGCACAGGAAGTTTTCATTCCGTTCAGGTGTTTTGCTCAACAGTTTCAACAACTCCCTTTAATATTTCTTGTAAGACCAGTCTGTGGTGATGAACTCAGCTTTTGTTTATCTGGAAAACTATTTCTCTCTCCTTCAATTCTGAAGAACAACTGCTGGTTGTGCCAATAAGAGGGATCATTATCCCAGTAAGTGTGTGGTGCAGCAGATCTTGGTCCTAGGCCTCAGGAAATAGCCATCTTCTGTGACCACCCACTTATCTGATGTAAAAGCCATTGTGTCAAAACATCCACCCTGAGCTTGGAGAAGCTCTTAACACTGGTGCTAACTGGGAGGTCCGCATCAAATGACAGAGCAGTGCAGCTGGTGACAAGTACAGGGAGGAGCCTGCACCTTTCAACTTATCCCTTGGCCTTTTTTGAGATTTGTGCTGCATGCTAATTGACTTCCCTGGCTCAAAATAATCTTTAATTAGTCACTTGTGTATTAATCAGCAATAGATTTCAGTTTTTATATTTTACATTTTGAGAAGTACTAGTAATACTCTTTGTGTCACACACTACCTCTTTTCCTGGATGAAAGTAGCCCTGAGACACAGAGTTCATGAATCTTCCATTGCTTCTTGGGCCATGGCCCTGTGGTGAGCACTATGGCCAGTGAGCAGCTTCTCCTTGAGCAGGGCTGGATGGATTTGTTTTACGTGAGACATGGGCCAAGTCTATCTTGTGCGGCCCATTTGTGAGAGCTTGCCTCAGGCAGAGTTGTTCTGGCTGCAGCAGCTAAGGTGCTGGAGGCCTATCTCTAAGAGGACAGAAGCCTCTGGTACCCCTAACCCCCATTTATCTTTCACCCACTTAAACGTGGGCAAAACAACCCTTTCCTGCCTCCACTGCATATGCTGCAGCGAGAGTTATTTTCCCCCAGAGATGAACTCAGGAGCACAAACAATTCTTTTCCCCTTCATGGTTTTCAGTCACCAAAGTTCCAAACTAATCTTCTTAAAACTTTAATTTCTTTATCTTGTCTTTTATGAAATACTGTCTATGAACCAAAGAATATTTATAACATGAGTAAGCCACAATTAATAATAAGAAAATAAATACCCATGTCCCCTCTACCAACCTGCAGAAATAAAGGACTGGGAAAAGTGAGGCACTTGCCTTGGGCACAAAATTTAAGGGGGTGCCAAAAAACGCAGTACTCAAGATAAATCATGCTTTAATGCAATATTTTTAAAAATAAAAATTAATGCAGAAAGAAATCACATTCTGATGAACAGAATATCAAAATTCTGAATGAAAATGGGATCAGTATTACTGCATTCTCCTTTTGCCTCAGGCTCCAATGTGGCTTAGCATGGGATGGAACATTACAACATGCCATTTCCTCAGGATGCTCCCTGCTCTGGTGTCCCCGGTGACTCTGCTGCCTGCCACAGCAGCTGCTGAGGCAGCCTCATGACCTCGGCACTCTTCAACATGCACATTTTCTTTTTTTTTTTTAAAGATTTTATTTTTTTCCTTTTTCTCCCCAAAGCCCCCCAGTACATAGTTGTATATTCTTCGTTGTGGGTCCTTCTAGCTGTGGCATGTGGGATGCCGCCTCAGCGTGGTTTGATGAGCAGTGCCATGTCCGCGCCCAGGATTCGAACCAACGAAACACTGGGCCGCCTGCAGTGGAGCGCGCGAACTTAACCACTGGGCCACGGGGCCAGCCCCCATGCACATTTTCTTAACAGGGTTCCTCCACTTAGCAACTGCCAACTGCCTCAGCTCTATGCTTTCTGTTCCCTGGGCTGGAGTCTCCACTCCCTCCCTCCACCCACGCAAATCTCACTCTCCTTCCAGGCCCAACTCAAATTCCCTTTTCCATGAAGCCTTTCTAACTCCCCTAACTGCCCCACTCTCCCATCTCTGGGGTGACCAGTGATTCCGCCCTTCTTTGAGATGCCGCCCCACTTATAATGTGTGCTTTCCTTAGCATTCTCAAGGATGGTCCCTTAATGTTTCAAGTCTGCCTGTCTCCTTCCCCTACAAGATTGTATGTTCCTCAAAAGTATGTTATATTTGTCTTACACCTGCCAGAGCACCCTTATACTTGACTTTCAGTACCTATTGGCTGTGACTGGTTAACTGATGGATTTGACTGATTAAAAACTAAGAATTGAAGGTGAAAAATAAACATGGTCTTGAAGAATCATTAAAAATTCATACATAAAACCAGGGAAGGAAGGACACTTCGAGAAGAAGAAAGAGCATGTGCAAAGACACCAGCGCATGCACTGCCACAGCTTATCTGGGAAACTGCCAACTGTCTGATACAGCTGTACCAGAGCGAGAGAAAATGGGCACTAGAGATGAACCGGAGGTAAGTGGTGGTCAGACCACTGAGAGCCACCGAAACTTTTTAAAAGGGAATGATGTGGTCAAATGTCCATTTTTGAAAGCTGACTCTGTGGCACAGCAGAAAATGCTTTAAGAAGGGGAAGAGACTAGAGGTACAGAGGTCAGCTGAGTGGTACTATAATAGTAGAAATAACAACAAACATGAAGTAGCAGGCACTGTTCTAAGCACTTTATAGCTGTTAACTTATTTAATCTTCATAATAAATTATTATCCCTATTTTACCAATGAGGAAACTGAGGCACCAAGAAGTTATGAAACTTGACTAAGGTCATATAATAAGTGGCACATCCAAAATTAGAACCCATGCAGTCTGGCTTCAGAGTCCATGCTCTTAAGGACCACGCTATAAAGGAGAAAAGGATGAAGATCTAAACTATGGCAGGGGCAATAACTGAGACAAGGGAATGGACTCAAAAGAGATATGTGAGAGAGAAGCTGGTGCCCACTCTAACACAGCAGGGCGAAGGGAGAGGAAGCAGCTGAGAGTGACTCCCAAGAGTCTGCCTGAGATAACCAGGTGGGTCACTGACCAAGGAGGGGAGCCGTGGAGAAGCAACTGCTATTATTATCTTGTGTTGTTCTGGGAGAGGTTTATACTGTGTGTGCTTCTGCATATGTGGCACGGGATATCAAGTAGGACATATCCAGGAGATAAATGGAGATATAAGCCTCAAGATCAAGAGAAAAATCCAGGCCAAAGATACAGATTCAGGAGTCATTAGTGAAAAACAGGAGTTAAAGTCATGGGACAGATGCAGTCATGGGGCGACAGGGACTCAGAGCAAGAAGAAGAGGGCTAAGGACAGAGAGAGAAGCCCATGGACACTCCTATGTAAGGAAAGTGGCAGAGAAGGAAACAGCAAAGACAATCGAAAAGGAAGACTTCAGCAAGGCTGAAAGAAGAATTACAAGGGGAAAAAAGGAATAATCAGTATAGTACAATGCTATAGAAAAGTAAAGTAGGAAAAAGAGCAAAACGTGCCTACTTATTTCTCACCATTGGAACGTTATTAGAGAACTTTGCCAAAGCAGCGTTGCTGGCACACTGGAGACAGCAGCCTTGTTACAGAGGACCAAGGGAGAAGGCAGAGGAGGGGCGAGGAGATGAGTGCACATAAACTCTTTCAAGAAACTTGAAAGGAAGGAGTCTAATGTCTTGATAATGAGAAGATACAGAGTTGAGGACAGCCTGTTTGCATGTTTTCAATGAGGAGAATGAGTTGAAAATGCTCATTGACAATAAGAAATTATCCAACAGAGAAGGAAGATGAAACTCGAGGCAATAAAGAGAATTAACAGAACAAGATCTCAAAGGGGACAGGAGGGCTGATGTGCTCACAGGTGGTGGGAATACAGAGGTGAAAAGAAGTCCCTGCCCTTGAGCAGCTTACATTCTAGCGGAAGGACACAGACAGTAAACAAATATACATATACTACATCAGATGGCGCTAAGCACCATGAAGAAAATGAAATGAAAAAGAGGGAGAAGTGATTGGGGGTAAGTGTACTATCTTAGATAGGGTCATCAGGGAAGGCCTTCCTAGAAATTGACATTTGGGCTGAGACCTGAGGGAAGAGCATTCCAGAGAAAGGGAACAACAAGTACAGACATTTGAGGCAGCATATGCATGGTACGATTGAGGAATAGTAAAAAGCCAGTGCATAGAGTGAGACTGGAGAGAGAGATGATGAGGTTGGAGAGGTAGAGAGGACTAGGTCACATGGGCTTACACAGGGCTCTTAGGCCCTTGTAAAGACTTTGGCTTTTACTCTGAGTGAGGTGGGGAGCTTTTGGAGGCTTTTTAGTAGAAGAATGACATGATCTGACTGACATTTTAAAGAAAACCTCTAGTTGCCATGTGGAGGACAGATGGTGACGAGGACAAGGATGGCAGCAGGAAGGCAGTTAGGAGGCTGTTGCAACCACCCAGGTGGCTGGGGCGGCAGTGGTGGAGGTGGTGAGAAGCAGTAGCTTTTCTGATATGCTAAAATCAAGAGTTAAAGTTGATTCTAAAAGAATTTTTGTCCTGAACAACGGAAAGATTGAACATCAAAGAAAACAATACACTCAAGGATTCATGAGAAACCCACAGTGGGGAAGGGCAGCAATGAAATGGAAAAGCAGGCCAAAGCGTGCTGTGAAGGTACCTGTGCATGTGTCAGCCAGGGCTGGAAACTTTTTGGTGGGCCATAGGGAACCAATGAAGGTTTGTAAGAAGCAAGATACACAGGGGAAAATTAAAAGTATGGAAGCCAGTTAAGAGAGATGTTATGCTTCCTTACATAGTTAATTTTTTCCTAAATACAAAAATAATACATGCTCATTATAGAAAAAATGGAAAATGCAGAAAAGTATAAAAAGGAAAACATGACCTCACCATCCACAAACATTTAACTTTTATTATATAATTTTTAAACCTTTTTATACAGATACACATCAATTTAAAAAAGACAAAACATTTTTTATAACCTGATTTTTCATTTAATATACCCTGAATATTTTTTCAAGTCATGAAATATTTTTCTAAAATATCATTTCAGATACCTTTTAGAGGAGTTTAAGCCAGCAATGAGAAGGGCTAGCCAATAAAATACTGCTAAGGATGGAGAAAGAGGACTGATTCAAGAAAACAACCTTGTGGGGCCGGCCCTGTGGCATAGTAGTTAAGTTCAGTGCAGTCCACTTCAGCAGCCCAGGTTTGAGGGTTCAGATCCCAGGCACAGAACTACACCACTCGTAAGCCATGCTGTGGTGGCGACCTATACATAAAATAGAGGAAGACTGGCACAGATGTTAGCTCAGGGCTAATCTTCCTCAAACAAAAAAAAGAAAGAAAGAAAGAAAGAAAGAAAATGACTTTGTCTCTCCATTCCTAAGGGGAAAATAAAATACATTCATACTGCACATCACTCTGATTTTGCAGTTAATTGATTACATTAATTGTGCATATGGATCTCCAAGCAAAGACCTACATTATAATGGGTCTAAAGTTTCTCATTAACACCACAGAACCACAAAGTTTTGAAATATTTTTAAATATTACAACATGACTTAAGTCTAGACATAACCAAGCACTTCAAAATCCACTTCAATTACAAATCACAACAGAAGGATGCCTTGCTTTTCTCTTTCCTCTATTAAAGAAAGAGAAGTGGAGAGAGTTCAACTACGTAGAAGCAAGGAGCAAGAAATACTACAAAAAGGGAATTAAATAGACTAAATGAAAGAAACCAGTTCTACTGTTGTCTTTCTGGAAAATTATGATTTCTGTCCAATTTACACACTTAGAACTTTAAAGGGACTAACGTTCTTTAAAAATTTCTAATCTAACCTGCTCGTTTTACACAAGAGGAAATGAAACACAGACAGACTGAGTTGTTCAAAGTGAGGACAGAGGGACCAGAATCCCATCTCCTGGCAGCCAGTTTTGCTTTGTGCACTCCATGAAGGCTGGCTCTTTATCTTCTTCACTGCTTTCTCCTGGCACCTACATTAATGCCTAACTGACATATAATCAGTGCTCAACAAATAGTTGCTGCATGCATGAATTCACAGATAACAAAAACTTTGGAGTTCTATTAAGAGAACTTAAGGGTGCTTGGGTACAATCACTAAATTTCAGGTTGACATCATGGATACTACACTTGACAATATGTCAATATTTTTCCAACAGTATAGTCTTTCAATTCTTACTCCACTCATCCTCTCCTGTTTGATTATGAATGAGTCATCAAGCTTCTCTATGCCTTTGCTTCCTCATAAGTGAACTAAAAGTAATAGAGGGTTGCTATGAGAAAAAAATTAATTATTCTTAAGCAGCTTTATCATTTAGTGCTTTGTGTTTAAAAACAGAAGCCAGTTACCAATGCCTTAAATCTAAGCTCTTTAGTTTAAAGGCCTCTAAGTGCTACAAAGCTCAAGCATTCCAGAGCCATCTTTACAGATATGGAGTTGTGCTGCAGAATGATCACTGCCTCCCTTAAAAGTGCAAACTTAATTCAGTTCTATCCAATTAGTATTTTGTGAGTGCTTACTGTATACAGGCATTATGCTAGTCACTATAAGAATAAAACACAAAGCAAACATAGTCCTTGTTATTAAGGAGCTTACAATCTGTTAAGAGAACCATAAAGATGACTTTGATAATGACACCAGCAATGTGCTTTGTGTACTTTAAAAGTGGAAGAGATTATAGCTGGGCTGGGACCAGAATAGACTACTAGGAGGATGGGCTTAGGATAGGAAGCTAACTGTACCCAATTCATCTTGTATATCAGGTGCACTTGGGTGAATGACTTAAATAAACAACAAACATTCACTGAACATCTAATGTGAGCTATGCATGAAAAAAGGCACTGGAGGGACTGGCCCCGTGGCCAAGTGGTTAAGTTCGCGCGATCCGCTGCGGCGGCCCAGGGTTTTGCCAGTTTGGACGCTGGGCATGCACATAGCACTGCTCATCAGGCTACCCTGAGGTGGCATCCCACATGCCACAACTAGAAGGATCTGCAACTAGGATATACAACTCTCTACCGAGAGAGATTTGGGGAGATAAAGCAGAAAAAAAAAAAAAGATTGGCAACAGTTGTTAGCTCAGGTACCAATCTTTATAAAAAAGGCACTGGATAGACAATGCTGAATAAGACATACTCCCTGCCCCCAAGAATCTTATAGTCTACTGGAGAAAAAGCAGAAAGGACAGCAAGAAGGCAAGATAGGATTTGGGCACAAAAAGATGAAGAGTAACATGAGAAAAATTTTAGTCACAAGGAACAATATTAACAAAGACACAAAGGATCATCAACAAGCAGTGAAGCTGGCTGAGGCTTTGGGCAAGTATAAGACAGTGGAAGATCATGCTGAAATATTAAATTGGTTTCATACAGGAAGATCCTGAATGCTAAACTGAGGAACATGAATTAATTCAAAAGATGGTGTGAAATGATAGGAGATTTTTAAGCAAAGAAGTCCTGTGGTATATAGGCTATGGCTTAGAAAGACTGATGTAGTAGTATTCCACAGGCTCTATAAACACTGACATAAAAGTAATGCCTAGGTTATATTTCATGAGAAGAACAAACTGAACTATATGTGTTATGGGATCCCATTTGTGTAAAATAACATGCACAGAAAACGACTCTCAGCAGCGTTTGTTCTACTTACATATCTACTGGGTCGGAAAAGTGGGAGAATCAGGGCAGGGAGAAAGGAGCCATTTAATTTTCACTCACCCATCTGTAAGGTTTTATTTTTATAAGGAAAACAATGTTAAAAGCAGCTTGGCTGTGAAAGGAAGATGGCAAACCTGAAGATGGTACAGTGATGCTGAGCTGCATAGTTGTGAAATTTAACTCAAATTACCTATATATACCTCACTCACCTTTTTTACACCAAAGTTCTCGAAAAAGTAGTCTCCAATTATTCTTAATACCCTTTTTCTGTCCCATCATAAGCAGAGGCTTTACAAGCAAACAGAACTGGATCAAACGATAATTCTACCACCTACAAACACATACTGACTTTGACCTGACCAAGTATACCTGAACATTTGTCTGTTATACCAAAAAAAGGGGGGAAAACCACATAAGCTAAATGAAAAAAAATTACTTGTTATCTGGAAATAGCTACTGATAACATTTTTATGTATTCAGATGAACTGATTTATTTTTCTCATACGCTCTTTTCCTACTTTTGTGTGTGTGTGTGTGTGTGAGGAAGATTGGCCCTGAGCTAACATCTGTGCCAATCTTCCTCTATTTTATGTAGGATGTCACCACAGCATGGCTTGATGAGCGATGCCAGGTCCATGCCCGGATCTGAACCTGCAAACCCCGGACTGCCGAAGCAGAGTGTGAGAAGCTAACCCAAACTTTTACTGATCTCTTATCAATTTTAAAGCTTCTTTAAACTAGTGTGTTATCTGCAAATAATGACAATTTTTGTTTTCTTTTCAATTGTCTCTGTTTTATAGCTTAGTTATTGGCTAGAACTTTCAGAAACAATGTGTTTAAGATTAATGGCTATTGTAGGCAACCATGTTTGATTTCTGATTATAATGGGAATAAACCCAGTAAATTATTGCTCAATATGATTGTCGATTTTTGCTTTAAAATCAGTAATTATCATATTAGGCAATATCTTTCTATTCTATTTTCTGAAAGTTTTTTTTTTTAAAGATTTTATTTATTTATTTTTTCCTTTTTCTCTCCAAAGCCCCCCAGTACATAGTTGTGTATTCTTCGTTGTGGGTCCTTCTAGTTGTGGCATGTGGGACACTGACTCAGCGTGGTTTGATGAGCAGTGCCATGTCCGCGCCCAGGATTCGAACCAACGAAACACTGGGCCGCCTGCAGCGGAGCGCGCGAACTTAACCACTCGGCCACGGGGTCAGCCCCTATTTTCTGAAAGTTTTTAATTAAAAAAATGGGTTGAAATTCATCAAAAGCCTTTTAGGCATGTATTTACATATTATTTTTTAAATTTGATCAATTGAGTAGAATATTATTAGATTTCTTGGTCTTAATTCATCTTTACATTTCTGAGATAAACTAGCTTAGTCATAACGGATCACATTCATCTGACTCCTACATTCTTTCAGAAAATTGCCAAATCAAGCAGATTTTACTATTGTTGCATCCATGTACCAACTCTCATTGCTCCTATTGCAGTTCAGGCCTTCCTTGCTTCTCACCCAGATTACTGTAATAGCTTTAAATACTTTCCCCTCCTGTTCCTGGCTCTTCATTTAAATTACATATGTAGCATATAATTGCATTAAATTTATATAGAACTATTTGGGGAAAACTGACATCTTTTATGAAACTAAATCTATCATTGAACATGGGCAGTCTCTCAATTTATTTATAATTTATAATTTCCTGCAAAAACATCTGGCACATACTTTGTTATATCTCTTTCAAAGTACCTTATGGCTTTTGTTCCTACTGTAAATTGATGATGTCTTTTATAAGTGATTTTTTCTGTTTGTTGCTGGTATTTAGAAAAGCAATTGATTTTATTATACAAATTTTATGGTCAATCACTTTGCTAAACTCTCTTATTATTTCTAACAACTTGGTAATTGTAGATAACCTTGTTTCATTTCTGGTCAGAAAATGTGATTTACAAGATATCAACTCATTGAAATTTATTAAGCCTTACTTTATGATCTACCATGTAATCAATTTTTTTCAACTATTCCATGTGTTTGAAAAGAACATGAATTCTCTAATTGCTGGGTATATAATTCCAGAGATGATTATTACATTAAACTTGTTAAATGTTAAAATCTTCTCTATCTTTACCGATTTTATATCTGCTTGACCTACCCATAATTGGAAGGTATGTTGCAATCTTCTCTGATGATGGATTTCTCGATTTCTCCCCAATAAAAAGTTAATTATACAAATTTGGCTTACTCTACTTTGAGGCCGTTCTACTAGGTTCATATGAGTTTAGAATATTATTATCTTCCTGGTAAACGGAACCTTTTATCATTACGTAACAGTCCTCTCTACTGCTAATCATGGACTTTTTCTTTAAGCCTATCATGCTTAATATTAATTCTCTTATGCCACCTTTCCTTGGTATTTGCCTAGTATATCTTTTTCTTTTATATTATTTCAACCTTATGTTGTGAATGTGTCTCTTGTGAGGGGGCATATAAACGAATTTTGTTTACATCTAATCTTTTAATTTCTTTCTTAATTGGTGAGTTTATTCCATTAACATATATTATATGTTTGGACTTCTTTGTACTTCCCTACATTTTAATTTCTACTCATTTCACTTTTTCTACACTTCTTGCCCCTTTTTGAATTGAATTTGTATTTGTTCCTTTTTCTCTCCATTTGTTTGGGATTTATACACACTATTTTTAGACTTACTTTTAAAATTTTACTATGCATATTTATCTTAACAAAGTTAAATCATATTTTAACAACCTCCCCGCCTAAATAATAAAAAAAACCTCTAGAATACTTCAACTCCAGAATTCCCCTTAGTCCTGACTTACATGCTGTTAGCTGACATTTATATTAGCTGAATGTTAGCTCGATCATTTTTTAAAATTCTCCCAAATATAAAATTTTATGTAGACAATGTTTGCCATTTTATATACATTTATTTACCATTCCTTTCTGCTTCTCATACTATCCTTCTTAACCTCAGACTTTCTAGATACATTTTCCTTTTCCTGAAATATATCCTCTAGAAGTTGCTTTACTGTAGATATCTCATAGTGACAAATTCTCTAAATTTTTTTAATCTATAAAAGTCTTTATTTCACCTTTGGTCTAGAATTTTTTTCCCTGAGTACACAATTCCAGGTTGACAGTTATTTTCTCTGGAAAAGTTCTGCTGTCTTTTGCCTTCCTTTGTTGCTACTGAGAAGTCCAGTGTCCCTACAGTTGTCAATCCTTTGTAGGTAACTTCTATGATCTTCTCTCTGTCTTTAGTGTTCTGCAGTTCCATTACGATTTATCTTGATATGGATTTTTTAAAAACGTATTCTGCTTGTCTTTCGTCTTTTTTCTCTTATCTATTGCTACTCCCTCAATTCAAGCCACTCTCATTTCTTCACATGATCATCTCATGTCACCCTACCTCTCTCTCATCATGCCTCATTCATAACTGGAATTTGCTAGGCTCTTTCTCACCTCAGGGCTTCTGCTCTGCATTTTCTTTTGCCTAGAACAAAAGGCGGAAAGAACCTTCCATCATTCCTTGCAAATGATGCAAGGGCCTGCAAATTCCCACACCTCCAGATCTCAATTCAGTATCAATTCCTTGGAAAGGCTTTCCTTGACCCTGCCCTCCCCCAGTCTAAGTTGCCAAATATTTTCTCTCTTTAACAGAGTATCATTTCCTCCCTGCTTTGTCTTTATCACACTTGGCAGTTATATACTTATGTGTTATTTGTTAACATCTGCTTTCTCCTTTAGTGTGTAAACTACATGGGGGCAATGACTGTGTCTGGCTTTATTCACCATTCCATTCACAGCCTAGCACAGTGCCTAGCACACAGCGGGCATTTAATAAATTTTTGATGAATAAACAAATGACCAAATGAAAATCCAACTTCCTTTACATGCCATACAACAGTGCTTGCTACTTATTCCCTTTTCCTAAAATGCTACTCCGTCAGTCTGCAAACTCCTTATTCAGCAAAGGAACCTCCTCTCTCAAGCCTTCCTTTACAAAATTTGCCCACACATGGGCACAGTTTTGCTGCCCAGCTATGCACCCCTAGAATCTTAGCCCTCACCCTCGGGAGCTCTAATTATCAACAAGAAGCCCTAGGGTCTACTGCACCTCAAAGACTGGGCATTCAAAAAATGTTGGAGGGAGAAGGGAACTGGAAATGCCCTGCAGGGTGGAGTAACTGATGGTGCCAGGTCTTTGAAGAGATAAGAAGAAATGGGGCCGTGAGAATAAGTGAAGGGATTCATCTCATCAGAGATAATGCATGCCACTGTTCGGAAAGATAAAAATAGGTAGATTGTGAGGGAAAAAAGGAAGTTGATGGGTTGGCTACATTTTCTCAGTGTAATGTGAGGAAGCCATCCTTCTGAGAAGGGCAAGGGTGGAGGCTTGGGAGAATAACAGAACAGAATAGACACCGTGTTCAATACTTAAGTTTTAGTAACAGATGACTACTAAGTACAGTCATGTGCTGCTTTATGACGTTTCAGTCAATCATAAACCGCATATACGACAGTGGTCCCATTAGATCAGTACCATGTAGCCTAGGTGTGTAGAAGGCTCTACCATCTAGGTTTGTGTAAGTACACTCGATGATGTTCACACAACAATGAAATCGCCTAACGATGCATTTCTTAGAACACATCCTCGTCATTAAATGATGCACGACTGTAATGGGAAAAAGGCTGAACGCAAACTCCTTACCCAGTCGGGCTTTACCAAACCCAAGAATGCATCAGTGAGTGTAGCTACACTGTCCCTGCAGTTTGTTTCCAGAGGAAAAATACGGTCTCAGTGGTTCCATTCTTTTAAAGGTCAGACACTTCACAGTCAATCATTTTAAGAGAATCTTTGATTTAAAATATATTAAATCAGGGCCAGCCCAATGGCGCAGCGGTTAAGTGCGCACATTCCACTTCGGTGGCCCGGGGTTGACCGGTTCAGATCCCAGGTGCGGACATGGCATTGCTTGGCAAGCCATGCTGTGGTAGGCGTCCCATATATAAAGTGGAGGAAAATGGGGATGGATGTTAGCTCAGGGCCAGTCTTCTTCAGCAAAAAGAGGAGGATTGGCAGCAGTTAGCTCAGGGCTAATCTTCCTCAAAAAAAAAAATACATATATATATATTAA
The DNA here is from genome assembly GCF_041296235.1 of Equus asinus. Taxonomy (NCBI): domain Eukaryota; kingdom Metazoa; phylum Chordata; class Mammalia; order Perissodactyla; family Equidae; genus Equus; species Equus asinus. The sequence goes on from NC_091791.1 coordinate 60,745,237, forward strand.
ATCATACAAAGAAAGTTGCATGTATTTTTATGACAATATGGCCTCTCCCCCTTGCCTCCTGTATTGAGCAGTGTCTCTTCACATAAACGAAAAAAAGACTGAATGTTCCTTAAAAACAGGGCCACGTCGGGGCCAGGCTCGTGGCTGAGTGGTTGAGTTCGCACACTCCACTGCAGCATACCAGGGTTTTGCTGGTTTGGATCCTAGCACCACTCATCAAGCCATGCTGGGGCGGCATCCCACATAGCACAACTAGAAGGACCTACAACTAGAATATACAACAATGTAGTGGGAGGCCTTGGGGAAAAGAAGAGGAAAAAAAAAAAAAGACTGGCAACAGATGTTAGCTCAGGGCTAATATTAAACAAAACAAAACAAAACAGCGCCACGTCTTAATTCTGTACCAATTCGTACAGCCTTGCAAAATATCTTGCACAGAGGAAGCATTCAAATAGTTTTAATATTGAATTAAATAAGAGGTGTACAAGTCCCTCAGACACTGCAGATTTGAGGAAGGAAATTTACAAATCTTTTTGAAATAACACAAACATGTCTCTTCTTATGAAGGAGGAATGGGCAATAGAAAAGAGAAAACACAGCAGTAAGAGAGGGGAATTACTCAAAAATGTTCTTGGTTGATCACACTAGTGGATTCAGTAGACCCTTCACAAGACCTTTCAGCTTACAAGGCCTTGACAACAGAAAGTGTGCAAAATTTTTAAGGGCTGGATCTGTGGGAAAATAAAGAATGTATTCACCTTCTGAACTCTTACCCTACCATTAGTATGGGTACAAATTATGTCTGAGCACTGTCTTCAAAAGACATCTAGCTTCTATAGGTTTTATTTTTCTTCCAATCTCAAAAACCTATTATTCTCTATACTTGAAGCCCTTCTACAGAACTAAGGGTCTAACAATTAAGCAAAAGGTAAACATATCCAATGGAAACACTCAAGGTAATGATTTTATCATCCTTTCCTAATGACCACTCTTTTTCCCTCTGGGGGCCACCAAGAATAGGGTAAACCAAAACTGTGGTGTCTATGACATATGTATGTTAACACAGACTGAAGCCCTAGATTAGGAAAAATTCCCTATTTCATTTAATGAAACACTGTAATCCCATGTAAAATTTCATATAGCTTCATGTTAACTGCATGTCCATAGGCTATCACAAATTTCAGTTTTACAACAGTAAAGTTTAAACTAGCACTGACAAAAATTTACTAAGTCCCGTAACACAGGATAAGGAAGCAAACTAACAGAAGTCAGGTTGAGTGGCTAGGATGCCCTGTAAAACTACAAGGTTAAGGAAATAAAAATCGTGACTTTGATACATTTTAAAAGTGAGTTAGCCCAAAAGAATTAAAAGCAACTCTATTCGCAATAGCCGAAAGGTAGAAACAACCGAAACATCCATCAGTTGATGGATAAACAAAACGTGGTGTCTCCATACAATGGAATATCATTCAGCCATAAAAAGGAATGAAGTACTGATACATGCTACAACATGATGAACCTTGAAAACCTCATGCTGAGTGAAAGAAGCCAGACACAAATGGCCACATATTGTATGGTTCCACTTATAAGAAATATCCAGAATAGGCAAATCCATAGAGACATTGAGTATATTAGTGGTTGCCAATGGCTGGGGGGAGGGGAGTATGGCGGTAGGGAAGAATGGAGAGTCAACTGCTTAATAGGTATGGGATTTCCTTTTGGAGTGATAAAAATGTTCTGGAATTAGACAGTGGTGATGGCTGCACAATGCTGTTAATGTACTTAATGCCACTGAATTTATACACTTTAAAATGGTTAAAATGGTGAATTTTATGTTGTGTGAATTTTATCACTTTCAAAAAAAAAGTGAGTCACAATTTTCCATTTTATTCCAGGGATTAGAACAGTCTATCCTACTCAACCTAGCATATACACATTAAAAACCTTCTTTATTACGGCACAGGGATTGAGAGCATGGTTTTGATCAATGTGTTCCTTAGCCAATTACTTAAGCTTTCTAAACCTCCCTGATCTATAAAATGGGAATAACAGTATTTATCTTATACAGATACTGTGAAGATAAAATGGAGTAATACAATCTAAGCACAGTACCAGGCAAAGAGAAAGCGCTCACAAAAGTCAGTTATGATTTCCCTGGAAAGTATGAAATCTTAAATGTTAGAAATAAAATCTTACTTAGATCAGACGTTGTCATAGTCTGGTCTGTGGACCTCTTGAGGTCCCTGACACTCTTTTAGGGGGTCCATGAGGTCAAAACTATTTTTGTAACAGTAATATGACATTATTTTCCTTTTTCACTGCAACGACATTTGCAATGATGGTACAAAAGCAATGCTGGGTAAAACTGCTGGCACCTTCACGTGAATTAAGGTAGTAGCAGCAAACTGTAGTAGCAGTAGTATATCCTTCACGATACATTCACAGTTTTTAAAAATTTGAAGAGCCAGTTTCATTTATCCTTTGATGAAGCAGTAAAGATGATCAATTTTATTAAATCTTGGGTGCACGTCTTGTCACTATGCTGTGTGATGAAAGTGCAGTACATACACAGTACTTGGCTGTACCTGGATGTAGATGACTGTCTGGAGGAGAAGTACCTGAGAGCTGGACTAGCCTCTTTGTCCACGGGACAGGATTTTCACTTGAAAGAACAACTGACAGGCAAATTATAGTTATTCAAACTTGGCTATTTGGCAGACATTTTCTCAAAAAGGAACTTCAAGGAAAAAAACTACCAGTATTTTTTACCAATAATAAAATTCAAGCTTTCAAGAGAAAATCAGAATTGTAGAAAACATGTATCTGCCATCATGAGCTTGACAGCTTCTTAATACTTAAAGATTCTGATGAAATCAGTAGTCATATTAACATATATATTTACTTTTTCTCCAGTTTTATTGAGATATAATTGACATATATCACTGTATGAGTTTCAGGTATATATACAGCATGAAGGTTTGACTTGCATATATTGTGATATGATTACCACAACAAGTTTTAGTTAACATCTGTCATCTCATATAGATACAATAAAAAGAAAAAAAATTTTTCTCCTGGGAATGAGAACTCTTAGGATTTACTCTCTTACCTTTCACATATTCCATACAGCAGTGGTAACTATAGACATCACATAGTACATTACATCTCTAGCATTTATTTATCTTATAACTGGAAGTTTGTACCTTTTGACCACCTTCCTCCAATTCCCCCTCCCTCAACCCTCAACCTCCATGTCTGGTAACAACAAATCTGATCTCTTTTTCTCTGATTTTGGTTGTTTTATTTTTTTTAGATTCCACATATAAGTGGTCATACAGTACTTGTCTTTGTCTGACTTATTTCACTTAGCATAATGCCTTTGAGGTCCATCTATGTTGTCAGAAAATAGCAGGATTTCCTCATTTTTTGTGGCTGAATAATATTCCACTGTGTGTGTGTGTGTGTATATATATATATATATATACTACAACTTCTTTAATCATTCATCCATCTATGGACACTTAGGTTGTTTCCATGTCTTGGCTACTGTAAATAATGTTGCTATGAACATGGGGGTGCAGATATCTTTTCGAGTTAGTGTTTTCATTTCCTTTCAATATGTTCCCAGAAGTGGAATTGTTGGATCATATGGTAGTTCTATTTTTAATTTTTTGAGGATCCTCCATACTGTTTTCCACAGTGGCTGCACTAGTTTTTTTTTCTTTTTTCTTTTTTTGAGGAAGATTAGCCCTGAGCTAACTACTTCCAGTCCTCCTCTTTTTTGCTGAGGAAGATTGGCCCTGAGCTAACATCCGTGCCCATCTTCCTCTACTTTATATGTGGGATGCCTACCACAGCATGGCGTGCCAAGCAGTGCCATGTCCGCACCGGGGATCCGAACCGGCAAACCCTGGGACACCAAGAAGCGGAATGGTGGCTGCACCAATTTAAATTTCCATCAACAGCACACAGGGGTTCCCTTTTCTCCACTTCCTCTCCAGCATTTGTTATCACTTGTCTTTTTCATGATGGCCATTCTAACAGGTGTGAGGTAATATCTCACTGTGCTTTTCATTTGCATTTCCCTAATGACAGTGAAGTTGAACATCTTTTCATGTACCTGTTGGCTGGTCGTAGATCTTCTTTGGAAAAATGTCTACTTGGGTCCTTTGTCCATTTTTTAATTGGATTATTTGGTTTGTTGCTACTGGGTTTTATGAGTTCTTTATATATTTTGGATATTAACCCCTTATCAGATATATGGTTTACAAATATTTTTTCCCATTCCGTAGGTAGTCTTTTCACTTTGTTGACTGTTTCTTTTTGCTGTGCAGAAGCTTTTTAGTTTGATGTAGTCCTGTTTATTTTTTTTATTTTGTTGCCTGTACTTTAGGTCATATCCAAAAAGTCATTGCCAAGATCGATGTCAAAGAGCTTTTTTCCTATATTTTCTTCTAGGAGTTTCATGCTTTCAGGTCTTACATCTAAGTCTTTAATCCATTTCAAGTTAATTTTTGTGAGTAGTGTAAGATGGGGTCTAGTTTCGTTCTTTTATATGTGCATATCCAATTTTCCCAGCACCATTTGTCATTGAAGAGACTGGTCTTTTCTCTATTAGTATTCTTGGCTCCGCTGCCAAATATTAGTTGACTATATATATTTGGGTTTATTTCTGGGCTCTCGATTCTGTTCCATTGGTCTATTGGTCTGTTTTTATGCCAGGACCATACTATTTTGATTAACACATATTTTTAATATTGCATAATGAAATCTGTCAACATCTGGAAGATCTGCATAATTCAGTCAGCTGATATTTTCTAAATGACCAATGTTAAAAAATTGTGCATAGGTTAAAGATCCAAGCAAAATGCAAGATAGACCAATGGATTTTCATGTAACTGAGTATGAAATGTTCACTGATGTAGTTTCGGATTTTACAGTGCAACGGACCTTTAAGAAACTACGCCTTGTCAAATTTTAGAGTAGTATCAAATATCCACAATTACCTGAAAAGGCCATTAAAGTATTCTGCACTTTTCCAACTACACTTCTGTGGGAGGCCAGATTTTTCTTATGTACTTCGATCAAGACAACATATGACAGAGGGGCGGAGGAAAATGGCGGGGTGAGCTGACCTAGGATTCTCTCCCCTCCAAAATACAACAAAAGATTGAAAGAACTGAATTTCAGAGAATAAACATAATGCCAGCTCATTAGAGACCTACAATACCAAGAAGGCGGAGATCATAAACCCTACTTACAGCCTCGGAGGCGCTGGAACGGAAGGAGAGAACATCGCTCCCTCCCCTAGAGTCTGCGATCACTGCGGCGTGGGTCGGGAAGGAGCGGGGGAGGGGCCGCGCAACCTGGGGAACATCCAGGACTCCTGCTCTGGTTCAGTGGAAACCCAGTGATGGGGGGAAAGCTTCCATCGTGGGGACCCCATAAACCAAGGGCCCAGGAGACCAGAGAAAAGAACTGATCTGAACCCAGACTGGCACGTGTGAGTAACAGCCCCTCCCCCCAGGCAAAGCCAGTGGGCGCAACCATCTCACCCCAAGGCGGAGAGCTCATAACACGCAGCTCTCGACCCTCATCTAGTGGCGACAGGCTGTAAGAGCAACCAAATTCTACCACCATGTGAAAAAACCGCTCCTCTACCATCCAGCAATTTATAAAAGCCCCAGACCAGAAGGAAAACAATAAAAACATAGAATTAAGTCCTGAGGACTTGGAATTAGGTAAACTAAGTGATAATGAGTTCAGAGCAGCTATAATCAAAAAACTCAATGAGGTAGAGAGAAAGATAGAGAAACAAGCCGAGTTCTGGAGTTACTTCACAAAGAGTTTGAAATCATAAAGAAGAATCAAACAGAATTACTTGAGATGAAAAACACAATGGACCAGATAAAACAGAATATGGATTCCCTGAATGCCCGTGTAGACACCATAGAAGAGCAAATTAACATAATGAAGATAGACAGGCTAAATGGCTCCAGACAGAGGAAGAAAGAGAACTAAGAATTAAAAACAATGAGGAAAATCTCCGAGAGATAATGGATTCAACGAGGAATAAGAACATAAGGATCATAGGAATTCCCGAGAATATGGAAAAGGAAAATGGAGCAGAAAGTGTGCTTAACGAAATTATTGAAGAGAACTTCCCAAATCTAGGGATCGACGGAGAAATGTGTGTAGAGGAGGGTTTTAGATCTCCTAGATTTGTCAATGTAAAAAGAGCTACCCCAAGGCACATAGTAGTAAAATTGGCAAAAAGGAAAGATAAGGAAAAAATACTCAGGGAAGTAAGAAAAAAAAAAGAGAATAACCTATAAAGGAGCCCTATCAGACTGTCAGCGGATTTCTCTACAGAAACCCTACAAGCTAGGAGAGAATGGAGTGACATATTCAAAGCTTTAAAGGATAAAAATCTTTAGCCAAGAATACTCTATCCAGCAAAAATTTCCTTCAGATATGAGGGAGAAATTAAATCTTTTCCAGACAAACAAAAGTTAAGGGAATTTGTAACCAAAAGCCCTCCATTACAAGAAATCCTCAAGAAGGCTCTCATACCTGAAAAAAGAAAAAAGGGAGAAAGGGGACACAATCCACAGACTAGGGAGACCGATGGATAGAACCAGAACAGGATAGCAATTATTCAATTATAGCATTAGGGTAAAGGTAAGGAAACTACCAAAGCAAGGATGATCTTATCAGTCTAACTACAAATTAATAAGACGAGTTGGATTAAAAAATGAAAATAATTATTTAGGAGGGGAAGAGCAAAGGGTCTAAATCAGTATTGGTCAAGTAAGTAAGAGACCACCAGAGAACAGACTATATTATACACGAGATTCTAAATACAAACTTCAAGGTAGACACTAAAATAAAGTACAGAACAGAGTCACAAATCATAAATAAGGAAAAATCTAAGAAACCAAGCATAAGAAATTGCAGTATTAAATGGGTAGTCTAAAGCAAACAGGAAAAGAAACGCCGGAAAACAAGATAATGAGCGACAGATTGACAGCATTAGGTCCACATGCATCAATAATCACTCTCAATGTAAACGGATTGAACTCTCCAATAAAAAGACACAGAGTGGCAAAATGGATTAAAGAACATGATCCAACAATTTGTTGCCTCCAGGAAACACACCTCAGCCCCAAGGACAAACAGACTCAGGGTGAAGGGGTGGAGGACAATACTTCAAGCAAATAGCAAGGAAAAAAAGGCAGGTGTTGCAATTCTTATATCAGACCAAGTGGATTTCAAAATAAGACAGGTAAAGAGAGACACAGAGGGACAATATATAATGATCAAAGGGACACTTCATCAAGAAGAAATAACGCTTATAAATATCTATGCACCCAACACAGGAGCACCAAGATTCATAAAGCAACTATTAACAGACCTAAAGGAAGATGTTAAAAACAACACAATAATAGTAGGGGACCTCAACACCCCACTCACATCAATGGACAGATCATCCAGACAGAAAATCAACAAGGAAATAGTGGAGCTAAATGAAAAACTAAAACAATTGGACTTAATAGACATATATAGATCACTTCACCCTGAAAGAGCTGAATACACATTCTTCTCAAGTGCACATGGAACATTCTCAAGGATAGACCATATGTTGGGAAACAAGGCAAGCCTCTACAAATTTAAAAAAATTGAAATAATAACAAGCATCTTCTCAGATCATAGTGCTATAAGGTTAGAAATTAATTACAAGAAAAAAGCTGAGAAAGGCACAAAAATGTGGAGACTAAACAACACACTACTGAACAAGCAATGGATCATTGAAGAAATTAAAGAAGAAATAAAAAAATACCTACAAACAAATGAAAATGATAGCATGCCATACCAACTCATATGAGATACACCAAAAGCTGTATTAAGAGGAAAATTCATCGCAATACAGGCACATCTTAACAAACAAGAAAAATCCCAAATAAGCAACCTTAAAGCACACCTAACTGAACTAGAGAAAAAAGAACAAACGAAGCCCAAAGTCAGCAGAAGGAGAGAAATAATAAAAATCAGAGCAGAAATAAATACTATTGAAACGAAAAAGGCAGTAGAAAGGATCAATGAGACAAAGAGCTGGTTTTTTGAGAAGATAAATAAAATTGACAAACCACTAGCCAGACTTATAAAGAAAAAAAGGGAGAAAGCTCAAATAAACGAAATCAGAAATGAAAGAGGAGAAATAACAACAGACTCTGCAGAAATACAACAGATTATAAGAAAATACTACAAAAAACTATATGCCAACAGAATGGATAACCCAGAGGAAATGGATAAATTCTTGGACTCCTACAATCTCCCAAAGCTCACTCAAGAAGAGGCAGACAATTTGAACAGACCAATCACAAGGAAAGAGATTGAAACAGCAATCAAAAACATCCCAAAGAATAAAACCCCAGGACCAGATGACTTTCCTGGGGAATTCTACCAAACTTTCAGAAAGGATTTAATACCTATCCTTTTCAAGCTATTCCAAAAACTTAGGGAAGATGGAACACTTCCTAACACATTCTATGAGGCCAACATCACGCTGATACCAAAACCTGACAAGGACACCACGAAAAAAGAGAACTACAGGCCAATATCACTGATGAACATAGATGCAAAAATTCTAAACAAAATTTTGGCAACCAGAATTCAGCAATTCATCAAAAGGATCATACATCATGACCAGGTGGGATTCATACCAGGGACATAGGGATGGTTCAACATCCGCAAATCAATCAACGTGATACACCACATCAACAAATTGAGGAATAAAAACCACATGATCATCTCAATAGATGCAGAGAAGGCATTTGACAAGATCCAACAGCCATTTATGATAGAAACTCTGAACAAAATGGGCATAGAAGGAGACTACCTCAACATAATAAAGGCCATATATGACAAACCCATAGCCAACATCATACTCAATGGGCAAAAACTGAGCACCATCCCCCTGCAAACAGGAACGAGACAAGGATGCCCTCTCTCACCACTCTTATTTAACATAGTACTGGAGGTCCTGGCCAGAGCAATCAGGCAAGAAAAAGGAATAAGAGGAATCCAAATAGGGAGGGAAGAAGTGAAACTCTCACTGTTTGCAGACGACATGATCTTATATATATAGAAAACCCCAAAGAATCCATTGGAAAACTGTTAGAAGTAATCAACAACTACAGCAAAGTTGCAGGGTATAAAATCAATTTGCATAAATCAGTAGCATTTCTATACTCCAGTAATGAACCAACAGAAAAAGAACTCAAGAACACAATACCATTCACAATCGCAACAAGAAGAATAAAATACCTTGGGGTAAATTTAACTAAGGAAGTGAAGGACCTATATAATGAAAATTACAAGGCTTTTCTGAGAGAATTGGATGACGACATAAGGAGATGGAAAGACATTCCATGTACATGGGTTGGAAGAATAAACATAGTTAAAATGTCCGTTCTACCTAAAGCAATCTACAGATTCAACGCCATCCCAATCAGAATCCCAATGACATTCTTTACAGAATTAGAACAAAGAATCCTAAAATTCATATGAGGCAACAAAAGACCCCGAATTTCTAAAGCAATCCTGAGAAAAAAGAACAAAATGGGAGGCATCACAATCCCTGACTTCAAAACATACTACAAAGCTACAGTAATCAAAACAGCATGGTACTGGTACAAAAACAGGTGCACAGATCAATGGAACAGAATTGAAAGCCCAGAAATAAAACCACACATCTATGGACAGCTTATCTTTGACAAAGGAGCTGAGGGCATACAATGGAGAAAAGAAAGTCTTTTCAACAAATGGTGCTGGGAAAACTGGAAAGCCACATGTAAAATAATGAAAATTGACCATTCTTTTTCACCATTCACAAAAATAAACTCAAAATGGATCAAAGACCTAAAGGTGAGACCTGAAACCATAAGGCTTCTGGAAGAAAACGTAGGCAGTACACTCTCTGACATCAGTATTAAAAGGATCTTTTCGGACACCATGCCTTCTCAGAGAAGGGAAACAATAGAAAGAATAAACAAATGGGACTTCATCAGACTAAAGAGCTTCTTCAAGGCAAATGAAAACAGGATTGAAACAAAAAAACAACCCACTAACTGGGAAAAAATATTTGCAAGTCATATATCTGACAAAGGCTTAATATCCATAATATATAAAGAACTCTCACAACTCAACAACAAAACATCAAACAACCCAATCAAAAAATGGGCTGGAGACATGAACAGACATTTCTCCAAAGAAGATATACGGATGGCCAATAGGCACATGAAAAGATGCTCATCATTGCTGATCATCAGGGAAATGCAAATCAAAACTACACTAAGATCACCTTACACCCGTTAGAATGACAAAAATATCTAAAACTAATAGCAACAAATGTTGGAGAGGTTGCGGAGAAAAAGGAACCCTCATACACTGCTGGTGGGAATGCAAACTGGTGCAGCCACTATGGAAAACAGTATGCAGATTCCTCAAAAAATTAAAAATAGAACTACCATACGATCCAGCCATCCCACTACTGGGTATTTATCCAAAGAGCTTGAAGTCAGCAATCCCAAAAGTCCTATGCACCCCAATGTTTATTGCAGCATTATTTACAATAGCCAAGACATGGAAGCAACCTAAGTGCCCATCAACAGACGAATGGATAAAGAAGATGTGGTACATATATACAATGGAATACTACTCAGCTGTAAAACAGAACAAAATCATTCCATTTGCAATAACGTGGATGGACCTTGAGGGAATTATGCTAAGTGAAATAAGCCAGCGAGAGAAGGATAATCTGTGTATGACTCCACTTATATGAGGAATTTAAAATTATGGACTAAGAACAGTTTAGTGGATACCAGGGGAAAGGTGGGGAAGGGGGTGGGCACAAAGGGTGAAGTGGTGCACCTACAACATGACTGACAAACATTAATGTACAACTGAAATTTCACAAGATTGTAACCTATCATTAACTCAATAAAAAAAACAAAACAAGCAAACAAAAAGACAACATATGACAATAAATTGAATAGACAAGTAGATATACGAACTCAGCTGTCTTCTAGTAAAGAAATTCAAAAAATGTAAAACAATGCCTATCTTCTCACTAAACTTTTTTGGTTTGGAAAACAGAGCGATGTTTCATGAAACTTACACTATTATATAAACAAGAAATTACTTTATTACTATTATTTTAAATGAATTAACAAATATTAAATTTCTCAGTTTTAATTTCTAATAAAGTAAATATTGATAGATATAACCCATATAAACAAAAGTTCTTTGAGGTCCTCAATAATTTTTAAGAAATAAAAGAGATTATGAGGCCAAAAAGTTTGAGAACTGCTTATCTTATCATTCACTGTTTCCGTTCCCAAAGTTGAAAAGTAATCTGCCCCATACATAGTTAGTTCTAAAACATGGTGAAGGCATTTGGATAGTTATGACTTAGAAAACAAAGTAAATGATCCATACCATACATCAAATTCTAACCTGGTAGAAATCTTCTGGGATGTCCTAGTATATGATCTCCTGTTCAATAACAATATGCCCCTAATTTTTAAGGCAGGGTCATTAGTATGCTCCTCAGGCACATGCCAGGTATCTAAGACAAGAAAAATCTGGTCTAGAAACACACATGAAAAATGATTTTTTCCTCTCTTGGCCTCAAAATTCACTTCCAATGGAATTGAGATAGAAGATAATTGAAATTATCAATTCTAATTGAGATAAGAGAAATCTTATAAGAAATCTTCTGAGAAAGCAAATCAATTTGGGGGCCTACCTAGACAAAAAGATTTTCTCTAAAGAGTTTCTGGTTCACTGTGAGCTCTGCTCTATCCTGCCCTAATGAGAAGACCACACAAAAACAAACTTCCAGTTCAAGTTGGGCTCCTCTGCTCACCAAAGGCCTTGAGTGTTAAACAAATAAACGGCATTAATATCGGAAATGGCTCTGGATGCCTAGGCTAGGCTCAGAAATAGCCTGGGGTGCAGACCGAGAATCCCTAGAAGAGATCTAGGTGTGGTAATAACAAAAGTAAAAAACAGAATTTTTGATGTATGCTTTGATAATATTAATACGTGCCAAGCACTGTTCTAAATATTTTATGTAGATTAATTTAATCTTAATAATCCTATGAAGTTTGTATAATTACCATCCTCATTTTGTCCTGGTATTTACTAGCTCTGCATTATGTCACCTTTGAAACTACCATCCTAAAATGCCATCCTTCCTGCTTCCTATTATCCTGGAAGACATGAAGGAAGCACTGAATTCCATAAAAACTAGATTACTACTATCAAGATCTACCATACAGGTAATTCAATAATTATCAGACTAAAAGTCTGATCCTTTTTCCTACAACAAATTCCCCTTTCAAGATATTAGCTTACTATTTTAAGAAAAGAAAAAGAACTGACACACTCTTTACAACAGTAAGATCTCAAAGAAAAGGAATGAAAACTAGTTCCACAGATGCTTTTATGCATCTTCTGATTGAACAAAGAAGTATTCCAGAAACATACCTGTTGGAGCCATCCTTCATATGGACTTTGGCATAAAGAACATCTACCATGCCAGGATCATCATTCATGTATTCTATCCCTGCCATCTCTACTTCCAGGGGTTTGCCCCCACAAATGTTGCTGCAAAGGAAAAAACGTTAGATTTTTATAATTGCTTAAGCTAAGAAGGCTGTTATAGTTTTGAAACACGGTTAATATACATAGTCAAATATTGCAAAATGAAGGGGTTTTTTTACTAACATTATCTAACCATCCTTCTAATTTCAAAATTAATACACATTCAATGCACACAAACTAGAAACACAAGTATTTCCAAAGTCATACTATATTTACCCCAATACCAGTTTATTAGTACTCTCTACCAAAAGCCAAGCGATAAGTTCTGATTGACAAAGACATTTACTGTGTTGCTCATCTCTCAGGTCTCACTTCATTATTTCCACATGTTGCAAAAAGTATTTCATTCATAAAACAACGAGGTGTTATATAACAATGGAGGTGTAAACTGGTATCACATCTTTAAGAGCAATCCGGCAATATTTATAAAAAGCCTTCAAGAATAGAAGCCCTTTGCCCAAACAACTCAATTTCTAGAAGGCAAACATAAGGAAAAAAAAAATTATGAAATCAGCTACATATCCAACCATACTTGAGAAAGTAAAGTTCTTCTTTATAGAAAAATTCCAACTGATAAATGCAGAAGTAATGATGGAATTAGACATTTTACAACCCCAATGAAATAACAGATCACAAATGGTTGCTAAAAACTCAGGCAAAAGGCTGAAGAAAAATAAAGAGATCCCTACAAAGGAGAGCTCCGTAAACAATGGATCAGGCTGACCACACCTGAACCCACCAATCAACCTTATCACACACACAAAAAACAACCAGACAATATGTGCCTCCTGATATGATGCAACAGGAATATACTCATACCCACGAGAAATAATTTGTGCATAGGGTTTTGACTGAGGCATTGTTTGGAGTAGCAAAAGATTAGCAATGGACTAAGTATCTAATAACATGGGACTGATTAAATAAATCAGAATACTATGAGCAATAAATAAGCCATATATACTAAGAAAGCCTTTCAGACACTGATACCTAATGATTATCTTTTTAGGTTAAAAAACGGTGCACAAGAATGTGCACGCTATACTACTATTTGTGCATAAGATAGGGGTAAGAAAACTTACATATATATATTTGCTTGGACATACACAAAATCTCTGGAAGGAGACAAAGAAACTGCTAACATCTGTTACCTTTAGAGAGGAGAGCAGGGTGCTTGGTGGGAAGCAAACTCTTCACTGCACACTCTTTGTACCTTCAAACTTTTGAACCATGTAAATGTATTATCCATTAAAAAGTTTCAAAAAATATATGCAAAAGAAGCCAAACACAAAACTGTACATACTGAATGTTTCTATTTATATGACATAAAAGAACAAGCAAAATTAATCAATGGTAATAGAAATCAGAACAGTATTTACTTCTGGGAGAAGTGAATTTAGTGGAAAAGTGCATGAAGGAACGTCATAGGGTGATGACAATGTCCTACATCTTGATTTGGGTGAAGTTACATGGTTGTATACATTTGTCAAAACTCATCAACTACACTTGAGATCTGTGCATTTTACTCTAAGTAAATTACACCTCAAAGAAAAAATATATATATACACGATATAAAAAAGTGTGGGAGTATATACTTTGAACTGTTAATGGTAACTATCTTTAAGTGGTAAGTGATATTTTTATCTGCAATTTTTGGCTTTTCTAAAACTATCATGTATTACTTATATGTTAGGTGAAACCCCACCATACTGCTTACTTCCCAGACCCCTTAAAAACAGACTTATACTTCAACCAGAAAAGGCCTTGCTGTGCCAAGCTGAAACCCAACTAAAAATCAGCTCACTACACACAGCCTTCTTGAAGCCCTATGAGGCCAGGGACTCTATCCATCTGGTCCACTCCTATATCCCCAGCAGCTGGTTCAGTACCTTATATAAAATGGGTATTCGATACATCTCTGGTAAACACTGATTGAATGTTCTGCTATAAAGGGAAAAGCTGTTCTGGACAATTCTGAGAAGGAGGTGGACACATGCCTATATTGTCACTGAATAAAATGTGGTACTGGCTCAAAGACAAAAGGATGTTAGGATTCATCAAAAGACAATTACGAAAAAGCAAAACAAAAAAGTTCTCTTGATATTGAATCGAGGTCATAGGGAGACTCTTTGTAGCCTAGGAATCCTATGATAAAGATTCCCTTAAAAATTCAAGGCCATATTATTGCACAAGACCAGAATTTTTCTCAGTAAGAAACTAAATAACTCAACTATTTTAGACAGAGACTTGACTGAGAAAAATGATGGCCTTGATCAAAAGTATCACTGACACCACCTCTAATAAGTGGGACATTTCAAAACACAAGCCAAGCCCTGAGGCCTGTAGCTTCAATCAACAATACAGCGTAGCTTCAATCAACAATACAGCGTATCTCCATTCCAAGTAATAGCCAAAGAAGTCAATATGAAAAACTGCCATTCAATCCTATCAAAGTACAGTCAACAAAACTTATTTGAAAAAAACAGTTTAATGGTAACCATACACACCTCCACATTTTTTCAGCTCTAACCCTGCATAGTTAAATCACCAGAAAGTACCATACCATTGGTTTAGTCTCCCACTAAAATTATACTGGTTTATTTAATGTTATATCCTCAATTTCTAGGAGTCAATACAAGAAAGAGTGATGTGAACAATGTTTTCGTATCTTCTGTAAAACTCCTGTTGAAGACACGGCTTATCATCATTCTGGGTTCTTAATGTTATTTACCCAACAAGTTTTTCTTCTACTGAGAACCAGAAAAGGATTCTCTCCTAAAAAACTGCTTGCTCCTTTTTATCAGATGAAAACTATAATAATTACTGTGTTTCTTTTTGGAATTTAGTTCCAAGTATACTGGTGCTTGAAGATAGTACTAAATTTTAATGCTCAAGTACATTATCTTACCTTGGTTTTCAGGTAGAATTTTCTCCCCATTCATCTTTATGGTTTCTGATCTGACTTTAACATTTCTTTTGTATATATGTCCTCACTAGAAACTACCTCAAATCCTTGGAAATAGATGGGCTATCAAGAACAAAAAGATGAAACAGGATCCAAAGCCCACCTTGTGAGCAGAACCAGAAACTCTTTGGACCTATCCCTAGGATGTACCAAGAGGGAGATTAGAGAGCAAGAGAGAAACCCAATGGTTTGCCTGATAAATGCTCTTTGTCCTGGTGACCAAACTTCATCCCATCTAGAACACCAGTGAGCAGACTTCTCAACCAGTGAGAGACATCTGAGGCAATCAGGAACCAACATTTGTCCATGGGTATTCTTCCTCCTTTTCTTCTCTCCTCGTTCTTGTCCCTTCTTAACTTCTTATTTGGTTTTCCCTCAGGGCTGTTGAGAACCCTTAGGTATAAGCTGAGTGACAGTGGAGCTAAAGAAGTGCTGCCTATTTGTCAGACAACATAGTTACTTAGGGCCACTGCACTGCTTGTGTTCTGCAGCTCACAAAGAAAAGTCACAAGGGACACATTTACAGCTTCAGCGTTTTACTGAACACTGTGAATAATTCATTCGAAATCTATACAGCTACATGAGCCCTTAGCCTGAAAAGTGAAATCAAAGTTCTCTTTCTGGTCAAGTAACAGACCTTAAATTCAAAAACCATGCCAAAATTTAAAACAAATATTCAACTATCCATTTCTTTAAAATATCTATCTATCACTACAGTTTTAATTAAATTCCAAGATAGCTACATTTAACATCTCAAATTAAAAAGCTGTCAAATTAAACTACAGCACATTATATACCAATCTCTTCATTTTCGATGTTTTCCATTTTTATATTTTAATTTGGGATCACAAATAAAGAAAAAGAAAGTTAGATGAGATATTTTACTCACTAGGGCTTTATTGTCGTTTTTTCTTAAGGAAACAGTTTCTTCCTTTTAGAAAAACAAAGCACTTCTAACCAACTCAAACAACCAATTATAACTCTCACTCATCTTCTCAGAAGTAAATTAATTTTGCACTATATACTTTTTAAACAAGTGTGTGTGGCAGAGGCGAAGGTGGGAGGAGAGGGTTGGGGAGGCTTGCTTTACTTGCTGGTTTCAAATCTTTCCAGCTTTCTGAAAAGAACATTTTCAAAAAAAT
This sequence comes from Equus asinus, assembly GCF_041296235.1. Lineage (NCBI taxonomy): Eukaryota > Metazoa > Chordata > Mammalia > Perissodactyla > Equidae > Equus > Equus asinus. The sequence continues at coordinate 60,762,010 of NC_091791.1, forward strand.
TTTTGCCTGCATGCAGATTTTTGGCAGGGTAAAGCTGTCTTATTTCAAAGGCTTTGCTGAATTTGAAAACTACAATTACTGTTTTCATCTTGTCATGTCAAAAATTCTTAGGAACCATTAAGGCTGCTCTTCATTTCCTATGCACACCAACCCTGACATGCTTGAAGGGCTTGGATTTGGCATTTAGTCATAAAAGGCACCAAGAGACACAAAAGGGAGGAACTCAGCTAAATCCTCACACAGCTCAGGATAAAAGTTCAGTGATCAAAAACCTGTGACCTGATTTTCATAAGGTAAAAATACCAAATACTTCTCTAAACAAATATTCTACCTACCTTTAAGTTTTTTCTTAGCAGGACTATCTAATGGCAGCCAAAAAAATACAGCTGCTTTCAGTTTTGTTTAGGAAAACGTAAAATCTGAGAAAAAGTTAAAGTACTGGAACTGATTCTTAAGCCAGGTAAAATTGCTCTGCTTTGTAAGATAATCATAAAGTTTCATTTTGTGCAAGGAAAATTGTAAATATGTAATTAACAGACCAAATCATTTTGAATTTTGGTAAGGTTGAGAGAAAAAGAGTTATGTCCATCACACAGCAAAGAACAAGACAAAGAAGTATATTTTGCTGTTTAAGATTCAGAAAGAATAAGCAGACTGCAAACCAAATCTGCTTACGATATTGCTCAAGAAAAATATCTTGTCTTCAAAACAATTAATGAAAAAAGAGAATTAGTCCACAAATAAGTCATCATATTACACAGTTGCATATACAACATAAATTGAAAAAAAATTTAAATCATTTTACCTTGTTTTACCCAATGAACCAGGTAACTCATTTCTTTCTATAAGGCCATGTCAGAATAGCATGGGACCTGTATATCATAACTAAGTAAAAAATAAAACTATGCAAGTGAGTCAGTTTTCAAATTTCTCTTGTTCTTCATCAATCTTAAAAGGAGTAAAGGGAGAGGGGGTAAGAGATGATTCTTTGAAATAAAGTTGTTAGGTCAGGTGCATGCATAAGGTAAAATTTTACAGTAAAAAGTTTAACAACTCTGCCTCCAGAACAGCAATGTTTGTTTTCCCTGAGCCAAAACAGATTGCTTGGACAGTTTTTGGTATCCTTGCTGACTCAAACAAAATTACCTGTATTAAAAAAAGAAAATTAAAGTCTGCATTTCTGAAATACAATGAAGACCTTCCCAGGGAATCATGTTATAATGTGTGAGTTACTGGGGTAAACAGAATAACAGCCCTCCAAAGATGCCCATGTCTTGCTCTCTGGAATTTGTACAAATGCTACCTTATATGGCAAATGACTTCTGCAGATACAATTAAGGCTAAAGACTTTGAGGTGGGGAGATTATCCTGGATTACCTGGGTATGCTCAGTCAAATCAAGCAGTCTTTAAACAGAGAACCTGTCCCTGCTATGGCCAGAGAGAGAGATGTGACAACAGATTAAGGGTTAGAGAGATGCAGTGTTGCTAGTGTTTAAGATGGAGGAAGGCGGTCACTAGCCAAGGAATGTGGGTGGCCTCTAGAAGCTGGATTTTAAAGGCAAGGATATGGATTCTGCCCTAGAGCCTCTGGAAAGGAACATAACCCTGCTGACACCTTGATTTCAGCGCAGTGAATCCACATGAGACTTCTGTCCGACAGAACTATAAGATAATAAATTTGTGTTGTTTTAAGCCACCAAGCCTGTAGTAATGTGTTACAGCAGACAGAAAACTAATACAGCAGCCGATACTCTTCAACAGACAATGAAGAGAATTGCCTTTCAGAGAAAATAATGGGATATTCTGTGAAAGAACAAAATCTGTCAAGTGAACTAGTATAACAAAGTAGCGTCTTTCTGTAGAAATTTGTAAATATATGCTTTAAATCCATTTTAAACCTTTCCTACAATGATCCAAAGTTCTGTGTTATAAATGAGTGAGTCAACAAACCTTGTTCCCATGTCACCCAGTTCCTAGTCCAAAAACAAGTCTGTGACACCAAAAAGAAGCCAGTACGGGGTGAAAACCCTTCCCCACTCCTGTGGACTACTCACTCAATGAATTCCTCTTTACACTGCTGTAGCATCTCACATGTCTGCTGGATCTCTTGCTCGCTCAAAAGCACCAACATCCCAATAGTTAGGTGAAGCTTTTTGGGATTCTGGAAAATGGTGCCATCAACCCCGTGATCCTGTTATCAAAGGGGAAAAACAAGAAACTCAGCCAAAACAAAAGTAAATGGTAGGAATAGAATTCAGAGTCCAGAAATAAACCCACACATCTATGACCAATTGATTTTCAACCAGGGTGCCAAGAAAATTTAACGGGGAAAGAAGAGTCTCTTCAACAAATGGATGCTGGAACAATTGAATATTGACATGCAAAAGAATGAAGTTGGACCCTTAACCTCATATTATATACAAAAACTATATCAAAATGGATCAATGACATAAAATATAAGAGCTAAAACCATAAAATTCTTAGAAGAAAAATAGGGGAAAGTCTTCATGACCTTGGATTTGGCAATAGATTCTTATGTGTGACACCTAGAGTATGGACAACAAAAGAAAAACAGATAAATTAGACTTCATCACAATTAAAAACTTTTGTGTATCAAAGGGCACTATCAAGAAAGTGAAAAGAAAATCTGCAGAATGTGAGAAATATCTGTAAACCATATATCTGACAAGTATCCATAACATATTAAGAACACTTACAACTCAACAACTAAAAGACAAGGAACCCAATTTAAAAGAAAGAAAAAAAAACTTGAGTAGACATTTCTCCAAAGAAGAAATACGAATGTCCAACAAGCACATGAAGATGTTCAATTTCATTAGTCATTTAGGGGACTTCAAATTAAAACCAACAACGAGTACCATTTCACACCCATTAGGCTAGCTATAATCAAAAAAATGGAAAATAGTAACTGCTGATGAGGTTGTACTTAATAGGTAGGGGATTTCCTTTGGGGTGATGAAAATGTTTTGGAATGATATATAACTGGTAGTTACATAACACTGCAAATGCACTAAATGCCACTGAATCATTTATTTGAAAATGGTTAATTTTATGTTACATGAATTTCACCTTGATAAAAAAGTATTTTTTAAAAAAGGAACTGGTAGCCTAATGGAATGGTATGCCCAGGAAAAACTGAATGCCATCTGAATGTGGGTTCTAAAAATATCTTCCATTCCTTATCAGCTTTATTAGTTCCAGAGCAATTGGGTCTCTTATAGACTTCCCCAGGGAATAATATATTCTTTATAAAAAACACTGTTTCGATTTTAGCAGACACTGCAGTATTTTCAGGTAAAATACTTAGTGTTAAGAATCAATTCTCAAACCAGCCCTGATGGCCTAGTGGTTAAAGTTTGGCACCCTGGGTTCATTTCCTGGTTGCAGAACCACACCACCTGTCTGTCAGTTGCCATGCTGTGGCAGTGGCTCACAAAGAAGAACCAGGAGATCTCACAACTAGGATATATAACAATGTACTGGGGATTTGGGGAGAAAAATAAGAAAAAATCCTCCCATGCAAAGAGATGAGTGAAAAATTAATTTGGAGAGATATCCAGACATTGGATTTGCCACATCAAATATGGTCATCCTTTTCTTGTTTCATCATTCTTTGCACTGTAAAACTTGTGTCTCTGGGAAGCAGAAAAGGTAAATATACATGTGAATACCCCTTTTTAAAAAACTGACATGAAATTCATTTAACATACAATTAACCCTTTTAAAGTGTACAATTCAGTGCTATTTGGTGTATTCACAATGTTGTGCAACCATCAGCTCTCTTTAGTTTCAAAATTTTTTTAATACCCCATAAAAACACTCCATACCCATCAAATAGTCACTCCCCATTCCCCATCGCCTAGTAATCTCTAATTTGCTTTCCGTCTCTTTGGATTTGCCTATTCTGAATATAGCATATAAAAGGAATCATACAATATATGACCTTTGTGCCTGGTTCCTTTCACTTAGCATGTTTTTGAACTTCATTCAAGTTGCAGCATGTATTGGTACTTCATTCCTTCTTTTATCCCATTTTATGTATATAACAGAATTTGTTTATCCATTCATCCCTTGATGGCTACTTGGGTTCTTTCTATCTTTTGGCTATTGTGAATAATGTTGCTATAAAAACATTCCTGTGTAAGTTTCTTTGTTGACATATGTTTTCAATTCTTTTGACTATATACCTAGGAGTGGAATTGCTTGGTCATATGGTAACTCTATGTTTAACTTTTTGAGGAACCACCAAACAGTTTTCCACAGCAGCTAAACCATTTTACATTCCTAGCAACAATGTATGAGGGTTCCTATTTCTCTACACATTCACCAACACTTAATATTTTCCGTTTTTTATTTTATTATAGCCATCCTAGTGGGCGTGAAGTGGTATCTCATTGTGATTTTGATTTGCATTTCCCTATTGACCAATGATGCTGAATATATTTTCATGTCCTCACTGGACATTTGTACACTGAATCCTAAGGATTCGCCTATTCAAATCCTTTGCCCGTTTTCTTTTCATTGTTGAGTTGTAAGAATTCTTTATAGACTCTAATAATAATCCCACATCAGATCACGAATCCCTTTTGAAGGTCAGGCAGTCTCAAATTTCATTAAACTCATTCTGCAAATGAAGACAGGGAAAAAAGCTGAGAATCTTCTTCCCCAACAGGAGCAAAGCAGGAATTTGATCTTTGAATTGCAAGTTCTTATCCCATAATCTGATCCCTGCACTAATAAACCACTCCAAAGGCAGAGAAATGTATTTATCAAATGCAGATAGCTTATATCCTGTTCTTGGTTTGTCTAAGACTGCCTAATTTTTGCCTTGGCAACAGGAGTTAATAGATTATTCATCCTCTAAGTGTTAATGGAGCTTGAGCTATTTTTACATGTGATGAAGAGTTTTGTGATTCCACACATCAACCCAAATTGCCTCACTTAATGAAGTGATTTTTAAGGAACAATCAGCGTTAAATGTGCAATGCTTACCAACCCAGCTGCTCTAACCCATAGCAGAACCTGTCACTTTAGAAAGTCATGCAAAATGTTAAAAAGCCCCGGAAATGATTCCAATATGCACAACTCCACCCCAAACTACAGTTGAGAATTGTTCCCCTAGAAATAAGAGCTAATATTTTCTGAGCTCTTACTCTTCTCTACGCATCTCCTATGTACTTTATATACACAAATATCCCACGAGGGAAGTAGTATTATCCACATTTCACAGGTGAAGGAACTGAGGCAAAGAAAAATAAAGCCATTTTCCCAAAGTAACACTGCTAGGAAGGGATGAAACCAAAATTCAAACTCAGGCAGTCAGGCCCCAAAGCCCATGCTTAATTTTTTTTTTAATTTAATTTTTATTGAGTTAATGATAGGTTACAATCTTGTGAAATTTCAGTTGTACATTATTGTTTGTCAGTCATGTTGTCGGTGCACCCCTATACCCTTTGTGCCCACCTCCCACCCTACCTTTCTCCTAGTAGCCACTAATGTGTTCTCTTTGTCTGCATTTTTAAATTCCTCATATGAGTGGAGTCATACAGAGATTGTCCTCCTCTATCTGGCTTATTTCACTTAATATAATTCCCTCAAGGTCCATCCATGTTGTTGCAAATGGGACGATTTTGTTCTTTTTTACGGCCAAAGCCCACACTTTTGATCAATATGATATTGATATATCAAAAGAATGATCCAAAAAAGAAGAAAATAAAGCATTAATTGAACTTGATCAAAATCCGAACCTGTGAATCCCAGGGCCAACAAAGTGGAGTGCACCAACTTAACCACTACACCACAGGCCGGTCCCGTATGCCTTTTCTTTTTAAGAGCATCCTAGCAACTCTGAAGCAAATTTTCATCTATAACTCAACATGCTGAGAGCTATCCTCGTGGACTAGTTCAAGAGTGGTCATCTTTTATTTGACCTTTCCTATTTGATGACTTCCCAAAGGTCTTTCAATCTATAACATTAAAAACACCATGTACACATAGAAATCTTTGTAGATGATAAAGTTGCTATCTCAAATCACTGTTTTTTGTTAATAAATTATGTTTGGGCAAGTGGACAGCCGTTTGGAAAACAAATACAACTATATCCATTCCTTGCACCACACACAAGAACGAACTCCAAATTAAAGACTCAAATGTAAAAAACGAAACCATACAGAAGAAAACATAGGTGAATTCCTCTTTAACCTGAAATGTAGACAAACTAAGACTAGAAATCCAGATTCAATAAGAGAAAAGACTGAGAAGTTTGAGTGTCTATAATAGAAAACTTTCACGTGGCAAAAACCATAAGCAAAGTCAAAAGACAAACAAAACACTAGAAGAAAGTATTTGAAATACGTATATACCACAGATAAAAGGTTAATCTCTCTAATATGTAAAGAACTTTTAAATATCAAAGGAAAAATGCACAAGAGCAAAAGACAGACATTTCACAAAAATAAAGATAAAGAATTACTCAAACATATGGGAAAGATGTACAATTTCACTCATAAAAAAAAGAAATGCAAATTAAAAGTACACTGAAAACCATTTCTTACCCATCAAACTGACAAAAATTGGAAAGCTTGACAATGTGCTTTATTGGAGAGGCTGTGAGGAACAGGCTCTTTTATACATTGCTAGTGGAAATGCAAAATGGTACAACCTCCATAGAGGGAAATTTGGCAATACCTAACAAAACAAAAGGTACTTAAGTATTTACCCTTTGACCTCATGTTATGGACTAAATTGTGTCCACCCAAAATCCTTCTGACGAAGCCCTAACTCCCAATGTGACTATAGTTGAAGATGGGCCTTTAAGGATGTAATTAAGGTTAAATGAAGTCAGAAGGGTGGGGCCCTAATCCAACAGGACTGGTGTTCTTATAAAAAGAGAAAGAGGTATCAGGAGCACACACACACAGAGAAAAGGCCATGTGAGGACAGAGCAAGAAGGTGGCTAACTGCAGGCCAGGAGGAAAGGCCTCACCAGAAACCAACCTGCCAGCACAGTGATCTTGGATGTGCAGACTCCACAACTGTGAGAAAATCAATTTCTATTGCTTAAGTCATTCAGTGCGTGGTATGCTGTTATAGCAGCCCAAGTAGTCTAATTCACCCAGAAATCCTACTTCTGGGAATTCATCCTGAGGATACATTTCCAACAATATAAAATACATGTGCACAAGGTTAGTCACTTCGGCATTATTGCAAAATATTGGAAAATATTTAAATGTTCAAGTATAGAAGATGGGTTGAAAACTACATATAAACACGTATAAAGTGATATGGAGTGATTTTTCAGGACATAATGTTAAACGAAAAAAGCAAAGTACAGAAGAGAATATAGTTTGCTACCATCTGTGTAAGAAAGAAGGGAAAACAAGAAAACACACATATACCTGCTTATTTTTACAAAAAGGAACACAGGACAAATAAACCAGAAAGGAATGAATCTGGTTACCCACAAGGGATGAGGGGAATGGGGTGGAAGGCATACAGGAATATGCGACACTTCTTCTGAGTATGCCCTTTCGGATAGTTTTGACTTTTGAAAGCATGTCGATGCTCTACATATTCAAAATAAAATTAGGGGCCAGCCCCGTGGCCGAGGGGTTAAGTTCACGTGCTCCGCTTCGGCGGCCTAGGGTTTCGCTAGTTCGGATCCTGGGCGCAGACATGGCACCGCTTGTCAGGCCACTTTGAGGCGGTGTCCCACATGCCACCACTAGAAGGACCCACAATTAAAATATACAACTATGTACTGGGGAGACTTGGGGAGAAAAAAGCAGAAAAAAAAATTAAATTAAATCAAGGATGAGAAGAGGCAAAGAAATTACATTTGAAAGCAAACTAAAAATGAATCCAACTGCATTTCAAATGATTATCAAATCCACACTAGAGGGGGTTAAAAAAGGAAGAACTAATTCAAGTACTTATGAACACAATATTTGACTTCATATCTCAGTTTTTGGTAGGGGTGGAGAGAAGTACAAACAAATCCTGAATTCTTTTAGTAGGTTTATTTCTCATAGATATATGGGCAAAGCAAATCAACAACTATTTTAGATGTACATAGGATTGAGCAAATGAGTAAAGGTTTTGACATTGGAAGCCAGGATTCTTACTACAGAAGGAGGGACATAAAAACATGGAATGGTGGAGGGCAAGAAAGAACCCTGTGGGGATGAATGCAATTAGAGGTATCTTTGTGAACTAGGATTTCTAAAATATGCGTTCACATGCATATGTATGTGTGTGTGTATATGTGTGCATAGATACATGCATCTATTTCCTAGCTCTGTCCACTGAAAGGGCCTAGAAGCAAAGACATCCAGAGCATACCTAGCACTGGTGCTTTGGTCTCTAACACCATTTCCCACTAAAAGGAACAAGGATTCCTTAGAGGAATGACTGATTCCAGGGCTTGGACAAGGAAGCACAAGATAAGCCTGGAACATCTTGTTATGCCAGAAAGTATGGAAGTACTGGGGGAGAGGGGGAAAGCATGTCACACAGGAACCAACTTGAAGGGCTCCCCTCACTGGTTAAATCAGGGACAACTTGGGGCCAGCCTGGTAGTGTAGTGGTTGAGTTTGTGCGCTAGGCTTCAGCAGTCCAGGGTTCGTGGGTTAGGATCCCGTGTGCACACCTAGCACCGCTCATCCAGCCAAACTGTGGCAGCATCCCACATAAAATAAAGGAAGACTGACATGGATGTTGGCTCAGTGACAATCTTCCTCAAGCAAAAAGAGGAAGATTGGCAACAGATGTTAGCTCAGGGCCAATCTTCCTCACACACACATAAAAAAAAATCAGGGATAATTTGAGTACTAAAATAATTAAGAAAAGTAATAATTTATGAACTATTGAAAAAATAGGAATGTATGATTCTATATAATAATAGATAGATAGGGGCCAGCCCGGTGGAGTAGCAGTTAGGTTCACACATTTAGCTTTGGTGGCCCAGGGTTCATGAGTTCGGATCCCAGGCACGGCCCTACACACCAGTCATCAAGTCATGCTGTGGCAGGTGTCCCACATATAAAAAAGAGGAAGATGGGCAAAGATGTTAGCTCAAAGTCAATCTTCCTCAGCAAAAAGAGGATTGACAGTGGATGTTAGCTCAGGGCTAATCTTCCTCAAAAAACAAAAAAAAATGATAGATAAGAAGAGAGAGCTTTTCTTACAGTAGAATACTGAATGTCGACTGGTAAATATAGAGAAAACACTAGAGTTGGAAAAATCATAACTTTTTAACCATCGTACCAAAGATTAGTTCAGGTAAGAATCACCAAAAGATGCTAAATCTAAGGAGAAATTTTGTTGAGAAGCATAATATTTGCATAGTCTTAAAATGTCTCCCCAGAAATTGCTTACTGGTTGTAAGGAAAAATAATAGTAACTATACAGTGACAAAATTAATCAAAACCTTGGGGGGCCAGCCCTGTGGCCAAGTGGTTAAAGTTCAGCGTGCTCCACTTCGGCAGCCTGGGTTTGGGGGTTCAGATCCCAGGCACAGACCTACACCACTCATCAGCCATGCTGTGGAGGCATCCTACATACAAAAGAGAGGAAGAGTGGCACAGATATTAGCTCAGGGCTAATCTTCCTCAAACCAAAAAAGAGGAAGATTGGCAACGGATGTTAGCTCAGAGTGAATCTTCCGCACCAAAAAAATAAAAATAAAAATAAAATAATCAATACCTTGACTGGATGGTATAAAAATTAACATTACCAATGAAAGGCATCGTATCTAGATGCAATACGCTGAGAAAGAACATATCATCACTTATGCAACGTTCTAGCCAAGAATGCATAACCTGAGTCTGCTCATGAGGAAACATCAGACTTCAAATGAGAAGCTTTCTATTAAAAAAAAAAAATCAATGTCAAGAAAGACAAAGAAAGGCTGTGGAAATGTTCTAGATCCAAAGAGACTAAAAAGACATAACAACTAAATATAACACCTAATCCTAGGCTGGATCCTGTAGTAGAGGGGAAAAAAATGATGTAATTGACCAAATTAGAACGTGGATGGTAAATTAGATGAAAAGTATAAATGTTAAATATATTGAAGTTAGAATTATATGGTTAATATGTAGAAAATACTCCTATTGTTAGCAAGTATATATTGAAATACTTAGGGTAAAGGGCCATGACATATGCAATGCACTCTAAAGCAGTTCAGAAAGAAAGAAAAAAGAGAAAGAGAATGATAAAACAAAGAGAGTCAAATATTAACAATAAGTGCATCTGAGCAAAGGGTACTAACCTTAGTCTTACAACTTTTCTGTGAGTTTAAAATTATTAGTATCCTATTGCTGCTCTAACAAATTACTACAAACTTAGTGGTTTAAAACAACACAAATGTATTATCTCATTATCTAAAAACAGGAAGCTCTAGAACTTTTCTTCCCTTACCTTACTCTTTGGGACCACTTTAGCAACTTGAGTTCACTTGCCAAGAAAACACTGAATACTGGGAAACAAAACAGAGAGAACACAAAAGAGCAGGAAAAGGAACAGATGGGGTACCTAAAGGGCACATAACCTGAAATCTTTTGGGGAACTCTGAGCCATAAGAGTTGTCTCTAACTGTATTGGAGAGCATATAATTTATATGTAACACTATTGCACAATCGTTTAACAAGTGGAGAAATATCCTAAATTTTACCCTGCCTAGCAATGGCATCTACCAAGAAAAACTTTTACTGAATTATCTAAATTTAACGTGAAACCAAACAATCTTCAAGGCAATGGCATAAATCTCTAGAGCCACTATTTTTCTTTGCTTGGAATATATCATATTCCCACCCACAAGCTTCTTCACTGAAATAAATAAAGACCAACATCAAATTCTTTACTCCAGGGGTTTAATTACACTGGGCCCTGCTCCAAGCTCACCATTACTGAGAGCTGTAACTATTTTACTCCATTAGGTTGGCCACCCAGGCTGGTGCCTGAAAATTCTAATGATGGTGACCTTCCACCCAGCAAGGAGAAGCAAAGGGTGAAGTAACAGGAATTCCCTGGGGCAATTTTGTCTAGACGGAAAAAAAAAAGTGTTTCTTTATGGCTAAGTCACATCTGTGAGCCTCAGTTTCTTTATTTGTTAAGGAGGTCTCATCCAAGAAAAAAATGCACGCAAAAGCTGACTCCACAGGAAGTCTACGTGCAGGCCTAAGCCAGAGTTCAGAATCCAAAGTCATGTTCTAACTCAGCAGTCCCAGGTGCAAGACTTCAACCCTCTCATTGAAACTGCAGCTCCATGATTTACCACTAGCAATCACCATACCGTCACAGGCCCTTCATTGATTTCACTTTTAATCCAGCACTCAGGCTCTACTGGGGCAGAACTGCTGGCAATGCTATCAGCATGAACAATGAACACGGAACAGTGAAAGCTAAAAATGTCAAGCTTGGGGAAGAGGCCAGCAGAGAAAATGCTCCACCATGGAGCATTCTCTCTGGTTCCTTAAAGCCCTGGTTAAAACTCAACCATCATTTCCACGCAGATGGGATACAATGCAGGTACAACTGCCAGAGCTGTCAGCTAGCAGAAGGGTAGCGTCTTTTCAGACTCAGACCCCAAAGGGCTCCACTACATGCGAGTTAAGAAAAGAACACCTATGAATCTGATCTAAACGTGTAGCACCCCGAATGTAAATAATTTATAGCACTCTACCTTGACAGGACATGCTGAGAGCCAGAGACAAAAAAAATCCTCAAATTATATTCAAATTACATTAACAAATATCATCTTCTAGGAACTCCAGGCATAACAAATGTTTGTGATTTAGCTATAAAAGGCCTTTAACCTGGAATACAGAGTCTAGGATTCTAATTCCAACTCTGTTACAAACCAGATGTAACTGGGCAAATCATCTTACTTCTCTAGAGAAGTGAAATCCTACAGACCCTGGTTCCCTCCTCTGTAAAGTAAGGGAAATGGCCTAGTTTACCTCGAAGTCAAAGGTCTTATAAATTTTTTACATGCTCCCACAAAACCTTAATTAAGTACAAAATAGGTATTTGTGAGGGATTCACCAGTTCACTTCCTGATATTCTACGCAAAGAAAGAGAGGAAATAAGCATGGATGCCTTCTCCTATGTTCATTATATTTCCCTTCTTTTTTTATGGCCGAATCCCATAAAATCACTTCTGGGCAGGTGATATAAACCTCATTTACATAGGAAAGTTATTCAAACAAGGTAGACTGCTGAAAAGAGCATTTGGCTTTGCAACCAGACAGGCCTGGGTTCAAATTCTAATTCTGCCCCCTATCAGCCGTGTGACCTGAGGTGAGTTACTCAATAGCCCTGAAACTCAATTTCATCATTTATGAAATAGACAACATTTCCTTCTCAGGGTTGTTCTGAGGAGTAAGAGAAATATGTATGAAGCCTCTGTTACACAGTGGTATGGAATAAATACAGGCTTTCCTCTCTTCTTGCTTTTTACATGACTATGCAACACTTTAAACAAATAGCACCTTTGTTCTCCCTTTTAAGCACCATCAAGAGCTAAATTAGGCTCTGCTGAGTCATTTCTATTATTCTTTCTCTTTTTTTTTTTCTGCTTTATCTCCCCAAAGCCCCTCCCACCCCCGGTACATAGCCGTGTATTTTTCAGTTGTAGGTCCTTCTAGTTGTGGCATGTGGGACGCCGCCTCAGCGTGGTTTTGATGAGCAGTGCCATGTCCACGCCCAGGATTCGAACCAACGACACACTGGGCCGCCTGCAGTGGAACGTGTGAACTTAACCACTCAGCCACGGGGCCAGCCCCAGAGTCCATTGTTAGTACATACTATAGAGCCCGGCAAATTGTAGACATTTAATAAATAGAGAATGAATGAATAAAAGCTAAACACTTGTCACAACAACCATCTCCATCCAAATGGTGAAATATATGAATTTTATAAATATCTCCTTTTCTTACTTTCCTACCAAACATCAGAACTCAGGAGTTTATAACTTTTATTACAACCAAAGACAACTATCTCATCTTCATTCTAAATTAATTCATAAGATAATTACAAATCCTGCCAGTCCCCTTATACATGAAGAATCCTAAATTACACACTAAAGCTTTTATATATAAATTTTCTTCTTCAGTGAATAATACTAAATGGGAAAAAATAATCCTACCTGGGGGGGGAGGACCCCAGATCCATTGGCCATTTCTTCCCAGCGCCAGACTTCATACTACAATATGAGAATTATGTAGTTTCTGGAACTACAACCTATTCAGGTTCTCCAGGCAGCCTAAGAAATCCCCTGTTGCTTCAGACAGATCTATAAACCTTCAGAATGCTCTACCAAACAGAGTTACTGTTTTTCATTACTGATGTGCTTTCTACAGGACCCTGCTGTGAGATAAAATGGAATTATAGCAGCATTAGCAGCTGTAGAATGATTGAGAGATATACAGGGTTTTAATATACTTCTTGAACTCGCAGACAGTGAGACATCTTTGAATCTTAATGCAAGAGAGTAGAGAATGAAAAAATAAGGTGTAGTTTATCCGCACATCACATAGATGAAAAACACCTTGCTGATGTCCGTGAGCAGCTAAATCCTACATGAAATACTCAGGTTTACGGAGCTAAAGCACAGGGATGATGGTGATAATGTCTGTAGTCAAACAACATTTCTTATATAATTGATCAGCACAAAGGAAGGTGATTTCAGGAAATGCTATTCTAAAAAGTAAATTCACAGATTCCTTGGAGAGTCAAGGGTGAGGTCAAGGACAAGTCTGCTACCAAATAAAGAGAGAAAAGAGGCCAACTATTTTAAAAGAAGAAAAAAGAAGTTCAAGGAATGGTGAGGGAGGGGCCGGAGGAGACCTGGGAGTAGAAAAGTTGTCTGTTCTATCAAATATGTGACCTTCACAACAATGTCTGAAAATAAAAATTAATAGCTGTGGTGGGCAGAATTCTAAGAATGACCCTCAATGACCCTCACCCTTGTGTGATCCCCTCTCCTTTGACTGTGGGTGGAACCTGTGAATGTGGTATCACTACTGTGATTATACTATGTTATATCACAGTTGACCTTAACATAGGGAGATTATCCTGGTGAGCCTGATCTATACACACAAGCTCTCTAAAAAACAGAGTTTTCTCTGGCTAGTGGCAACGTCAGAGATATGAAGCACAAGAAGGATTTGACAGAAACTAGAAGGGCCACATGTCAAGGAAACGGGAACTTCAGACCTACAGTCACAAGGATCTGAATTCTGCCAACAATCTGAACAAACCTGAAAATGGATTCTTCCCCAGGGCCTCCAGATAAGAGACCAATCTGGCCAACACCTTGATTTTGGCCTTGTAAGACCCTAAGCAGAGCATCCAGTTGAGCCCACCAGGTCTTCTGATCTACAAAACTACTGCAGTATTATGAGATGATAAATGGGTGTTGTTTTATTTAAGTTGCTAAGATTGTGGTAATTTACTACACGGCAAGAGAAAACTAACACAATAGAGTATGGTACAAATGTAAACTAATAAACTCATATTTTAATAGTATCTTTCACCCCAGAGAATCCAAAAGGACCTGATATATTTGACATAAGTTGTAAAGGAGAATAAATTCATCTTCTCAAAAAAAGAAAGAAAAGAAACAAAAAGATAATTTTTTTTTTAACAAGATAGTCTCACCTCCTTCAGTCCTGATTCAGGACTGAAGATGGATACCTCTAACGAACAAAAGTCCTTCTTACATGATATTTGATCTATATAGTATCTTTTCTTAACAACTAGGGAACAGGATATGATTTGGAGTTGAAAAACCCAAGCATAACTGAGAAAGCTCTGCTGCTCTTTTTTAAACCCTCAAATACTGTGCAAATTACTACCCAATTCTAGTCAAGACTGGTCCTAATGAAAATACCTGCTGAAAGACTGGTGCAACTGGTTAACAGACAAGCAATCATCAAAAAATCTTCAATTTAAACAGGATTTTTTTCCATTGAAATAATTTCCCACAGTGACTCCCAGGACTAATTTCGTCGATTTGTTCTACTGGACTACAGAAATCAGAGCAGTTACTAGGTCCTATGCAACTCTGTATCATCAACTCTACTCAGCCCAATGGCACCACTAGCTGTGGTACCTTGAGCAAGTCACCCCCTCTAAACTTCCATTTCTTCATCATTAAAATGGAAAAACAATATTTACCTCACAGCGATGGACAGAAGATTAAACAAAATAAACATAGGAGGCGCTCGGAATACTGTCTAGCACAATGCAAGAGCTCAATAATTATTTGCTATTTTATATATCACTCAATGTCAATTAAGTGAATAAAAATAGTGGTAAACTCAGTCCTGTTTTACAATATTAAAAATTATTAGGAGAAAAATGTATGAATAGCACCATTATTCATAACAGCCCAAAAGTGGAAACAATCCAAATGTTCATCAAGTGATGAATGCATAAACAAAACATGGTATATATCCATACAATGGAATATTATTTGGCCATAAAAAGAAATGAAGTAGTGTTACATGATAAAATATGGATAAACCTTGAAAAGATTGTAAGTGAAAGATGCCACACACAAAAGGCCACATGTCATATAATTCTATTTGTATGGAGTATTCAGAATAGGCAAATCCACTGAGACAGAAAGTAGATTCGTGGTTTTCAGGAGCTAGGGGAAGGGGAAGCAACAATGGGGAGTGAAAGCTCAAAGGGTATGGGGTTTCTTTTTTGAGATGATGGAAATATTCTGGAATTAGATAGTGACAATGGTTGCACAACATAGTGAATATATTAAAAACCACTGAACTGTGTACTTTAAAATTGGGAATTTTATGTTGTATGAATTATATCTCAGTTAAAATACGTATGAGAATGTCTCCTTTTGCACATGAAAAATTAACTCCTATAGGACTTGCCCTCCTGTCACCAATAACTAGAAAACTAGATAAAATATATAATACAAATGTTTTCAGACACTGGATAACAGATGGTGCTGTGCTGATTGAGCCCCATCCTAGGTTTCTGAATGGAGAAAATTTCCAGACAGTGACCCAGAGTTGGGGACCCAAACAAGAGTGCCATAATCTCAATGAGTTGAGGTGACAAAGACTGGAATTTGGGGATGCCAAGGCAAATAAAACTTGTAGAGCCAAGCACTGAAGAGGAGGAAGCTATGCAAAAAAAGGGCTCCAGAAATTTTCATAAATGTCTCTTTGAGACTCTGGCTGAACAACAATCTGCACATGCATAGAGTGAAATCTACAAGACGAGATAAAGAACATCTACTGGGGAGTTGTAAGCCAAACAATACTCAAAGCTCAAACAGCAGGGAAACACTCAAGTTTCCACAGCCAGAGTGGAGAGACCACTCTTGAATGTACTGAGCAGTGAACAGAGATTCCAGGAGGGACACATCTTAGTAGTGAGGCTAAATTACCCCTACAGTAAAGAATACTCTAGATCTTTCCTTAAAAGGCTTTTAAAAACAAGCTTTGGAATGATTATGCTGATTCACAAACAACTATCTTCCAACAAAGTTTAAGATTCTCTAAAGAGAAAAAAATTTGCTCTCTACAAAGTAAATTCACAATAAAAAACTACTAGACATGCAAGCATCAGAAAAATGCAACCCATAAGCAGGTAAAAAAATTGGTCAATAAAAACAGAACTAGAATGCTATCATGCTAATGAAATTAGCAGACAATGACTTTAAAATAGCTATTATACATAAGTTCAACTATTTTATGGAAAACACAAAGATACTGAGAAAAAGAGGATATTAAAAAAAGAAACAAATGGAACTTCAAGAGATAAAAAATAAGAGCCAAAATGAAAATTCCATTGAATGTCATTAAAACAGACTAGACACTTCAAAAGAAAATCAGTGAACTTGAAGACAATAGCTACAGAAACTATCCAAAGTGAAGCAGAGAGAGAAAAAAGAAGTCTGGAAGACAAATGAACAGAGCTTCAGTAACCTGTGCACTAATATTAACTGGTACAATATATGTGTAATCTAAGTTCCAGAAGGAGAAGAGAAAAGGTATTTGAGGAAATAATGCCTTAAAACCAAATTTGGAGCAACATTAGCAAGACGGCAGACTAAGAAGATCTAGGCTCTCATTCTACTACAGAAACACAAAATAAACATACAGACCAAAATAGCTTTAGGAGAACTCTAGACACCAGTTAAGAAGCTGCAACAACCAAGCAAATGCCGAACCAAGAGAAAGCTACATTCAAAATGGTAGGAAATTTCACATTTTCTCTCCACCTCTTGCTCAATTCCTTCCTCAGGGCAGCACAATAGGTCAGGAGAAAGCAACCCAATCTCCACTACTCCATTAGGACAGAAGGAAAAGACTAAAAGCAGACTTCAATGTTCTGGCTTGTTAGGAGGTTGCCTGAGGAACTGTTTCTGTCTTGCCTGACTTAGAGCACTATTGTGAGCAGTGCCATACTCTGGATATCAGGTTGGAAGCCACTATCAGTAGTGGTGAGTGCCTGCGGAGCAAGGGAGCTGCAGAAGATGGCAGATCTGTGGGTACCTGGGGCAAGAAATTACAGGCAGAGGGATACAACAGAACAGCTAAGGCTCCAAGAGGAAGCAGGGGTAAGAACTTAGAGAAATTAAGACATTTAAAAGCAGCCATGTATATGGGAGAACTGGAACAAAAGCACACGCACAGGCCAAGGAAGATGCACACCAAAAAAGGTTTGAGAAGACCCTGAGACAAATCTGAGATTTTTAACGCACCAAATAATTAAGCACAATAGTAAATTATAAGCCCTTGAAAAAAATTAAAATTCATAAAACCATATCAATAATAAATAAGTTCAAAAGTAAGCAGAAAAGGAAGAACTCCTACTTACAGTAGAATGTAGAAAGCTGAATACTAAATGTAGAGTGAGTGCTAGAGTTGGAAAATGATCATTTTGCAACCATCATGGTAAAGAGTGGATCAGGTGAGAATCATCAATAGCTGCTAAGCCCAGGAGAAATGTTGATGAGGAGCAGGATATTTGCACAATCCTAGAGTATCTCCCTATACATTGCTTATTAGTTGCAAGGGAAATATAAAATAAAGTTATTAAACTTAGGAGAAACTGGACAACATCTTGACAGGATATAACATCACCTATGAAAGACAGATGAACATTATGTGTCCCTAGATGTGATATCCCCAAAAGAACACAAGATCACCTATGTAATACTCTGATTGAGAAAGCAAACATCAAGCTAACCATGAGGAAATATAAGAAATGCAAAACAGAATGCTCTACCTTTTAAAAAAGGTTGGAAGGGACTGTATTCTTCAAATATGTCAATAACATAAAAGTCAGAAAGGCTATGAAACATTCCAACTAAAATAGGTTAAAGGAACAAAAATTAAATGCAATTCCTGAGCTTACCCTGGAGCTTGTATTGCAAATGTTAAAAAGAAAATTATGAGAGCACATGAGTATTCCTTCTATTATTTTTTTTACAATTTTTATAAATTTGAAATTCTTTCCAATAAAAGAAAAAAGGCAGCCAGACATATTACACATAGAGGAACAAAGAATTACAATAGATTTCTTATCAGAAACTCTACAAGCAGAAGGCAATGGAATGATGTCTTTATAGTGCTGAAACAAAAAACTATCAACTTAGAATCCTAAATCCAATAAAAATTATCTTTCAAAAAAGAAGATAAATTAAAGACTTTTTTCAGATAAATAAGAACTGAGAGAAAGTGTTTCCAGTAAACTTGAACTTTAAGACATCTTACAGGAAGTTGTTTATATAGAGAAGTAAAATCAATGACAATCAGACAAAGGATAGGAGGGAAGAAACAGATGATCTATTGTAAGGTTCTTATACATAAAGTGGTGTAATATTGTTTGAAGGTGATAAATTAAAGACACATATTGTAAACCTTAGAGCATTTACTTAAAAAATAAAACAAACAGGTGTAGCTAATAAACCAATAGTGTGAATAAAATGAAATTTAAAAAAAATCCTTGATGCAAAAAAATGGTAGGAAAAAAAGAATGAAGAAAAAAATTGCAAAATGGTAGATTTAAACCCATCCATAGCTATAATTACATTAAAAGTAAATGGTCTGGGGCTGGCACCGTGGCCGAGTGGTTGAGTTTGTGTGCTCTGCTTCAGCGGCCCAGGGTTTCACTGGTTCGGATCCTAGGCAAGAACATGGCACCGCTCATCAAGCCATGCTGAGGTGGCATCCCACATGCCACAACTGGAAGGACCCACAACTGAAAATATACAACTATGTACCAGGGGGCTTTGGGGAGAAAAAGGAAAAATAAAATTAAAAAAAAAAAGTAAATAGTCTAATCACTCTAGTTAAAAGGCAGAGATGTCAGACCAGATTTAAAAAAAAAAAAAATCAACTATATGCTGCCTTTAAGAAACTTATTTTGAATATACAGATATAAATATGCTGAAAGTAAAAGGATGGAAAAAGATATACAATTTAAATAATAATCAAAAGAAAGCTGGAATGGCTATATTAACATCAGAAAAAGTAGATCTCAGAACAAGGACTCTTGTCAGGAACAGAGAGGGACATTTCATAATTATAAAAAGATCGACTCATCAAGAAGATATGAAAACACTAAGCAGAACTGAAAAGAAAAATAGATGAATCCACAATTATAATTGGAGATTTCAACAGTCCTTTCTCAGTAATTAACAGAACAAGTAGACAGAAAATCAGTATGGATATAGAAGACATAAAGGTCACAAATGACCAGATGATATATATATAACATTTATAAAACAATCAACCCCAAAACATCAGAATACACATCTTTTTCAAATGTACATAGAACATTTACCAAAACAGACCAAATTCTGGAACCAAAAAACAGGTATAAATGCATTTAAAAGAACTAGAATCATATAGAGTATGTTATCTGACCAAAATAATTAAATTAGAAATCAGTAACAAAAAGAGATCTGGAAAATCCCCAAATGTAGGAAAGTAAACAACATACTTGTAAATAATATATGGGTCAAATAAGAAATCATCAGGCTTACGATGCATGTGAACCTACAATTATCTTAAAACAAAAAGCTGAATTAAAACGCTAAAAAAAAAATCACAAGGGAAATAAGAAAATATTTTGAACTAAATGAAAATGAAAGTACACATATTAAGTTTGAGGGGATACAGTTAAAGTAATGTGTAGAGGATAATTAACACCTCTAAGCGCTTCTAGAAAAGAAAAGTCTCATATCAATGATGTAAGCTGCTACCTTAAGAAGCCAAAAACACGAAGAGGAAATTAAACTCACAGCTATGCATAAGAAATGCAATAATAAAAATAAAAGCAGAAATCAATGAAATAGAAAATGGACAACAGAGAAAAATCAATGGAACCAAAAGCTGCTTTTTTTCCTAAAGGACCAATATGACTGATAAACCTCTAGTTAGACAGATCAGGAATAAAACAGAAAAGGCACAAATTATCAAAATCAGCAATGCAATAGGGGATATCACTACAGAATTTACAGACATTAAAAAAATAATATCATAAGCACCTTTATTCCAATAAAATTCAAAAACTTAAGTTGAAATGCACAAATTCCTTGAAAGACACATAATACCAAAGCACCCTCAAGAAGAAGTAGGAAATCTAAATAGTCCTAATTTGACTAAAGAAATTGAATTCATAATATAAAACTTTCTCAGAAAACTTCAAATCAAGGTGGCTTCACTGGCAAATTCTACTAAACATTTGAGGAAGAAATAACACCTACACAAACCTACACAAACTCAGAAAATAAAGAAGGGAACACTTCCCAACTCATATTACTCATGAGGTTTTGAATCAGATGGTCAGTATTACCCTAATATAAAAACCAGATGAAGACATCACAAGAAAACTAAAACCAACACTTCTCAAGAACATAGACATAAAACTCCTTAACAAGCTCTAGTAAGTCAAATCTAGTATCACATAAAATGATAATACATCAAAACCAAGCAAGGTTATCTAAGGACCAAGAATGGTTTAATATTAAAAAACCAATTAATGTAATAAAGCACATTTACACTTTGAAGAAAAAAATACATAAATCTTATACATATTGAAAAAGTATTTGACAAAGTTTAACAGTCATGATTTTTTTAAAAATTATAAGCAAACTAGGAACAGAATGGAATTGCCTCAAACAGATAGAGGGCATCTGTGAAAAACCTACAGCTTACATCAAACTTAATAAAAGACTGTATACTTTCCCCCTATGATCAAGAACAAGGAAAGAATGTCCCCTCTCACCTTTTTTATTCAACACTATATTGGAGGTCCTAGCCAATGTAATAAAGCAAGAAAAAGAAATAACTGGCACACATATCAGAATGGAAGAAATAAAATCATCTTTATTCACAGATGAAATGATTATATACATAGAAAGTCTAAGGAAACTACAAAAGAATTTGTTATGGGCTGAACTGTGTGCCCCCAAAATTCCTATGTCAAAGTCCTAACCCCCACTAACTCAGAATGTGACTGAATTGCACACAGGGTCTTTAAAGAAAGAGGTCAAATAGGTGGGCCCTAATACAGTATGACTGGTATCCTTATAAAAAGAGAAGACTAGGACACAAACACACACATAGGGAAGACCATGTGATGATACTTGAAGAAGACAGCTATCTACAAGCCAAGGAGAGAGGCCTTAGAAGAAACCAAGCCTGTTAATACCTACATCTTGAACTTCTAGTCTCCAGAATTGTGAGAAAATAAATTTTTATTGTTTAAGCCACCCAGTCTGTGGTACTTTGTTATAGCAGCCCTGGCAAACTAATACACAATTACTAGGACTAATAAGTGAATTAAGCAAGGTCACGGGATAAAAGATCAATAAACAAAAGTCAACTATATTTCTATAAAGTAACAATGCACAAGTGAAAGCTGAAATCAAAAGATACAATCCCCAAACAAGAAAAACTTAGGGCAATTTTAATACAAGCAGGATACAATTAGAAAATGAAATATTAAAAAGCAGTTTCATTTACAACAACATCAAAAAACAAACAAAAAACAAAAAACAAAACCAAAAAACAAAAATAAAATTTAGCAAGCTATATGAGCACCCTGTATACAGAAAACTATAAGACATTATCAAGAGAAATTAGGGGTCAGCCCTGTGGCCGAGTGGTTAAGTTCATGTGCTCTGCTTTGGCGGCCCAGAGTTTTGCTAGTTCGAATCCTGGGCGCAGAGATGGCACCGCTCATTGAGCCATGCTGAGGCAGCATCCCACATGGCACAACTAAAAGGACCCACAACTAAAAATACACAACTATGTACCGGGGGGCTTTGGAGAGAAAAAGGAAAAATAAAATCTTTAAAAAAAAAAGAAATTAAAGAAGATCTAAACAACAAATATATACTAAGTTTATAGACTAGAGGACTCAATACTGTCAACATGTTAATTCTCTCCAAACTGATCTACAGGTTCAACACAATTCTAATCAAATATCTCAGCAGGCATTTTTGTATCAATTAACAAGATAAATTCTAAAATTTATATGGAAATACAAAAGACTATGAATAGACAAAACAATCTTGAAAAAGAAGAAAGTTGGAGAACTTACACCATCTGTCAGATGACGACTTATAAAGCTACAGTAACCAAGACTGGAGAGTGTTGGTGCAAGAACAGACATATAGACAGAGGCGCAGGACAGAGTTCAGAAATAGATCCAGACATATAAGGTCATTTGATTTCTGACAAAGGTATCAGGATCATTCAATGGGAAAAGGATAACCTTTTCAACAAACAGTGCTTGAACAACTAGACATCTATTTGGGAAAAAATGAATCTCAATCCTTACCTCTCACCATACATAAATATTAACTCAAAATGAAGCATTGACCTAAACATGAAAGCTATAATATTAAACATAGTTTTATAGTATGTAGTAGAATACTTTGACATCTTGGAGTAGCCAGAGATTTTTAGAGACAACACAAAAAGCATACACCACAAAAAAATTGGACTCCATCAAATTAAAAATTCCTGCTTTTTAAAAAACACTAAGAGGGGCTGGCCTGGTGTCATAGTGATTAAGTTCACACACTCCACTTCAGGGGTCCAGGTTTGCCTGTTTGGATCCCGGGCACATACCGAGCACTGCTCATCAATCCATACTGAGGCAGCGTCCCACATAGAAAAACTAGAAGAACCTGCAACTAGGATATACAACTATGTATTGAGGAGCTTTGGAGAAGAAAAGAAAAACACACTAAGAAAACGAAAGGAAAAACCACAGACTGGGAAAAAATAGACGTATCTGATAAAGGACATGTTTCTACAACATATAAGAACTCTTGCAATTTATTAGTAAGAAATAAACACAACACTTAAAAATAGGCAAACGTGTACAATTAAAAATGGTTAAAATGGTAAATTTTATGCTACGTACTTTACCACAAGAAAAAAATAAAGAGAAAAGTTAAAGCCCCAGCACCACCACCAAGAATGGACAAAAGATTTGAATAGACACCTCATAAAGGCACATACACAAATAGCCAGAAAGCACATGAAAAGATGCTCAGCAGGATTAGCCATCAGGAAAACATATATTAAAACCACAAGATACCACAGCATGCCCACCAGAGAGGCCAAAATCAAAGTGAGACAGACACCACCAAATGTTGGCAAGAATGTGGAGCAACCTAAGCTGTCACACGTTATTTGCAGTTGGAGAAGCACAACCACTTTGGGAATAGTTCTGACAGTTTCCTATAAAACTAAACATATGTCTGCACTTGATCCATCAGTTATACTCCTAAGTATTTGCCCTAGAGGAATAAAAACACATACTTAACACAAATATTTCTGCACAAATGATTATAATAGCTTTATTTATAATAGCCAAAGACTAGAAATCACCCAAACATCCATCAACAGTTGAATGGATAAACAAATTTTGGTACATTTTGCAAAGGAACACTACTCAGCAACAAAAAGACATGAACTACTGAAACACACACTAACACGAATGACTCTCAAAAATACTATGCTAAACAAAAAAAAAAGCCACACAGATGACTATATACTGTATAATTCCATTTGTATAAAATTCCAGTAAGGAGAAATCTAATAGTAACAGGCAGCAGACAAGTGATTGCCTGGAATCGCTGGCAGGAGATGAGATGGCAGGAACAGGGAGTGACTGCAAAGAGGTATGAGGGAACTTTCTGGGGTGGTAGAAACATTCTATATCTTGTTTGTGACGGTTGTTACACTGCTGTATATGTTTGTCAAAACTCATCAAAGCATACTCTTAAAACGGGTGCATTACATTATACGTAAGTTATAACTGAACAAAGTTGATTTTTAAAATAAAATGGAAAAACCCTATCAAAAATTTAAAGTTTACATTCCCTTAACCCACAAATTCTACTTCAAAGAATTTATCCCCAAATGTATCTCAAAGAAACCATCAGCCAATGACATACAGATGCATGTACAAAAATGTCCATTACAGCATTATTTAAGAGATATAATTTCCTTTACTGTTCCATCAATAGAGGATTGATTAAATAAGTTAGGGTACATTCATAGAACAGAATACTTCACAGCAATTAAAAACAGTAATTAGATTTATATGTATTGACCTGAAATATGTTGTTAAATCAAAAAGCTAGTTACAAAACAGTATGTATAACATTTTATTTTAATAAATGTATATAACAAATATACATGTAAATTCAAAAAATTTATAAGCCAACTTTATACAAAGAGCTGTCACCTTTTCCCTATATGCAAGTGAATGTTGAGACCATTCCTATTTTAGAGATGAAGAAATTCTATCAGAGATCTCAAATGAGCTTCAGAGAAATCAAAACAAGACTGAATGCCACAGTCTTTCAGGAAAACAACTGCTATCTCAATGAACAGGTATATGTTCTTCAAGGTTCACAGAAGGGAACTCGCCTAAGTTGGGGTAATAAATTCAGAGCACTACTGGAAAATGCTCACAGGCTTCTACAGCCATCTGCCTACCGTTATGACATCAGAATGAAATTCACTAAAAATTTCTTCCATATAACAGGTAGATAATGGTCCCTTACTTATTTACTCTTTTATGCTACGCCTATCTCCCTGCTGTTATCAGGACCTGATTTAAAAGCAGGAAGAAGGCAATATCAGTATGGAGTCTCCCTGAAAGCAGGAAGGAAGTACTTGGGACTGATTAAGGCCAGCATGACATTCATAGCAGCCAATCTCACTCCAGCAGTTAAAGTAATCATTCCAATATTTGTTCCCTGTCAGGCCATGTCAGGAGCCAAAAGAAAAGTGAGAAAACATACAGAGAGAGAGAGAGAAAAAAAAAGGCTGATTTATTACAATCTGCTTGTCCCATACCAGGTGTTTGTAACATTTCAAAAATTAAATAATCACTGAGCTTTAATAAGTTGGTATTTACAAGGTAAAATAACTTCAAAACTTACCAGCCCCCCACCCAAAAAAAATTTACCAGCCCATATTGAAAAGTCAGTGTTCCAGATCTTCTTCTACCCCACCCTCCACCCTCCAATCCCACTGAGAATGAAATCAGCTTGCTACAAAATGTTAAGGGGAAAAAAGATATTCTGATGGTTTACTAACAATAATGAGTAATATTCCGATAGTTAACTCATTTTATATATTTTATTTATATAGTATTTGAGTATCTGACTTACAGATGTGATGTTCAAGCACATAAATGCCAAGTTATAATGTCAATTAAAAATGGGTTATACAGGGGCCATCCTGGTGGCCGAGTGGTTAAGTTTGCATACTCTGTTTCGGCAGCCCAGGGTTTTGCTGGTTCAGATCCTGGGCACGGACCTAGCACTGTTCCTCAAGCCATGCTGAGGCGGCGTCCCACATAGCAGAACTAGAAGGACCCACAACTAGAATATACAACTATGTACCGGGGAGCTTTGGGGAGAAGAAGGAAAATAAAAATAATAATAATAGAAATGGGTTATACAATTCTATACTATCTACTCATATTTGCCCAGTCTGAATCTACTCACCTTCAGAGCCTCCTTCTTAAATAGTCAATTTTAGCAATTCTTACCCCCTGCCCCACAAAAGTACTTGGATTCTGATAAACATATGGCAAGCAATAGGACATACTGGAGTATACGAGGAAGCCATTTGGTGTAAAACTAATTCGGCCTGACCTTCTTTTTCCAAAAGGGCTGACCACTGAGCATGCATTGTGTATTTGCTTTAAGCGTATACTGTGTCCCAAAGACAAGAATAAATGCCCTTAAGATACAGGTGCAACTTCCCCTACCCTGGCATTTCCTTAAGGATGAGCATCTCTCCCTAGGCTAGCGAGTGACTGCTGTCCTCACCCTGTCACCACCCAGCTGGAGACAACAGACCTCCTACCTGCTGTGTGAATCACTGTGCTGACAGGGTAATCTCATGACTGTTGTAAAAGGGACATTCCAATCACATGTGATACATGCTCTTTGAGGGTATACAACCACTCTGTACAACTCACTTCTTTGGTGCCCTTCCTTCCTTGGGAAAGGAAGGCCCTGGGCTAGTCCTCAGATCTGGCTCATAATAAACTCACCCCAATTTTGATTTACAGTTCGTTTATAGATTATTTGCGTTGACAATTCTAATACTTTTATATCTTCATATCTTATCATCATACTCTAACACCTACGACCCAGCTTGAGTAATATGGACAGGACAGGAAAAAGTAAAAGGGAAGAGAAAAAGAGGAAGGATCTTGTAAAACTTTCCACCCAAATCATTTTCACTGACTTTGCCCACAACTATCAAAGACAGCCCTTATCTACTCTTAATACTCCAAGTAATACTAATAACTTTAACCTAACGAGCCATAAAAATAGCAGGAGTAGCAGCTACCACTTACTAAATGCTTATTATGTATCAAGCACCATACTGAGTACTTTACGTTATCTCATTTAATCCTCCCTGCAACTCTACAGAGCAAGCTGTAAAGATCTGGAGATGCTCACCTGCCCAAGTCTACAGGGATCAAGGAACCCAGAATCAGACCTAGGTCCATCTATTTCAAGAGCCAAAGATATTAACCACTGTTATATTTTATTCCACATACTTTTATTCCTCTTTACTACAAGATTGAGAAAAAACAGCATGGACATCTATATGCAAAAACAAGAACTTTGAGGGGCCGGCCCCATGGGTGAGCAGTTAAGTTCGCGTGCTCTGCTTCGGTGGCCCAGGGTTTCACTGGTTCGGATCCTAGGTGGGGACACAGCAGTGCTCATCAGGCCACGGTGAGGTGGCGTCCCACATGCTACAACTAGAAGGACCCACAACTAACAATATACAACTATGTACTGGGGGGATTTGGGGAGAAAAAGCAGAAAAAAAAAGAAGATTGGCAACAGTTGTTAGCTCAGGTGCCAATCTTTAAAAAAAAAAAAGAACTCTGACCCAAATTTCACACTTTATACAAAATTAACTGGATCATAAATCTAAATATAAAAAAGCAGAACTGGGGCTGGCCCCATGGCCGAGTGGTTAAGTTCACGCGCTCCACTGCAGGCAGCCCAGTGTTTCATTGGTTCGAATCCTGGGCGCGGACACGGCACTGCTCATCAAACCACGCTGAGGCAGCGTCCCCCATGCCACAACTAGAAGGACCCACAATGAAGAATATCCAACTATGTACTGGGGGGCTTTGGGGAGAAAAAGGAAAAAAATAAAACCTTTAAAAAAAGAAAAAAAAGGCAGAACCATAAAAATTCTAAGAGATGGCCAGCCCCACTGGCCTAGTGGTCAAGTTCAGCATGTTCCACATTGGCAGCCTGGGTTCGCTTCTCGGATGCAGACCTACACCACTCTGTTAGCAACCGTGCTGTGCTGTCAGCCCACATATTAAAAAATAAAGGAAGATTGGCATGGATGTTAGCTCAGGTCGAATCTTCCTCAGCAAAAAAAAAGAATAATTCTAAGAGAAAATCTTTGTAACTTGGGGTTAGGCAAAGAATTCTTAGATACAACATCAAAAGTACAATCTGTAGGGGCTGGCCCCGTGGCCCAGTGGTTAAGTTCGTGCGC
The DNA here is from genome assembly GCF_041296235.1 of Equus asinus. Taxonomy (NCBI): domain Eukaryota; kingdom Metazoa; phylum Chordata; class Mammalia; order Perissodactyla; family Equidae; genus Equus; species Equus asinus. The sequence continues at coordinate 60,790,102 of NC_091791.1, forward strand.
TCCGCTGCAGGCGGCCCAGTGTTTCGTTGGTTCGAATCCTGGGCACGGACATGGCACTGCTCATCAGACCACGCTGAGGCAGTGTCCCACATGCCACAACTAGAAGAACCCACAACGAAGAATACACAACTATGTACCGGGGGGCTTTGGGGAGAAAAAGGAAAAAAAAAAAAAAAAAAGTACAATCTGTAGAACAAAAATTAATAAATTGGACTTCAAAAATTTAAAACCAGGGCTGGCCCCGTGGCCGAGTGGTTAAGTTCGTGCGCTCTGCTGCAGGCAGCCCAGTGTTTCGTTGGTTCGAATCCTGGGCGCGGACATGGCACCGCTCATCAAGCCATGCTGAGGCGGCGTCCCACATGCCACAACTAGAAGGACCCACAAGGAAGAATATACAACTATGTACTGGGGAGCTTTGGGGAGAAAAAGGAAAAAAATAAACTCTTTAAAAAAAAATCAAAATACCTTTAAAAAAAAAATTTAAAACCTTTGCTCTGCAAGAGACATTGACAATAGAATAAGACGACAACCTGGGAGAAAATATTTACAAATCACATATCCTTGAAAGGACTTGTTATATATTAAAGAACTCTCAAAGCTCAACAGTAAGAAAACAATCAATTTTTAAATGGACAAAAGATGTGGACACCTCACCAAAGAAGATATAAGGATGGCAAAAAAAAACACACATGAAGATGTTGATCATCATTAGCCACTAGAGAACTGAAAATTAAAACCAGAATAAGATATCACTACACACCTATTAGAGTGGCTAAAATAAAAATGCCAACAACACCAAATGCTGGCAAGGATGCAGAGCAACTGGAATTCTCTTATGTTTCTGGTGGAAATGTAAAATGGTACAGGCACTCTGAAAAACAGTTTGGCAGTTTCTTATAAAGTTAATATACACCCACCACATATTTCACCAATCCCACCAGTGGGTATTTACTTTAAAGAGATGGAAATTAGGTTCACATAAAATTTAACATGCACACCTTTATAGCAATTCTACTCATAATTGCCCCAAACTGGAAACAACCCAAATGTCCTCCAACAGGTGGATGGATAAACAAACTCTGGTGCGTGTATATACTGGAATACTATTCAGCAATAAAAAGAAACGACTGATGCACACAACAAAGGCATTATGCTGAGTGAAAAAAGTCAGTCTCAAAAGGTTACATACCGTTGATTCCATTTATATGACATTCTCAGAAAGACTAAACTAGTCGAGAAGAGATCAGTGATTGCCAGCGGTTGGGGTAGGAAAGAGATAACTATAGAGGGACAGCATGGGGGAGTTTCTTGAGTGGTAGAATTGTTCTGCATTCTGATTGTGGTAAGTGTTTACACAAGTCTACATGTGTTAAAATTCAGAGAATGTACACCCAAAAAAGTTCATTTTACTGTACAATAATTTTTAAGGTAAAATAAAAAATTTTTAATTCTCCTGGGGATAACTGGTTAACTAAATAGCACTTTAAAAAAAAAGTTACAAGGGCTAGCCCAGAGGCATAGTGGTTAAGTTCACAAACTCCACTTCAGTGGCCCAGGGTTGGATGGTTCAGATCCCAGGCATGGACCTATGCACTGCTTATCAAGCCATGCCATGACAGGTATCCCACATATAAAATAGAGGAAGATAGGCACAAATGTTAGCTAAGGGCCAATCTTCCTCAGCAAAAGGAGGAGGATTGGATGTGGATGTTAGCTCAAGGCTAATCTCCCTCAAAAAATAAATAAGTAAAATAAAGTTACAGTCCAAAATTACAGAATGTTATAAACCTTTATGATTTCAAAAAAATAATGTGAGAAATTAAAAAACAGACTATAGAGGGAAGAAAATCATCCTATTATAAATAAAAATAAAATACCTGATAATTTAGTATTATAAATTAGAGGAAAATTGAGAATAATTTACTGGATGGCACTGTGGAAACTCGTTAACAATTTGGAAACTATGCAGTTATTTGCCAATCTTACCATGTAAACCAAACAAATTCTGAAATAACTGAACCATTAAAAAAAAAGTTAGTCTCACCACTGACTGTGCATATATCAAAATACACTCCAAATAAACTAAAAAGTTAAATGTAAATTATGAAGTAGTATTGATCATCTTAATATATACGAAGCTTTACAAATAAATTAAAAAATAAGCACTCAGAGAAAAATCAGCCAAGACACGAAGAAACAAGAGTTAAAGATATGAAAAAGTCTTAGCACACCGATAATCAAATAAATGAGCAGTAAAGCAATGAGCTAGATTTTTTTGTCACTTGAATTACAAAAAAACTTAAAAGGATAACATCCAATATTGGCAAGGGTAGGAAGAGAAACTTAAAGAAACATATAATTTGGATGGCAGGAAGAGGACATGAACGTCATGGTGGAGTGAGCTTGCCCGGGACTCTCTCCCCTCCAACACACCACAAAAAGGAGCAACAATATTCCAACGAAAAATATCCTAATAGCACAGGAATCCTCAGAGACCCACAGCAGCCAAACAGTGGAGGGTGGAGAGGCTGGAGCCTCCCTCGGAGGAGCTGGAACGGGGTAAGAGAGATCTTCACTCCCTCCCCTAAAGTCTGGGATCGCTGCCATGGGAGGCTCCATAAGGGAGGGAGTTGGGGAGGGGCCTCACGTCCACAGGATCACCCAGGACTCTCACAGCCTTGCAGCCCAGACGGAAGCCCTCTAACGGGGGAAAGCTTTCACGTGGGGTGACCTCAGCAAGCCAAGACCCCAGGAGAGCAGGCAGCGAGAGTTGATGTGGAAACTGGGTCTGCGAGCAAGGGAAAGTACCCCTCCCCCCCACAACCTGTGCTGTGCAGGCCACCTCGGCTGAAGGCAGAGGGCTCAGAATACGTGGCTCTTGACCCCCATCTAGTGGTGACTGGCTGTAACTGCAACCGAATAATAGCACTATGGGCAAAAACCGTTCTAGCATCAAACAATTCACAAAAACTCAAGACCAGAGGGAAAACAAGCACCCAGAATTATTCCCTGAGGACACAGAAATAAGTAAATGAAACGACAGTGAATTCAGAATAGCTATAGTCAAAAAACTCAATGAGGTAAAGGAAAATATAGAGAAACAAGTCAACGAGTTCTGGAGTTACTTCACAAAAGAGACTGAAACTATAAAGAAGAATCAATCAGAAATACTAGAGATGAAAAATACAATGGAAGAAATAAAACATAATACAGAATCCCTGAATGCCCATGTGGATGCCATAGAGGAGCAAATCAGCGTAATCAAAATAGGCTGAATGGCTCCAGATAGAGGAAAAGAGAGAATTAAGAACAAAAAGGAATGAAGAAAATCTCTGAGAAATAGCCGACTCAATGAGGAAATGCAATGTAAGAATAACTGGTATCCCCAAGGGTGACAAAAAGGAGAATGGAGCAGAAAGTGCGCTCAAAGGAATAATAGCAGAGAACCTCCCAAATCTAGAGAATGAGAGAGAAATATGTGTGCAGGAAGCTTTCAGGTCTCCTAGATATCTCAAAGTAAAAAGACCAACTGCAAGGCATATAGTAGTAAAACTGGCAAAAGTGAATGAAAAAGAAAGAATACTCAGGGCAGCAAGGCAGAAGAAAATAACCTACAAAGGAACCCCTATCAGACTTTCAGCGGATTTCTCTGCAGAAACCTTACAAGCTAGGAGAGATTGGAATGACACAGTCAAAACTTTAAAAGATAACAATCTTCAGCCAAGATACTCTATCCAGCAAAAACATCCTTCAGATATGAGAGCGAAATTAAATCTTTCCCAAACAAAAACTAAGGGACTTCATAGCCACGAGACCCTCCCCATACAAGAAATCCTCAAGAAGGCCCTCATACCTGAAACAAGAAAAAAAGGGAGAAAGGGGTCACAAAACACAGAGTAAGGAGACAAATAGATAGAATCAGAATAGGATAGCAAATATATAATTATAGCATTAGGATAAAGGGAAGGAAAACACCAAAAACAAAGACAATCTTATCACTGCAACCACAAACTCACAACACAAGTTGGAATAAGAGATGACAATAACTTAGGAGGGGAGGAGGAAAGGGACTGAATCAGTTTAGGCTAAGGAAATAAGAGGCCACCAGAAAATGGACTATGTTATAAATGAGATTCTGAATACAAGCTTCAGGGTAGCCACTAACCTTAAAAACGGAACAGAGACACAAAAAATAAGTAATGAAATAAGAAACAGGAGATGTCAATGGGTAGGCAAAAACACACAGGACAAGAAACAAAGGTAATAAAGGAAAACCAGAAAATGAGTGACAGAATGACAGCATTAAGCCCTCATGCATCAATAATCACCCTCAATGTAAACGGATTGAACTCTCCAATAAAAAGACACAGAGTGGCAAGATGGATTAAAGACCAAGATCCAACAATCTGTTGCCTCCAGGAAACACACCTCAGCTCCAACAACAAACACAGGCTCAGAGTGAAGGGGTGGAAGACGGTAATCCAAGCTAATGGCAAACAAAACAAAGCAGGTGTCACAATACTTATATCAGGCAAAATAGAGTTCAAGAAAAGGCAGGTAAAGAGAGACATAGAGGGTCAGTATAAAATGATCAAAGGAACACTACATCAGGAAGAAATAACACCTATAAATATCTATGCATTCAACACAGGAGCACCACAGTTCAAAAAGTAACTATTAAAAAACGCAAAAGAAGATACTAAAAATAACACAATACTAGTAGGGGACCTCAACACCCCACTCACATCATTGGACAGATCATCCAGACAGAATATCAACAAGGAAACGGTGGAATTAAATGAAAAGCTAAAACAGTTGGACTTAATAGACATATATAGAATACTCCATCCAAAACAGCAGAATACACATTCTTCTCAAGCGCACATGGAACATTGTCAAGGATAGACCATATGTTGGGAAACAAGGCAAGCCTCTATAAATTTAAAAAAATTGAAATAATAACAAGCATCTTCTCCCATCATAATGCTATAAAGCTAGAAATTAATTACAAGAAAAAAGCTGAGAAAGGGACAAAGATGTGGAGACTAAACAATATGCTATTGAACAAGCAATAGATCACTGAAGAAAATAAAGAAGAAATCAAAAAATATCTGGAGACAAATGAAAATGATAACATGTCATACCAACTCCTATGGGATGCAGCAAAAGCTGTATTAAGAGAGAAATTCATCGCGTTACAAGCAACATTAACAAACAAGAAAAATTCTAAATAAGCAACCTCAAATTATGCCTAACTGAATTAGAGAAAGAAGAACAAAGCCCAAAGTCAGTAGAAGGAGAGAAATAATAAAAATCAGAGCAGAAATAAATGCTATTGAAACAAAAAAGGCAGCAGAAAGGATCAATGAAACAAAGAGCTGGTTCTTTGAGAAGATAAACAAAATTGACAAACCACTAGCCAGACTTACAAAGAAAAAAAGAAAGAAAGCTCAAATCAACAAAATCAGAAATGAAAGAGGAGAAATAACAGACTCCACAGAAACACAACAGATTATAAGAGAATACTACGAAAAACTATATGCTGGGGCTGGCCCCGTGGCCGAGTGGTTAAGCTCGCGCACTCCGCTGCAGGTGGCCCAGTGTTTCGTCGGTTCGAATCCTGGGCAAGGACATGGCACCGCTCATCAAGTCATGCTGAGGCGGCATACCACATGCCACAACTAGAAGGACCCACAACTAAGAATATACAACTATGTACCGGGGGGCTTTGGGGAGAAAAAGGAAAAAATCAAATCTTTAAAAAAAAAAAAAGAAAAACTATATGCCAACAAAATGGATAACCTAGAAGAAATGGATAAATTCTTAGACTCTTACAATCTCCCAAAGCTAAGTCAAGAAGAAGCAGACAGTCTGAACAGACCAATCACAAGGAAGGAGATTGAAACAGCAATCAAAAGCATCCCAAAGAATAAAACTCCAGGACCAGACGGCTTTCCTGGGGAATTCTACCAAACTTTCAAAAAGGATTTAATACCTATACTTTTCAAGTTATTCCAAAAAATTAGGGAAGATGGAACACTTCCGAACACATTCTACGAGGCCAACATCATGCTGATACCAAAGCCTGACGAGGACAGCACAAAAAAGGAGAACGACAGGCCAATATCGCTGATGAACATAGATGCAAAAATCCTCAACAAAATTTTGGCAACCCAAATTCAGCAATATATCAAAAGGATCATACATCATGATCAAGTGAGACTCATACCAGGGACACAGGGATGATTCAACATCTGCAAATCAATCAACATAATACACCACATCAACACATTGAGGAATAAAAACCACATGATCATCTCAATAGATGCAGAGAAAGCATTTGACAAGATCCAACAGCATTTATGATAAAAACTCTGAACAAAATGGGGACAGAAGGAAATTACCTCAACATAATGAAGGCCACATATGACAAACCCACAGCCAACATCATACTCAATGGGCAAAAGCTGAGTGCCATCCCCATGAAAACAGGAATGAGACAAGGATGCCCTCTATCACCACTCTTATTCAACATACTACTGGAGGTTTTGGCCAGAGAAATTAGGCAAGAGAAAGGAATAAAAGGAATCCAAATAGGGAGGGAAGAAGTGAAACTCTCGCTATTTGCAGATGACATGATCTCATATATAGAAAACCCCAAAGAATCCATTGGAAAACTTTTAGAAATAATCAACAACCACAGCAAAATTGCAAGATATAAGATCAACTTACATAAATCAGTAGCATTGCTATACTCTCATAACGAACTAAGAGAAAAAGAACTCAAAAACACAATACCATTCACGATTGCAACAACAAGAATAAAATACCTCAGGGTGAATTTAACTAAGGAAGTGAAGGACCTACACAACGAAAACTACAAGGCTTTCCTGAAAGAAATGGATGAGGACATAAAAAGATGGAAAGACATTCTATGTACATAAATCAGAAGAATAAACATAGTTAAAATTTCCATACTACCTAAAGCAATCTACAGATTGAACGCAATCCCAATCAGAATCCCAATGACATTCTTTACAGAAATAGAACAAAGAATCCTAAAATTCATATGAGGCAACAAAAGACCCCAAATTGCCAAAGCAATCCTGAGAAAAAAGAACAAAATGGGAGGCATCACAATCCCTGACTTCAAAACATACTACAAAGCTACAGTAATCAAAACAGCATGGTACTGGTACAAAAACAGGTGCACAGATCAATGGAACAGAATTGAAAGCCCAGAAATAAAACCACACATCTATGGACAGCTTATCTTTGACAAAGGAGCTGAGGGCATACAATGGAGAAAAGAAAGTCTTTTCAACAAATGCTGCTGGGAAAACTGGAAAGCCACATGTAAAAGAATGAAAATTGACCATTCTTTTTCACCATTCACAAAAATAAACTCTAAATGGATCAAAGACCTAAAGGTAAGACCTGAAACCATAAGACTTCTAGAGGAAAATGTAGGCAGTACACTCTTTGACATCAGTATTAAAAGGATCTTTTCAGACACCATGTCTTCTCAGACAAGGGAAATAATAGAAAGAATAAACAAATGGGACTTCATCAGACTAAAGAGCTTCTTCAAGGCAAAGGAAAACAGGATTGAAACAAAAAACTCACTAATTGGGAAAAAACATTTGCAAGGCATATATCTGACAAAGGCTTAATCTCCATAATATATAAAGAACTCACACAACTCAACAACAAAAAATCAAACCACCCGATCAAAAAATGGGCAGGAGACATGAACAGACATTTCTCCAAAGAAGATATACGGATGGCCAATAGGCACATGGAAAGATGTTCACCATCACTGATCATCAGGGAAATGCAAATCAAAACAACACTAAGATATCACCTTACACCATTACAATGGCAAAAATAACCAAGACAAAAAGTAACAAGTGTTGGAGAGGTTGTGGAGAAAAAGGATGCCTCATACACTGGTGGTGGAAGTGCAAACTGGTGCAGGACTATGGAAAACAGTATGCAGATTTCTCAAAAAATTAAAAATAGAAATACCATATGACCCAGCTATCCCATTACTGGGTATCTATCCAAAGAACTTGAAGTCGGCAATTCCAAAAGTCCCATGCACCCCTATGTTCATCACAGCATTATTTACAATAGCCAAGGCATGGAAGCAACCTAAGTGCCCATCAATTGACAACTAGATAAAGAAGATATGGTATATATATACAATGGAATATTACTCAGCCATAAAAAAGAATAAAATCGTCCCATTCACAACAACATGGATGGACCCTGAGGGAATTATGTTAAGTGAAATAAGCCAGATAGAGAAAGACAATCTCTGTATGACTCCACTCATATGAGGAATTTAAACATGTGGACAAAGAGAACAAATTAGTGGTTACCAGGGGGAAAAGGGGGTGGGCACAAAGGGTGAAGGGGTGCACCTACAACATGACTGACAAACAATAATGTACAACTGAAATTTCACAAGACTGTAAACTATCATAAACTAAATTTTAAAAAAAAACCTATAGTTTGGATTATATGTTATAACATTTCCTGAAGGTACTTTGGATATATATATCAAAAACCTCAAACACACACGTACTCTTACTTCCAAGAACTTACTGAGTAAGAAACTAATTATAGTGCAAAAAAACATATGTAGAAGAATATTCATAACATCATTAATTATAATAATGAAAACACAAGAAATGACAAAAAAAGATTAAAAAATTATACATCCACATAATTGAATAGTAAGTAGCCATTAAAAATTAAGTCATCGGAAGACATGAACAGACATTTCTTCAAAGAAGATATGCAGATGGCCAATAAGCACATGAAAAGATGTTCATCATCGCTGATCATCAGGGAAATGCAAATCAAACCTACACTAAGATATCACCTTACACCCATTAGAATGACAAAAATATCTAAAACTAATAGTAACAAATGTTGGAGAGGTTGTGGAGAAAAAGGAACCCTCATACACTGCTGGTGGGAATGCAAACTGGTGAAGCCACTATGGAAAGCAGTATGGAGATTCCTCAAAAAATTAAAAATAGAACTACCATATGACCCGGCTATCCCACTCCTGGGTATCTACCCAAAGAACTTGAAGTCAGCAATTCCAAAAGTCCCATGCACCCCAATGTTCATTGCAGCACTATTTACAATACCCAAGACGTGGAAGCAACCTAAGTGCCCATCAACAGATGATTGGATAAAGAAGATGTGGTATATATATACAATGGAATATTACTCAGCCGTAAAAAAGAACAAAATCGTCCCATTTGCAACAACATGGATGGACCTTGAGGGAATTATGCTAAGTGAAATAAGCCAGATAGAGAAGGACAATCTGTGTATGACTCCACTCATATGAGGAATTTAAACATGTGGACAAAGAGAACAGATTAGTGGCTACTAGGGGAAAGCTGGGGTGGGGGGTGGGTACAAAGGGTGAAGGGGTGCACCTACAACACAACTGACAAACAATAATGTGCAACGGAAATTTCACAAGATTGTAACTTACCATTATCTCAATAAAAAATTTTTTAAAAAATTAAGTCATCTGAACAGTTAATGAAATCAGACTATGTTATTTTAGTCATCACTGCTCTAATTTCCTTCCTGGCCTCCAAAGCAAAGGTAAAAGACTTCGGTTTTTGTTCAATGACAAAACTATGATCATGGTATAATGCTAAATTTCAAAGAAAGCAGGATATAAAACCATATACAAGTCATATTTTATTTTTTAAATGTATGTGTGTGTACACACACACACACAAATAAGCCACATTATCATCTCTCAGTGGTGAGATGATGGGTGACTTTTTATTAATCTTTTCTATATTTTCTAAATTTTCTATAATGCACATATATCACTTTCATAAACCTTGTTAAAAATCACTAAGTATTTCTTTAAATCACCTAAAATTATAGCCAAAAGGAGTTTTAAAATTTGTTTTCTAATGAAGATTATCTGGTATTATCCTAGTCACAAGCATTTCACTGTTACATAAGTATGACAATTCTGTATGCAAATTTGTCTTTTAGTTACTAACCCCAAGTAAGCCATGACTACCCAGAGGCAGCAGATCTACAAATAATGGCATCTCATTAACACTGCCACCTGCAAGGTGCAGAATAGTGTGTATATTAGAATGATCCTTTTATGTCTCGAAACTTTTAAAGAATATTTCAGTAATATATAGAGACTTATGTCAATTCAGAATTAAAAGACACCATCACAAATGACTACCTATTTTGGTGGGAGAAGAGATTTGTATCTACTGTTTGAATTATGAACCATTTTTGTACTCTTCATTTTTCTCTTTAACTTTTTGTTTTGCTTGCTGCTTACCATGGAGCATTTCTCCAGTACCTCTTCCTGGAATTTCAGGAATCGCTCCTGAACCTCAACTTCATTGAGGAAAAAGGCAAGGAAGTGAGTGAAGGGCTGCTTTCTTCTAAAAGTGAGCAAAAGAACATCAATCCGAGTTCGGGCTGAAATTACTCCACTTCGATGCTGGCCAGTGATTACTGCAAGCAAAAAAAAAAAAAAGAGTTAACAAGCTCAAGGATCATCAAGTGCTTGTAAGATAGGGACCTCTTAACACTATCACCTCCGGAGAGCTAAAACAGTCCTGAACGTGTACATAATTCTAAATAAGGGACAGTACCAAGGGTAAGAAAGTGATAAATTCAATCTAAGCAGAATAAGATCGAGAAACAGAATATCCTTAAGACCAGCTGATGAAGCAGAAAAACTAGTTCAAAAGCTACAAAGCAAACCTTCATACCTTGCTGGGGTAGGAATGTAAAATGGTGCAGCTGCTATGGAAAAGTCTGAGAGCTCCTTAAAGAGTTAAAAAGAGAATTATCATATGACCCAACAATTCCACTCCTAGATGGAAACCCAAAAGAAATAAAAATAGGGGCCGGCCCCATGGCCAAGAGGTTAAGTTCGTGCACTCCGCCTTGGCTGCCCACGGTTTCGCCGGTTCAAATCCTGGACGCGGACATGGCACCACTCATCAAGTCACGCTGAGGCAGCATCCCACATGCCACAACTAGAAGGACTCACAACCAAAAATACACAACTATGTACCAGGGGGCTTTGGGGAGAAAAAGGAGAAACAAAATCTTAAAAATAAATAAATAAATAAAAAGAAATAAAAACAGGTGTTCAAAAAAACTTGTACACAAATGCTCATAGCAGCTCCAGTCACAACACCAAAAGGTGGGAACAACACACATGTCCATCAACTGATAAACAGATAAAATATAGTATCTCCATACAATGGAATTCTATTCAGCCAAAAAAAGGAATGAAATACTGATACATGCAAAAAATACAGATGAATCTTGAAAACATTATGCTAAGGGAAAGATGCCAGACACAAAAAGCCACATGCTGTATGTTTCCATTTATAGGAAATATCCAGAACTGGCAAATTCACGGAGACAGAAAGCAGATTAGTGGCAGCCAAGGGCTAGGGGTAGGGAGGAACGAGGAGCAACTGCTCAATGGGTACATGGTTTCCTTTTAAGGTGATAAAAATGTTCTGTTATAAGCCAATATGACCTCAATAAAGTAATTTTTAAAAAATGTTCTGGAACTAGATAGTAGTGATGGTTGTACAACATTGTAAATGTACTAAATGCCACTGAATTCAACACTTCAAAATGGTCAAAATGGTGAATTTTATGTTGTGTATATTTTACCACAATAAAAGAAAAAGAACACATAGAAATTCAAACAGCAATAAAAATTAAAAGCAAAAAAATGGAATTTTGTGTCATGTGAATTTTAGCTTAATTTAAAAAAATCTTGTGGCTGAAGTTATTAGTGATTCACTATAGTAAAAGAGCAAAGGCAAGTCTACTACAATGTATACAATCCTATCCTGCAGGTAGGAAAAGAGAAACAAAGTAAAAACGTTCATCTATGTCTACATTGTAGGTATGGATACCACATCCATGTTTTGGTATAATTTGGCCTTCTTTGATCTGAACTGTCTTTATGTATATATAAATGACAGTAGGGGGAAAAAGCCACAAAGCATAGACCACTGTTTCCAAAAAGAAAACCATTTACGGATTACACAATCTCTGTTTTAAGTAGAAATTAAACTTCTAGGTTCCAGAACTGGCAGGGTTTGGCTCAAAACAGAGACTAAGGAAAGGTGCTAAAGATGTGAACAATGAACAAAACTGGCGCTTCACAGACTATTTATTAAAGAGTAAAGGACAGACTTCTGAATATGCTATAAAATATTGAAGTATTAAGTGTAATAGCAGTAAAATGCGCTATATACTTTCAAGACCACAAAGCTTGTGCCCTCCAGGCAACTGCAGAAGTTAAAGAAATACTTCCATTTATTTGTCCTAATACTTTCCATTAAAGCACTTGATATTTTCCCTAAGAACAACCTTTCTATTTCTTAATAAGAATCAAGGTATCATACCCATTTTGTTGTAGAGAAACGATGGAAATTTCTAGGAAAAGAAGTAAATTGTGAATGAATTAATTAACAGAAAGCCTGAGAACTGTTTGCCTTTTGCCTAAGTAAACAGGTGACATAAATAATAACCTAAAAATGTAAGAAATAGAGATATGATGTTTTCTAATGACATTATTTATATTATCAGATAGAATACTTTAAGAATCCAAAAGACTCAAAGGCCCAGTGAAGGGAAGTATCCATAGCAGGCACTCAAGTACTATGCTAGAGAAGTACTGATACAGGAGGGTTCAAAGGCAAACTGGGACAAAATTAAAGGAAAGCAGAAATTATAATTATCTCTGCCAAGGATCAAAAACATGATAAGAAACTAAAAGAAAAAGGGGTAGAGGCAAGGGAAGCTTAAAACTCATATTTATGTTTTATATCTGTAAAAGTTTGGTACAAAATGTTAAATCTGTTCTTTCTCATTCATAGGTGGTTTGGTAGAGAATAAGACTAATAAGATGTTTTCATTTTTGTAACACAGAAAACTGAAAAGGGCACATGAAAGGTGCTCAGATAGAAGGATTTCCACAAAAGATTCAAAGCTGATTAAACAATGACTAAACAGCAAATATGATGAGTTTAGAAATATTCTACAACTACAAATACCTGAGACCAGAATTTACGTGGCATGGGTCTAAGGACTATAACAAGGAATATGTAGGAAGAATATAATTAAAGGCATTGATGTTAAACTTTAAAAAACCAATTCCCTAACTACAATGATGATATTATTTTTTTTATTGAGTTAATGATAGGTTACAATCTTGTGAAATTTCAGTTGTACCTAAATGTTTGTCATTCGTGTTGTAGGTGCACCACTTCACCCTTTCTGCCCACCCCCCACCCCACCTTTCCCCTGGTATCCACTAAACTGTTCTCTTAGTCCACATTTTTAAATTCCTCATATGAGTGGAGTCACACACAGATTATCCTTCTCTAGCTGGCTTATTTCACTTAGCATAATTCCCTCAAGGTGCATCCATGTTATTGCAAATGGAATGATTTTGTTCTGTTTTACAGCTGAGAAGTATTCCATTGTATATATGTACCACATCTTCTTTATCCATTCGTCTGTTGATGGGCACTTAGGTTGCTTCCATGTCTTGGCTATTGTAAATAATGCTGCAATGAACATTGGGTTACCTAGGACTTTTGGAATTGCTGACTTCAAGCACTTTGGATAGATACCCAGTAGTGGGATGGCTGGATCGTATGGTAGTTCTGTTTTTAATTTTTTGAGGAATCTCCATACTGTTTTCCATAGTGGCTTCACCAGTTTGCATTCCCACCAGCAGTGTATGAGGGTTCCTTTTCCTCCACAACCTCTCCAACATTTGTTACTATCAGTTTTAGATATTTTTGTCATTCTAATGGGTGTAAGATGATATCTTAGTGTAGGTTTGATTTGCATTTCCCTGATGATCAGCGATGATGAGCATCTTTTCATGTGCCTATTGGCCATCCGTACATCTACAATGACGATATTATTTTAAAAGCATCTTCTTCTATCCCTTTACCTAAGACTCCAAAACAGACTAGACCAGGTCCTTGACTAGAGGACAAATCAAAACCTACTAGATCAGGCCGGTGCGGTGGCACAGCGGTCAAGTTCACACGTTCCACTTCAGCAGCCCGAGTCTTGCTGGTTTGGGTCCCGGGTGCACACATGGCATCGCTTGGCAAGCCACGCTGTGGGAGGTGTCCCACATATAAAGTACAGGAAGATGGGCAGGGATGTTAGCTCAGAGCCAGGCTTCCTCAGCAAAAAGAAGAGGATTGGCAGCAGATGTTAGCTCAGGGCTAATCTTCCTCAAAAAAAAAAAAAAACCTACTAGATCACTTCCTTCTCTAGTCTGTCTAATTTAGGAGAGGCAAAAGAAAATGAATAAATGACAGCAAATACCACACCAATGCAACTGCAGTCTTGATTTCACATCACAACTGAATTTACTCTAACCAATAAATTTGATTTTCCTATATCCTTTCTTCCCTACAAGACCAATAAGCCAGTTTATTCTCTTGTTTTTCAATTAAATTAGTTCCAATAAATTCCTACTTTTAACGATTAGACACACTCGTTTTTCACACTGAAATATTTGTACTTTCTAAGTCAAAATGGAATTTACAACCTGCTTACCCTTTTCTGGATAAACTTTGGAATGACTCTAGCATCTTAAAATGGCTAAGGTCTCCACATTTATACCATGTTATAATTTTTACTGCAATAAAAATTTTTATGTTACTATCTGGATAGAAAACATGGGGAAGATATTCAACTGTTAATAGTGATTATGTCTGAGATTCATATTACAAGAGACTTCCCTTTATACTTTATATAATTTCTGCAAGCTTTCATTTTTTGAAACATGTATTAATTTTACAATCAGAAAAAACTAGATAAAGAAATAACCTTTAATACAATCATAAAATTACTTCAATATTTGTAACTTGAACTTAAGGAAAGACCCAAGTTTTTGTATCTGTAATTCTAATGAACTGAATTTTTTTTTTTTTCCCTTTTTCTTCCCAAAGCCCCCCAGTACATAGTTCTTCGTTGTGGGTCCTTCTAGTTGTGGCATGTGGGACACTGCCTCAGCGTGGCTTGATGATCAGTGCCACGTCCGCACCCAGGATTTGAACCAAGAAAACACTGGGCCGCCTGCAGTGGAGCATGCGAACTTAACCACTTGGCCATGGGGCCAGCCCCAGAATATTTATTTTAATGAAAACCTTTTAAAAATGTCATCAAAGTTCGTATGCTAGAGTTTGCTGAAGCTATCAAAGGGCTGGGGAAAACTCTAACACTTTGCTGTCCAATATAGGAGCTCACATGCAGCTAGTTAAATTCAAAGTAAAATGAATTAGAACTAAACAGAATTGAAAGTTCAGTTCCTCAGCACACTAGACACATTTCGAGTCTTCACAGTCACACATGGCTAGTGGCTCCTGTACTGGATGGTGCAGATATGGAACATTCCCATCATGACAGCACTGCTCTAAAGTCAACTGCTACTTATCTGTCACAGTGATTATTCTCACACAGGGCAAAAGGAGAAGAGAACTTGTAATTTTTTTCTCCAAAAACTTAATACAATCTATGGGTGTTCATGGAAAATGAATTATTGCAAGCTGCTGCACTTATTTGACTTTGAAAAAGCCCTATCGTTTTAGAGTAAGTTTTTAAAAATTTTATCCCTATAGTGCCCCTCATTCAAAGCCATGTTACAACACAAGTCTGTGCCCCTGGCTCACACCAATGCTTGGGACAATCACTTTCTAACTTGTATTTATATTGCTATACTATTTTTTCTCACCTGAGCAGTTATTCGAAACAGGTTACTTTAATCATTACTCTCAGAATTTTCTTTCCAGTCTACAAAGCAAGCTAAGAACAAGAGAACATTTATGGAAAGGGCTGAACTTTATTTCAAATTTGCTGATCTCATTGATTTTCTCTAATTCTAACTTGAAACAATTCACCAACTCCAATTCAAGCTACTAAAGCATAAAAGAAATCTCCTAATACTCATTGAGATCTGGAAGCTTTATTCCATCAGTGCATAGTAAAGCATAAAATGAAGGCCCAGGTACTCAAGACAAGATTGTACAACTACATCTTCCCTCATTTGGGAGGTTGATACTGATATATCACAAAAAGGCCAACAGCTATAGAAGCCCATAAAGATGGGGGCGGCCAAGAGGCACAGAGGTTAAGTGTGCACATTCCGCTTCGGTGGCCCAGGGTTCGCCGGTTCAGATCCCGGGTGCGGATATGGCACCACTTAGCAAGCCATGCCGTGGTAGGCATCCCACACATAAAGTAGAGGAAGATGGGCACGGATGTTAGCTCAGGGCCAGCCTTCCTCAGCAAAAAGAGGAGGATTGGCAGCAGATGTCAGCTCAGAACTAATCTTGCTCAAAAAAAAAAAATGTATATATATATATATATATAGCCACTCGACACCTAAGATGGGTCACATTATTCCATACACATGCAAAAGTGCTTGCAGTTACCACTTATGTTTACTGAGTCTTACCAATTTCTCCTTCTTGTCCAGGCTTAGGAATGCTAATAGAAGTTTTGGTCTCCACTTCTAGTTTCTTCCTAGTGTCCCCTCTCTTTCCAACTATATGCCTACAATATAAAGAAAAAATAATTAATGGAAGGATATTAAGTCAATCTGTAACAGAATAAAGAATTCCATCACGTTTAAATCAAATGTAGGGGGCTGGCCCCATGGTCAAGTGGCTGAGTTCGCATACTCCGCTTCAGTGGCCTAGGGTTTTGCCAGTTCAGATCCTGGGTGTGGACACGGCACTGCTTATCAGGCCATGTTGAGGCGGTGTCCTACATGCCACAACTAGAGGGACCCACCACTAAAATATACAACTATGTAGGGCAGGGGAGTTTAGGGAGAAAAAGCAAAAAAAAAGATTGGCAACAGTTGTTAGCTTAGGTGCCAATCTTTAAAATAAATAAAATGTGGCCAGAGATACTCACTTACAGAAAGTACTTCAGTAAAAGCTCAATTTTTGTGGAGGAAATTATAAGACATACAGCTTTACAGAACATGCTGCATTACACTAACTGGCAAAATGATGCCCGACAGCCAATTCAATGTATAGATAGAGTAACTACGCCCAATACCAGTTTGCCTCTCAAAATTAAATTCAAAATCTGGGTCTCCAGTTCAGTGAAAGGAAAGCTGGTACAGTCTCAAAGGGCACTGCCAACAACCAATGGGTCTATAGTGTGAGGGGGGAAACCCTTGTCCTTTGGAGAGCAAATCATCTAGATTATGAGTTCATCCTAAAGGAATTATCACTGATTAATAGATAAGAGTAAAAAGCTTAGCAAAGAGCAGGGTCATCCATTCAGGATAGATTCAAAAGCACAGCAAGTAAACAGGTAACCCTCAGGCTGAATTCAGCACATAGAAATGTTTTACTTGGAAGATTTCACCTAAAAATTGAGAAAATTCACCTAAAAATACAGATTTCTAGGTTATTTAAAAAATTAGAAGATCTGACAACTCATGGCTACAATAGGCTGGAGCCTACTCTTGTCTTTAAAAACAGAACATGAGAGCCAGCCCCAGTGGCTTAAGTGGTTAAGTTTGGAGCGCTCCACTTTGATGATGGGTTTGGCTCCTGGGCACAGACCTACACCACTCATCTGTGAGTGGCCATGCTGTGGCAGCAGCTCACATACAAAAGGGGGAAGATTGGCAACAGATGTTAGCTCAGGGTGACTCTTCCTCAGCAAAAAATAAATGAAATAAAAATGGAACATGAGCTCACCACAATCCCCATCAGTCCCTACTGTCTTTCATCTGCTCCATTTCAATCATCTATTGACTCATTTACACTATGTGCCTAGACGTCCTAAGTATAAATAATTCTGACAATCCAAGGTTATCTTCTGGAACCCACAGTAATTAGATGTGTAAGTAAATGAGACTACTGGATCCCAGGAGAGAAGTTTCAGAGTCTAAAAAGCACTAATAGATCATCACAGGACTAAAAAGTTATGAGAATAAACTTCCCCATCATCAACAGTATTTCAGCTTCTATGATTTCAATTACAGTACCCAATAGCACGGGTGACTACGTCTAAAATTGTGCATTTGGGGGCCAGACCGGTGGCACAGCAGTTAATTCCCATGTTTCGCTTCGGCGGCCCAGGGTTTGGTAGTTTAGATCCTGGGTGCAGACTTATGTACCACTTGTCAAGCAATGCTGTTGCAGGCATCCCACATAGAAAGGAGAGGAAGATGGGCATGGATGTTAGCTCAGGGCCAGTCTTCCTCAGCCAAAAAGAGGAGGATTGGGGGCAGATGTTAGCTCAGGGCTAACTTCCCCCAAAAAATAAAAAATAAAATAAAATAAAATCGTGCATTTGTTTTTACATGGGATAACTAAGTCTGATTATTTCCATTAAGATCTATTGCAGTAAGCCAGTTTTTAAATAAACAAGATGTTTAGAAGAGAATTGGAATGCCACAATTTCCATGTGGTTTTCCTCTGTGTTGGGCTAGAGATTCTATTGCACCAACTCTGTCAGGCCTCTATCTTTCCAGGCCTTATCAGCAAAGGGTGCTTTCAACCAGCCTCCTGTTAGCATGTAGCTAGTGGACAAGCCTATCACAAAAAGTAGTGGGCTCAAAGTCTCATTAATAGTCTAGGCACCTTAGAAAAGGAAGTGGTTGAGGTTAAAGAGTCTTTAGAATCACACAAACCTTGGGAAAGTCATTTAACCACTCTAAGTCTATTTTCTCACATATAAATGGAGTGAATAATAACTAAGCATCATAAAGTTGTTGTAAGGATTAAATGCGATCATATATAAAAGGGCTTCCCAGTGACTGGCACATAGCTCAGTACAGTCCATGCTATCTTTATTAAGCTCATATTGGCATCCTTCCAGTTAAGAGTAAGGCAGACTCAAAAAACGTGGGAAGTCTAAAACATCCACTACAATAATACAGATACACAGTGAAAGGGTGACTTCTTTTATTGAATATATAAGTGGAAATTCTTACCAGATCCAAGTGGTTCTTAATCTTGGCTACACACCGGAATCCCCCAGGGGCCTTCAAAAACTAATGATGCCTGGGTCCAGCTCCAGAGATTCTAATTTACTAGTCTGGGGTGCACCCAGGTAAGGGGAGTTTTAAAAGCCTCCCAGGTGATTCTAACATGTACCTGAAGTTGGGAACCACAGCATTAGATCTAGTTCATGGACAGGTGTTACCACCATTAGGCTCTGTAAATTAGTTTGGTCAAATAATTTCTTCCTTGATCCAAATAAGCCTACAGAAATGATTCATAAGAAATAAATCTTCCTAGTAAATACTGTCTGTTAATTAGAATTGAGCAGAACCAACACCTAATCTAACATGCAGGTCTTCTGGAACATAACAAGCACTTAGAATATATAGAATTCAAAAGATCATCAAGTTAGAATCAGACATCTAAGGAATTTTTACATACCTTAGCAGTAGCATATTACACATTAAGGAAGACGTGTTACATTGATGTTATCAGGAAACTAAGCCATGACTTCCTAAAACCATGTTTCTTAGAAGAAAATGTCACTGGAGCCTGAGAGGAAAGTGAGCTGTCAGGGTTAGCACTTGATTTCCCATTTGGCCACATTCCAGGAGAAGAATTTCATCATTAATAGGTGTTTCACAATACTCTCAATGTTGATGAAAATCAAACTATTTGCCTCTAGGAGCTTAAAGGTATATGACTCCACATTTGTAGATCTCTTCTCACAGCGGAGCTTGGACAGACTTAATTTGGTACAATACAGAAAACAATTTATGGACTTCCTAGACCAGCCTGTCTTCAGAGGTATAAGCCCAAAAGAAGCCAGTTAGCCACAGAAGCTACCGATATTAGGGGTTAATATAGTACAGAATGTGGCAATTACACAAGCAAGCAAGCACAGATTGAAGTAATCAAAGTTTCCAAGCAATTTATAAAGATGACTCTGGGAAAAAACATATCAGTCTTTGACAAGCATTGGAGATTAATGGAACAAACACATTCCTGCCCTCAAGAAGCTTCCCATCTAATGGAGGAAATATCAAATAGCACACAAATATAAACAAGACTGAGTCATGCTGCAAAGGAAAAGTAGAGGGTGTTATGAAAACATATAGTATGGGGGGCTGGCCCCGCGGCTGAGTGGTTAAGTTCGTGCACTCCACTTCGGTGACCCGGGGTTTCGCCTGTTCGGATCCTAGGCGAAGACATGGCACCACTCATGAGGCCACGCTGAGGCGGCATCCCACATGTCACAACTAGAAGGACCCACAACTCAAAAATATACAACTATGTACTGGGGGGGGGTGGGTAGGGGAGAAGAAGATTGGCAACAGTTGTTAGCTCAGGTGCCAATCTTTAAAAAAAAAAAGAAAAGAAAATACATAGTACAGTAATCAATGTGGGTGGTGGGGATGACGCTGTCTAAGCGAGCTTCCCTGAGGAAGGAGAATATAACTAGGCAAGGAAGAGGAAAGATTATGAGGCAACGGTGAGAGTATATGCCAAAGCTCTAAGGGAGGAAGGAGTATGGCATGTTTGAGGAACTGAAAAAACCAGCTGGGCTTAAGTGCGAAGCCAGGGAAAGAGGGGTGTTAGCTGAGGCTGAAAATACAGGCCTGGCTAAGTCATGTGCAAGATTTTGGACATTACTCTAATGAAATAGAATTCCATCCTCAGCAGAGGTAGTAAAATAACCAGAGTTGACTTTAAAAAAAATCATTCCACCTTCAATGTGAAAAACTGACTGGGAGGAGAGCAAGCATCAATGTGGAGAGACCAGTAAGTAGGCTATTTGAAGTAATCCACAGAAGAGACAGTGTAGTGGCAGTAAAGAAAGAGATTAGTGACGGATTAAAAAGATATTCAAGAGGTAAAATCAACAGGACTTGGTGATACATGTGAAATGATGAAACTAATCTGCAATCAGTCCTTAGAAATTCTAGGACATAAAACACCAAACTATTTTGTCATTAGTAATCAAGCACTGCAATAAGTATGGAAAAGAGAAGAGTCAGCTTCCCGCTGAGTTTCCTGGAAGTGCCTCCCCGTCAAGCTGCCAGGGCCCTCACTCACTTGTAGAGCAGGCTGGGGGCCTTCACAGTACACCGGAAACCTTGCTGGGTCTGCACCACCTCGTAGGCATCACAGGGCTCTTCTGCACATTCCATGAAGCCTGCACAGAAAGCATAACACCCTGCTCAGAGCTGCTGCTCTGTGGACAAGTCTTCTCTTCAGCTGTCAACCAGTCTCAAGGTTTAAGAAAAGCAATACACACACAAAAAAACAGCCCAACACTTCACACTGCAGCACACTGCTCTGACACTCCTTCTGACCTGTGCTTAGAAGAGAAACAAACAATAAAAAACACATGACTATTTTAGGGGCCCGCCTGGTGGTGTGGTGGTAGAGTTCGCATGTTCCACTTCAGCAGCCCAGGGTTTGCAGGTTTGGATCCCGGGTGTGGACCTCCACACTACTAGTCAGCCATGTTTTGGCAGCATCCCACATACAAAATAGAGGAAGACCGGCACAGATGTTAGCTAAGAGACAACCTTCCTCACCAAAAAAAAAAAAAGGGGGACTATTTTAAATCTTTCAGTCTTGGAACCTTGAAAAAGTAGTATATACACACCACTATTTAACTGTTTTCTCCCAGAAGGCTAAGACACAATAAACATTTTTTTATGGAGATATAATTCATATAACATAAAACTCATCCTCTTAAAATGTACAACTCAGCGCTTTTTAGTATTAAGACACAAAATTGCGGGGCCGGCTCCGTGGCCGAGTGGTTAAGTTCGCGCGCTCCGCTGCGGCGGCCCAGGGTTCGGATCCTGGGCGCGGACATGGCACCACTCGTCAGGCCACGTTGAAGCGGCATCCCACATCCCACAACTAGAAGGACCTGCAACTAAGATATACAACTGTGTACAGGGGTGGTCTGGGGAGATAAAGCAGAAAAAAAAAAAAAAACCTCTCGAAAAAAAAAAAGACACGAAATTGCGTCAGTGAAAGAGGTAGGAGCTATACTGGAAGAACTTACTTCATATAGCCAAGACAAAGAGAAGGGAGGAGGTGAAATAAAGGAGCTCAAGACCCGAAGGATGAAGGAAAACAATGGGGAGGACCACAGGGAAGACTAACCCCCTGGCTCAGGGCCAGGGGAAAAGCTCATAAACCAAAAGAAAAAGGAAGCAGAGAACCTGAAAGGGCCTGTTCATGCATTAAACCCAAGTCAAAGTTAATTAGCCCGAAAATATTTATAATCATCTCAAATGTTTAGTTTACTTCTTAAAATTGTCCCTAGATAATAATAAAGTTATGTTAGTTGTATATTTGGAACTGCCTGAATATATCTGCAAAGGAGGAAAAAATAAGACAATAACAGTAACAGCTAACATTATTAGGCGAGGATAAAAATACTTTACATATGTTCACTTCTTTTAATAATTGATATATATTACTTGACAACTTTACAGATAAAGCAACTTTTGTCACAGAATATTAATGGTTAATATTAATAGTTAACTAAAGTTATTCCTTATTACACCTAAGCCTCTGTAGAAAGATAACATAACTTGACTTATGAACTGCAACTGAGAACACCTCATCAAACCCAAACTTATCAGTCCCCTAAGACACCACCACGAACAGAGGTATGAGAGACCAAACATCTCAAATTTCAGCGCTTACACAGAAGCACACTGAAACAAAACAAAGAATTGCTTTTACAATACAGAGAACATTTTACTTCTAATCTGACCAAAGAGCAACTAGGATTACCTTGATAGAAGTCTTCATCATCTTCTTCATGTTGATAAGTCTGTTCTTGGATGGGATTCTTCCTGTAAATCCGTCC
Organism: Equus asinus; assembly: GCF_041296235.1. Taxonomy (NCBI): domain Eukaryota; kingdom Metazoa; phylum Chordata; class Mammalia; order Perissodactyla; family Equidae; genus Equus; species Equus asinus. Next base: position 60,813,019 of record NC_091791.1, read on the forward strand.
GCCAATTTTTATAAGCTGTGGGCGAAGAACTTCCATGATACGTTTCCCAAATAATATTCCAGTGAAATCCTGAAAAATAAATCATCACCTTACCTTTTGTTTCAATCAGAAATAAAAACTCTATCTCTATCATACGGATCATTATGTAGGCCTGAAAGACCATAATTGGGCATCTGTTCTCAGTACATCTAAGCAAAACGAGCAGTGTTTCCATTAGATTTCCCCTATCTGTAAGCTGTTTTAAGCCAATTGCTGCATTTTCCACCACACTATTCCATTCCTGGCTCACTCTAGACAACAATTTATAAACTGTTCAGTGCTCCAAAAAAGATGATTAAAAAGTACTGAGCCCTTTACATACAGCCTGCCCATCACTGTGTAAGAGAGAACAGGTCTGCTTATTACTTTAAAAGGAACAAAATGCAACCTTCTGTGTTTAACCATTTGCAAAGTGTTTCACCTTTTCCGTCCAGCATGATAATTAAGAGAATTAGGAATATTTAATACACTTATCCTTCAGGGGAAAAAAAGCCCCTAAGTACTTTTAGAGGTGCTTGAAATATACACTCAATGACTAGATCCAGTTGCCTATGAAGACAGTTAAAATATGGCCGACCAACGTGGTTCTTCAAACCAATAATACATTGCTGAGGGGAGGAATCCAATTTCTATAGGCCACTGTCCAATAAACTGTGCATCACTGAGAAGTCAAGCTTCTAGTCACCACATAATCAATCAATAATTCAGGAAGGAAAGGTTCCTTACGGGCTAGCTGTGTTTAAATTCAACCAGTGTTCCTACCACATAGGCTGGATAGTCTTGAAACCCAAAACACGTGAAGAGTCCCAAAGAAAACAGATCAATCCTTACTAAATACACTAATCCAACCCTCAGAACATAAGTCAGTTTAAATGGTAGTTTGCTTCTGCAACCAAGGAGAGATTTTGCGTTGTGAGAAATAACTTAGAAGGTAAACCGACTTGAATGGGGGGAAGATGGGGTATTATTAGGAATAGCTTAATGACATTACACCCTAGTGCTTTATTCCCTCAGAACCGCTCAAAGAAAAAAAGCAAGGCTCTCCACAAAGGCAGACCTCAATGTTAAGACCGGGCCTTGAGACCAGAAGCTCTGGAAGCAGACAGCTGCCTCAGAGACCGCAGTCGCTTCGTCTGCCTTTCACACAGCCCCGGGCTTCGAGACTGCTCAGAAGGAAGGAAAGCGGCACAGCCAATTTAACCCTGCTTCGTGGTGGTTTGGAGAGGGAGAGGAAAGCAGAAGGCGTGCGATGTCGCGGAGGAGGTGAAGCCCTGAATCACAAAAGCGAGCGAAATAACGAGCACGCCAAACTGAGCGAAGAGGTACCCGCCACCGCAGACAAACCGAAGTAAGGCGCAGGGGCCAAAGGACCCGAAAGCGCTCCCCAGGAGCGCGTCCTCCACGCCTCTCCGCCCCGGCCACGCCCACCACAGCACGGACACGCGCACGCCGCCGCCGGCTCCCTCCGCACGGGCGCGAGCACGCCGCCGTCCTCGTCGTTGGAAGCGCGGCCGCTCCGGCTGGCCCTGGGGGCGGGGCTGTAGGGGAAAGTGCCAAAACCGCTGAGGTAAGTGGCCTAGGGCTCAGGGACCCTCAGAAGCTTGGTGGAAAGGGAGTTGATCCCTGGGATCCTACCTGCAGGGACTAGTAAAATGGAGAAGGTAGGAGGAGAAACAGGAGCCTGTTGCAGAGGGCGTGTCAGGAAATTTCCTCTGGCTGCGCCAGACTGAGTGCGCATGCGGGCTGAGGGGCGGCGCCTGCGCAGTGGGACGGCGCCTGTGGCGTCGTCCCCTTGGGACCGAGCGGGGAGGTGGGGGGAATGTGGCTTGGAGTTAGATTGGGAACGCTGGCGTTCTGACCCCTCCTCTCTCAAGTCCTTGTTCTCCACCCCACCTGGATTTAGCCGCAACCCCTATTTGGACGGTAATCAGCTGTTTAAGCTGGACGCACTGGAACGATTTGTCGGTGATGGAATTTAATGATTGGTTCTAATAATGTGCAGTTGTACCAGGGTACTTCTTTCAGCGTCTTTTTAATAAGGAGATTTTTTCAAAACGAAAAATTCTTTTTAAGAAAATACGCATAGATCTGCTAGGAAGGAAAGTATGAATACGAGGTCGTCCCTGTCTTACGTGAAGTAAGTGTTTAATCATCTTAGTGTGCACACAGCCATGCTGTGTCCCCCAAAATAGCATTGCTCCCCTATGAGGATCTCTACTGTCAGTAGTCCCAGCTAAACCCCAGGTTACTTCATCATCGATATTCATTCATTCAACAGAATTTTACTGAGCACTCCCTGGGTCCTGGCGGCCTAGTGGGAGAGAGTTGTGTAACTAGATTTACAGAATGAGGAAGAAAAAGAAAACAGTAATGGACCGACCCTCGTGACCCCAAGCTTCTCTAACCCTTGCATAACCTTGCTGAGCTGCTAGCCCTGTATTCTGTAATTTGTTCATCGTTCATCAGGAAACGTTGTGATCCAGGTCCTGTGCAAGGCCTTGAGGGTAGAAAGACAACTCCTTCCCCCTTTTCTATATCACAGGACTCTTCCTAAGATCATGAACCTTAAAATGAAAGTGTGAAGTGCATTAATGGAGAGCATTTTCCCTCTTCCTGAGCAGACCCTTTCCCCTCTAGTAGTTTGGTGACTCTGTGTCAAATGGAGAGAATTAAACCTTTTCCCATGAGTAAGTATGTTAGGACGTCATAAGTATGAAAACTGGGATCTGCATAGAAAAAAGATTCAGGAGTATATATCCATGAGTGATTTTGGATGGCTAAAATTTTTAAGTGTTCACGGTGCCTGTAACTTCGAAATGCTTTAATTATATTAACCTTCATGACACTTCTATGAAGTAGGTAATATTATCTCCATTTTAGAGATGAGGCAGCTGAGCAACAGAGAGGTTAAGTGATTTGTCCAGAGTTATACAGCAAGTCAAGTAGCAAAACTAGAACATGAACCCAGGCCAAGAGGCTCAGAGTCTGAGTCTTAACCCCTATGCTGTTTCGCATCTCACATGGCACATGATGTGCCAACAAAGCCATTGCTTGAAAAAAGTCGCAGCAAATAAGTTAAAACGAGGGAGGTGGATTAGATGACCTTTAAGGAATCTTGTAGTTCCTATGAAATGTTTAATTCATTTAGCAAACATTTATTTAAGTCAATAGCTACGTAATATAGGCCAACCATTATGTTTGGTTCTGGTGATTAGAATGCCTCCCTTCATAGAGCAGTTACAAACTAGAGTTTATTGTTAGTTTTGCTTTAACTACTGTTACCACCTGCTGATAGCATTCAAAATTTAACCTAAAATCTTTAAAGCCAGATATTACTTAGGTGTATCTTTCCACCTCAGCAAAAAACTGCTTATTTATGTTAAAGTTAGCTTTGTGCTAATTCTGCACTCCAGTTTTCAACCCTGGCTGTTTTGTGTATTGAATGATAGTAGTTCGGAGTTTGAAAGAAAATAGGATGACAGGGAATTCCTTTGATTATATTCAGTTTAGAAGTCACATTGTGTCTAGCGGTTGAAGCTGTCCTCACTCTGGCAGTTGGTTGAGTGCCCTGCTGAGCAACTGATTTCAAAATATAAAGTATTCCTTGCATTTGCAACTGAATAGAGCATATATCAAGGAAAAAGATTAGAGTTTTAAGTCTTAGGTGAGATATATCAAGAGTTCACAGTAGGTTCCACTCTGAACTGATGGGAAATGAGACTGAGCTACTCTCCAAGAGATGGCTAAGTTGTCTATATACTTTATTGGGACCCCAGCAGGAATCCACTTTAGAAATTTGGACCTGGTCCATTACTTCTTAATTTCTTTTTAAAAGAGGATTTAAAAACTTGTCAAGCCGTATTTTAAGCTAGTGTAGTCCAAAGGATTGGATATGCATCTAACTTGAAAAGTCGCCTCTATGAATATGAATACAATTTGGAAAGTTTTAGAGCTTAAAGAAAAAAAGAAAGGTAATCTAATAGCAAGATTGAAAATGTCATTAATTTGTATTTTTAAATAGCCTGACATTCTAATTATAGCAGTTGCCTTACTGTTACCGTATCCCACTTCAGTATTAATCAGTATTACTTATAGACATGTAATGAAATCAGAAACTAAACTCTGCTTCCCTGACAGCCTTAAATCATCGTCACTAAATTAAGGAAACAGCACAGCCAGCATTTCAGAAATGTACAGTGTATCATTTTCCTTGCTAGGAACCTGGATTATGTGTGTATAGGATTTATATCTGCATAGCATTCCCTCTTTTTTTTTTCTCTTTTTTTGAGGAAGATTAGCCCTGAGCTAACTACTGCCAGTCCTCCTCTTTTTTTCTGAGGAAGCCTGGCCCTGGGCTAACATCCATGCCCATCTTCCTCTACTTTATACGTGGGACGCCTACCACAGCATGGTGTGCCAACCGGTGCCATGTCCGCACCCGGGATCCGAACCAGCGAACCCCGGGCCGCCGAGAAGCGGAACGTGCAAACTTAAACGCTGCACCACCAGGCCGGCCCCTCCCTCATCTTTTCTATTTGTAAACTTTAAAAATAACTTTCAACTTTTTAAACAAATGTTTTCCTTTTGCAACTAGCAAAAAAAATTCAACTAAAATTTTCTCTGGCCATTAAAGAGGGAAATACATTTTTTAAATCTTGTTAAGTTCATTTTTTTCTTTTCTTAAAAATTGAGCTAAAATTCATATAGCATAAAATTAACCTTAAGCCATTTTAAAGTGTATAATTCAGTGTAAAGTCATTTTTTTGTCTAAATACTAGAGCTGCCCTTTCCAACACAGTAATCACTATGCACGTGTGACTATTTAAATTTTAATTAACATTAAATAAAACTAAAAATACGCATCTTCAGACATGGTAGTTTAATAGCCACATGAGGCTAGTTGCTACCACATTGGACAGCACAGAAATAGAACATTAGAACATTTCCATAATGGCAGAAAGTTCTATTAGCACAGTACTAAAACCATTCCTTTCAGAAAACATACACTTTTAGAATCTTTTGTAACTGTGTTTTTCTATAGCAAAAGTAGTATTTTTGTCTTGAACTTTTGTAAGGTGCATGTGTTCAGTACAGATTCTCTTATTTATGTTTGGATTTTTTTTTTTTTTAAGATTGGCACCTGAGCTAACATCTGTTGCCAATCTTTTGTTCTTCTTCTTCTTCTCCCCAAACCCCCCCCCCAGTATACAGTTGTATATTCTAGCTGCAGGTCCCTCCAGATGTGCTATGTGGGACACCGCCTCAGCATGGCCCTATGAGCAGCACTAGGTCTGCACCCAGGATCCCAGCCTGCAAAACCATGGGCCACTGAAGCAGAGCATGCAAACTTAACTACTCAGCCACAGGGCCAGCCCCTACATTTGGATTTTTTTATATGACATAGGATTAAACACTGGCAGCTGCTCTATTCCTAATAGAACATGAATTCTAAGATCATTTCCTGAGCTATCTTGTTCCAGTTATGGGATGCCACCAAGTGATCAATTTGGGTATTACATTTGGATGAAAAAGTTTTTTAACATTTTTAATGAAAGGGCCAGTATGTATTTCCTACCCAGTTCCCCTTCCTTGGGAACAGAACATAGTGTTATTCTGGAATTTTATTTGGAAAATTTTATAACTGAATTTCTTGGTGTGGCTTGGTCAGGATGTATCCAAGACAAACTGTCCTATGAGGCATGGTTGTTTTATCCTCATATAATTTATTTCCTCGATCAAGTTGCTACTTTGGCACTGCCTTACCACCTCTTCATAACCCATAAATCACCCGCAGTCAATCCCAAGTGACATAAACAGTTTGCTAATAGTAGGAAATGGTATTTTAAGTAGAAAAACTAAGAGTAAACATATTTTTCACTTAAAATCTTGAGTGACATTTTGGCCTGAGGCATCAATAAAAGACTGTGGGAGTAGAGAGGGGAAAAAAGGGGAGCTAATTCTTGACTAAACTGTATGCTGGCTTTTATGGCAGCTAGAATGAAATGTTGTCAGTCTCACTTCCATAAACTTGCCAATTGCTGTTTTTCTTTCTCTGTAGTGAAGTGAGAATTCTACTAGAGAGGAAATGGCTGCCTCTTCATCATCCTCCTCAGCTGGTGGGGTCAGTGGAAGTTCTGTCACTGGATCTGGTTTCAGTGTCTCAGACCTTGCCCCACCACGGAAAGCCCTTTTCACCTACCCAAAAGGAGCTGGAGAGATGTTAGAAGGTGATCTCATGCTGCTTTGTGCTGAATAATTGGATTCAGACCTGCAATGAATATTAATTGTAAAGAAGCTATTAAGTGGATTAGAGACGAGTTTGCCCTGATTTCAGCTCCACATTTCATCTCTTGTCCTCATTTCAAAACAATATCTTTAAAGCACAAATCTTTCTCCAGAAGCAAAATTTTGGAGCTGAAAAAGACTTTGGAAAATAAGAAGGTCATCTAGAGTTATGTGGACCCAGAAAAGTGATTTGACCATGTTAAAGACAAAATTAGCACTGGAACCAGGAATTCTTTTGACCTCCTGTTCCAGTTTGCTGTATCCTGGCACCAGTCTGCCTCCCTATGGTTAGTAGATTGATGTATTTTTCTAATGTAATTAATCTACAGACAGATTCACCCCATCAAAGAGGTTCTAAGAGATAAGAACTAATCTATTACTCTTTTATGGGAAGCTGAGTCTCCTGGCCTACTGCAGGACAGTGCTGTGTAGTTTGTCTAGCACTGGAGCTGGATTTGCATGAAATCATCCACCATCTTATTCAGCACACATTTGCAAACTGATTGGCCAAGATCAGGGCTTAGACTGTAAGCATGAAATAGCACTGGCACCCGGAATTCATCAGATTCATATCACTTTAGGAGCTAGGCCAATAAATTCTTAATAGGAAGCCTAATAATCACCTGAAGAGCTTATTTAAAAAGCACATTTCTGGGGGCCAGCCCAGTGGCATAGTGGTTGGGTTTGCACACTCCGCTTCAGTGGCGTAGGGTTTGTGGGTTCAGATCCTGGGGACAGAGCTACACACCGCTTGTCAAGCCATGCTGTGGTGGCATCCCACATACAAAATAGAGGAAGACTGGCACGGATGTTAGCTCAGGGACAATCTTCCTCAACCAAAAAAAAAAAGAGGATTGGCGGTGGATGTTAGCTCAGGGCCAATCTTCCTCACCAAAAAAATTAAAAATAAAATGCACATTTCTGGCCCACCTTAGAGATTCTAAATTAGTCTAAGGTACAGCACAGGAATCTTCATTTTGACTAACATACAGGGGATTCTCATGAAAGTGGTCTTTAACTATTAAACTATTCCACATACTTTGAAAAAAATTGACAAACAGCATATTAAGGATTCAAAATCTGCTTGATTCTAGCACTTTTGTGCTTAATTATATTGATCTTTTTTGCTTTAAATTTGCAAATTTCAGTAAGTATATTTAAAAATTAATCTGGAAATGTCTGTGGGAAATGTACAAACTATAGGTAGGAGTCAGCGTTTTGGGGTGATCTTTATTCATTTATATCAGGTATAATAAAAAGCAGAGTTTGGGGTTAAGCCAGGGCAAACAGAAGAATCATTTGTGGCAGGAAAACATGGGAAGACTGGGACCATAAGGCTCCCTAAAATTGGTTCAAATCATGATTTGTGAAGTAGACTCAGGTAGTGTAGTTAGTGATCCATCTGAGGCGTATGTACTTCTATCTTTGCCTTTTTGTTCTCTTCAATTGTGTTAACTGAATACTTGAGTTAGTATCACTGAGTCTAGAGGTAGTGAACAATTGGGGCCTTGTTTACTATATTTGCACTAAAAATATATTAAGATTTGAATTATATGCAGCAGAGACCTGGTATTAAGGAATTTTGCCACAAAACAAAAGTTGGAGGCACTTAAATTGTTTAACGAGTTTTATAACAGCAGAAGAGGAATCAATGTTTAATGATGTACTCTAAAATTGAAGTCATTTAAAGTCCAGCTACAGGAGGAATTTAATTCAGGAGGTACCTCCTTAATCTCAAAGCTATCAGCATTCTTTGTCAGTATACACCAGACTACTTGGGAACATTAAAGAAGAAAGGCTTCTGAGATTGGTCTGAATGTTGCTGTCCTAACAAGTTATAGTTCTATCCATTTTTATTCCATCCCACTGTGCTTCATGAAGGAATGTGTTGGCTTTCTATTATAGAATGAATTTATATTAAGTTTAAATTTATAGTGCACAGTTTTCTCTCAGGTTTAAAGTTTCACCTATGTTTTAAAGCTGCTTACACTTAAGGACAGACTATGAAAAATTAGAGATGGCAATCCCTGAACTATCCTGGTGAAATCAAGAATGTTAAATTGAAAAAAGTACTCCTAAGTGTGAGTTAGTAAGAATGTTGGATTTCGAAGCATGTTCTACCATGTTTATAGGTGATACTATTAGGCAGTTAATCTAATGCATTTGTACCTGACCATTTTTCTTACAATATGTAGTTTAATCAAATATGAAAATAAAGTAGGAAGAGTTACCTGTTTAGAGTAAGGAAAAGTAGTAAGGCAAAGCGATCAGGAATCAAAGTTGCATGCTGTTTATAATCTTAACAGGTTCAACTTGATCTTGCCTCCTCTTACTAGAATAATAAAGCCAAATAACCCGTAGTTAACCTTGTAAATTAACTTTTTCATGCATCTGCTCTCTGATAACAGACATCTCACATAAGCAGTATATAGCAGTTGTCAGCATTCTCTTGCCCTTGGCTAAGATTGTCCTCACCCAGTTGTCAGCAAGTTAGAGACTGCTTTCCAGCCCAGAAGTGGTTGAATTTTAGTGACATTGTAGTCCACTGAAGTGTAAATTATCTAGCATTATCTGATTTCCTGCTATGAGGTAATATTCTTTTAAATGAATTTGTTAGCATCCTATTTATTGGAGTTGGCAATGGTGTTAAATTTGGGCAATTTACTGAACTTTTCACTATTTATAACCTTTGCTTGTCCGTTTAAGAGGAAAGCTAATATGTTGCTACTTGATGTGTTACAAAGGGTTTGATTACAATTTCTAAATGGAAGACAGATTGCCCCAGACTGACTCCTCTCTGGAGAAATTCCAGGCTTTAGATTGGTACAGATATCATATGTAATAGGATGTGGCTAAGAAGCAGTGGACTTGTGGTTAATACAGAGCTGCAAATCAGCAAAAGTGTGTTCCATAGGCATATAGAGTGGCAAAGTCTTGTGCAGGTGCCTTTTTGAAAGATTAGCTTATATCCTTTTGCTTTGAAGTTCATTACCAAGGGTAATATGCAAATGTTAGAACTTAAGCATTTTATGCTAATGGCACGTGTGATTAAATGTAAGTTTGAGGTAGGACTTCCAAGAGCTTCCAAATACTTCTTGGCCTGATCCTTATAGCCTATAATCCACCCTGCCTTGTGTGAGATCCTAAAGTTCAGGATCAAACCACCTGAGGAGTAAGCTCTAATTTTCTCTGCTTTGCTCTTTCTAAAATAAAACTTGAGTTATAATTTGACTCTTTAAGCAAGGGGGTATGAATAGGATAATGAACACTGGCATATTGACACAGAAGAGCCATAATAAATTGCGTCATTGGTGTCAAATGTTCACACAGTTCCTCTTCCCATAGTGGGAGTCAGTTATTTCACTGCCCTTTGCCCTTATCTAAAAAACTCAGTGATGTCATTAGCTTACCTAGATCTTTAAACTGGACAGTCAGTATAATACTCAGTTAATTGAAAACAAAATTTTTTTTGCTCAGTTTGGATATCTGCTCACAAATTACTTACATTCAGCCAGAGGAGTGGGGGTGGGAGGCAGAGATAGGATCATATCCCATATAGCACAATATGTAGAAAAGAGGTTGAATTTAAAGAATGTAACACTCTCCCTAAAGTGTACATTATTTTATGAAATAAATTATATTTTGAAATAATATATAATATATATGTTGAAATGTATTATGTATGAAAATAATTTTCATTTCTTTTTTTTGCATTAATTTTAAAGATAATATTAAACAGAAGCCCTCTTGGTTGTATGTTCAAGCCATTTGGATACAATATCTGTAGTTTTTCTTATTATTTACCGTGACTTCTGAAATAAGGTCTGCCTTGTGTGAAACTCAGCATAAAGCTAGAATGTGTTAGTCCTGTCTCGTCACTTAATACCTGGCTGACACACCAACCCATGATTGATGAGTGAGGTCTTGACACCTAGTGGTGCTGGCATGAACCACCATCTAAAAAAAGACAGCTGTGTCCTCTCCCTCCATTTGTTTTAGGATTTTTGCAATAAGACACCTTCTCCAAATGGTTTCTGCTACCCTTGTGAAAGTCGCACTCTCCAACATGAGCTCTTTTGGGGTATGTTTTGCTGTATCAGCCCTTGCCTGATGGAAGAACATGAGCTAGCTTCTGTTTCACAATCATCTTCCATGTGCTGTGGTGACTGAGTTAGCCACCTTCTTCTTGCCAGTTCTTGGCACCAGTACAATGCTAGGTTCTACAATTGCACCATACTCTTATCGCCATCCAAATCCCAGGGTTTTGGTTCAGTTGGAATATCAAGGTTACAGTTTGCGTTTACAGAATGAAATTTCCCAGCATTGTTTTGCGATGGTCATAGTGATGTAATTTGATATATTAAAAATCAACAACAGCTATTTTTCCCTCAGCTTTACTTTTTTAGAATGAAAATGACTTAGAGTTTTGGTGTACCTTTGTATTTTGATAGCACAGGAGCCATGTGGCCAAATGCGTCAGCTGTCAGTGTTTGCCTGACATACAGAACAGGAGAACGTTAAGAAACCATCGGGCTGGGAGGGGGAAAATGTTAACCAGGACATCAAACTGAGGTTTCTTGTTTTTGTTTTTTTAAATGCTATTTTTAAACTCTTAAATAAGTAGAGGGACTATTTTAATATTCTCGGTATAGAAGAAGTAGCTTTTATAACAGAGCAGTTTAGTTCTAAATGAAACAGAAGCCCTCTTTGTAAACACTAAAAACCAGACCCTGTATGGAAAAGCATGGAAAAGAAGGGACACGTTTACTTGGTTTATCAGAAGCCATAAAACCCTTAGAGCAGATTAAAACTTTTCCTCTTCTGTTTGTAGATGGCTCTGAGAGATTCCTCTGCGAGTCTGTTTTCAGCTATCAAGTGGCATCTACGCTTAAACAGGTGAAACATGGTAAGCACGTGAGTGTTGTGTACTTAACTATGAGAATAAGTTTACTGGGGGAGTGGGAGACGGAGATTCAGAAAGGTCAGTGTGCTCTGTGACAAAAACTCCTGAAATTTAACTATGTAAGTGGACTTTGTAAATTACCTGCCAACAAGAACATTCTCTGTCTCAATCTGGATATAATGTCCACATTAAGGCTTCCAGTGGAGTCGGGAGGGTTAGTTTTCCAGGGGAGTCGATGCTTCCTACTCCTCTTGTGTTGCATTTTCCTCTCCTTTCTGAAACCTTCTTTTAATGTTGTCCTCTACTGGTTTTACCATTATCATCTTCATCTTCAAACATTTATATAATACCTCATGTTCTATCTGGACTCTTAGAAGCCTGGACTCGAAGATCGTGCTGCCACCTCTTCTGTTCCATCATTACCTCACCAGGCCCTCGTTTGTGCGTCAGGGAACTGTGTCGTCGTCCCCGCCCCCCCCCCCGACAGTTTCTCCATTGAAAGTGTAATATGGGGGGAAAGGTTGCAGTTGCCCATAACCCTAGGATTTTAGTACACAAGTCACTATGGCATGGAGGATAAGTATTACTTTTTTTTTTTAAGATTAAGTCTTCTGACCAACATAGAATAAGACTCCATTACTACTAGAATATTGAGGGGAAAAAATTCTTCTAGAAATTATTTTTAAACCAATGATTATGTTGGTGGTTGGTGACTGTCTCATGTATATATTACCTCCTTCACTCTTTACAGATCAGCAAGTTGCTCGGATGGAAAAACTAGCTGGTTTGGTAGAAGAGCTGGAGGCAGATGAGTGGCGGTTTAAACCCATCGAGCAGCTGCTGGGGTTCACACCCTCTTCAGGTTAACCTTGCCTGGATGGTCACCTCTGGTGCACAGCAAGTGCAGGGCCAGCAAGGGACTTTTCTTACAGCTTACATAGCCATCCAGAGATTCACAGCTCCATCACTGAATTGTTAATTCACATCCATACTTGGTTTCTCTGTATCTAAAGCAACAAATACTTACGTGTGACCTTGCAGGGAAAATTCTTTTTATTTGTTTAAAAAAGGATTGAGAATCAGATTAAGACAATCGGCATTAGAGAACTATGAGGTTTGAGTTTAAGAGATGTTTATAAAACTTCACAACCCAGGTAGGACACATGCCAGAATTGGCCAACTGAATGGTGTCTCTCCTATCATTCATGCAGTGCCTGGAATCCTCCACCAGTGAAGTCTGAGGTCAGGATCTGGAGTTATAAAATACAGCATTTCTGACCTAAAACAGTTCTTTTTTGCAGATGAATGTGATTTCAACTCAGGATCTGTCCAAATGAGGAATTTTTAAATGTTTGGGTTTTTTTCCTATTTTTAGACATCTAATTCTATAGATTCTAACTTTTTCTAACCTCTTCTAGACATGCCAAATGCTGGCAAAAAGAATTGCTTTTTGAATGTTGAAGCACTTGTAAAAATAAAGCCGTGAGCAAAATCCTTTTAAACACAGAAATTCTGAGTTCATCTTGGTGGACTCAAGCAATTCTGTAGCAAATAAATCCTTTGAAAGAGCTCCAAATTGGTTTCTTTATCCGTTCAAAGTCTCAGGGATTTAGGAGGGGGGAAGAGGTCAAATTGCTTTTTATAAGAAGGGAATCTAAAAACCATTTCTCCTAAGCAAATGGTAGACTTGCTTTATCTCAGGGATATTTGTCCTTACAGAAGTATGTGAATTTATCTTATCAATATCTGAGTAGGTGGGGCTGGCCCCGTGGCCGAGTGCTTAAGTTCACGAGCTCCACTTCCACGGCCCAGGGTTTCGCCGGTTCGGATCCTGGGCTCGGACATGGCACCACTCATCAGGCCATGTTGAGGCGGCGTCCCACATGCCACAACTAGAAGGATCCACAACTAAAAGTATACAACTATCTACTGGGGGGGGATTTGGGGAGAAAAAAAGAGAGAGATTGGCAAATTGTTAGCTCAGGTGCCAATCTTTAGGGAAAAAAACAATATCTGAGTAGGTTTTTATACCATGATAGGGAAAAACCTAGAAAGCTAAGAGGTGTCCTTTGTTATTCCTCATGGGACCCCAGGGTCCACACTGCGCAATTAGGAGAATCATTTATTAGATTGTATGCAGATTTTGCCTCAGACAACATTTGCGTTTCTCCTCAGTAATAACTTGTACCTGACCTGCTTAGGGTTGCTTAATCATGAATACATATAATCCCAGTAGCAATTGGCCTCAATCTCAGGAGTTTAAAATGTTTAACACATACTACCTGACAGGAAAGGAGGTGGTGACCTCATTGAGTCGGTAAGGATTCTGAACACAGGAAGTTAAACACCTGCTCATGGTCACATAGCCCAGGCAGAAGAAAATCTGGGAACTTAGAAGATTGCAGTTGATTGATAATTCAGCCCACTATTCTATAAAGCACATCTGACCACAAAAATTACCAGCCCACAAACTCATCTATTTCCATGTTATTTCTCAAACCCAAACAAGTTTCACATTTGAAAGCCATTGAGTTTCCTAACATTGTACTTTTTAGCATCAACCATCTTGATTGATTACCAAAGGAAAAATTAAAAATACCTAGACTGTAGTAAACCTTTAAATCATATTTTCAGTGAGAGTTTAGAAGCAATCGCTAACTTTCTTTCGTTTGTTTCACCTGTGAAACTGTCCAGCACAGACACTGTATTCCCTCATCTTTCCCCTTTGGTATTTGAACTTACAGGGTATTTTTCTCTTTAAGTTGGACATTTCTTTTTATGTTCTTAGAAATTGAAGAGATCCTAAACAGAAATGCTTTCTGAAGCACCTTTCACAGTGATCATTTAGTTGCTACTTGAGTGCTGCCAGGAACAAGACCACTGTTTTTCAAGACAGCCCTTCCCTCTCTGCACCTTTCTGTTGGTCATTATGTCTCAGCATCCACAACTCCTATTACCATGTTTTGGGCTTGAAGATGGACCTTGTTGCTCATCTGTCATCTCCTGTACACTCATTATGTGTCAGTCACTCACAGGCATTAATTATAATCCTTTCAATAATGCTGCAAGTTATGTAGTACCCCCTAATACACAAGAGGAACTTGAAGCTGAGAGCAAACATTACTTGCCAAGGCTGCATAGCTAAGAAAATGGCCAAGTCTGGATTTGAACTCAGAGTCTGCCAGACTCCAAAGCTAAGATTATTTTAGGTGCACCATGCTGCATCCCCCTGAGCCCAACCCAGTGCCTTGTACAAAGAGAAATCCTAAAACCGTTTTTTTTTAATAATAAAATGAATTAACTACCTGGAGGAAATAAGCCTTGTCACTACCTCCCCTTCTTCCTCCCAGTGCTTGGTGACAAGGAGTCTCATGCACAATGAAGGAACAGCCTCTTCCTTTAGGAACTGATAGGAATTAGCTATATGTTAGTGTCTACATAGCTTTTTAAGGTTCAGTATGGTGAAAATGTAGTTAGATGCTTGAGGGACACCTAAATGAGCAAGGAGGAACGCAGGAGGGCAGATGGCAGCTAATGACCAGGACTGCACAGACAGCCATCCTAAGAAAGCTGTTGGTAATGGTGCCTCTGTGCATAAAACAAAGCATTTTCACACATGTCGTGTCTTGATTCTCACATCAACCCTGTGAGATAGGCAAATATTATTTCACAGTTGTGGAAGCAGGCACAGAGAAGGTAAGGGACCAAGATTATTAACCAAGATTACAGTTAATAAGCAAAGGAGCTAGGTCTTTCAAATCTTTGGCTCTATGCCTTCTAATTTATCATATATTAGAAAATCTGAAGGCAGAATTTGCTGTTAATAAAGAATCGTTCATGTTGATATACATAATTCCATATAACCATTTGTGTCATGGTAATAAGTTATAAATAGTAAACTTAAATAAAGCTGGTTTTACTTTTACATAGTCAAAAATGTTATTTTTTGACTTCACATTTAATTATCCAGGATCAGCATTAAAATCCTGAGTTTTCACTGGTAGATTTAAATATGTTATTTATTAGTGCCATCCTATACCTGATACTCACCTGAAATGACAGTGGTCTGGAACTCTCAATCAAGTTCCTCACCCAAGCACCTCTCTTGGCTCCCTCCATTTACTTGCAGCCTGTGGCTTCCCTTCCCACATATGGCTGGGAGTCCTTGAATCTCTTATTCCCAATCAACACCAGATACTGAAGTGGTGGAAACTTCAGGCTTGAAGGCCAAGTCAAAGGCAGAAGAAAAGAGATAGAACCAGGAGATGCCTGTCATCCAGAGGGAAGAGGAAGAACCTGCTCAAGGACATGGTGCCCTTTCAGGCAAACCTAAGAGATACTACACTTGGAGGAGAAGGCTACTGTGCCTGTCCCTGTCCTTTTGCCAAAGCACCTAACTCTGCCTAAAATATCTTGCCAGGCCTCCTTGTAATTGCCTGAAGTTCTAACCAAGACAAAGCCTTTCCACAAAAGAGAGAAAGGGCTTAAATAACGGATACTTGGGAAAGTTAAATCTTGGGTTTCAGGCAAAGTACAAATGTACTTTACCTAAAGTACAGACCTTTTGCTGTTTCCCAGCTGAGTTTGGGATGGAGATGACACCAAAGGTGAAGAAAGAACAGGGGAAGGAGGCTGCAGCATAATGCTTGGCCACTAGCCTGCCTTGTTTTTTTGCATCTGGTCAAAGAAAGAGTCTCAGAATTTTGGAGCTGGAAGAGACCTTAGAGCTCATCTAATTCATCCCTGATTTACAGATAGGACACAGACCTTGTCTGTTTCATTTACTACTCAGTACCTAGAACACTACCTAGTGCACAGTGGGTGTATTATGGGTATTTATCGAGGGAAGGAATGTATTAATTTGTTGTGTGCTTACCCTGTTTTAGAAGCTGTGCTAGCTATTTGTAGTGCAACATCCATAGTGGAGTAATGCCTAAGGTAATTGAGATAGGTCACGGGCAGAGCCAAGGCTGTAAACCAGATCTCAGCTCAGAGCTCTCCACAATGCTGCACTGACAGGTGGAAGCTGTGGAACAAAAGGAAATGTGTGCCAAAGCAGCCGTGTCTCACATGATCCCATTTATGTAAATGAAGGTGAGTGATCCTGATGGCTCCCTGCCCTCTTCATGGGTTCCTGCACATGGGCTGGTGGTAGTGCCACGTGTCAGCATCCACAAGCTAGTCTCCACCCTTCCAGATACTTTAATTTTCTCAGTCTGTCAAGTTTCCCTAGAGGAGTTTTCCGGAACCAGCTTATTTCATTTTCATCATATAAGCTCTTTAGAGCAAGTAATGAAACAACGTACAATTTATTACCAGCAACAAAAGAGGGGATGTTCCTTTCCAAATGTCTTTTATTCATTCAACAGACATTTATTGAGCATTTAATATGTAACTAGCATCTGCTAGTTGCTAAGGATGTGCTGTCAAACAAGACACAGTCAGAAACCTCAAGTTTATAAATATATTAAGAGAGAGAAAAGGGTAATTTTAAGTGTAACAATTGTCTGATAGGAGAAAGCATGAGATACTGTGGAATCACGACAGCTAATCCAGCTGAGCAAGTGGTCAGAGAAGGCTTCCTAGAAGGATGCTGTTTAGGCTGAGACCTGAAGAACAAGTAGGTGGGGTGAGAAGGAAGGACCTTCTAGGTGGAGGGAATAAAATCTGCAAAGGCCCAAGGGTGAGAAAGGACAGGATGCTTTTGTGGGGCTGCAGGTGCTTTGTTATGGCTGATTCATAGAATATAAGGTGATTCTAGAGATCCAGGTGATCTAGAGATGAGACGGAGGATTGGATGTGATGGGTTTTGCTAAGGAATTTGAACTTCAACCAGAGGACATGAGGGGAACCATTAAAGGGTTTGAAGTAGGAGAATGGCAAGATCTGGTTTCACTTCAGAAATTTTAGTTGGAGGGAATGATGGCGAGTCAGTAGCGGTAAGATCCAGATCCTTTAGGAAGCTATTGTGGAAATCCAGATGAGAGATGACTGCAACCTGAATTAAAGGTATGGAGGTAAGAGGATGGATTTGATTTGAGAATTATGCAAGAAGTGTATACAAGAGTTGGTGACTGGTCAAACTTGGAGAACACCCAGTTTTCTTAGGTCAGTAGCTGAGGGCCTGGTGGTACTATTCACTGAGATAGGGGTACACAAAGCAGAGCAGGCTCAAGGAGATGTCCAATAGGCAGGTGACTCTATGGTTCTATAGCTCAGGAGAGTGAGCTGGGCTGGAGTTAGATTTGGGACTCACCAGGCTAGAGATGGTGGGGTATGGATGGAGTTGCCGAGAGAGAGCCCATGGAGTGAGAAGAGAATTGGACCAAGAAGGGATCCCTGAGGAACCCAAACATGTGAGGGACAGGCACGGGAGGGAGAGCCCAGGAAAGCAACTGGCAGGAAGTCACCAGAGAGAGAGCCAGAAAACCAGATGCTGGAATTATGGAAACCAGGGAAAGGACAGTTTGAGAAGGAGACTACAAACAGCAGTATCTGGCGTAGCCAAGCAATGAAGTGAAATGAGGGATGGAGAAGGCCTTTGGATTTTACCAAGGAGATTGCTGGCGACCTTTTCTCAAGAGCAGCTGTCTTAGTGGCGTAGTGGAGACAAAGCCAGACTGCTGTGGGTGGGAGAGTGAGTGGAAGGTGAAAACGTGGGGCTAAATCTAGGCAACCCTTTTAAGAAGTTCAACAGGAAGGGGAGGCAAATATCAGGGACAGAGAGGGTGGCAGTTAAAGGAGGACACACAGTCAAGACATTTGTTTTTTTCTTTTATGAGGGGAGAGGTCAAAGAGAAAGGAGACTGAGGGTGTAAGGCCCCTGAGGAAGTGGGAGGGGATGGGATCCAGAGCCCAGTTGGAGCGATTATTCTTGGAGAGAGGGCAAAAAGGATAATGCTGGGGCCGGCCCGGTGGTGCAGCAGTTAAGTTTGCACGTTCCGCTTCAGCGGCCTGGGGTTCACTGGTTCGGATCCCAGGTGCGGACATGGCACCACTTGGCAAGCCATGCTGTGGTAGGTGTCCCACGTATAAAGTAGAGGAAGATGGGCACGAATGTTAGCTCAGGGCCAGTCTTCCTCAGCAAAAAGAGGAGGATTGGCAGTACATGTTAGCTCAGGGCTAATCTTCCAAGAAAAAAAAAAGGATAATGCTGATGTGGGTAAATGTGTAGGTGAGGTGGCAGGAAATGGAGGGAATTCCCATCAGATGGCTTCTATTTTCTCTGTGAAGGAGGAGGTGAGTTGGTCCACTGCCTGTGGTGAGGGGCAGGAGGAAGTGGGAACAGTCCCTGTGAAGAATGGGAGAGAGCTGACCAGGGTCAGATGATTGCCAAGCCATTTAGGACCAATGCAGTTAGAATTCCTGAATTGGCAGTAGCACCAATCTTTGGGGAAGGGCACTAGCAGCTCTTAGCAGCCTAGTAGTAGGAACGGAAAAAAATGAATAGTTGGCGGTTACAATTTTGTGTAGTAAGGGCAAGAGGGTAAGCAAATTGTTGGTCTAGGGCTAGAAAGGGAAGGAAGTGAAAACAAGAAGAGCTTGCCAGAGAGAAACGAGAAGGGTCAAACATTAGTTGAGAGCCTTCTACGTCTCTGGTAATATGTAGGGAAACAGAAACACAAAGGTAGGGCAATCGTTCCCAAACCTGGCTGTGCTTAGAATCAAGCTTAATAAAAATACAGACTATGGGGCCTCATTCCTCAGGTCCAACAGGTCTAAGGCTGGGGTCTCATGTGACTCTTCTGTGGCCAGGTTTGGAAACCACTTGAACCAATGGAAAAAGGAGACAAGGAAACAGACATATGGAATATATATAGTGCCATAACTCCATGACTCTGGTCTGCACAGGGTGCTATGGAAGCCAAAAGGTCTTAGAGGTGGGAATGATGAGGGGATGACAGGAAAATTTTCCTAGAGAAGGTGAGGCAGTGCCTGGTGAATTGGAGTTAGCCAAGCCAAGAGGGGAAGATGCCAAATAAGCGTTCCAAATACAGGGAACAGCGTGTGCAAAGGCAGGGCTCCATCTCTGGAACTCCAAGTTATTTGGTGTAGCTGGAGCTAAGGGTGTAAACAGGAGTGGTGGGACCTCTCAGGAGAAGGAACCAAGAACAAGATTGTTTTAAGCCTCATTCATCATGCTCTACTTTTCATCAAAAGAGCATTTCTCTGACACAGCCAGGGTACACTTAGGAAAGAGGCAAAGAGGGGCCTGCCTGGTGGCACAGTGGTTAAGTTTGCACTTTCCGCTTCTCGGCGGCCTGGGGTTCGCCGGTTCGGATCCCAGGTGCGGACATGGCACCGCTTGGCAAAAGCCATGCTGTGGTAGGTGTCCCACATATAAAGTAGAGGAAGATGAGCACGGATGTTAGCTCAGGGCCACTCTTCCTCAGCAAAAAGAGGAGGATTGGTAGTAGTTAGCTCAGGGGTAATCTTCCTCAAAAAAAAAAAAAAGAAAGCAAAGAAAAAGAAGAGGGAAAGAATCCTGACTTTCACAATAAGTAACTTAGAAAACAGGGCCTGGAAGAGTTAGCCCCATCGCTGCTGTGATGCATCAGATTTGATCTTTCCAGGCCACTAGGTGGTGAAGAGTATTTTTGCTCTGACTAGAAACTAAGCATTTACAGATTTGTATTTATTGACTTACTCTTAGGGAAAGGCAGACGTCCTAAGCTGAGAGAGAATTATTGAAGGAGCCTCCCTTCTGGGCTCTGAGCCAAAAACCAGGATAAGAGACAGCCTGAAGTGAGCAAATCTAAAGTATATGAACGTTGTGTAGAGATGTTTTTTCCCCCAAATGGTTTCTCCTCCTCCTTTCCCTGGCCCTGAAAGCCTGAAGTGAACTCCCACGCGCTTTCTCCCTCTCCTTATTCTCAGAAATCTCCAGGCATATATTTGAAGATAAACTATACTTGCATGGGCATTTCTTGTGTTTAACAAACCCAGAGGTCATGTTTGAGGGCTGCTGAAGTCAGACTCTACCCACTTAACTTTCTGCAGAGTCTCCAAAACATAGTAAATCTGGAATACGCTATGAAATCAGGGCAACTTAGCTCTCAAACAAACGCATACTGCCTGGAGGACAACCTAGGACTTGACTATCCTGGACCAGCGTCATTGCCCAGAGAAGGCTCAAGGCTCATTCTGTGATCCTGCTTCAATGCTCAAGGCTAGAGTGCTTTTTGAAAGCGCTCCTGATAATGAAAAGGAAAATCAGACTCTCCCAGCCAGCCAAGATTGCAGCTGGAGTACTAAGTGCTATGGGTACCAGAGACCCATGGACTCAGGAGCCAGGAAGAAAGCAGGCCATCGTCCCCACACCATCTCTCAGTTACAGAGGAGTATTCATACCAAGAACCTTAACAGAAGCACAAGGTGGGTAGGGGATCAAGGAGGAAGGTAGCGCCTTACTGTCTGGAAGCACAAGCGCTGACCCCACCTGTAGTTAAGCCTTATCCAGTGTTCTGCCAGCCAAGGGGTGTCCTCATTAGGCAAATAGGAAAACAGAGGCTTAGCTTCAGAGTTCTGCAGCCCTTCATGACCCTGGGGATCATTGAGTCCAAGGACAGAGAAACAATCTCCCATTCTGAGCCTTTGCAGTCTCTTGAGTCCTGCTGGCTCTGTGACCAAAATGAGCTTTCCATTAAAAAGAGTTAGGCTCCTGGAAGGTGCCAGTTTAATACTCTTAGATTTAAAAGCTGCTGAGGGGGATGGGAAAGGCTTCAATAATGAAGGCATGAGTGATCATGAGGGCCTAGGCTCAGAACCCACACCTTTCATGTTGGCACAGAGGGTCTCAGTGTAGGTACAAGAGGTATCCAGGCACTGGAACTCTTCAGAAAGTTCATCATGGTTAATATATAGTGAGGAGTTACCATATGTGGGGCATTGTGCTAAGCACTTCTCATACACTGGGGGAAGGTAAGAGAAAGGCCATATGGGGCAGAGGAAGCCACCAAGGGATGGCAGGAAAGAAGCCCATAGCCTAAGAGATGAAGGGCTTGGCAACTCTATTTGGGCGAGAGCTGCCATAACGAAGTACACAGACTGGGTGGCTTAAAAACAGACACTTAATTGTCTCACAGTTCTGGAGGCTAGAAGTCTAAGATCAAGATGTTGGCATGGCTGGTTCCTTCTGGAAGCTGTGAGGGAAGGGATCTGTTCCAGGCCTCTTTCCTTGGCTTGTAGATGACCATATTCTCCCAATGTCTCTTTACACCATCTTCCCTCTATGCAAGACTCTGTGTTCAAATTTCCTCTTTTTATAAGGATGCCAGTTATTATTGGATTCGAGCCCACCCTACTGACTTCATTTTAATGTGATTTCCTCTGTCAAGATCTATCTCCAAATAAAGTCTGAGGTACCAGGGTTAGGACTTCAACATATGAATTTCAGGGAGGGACACAATTCCACCTGTAACAGCAATATCTAACCAAACCCTCTCCTTTTATAAATAAGGATATTGAAGCTTCGAATGGGAAAGTGACTTGCACAGGGTCACACAGCAAATTGAAAAAACTAAGACTAGAACTCAGGTCTTTTGGGGCCCTGGGCTTTGAGTGGACTTCTCCAGGAGTAGCAAGCAGCACTGTCTGCTTTTGAAGCCTCTTCTCCAAAAAGGAAATCCCTGAGCTTGGACAAGTCTGGGAAGCACCCAGTCGAATCTCTTCATACACCTGGGATGAGGACACACTAAAACTCTCGTACAAACCAATATTTCGAAAAAGACTCTGAAATGCCAGAGTGGAGGGAGCCCTATTAACAGAGCTTAATATAAGCACTGGGGTTCATTTTCAATGGCCAGGCCCCTCCTTCAGAAGGCAGATATGTAGTCTGTCATCCAGAGCTTTCCACCTTACTTGCAGCCCCCAAAAGCACAGTTAGCCAGAATACGGCTGCATGGTGCTAGCTCCTCACATGCTCTCTCCCATTGTTCACTCTCCGGGCCTGCCTCTGCCCAGAGGCTGGCAGCAGGCCTGAATACCTGGCCAGAAGGCTGGTAGGTCTCCATTTTGCAGTCTGTTGTGAGAACTCACTAAGAAGGCTCTTTTGAAAATCTCATGCAACTTGCAGGAGCAACATGGGTTTAAGAGCCTTGCTCTTGCGGCTTCAAAAACAAGGAGGCAAAAATTGAGATTGAATATAGCACAGAAGTGTGGGTGACACCAAACCACAGATGAGTTGATAGGCTGTGGGGAAGGAAGTGAAAAGTTCACCTTGTCCTTCCCTGTAAGAGAAGGCTGTTGGTTTTGCAGAGGTTTGCTTTTTAAAAAATTTTTCATTCAATAAAAATAGCTTGGTGGGACAACATATTATAGCATTCGTGGAAATAAAAACTAGGAACCACATCATAGGATGTTCTGCTCCAAACTTGGCCCTGGTTCCCCAGGCAGCTCCCAGTTGCTCCTGATTTATGCGGCAGCAGTGGAGGACCTCGCCCTGTCCCAGGTGGGGTCTGGCCTTCAGGGAGGAAGGGAGGAGGTGGTTCAGAGACATCAGCTGTTTCCCTGCCTCTGAGCCAAGACCCTCACCTCGGCTAGAAACTCAGCTTTGTCCCCTGCAACTGGCTTCCGCACTGTGAAAAAGTTTCCATCACAAAGGGTCCATTCAGGAAACCAAGGTTAGAGGCAAATGGTCTTATTTGAAAATGGTGAAGGCCAGTAAGGCCTTGGGCTTCCTGCACTGATTGCTTTCCCGGGGCCTGGGACCAGCCCAGCGGGGTGGGGCAGGCAGCTCTGCAGGTTACAGGATGTGAAAGTGGGGACTGAGGTTAGGAAAAAGAATAAAAGGCTGGGACCAGAACACACCCAGCAGAGGGCCATGTGCAGTTCTCCTCTTCAGGGTTTCCTGTGGGCACACTGAGAACATTGTGTTCTGGCTGTGAACTTACCCGGCGGAGCCGCTGCTGACTCGGCCCCTGGGTCCTAGTGCTGCTCTCTCGTCTGCCCTCAGCCTGAGCTCACCAGTGCAGGCGTGAAGCCCACTGTAGGACCCTGGGAGGCCATTTCCCTTGTGTCCTCCCTACTGAGTGAGGCCGCCAGCGACCAGAGTGTGACCACTTACATTCCAATTCATCCTGCATTTCCAAAGCATCTTCGATGTGCTTGAACTGTCACACAATAGCATCTCATGTCCCTCTTGACAAAACATCCTTCAGATGACAAAACTGAGGCTCTGGGAAATAGGGAGGCACAGCCAAAGTCAGTATTCAAGGTTTTCGGACCCAGGTCTCCTAAGACTTTAGGGATAACTGATTTTGAGACATGACTTCAAACACTTGGAATGAATGTGAGCCTTTGCTTTCAAAGTTTCTCTCCAGATCAATTTGAGAATAAGGCACTTTCTTAATGAATTCTCCAAAATAGCCAAAAGTTCAGGCATGTGGTGCAGAGCTGTCCAGAGGAGCCACAGCCTGACTCCTGCCCTGCCCAGCGCCTGGCTCATCCTAGTGATCTCGTCTGCCCTGTGCACGAGCTCCCTGCAGCTGCCACCATGAGCCTCTGTGCAGCACCACACCAGGCCCCAAACTGTTCTGTTCCTGTGTAGGGGGCTGGAACTCAGAGGCACATGCTGAGACCCAGCCCAAGTAGCCAAGAACCAGTGGGACAGCAGGGAGGGAGAGGGGACTCAGGAGGGGATGGAGGCTCTGTGGTTAGAAGAGATCTTTGCAGTTTTTAAAGTGGATTCTGGATTATAAATCCCTCTACTAGATTGTAAGCCTCTTTTTCCAGGTCATTTTTGCAGTGTGTGTGTGTGTGCTGCTCCTTGATAAACGGTTGTTGAAAGACCTGAGTGAAGGTCACTCCCTGGAAGGCCTTGCCTTTAGGATCACAGTCATTCAACAACTGCACATTGGGCACCTACTGTGTACTAAGCATTGACTGAGATAATGGGCACACGATTGCTAAAAACAGATATGCAAAGGAAGGCAGCCGTGGAGATCACAGTCCAGTGCAAAGAAAAGCATTCAGTAAGCAAGCACAATCCCAAGGGTGCACGGTTAACCCAGGGGAAGTCCAGGGAACTGGGAGCAAGCACAGAGCAGGGAGACCTAACGACAGCGGACGACCCGGGGCCCAGCAAAGTGCTTGAGGAAGAGATCTTTAAGCTGAGACCCAAAGGGAAGTAGGAATTAGCCCGACAAGGAGGTTAGGAAAGGGAGGTCCAGGCAGAGGTAACTGCTTGTGAAGACCTGGAATTCAGAGAGCAGGTAGCTCATCGAAAGAACTGAGAAAAGTCTTCTAAGTCTTCTGAACTCCACCAAGAGGAAATCTGGTTCTCACTCCAGGGGAGAGCTGAGGCATTGTTATTGTCTGTGAGAAAGGAATCCTACTGCTTCTTAGTGGCCTTCCCCCAGGCCCTAGACTCCATTCCTCGGGAAACCAGAGGACTCCTAAAAGATGGCTGGGACACATCTTGAGGCAGGAAGGTCATGGGTGTGGCTGGAAGAGGCAGCTACTGGTCCAGGCAATGGGACACTGGACTGAGATACCAGGCAAATCACTTCTCATCTCTCTGTGTACTGTAATTTCCATGCTTTCTGTATTCTCAGTATGTAGCCTGACACTCGGACCTTCCTGAATTAATGAATGACTGCAGTTTCCCTCTGTAAAAAGATTCCTTCCAATGCTAAGATTCTGGGTCTGAGACCCGCAGTCAGTCCTGCCCAGGATTCTTTTGGCAGCAGAAGTGCCATGAAAGAAGGAGCACAGTGCTCAGCACACCCCCAAAAAACGTTTGTTGAATGAACGAGTAAACAAGCAAATGAATGAATGAGTGAATGCTCTCCCTGAAGTTACTCTAAAAGCTTCGATGGATCCTTGCTTCTCTCCATCTTGCTTTGATCTCCATCACTCCTAACCCTGTGCAGTCATCATCACCCACCCACTTCATAGGCAGACACCAAATTTAGTCATGACAATGAACCCTACATCTTGCCTTTAGTGCTCCATCCTAGAGGAAGAGGGTGTAAGATGACTGCACGGAATTGAGAGGCAGTGTAAGGAAGAAAGAGAAAGGACTAAGATGTGCAGAGTCGGAAAATTAGTGCATATTCTTGCTGTCTTATAAACCCCAAACCTGCCAAATGCTCTGCCCGACTCCTGTGAAGAGTTAGAACTCAGCAGGGCTTGCTGGAAGAGCTCTAGAAATGGCCAAGCATTCCCTGAGCCACCATATTCCCTGCTTGCCCTGAATCAGGCCTATAGTTAGGGCAAGAGTTCCCAGCTGGGCACACCCTCAAATGCATTTTCCCTCTCTGTGGGTTTCCAGGCTAACCCGCAGAAGCCTGATTCATCCACAACCACACCGAGACATAGAATTAATTCCAGCTATACCCTGGGTGAGCCAGGCCATTATGGCAACCAAACCACCACTTACAGCATTATTTTGATGCGAAAATGTCTTCTGAGCTCCAAGCAACCAAATTATAAGTGGGGCACAGGCACACCCAGGTTCGAATCCCAGTTTTAACACTTCCTAACCATGTGGTCATAGTCAAGGGACCATCCTCCCCAGCCTCACTTTCCTGCTTTGTAAAAGAATACCTCCTTTAGAAGGTTGTAGTGCAGACTAACAGACACCTGTGAAAGTGCCCATGGCACATGGCAGACATTTCCCTCCTTCCTTTCATAGGGTCTGGAGAAGACTCTAAACATAGTTTCTCCGAGGAGGTTCTTATCCAGCTTGCATGGGGGCAGTATTACCACTGGACTCAGGCTCAGAGCAAGTGTTTATGAGATAAATGAGCTGCTGTCTTAGAAATCACAGAACATTCCTCATCTTTGACCTTCTCCAGGCTTTTACTGGCTTATCTGAGCCAAGAAACTTCTCCTGCCCCTACTCAGCTCCCTCTCCCCCAACCTCTCCGCAAACAGCATTGTTCTGGCTTCCTCGATGCTGGTCCTGGGAAGGGGCTTTGCCTCTGGAAGGAGCCAGAAGCCCTAGCCTTTCACCCCCAGCCTGGATATGAGCCCACAAGAGCAAGCAGGAGCAAGCAGGAGGAGGGCGGAGACCGTGCCACCAAGGCCTGTGGAAGGCAGCCCTTCTCCGCCCGCTTTGGCTTTGGCCCCTCCTTGCTCTGTTTGTTTCCAGGCTGCAGCCAGAACAGCCTGTACCCAGAGGATGGTGAAATGGCCAAGGAATCCGTAGGGTCCTAAAGGTTGACCTTCTTCCTTTCATTGCCCTTGTTCCTAAAAGTCAAGGTTTCCTGGCTTTGGGCTCCTTGTCCCCTGTTCAGGGTCACTGGCACTATGGAGGTCAGTCACCTTGAATGAGCCTCCCCTACACTGCACTGTGCTTCCCACAATCCGTCTCCACAGTAACCCCCACTTTTCCCCATTTAGAACCACAGAGCCTTCTCAGACCATTCCTCCATCTTCCCAGGTCCTGTCAGTGGCCCCTCATTCTGTAGTACTTCTCATTGGGTTTCCACTGCTCCAGCCCCACCCCCATCTCTTTAACCATCCCCCCCAATCCTACAATAGCAAAAACAAAAAACAAAAAATTCTTATGAAAGTAATAGGAGCTCACGATAAAAATTCAACAGTGTAGGGGCCGGCCCCACGGCCAAGTGGCTAAGTTCACGCCCTCCACTTCGGTGGCCCAGGATTTCGCCAGTTCGGATGCTGGGCACGGATGTGGCACTGCTCATCAGGCCATGCTGAGGCGGCATCCCACATGC
The DNA here is from genome assembly GCF_041296235.1 of Equus asinus. Taxonomy (NCBI): domain Eukaryota; kingdom Metazoa; phylum Chordata; class Mammalia; order Perissodactyla; family Equidae; genus Equus; species Equus asinus. Next base: position 60,839,929 of record NC_091791.1, read on the forward strand.
CACAACTGGAAGGACCTACAACTAAAAACGACACGGCTATGTACCGGGGGGCGCTTTGGGGAGAAAAAGGAAAAATTAAAAAAAAAAAATTCAACAGTGCACAGGTGTAAAGGGAAAAAGTAAAACCTCTCCCTCCCCCCATCCCTCAGAGATAACCTCTGTGAACAGTGTTTCCAAGGTCCTTCTAGATGATTTCTCTGCACATTTAAGTGTGTGTCTGTAGGGGAGTGTCCTCTTTTTTCTTCAGAATGAGATTATCACATACACATTGTTCTGCAACTTGTTCTTTTTACCTAGCAATATATCTTGGACATCTTTCCAAAATCTACTCCACTCTTTTTAACACCCACATAATATTCCATGACATGGATATACTATAAGTGATTTAACCATTTTCCTGCCATAGACACTGAGGTGGTTTTCCGTTTTTGCAATCACTATCTAATTGCCTCCAGTCTCAAACCTCCAATCCGCCCTCCTCACCCCTGCTCAATTCCAACACCCAACCTGACTATCATTCCCAGCTCAACCATCCTCCTTGTGTTAGGGTTATTCCCTATCTCCCCTGCTAGATCTTAAGCTTCTCAAGACAGAGTGTTTCCCCTGGAGCTCCTGGCAAGGAGCACTCTGGGCCTTTCAGCTTTGGAGTTTTTGAGCCAATCTCAGTGCTGCCCTAGGGAAATGTTAGGGGGTTCTCAGGCCACGTGGAGACTCATTCTTTCTTTCCACGTATATTTTTGGGAACCCTTTGGGCCTGGCTTTGTGCAGGGCACTGGAGCTCCAGGATGAAACAGACTCAGACTCTGGCCTCCTGGAGCTTGCAGTTTAGTGGAAAAGACAGGCATTGGGCACTTGCACAGAGAAATACATGTAAAATTACATATGGAATGAGTGCTTTGAAAGGAAAGAGCAGTGGAAAAGAAGCGATGGGGCCACCAGAGAAGACTCTCTGCAGAGGTGATGAGGTGCAGTGGAGAGAGGGCCAGTGCAAGCCAGCTGACCACGGGAGCTGGTTCCCATTCCAGGCCACTTTGGACACTTCCCCTTTAGTCTTCTCATCTGACAAGAAGGGAAATCCCCCTTTTGGTTTTAACTTTCTGTGACAATAATAAATGCTATCAGAGGTCAGGGGAAGCAGAGTTCCCTACTGCCTGGGAGGGGTCAGGCAAGGCTTCTCACTGACTTCTCATTGACCTTGAGTCACATGTGGGCTCTAGTTTCGTTCAGTTCTGGGCCAAATACTTGCTGAGTAAATACCATATGTATCTAACATATAGAGGGGTGTGTGTATGTATGTGTTGGGGGAAGTTGTGGTAGTGGTGGTAGATGTTTAAAGATTTAAAATATGCAACCTCTGAAGGAGTTTACAATCTGATGGGGCATCTGACCCAGGAAAGGGTCATTTCAATATACAATGTCAAGTGAGAAGAGAGCACCTCATCCACAGCTATGTGAACTGCTGCAAAGTCAAGCAGGTCTGGGCTGGGCTCTGTGCTGCACTCCCTGGCAGGGGAATATGGAGCTTCCCAAGTGTGTTCAAAGAGGGCTTCTGGAAGGGCCTGAGCTTGAGACAAGCTTGCAGTGTTGGGCAGAGCTAGAAGGAGCTACAAGGACATCCGGGAAGAGTAATCAGTGTGAAGATAGGAGCAAGCTGGAAGGGAAGGTGCTTGAGGCCATGGAGGAAAGGCATCCCACAGGGCACGGGGAACCTGGGCCGCATCAGTTACACCAGTGTTGAAAAAAATCCCGAACGAGGGGCTGGCCCCGTGGCCGAGTGGTTAAGTTCGCGCGCTCCGCTGCAGGCGGCCCAGTGTTTCGTCGGTTCGAATCCTGGGCGCGGACATGGCACTGCTCGTCAGACCATGCTGAGGCAGCGTCCCACATGCCACAACTAGAGGAACCCACAACGAAGAATACACAACTATGTACGGGGGGCTTTGGGGAGAAAAAAGGAAAAAATAAAATCTTTAAAAAAAAAAAAAAATCCTGAACGAAAAAGAACATTTTAAGGAGCGCAAGTGTCCCCCTTCTCCTGCTGGGGCCACAGATTTCACGTCCCAGAGAGGGCAGCACATGGGAGAAGATAGAAATCTGTTCTTACCTCTGCCAGTCTCACTTCCAGGTCTGAGAGTCTGTTTCTCTTTAGCGTGATTAAAAATACTGTAAATTAGGGGCTGGCCCGGTGGCACAGCGGTTAAGTGTGCACGTTCTGCTTCTTGGCGGCCCGGGGTTCGCTGGTTTGGATCCCGGGTGCAGACATGGCACTGCTTAGCACACCATGCTGTGGTAGGAGTCCCACTGCTGTGGTAGGCGTCCCACATATAAAGTAGAGGAAGATGGGCACGGATGTTAGCTCAGGGCCAGCCTTCCTCAGCAAGAAGAGGAAGACTGGCAGTAGTTAGTTCAGGGCTAATCTTCCTCAAAAAAAAAATACTGTAAGTTATATGCTTACACTATTGTCCTCTTTATGATTCACTGTACATGGCTGAATATATTTTGCATATCTACATACATATTACTGCGCAAAGTTGTATACACAAAGCCTTGCATACTGTACTTTATGGAAATTTAAGAGCATTTCAGAGGTAATTAGAACCATTTGTGATTTTCCCTTCTTGGGCTGTGGGAGGGAGATGAATCTAGAGATAGACAAGGGCCTGCCCTGGAGGCTTGCTAGGCCCAGGTAGGGAGCCCAACTTGCCCTAAATGCAATAGGGATTTATTAACAGGTTCTAGAAGGAGACCTTAGTGAGGCTGAACAACGGTAAAATCAATAGAAAGTTCCAGGTTCTCACTGCTTCTACTTAAGAAAACAGAGTTGCCGCCACAATCAGAGCAGTAAATCCCAAAAGAGTTCTGTCAACAGCTCATCTCTGTGCCTCACTTTCTCCATCTGTAAAGGAAGTCTCTCCAGCCATAGTGTGGGGTTGCAGGACCACAAGGCCAACTTTGGCAAGCAATGAGGCCCAGAGGCTGATGGGGCTTTAGGCCAGCCTCACCAAAACCCAGTGACCTCAGCAAAACCCATTGTTGTCAAATCTGCACGTCATTCCTTACCTCCAGGGCTGACCAGCTCTGGAGTGGGTGCATCAGGATTAGGATCCTATCCTTTGGGGAAGGAGCTTGGTGAAGCTTCTGCAGGCCTATTGATGTCCTTCTTTCCAGGGCCAGAGACTCTTAAAACTTCCTGGGAGAGTGAGGCAACACACCTCATTGTGCAGCCCTCAGCAAATGCAGCAGCTGCACCAAGTGCTCAAAAAGCTCCCATAATAACCATGTGTGATAATAAAAAGATAAAGAGGCAAATAGGTATGTAGGTCAGCTCAAAAATAGCCACCCACCCATTCGGCCTGGGTAACCATTTGTGCCAGGTGGGTACAAAGGGTTTTCTTCCTTCCCTTCCCAAGCCGATTTTCCCTGCTTTTTTCAATCTTTCCTTAAATAAAAGTTCCTTCCCGCACGAGCTGGAGGTGGCCTGGGCAGTTCTGGCCTGCAGGCCTACGGGGCAGGCCCTGCTGCCCGCACTCCCTCCAGGAAACAAATCCTGGGGTCAGAGGGCACAAGGGTTCGGCCTCTCTGACGCGGGCTCTTGGGGCTAAGGCAGGGTTTAGGGTGGTGACTCACAGACAGTGCCCCGCCCACCCCCATAAGGTTTTGCTCGCATTCAGGAGGCCTCCCCCACCCCAACAGAGACGGCTTTGTTAGCAGACCCGGTCGGAGGAGAGTTACAGCCCCAGGGTTGTGAGGGCCTCCTCTGCCTCTCCCTCCCTCCCCGTCTCCCTCTCTCCTGCCCTGACCAGAAAGGCGCCAGCCCCTCCGCCCTGCCCCCACCGAGCAGCCAGGCGACCGAAGCGCTGAGCTCAGCATCTCTGCGGCCGGGCCGTTTTCCTCCCGGACAGTGGGAGGAGTCTCATGCTGCCCGGGATAGAGCCCGGCCGGGCCAGCCCCGCCCTTCTCCCCCATCCCCCTCAGTCCCCCAGACACACGTTCTCCAAGTCACGTTCTAGCTCCCCTCCGGTAGGGGGTCCGCGGAGACAGATTCCCCCCCCCACCCCGCATCTCTTGTCACATCTGTCACCTCCGCGGCCAGGCACCCCTGAGGGTGCACCTCCGGGGAGGGCAGGGAGAGCAGGGGTTCTGTCCATCCCCCATCAGGCCGGTTCCTCTGCAGACCCCGGGGGAAGTTGTCCAGCTCTTTTTTTTTTTGAGGAAGATTAGCCCTGAATTAACTACTGCCAAATCCTCTTTTTGCTGAGGAAGACTGGCCCTGAGCTAACATCTGTGCCCATCTCCTCTACTTTATATGTGGGACACCTACCACAGCATGGCTTTTGCCAAGCGGTGCCATGTCCACGCCTGGGATCCGAACCAGCGAACCCTGGGCTGCTGGGAAGCGCACACTTAACTGCTGCACCACGGGCCGGCCCCAATGTCCAGCTCTTGTGTGCACCTCTTATCAGAGCAGAATCTGGAAATCTAGAATTTTGTGTTTCTCTGCATTTGTTTTATAAATACAAAAGGATTCAGCAGTGGCTCCTGGATTCCTATGCCAAAGGCTGTACCCTTGTGGGTGACAAATGGGACACCTGAAGGTGGGGAGAGGCCCCTCTTTCAGCCCACCACTTCCAAGACTGACCTTCCTAGAGCAGAGCAGAGCTCTTGGAGAGGATTCTCAGAGGGGGGATGTGATGACAGAATCACTGTCACTTCTGGGCCTGGGGTTGTCTACCTAAAGGGAAACCCCTTGGGTGGCAGTCTGCCTTGCCATTGTCAGGACTGCTGGGCCCTGCTAAATTCTGCAAGGGAAAGAAGAACCTGATCAGATAAAACGAGAGCCAACACAGGAGAGAAAGTTTGTTGTCAACAACTCCAGGTGTTCAGTCTACCTGTCATACACCACCTCTCCTCAACATGTGCCACCCCCCTTTCCAGTCATACAGTCCCCTTTGGCTCACAACTAAGAGTGTCGATGTTTTGGAGCCAAGGAAATGATCCTAGACCTAGAGTCATGTATGGCTCCAGTCTGCTGACTGGCTGTGTGACCTTAGGCAAGTCACTGCACCTTTCTGAAGCTTAGTTTTCTTACCTGTAAAGTGACACTCATGAGGCCTGTCCTGTTTACACTACACAGACATTAGCTGTTATTTTTATTGACAGAGTTATGAAAATAATAAAGGATATGCAAGTGTTTTTAAAAAGAGCTCCAGAAAGGTCAAAGCTCTTTGTGAAGAGGTGGCAAAGTTGCCAGGTGGGGCTAGCAGCTCCCTTTACCTGCCAGCATAGGAATTCCAGAAAAAGGCCTAGGATGCAGACCCTGGACTGGGTGGCTGCCTTTTGCATAGATCTGAGTTTCCCAAGCCTTTGGCTACCAAGGCCACTGGAGATTAAAAAAAACACACACACACTTCTAAGTGAGGTTAGAGGCTTGGCAGAGGGACAAGGAAGTGGTTGCAAGCCTGGAAAAGAAAGTTCCTGAGGATTGAGTGAGGCCTGACTGGCGGGAGAATGGGAGATCATGGGCACCTCATAAGCCTCCTCACCCTCCAGCTTAGATCCTTGTCCATAAAGGGGTGAGATGGAGTGACTGGAAGAGGTGCCTTCCCAGGGTCTGCTGGCCCTAATATTCAAAGACTTTAAGGTTCATTCCACTGACAGTGAGAGGACCGACTCCTCCCTCTACTGAGCACTCTAAGCCAGCCCTACTCACCCCAGCCTCCTGGACAGCCCTGCTGGTCTCTCTTCTCTGGAAAAACAAAAAGTGACTTCATTTTGCTGTCCAGGCAGGTGGTGAGCCTGGATTCAGGCTGTCCTCACTGTAGCAGCCCCTGATCATCCTTTCATCCCCTACCCCCACCCCACCCCACTCCATTCCCAGCTTGATGAACAAGCCCACCATGACCCCCCTCCCCCTTTGATATATGGCAATTGGAAACCCTCAAAAGTCAAGAACACTGAAAGCGCTGGAACTGGAGCGTCTGTTTCCACCTCCTCTGGCAGGCCTCCTCCAGATGGTCCACCCACTACAGGCTGCCTGGCCTGGGATTTTTAGAAAAGCAGCTCCATGGAGCTCGTCATGACTTTTCCTTCATTACGATCCTTGTGGAGGTTGAAGGGGCCTTCGAGATTCTTTAGTTCTGGGTTTTTAAAACTGGAGTATGAAGGAGCCAGCCTGGTGGCCGAGTGGTTAAGTTCGCACACTCCACTTCGGTGGTCTGGGGTTTCGCTAGTTCGGATCCTGGGTGCAGACATGGCACCGCTCATCAGGCCATGCTGAGGCGGCATCCCACATAGCACAACCAGAAGGACCTACAACTAGAATCTACAACTATGTACTGGGGGGCTTTGGGGAGAATAAGAAGAAGAAGAAAAAAAAAAGAAGATTGGCAACAGATGTTAGCTTTGGCAACAGATGTTAGCTCAGGTGCCAATCTTTTTTTTTTTTTTTTGAGGAAGATTACCCCTGAGCTAACATCTACTGCCAATCCTCCTCTTTTTGCTGAGGGAGGCTGGCCCTGAGCTAACATCCATGCTCATCTTCCTCTACTTTATATGTGGGACGCCTGCCACTGCATGGCTTGCCAAGCGGTGCCATGTCCGCACCCAGGATCTGAACCGGCAAACCCCAGGCCGCTGAAGCAGAACGTGCGAACTTGACCGCTGCGCCACCAGGCCAGCCCCACAGGTGCCAATCTTAAAAGAAAAAAAAAACTGGAGCGTGAAAATCCCACCACTACATGAACCCCAGGATAATCGCAATGTATCTTTTTTTTTTTTTTGGAGGGGGAAGGAGAAATTAAGTAATTTAACAAGTAATTGAACAATTTGCTACTAAAATTAACACAGATAAAATGTAAAATAGAATGCAAGACTGGATCATTTGTAATAAAAATACTAGACCTCAAAGACATGTTATGCTTCCTAGAGGCTGCTTTGGGTCATAGCCCAGAGCCCTATTCATCCTTAGTGGCCAAATAGCCCGAACTCAGGTCAGCTGCCTCCTGTCCCCTCATAGGGCCTGGGCTTGCCTTGGAAAATGAGAGCCATTTAGCCTAGGCTTCAGGTACCACCTGGAGTGGAGTGTTGCTTCGCCTTCCCTCCACTTCACTGTTTTCTTTCCTTCTAAGGGTTCAGAAGCCAGAATGGGAGAGGGATCCTGGGAACCTGGCCGAAAGCTGGCCCCAAGCAGATGGGATTCCTTCCTGAGAGGCAGTGGGATGGGTTAGCAAGAAGAGACAGTGCCCTGGAGTCTGGCTGGATCCCTAGGACAGCTCACTTGACTACTCTGGCTGCATGGGAAATGAGGTGGGGGAGCAATGGCAGTCTGGCAGGCCTCTGTGCCTTTTACCACTGCCAGGGTAAACAAGCTCTATCAGGATCCTAAGGCTACCCTCCCAGCTCTCAAAACCTCCATCCTTTATCATGGTGGTTTATCAAGCCAGCCCTTTGTGGGGTTCCCACTGCCTGTGCCTTGTCCCCAAAGGAAATGACTTCTTGTGAAACCTAGGAGGCCGAGCAGAACTGGCTGGCTGTGAGCTCACTATTATCAACTGTGGCCCTGGTCTCCACAGCTGCATGCCATCTTACTTGCTCTTAATCCACCCCTAACCCACAAGGAGGCCCTTTGATAGGCTGGGGAGCCAACCCAGCATTCCTTCCAGGACCTATCTTTCTTTCTGAAAAGTCAGCAGACATCCCAACTAAAGATGAGCATCAGCATCCTGGAGAGCTTTTGTACAAAAGGGCCCTATCCAGACCTACCAAATTAGAATGAGGGTTGGGGAGTTGGGATTCTATGGTTTATGAACTCCTCAGATGGTCTAATTATCAATCGGGTTTGAAAGCCCTTGGTTGATGGAAGGATGACTGGACTCTTACTCTGGGCCTCAATGTCCTCATCTGTAGAATGGCACTATAATTCATTCTTCAGGGTGTAAGCAGATAATACATTTGAAAAACTTCTTTGAAAGGCTGCACAACACAATGTATTGTTAGTATTTCCATTTCAAAAAGTAGCTTCATTTGCAAAGAGAGTCCCCACTGAGTTTTTAATTCTCCCTCCAATAGCAGTCCTGGGCTGTCAACAGCTTTTCAACAACCCTCCTAGTAAAGCAGGTGCACTTACAATCTTGCTATTTTGACCAAGTTGTTTTTTGTTTTTCAAGTAAAAAAGCCACAGAAGTCCTGGGAACACTTTTGCTGGCTTCGCTGTCCCCACCTGCTACCACCACTCAGCCCTCCCCCAACACCCCGACCTGTCAGCTCCTCCTGCCCCCTCCACTACACACAAGGAGATGTTTCCAAGGGCTACAGAGTGCCCCAAGCAGAGCTGTGTAGGCAAGCTAGCTGGCCTTCAGGGAATCCCATCATGAATTCTGAGGTTCCCAGAATCACACCCCCACCCCAAGATCTGGTTTAACTCCCCAAACCTGACTGGGGCAAGTCGCTAGACTAAGGCCCTGGGAACCGGTGTGCAGGACAGAAACCACCTGAACAGGGAGGGGTGGGTGGCCAGGAGCGAGTGCTCATTGACTTTAAATTGCAGGCTGTGGCGGGTCCCACGGGAACAGAGCAGAGCTGGGAAGAGGCAGAGCACCTGCATGGTCAGGGCTCTGGCCACAAAGTCTGGGACATGGGGCCTGGTTACCAACTCCAGAGGCCTGAGTCACCCAGGGATGACACTCGCCCACTCCTGCTCAGAGTTCAGCCAGTCTCCCCACCAGGGTTGTCTTGATGCAGATTCCATGTTGCATGTTGTGTCTATGTGACGAGTCCTCCCTGGAGCACAATTCCCCAAAAGACAGTAAAAGCACAGACTCTCATGGGAACGGTGCCCTCAGGGGTTGCGCAAAGGGGGCAATCCTACTCCCACCAACAAGAGAATATAAACTTCAAAAGTATTTTGAGGAGAGTGACTGCTTAATGGGTTCAGCGTCTCCTTTGGGATGATAAAGATGTTTTGGAATTAGATAAAGGTGGTAGCTGCACAACATTTTGAATGCACTAAATGACACTGAATTGTTCACTTTAAGATGGTTAATTTTATTAAAAAAATTTTTTTTTAAAGATTGGCACCTGAGCTAACAACTGTTGCCAATCTTTTCTTCCTGCCTTTTCTCCCCAAGTCCCCCCAGTACATAGTTGTATATTTTAGTTGTGGGTCCTTCTAGTTTTGGGATGTGGGATGCCGCCTCAGCATGGCCTGATGAGTGGTGCCATGTCCGTGCTGAGGATCCGAACCGGCGAAACCCGGGCCACCGAAGTGGAGTGCAAGAACTTAACCACTTGGCCACACGGCTGGCCCCTAAAATGGTTAATTTTATATGTGAATTACATCTCAATTAAAAAAACATTTTAAAGTGTTTTGAGGCACTTGAAGGTAAAGTCCTAATTGCTTTAAAAGATTTCCCACAAGTCAGTCCTCGTAACAATGTCACCTCACTCCCCAGCTGACTATATTCCAACTGGAAGAACTAGGTTGCCTTTGAAGCCCCCCTTCCAGACCTGAGCTGAAGAGGAAGGGAAATGTTCAGACATATCCAAGGCTCTTGGCAGCACTTGTCAGAAAGGGGAGGGAAAGGTAGCATCAAGTCCTTCTGAAGGCCCACCCCATCCTGGGAATCCAGATATAGGTCTGCAATTCTGTGAAAATCCACCTTGTTGCTTTATCTAGCCATCCATTTATTCATGCATTCATTTATTCATCAGAGGAATATTCACTGAGCCTCTACTATGTGCTGGCCACTGGAAATTAAGATTAGACCACTACCCGCAAGAAGCTCATAGTCCAGTGGGAAGACTAAAGTGGAAACAACCGTTAACAGAGACATGCATGGGGTATAAGGATGACCTGAGGAGGGGCACCTAAGGGATGGAGGGTTGAGGTAGGGGTGCTAGAGAAGGCTTCCTGGAGAAGGGATGCCAGAGCTAGGTCTTTAAGGCTGCTGGCGGGAACATGTCCAGGCAAGCCTGACCTGCAGCCAGCCTAGGTCTGAGGGGAGTAGAATGGGGAGAGCAGCTCACCGAACGCAGGGTTTATAGAATCTTCTAGGGCTCTGAAGAGGCCTGGCTCAGGTGCCAGGAGGGAGAGCTGCCTCCTCCGCAGGAGTGCCTTGTTTTGGGAGTTCCTCCAACCCCATCTGCTTAATGAAGGGAGGGATGTGGGAGGTGTTAACCAAGTCTTTCCAGCCCGAGCCAGGGGGAAGGGATCCCACCCTCCACCTCACAGGATGAACCAAGACCCTTCGCCTTGGCTCCACAGAGGGACCCCTTCTAGGTCCAAAGGTTCTCCTGGCAGACAATGGTATGCGGCTTTGCCCCATCCTCCACAGAGATGAAGGGCGTCAGCTGGGAGGCCCCCTCTCCCTCCAGGCCTCAGCCAGGCCTCCTTGCAGGTGGTTGCTTACCCCTAGCCCATTCCCTCCTACTCTGGGAAAAGCCTCCAGAGGTAAAACTGCAAGTCCTTTTATCATCACTTTTTAAAAACACGAGACAACATCTTTAATAGATTTCTTTTGAAAAGAAACAAAATTACTCAGTTCTCATTAACACAGCCCTTCCCATTTGGGAAAAGCTGTTTTATTAACAGAATGAGGCAGTGAATGGAAAAAGGTGCTGAGCACACTGCTTCCCTGAAGGTATGTATTGAATGAATGAAAGATTCCTAGGAAACTGACCATTCCAAACTGGCTGGGGATTCTTTTGCTTATGAATATCCACGTCTTTAAAAATCTCTATTTTTCTTAGATTAGTGTTCCACATTTTTCTGAAATATTTCCTTCTTTTTTGCCAAAAAAGAGAGGGAGAGAAAAAAAGAAGAAAAACACCCTAAGTCTTAGATGCCCCCAGACCCAGTCAGCCTGGTGGGGAGTGAAGGGTCCTCTGATGGTAATTCCCTGATCTCTCCTGGGACAGAAAGCCAAACCCACACAGATCACCCCTCCTCTTTTCTTCCCACGTCAGTAAAGGGTGATTTCAAGAGGATGTCATCTACCCCCAGCCCTCCAAGCCCTGGGCCTAACTGTCTTGACCTGTTGCCTTTAAGGCTCCCAGTAAGTGACTGAAGCTTGGAGGATAGGAAGGGCCAGTGTTTAGGCCTTGAAAGCCCCAGCAGCTAAGAGACTATTCTTTTGAGGAAGATTAGCCCTGAGCTAACATCTGCCACTAATCCTCATCTTTTTGCTGAGGAAGACTGGCCCTGAGCTAACATCCGTGCCCATGTTCCCCTGCTTTCTATGTGGGACGCCTGCCACAGCATGGCTTGACAGTGTGTAGGTCTGCACCCGGGATCCCAACTGGCGAACCCCGGGCTGCCAAAGCAGAATGTGTGACCTTAACTGCTGCGCCACCAGGCTGGCCCCAAAAAGACTATTCTATTTTGCAGTAGTCTTTAAGATATCTCCTAATGAGTCCTCTAATTTATTTTTTTATCCATAAATTTGTCTCCGGGGTTTGTTTTCCTTATACGGGAAATGGGGATGGGGTGCAGGGCTTCAGTTCCAGTCCTTTTTGGTTCTAGGTCTTGGTTTGTCCGGATGGCCCACGGGTCAGCTTCTTTTTAAAAAATGGGGATGGGGATGGCAGTGGCTTGACCTCTCTGGGAAGTGTCATCTGTCACGCGCAAGTCTGCCCCCAGGCGAGGCCCGCCTATCGGATCTGGTTCTTCTCTTGCCCGCCCGGGGCGGGAGCGGCTGATGTAAGTTTGGTTCCCTCTTCCATCAAGATCCCCGTCTCCCAAATTGATAAACCTTTAAAGAAATAAAGGTCGAGTTCGTCCGAACCTCCTCCCACCCTCAGCAGTTATTGTCTCAGAACACTGCCGTCAGGCCAGATTTCCTGTGGCCCCGCCTGAATGACGAAACAGGGGGTGGCCATTACACTCTCGGGCTTTTCCGGAGACCTAGGTCCTCCGTCCTGATGCAACTCTCCGGTTCTTTTACACAAAGCGCTTTTGAGAGAGGGGTGCTAGGACCCGGCGGACGCCCAGCGGCTCGGGGCCGCTGCGGGCGGGGGAGGCACCGCTGCGCCGCGGACAGTCTGTTCGGCCCGCGGGCGGGTCAGTGTGTCCCTCTGATATGGGTCCCATTTCTCAGCCCCACGACTAGGCGCTAGGAACCCAAGCCCATCAACACTCCCCTAAGCAACCTCCCCAGACCCTCTCCTCGGGAGCAGTTGTGGGGTGGGAGCGGACACGGTTTGCGGGCCAGGCTCCAGTGGGGGGCGCGGACCTCATTAACCCATCCCCTGGGGCTGTAGAGTAACGGGAGGGTGTACACGTGGGGCCACGGGAAAGGCGGAGCTCGGTGCCTGGGGCTGCCCAGTCTTTGGACCCCACTCCCATATCCCGACCTTCGTAAGGCAGGGTTAGCGTGGGATACGTGCGCGAGGGCTGGCCTGGTTAACGACTGCTCCCCGCTCCGCCGTCCCACGGGCATCCACCCGTGCGCCCAGTTGTGCCCGTAGCTCGCAAGCTCCCAGACGCTGGGGGCAACCATTTTCCCTGCCCGCCGCCCCCTCAAGTTCCCCTGCCTCTCCCAACACGCGGTCAGGGGCTGCCCCCTCCCCCACCAACACGACCCTATAATAAACAAGTCTTTCCTTGATCCTCCCCTGCCGCGAGCGCCCTCGGGGACCTTGGCAGCTGCAGCCGCCCGAGGATCTCTTCCAGAAAGGGGGCGTGGCCGCGGCTCCAGGTTCGGCCCGGAGCGTTCCGGGGCTCAACGGGGGCGGGGCCAGACCGCTGTCACCGGGCAGGAGAGAACGTTGCGAACGTGCGCCGGAAGCCCATTGGCCGAGGCGGGCCACATTCCCGGGTCTGGATTGGGCCGCGGCGCCAAGGGGGCGTGGCTTCCCGCGCTAGTCCTTATAGGCCTCTCAGCTCTGGTGCCAGGGACCGCCGCAGGCCGAGGGGGAGGCGCGGGTGGGTAGAAGGGACAGGTCTGGGCAGCGCTCGGGGTTTGGCACCAGTTCGCGCATCCATTCAAGCGGCAGTACGCACTGTCCCAGCAGTTCCCGCTGACCGCGCTAGCTGGTGAGTGTCCCTTGTGTGTGTGCTGATCCCTGCGCAGGGAGGCCTCAGCCGTGCGAGTCCCAGCGCTCGAAGTCTGGTCCAGCCCCCAGACTGACGTCTCGTCCGTGCCTCTCTTGTCTTACAGCGTCTTCGGCGCTCCCACCTCCTGAGCTCATCTGCAAACGTTCTGGCGTCCGTCCTCACCATGCCTAGCCTTTGGGATCGCTTCTCTTCGTCGTCCTCCTCTTCGTCCTCGTCCTTGTCCCGAACTCCCACCCCAGATCAGCCGCCGCGCTCAGCCTGGGGGTCGGCGGCCCGAGAAGAGGGGCTCGGCCGCTGCGCGAGCCTGGAGAGCTCGGACTGCGAGTCCCTGGACAGCAGCAACAGTGGCTTTGGGCCGGAGGAAGGTAAGCGGTGGGTGGGGGCCAGTCGCGACTCGAGGAGCCGGGGAGGTGAGAACGCGCCGCGCTAGAAGGAGGAAAAGCCACCTTGGCCTCCTATTCCATCAGAACCCAGATTGCAGTGGGGGAGGGGGATTGGAGTATAGGGTACGAGTGTGGGGCGGAAACAGGCACGGAGTCGGAAAGAGTGCTGGTTTCTTAGCGAAACAGCACCTCCCCCTTTTGGATCTGCTCTTACACCCCTCCTCTGTGTGCTCTCCCTTCCAGACTCGGCATACCTGGATGGGGTGTCCCTGCCCGACTTCGAGTTGCTCAGTGACCCGGAGGATGAGCACCTGTGTGCCAACCTGATGCAGTTGCTGCGGGAGAGCTTGGCCCAGGCACGGCTGGGCTCGCGGCGCCCGGCTCGCCTGCTAATGCCTGGCCAGCTGGTGAGCCAGGTGGGCAAAGAACTATTGCGCCTGGCCTACAGCGAACCGTGCGGCCTGCGGGGGGCGCTGCTGGACGTCTGCGTGGAGCAGGGCAAGAACTGCCACAGCGTCGGCCAGCTGGCCCTCGACCCCAGCCTAGTGCCCACCTTCCAGCTGACCCTCGTGCTGCGCCTGGACTCACGCCTCTGGCCCAAAATCCAGGGGCTGTTTAGCTCCACCAACTCTCCCTTCATTCCTGGCTTCAGCCAGTCCCTGACGCTGAGCACGGGCTTCCGAGTCATCAAGAAAAAGTTGTACAGCTCTGAGCAGCTGCTCATTGAGGAGTGTTGAACTTGGGCCTGGGGGGCTGACACTGCCCCCACGGCAGAGACAGCTGAACTTTTGGGATGTACATCGGCAGGCAGGAGCTGAGGGACTGATGGCTGTCGTTAGAAAACTGACAACCACCTGAGGGGAGGAACCTCTAGGTGAGGGGAGCATAGTGTTTCCTAGGACGCTCACTGAGGCGTGTGCAGACGGCTCCCCTTGAGGGCACGTGCCCCTCAGCACTGTAGCATGAAACAAAGGCTCGGGGCCTGCCAGGCTTCTGGCTGGATGTGTATGTAGCATGTACCTTATTATTTTTATTATTACTAAGAGTTAAGACAACAGTGATGTGACAGCCAGGAGAGCAGCTGGGCTGCACTGGCCTCTGCAGAAGGGCTGTGCTCAGGGGAGCTGGTCCTGGTGGGAGGGGGGAGGTCATGGAGGTGATTTGTGTTTGTGGTCTGAAGGGGCCAAAGGTGTTTGTTCCTTGTTTTTGTATCTTTTGTCTTTTTGATCAGAGCTCCACTACTGACCTGTTCTAGGCAGCTATCTTACAGACACATGAATGTGAGAGGAGGAAGGGGCGGGTGTTGGGATCACTTGGGGATCTTTGACACTCAAAGGAAAAATACACCCAGGAGCTGCATGTGGCCCATCCCCTGCTGTGTTTTGAAGAGTTGAGTCTGAGGGGATAGAGCCTTGGGGTGGGGGCTGGAACCCCACCCCCAGAGGAGTGCCATCTGGGTCTTCCATCTAGAACTGTTTACATGAAGATACTCGCTGTTCATGAATACACTTGATGTTCAAGTATTAAGACCTATGCAATATTTTTTACTTTTCTAATAAAAAAACATGTTTGTTAAACAGTTGGTTGTCTCTCATCAGTGCCATGAAATAAAAGGGAGGAGGGGGATGGGTGCTGGTAAAAGGCAGGTTTCACTGGACTTGCATCTACCTGTGTGTTGTTTCTCTGTCCCTTTCTGGGGCTGCCTGCCAGCCTGGTAATGGAGGTATGTGGACTGTGTGCCATCTGCCAAAACCCTGGCTCCCTTGGCTCTATGCTGGCTGAGGCTGCCAGGGGAAAGCGCTAGAAAGTGCTGGAAGGTGAAGGGTGAGTCAGACCTCCTGCAGAGCCAGAGTCTCAGGGAGAGCTCACCTGGCTGTCCTGGGTAGAAGGGCCGTGTATAAGGGCCCCCTGAGCCTGAGGTCTGCATAGGTACTAAAGGGACTGCAAGAGACTTTTTTTCTTTCTGTGAAAAAAGTCACAGTTGTATTTGTTCTATAGTCATGAAAATTACAAATTCTATCTCTAGATACAAAAAGGTTAGGGAGCAGGACCAAAAAGGTTAGGGAGTTAGGAAATGGAGTTTGAAAAAGATGACTTAGTTCAAGCCTCTTACTGGACAAGGAACCTAGGGTTCAGAGAAGGGCATGACCTGCCACTGGGAGGTGTGGCCCAGGCAGGTGCAGAATGCACCAGGCACATGGAGGTCAAAGAAGGAAGGAGAGTGGTGAGGGCTTAGAGAGCAAGGGGACTGCAGGCCTGTCTTCATGAATCCCTGGGGTGAACTGGACTCATCAGGCTCTGGGCCCCGGTTTCCTTATCAGTGAAATCAGGGTTGGCGCAAATGAGGGCTAAGGCCCTTCCCACTCCTCCCTCCCTGTGACAGTGGGGCAGTCCTCCCACACTGGCCTCTGGAGGGTTGTTATCACTTCTCTTCCTGGTCCCAGACAGGCCTTGTTTGCCCAAGTGTGAAACAGCAGTTCTTCCACTTGAGTGTGTAGTCAAATCTCTTGGGGGCTCCGATTAATACATAGATCCCTTGGCCCCGGGTGAAGATTGTGACTAAGTGTGTCTGAGGTAGGGCCCCAGGAATCTGCATTTTCACCAGAGATTCTCACACAGGGTCCTCAACTTTGGGATATTTAGAAGACTCTCATCTCTTTGGTAGAACTGCTTTGTTCCCCAAAATAAATGAACTTGGGTTAGAACTGAATTTGAACATGGTGATAACAAATAAGAAGGTGCCTGGAGCAGTCTCAGGAGAGCCCTCATATTCATTTTCCTGGTACATCCTCCTAACAGCCACCCTGTGAGGGGTGGCAGGTGGGACAGGGGCTGTAATGCTTCACAGACTAGGTAACAGAGGCCCAGCCCTCGAACACCTGTCTTCTTCTGACCATGGCTGCCCCTGTCCACTCTCAGCCCCTCAGGATGGGAGCCGGGAGTGAAGCAGGCTCAGCACTTGGGCGGTGTCTGAGGGGCACTTTCCAGGACTAGAGATCCATGCCTATGTTCACAGCTATGCTTCCCTGGTGCCAAAAGAGGGGCAAGGAAAGCGACAGTGTCTAGCTCCAGACCAGAGAGTTTTCTCGGTACTTGGAGGCAAAAGCTGGATAAGGTGGTAAGCCCTAACCCTTCTCCATGAACAGGAGGCAGCAAGCACACTCGGCTCCTTTTAGTTTTCCTTTTTCTCCCAAAGCCCCTCGGTACATAGTTGTGTATTTTTAGTTGTGGGTCCTTCTAGTTGTGGCATGTGGGACGTCACCTCAGCGTGGCCTGATGAGCAGTGCCATGTCCGCCCCCAGGATTCGAACTAGCAAAACCCTGGGCTGCTGAAACAGAGTGCATGAACTTAACCACTCAGCCACAAGGCCGGCCCCTACTGTATGCCTTTCAAAATCTTTGATATTGGGCCCTATTCACCCTACTCAGGCTGACTGCCCACTACTCCTTACCACTCCTCTTTTTTGGTACAAGTCAGTATGGCCTGCCCTCTTCTCTAGCCCCAGACTCTGCTGATTCCAGTGCTTTCTACCAGTGATGTGGTCCCTCTCTCTTACCTACAAACCCTGCCCTTCCTTTAAGGCCCAGAGCAAGTTGTAGCCCTTTTATAGCTCCCCTCTGCCTCCTCCTGCCTCATCCTTCACAATTGCAGTGTTGAAAATTTAGCAGTTTTCTAATCTCATTGTATGTTCTTCATTTTGTATCCAAGTTCTGGGATACCCCTTGGGTCCCCTCAGGCCTGGCTGTCCTCCTCTTCTTTGGCTCGGACAACACAAAATTCCCCCACCAGCCTTAGACCCTCAAACTAAGGAGAGAGGAGGGCAGGGTAGAAACATTTAGTTGTTATTATGCCTGCCACCTAACGTGGAGGAATGTTAGAGGCTGCGGTCTGGGGAGGGAGGTAGTGTCCTTAGTGGTTAAGGCTACTGTGCATGAGAGTTAGTGAAAGCTGGGTTTGAATCCTGGCTCAGACATTTCTTAGTCGATGACCTTGAGCAAGTCACTTTACCTCTCTAAGCTTCAGTTTCCTCATCTGTAAAATGGGATACGGGTGAGGAAATTACGTATATCAAGACATAACTGAGGTCCAGCCTTGGCAGAGGAAGCCAGTGGCAGGGCAAGAGGTGGTGGCCTGAGCCGTGGCAGGGCTGGCTGCAGGGCAAGCGCCTGCAATAGGGACTTCCTTCCCTTCTGGTCCTACTTCCCTCTAACGCCTTTTCAAAAGTCACCATCTTAACAACAGTCATGTCAACATATTACCTTAATAAATTCTTTCTTTTTTTTTTTTCAAAGATTGGCACCTGAGCTAACAACTGTTGCCAATCTTTTTTTTTTTTTCTGCTTTATCTCCCCAAATCCCCCCCCGTACATAGTTGTATATCTTAGTTGCAGGTCCTTCTAATTGTGGCATGTGGGACACTGCCTCAACATGGCCTGACGAGCGTTGCCATGTCCGCACCCAGGATCTGAACCAGCGAAACCCTGGGCCACAGCAGCAGAGCACGCGAACTTAACCACTCGGCCACGGGGCCAGCCCCTACCTTAATAAATTCTTATACAAAACGTCATTTGTGGGGAATATGCTCAGAGAGCTTCACTTCTAAGCTGTGTTCTTCTAAGCCTGGCACATATTAAGCCCCCTATATAAGGCTCCTTTAATTCTACCTCATGCTTCAGAAGGAAATGCAAAGGCGCAGAGGGGCTCAGTGAGCGGGGCTGCAGGGCTAAGATGGGAAGTGTGGCCTCTTCCCTCCCGGGCCTTCCACTCAATCTCCTGGTTCTCAGGGTGTCCAGATCAGCCAGACAGTTTTCTTGGTATTTGGAGGCAAGAGCTGGATAAGGCGGTAAGCACTAACCCTTCTCCAAGACCAGGAGGCAGCAAGCACACTTGCTCCTTTTCTTGGGTGGCCAGACAGAAGCCAGAGGAAAGCTGCTGGAGAAGGCCAACTGCTTCTGGGGAAGCCCAGCAGAAGGCTGAGGAAACACAAGGCACAGAAACCAGGTTCAGTTAATAGATTATTACAGGACTCTGTAATTATCCTGGAAGGGGGTCTCTTTATGAAGGAATCACAAATTTGAAAACAGCCCATTAAACCCAGGCACATCCATGCAGGGGCCCAGCTGAGGAGTGTCCATCTCAATCCCAACCATGGCAGCTACATGGAAACACCTGTGGCCATGTGGTACTGATGGCTCTGAAGGCAGATACTGATGGGCTGTCACTTGATTACTGCATTCATTCATTCAACTTATATGACTTAGATATAATTAAAAGGGTCCATGGCAGCTGCAAGAGAAAGCCAATTTAAGCAGGAACCCTTAAGAAGCCAATATTGAAATTCTCTCTCTCTCACACACAAACACATTCGCATATAATCACACACATACTCACAAATAATCACATACATTTACAAGCAAAACTATGGGGCATAAGAGGAAAAGGAAATGGGCACATATTCCATTTTCCCTAGCTCTAACTTTTCAGGAAAGAATACCCAACGATATAGAATAACTAAAAGTATATAAGATGAAACTAATTAAACTGTATATTTAAAATTGGTAATTTTATTGAATGTAAATTATACCTTAATACCAGAAAAAATCTTTTTTAAAGATTATATTTTTCCCCTTTCTCCCAAAGCCCCCCTGGTACACAGTTGTGCCTGTGGGTTTTTTTTGCTTTTTGTTTTTTGCTTTTTCTCCCCAAATCCCCCCCAGTACATAGTCATACATTTTAGTTGTGGGTCCTTCTAGTTGTGGCATGTGGGACACCGCCTCAGCATGGCTTGACGAGCGGTGCCATGTCTGCACCCAGGATTTGAACCGGCGAAACCCTGGGCCACCGAAGCACAGTGTGCGAACTTACCCACTCAGCCACAGGGCCCGCCCCAGAAAGTTTTTTAAAAAGTATATATACACAAAAGTTAACTCAAAGTGGATTATAGACCTATATATAAGAGCTAAACTATAAACCTCTTAGAACAAAATACAGGAGTGAATCTCCATGATGTTGGATTAGGCAATGATTTCTTACATATGACACCAAAAATACAAGTGATAAAAGAGATCACCAAGTTGGGCTTTATACAAATTAAAAACATTTGTGTTTCAAAAGACATAATCAAGAAAATAAAAAGAAAACCCACAGACTGGGAGAAAATATTTTGCAAATCATATGTATGATATGATAAGTGATTTGCATCTAGATTATATAAAGAATTCTTATAACAACTAAAAATGACCAAGGGGTCTGAATACACATTTCTCCAAAGAAGATGTACAAATGGCCAATAAGCCAGTCATGAAAAGATGTTTAACACTATTGATCATCAGGGAAATGTAAATCAGCAGTACAATGACATACCATTTCATGCCACCAGAATGGCTGTAATTAAAGAGACACAGAAGAACAAGTACTGGCAAGGATGTGGAGGAACTGGAATCCTCAGACACTGCTGGGGGGATTGTAAAATGGTGCAGCCACTTTAGAAAACTGTTTGGCAGTTCTTCATAACATTAAACATAGAGTTACCATATGACCCAGCAATTCCACTTCTAGGTATATATCTTAGAGGAACGAAAACATAAGCCAACAGGGGCTGGCCCAGTGGCCGAGTGGTTAAGTTTGCGTGCTCCGCTTCAGCCGCCTAGGGTTTTGCAGGTTTGGATCCTGGGCGTGGACATGGCACCACTCATCAGGCCACGCTGAGGTGGCATCCCACATGCCACAGCTAAAAATATACAACTATGTACCGAGAGGCTTTGGGGAGAAAAAGGAAAAATAAAATCTGTTTTAAAAAAACATATATCCACACAAAAACTTATATATGAATGTTCATAGCAGCTTTCTTCATAATATCAAAGTGGAAGCAACCCAAATGTCCATCAACAGATGAATGGGTAAACAACATGTGGTATATCCATACAATAAAATATTATTCATCAACAAAAAGAAATGAAATACTGATACTACAACATGGATGGGCTCAAAAACATTACACTAAGTGAAAGAAGCAAGTCACAAGAGACCACATATTGTATGATTCCATTTACATGAAATGTCCAGAATAGGCAAGTCATAGAGATAGAAAGTAGATTAGTGGTCGCCTATGCCTGGGGGACTGAGGAGTGGTGGGGGTAACTGCTAATAGGTATAGAGTTTCTTCTTGGGGTGATGAAAATATTCTAAAATGGATCGTGGTGGTGGTTGTAGGACTCTGTCAATATCCTAAAAACTATTAAATTGTACACTTTACATGGTGAAATTTATAGTATATAAATTACATCAATAAAGCTTTTTTTTAAGTACACATTTTTCAAAATTCATAGAATTGAACACCTAAAAACAGGTGCATTATGCCATATGCAAATTATACCTCTATTAAAAAAATTTTTAACACCTCCAAAAAAGTACATTAAATGAGCTCTAGAAGGTTTTTCTTTTTTGTGAGGAAGATTGGCCCTGAGCTAACATCCGTGCCAACCTTCCCCTATTTTTCTACGTAGGAGGCCGCCGCAGCACGGGTTAATGAGCCATGTGTAGGTCCACACCCAGGATCTGAACCTGCAAACCCCACGCCACTAAAGCAGAGTGTGTGAACTCAACTACTACACCACCAGACCAACCCTCTAGAAGTTTTAAAACATAAATTGGGGATCCATAATTATGGTTGTTTAGTGTAAATATGGCAAATTTTTCACTAAGAAAAGGAAAGCAAAGAGAAGGCATGAGCATTTTGGTTCAAGTTTTATTTATTGTCTGTCTCTGCCAGTAGAAGCTCAGCTCACGTTTTTTGTGCACCTAGAACATTGCCTGGCTCATAGAAAATGCTCAGTGAATGTGTGTGGAAGAAAGGAAGGATGGAGAGGCCCATGACATCTCAAATTAGCCATCTTCTAGAGAGGCCCATTGGGCCTCTTTTTCTCATTCTGGTAAAATACACATAACACACAATTTACCATCTTAACCATTTTTAAGTGGACAGTTCAGTAGTGTTAAATACATTCACATTGTTGTGCAACCAGTCTCCAGAATCTTTTCATCTTGCAGAACAGAAACTTTATACCCATTAAGCAATAATTCCCTTTTTCCTCCTCCCCTCAGCCTCTGGCAATCACCATTCTTCTTTGTGTCTCTATAAATTTGACTATTCTAGGTACTTCATATAAGTGGAATCATACAATATTTGTCTTATTGTGCCTGGCTTACTTCAATTAGTACAATGTCTTCAAGGTTCATCCATGTTGTAGCATGTGTCAGAATTTCCTTCCTTTTGAAGGTTGAATAATATTCCATTGTATGCATATACCACATTTTGCTTATCATGGATAGATACTTGGATTGCTTCCATCTTTTGGCTATTATGAATAATGCTGCTATGAATGCGGGTGTACAAACTCTTTTCAAGACCCTGCTTTCACTTCTTTTGGGTATATACCCAGAAGTAGAACTGCTGGATAATATGATAACTCTATTTTTAATTTTTTGAGAAACCACCAAACTGTTTTCCACCGTGGCTGCCCCATTTTACATTCCCACCAACAGTGCACAGCACTTCCAAGCACTTTTATGCCTCTCTCCATCCCAGGCCAACCCCAAATACCCCGACCTTCATGTCCCATCGCACCCACGACTACCAGGTGGGAAGCAGTGAAGGGCTGGATGAGGGCTACCCATCTGCAGTATTCTGTGATGCTCCAGGAGGTCAGAGGAGAGAGGGAC
Source organism: Equus asinus (assembly GCF_041296235.1). Taxonomy (NCBI): domain Eukaryota; kingdom Metazoa; phylum Chordata; class Mammalia; order Perissodactyla; family Equidae; genus Equus; species Equus asinus. The sequence continues at coordinate 60,862,082 of NC_091791.1, forward strand.
ATCAGCCAGACACAGCGAGGACAGGTTCTCAGAGGAGGAAGAATGAGACTTCAGCACCGAACATGTGAGGGCAGCTCTCCTAGTCCTCTCACCTGGGCCTCCTGCAACACATTCCGATTCCCTGTCAGAGCCCCTCTGGGGGGGGGGGGTAGTCTGAGGGCTGGGGACAGAGAAGAGGAGCTGATTTGGGCTGGTACATCTCAGAGGACAGGAGAGGAACCTCTGTCCTCTGTCCCCGGGGAGGAGGGCTGAGGATTGGGCACCTGTCCCAGTGGCCCCCAACACATTCTGAATCTCCAAAAATTTTAGTTGACTTTTGCTATCACTGATGGAGCAACTATATGATAAACCTGTGACTTCAGTAACACTGTCAAGTGAATTTGTATTTTATTCACTATAACTGCATCTACATACATTGAAAAAGCAGCAGGACAAATATGGGCCAGACATGCTGTGGATACAGTCTACAGAAAACATGGGGACAGGCCTCATTGGAACCTGCCTGGCCCAGTGATTACGCCAAGCCCTCATTTAAGCCCACCCAGAGGTCAGCCTCTGGCAGAAGGGGAACTACACACTCCACCATGGGGCTGCGAGGGAGGCAGGCTCAGGCCAGAGAGGAGACGACGCTCATCATTAGAGAATGCTTTACGTCTTTAACTCACCTAACATATCACCAGTCCTATGAAGAAAGTACTGTTATGATCATTCCCATTTTACAGATGAGGAAACCCAGGAACACGAGCCAGTGGAAGGAGCCTGGACTGGGGGTGGGGAGACCCGCAATCTGGTACGATGTTGCCGCTGACCTTTTCTTCATCTACTTCATTTCTTCTATTTCCTCATCTTCGAACTGAGGGGGTGGGACTGGATGACATCAAGAGTGATTCTTTGAGGCAAAGCTCACCTGCCAGCTGCTGCTTCTGCTGCTTTTCCCCAGCCCCGCCCCTCACTGCTCCCTGGGTTCAAGCCTGGGGTGGGGAGCCGGTAGGGGCTGGCGTGAAGAGAAAGAACAGAACAGCCTTGCAGGTCACTGGGCAAATGCTTGACTGCTTTCTGGGGCGAGTCCAAGTCTGGAAAGAGAACTTTAAGAAGAAATTTCCATGGCCCTTCCCCCAGTCAGGGATTTTCCACTCTGCCTGGGCAGACATGCCTCTGGCAGACCGCAGGTGTTATTGAACTGCTCAGCTCAGGGCTAAGAGTGTAAGACTTGGTCCTGGTGCCTGCCGTAGGAAAAGGAGCAAGTTTGTTGGGGAGGCATGATTGCCCCAGGAAGACGAAGGGGTGAGGAGGGTAGGATGGTGTAGAACAAATTATTCAGTCTAGAAGAACCCCACAGAGAGAAGAGTGGGGACAGGAGCCATCAGGGAAAACTTCCTAGAACAGGGGACCTGAGCTGGAGGGGCGGCAGGGGGGAGGTTTGCGAAGGCAGACAGCAGCAGGCAAAACAGACGAGAAGGGGAATAACATGCGCCCGAGGTACAAAGACTGCCATGAGCAGGGGACAGTGCAGTAGCCCAGAGAGCCGGATGCAAGAAGTGGAAGCAGCTTGTACAATAGAGAAGACAGACGGCCGGCGCAGGGACTTGCGCTGTGGCCTCTGCACTGGCCGCTCCCTCAGAGCTTCACCCGGTTGGCTCCCTGTTGGTCAGGTTTAGCTCCCATGTCCCTGCTCCACAGAGAAGCCCTCTTGGGCCGCTCCTGCTAGAGTGTCTTGGAGCCACTCTAGCTCATCTCCTGTTTCATTTTCTCCCCAGCGCTTAGCACCACCTGCACTTACCCTACTTCTTTCAGCGGTTGCCTCCATCCTAGAGGACAGGGGCTTCATGAGAGCAGAGGCAGTGGTCGGCTTGTCCTCCATCGAAACCCCAGATCCTGGCACGTAGCAGGCCCTCAATGAGTATTGAGTTTAATTGAACTGCACTTGACTGTTAGGATAAAAGGAAACATATAATAATTTTTTTTCTGTTCTTTTCCTGAGCACTCTTATATGCCAGGAACTATGCTAAATGCTTTACAAACATTATCTCATTTATTCCTCTGAATAACTCTATGAAGGAGGTGCTACTATCATTCCTGTTTTATAGGTGAGTAAACTGAGGTCCAGAGAGGTTGGTTAAGTTGCTCAAGGACACACAGAGCCAGGATTTTAACCCACACATTTAACCTCTAGATTGCACTCTGATAGAAATATAATATGAGCCACAGAGGTAACTGAAAATTTCTCTAGTAGCTACATTAAAAAAATAAGCAGGTGAAATTAATTTTAATAATATATTTTATTTAATCTGATATATTAAAAAATTACCATTTCAACAGGTAATCAATATTAAAAAATTAATGAGATATTTTACATTTTATTTTACTAAGTCTCCAAAATCTGGTGTCTAGTTTACCCTTAAAACTCTTGTTAAATTTTCATCAGAAAATGATCTGTACTTAGATTTCATAAAATTCACAGTTGAAGAAGTAAATTTACATACTCAGGTTGTTCCCAACATACTTAAATGTTTTCAGAAAACTGCACTGAGTATCAGTTTTTAAGCTTAAATGTATATTGATTAAAATTAAATAAAATTTAAATCTCCTCAGCTGCACTAGCCACATTTCAAGTGCTCAGCAGCCACATATGGCTAGTGGTCACTGTGTTGGTGAGCATAGCTCTGGGCCATACGTCCTCACCTGGTGTGAAGGCAGGGTGGGTGGGAGAGGCCCAGCGGGTGGGATCCGGAGCAGACTGGAGACCAGCTGTGGGAGAAAAAGTGGGGGAAAGCTGAGGGGGCAGGCCTGGGCCCACCTAAAAATGAGGCGGGATGACTGCATGTGGCTCCCACTAAGCAGCACAGGTCACAAGGGAAGGGCCTCCTGTGGGCTTTCTGTAGGTCTGGGCTTCCACCCACCAAGGAAGGGACGGCCCTCAGATCCTTGGGCGGCCTTTTTCAGAGCTTCTGTCCCCTCCAACACCCACAAGGGCTCTTGGGGGTGCATGAGGCCAGAACTGTGCAGGCTCAAGCTTGGTGGGTGGGATGATCTCCCTCTTCCCTCCCCCTCCATGGGCAGCTGGAGGAGGGCTCAGGTGTGTGGCCCTGGTTAAACAACTCCGGAATCAAGCACACCTGGCTTCCAATCCAGCTCAGCCAATTCCTTGCTGTGTGACCTTAGACAAGTCAAGTCCCCTCTCTGAGCTTCGGTTTCCTCATCTGGAAAATGAAGACCAATAATAGAATGTTGTGAGACTCTGATGACGCCTATAAAGTGCCTAGCTTAGAGCAAATGATCAATTAACAACAAGAGTAATTCTTCCTAAATAATGTCCTTTTCCTGTTAAAAACAGGAAAGTAGACTGAAGAATGTTCAGGATTGTTGGAAAGGACATGTCCGAAGTGAGAGTGAGTTAATCCCATGTGGATGAGGGTTCCCTCCTCAGGGCTCCCTCACTTCCCCTGCATGAGACAGACCTGGTTAACATCAGGAGTGGGAGGGGGACCTGCCCCTCCCACAGGCCCTGGGTGCCCAAGCATGAGGTAAGAATAGCCAAGAGCTACCTTCCAGAAATACAGAGGGCCAGTCAAACTGAATCAGGAGCAGGTGAGGTCACCCTGGGTCCTTGGAGCTACTCAGAGGGACAGTGGTACATGCCTGGCAGGAGTGATGGATGAACTGGGCTCCAGGAAAGCAGGTGGAACTCACCCAGGGCAAGGAAACCGATGGGACAGAAACTGCAGACAGGCAGAGTACAGCCTGAGAGGCGGCAGGCAGAGGCTGAAAGTGGGCTTGGTCCGGGTATTTTTGGGGGTGGGGCAGCTCCAACTCCCTCTCCCAGTCAGCACCCCACTAGAGCCGGGAATACTGACCCTGGACCCCAGCCTTCCCCATTTCAACCCCCCAGCCCCCAAAGCTTTGCTCTGCTGGGTCCTCCCAAGTGGAGGAGCTGAGACAGCCCCAAGCAGACGTCTGTCCCCTGCCTCCCAAAAGTCTCTTAGCTCTTGTCACCTTGTCCTGCCAATACTTCCAACACTTCCTCCCTTGTCTGTCACCCCCTACCAAAACTGGTGCTGCTAGAGGTGGGACAAGTCCATCTTGCTCACTGCTACATCTCCTGGGCACGGTTCAGATTCTAGCACCCAGTTGAGCGCTTAGTAGATACTTGTTGGGGCAACAGACTCAAGACCCAGCTGGGTTCTCGCTGCATTTCTAACACTCGTTGTGTGGCTGTGGTTCAGCTTCTCTGAGCCTTGCTTCCACATCTGTAAGGTGAGAAAGCAGGGGGGATGAAGCATCCAGCCAGTTTGAGGAAGTTTCTGATGGATAAAACTTCAGACACAGCTTGTGAACAGCTTCACTTAAAGAAGGGAAAACTGAGGCACAAGGAAGTCATGCCAAAGGGCTGCCCAGGGAGCAGAGTTGAGCTTCCTCTGCTCCCTTCAACTGCAAGGCTCTGGTTTCTCCTTCTGGGACGTCTGGTTAGATCTCTCTCACTCAATCTCCTTGGGAGTTTCCATCCAGAGGTCCTGAAGTGTGCCAGCTGTCCCTGCCCTGGGAGATGGCCTTTCCCCACTCAGCTTCCTGGATGGGATGGGGCCTGCATCCTGGTGGTACGGAGGGTGCTGGAGACAGCAGAGATGGCTGGCTCTGGTACCGGGTGCTGGGGTCACAGAGCCAGGGCTCTGTGTGTGTGTGTGTGTGTGTGTGCGCGCGCCTGTTCAATGTTCCATAAATACTCACTGGATCCCCACTACACCCCAAGAGGGAGGCAGTCCAGCTTTGTGGTGAGATGTTGGGACTCTGGAGTCAGACTGGAGTCCTATTAAGTGAGATGATGCACTTAGCCCTTCCTAAGCCCCCGTCTCCTACCTGAAAAAGAGAGCTGTGAGGATGATGCACTCAGCAAAGGGCCCAGCTCACCAGAAACACTCAAGAACTAGCAAGGGTTTGTTTGTTTGTTAGACTATCAGTCCTGTGAGGGCGTGAGGGACATGGTCTTGGCTATTGCTTACTCACAGCCCTCACCCTGAGGGTGTGCTTAGGTGGATGAATGGGTCAGTGGGAGGAAGGAGGGAAGGAAGAGAAGGAGGGAGGGAGGAGAAGAAGAAGGGGGAAGGAGCAGCTTTGTTCTAGGCGCTCCCAGCTTGCACGCCCACCACACTTTCCCTCTGTGCCCAGGACACCAGTGAGTGAACTCAAGGCTCCTCTCACTGTGTGCTGTGTGGGGTCCAGGGAAGAGAATGGATCTGAGATAGGAGTACTGGGTCTAAATCCTGGATCTGCCGCTCACCAGTTGACTGAACTTAGCCTCCTCGACGCTCTCCTCTATGAAATGAGGATGATCATAGTAACTACCTCGCTGAATTGTAGGGCAGTCCAAAAGGTCTATATGAATACACTGAACATATTTGTAAATTGAGGCATGTCAGGGATTATCTTTGTGGAGTGATAGGCAGCATAGGCTCTGGAGCCAGACCTCCTGCATTCAAAACCCCACTCCACTGATTGCAGACCTTGGGCATGATCCTCAACCTCTCTGGGCCTCGGTTTCCTCATCTGTAAAACAGGGGTAATAATAGTACCCACCCCTCAGAGTTGTGAGGTAATGCATGAGAAGCTCTTGAATCCGTGGAGGGCACCTAGTAGGCACTCAGTAAATGGTGCCCATGATAATAAAGCCTGTCCTTAGGAAGAATTCTGTGAACTACTTCTCACTAAAGTGTGAATGAGTGATAAGACCTACAACGCCTCCTCTCTCAGAGAAATTTGAATCTTAACAGGGATCAAAGGAGTGACATTTCATCTAATGATGGAATTTTAAAAAGTAAAGGAGGTATATAGGAGGTAGAGAGGGGCCTTCCTAGGGTCCCTCAAAATCACAGTTGCTGCCTACTGCACAAATCCTGCTTGGTTCCAGAGAGGCACCACACACAGGGGAAGGGAGAACCTAGTCCCAGTCCCCGAGGAACCCTTCTGCTTGGAGAAACAGGAAGCAATTAGACCCCAGGATAGTGCCTATTCCAGCCACATGCCAAGGGCCTTCTGAAGCATGGCAGGCAATAGCCCAGGCCCAGCAATCAGAAAGGTTCTAGCAACCCTCTGAGCAAGAGCCAGGGCCAGAGGTGGAGATGGGCACCAGACATGATGAGGAGGGACCTGGGACCAGTGAGGAAGAGGTGGGCTCTCTCTCAGGACAGGGGCCTCACCTTCCACATCTGTGTTGGCACCTGTAGCAGAAGGTACAGAGGAGTTCAGGAAGTGGGGTCTGGAGTCAGACTGCCAGGGTTCAATCCAAGCCTCACTTCTTTTCAACCGTGTGACCTTGTGACCTCAGTGTGGAGCACACAGGCCAAGTTAGCTGCCAGCAGCCATCCCGCATTTCTTCTATTCCTCCTTTGGAGAAACATTCCTCCCTCCTTCCCTTTCAGCACATTGGTAGAGGTGAGGCTGCAGGCATGGGGCCTGTGACCAGACCCACCAATCAACACTGAATCTTCCAGGGCAATGCCTTTTATCAGTGTGGTCATGTGACCTTCAACTATTTAATTAGAGTAAATCCTGGGGTTTGTGTTACAATTACCAAGAAGAGACCTTCTTTTCTACTGAACTAGAACTTGGGATGATATGAACCTGGAGCTGCAGAAGACCCCATGGAACCCAAACATGGTGCCAAGATGGCTAAGGCAGAGTGGAGAGATTCAGTCTTTATGACGTTTTTGAGTCTCCAGATCAAGCCATGCCTGGATTTTTCAGTTTCCTGAGCCAGGAAATTCCCTTCTTAGCATAATCCAGGTTGAGTCAGGTTTTCTGTCATTTGCATAAGAAAGAGTCTGAAATTCACCTGGTGACCTCTCTTAACCTTTCTGTAAATTTCAATTTTCCCTTCTGCAAAATGGGGATGAGAGTAATGGTATTTTTCAGGAGAAAGGAAGGGTTATTCGGGGATGATTAAAAAGACGGATCAGGGTCCAACACTTAACATAGAGCCTGACACTTAGGCAGTCAAAAAACATCCACCTTTAGGGACTGCCTAAGTGTTTGCTAATGACTCTGACCCCCAGAGTGAACGACAAGGGCATCAGGGCAAAAGCCTCTTCCCTAGTCTGTGGGGTCCCAGGAAACTCTGGTGTGTGGGGGGAACATACCTGCACTGAGGACTGCCTGACCCATCCAGATCACAGGTGGCACCGAGAAAGGCTCTAGTGGATGTCATGGTTATTCTACCTGATCCTCACAATCTAATCAAGCCCATTTCACAGACAAGGAATGAGAGGCTCAGAGGTTAGGTCCAACCTACCACTAAATCCAGTGTCCACTCTGCTGGCTCAGCCCCTCTCTCGGAGCACGTCAGTACTTTCCCAGGGTGAGTGCTCCCTGCAGTTCTCAGTCTCCACCAGGCTAAATTAAATGGGCCTATTTTGTCAAATGAGGGCTTCCAGAAGTAATCTTAGGTGGTTTTGAAAGGGCAGAAAGGAGTTACAAACACTCTCTCCCTCCTTCCGGTGAGGGCATGCTCTCTCTATTTTCTTTAATCTGCTGACTCCTGAAAAGGGAACTTTCCGGAGAAGCCTGTTTCCCCTTTCTGATCTCATGTAGTCAAGGCGCTGTTGAGGCGCTGTCACCAGTTAGCAGCGGTTTACCCCCCAGAGAGGGCCTGACGCAGTTTTGCTAAAGGAAACCACCCGAGTCTCACGCTTGGCACGGCCCTTCCTGCCGAGCAGGCCAGGATGCCTGGGGGTGGGAGTGGGAACGGCACCGCCCACTTCCCTCCAGACAACCGCCAACCGGGCCAGAGCAGTCTCCCGTCTGGGAATTGAGCTCACCTTGGGCTTTTCCCACGTAGCCTCCTTGAACCTCAGTTTCTTCATCTGTAAAGTGGCACCCACCTATTTCACGGTCGTTTTGAGGGCACGGGGAGAGAAAACTCCTAGGGTGTTCGCACAGGGATTGGCACAAAGAACCAGGTGTTCGACCCCTCCCCCCCAAACAAAGAGAGGTAGGTGCATGTGTGCAAGAAGGTCACACTGCTGGCCAGGGCAGAGTGGGAATTCGAACCCGTGTACTCTGTGACTCCGAGCCCAGACTCTTACCACCTCCAGAAGCTTCAGTCGTCTTGTTAGTGGGGTTCCTCCCCCAACTTCCTAATAATTCTCCGCAGCCTCCTCCCCTGCCCCGAAACACCTTTGCCTCTGCCTCGCGGCCCTCGGTGACCTCTTGGCCGCAGCCCCATGGAGCCTGCCTTCCCTGGCAGCCTGAATTGCTGGGAAAAAAAACAGTTTCCTTCTCCATCCATCTACTCAGCTCGGCGTCTGCCCAGCCCTGTCCGAGGAAACGTCCTGCGGGAAGCTTCCCACCCACCCCCGCCACCCCCACTCCACTGACTCTTCGACACAGCTCCATCGTAGCCAGGGTGGCCATGAGAAGTGGGATCATGTGTCCATGGGTCTCCCTGCGGGATGACCCACTAATCCTCCAGCAGTCTGCCTCAGTTTGGTCCCTTCTGATTGTAGAGGCGGGATCTCGACCTCATTGTCCAATGAAAAGGCTCACGGAGGTTGCTTTTTGGTTGCCATGGCAACAGAGAGCTGCATCTTGCTTTCCCACAGGACTGAGCCTGCTTTTCCAAGGACCAGCCAGGTCACACTCTGTGGCCCCAGTTCTACCTCAGGATGGAGTGGGGGTCAGAAGTTGAGGGAGTCTAGGATCCAAACTCTTGACAAATGGCAACAGTGTAGATGAGCCCCAGCATGCCCAAGAGTGATAAGAGAAGGCTGCCCAGACAGGGGACACTATGAATAGGGTTCTAGGGTTCTGTTAGAAGAGTCAAATTACCAGAAGTAAATTGGGTAATTTACTGCAATGAGTGGACACAACATTGCAGGGGTAAGTCACTGGGCTGGGCAAATTTGGGTAGGAATGAGTAGGGTAGGTGCTTAGCAAGCAGATTAGGGCTTCCAAGCCAAGACCCACCCGGGGCAGAGTGGGGGACCAAGACGAGCAGCCACAGCTGAATTGTGGGTCTCACAGTGTCCTCCAGTCCTGGGCAGGAAGAGAGAACCAAGGGTCACCAAGGCTGTTCCCTTGCCTCAAGGGAGCTTGCACTCTGTCTTAGTTATAGTCACATCCGGTCCTAAGCATTCATTAACCTCGCACTCTTCCCAAGAAAGAGCAAGGTGACCAGGTTCACTGTCCCCATTTCACAGATGAGAAAACTGATGCCTGCCTGGTAATATATCTCACCCTTGGGCCCTGCGGCCTGGCATTGGGCCCACGCAGGGCTCTCCAGGCCTTTAATCCCTGGCGTGTTGGCCTATCCAAGGAAGCCCCATGCCATAGTTCTGACACTGTCCACCCTTGCTGATGGCACAGACTTGGGGCCAACTGAACCCCATGTTTAACAGGGAAGGTGAGCCAGGACAGAGAACCCTGCCCCTGCCTCTGATGGCCCTGGGGGGGTGCAGCAAGACTCCCTACTCAGTCCTCACTCCTCTCAGAGTGAGCCCAGCATCCCCACCCCCCCACTCCCGGTCTCAAGAAGCCCACGGTCTAATGAGGAGACAGACCTGCCCTGATCACACAGTGTGATAAATGCTGCAGGGACAACATGGACAAAGCACAGTGGGAGCATAAGAGCAGGGGTACCCGAATCTGCCCAGGGTACCCATGGGAGACCTCACAGAGCAGGCAGCCTTTCAGATGATACCAGACACATAGACCTTTGCTAGGCAGACAAGCAAGGAGTGGCCATCCCAGGCAGAGGGAACAGCATCTACAAAGACCTAGAGGCATGGCTGAGCACGGGTGCACCACGGAAAATGCAAGTCAGGAGGGGGACTATGGCAGGACCCAGGCTGTGGAATGAATGCCCAGGACAGGACTGTGTGCCATGAAGTTGGGTGCTTCAAGCCCCTTCCGAACCAGCAGGCACCCACATTTGCTTTTCTCCAACTTGTAGGTTCACAGAACCCCAAGAACCACTACTGAGGATCCCATTTTGAGAAGCACTGTATTGGAAACTAACCACTGTCAACTAGGGCTACCTGACAACATGGATGAATCTCGCAGCGTAATGTTGAGAGAAAGAGGCCAGGGACCAAAGAGTCATTCTTCATGATCTAGTTATATCAAGTTCAAAACAGGCAAGGGACCGGCCCCGTGGCTGAGAGGTTAAGTTCCCTTACTCTGCTTTGGTGGCCCAGGGTTTTGCCGGTTTGGATCCTGGGCGCGGACATGGCACCTCTTGTCAGGCCACGTTGAGGCGGTGTCCCACATGCTACAACTAGAAGGACCCACAACTAAAATATACAACTAGGTATTGGGGTGGATTTGGGGAGAAAAAGCAAAAAAAAACAAAAAACAAAAAACAGGCAAAACTGATGTATGGTGCAAGAAGTCAGGGTAGTGGTTACCTTTGGGGGTTGTGGAAGGCCTGGAGGAGGGTGTCTGGGGGTGCAGTAATAATGTTCTGGTTTCTTGATCTATTGGTTTCACAGATGTGTTCTCTTTGTGAAAATGCATCCAGCTATATACTTCAAGTTTATGTATTTTTCTGTATGTAGTTTCTACTTAAATTAAAAAAAAAAAGTTAACTGCTTTCCATAAATATCAGTGCAAATGGAGACACTAAAATTTTGTGATCACATAATCAGCTGTAAGCCAAGTGTTCAGATGTCTAAAATATGTTGATATTGATTTTTTTAAAGATTATTCCAAAATGAAAACACAAACATTCTAAAGTCTCATAGAGACCACTCAGGCTCCAGAGAACCTGTCTATAGAGCCCAGGGTTTGAGAAACGCTGGCTCAAGAGGAAGACTGCACTGCTCAGTGCTGGGGCTGGGGCATGAAGGGTAAGCGAGGGGCCTGGAGTCTCTTCCTGGGGCACAGGGAGGTAATGTCCTCTTCCAGGAGAATGCCTGCTCCTGAGAGGCTGAGGACTCCTAGGCAGAGGGGACCATTTCCTCCAACCTCCGCCCTCTGCCCCCCCCCCCCATCTTAGACCCAGCTCCATCATAGCTGGGATGGCCATGAGAGGTGGGTCTCCCCGGCTTGCTGTGAGTTCCAGGAGGGCAGGGGCCTCTTTCACTCACTTTGTGTCCCCGGTGCCTAGCCAGGGGCCTGACGCACAGAAGGTCTCAGAGGCCTTTTACCCAGGGCCTCTTTACCCAGTCCCACAGTGAGAGTGGAGAAGGGGGATCTGTTTGAGAAGGCACGAGTTTCCTGTCATTGGCTGCGTTCCACAGCACAGGCTAACAAACCACAGATGGGTGACACTGCAGGACGGATTCAAGGTGGGGTTAGACTTGTCCAATTCCCTCGGGAATGGGAGAGCTGGATGCAGAGGGGGCTCTCAGCGCTGGGGACCACGGATGTGAACAGGAAAGCCCAGCTCTGCTTGCCCACTTGCCTTGCTGGAGCTGGCAACAGCCCAGCTCTGGGGGAGACAGACTGTTCCACAACCCAGAGAGGGCTCATCTGCAGGCAGGCCACTCAACGGCCACTAACAGTTGTCTCCTCCCGTCCTTGGGACATTGCTTCTCATCCCTCCCCTGACGCAGCCACACTTACCTACTCTTAAGAACCAGCCTCCTTTTTTCCCCTTTGTTGTCTCCACTCAGCCAGTGTTTCTCAAACCACCTTCGCAATTTCTGCCCTAGTCTTGTGCTACCTGGAGTCTTATTTACTCAATATTTTTCCTTTAAAACAATGTTAAGTTTTTGTTGTTTTACATGCCCTTGTTCTAAGGAATAATACTTGTGAAATCCTGGATTTGATATGCTAATTTTTTTTCCTAATATACATTAAATTTTAATTTAGAATATTTGTTCTTGTATCACCTAAAATTATTTTGTGTATCACCACATTGGGCACTGTCTTATACAATGGTTCAGCCAGGATGGGTGGTTATTATTTATTAATAATAATTATAGCTTCACATTAGGAGCAAATTTCGTGGCTCTTCCACACATTCACAGTCTCATTTGACCCTCTCAACTCCTGCCCTATGGACATCATTGGCCTCACTTTACAGATGAGGAAACTGAAGCTCAAAGAGGAGTAGTGACTTGCCAAGGGTCACATAGCGAGTTAGGACTTTGGTCCTAGTTCAAGGCCCTAGTGGCTCCTGACCTAGGATGAAGCCAGGGAAGCAAGAGGCATTTCTTTGTTTCCAACCAGACCCATCAGAGCCACAGGATGGAAACTCATAGCAAAGCAAGTTTGGATTAGACATGAGGAAGGACTTCCTGGCTAGAAACGTCTACACATGAGAATGACTGACCAAGGAAGGGTGTGGAATGCCCAGCTTCTGAAGTCCTCAAAACAAGATAAAGGTTGGCCCAGCTGGGCTAATTCCAGTGCTGCCTGGAGGCAGGGGAATGGACTGAATGACCTTTCCAGGTCTCGTCCAGCCCCAAAGATTGGGTGCACCCTGCCATCAAGGTGGCCATCCTTGCCATTTCCCCAAAGCATCTATTAGACAAGGAAAGGCATGTGGAGGCTCCAACCTAAAGGAACTGGGAAAACCTTACCTTGGCCCCTGCCCCTGACAGGGAGTGGTCAGCAAGAGCAGGGCGGGGTGGCCGGAGCATTCCCTCACCCGCTTCCCTTCCCACTGCTTGGGCTGCTCCACTCCCAGGCCTCCAAGGCTGGGATTTGAAGACCTGGCCACCCTCACAACCACTGGGGCTGCTCTGCCACCTGGGCCAGGGAACCTGCACTTCTTCCATCCTTTCCAGGGGATTCTTTTCAAAATTCCCTGAGCTAGGAAGTAGACACATACTGACTTAAGGTGTTGCCTCTCCAGGGGACAAATTGTGTTCTTTTTTCTTGAAAGTTAAAGTGTTTATTTCTCAAAACAGAAAGAGCATTATCTTCCTTTGTGATTATACAAATAATACATGCTCAGTTCTTCAAAAATTCAAAAAATATAAAAATGAAAGTAAAATTACCCAAATTCTTATCATCTAGAAAAACAACGCTGTTGACATCTTGTAGCATATCTTTCCAAAAATGTTTGTGTGGTAAAATACACATAACAAAATTTTTCATTTTAACCATTTTTAAGTGCACGTAAATCATATTTTTATAGGGCCTCCTGAAGATAGGGTTAATAGTACAACTTCAGACACCTCCGTGGGCCAGTAGGGAAGGCGTTTTTGGGTAAGGGCCCTTCTGACATTGTTCAAATGCAAACACAGAGACAGCCAGCTATGGCACAAGGTGGTAAGGTTGGTTTTGTTAAAATGTTAAAGCCAAGAGTAACTCTGTTTGGGTGTACGAAGGACAGTGGGTCTGTCTCCTGACAGGGCCTCCTCAGGAGAAGCAGGGGCATGGTTTTGCTAAACTTGTGCGAGGGATTGGTCTGAGCCAGGGAAGGCGAGAGGCCAGCCGTCTCTGGGGAGTGTGTCTGTGATCATCCTCAGTCTAAGGGGTTTCTCTCTGGCCCTAGCCTTTGTGGTGAGCAGAAGCTGTGAACTCTGGTGGACAAGAAGGGCTGAGAAACTGCAGCAAGGCAAGCACACGATACCCAACCCTGGGGAATAACAGGCCCTTGATCAGAAGGCAGCAGCCACCAGAACAGGAAAGAGCAGCGCCAACCTCCTCCACCAGCGCGGCCGGCCAGGGCTTCCTTCCTTCAACCCCACAGAGGGAGGAGGGCAGGAGAGCAGGGGAGCCTCCAGGCCCCAAACAAGGATTGCAGGCGGTGGTTGGGAGACCTTCAGTCAAGCAACCACAGGCACTGATTTAACAGATACCACGTGTTGGCTTCAAGAGGTCCCTGAACTCAAGGAGCTGAAACTCACTGGGCAAGGCTGCCCCCTTGTTCCTGAGTGAACTGTCCCTCTCCTTTCCGAATCAGGAGTGACGGTGCTCCTTGCTGATTTCCCACCACCTTAATCATGTACCCTCACTCAGCCCTTCTCACACCCTTATTGGTGTTTCTGCCCTCTGTGTACCCCAACTGAGAGCTGTAAGATCCTTGAGGGCAGCTACTTAGTCGTCAGGGGTCTTCATAGCCCCCGTTGTGCCCAGTTCAGTGTCCTGCACAGAATAGATGTCCGGGCAACACCCCCATGGTGAGGCCTGTGGGTGGAGCCCTGGCAACAACAGCGGTTGGAGTGCTGAAGGAGGCAGTGCTATGGCCCTCCCGGTGTGGTTTGGAAGACTTCCAGCAGGAAGTGAGAAATACCCAGGGTCTTGGAGGTAGCATAGAGTTCAGCTAATGGAGAGGGAGCAGGTGGAGGGAGCATTCTGATGGGAGGACCTGCTGGGGGAGTGATGGGGTGGGAGCTGAGCCCCAGAGAGTCTTTCCTGTGGTGGCTCCCAGGTTGAGATGCCCTTGCAGACTTGCACCTGTGAGCTGCAGCGCCTCCGATTACAGTCATGAGTCTGGGGAGTGCCGCCTCTTCCAAGAAGCTGACTTTTGAGGAATCTGCCTGGCCACGGGAATCACGATGTGTTTGCACTGGTTTCAGCTGTTGATTAAACCTCTATTGGTGCAACTAGCATTCCAGGAAGAACATTCTCTTCCTCACAGTGTGTCCCCGCTCCTGTTTTTCATGTTTATGGGCATCAGGTGGTTTGCAGAGGGATCCACACCCAGACATGCGCACCCAGTGAGGTCAGCTGAGATAACAACAGCTGTCACCCTGCCGCCCCTCATTCTGGGCCACCATCAGCCCCAGGCACGTCCCCTCCCTCCTGCCTTCACCTGCCCTCAGTGCTTGTCTTCTGTCCCTGCTCCAGCCCAAACTGTTGTTTATCAACACAGACCAGAACATTCTGCTGCCAGCAGAAACACACATGGTGATGGTGCTACCGTCCCACACCCTGGCGTCAACACTCCCACGCGCTGTTTGCCGCTGTCAAAGCTGTACTCACACACACATTCTCAACCCTTCCTGCCAACACAGCTGTTGCCTGCTGCTTGGAATTGGGCCCTCCATCTCGCACGACACGTGTCCTCTGTGGGATTTTCTCATGTGTACTCATGGCACAGGCTCACACTTGTGGGCCCAGGCCAGCACATACTCTGCCCTCGGACCTAGGCTGTCAATCTCATCACTTGCTATTGTGTGACCTTGGGCAATTGACTTAACCCCTCTGGGCATCAGATGCCTCACCTGTAGAATGGGAGTAATAGTTGCCTTATAGGGTTTTTCCCATAGGCTCCGGGGGTTAGGTGAGAGAGTAGGCATCCAGTAAGTGCTCAATCAATGAGAGCTCTGATGGTGAGGATGACAAGTACTGTTGCATCCTCTCTGGAATCTGGCCATTGGTTTTCCTTTCCCACACCTGGCCCTTGCCCTCACTCATGCTCACAGCTTCTTGGCTGTGTGACCTTGAGCAAGGCACACCACCTATCTGTTTCTCACGTCCTCACTGGTGAAATGGGTGTAATGACTGCCTGGCGAAGCCCACGGGCTTGCTGTGCAGGCCACAGGGGAGAGGTTACCGTGGTGCTTTGGAAGCCCAGCAGTCCCAGCACGGCTGCAGGGCCTTGTGGAAGAAAGGGATCTGAAGGGGCAGCAGCCAAGCTTGGGCGTTGTTAGCTGCTTTCCACCTTCCCTCATCTCCTTGTTCCCTCCTTAAGCAGAGTCAGTGTTTTCAGTTTGCCTGCGTTGTGGGGCTCAGTCTGCCCAAGAGGCCGCACTGGCCCATCTCTGCCACACCTGGGGGCCTCAGCCCTTCAGACCATTCCTTCCATCAGGCACTGCGGCTCTTCCCCGCAGGACCACTCTGCAGGGCGGATCCCTCTGGCTTACCCATCTTCTCCTGGCCCCTCGCTTCCCCCCAGAGGCTAAAGGTCCCTAGCCCTTTCCCTGTGTTCCCCGTCACCCTGTAATCTTCTCCAGGACCCTTCCTGTCTTGTCTCTTCAACCCTATCTTTCCTCTTCCATGGCCAGCAAACCTGTTCTAGCCTTTTCTATGCTGGGAAACAGAGAGATGTATGCAAAGGATAGAAAACAAATGAGATTTGAGGATTGAGAAAAATCTGAGCTGAGCGGGTGGGTGCCTTGTTACAGAGAAGCAGATTCTGAAGTGGGTGGAGCATCAAGTCAGGCCATTTGAGTGAGCTGGAGTTCTCCCCACGCTGTGGCCACTTACTTCCTGCCCCTTGATGGAAACAGGTGAAACTGGTGGAGGGCAAATCCTAGCCTGGTCCATGCTCAGAGGTTGTGGCTTCTCCCTTTTACTCCAAGGGACTTACAAGCTTTGGCCACCACTGGGAGGCCACTGGAGAGCTGTTGGCTCAGGGGAAACATGGCAAATGGGCTGTCTCTAGCCTTTGGGGACAAATGGAAACCCATATACCACATGTCTAAATATTCAAAATTTACAAATCAAGCTAATAAGCAGTCAAATAAAATGTTTTATTTTCCTACCTCCATAAATACACCTTCAGAACAACCCGGAAAATCAAGTTGGAATTTAGAATTCTTGGACTTTTCAGACTCCCTCCCCAGGACATGGGGCTATGGGAGAGCCAGGCTCGTGGTGTGACAACATGTGCAATGGGGGCTCTAGGGCAGCTGGCTGACTTGGCACAAACACAAGCGATGTGTCAATCTGATCAGTATTTTATGCTTTTTATTTTCTCCTAGGCCAGTGTGACCAAAAGATCTAGAAAGCAGTATGTACAGTGGTTAAGACCTGCATTCAAATCCCAGGGCTGCCAAAACTGAGCACTTAATCTCTTTGAGGCCCAATTCCCCCATCTGTAAAATGGGACTCATGATGCCTCTCTGATAAAGTTATTGTGATTATTAAAAGAGATAATCCTTGTAAAGCCCTTAGTATGGTCTTGGAACATAACAATTGCTCAGTAAATTGTGAGCTATTATTGCTATTATAATTTCTCCACATATGGGCAATGATAACATCTGAGCAGGAAGTTGTCTGCCCTGTCTCTCCACTGCACACAAGGTGACACAGACCACTGAGCTGAGCAGAAGCAGATTGGAATGAGGTCTTCCACCCTTCCCATAATTTGGGGGTTTGCCCTGGCTAAAAATAAAAAATGGTAGCACTACAATGTGAATGCACCTTATGTTACTGAATTGCACACATTTAAAATGGTTAAAATAGTAATTTGGGGGGCCAGCCCAGTGGCATAGCGGTTAAGTTTGCATGCTCGCTTCGGCGGCCTGGGGTTGGCGGGTTCAGATTCCAGGTGCAGACCTACACACTGCTCATCAAGCCATGCTGTGGTGGCACCCCCACATACAAAATAAGGAGGGTTGGCACAGATGTTAGCTCAGCAACAATCTTCCTCAAGCAAAAGAAGAAAGATTGGCAACAGATGTTAGCTCAGGGCCAATCTTCCTCACCAAAAAAAAAACCAAAACCCAAACCAAAACCACAAAAATTTGATGGTATGTTTGTTTTACCACTGTGTTAGTTTACTAGGGCTGCTATAACAAATTACCACAAACTGGGTGACCTAAACAACAGAAATGTATTGTTTCACAGTTCTGGAGGCTAGAAGTCCAAATAAAGGTATCAGTAGGGTTGGTTCCTTCTGTGAGGGAGAATCTATTCCATGCCTCCCCTAACTTCTGGTGCTTTGCTGGCAATCTTTGGTGTTCTTGGCTTGTAGAAGCTTCACTCCAATGTCTGCCTTTATCTTCACATAGTGTTCTCCCTGTGTGTGTGTCTCTGTGTGTCCAAATTGCACTCCCCCCTTTTTTTGAGGAAGATTAGCCCTGAGCTAACATGTGCTGCCAATCCTCCTCTTTTTGCTGAGGAAGACTGGCCCTGAGCTCACATCCATGCCCATCTTCCTCTACTTTATATGTGGGATGCCTGCCACAGCATGGCTTGATAAGCAGTGCATAGGTCCGCATCTGGGATCAGAACTGGAGAACCCTGGGTCACCAAAGCGGAACGTGTGCACTTAACTGCTGTGCCACGGGGACGGCCCCCCAAATTGCCCCTGCTTATAAGGACACCAGTCAGATTGGATCAGGGTCCACCCTATTGCCTTTTTCTTAGCTAAGGACATCTGCAATGACCCTATTCCCAGGTAAAGTCACATTCTGAGGTCCTGAGGATTAGGACTTCAACTTCTGAGTTTTGCAGGGACACAACTCAGGACACAAACCACAATAAAAAAAAAATTGTGGCCACCTCGGACTCAAGATCAGATTACAGGCCGGGGAAAAAACACCTTTTGTGAAGTTTCAGGGTTTTGCTCATAGAAGGTCTTCAAAATGTGTTTCTTGACTTGTGTTAAACTTGGAATCTCCCAGTTTCCAAGGTGAGTCCTCTCCTGGTCATGAACTAAGAGGATTTTTAACGATCAGTACTGTTTCCAGACAAGTACTTAATAAACTTTTTAAAAATAGCTGGTTCTCTTTGGTTGGCTCAACTCTGCAATCCTGGATGCCATCTTGCTTCTACTGTTTCTATCCCAGGAGAAGACGCAAAATTCAGGTGGAGCCAGCTGAGTTCCATATTGTCTTGCTTTGCATCTGAATAGCTTGTTTTATTTAAATGTTTTCCCTTAATAATTTGTTGAGAAAGTCTTCAAACATACAGAAAAGTGGTAAGAACAGCACAATGAACACCTAGACACCCTCCACCTAGATTCAACGATTGTGAACCTTTTGCCACATTTGCTTTATCTGTATTAAGATTTTCTGGTGAACCATTTGAAAATAAGTTGCTGGTATCATGATGTTTCACCCCCAAACACTTCAGTATGAATTTCCTAGGAAAAGACTGTTCTCCTACATAACCACATTGCAATTCTCACATTTGAGAAAACTAACAATATTCCACAATATCATCTCATATCCAGTCCATACTCAAATTTGACCAAGCTGATTTTTCAAAAACTCTGAATCCAAAGAATTCCAAATCTGTGAGGCTTAGGGTCTTGACAATATTCCCTGTGTAATGGGACATTTTGGAACTCTCGAAAATGTAATCCAATGTCTAAAACTCTTCCGGGCATTTCTTTTCCTTGTTTCCTGTCATTAGCCAGCTAGCTCTACTGAAGGTTCAAACGCACGCTGAGGGTGGGCACTCCTGGAATTCCTTTTATTCTAAGACACTGGCCTTTCCAGGGGTACCTGCGGGAAGACCTGTTGGCCTGGGACCTGCTACACTTGCCTGTGACCTCCCTGCCGGCTCCAAAGCTGGGCCAGGTTCCAATCTGGCCTGGTTGCCACTGCTGTCATCGTCACTGGCTCTTTCTGGGGAATTCCAGACAGCGGCACAGAGGACTGTCTCAGCCTCCAAAAAGGCTGCAGCAAGACGACCCTGAGGGAAGAAAAAGAGGACAGCACCGCTGTGACCGTCCCTGAGTTTTGGGGGAATGGTCCTCTTCCTCTCCCTTCTCTGCAAATCCACGGCTCAGGATTCTGCCCTGGGTTTTAAATAACACTTCACAACTAGGAACAGCATTAATTAGTAGAACTGTGCAAATAAAAAGGGGGGCCAATAAGGACGGCATGTGTCGGGGAACATCTGGTCCGTGATCCCAGGCTGCCTTCCTCCTGCAGCCCCCAGGCTTGCTCAAGCTTAGCTGCAAGTTCCAGTCAATGTATTTCTGACCCTGGCAAGGGTCAGATAAAGTTCCAATGTATTTTGCAGAGGCCTGACACTTTGCCCAGTGCTCTGGCCTGTGACACCAGCCAGGATGGTGTGTTGGGAAAGCCAGGCCAGATGAAGCTGGTTTAAATGGGTTTGAGTGAGCAAGCAGTTGACTAACCAGACACTCAGCATCACCCAGCATGGCAACCCCATCGAACCAACGTGGCGGCCTGGGACACAGAAGGCCCTGTACTCCATTCCCAGGAAGCTACCAGTAGCTACCATGCTAATCCTCCAGCATCTCAGGGACCAAGTTCTGTTCTTACTATCTTTAGTAAGACAAGTAAACGCTTAACATAGCTATACACTTCACATGCATTATCTAATTTAATCCTCACAACAGCTGCAAGAAGCAGGTACTGTTACTATCCTGGCCACACAGATAATAGCCAACAGATACACTTATGCGTATGAGGCCTACTTCTAAACACTTGCCATGCATTAAGTAATTTACTAGGGAAACTGAGGCACAGAGGGGTAAAGCCAGTTGTCCAGGGTCACATGGCTGGTAAGTATGAACTTGAAACTACTGGGTAACTGCAGAATGGAGAGCCCACCCCTGCACCACTCTATGATTTTCCAGGTGGGGAACCTGTTCTGAAACAGGCAGGGGAAGAGAGACAGATTGAGACAGGGGACTTAAAATGAAGGCGAAGGCTTGCACTCTCTTCTGCTTCCTGACCAGCAGAAGGAGAAGCATCTGTAGGAACAGAAGCTCCGACTTCCGACGCCGAGCCCTTGGCCATTCTTCCCCCTTCTCCCCTGGCCCACCTGGTCTGAACTGTGTTGTTCCAGGTCTCAGGGGGGCTGTTGTGGGACAAACAGCGGGCAAGTGGGCAGGTGGGCAGGAGGCCTTTTGCTCACACCAAATTGCATCTGACCCTTCTCGACTTCGAGGCACCCTGAGGGGAGGGAGAAGCTGCCCTGTGCGCCTCCCACAGCCGAGGCTGAGGGTCCCTAACGTGGAAGTGAGCAGGCTGGGCCCAGCCTTGCACTAAGGCCAGGCTTCCTGTCACATTTTGGCTCTGCTGATAGCCCAAGGCCACCTGCAGCAATGTCACCCGGCAGGTGGAGATAGGCTGTCAGTTCTTTCATCATCATTGTCCGCCCCAGTTCGGCTTCTACCTGCACCAAGTGGACCAACTCACGCACCCAGAGGAGCTGCTGTCGTCTTTCCATGCTGCTGGACTGGACTCTGAGGATGGAGTGTCAGGCCCTGCTTTGGAGCAACTGGCTGCATGCTCAGAGGCAGGTCCTCTTACACAAGTGCAGGATCAGAGACTTCCAGAGAAGACGATGTCTAAGCAAGGTTTTAGACATACAGTAAACCATGATAATGTCTGCATCCTGCTCCTCAGGCCTATTTAGGTTGGTATATGCTGTCTTGACTTTTTCTTATGTCTACAGACATATCTATGCCTTTATCTATATCCAACCCCCTCTATTTTTTTTATTAGAAAGACAGTATTTATTAGAAAGATACCAACTTTCTCTCTTCACTTCTCAAGGCACTGGAACACTTTTCCACGCCAGTGTCTATCAATGGAACGGCTGCACAGTACCTGTTGTACGGCTGTGCTATCGCTTACAACATCAGTCTCTTGCTGGTGGACATTTAGGCTGTTCTCATTGTTTTTGCTCATCAATCATCCATCTGTTCTTCCTTTCCATAAATATTTATTAAGCTGTTACTATGTACCAAGTACCTTGGTAAGTGCCAGGCATATGGAGATGAAGAAAATGGACGTGGTCTATTTCTCACAGACCTTTCAGTCCAGTGGAGAGAGAAACTGCATCCCAAGACGCAGTAAGAGCTAAGAAGAGAGAGAACAGGAAGCTCTGAGAGGGACTAACAGAGGCTCTGCTTTAGACTATGTACTCAGGAAAGACCTCTCTGGGTGGTGCCATTTAAGTGGAGATCTATATGGGAAGAAGCTAATCACTCAAGGAATGTAGGGAAGCGCATTCTTGGCAGAGGGAACAGCATGAACAAGGGCACAGAAGAATGAACACTGTGTGGTGTGTTTGGGGAAGTCTGTTACTCCTAAGGCTATAGTGTGGGAGTGTGGTTGGGGCTGAGGATAGACAGGTAGGGTAGAATCAATGTGAGAAAGCCTTGAATGCCAAGCCAAGGAATTTGGACCTGATTCTGCAGGCAACAGAGAGCCATTCATGTCACCCAGTCTAGACAAAGAATACTGTGGCTCCAGCCTGGAAAGACCCAGGAGAATATTAATGTTCGGGAGGAAATCTCTGCTTCAAATGGAAGGTTCTGTCTCCTACTTGCTAGGAGTTCAAAGTCTGCCCTGTTCCTGTGAACCTTAAGGCCACTTAGGTTACCCTATTACTGATTCCCCCACAGAAATGCGGCCCAGAGAGGTCAAGGGATTTGCCCAAGTGAAACAGCAAACCCATGCCAAAGACAGAACCTCAAGGCCCCAAATGTCAGCCTCAGGTCCAGCCCTAAACCCATCCCCTTTCACCTGGGGATTCTTTCTGGCAGCCACTCAAAGCAGGAGGAGGGTAAGGAAATGCATTTGAACAAGAATTTGTGGACCACTTATTAGTGTTAAGCACTGTGCCTGGCCAGGAGGCAGAGGCCAGTAAGCCCAGCCTGGAGGGCTCTCACACCCCTGGAGGACTGCGTTAGTTCCCAACCTCCTTAACCTGAGAAAGCTCCCCAGGAGTCCCCTCCCAGACTCCACCCACCCCCCCCCCCCCCCCCCCCCGCCCCGAAAAGTTGCTGAAAAATCCTAAGTAACAAAGCGGCCAGGAGTTTCCTGTCTTGTTGAGCAGGCTTACTCAATTTCCCTCTTTTGTCCGCTCAGACCAGACGGAGCAAAGGGCAGCCATCAAAAGTGTCTGGCAGGGCGCTCCAGGCAGCGGCCGGGTTAATGGGCGGCCGGGGACCCAGTCTGGCTCGGGTCTGGGCCAGGGGAAAGGGAGTGACCCCGCCAGCCCGCCCTCCCAGGGCGCTGTGTGCGCAACGTGCAGGACGCAGGCGGATGCGGCCGGATGGGGCAATCGCTGGCAACGTGCTACGCAGCCCGTCGGCCGGCGCGGCGGGGGAGGGGGCCACCGGCGCTGGCGGGACCGCCACAGCAGTTAGTCCCCTGCCCTGGAGCTCCGGGTCCCTGGTGATGGGTTTCCACGGAGGACGCCGTGCTGGAGGCTCACTGCACCTGCACAGGCCTGACCCGCCGCCGCGCGCACGTGGGCGGGCAGGCGCGGGCACACGGCTGGAGCAGGGAGCAGGTTTGCCCAAAGCCCCCCTCCCGCCCAGGCGCCGTGGCTCATTATCCCTGGGCGATTGCCGTTCTGTTCTCTCTTGTCCCTCCACCCCCGCCCCGCACTGACAGACACACGAGTTCCTGGTTGCCAAACCACAGACACACCTGGGCAGCCGCACGCGCCGGGGCCCATCTGCCCCACTGGGTTTGGAGAGCTATTCTAAGTCAGCCCCTGGATTTGTTGTCCCATGCCTGTTGGAACAGGGGCTGACCATGGAGAAGTTGCTTAACCTCTCTGAGCCTCAGATAAATCACCTGTCAATTGGGGATGATGATAGTGTGTACCAACCTCATTGCGTTGTAGTAGGGATTGAATAAGATGGTGGCTATAAAGTGTTAAGCCCCGGTGGTCATTAGGACTCACCACTAGATGGTAGCCATGATGATTCTTATAGAGGGAAGAACCGTGAGCTAAAAGCTCAGGGAGTCTGTGGGGCAAGACTGGGCTTCTGAGTTTTTTGGGTTTTATTCATCCTTTTTTGGGGGGTCATATTCCTCGTTTCTGCAATTTCACCCCCTCACTTCTTCACCCAGGGCCTGCAACATTCATCCATTCATTCAATGCAAATCTCTTGATGTTTGTGCCTACTTTGTAGATTAAAAACTCTTTAACTGTGTGGCACCCAGGAACATCACCCAGGCTATGACAGCTACACCTATGGCCTCCCCACCTGGGCTGCTGCCAGCTTGGCCCTTGACTCATTAGAGTAAGTCACGTCCTGCCTCCGTCTCTCCATCTGTACCACAGGGATAAGAGGCTGCCTCTCTGCAGTCTCCTGGGGCCGGCAGAGGATGAGTCAGATAGCGGTGGGGAAGCCCAGAGAAGCGGGAGGAGCCTCTTACTAGAGCCAGGACCCCTCTGGCTGATGCAAGGTCTGGGTTTTTCATGTAATCCAGCGGTGGGAACAGGGATGGTTCAGGGAAAGTGTTAGGAGCCAGGGAGAGCAGAGGAATCCCCCCTCCCCACCAGACAGCCGGGGTGTGGGGACAGAGCCTCAGCTTAGGAGTCCCAGAGGCCAGGGCTCCATCCAGGCTCTGCTTCTCCCAGCTCTGTGGCCACCAGCGGGTTAGTGACTGCTTTTTCTGTCAAGCAGGGGTTGTGGCATTTCCCTCGCTGGGCTGTTGAAAGGAGTGAAAGTGGTAATCCTGAGAGAGGGCATAGCACATTCTGTGCTTCTAGGAGGGTCCCTGAGGGCTGGTGGGCGCCCAGGGTGAGGGAGGTGAGACAGAAGGAAGGTGGCCCTTGGTGAAAGGCTTGGCACATTCTGGTCGCCCCAGGCTGGTGTCCAAGGCCCTCTCCCCAAAGAGTCAGAGATCAGTATACCCTCATCAAACTCCGGATACAACAGACCACAATGCACAAGGAGTTTGCCTCAGATTTGGGTCCAAATCCGGGCTCTGCTATGTGCTAGCTGCATGATATTGAGTAAGTTACTTAATATCTTTGGGCCTCCATTTTTTCCACATGTAAAATGAGGAGAGTAATGCCCGCTTTAGAAGGCTATTGTGAGGAAAAGAGACAATGAGTTGAAGGTAAAGTGTTCATAATAGTAGCCATCGCTGCTGCTGTAAAATGCGGGTCCTTTTCCCCGCTGCCCCTCAACCTTTATCTATCACAGCTGGGGCCAAGTAGAATCTCATTACCTTGGGTCTTTGGGATAGAAACGTGTACTGAAATCTTCAGGGTCTTTTTGTTTTTGTTTTTTGCTGAGGAAGATTAGCCCTGAGCTAACATCTGTGCCAATCTTCCTCCATTTTGTATGTGGGTCGCTGCCACGAGGATGGCCGCTGATAAGTGGTGTAGGTCCACGCCCGGGAACCAAACCCAGGCTGCTAAAGGGGAATGTGCAGAACTTAACCACGAGGCCATGGGGCAGGTCCCCAGGGTCTTTTGTTTTTTAAAAGTTGATAGCCTCATACCATGAGCTTTGATGGACACAGCCCTGTTTGCTTGGGGGCTTTGTGTACATGACTGTCTCTGACATGTGATGAAGGCTTTATATGACACCCATTATATAGATGAGGAAACTGAGGTTGGAAGAGGTCAAATAACTTGTCTCAGGTCATGTGGCCAGAAAGTGGCAGAGCCAGGATTAAAACCTAGGCCTGCCTGACTCTAGATTGTCTTGCCACACAGCCCTCCCTGCCTCTTGTCTGTCTGTCCTGGGTGTTGTCCTGCCCTTTCCTGAGTGGGCCTCTTAAGGTATCCACAAGGCCAGGGACAGTCATCATCATTGCTTCCTTGTCTTCCAGGGTGTTGCTCAAGCACACAGTGGGTCCTCATTTTATGCTGCTGACCAGGGAAATCGAGTCCCACTTAGCAGGGAGATGAGTCCTATTAGGAGGGAAGTGACTCATACAGGCAGGCTGAGTGTGAGGGCTGTGTCTGTGTGTCCCTGTGTGCGTCTCTGTGTGTGGGTAGGGGTGGGGAGTGAACATGGTTCTGTGGAGACAATGTGGGAGGGGAGTACAGGCTGGTGATCCTGTCCCTCTGCCCCTGTGAGGGCCAAGCCTTCCGAGTCACACACTCTCCCTCCTCTCCCCAGGCCGTGTCTGCTGGAGGCCTCTCTTCTCTTCAAGCTCCTACCCCACCCCAACACTGCTGCCCTGTCTCAGCCTTCAGGATGCCTCCTCCATGCCTCAGCGCCCCATGCTGAGCCTGGGAAGGGAAGGGGTCTCAGGGCCACACTCCTCCTTGGCCTAATGCAGGCATCTAACTGGGGGCCACAGCTGGTGCCAGCTCGGGTGAGAAGCTGGCTCCTCCCTCGCCCAAGGAGAAGCTCTTTGGGTATCTCCTAGTCTGGGCCCTGCTATTTTTAGATGCCTTCCCCTCCCTTCCCTTCTCAGCCTCATACCAGCTGAGGGAGGAAATGACTCACCTCAAACTCAGACAGGTAAAGGCAGCCTCTGTGAGCCCCAAGCAGGCCCTGGTTGGCTCCCGCCCTCGGGTTGCTCCGCCTAGGATCACCCCAAAGTGGCCTGCCTTCCAGCCTGAGGATAAATTTGGGTTTGGATTGAGGCCTAGGATCCCATTAGGTCTTTCTTGACCTCCCTCCACTGTTTATCTCACAGGCCTAAGGCAGGACTGGGCCTTTAAGAGGTCGTGGACCCTCTGCTCACCGCCTAGTGGACTCCAAGCCTCTGACCATACTGTGGGCCTGTGGTAGGCCCCAGCCCAGTCGATGGGGCCAGACAGGTTGAGGGGACTGACTGCGGTCCCACCCAGTAGCCTCAGCAGAGACTAGGGTTGTGGACAGAAGAAAGACCTTGATTAGTTGGGGAAGGGGAAGGTGTGATGACCTTGGGAGTGTGGGGTGTGCTGAGTAGGGTGACCAGTGGTCCCAGTTTGCCCAGGTATGAGGAGTTTCATGGGACCTGGAACTTTCTGTGCTAACCAGGAGAGTCCTGGGCCAGCCACGACAGGTAGGTTACCCTGGCTCTGAGTTGTAGGCTGTATCTTAGGGAAGGGGCAGGTGTGGGGAGGCTGTTTGGATTTCCTGGCCTCATCCCACCTAGTTGGGGCTGGAGGACCAAGTTCCTGGCCATGCCCTCTCTGCAATCCGGGGGTGGTTCTGTTCACCTCAATAGGAGAGAGACGGGCCCAGGCTGTGCGAAGGGCTGGGAGCTCTGGGCTGGCTGAGAGACCCATGAAGCATCTTGGTTGGGGCGGCTCTGCTCGCTAAAGCCAATGAACGGAAGGTGGGCCAGTCAGCCTAGGGTTGTGTACAAGCGTAAACAGAGCTAGTGTTGTGGGGAGGGGGGCAACTACTCACCGAGGGCAGGGGCAGGGGGAAACAGCTGGGGTAGTAGGAAATAATGATGAGAGCACAGGGTTTGTGTCAGAGGGGCTTGATTCCAGGCCCACTGCCTGCTGGTGCCTCAGTGCCCCAGCTGTAAATTGGGAAGAGAGCACTTGTCTGCCTGCCCCAGATCCATGTGGTGAGGCATCTGAGAGAATGCCTGGGGTAGTGGGCAGCACACTGGAGAGCTGGGGCTGGGTAGTCGGAGAGGACTTGCCGGGGCTGAAGACCCGCAGAGCTCTCGGCAGCTCAGGGAAGTGGACGGAGGAAGCCTTTGCCCTCCTGTCCACCCCAGATCAGCATCTGCAGCTGCCCCTTTGGGACAACATGGTTCCTGGCTCTGAGGCCTCACCTCTGGGGTCATATCAGGGGGGCTGTGGCTGAGGCCCAGAGCTTGATGGGGCACCCCCCTTTGCCATTGTCCTCCTCATCCTTGGGGTATTGGCTCTTTTTCCACAGACCAGGGGTCAGAGGCCCAGGCAGCAGCTCTGACACAACTGAGCTGGGGGACCTTAAGCAAACACTTCTCATTCTGTGCCTCAGTTTCCTCACTGGTAAAATTGTGGGGTGAGGTTAGATCTCTGGTTTTTAAATATTTACTTTAGTAGTGGAACCTCTTTTCCAGTCAAAGTTCTGCCTGCACCAAACAGAAGAGATAACAGTGAGTGACTGAAACACGGGCAGGGCTGGAGCACTGTGCCCCCTCTAGCCCTTTCTCTCACACCCCAGGGCCCAAGGGCTCCAGGGAACACAGTTTGAGAACCCTTTCTCAGGGTGCCTGCCATCTCTAACACTCTATTATTTGTGCCTCGAGGGCAAGGATGTCCTTGTTTCCCTCCCTAGGCAGCCCAGTAATTAGACCTCAAGCCTAGCACCTTCTGGCACCTTCTACTAAGTGTAGAAATCTTCAAATTCTCTAACTCCTGGTTCCTGCTGACACTAAGGTCTGTCTCAGCCTTTGTTATAGAATTCAGTGGGGCCATAGGCCCCTTGTCCCTTCTCAGGGAAGTTATGGGACCAGAATACTCTGTGCCACAGCTAATGTTTGGGCACTTCTGGGCTTGTGAAGTTCTTGCACATACCTCATCTCATGTGCCCCCAACAGCCTGCAGGACAGGGCTGAGATTCCCCTTTGACAGAGAGGAAAGGGGCTCGGGGATCTTAGAGACTGGCTTGAGGTCCCCCACCTGTGGGGGCAGAGCTCGGCACCTAGCCAGCAATACTGGTCCTTTCTTGGAGCCACAATCGGGGGTACCTGGACAAGTCTCAGACTTTCCCTAGCTTATCCCTGGGGTGCTGGTACCCATAGGCACCAACGACAGAAAGAGGATGTAGGAATTGATGAAGAAGGCAGGAAAGAGGGAAAACTTTCTTCCTCAGCCTTGGGGTCTAGGGCAGTCATTCTTCCCAGCTGGCCAGAGAGGCCTTGCCTCTTCACCTTGCATCACCTTGCCTGCTTCAGTCAGCCAGGGGTTAGGGAGCGGGAGGGGAGGCTGGGAGAGGAGGGGGAGGCCAGGTCCTCAGAAGCTGGGACTGCACAAACAGGTACGGGAGGATGCCAGTGGCCAGGCAGCTGAGCCAGGGTCACCAAAGGGCCTTCTGGAGGCCCCTGTTCCCACATTGACATCAGCAGCACCCTGGAGGGACGTGCAGTCTTCGTGTAGTCTTCTCTGGCTCTCATGACAGGCGCTGGGGCAGGAGGGGCCAGAGGCCCGTGATCCCTGCTCCACACATCCCTCCCAGCCACTGGGCTGGAAACACGAGCTGAGTGAGTCAACAGTTCCTCGAATCGTGTTACAGCCACGGCTCGCAGGCTCCAGAGCTAATAACATGAACAGATGTGGGTCACGCAACTCCATCCCATGGCCCAAATCCAACCCTCCACTGCATGAACTCCAGGCTGGCGGGGAGCCGGCCTCTAGTGAGTCCTGGAGTAATGGAGTGAGGCTGGCTCTGGAGGGACCTCAGCCCCCAGGTTGCCCTGCTTGTACACAGCCTGCCCGGGTCAGCCTAGCAGCCTAGAGACTCCATGGTTGACAGAGGCTGACATTAAGGCCAAAGTGGTGATGTCTGTGGGATGACGATAATTATAATAAAACAAAAATTTTTGAATGATACAAATGAAAAATGATACAAATGTCCTTTAGAGCTGAGGCTTGCAATGTGATCCATGGACTTTGTGTCCAGTGCTTTCATGCTGAGAAGGGACCAGAGGCAGACTGTGGTCCTTGGCCATCAGAAGAGAAGTGGTTCTGAGCACCACTGGGTACCACACGAAGCATGGGGCTCAAGCCTGAATGCCACTGAAACAGGTGCTGCTCATGTGGCACTTGGAGTCTTGTGGTGGTGATGGGAGGTTGTCTGGTGTGTGGGGTCCAGGAGGCCGTCGTCAGCAGCCAGGGCCATGGGCTCCAGCCAGCAAGCAGCAAAGCCTGCCAGAGGTAACCCTGGGACCTGTGGCCAGGGCAGCACTGGGGCAGCCAAGGAACAGGACTGCTTTGAGTCCAGGAGTGGGTAGTGCTACCTGGCATAGGCCTGAGCGCTGGAGAGAGCATCCTCTTCTACCTATGGGGGTTGACGACCGCTTCCGATAGGGGTCAGAGGTCCCCTCAAGGATGAGCACTGTTTATGATTCTCATACGAGCCCCTGCTATACCTGCCCTCCCTCAGGGAGAGGAGACATGGGGCATTTTTAGCAGGACTCTACCTCCCCCAGGAGGTGGAGAAAAGGGAAAAGGCCCCACTCAGTGCTTATCCCACAGGAGACTTGTTACCTCCCCCAATGTTCAGCTGGATGCTGGTCCTTCTTCTGGGTTTGTGTGGGTTTATGTGGGTTTGTGACTGCAAAGCTACCTTCAGGACCACCCTGGGTGGGGTTGGTGAGGCAGAAATAGCTGCAGAGGGACAGCCACAAGTGACCATCAGAAAGGAGTCTCAGTGCTGAGGGAGCACATCTCTTCCTTCAGCACTGTTCATGGAGGCCTGACTGTGTCCAGGTCCTGTGGCTGCAGCACTGAAGGTGACAGACAGGACCCAGGCAGGCCCTTGCCATTCCAGGGTGGGAAGCCTTTGTCCAAGAACTGCATGAACACCTCCAGAATTACCACGTAAGAGGGCAGGGTCAGGCTGAGGGAACGTGGGCAGGCCTCCTGGAAGTGGAGGGTGGAGGCACAGCGAGGAGGCTGTGGGCTGGAGGAGACGACAGCATGTTGGGGATGGGTCGGGAGAAGTGGCTCCATTGGAGCAGAGTCAGAGTGTGAGGGCCCTGCAGGCCACATGGAGCCAAGAAAAGGACCTCACTTCGTCCCTCTAACCTCCACTTTCCCCATCTCTAAAAAGAGACCACCAGCATCCTCCTGTGCTGCTCAGACATCTTTCTCTCGGCATTGTGTCCATCAGAAAAAGGGGAGTGGTGGGGGGGCATGGACAAGGTATGGCAGTCAGACCCCCCCTCTTCTTCCAAGCAAAGCCCCAACTCTTGGGCTCTGGGAGGGCTGCTTGGCCATGGGATCCTAGAGACTGCCTTTTACATCCATTGTCCTGTGTGGGCCCTGGAACTTTATTTCCTGCCCAAACAGCTGTGGGGCTATGGAAGTGACAGGAGGCCTGGGCCTGGTTCCTAGGGAAACACCCTTCCATAAGAGTCTGGGGAGAAGGGGTGATGGTGGGAATGCCACAACCTAGGCCCCCAGCTTTGCCAGTCTCTGCCCCTGCTCCCTCCCTCACCTCCTGCCCACCGGCTCTACATGGTTGCCTGTTCCTGTTGTCTTCCCTGAGGGCAGGGCCCAGCACCAAGAAAGCTCACAGATGCTTGCTGAATGCATAACTGAGTGGACAGGGGACAGTCAGGATTAGAGAAATGCAAGGTCTCTCCTTCATTCATTCCCAGTGAAGTTCTTTGTCTAATGCTACTGGGTGTGACTGGCAAGATGATAATCAGAGATTGGGGGCCTGGCCTATGTACTGTTCCCTGAACCCGGTCACTTCAGTACTTTCCCAGCTCCAGGACTTGCTCACACTGTCCGCTCTGGCCAGAGTACCCGCTCCATCCGCAGCCCTGCCCACGTTCCTACCTCCTCTGCCCACCTGGGGTCTGTTGATCTCTGGCTTACCCACGGGCTCCCCACAATTCCTCAGGGCAGGCCAAGTCTCAGTCACCTTTGTGGTTTCAGCTCCTGGCAGGGGATTTGACAGGTGGTGCTCAGTTAATCTTTGTCGACTAAGGATGAATAACAACACTTAAGTAGAGCTTCCTATGTACGAGACACCATTGTTAGTGCTGTGTATGTGATAACCTTTTTCCTCCTCACAATAACCCAAGAAGGTGGGTGGTTTTTTACTCTTATTTTGAAAATGAGAACACTGAGGCAGAGGGAGGTTAAGTGACACTCCCAAGGCCACCCAGCCGGTAAATGGCTGAGCCAGGATCCGGCCTGGGCAGCTGGGCTGTGGGGTCCACGCTGATCTCCTGTGCCGCCTCTTGGGAGTGATGCCAACTCAGGGAAGTTGCCCCGCACAGCCCGTGGACACCTTTGTCATTACCGGGAGACAGAGTGCACCCAGCTCAAGCCTCTCAGATTAAGTCCCTTTACCTTAGCGTGGCGTCTCCCCCCTTCCCCCTTCTGGGCTCAGGTCTCCCACCAATCCACTCGGCATGAGTAGGTTTGATCTCCTTGAGGACAGTGAATCTGGGTTCAGCAAATGTTTGCAGAATGATTGCTTTACTACAGAGACCCCAAAGACATGCACAGCTTCATGGAGACTCTTGAGCATCGCCTTCCCTCCCCCAAGCCTCAGCTGCCTGCTCTGGGAAATGGGCTGACTTGCTCAAATCACAGGATGTGACATCTGGTAAGGAATTCTGAGTTGCTCCAGACTGATGCTGTGTCAACAGCCTATTACCCGAGACTTGGCACTGCTGTGTGCCTGCCCTAGACAGCCAGGTGACTTTGCCCAGGCGGCTCAGGGTGGGGATGTTATAGTCGGGCCGGGGTGTGTGCTCCTTGCCCTCTAGAGTTCCCCTCGGGAGACCTGGGGGCAGCCTGGGACGAGGAGATTAGTTGCCAGGGAGCTTGGATGGACCAGTGGCTCGTTTTGCCACTTGACAGTGGGTGGGGACATTTCTCAAAGGCTCTTTTTTGCTGCAAACAATTGCATGGAGTCTGTCCCGCCCCTTCTGGCTCACTGAGCCACACACTGAGGGCAGGGGGATGGGGTGG
Source organism: Equus asinus (assembly GCF_041296235.1). Classification (NCBI taxonomy): domain Eukaryota; kingdom Metazoa; phylum Chordata; class Mammalia; order Perissodactyla; family Equidae; genus Equus; species Equus asinus. Next base: position 60,893,978 of record NC_091791.1, read on the forward strand.
GTAAATGGGGGTGGCTGGCGACGCCTCTGCCAACTGCAGCTAACAAGTGGCGGCTAGCTGACCAGGCAGGGCAGGCTGTGGTGACCCTGGGCGGGGGCAGCCAATGAGCTCCCGGGCTGCGGTGGCACCACTGGGCAGCCCGCCTGTCTTTGGCTGGAGCAGCAGCGGGAGGGGCCTCAGGCCGCCAGTCAGGGACGCCGGGCCCTGTCTCTGGGAGGCCCCGGCAGATCTGCAGCTCCATTCACGGGAAGCTCTACTTGAGCTGCCACATTTTTAACTTTTCCAATCTCCTGGGAGAGGAGGGCTGGCTGTGGGGGCAGTGTGGGAAGGATGGCTGGCAAGACTGTGCAGCCAGTGATGGAAAGAAACTCAGAGAACTTTTCCCTTGCTCTGGACTTGGAGTGGGCTTGAGCTCCAGGCTGGGGAGAGGGGAGATTCTGAATCCTTTTGCTCACAGCAGGCCTCATGGGATGGAGGCAAGGAGCAGGGACGGGGGAAGGAGAGGTTGGTGATCATGGCTGGGGTTAGCTCCTAGGACTGGTGTCAGGGACCCCATCGTCCTGGCCTAATTGGGCCTTGCACCCCTACAGCCACCCAAGCCCCTGACCCTTTGCCTGGATAGTCAGCCTTGGAACACTTGTGGCCTAAGTGGCTGTCAGCTGGGACAAGGGGTGAGAGGAACATTCAGGCTTCTTGCCAAAAGCTCCTTGTGGTACAGGCTGGACAGTGTCAGCAGCAACAGGTGCTTGTGCCCACCCAGCCCCCTTGCTCAGTGAAGACCCACCACAGCCAATCACATAATAAACATATTTATAGATGTACAATTTCAGAATTCTAATTCACGAAATACAGCTTCTCAGGGGATCCTTTAGGATCTATGTTCTTATTGCACATGGCTCAGCCCGTCTAGGGACATCAACCGAGACCAGACGGTTGGGGTGGTGGAGGCAGAGCGCCAGGGCCACCGTGGGTGGGGCACTCTTGCCCATGTCCAGTTCTTGTCATCTCTCTGGGATGGGGTGGCCGCTTCATCACAGGGCAGGACCTTGTTCAAAAAACCAGATTTGACATTTCTTTACAAAGCTTTCCTTCCCAGCAAGAATCCTATTTGTGGGGGGACTTTTAAAAGAAAGAGCCAAGAGAGACTTTGGGAGGATGGTGATCACCTCCTGGCTGGCAGCTTGGGGAAGTAAGGCTTTGGAAGGTGGCAGGCTCAATGACACCCACCACCAGAGGAAAATTTGGGAAAGACGGTAATTCCAAAAGGCTCAGTATAAACTGTGGGAATAAATAAAACCTCCCTCCCCTCCCCCGACAGCAACTGCTGTTTTGAGAAAAATCCTCATTTGAAGGTGAGGATAAGAAAACTCTTCTGGTTCAGGTGCCTCCTTTGTCCACACGCAAGAGAAGGCTGGGTGGCATCAAGTCCATGAGGGGTGGAGACAGGTGCCCACAGGCACGGACTTTCTTCCCAAGTCGGCTGCTGCCCTGGGGTCCTGGGCACCACCCGGTTGACTCTTGGAGGAAGAGCCTTCTAGAGTCCTTGGTGCACGACTTAGGAAAAACCAGTGGCAACAATGGAGTTGTGCCCTGTGGCACCTATAAGGCAAAACTGACTTAGGGACTAAGGTGGGGAGGTGGTCAGGCTGAACATGGCCGCCCTCTCCAACCCTGCTGTTCTTTGTGGCAGGGGGTCACAGGGCTCCTGGGCACCAGGACAAAGAGCCCACCTGAGCTGGGCAAAGCTTGAGGTGGGTGGTCTCCCCCCCGCAGGCTGTCTGCGGCCTCTGCCAAGGCTCAGAGCTGACCTGGCCCTGGGGCACTTTCTCGCCCCACAGCCCACTCCCCTCCAGCTCAAACACAAACCTGGCCACTCAATCAAAGGTTTTCCACAGATTTACATTATCATGATTACTGCTGCCATCAAAAACAGGCTTGGGTCGAGGGGGACTTTAAAAGCTATGACCCGACTTTCCTTCCACTGTCAGCTACAGCTCAAGTCTTGTCTTTGAAGGACCAGGTTGCCTTCCTCAAACAGGCCACGTTTTTTAAAACAGGGAAGAAATCAGCTAAACAACTTAAATCCCTGCATGGTTTAAAAAGTAGACTATATATATATATATATCTCTATATATGCTATTTACATATAAATAGATATATATATACATACACATGCATCTATAAATTACATTCTATGGAGACTTGTCTTTCCTCCTCCTCCTCTCTATCCTTGGCCAGCACGCCTCTAACTGCCTTCCACTGAGAGGTGACTGGTGGTGGTTCCTGGGAGGAAGAAGAAAGGCAGTTGGGTGCCCCCTCCTCCAGCCCTTCCCACAGACTTTTGCTGCCAGTTTTACATTCTACTTTCGTTGCCATGGTTTCTGTATCCTAGGAGAGAGCCAGTGTGAAGCCTGAGCCTCTGCCAGCCTGGGAGGAGGGGAAGCAGCCCCAGGGCAGGTTTTCCTGTCTGTGTCCTAAGAGCTTTCTGCTTTTACTGGGCGAGAGAGAGGGCAGTTGTGTGTCGTTCGGCCTCCAATCCATTTTAATTTTTTTTCTTTTTATGTCTTTCCTTAAATATCCAGTCCATCACCTTGGCTCAGCGCATGTCACCAAAAATTCTCCAGGGATTTCATGGTCTGGGGAGGAGAGTGGTAACAGTTAGCTCAACGATCATGGGCCCGGAGCCTCCAGTTTAGCCCACCCAAACAAGCAAACTTCCTCACCCTGTCCTGCCCGCCTCAGCCCCACCCAGTCTCCCTCCTGCAGTCGGGTTCACTCTCCTGGAGGCGCTACAAATGGCCTCAAAGCAGAGTCTGTGGCTGGATCCGTGATGAGGGGACACAGGCAAAGGAAGGGTGGGCAGGGTACCAACACAAAGAAGAAGCTTGACAGGCTCTGCCAAACACTCCTCTGGGCTTGGTCCAAGCTGTCCCCTCCGGCAAATGCTGGGAACTGAGCCCACCTACCCACGTGCAGGGGTAAAGGAGGTAGGGAGACTGCCACCAGCATTTTTCCCCATCCCTTCTGTGCTGAGGGCTCCGGGTTGGATCCTGAACTCAGGACCTTCTGTGCCCTTCCTCAGACCACAGGCGAGATGCCTCTGACTTCCAGGCTGCCAGGTGCAGTAGATTGGAGAGAGTGCTTCTGATCCCACCAGGGGGCTCTGGTCAGGGTGCACAGGCCCCCCCTGCCCATTGCTGGGCTGCCCATCCATCTTGTTCCACTTCCTCCTGCCTAGAAGGGCTCTTAGCCCACCCATTTCCACATAGTTCTTCCTCGTGTTGGGCAGGGAGCATGTGTGGGAACTATCTTGGGCCCAGCAATATTTGGTGGCCTAAATACCAGGGCACAGACAATATTCTGCAGTGACTTGATGGCTGGAGTACAGCAAGGAGGCACGAGCTGCTCTTAGCAGCAGCCTTGGTTCCCCTTTCTGCCTGGCTCTTGGGTACCACAGCTGCACAGCCAAGGAGAAGGGCAAGAATGGGTGGAGAGCAGCACTGGAGGGCTGAATCAGACCTTGGTTTCTAAGCACATCCCAGAGCTGCCGTCACCCTGCAGGCTGGAGGTCAGCCTGGGGACAAGGATTCTGTGCCATAATCACTAGACTCCCTCCTTCTCTCCCTCCCACCCTCCTCTGCCTCATGACTAGGGCCAGAACTGCCAGGAGTTGCAGGGCAGAGGAGGCCCTGGCTCATACTTGGACCTCGGTGGTGTGGCTGGCCCAGGACTATCCATGTAGGGAGGCCTGCACCTCTGATAGTCGGTTACAGCTCGGGGTACCCATCTTCTGTGCTTTGTGGTACATATCTGTGTCGCCGAAGTAGCGGGCCCGGTACAGCAAGCCTTCCTCTGCAAAGCAATGGGGCAGGGTTAGGGCATATCCCAAAGGCCGCTAAGCTGCCTGGCTGGCTGGTGGGGAGAGGTGGAGGGCAGTTACAGGCCTAGGAGCTGGGGCAGAGCTGGCTTCCCTTTAGAGAAGACTGGAGGAGCAAAGACTATGGTCCCACCCTAGGAGAGGGATAGAGGCCCCTTTCTGTAGAGTGTAGGTGAGGCCAGCCAAGGTGAGACCTGTCCTCCTGGTCAGACCTCCCCGGAGTCCCACAGATAGAGCTGGATGCCCAATCAGTGGGTGGCCAGGAGATCTGCTCCAGTCTCTCTCTACATACTCACCTCTGGCAGCCGAAAGACAGGCTGACTACAGTGATTTAGGGGAACCTGGAGGAAATCCCTAGGTGCCCTGGCTCCTAGTCCCCAGGAAACAGGGGTGAGTCCAGCTCTTAGCTGGGAGGTGGCTGGCACAGGGCAGTGCCAGGTGCTGGGCCTGCAAATCACTGGGTGAACAGGGCTTTCTCTCTCCCTGCTCTCAAGCTTTGTCCCCAATACACACACTCACTCTGCTGCTTCTCCTTCCAGCAGTTGTTTCGGAGGTTGGCGATATAATCATCTTCCACATTCCGTTCAACCGTCTTGAGGCTGGAGCCTGTGTACTCCTCAGAGAAGGTGTCTGCCACGTAGTAGATTACCTTCAGGTGGTCAGTGACTCGCTTGTGGATGTGGCCCACCGACCTGGCCAGAAATTCACCAGGCACAAAGTGGGCACAGGTCCCCAGGCCCAGGGGGATGATGGGCCCCCGACAGGAAGTGCCATACAGGTCACAGGAGGAACTGCTTCCCTCCCAAACTAGAGCAGGAACTCATACACTACCCAAAGTGAGGGTCTTGAGAAAAGGCACAGTGTACCTCCCATACGAGTGGCCAGACTATGGCAAGCCCTTCCTCAGGCTCTCTGCTGACCACACTGTTACCCTGGGCCCATGGGGAGAAGCCCCTTTCTGAGAGGCCCTGGCCAGGGAAGAAGGGAGCCTGGAGTGGGTCTGGGCTCTGCCTCTGACGAGCTGAGGGACTTGAGCTCCCTGGGCCTCCCGTTCCTCATTCATGCCCCAAGGCAATCATGGCTGAGGACCTGGCTGCCTATCCAGGAACTCCCAGTCTTGAGTTAGAGGCTTAGGAACAAAATGACAGGAAGGATTCCAAGGAATTGTATCCTTTCGGTTCTTGGATTCTATCTGCCAGCTCCAATCGCAGGCTCCGCAGGCTGTGGGAAGAGCCTCAACACACAGACAGGAGTCAGTGCTCCGGGGAGATAGCCCCTGCCTGCCCAGAGCTCCCTCTCATCTCTCCAGCTGCAGAGAAAAGGGCCAGCTGGCATCAGGCCATGGAGAGCCTGCGCCGGCTGGTGTGGGGCCGGTAGATGGACTCTGTCCCCTGCTGGCTGAGAGGGATGCTGCCAGGCTCCCAGCCAGAGCCAGGCAGCTTGGTGGCAGCAGAGGGCTTCTACCACCAACAGAAGCCAAACACCCACTATGTATCAGATGCTGTGCCAGGTGCTGGAAACAAATGAGAGGAGCTGACACTGTAAAAGGCCAAATAACTTGCCCAAGTTCACTACTGGCAGTTGAGACCATATATTCATTCAACAAACATTGTTGACAATTTCTAATGAGCCTGGCATTTTATGTGTATTACTCATTTAATTTTCACAAGCAAGTAGATGTTGTTATTCCCATTTTATAGATGAGGAAACCAATGCTCAGAGAAGTTATGTAACTTGTCCAGGGTCACACAGCTGCTTAGATAGTAGAGGAGCTGGGATTCAAAGTCACCCTTGCTCTGTCTGACTCTAGAGCCCCTGCTCTATGGCCCCAGGGCCTCCAACCAGAACAGGGGAGCAGAAGTTCATGTCCCAAGGTAAGCAGATAAGATGGGGGGCGAGTATCATGAAGCCTGTGAAATCATATGCAAAATTGTGTACATGTGCAGTGTTCTAGGGAAAAGATCTACAGTTTTCATTGCATTTTCTTAGGGGACTGTGCTCCTAAAAAGATCAAGAACTTCAGCTCAACAGAGAAAGTATATTTTCTTGATTCTAATCCAGTTTTCTGCATGTGATCAAGAAACTGCAGGATGGGGAAGGTAGGCCCCCAATGGGGGCTGAGACTCCAGAGCCCCCATCTGCCCACCACTGGCCTCACCCCCAGCTGAAGGTACTCACGGCCTTGGGCTCAGACTGTAGGGTGGACTGGAGACCATGAGTTGGCTGAGAGCTGACACAAGGATCAGGATGAGGATGGGCATCAGCTGGACAAACACCCCCAGCCCGCCCTGGAGAGAAGAGCCAATGGTCACTCAAGCTGGACCTGGGTGGGGGTGTGGCAGGTGCCACCTAAACAGCCCATAACATCCTTCTCTCCCCTACCCTCCCATAGGTCCCCAAAATACAGAAGCTCCTCCACCTGCCAGCTTCCCCAGATAAAAACAAAATAGCAATTGGTGTTAAATACAGGAGGAAAGTGGGTACATGCATTTACTTGTGAGAGAAGACCAAAATAATGAGCAAAAGTGGCTGCCTCCAGGAGCCTGGGGGACAGGGCTGGAGGGAACTTTCACTCTACACAACTTCTAGAGTTTTGGACCATACAAGTATGTCACCAACTTAAAAACTGCCAGGTTAAAAAATTATAAATGAAAATAAATTTATTCACTGTGTTATAATTTGCAATTAAAAAAACTCTTCTGTATGTTAAATACCCACAAAATAAAAGTTTTAAAAAATGAATAAAAACAGAAGGCCACACTGTTAGAGCAGGAGGGAATCCCTCCGTCTGCCATAATTTTAAATGCTCCGCAGTTGTCTACAGTATTTTAATTTTAGCCAGCTGGCTGTTCTTTAATCTGTGGCATTCAACATGTGTTCAAACATTGTTTTGTTATAGCTTTTGTAAACAGATTTTAAGAACGCAGAAAAGAAGAAGAGTCAGCACCTATGTTGTCATCCTTTACAATTCTCCCATGAAGTTTCACTGTCCATCGCTTGGAAGATGTCACTCTGGCCTTATGAACAAATGGATTGCATAAAGGCCATTCACACGGGAACCTGTCTTTAGTGGAGAAGCTTCTGCAATGTATTTCCCAGCAGAGACCATCTAATCGCCACACCTTCCTGTGGGCAATGTGGAGTGTGGCTCCCTCTGGTGTCGCTCAGCAGAATGGCAAGGGCGCTCTCCCTGGCTGAGAGCTATCGGGCACTGCTTGTTCCAGGATAGATAGCTGGGGATGTCACTCCCACCTCCAGCAGCCCTGCACCCTGGGGTGGGGCCGGGCACCCTCCCCGTGCTCTCCCCAGTGCCTTCCTCACTCACGTCACCCTGGTTCTCCCTGCGGTCCTGCCTTTGCTGGTAGGTATAGCGCATGCGGCCGTTGCTGTAGACATGGACATTACCTGGAGGTCAGAGGGACTGAGTCAGGAGTGGGGCTGCTGGGAAAGAGAGAGGCTGACTCCAGTCTCCCACCACACTCCAGGGAGACATGGCTATGGGGAGAGCGGGCGAACTTACTAGACGGAAAGCCACTGCCAAAGAACATGTTGAAGAGGTCTTCAGGGGAGATGTCAGCCTCAAAGCCACGGTGGAAGTCCCCATGCCCATGGCCGTGCCTGGCTGCTTGGCTCTTGTCATCACCGAACTGGTCATACTGCTTCCTTTTCTCTGGATTGCTAAGTACTGCATACGCTGTGCCAATGGCTGGAAAGGAGGTCAAAAGGTCAGGCCTGAAGATGCTGGGAGTGAAGTGGAGGCTCCCATCCAGCCAAGAGCTCACTTCCTCCGGATACTTAAGTGGTGTGTTAGGAGGCAGGAGTCCTTGGGGTCAGTGGGCAGTCTGTTGTTGGGCGAGTGTGGGGAGGGGGGCATGCAGGAATACCCCTAAGTGAGTCTGGGAAGCCTGGGCTGGGTGGAGGGTTAAGACTCAGGCTCCTCACTCTCCACCTCGTGACAATGGTCCAGCTTTTTCTATGCACCAGGCACTTTACGGGCATTATCTTATTTGCTCCTAATAGCAACCCCATCTCCATTTTACCAATGAGAAAATTGAGGCTCAGAGAGGTTAAGTGTAAGATCACACAGCTCTGGTGTGGCAGAGCCATGGATCAAACCCAGGTGTGTCTTGCTTCAAGTTTGTTCTCTAACTTCATGAAAACCACCAACCCCTGCTCCTGATTCTTCTCTCTTGAGGTGCCCAGTGGGATGGGGATCCCTTTCTGGAGGCTGTGTAGTCTTGAAGTCATGGTGTGACAGAGGGGCCGAACAGACGTATGCTTCCTTGTTGTAAACTGGAAAGCAGCAGGAACTGCTGGGAAGGGCAAATCCCAGTGTTTAGTTGAGATTGCTCCAGTGCTGTAGTGTGGCCTGGAGAGCCCTGGCCTCCATGTGGTCCAGGACCCAGCTGATGTTCCCCTGCCTGGTCCCGGGGCCTTTCCTTTAGAGCCCCCAGGTAGGAAGCCTGTGCCTCCAAGGACCCCGGACCTGGGCCCTTCTCAGTGTCCTGCTCCTTCTTAAGTGGCCCACTCTCTTGAAAGAGTGGGTCTAAGCTGCATCTGCTTCAGAACCTGCAACGACCGGGAATAAGGAGACTCCCCGACCTCCTCCCATTCTGACCAGGCCCCAAGGCCAGATCCAGCTTCTCAGTGTCTGCTGGGATAGGCTGTAGGAGAGGTCAGGTGGAGCAACACTAACCATGGCCACCTTGCCTCCCTACTCCCATTCTCCTTCTCTCTGGGGCTGGCTGACAGGCAGCAGTGGGGGATGATGCCTGCAGACCACCCCAAGCAGGACCAACCCCAAGCGGCCTGGGATGGAGCACCTGGCGCAAGCCCTGGGAGACAGCACACCAGGTCTTTGGGTCTGCTCTGCCATAGGCTCCTCACCTGGCTATGGTCACAGCCCCAGTACTGCACAGCACCCCTCCTGGACCAGGTGGGGCTAGTTGCCATGCTATGTCTCAGAGGGAGGTGAGCCTAAGACTTTGAAGGTCTCGAGGAGTACAAGGTGGGCATAAGAGAAGAGATGTCTGGGAGAAATGTGGAATTACAGTGCCCAGCAACACCGAGCTGGCAGAGTCGGTAACACGTATGCCTGATGGGGTCAATGAAAATATAAAGGATTAAAGGGCAGCTTATGATTTCACCCAGAACTGAAGCACCCATCCCAGAACCAGTGGATCCTAAGGCCAGAGAGACTGCCATGCCCCCCACTGCAGGCCCTGGTGGTGTATTTATGTGTGTGATGTGTGAGTGTGTGTTGCATGTGTTTGTGTTATATGTGAGTGTGTGGGGTGATGGAATGTGTGAATGTGTGTGCGTGGTGTGTGTGTTTGAGTGGTGTGTGAGTGTGGGTTTAGGTAGGGTTGGCAATGGCTTCTGCTGCGGAGGAACCCAGCAGACCAGAGGCCTCTGACCTGGGGCTGCCCTGCCCCTCAGCACAGGAAAACTGTTACTGAGATCCCAAGATGGGGAAGTGCATATGGGTGATCAGGAGGCCTGCTTCTGACTTCCAATCACTGTGTGACATTGGAGAAGCCATCGGTCTTCTCTCACCTCAGCTCCCTTCTTGTAATCCCTGGGGAACAAGGAGGAAGGAGGAAGGAGGAAGGGGAGGCAGAAGTAGCATTATCTGAGCTCTAACAGACTCTGTATGGTTAGGGGTGGCTACTAGGACCTTATTCCTAGGAAGCAGCTCCTGAGCCCATGGGACTTGGGTCCAAGGCCACCTCCTGGAAAAGCTATCTTGGCCCCTTATTCCTTCCCAAGGACAAGAGACAAAAACACCAAAACACTGGGAAACTAGGGCTGGCTCACCTTTGAAAGCTTCAGTGGCGCCAGGTGCGTGGTTCTTGTCTGGGTGGAATTTGAGGGCCAGTTTGCGGTAGGCCTTCTTCAGGTCCTCATCTGAGGCCCCTCTGCTCACTCCCAGGATCTCGTAGTAATCTTTACATTGCTTGACCCTGGGGGAGAGAGAAGAGCGTGGTGGGGAAGCTCTCCATGGGCCCCGGGCGGTGAGGCGAGCTGGGCAAGGAACAAGCAGCGTGGGCACAGCTCTGAGCAGGCTCAAAGGGACCAGCAGGGCATGGCTGACAGCTCCTCCAGGTCAGCTGTCAGACGCCGGGGACAAGGGAACCTCAATAAGGTCTGACTGGGACAGGGAGCTCGGCAGGGCCCAGTGGAAAAACAAAGAATATATGCAGGATTTAAGACGGGGCTGCAGCTGTTTTCGCCAGGCCAGGAACCGTTTCCCTTTGCCAACAGCACCCTCACTAGAGGCAACCTCAGAAGGACTGTCAATGTCTGTCAAGCAGGGACCTCTGCCCAAGGGCAGGTGTGTCCTAAGCTCGGCCAGCTGGAGTCAGATTGCTCCTGGCAATCTGAGTCTTGAGTAGTAACAAAAGGCCAGAAACGGCAGGTGTCTGCTCACCCCATCACAGGGCCTTGAAGACCTCCTGATTCTTGGCCTTTTCCAGGCTTTCCCAGTCCCCACAATCAGTTTCTATTCCCTACGACTAATGGGCTTGTCTGGTCAAAACCCTGTCTGGTCAGAAAAATGCCAATTTGGCTCATGCTTTTATGGCAAATTAGTCATGCTAGGTCACACACACAGGCTGAACCCCAGTCCTGAAGCTTGCTAGTGTCTCCGCTAGCAGTCATGTGGGGATGACCTTGGCGGGATTCCTGAGGCAAGCTGGTGGGGAGACTAGGGGAGAAATGACAGCCAAGATTTCTCCTGAGAAGCCATCTGCACTGATCAGCCTGGTAGTGAGCTGTTCGGTGCAGGGCCTGCCCAAGCCTTGGAGGGATAACTGTCTCCTGTCTCCACTCTGTCCCCCACATACTCTGCTTTCAAAGGGTCTTTGTTGGGGGTGGGGGTGTGGGTTGGGGGAGAATCTGGAGGGGGAGACCAGGCTCCGTCTCTGCCTGACAAACAGAGCTGTGTGAAGAGGGTGGGGCCTGCCCAGCCAGCAGTGGAGGAAGCAGGCGGTGTCAGCATTTCCAGCGTCTGCTGTGGGCTGTCTTGGCGGGAGGGGCCCGTGGAGCCCTGACTCCCACACTATCCCAGGCCCTGGTGGGACACAAGGAGAAGGTACGATAAGCCCTATCACTTGGACCATCTCCGTCTTCAAGAGCATCCCAGGGCCCATCCAGACCACAGCAGATGTGAGCTGGAGGACGCGTTGTGGGAGGCCTTCTCTAGACTTGAAAACTTCCCAACAGCACCAGCTCTGGCCCAGCCCTCTACCTTTTCACCGCTGCTACTTGTTCCGCAGTGTAGCCTTTGGTGCTCTCTCCTCCTCCAGCTTCACCATTGGCCGAGGGGGCATCGGCTCCACCTGCTTTCCTATGGGTCGCACGGGTTGTGTCTGTGGGTTGGGGTTGGTCACTGGCAGACTGTGGTTTCTGGTTGAGAGACTCGATCAGGGCTGTGCAAGGGAAGGAAACCGTTCAGGGCTCCTGCTCCAGCAAGGCCACTGCCTGGCCCTGGGAGAAGCCAGGGCTCCCCGCATCCCACACGCTGCTTCTCCCAGCAAAGCCACTAGCTCCTTCCCTGACTTGGGCCTGTGGGGGGTTAGTGGGATAGTCGCCTGCTTGCTTAGGATCCACAATTCTCAGGAGTTGGCAAGGTACAGGTAATTTAAACTCAGTATAAAAACAAACTATTAACACTTCAGGTTTTTAAAATCCCAAAGTAGTGCATTCAGCAAATATCTTCTGTTGAGTGCAGAAGTGGGTGAATCGCTCTGCAATGAAGACCCCACTCAGCAGGACCATCTGATTTAGCCGGGATTGGTCTGGCAGACTTCCTGGAAGCCTTGGCTTAGCTGTGAAGAGGAACAAGGGCAATGAGTTTGCCCCAGAGGACCAGGGATGGTGAGACTCAGAATAAACATCTGCTGTGCTCACTACTTGCTATTTTTTTACATCTTTCAAATGGCTGGCCATGTCAAATGTCCTACTTCAGTGTCTGGAGTCTATATGGGGTATTAACTATCACCCTCAGACAGGGTCATGGTTATTCAAACTCAAGTCCTTGTTTCTTGCTGACTCAATAAGGAAGGGCCCAAATCTCTGGCAGATGTCCCCTGTGACCATTTATTATAGGCACAAAATCAGTTCCTAACCCCTCAGTCATGCCTAGGGTACAGTGCCTGGGAAACCAGGCATCTGGACCACAGTAGTGATCCAGGACATGTCTGTGCTGAGGAAGGACAGCAGCACAGCCCGGCTGGTCCCCAGCTTCCTTCAAACTTGCCAGGTGCTTGACGGCTCAAGGTACTGTGCTGGGTGTCAGACATGCTCTACTGCGACACACCTGGGTCTTACCCAAAGGGCCTGGAGCAGGGCTTGCTGGGAGTAGAGCACTGGGGCTCAAGTGGACCACTGTGCCTTGAGCCACTCCTGTGATAACTGCAGTAAACTCACACAATCTCACTGAATCAGCAGCTGGGAAATCCCAACAGGAGCTGACAGTTGAGCTTGCCCTGCATGAGGACGGTGGAGGAGCTCCTGCAGCAAACCCTGTGAGGGCGCTTAGAGAGAAGCAATAGTAATGAGTGCTCACTATGTGTTAGGCAGGGCTGGACAACGCGCTCTGCATGTATTAGCTCATTTAATCCTGATGATGGCCTTAGAGGTAGGCCTTATTACCTCCATCCCCATCATAAGGAAGGAGCTGTATGTTTGATCAACTTGCCTGTGGCTGCACAACCCCAGGATGTCCAGATCCCGGAAGCACACTCTAAACTATGCTGCTCTCCCAGACCACACGAGTCTGGCAGGGGGAGCCCCTTCCAGTACAGTCATTACAAGTACAGAAGAGAAGTTAAATTCAGAAAGACCCAGGTTTCAAATCTCAGCTCAGCCACTTCCTTACAGTGTGACCCTAGCCGATCTGTAAAATATCTCTGAATCTCAGTTTCCTCACAATGGGCATATGAGGATAAAATGAGATAATGTGTGTAAGTACCTGGCACACAGACTGACATACAGTAAAAGTTCAAAATGAGCAGCTGCTAACAGTATGACCTGGGCTGATGAACTGGCTGGCCCAAAGGGTGAGGGGACCCAAGATGATGGGGGCTGAGGAGCTCCAGGGCTCAGGAAGGCCAAGTCTCAGCACGCCGCAGGCCCTGGACCCAGTTGTAACTATGAGATTTCAGGCCATTTCAGACTCCAGGTCCATGCCAGGCACCAAGGGAATGTGAAAGGAAGAAACCAACAGATGAAGAGATGCAGATCAAGCTGGGACAGAGGGAGAAGCTGTTTTGCTGGTTTCCTAGGGCATTTATAGAAGTTGTTTATTTCAATTTCCCTGGAAGGCCCAGTGGCCCAGGCTGAGCTAACATACCCTAAGGACAACATGACCAGCTATTCCATTGCCATAGATACACAGGCGCATCATCCAGGATGTGATGGACTCTCTCCAGTAACTCTCAGGGCAGATTCTGGAAGCTTTTCAGGGCAGTTACATGGAGTCAGCCACTCTAATTTCCCTACAATGCAGAGAGAGAGCCCAAAGGGGAATGGATGTGCTCTGGGTCACTCAGAAGGTTCCTACTTGAGTTGGCAATTCAAGATTTCTGGTTGCTGACAAGTAAGTCTCTTGGGGCCTGGAAACCCTCTCCACCAGGCCCATGGGATGTGACCGCCTCATCCTGACTCACTGTTACATCTCTCATGGCACAGTGGCTGACAGGCAAATGTCACAAGAGTAGGAGACAGAATAGCTTAATGCGGCTCTGGAGTTACACAGACATCGCTGGGGTCAATCCTGACTCTGCCCCCTCCTAGTAAAGCTGGCAGACATTTAAAAAGAAGGAAATCGAAGGAAGAGACCAAAGCTGGTGTGGGAGAGGTGGCAACTGAGGTAGCAGTGAGAGCATTTCTATGGCCAAAGCCACGAGGGGCGGCCCCTCCTCAAACCCAGACTGGAGGGTCAGACTGCCTGGGTTCAAACCTGGCTCTGCCTGTTGCTAGCAGAGTCATCTTGGACAAGTGAACTTGGCTTCTCCATGTAAAACTGTGTCTCCCTCAAGAGAGGTGAAAGAGTAAACGAGTGAAGGCATATAAAGGACTTAGCACAGTGCCTAGCAAATAGTGTTATCTGTTACTGTTACTCTATTTCCAGGCTCTCTCTATGTACCTGCAGTGCTCAAAGTGAGTCAGGACAGGGAGGCTGGAGTAGGGAAAGGGCCTGGGGGTGGAGCTAGACAGTTGGGCTCCTTTGTTAATTAGCCATGTGGCCTTGTCAAGTTATTGAATTCCTCAGTGAAGACATGATCCCTGTCCTCACAGGGTTCTTCTGAGTGGTAAATAAGATTCAGTGAGATAAGGTGAATGGAGGGATTGAGTACACAGTGGGCCTCATAAAGTCTGACTGACTTAAAGGGACAATCCCATCCCAGACCTTGCCAATACTAGAACATCTCTCACTCCTAGATCTTGAATGTCACAATCTCCCGGCAACCAATCTTCCCCCCTCCCATGTACTGGCCTTCTTAGCTTGGCCTTCCTGACTTAGCCTGGATTCCAGAGCCAGCCATTTCATGGAACCTTAGGCAGCCTTTGACATGGACCTGGAGTCTGGAATGGCCTGAAATCTCACGGTTACAACTGGGTCCGAGGCCTGCAGAGTGCTGAGACTTGGCCCTCTTAAGCCTTGGAGCTCCCTGGCCCCCACCACCTTGGGTCCTCCCACCTCCCCGCCAAGCCTGCTGCTGTGGCCAGCCAGTTCATCAACCCAGGTTATGATATTAGCAGCTACGCATTCTGAACTCTATGTCAGTCTCTTCTGCCATGTGCTATTAAAGAATCTTAGGCAGCCAACCTGACCTCCGTGGCCAACCCTCTCTTTGTATGCTTGGGAAACTGAGGCCTACAGATGTTCTCATCGGCTCCCTGGAAAACCTGGTACTTTCCACTATTGTTGCTAAGCCCCAGGCAAAGCCAATGGCTACCAAGCTGCCAGGAGCTGAACAGAAAATCCCAGAAAGGGACTGACTGGCTTCACTACCCCTGCCCTGTGACTTCCCAGCACAGGGCCCAGCTACTGCTCCACATTATAACTGTCCAGCCCTTGGTGCCTCCCCATCCCACATCCTGCAGCACAAGTTTTAAGTCCCCTCACATCCTTTGTACTGTGAGGTTCCTCAGCCCTTTAAGGCTTCTCTGAGCCTCCATTCACCCCTAATTCTCCCCTCTGTCTGTCGTTCCATTTCTCCAAGACCAATCCTCCACCCACGCTCTTGATCCTTCCCCTTGCATTTCTTGAATTGTCCTTTTCCCAGGAGGCCTCTGCAGCAACTGACAGTGCTGCTTACTACCTCCTTGACGCACTGCTCCATGGCTACCCAGCCACTGCCCTCTCCTGGGACTGCCTCTTCCTGCTGTTGCTCCATCTCAGTCTGTTGCTTCCTCTGTCTTTGCCCATTGGCTAAGGGCAGCTGTGGCCCATGGTTGTGCCTGCAGCATCCTCTCCTACATGTTTCACACTTTCCCACAGTGACCTCAGCCAGGCACAACTCCAATGAGCTCCATCAGACTGAAGTTATCAGACTTTCAGCTGGAACCTCCAAGCTGACAGCTTCTTTGGAACAACCCACCAGCACCTTGTGCTCTGCCCATCTGTTCCTACCCAAGTTCTTCAGCCTTGGTTTCTTCCTGGTCACACACGCTTAGATTCTGAGTCCCCATTTTTCCTCAGCATCACTCTCTCACAGAGGGCCTGGTACTACTTCCTCTCCAATTACTTCATCCTCATCCCTATTGCCTTATGTCAGGCCCTCATAACTCCTAACCTACTCAACGGGATTATCTCCCAACTAGTTTCTGCCTTGAGTCTCTCTTCCCTCTCATTAACCCTTCATGATATTCTCTTTTAAGAACAGTACCCTTATCTTATCCCAAACTTCAACGGTTTTTTTCACTAACTACAGAATAAAGTAAAAATATCACTGTCCGGCAGGAAAAGATTTCCACAATCTGGCCCCATTCTACTTTCCAACCTTAATCCTCTCTATACTCAAATTACCACCTCCACAGCCTCCAAATCTTGCTACACTCAATCCCTTCCCCCAAACCTCTTACAGCTTTCAGCCTCCAGGTCTTTTTCCCAGTATGCCCTTCTCTGAGACTCTTACCTTCCTGGGAAGTGCAGGTCAAATGCTGTCTCCTGTCTCACTCCCTGAAGGCTTCCCTCACTGTGACCTACCATTATTTTTATGTCCTTGCTACAGCACTCACTATACCGCCAATAATTTAATGTTGAGGAGATTATCCTCCATGCTCCCTACCCTCAGCACTTCCCTCCACCTCACCAGACTGTGAACCCATGGGGGGCAGGGACTGGGTTTTTCACATCAATCCTTAAGTCCTCAGCATCTAACACTGTGCTTAATTTTTATTTAATCACAGTTATTGTTTTATGGCTTGCAATATTATTTTTACTGTAACTTTGTCTCCTTCACTAGACCGTAAGCTCCTCGACGTGAAGGATCATGTCTTACCAATCCTGCTATACCACTTAGCGCCAAGCAGAGGACTTTGCAAACAAAACAAAACAAAAAGTGTTGCATTGAATGAGCGCAAACCTCAAATATCAAGTGTAGACAGTTACCTAATATTTTTTTAACCAAGATTTCCCTATCCCAGGCCTAAATTAACCCCAGGTCCTTGTCAGCTCAGTGCAGGGCTGCAGATGGCACAAGGTGGAAAGTTTACAGAGAGGCAATGAGACCTATACTCGTTCTAGAACAACGCGAATATGACAAATATGCAGCAGGTGACTCTTCTGCCTGAGCAAATTCCAGTGCTTGAGTCCCAGGAAGGACATCTGTCCAAGCCCTTGAACTGCCCCAGGAGGCCTGCTGACAGGAAGATCTCCACAGGCCACGTTGTTACTACCCTTTTTTGGCTACCTGCTCCTGAGCCTCCCGAAGGATCAGAGTCAGACAGAATTCTGAGAGCTGGAAGTCCTCCACCCTACCAAGCCCCCCTCTTACAGAGTGTGATTTATTTCATAGAGCAGCTCCTTGAGCAGGTTATCTCAGGAGTTCTGGCAAATACAGACTGAAACCCTCTCCAAGAGAAGGCAAATAGGCCAAAGATCAACCTGCAGAGTCAGGAGAGAGGAAAATCCAGGTATTCTAGGCCGCCTCTTTCGCCAGTGTTCCCCTTGTTGATTTCACAATGTGGGCAGGGAAGGTTAGGAGGCTGACTGCTACTCTTCAACTTCATTTCATTCCTTTCATAAATATTATAGAATCACAGAACTTTCCAATTTCTAGCTGTGTAATCTTGGGCAAGTCCCGTGCCTCTGAAGTACTTCCTCATCTACGGACAAAGATAACGATCTTTGCTCTTCCTCCCTGATACAGGCTCAAGTTAGAAAATGCATTAGAAAGAGCTTTCTAAACTGAAAACGCTTATGGGTATTATTGTTATTCACATTATCTGTGCCCTCAATATTCCAGATAAGGAAATCCAAGCTCAGAAACATCACATGAGTCAGAATGAGAACCCAGGTGTTCTGATTCTGAGTACCTGCTATATGCCAGACAGTTTACTAAGTGGTAATTGCAGGCACAAACTCTGTATCTTTTTTTTTTTTTTTTGAGGAAGATTAGCCCTGAGCTAACTGCTGCCAATCCTCCTCTTTTTTCTGAGGAAGACCGGCCCTGAGCTAACATCCATGCCCATCTTCCTCTACTTTATATGCGGGATGCCTACCACAGCATGGCTTGCCAAGCGGTGCCACGTCCGCACCCGGGATCTGAACCGGCAAACCCCAGGCCGCTGAAGCGGAATGTGGGCACTGAACGCTGCGCCACCAGGCCGGCCCCAAACTCTGTATCTTTAGTGGACTACCTCTTTCCCCTCTCCAGTTTGGATTGAAAAACTTCTTTGAAGATTTAGGTTAAAGAAAAAAAGGGTTCCTGGGTAGAGCGGGATGATGAGTAGTAGAGACAACCTTACTATTCCCTCCCCCGTTTGGCAGCCTCAGTCCAGGGCCGCCTAGCAGCCTGGTGCTGTCCAGCCGTCCATATGGCCGGCCACTGATGGACTCTTGGGGGCGAGGGTGGGTGGGGGTGGCTGAGGCCAGCGTCTCCAAGGCCATGAGCTCTGAATCTCAGAAGCGGGTGAAGAGGATCCAGGAGCGAGTGAGGAGCCCGGTCTCAAGACAGACCGTCCAAGGTGGTGGTGTGGAACGGGGGAAAAGACAGGCTCTAGTTTTGGGAAGGTGGTCCCTGGTCCTTGTCCTGAGACGTGCGAGGGAGTGAAGATATGGAGACGCCTTTCCAAGCCGTCCAAAGGTCAGAAATCTTTCCCTCTCTAGAACCCACTCCCTCCGTCAGATGAGTTATGTTTATTTTCCTTAACTATAATATTTCCCAGGCCGGCTACTGGACCACCGAATGGCCCCTTGGGAAAAGTAGTTCGATTTCGCTTCCAGGTAAGCTCCCTTCGTCCCGTCTGCCAGCGCCTCTCATTCTTGGGAACTCCAAATCTCAGAGGGTTCCGCAAGTACCCGGAAAACTGGAAATCGTGGTCGCCCCTGTCATCAGGCGTCCAGCATTCCAGGAGGGGCGTGGGAGCGAAAGACTACACGTCCCAGCGACCACCGCGCGTCTCAGTGCGCAGGCGTAGCCGCGCCTCGCCACCCCTCCCCCTCCTTCAACTGCTCCCGTCGGTCCGTTCCCGTATTCCCCCCATCAGTTCCAACGTCCCTTCTGTCTCTCCGGCACCTCACACTCACTGCGAACTCGCTGCGTCGGGTACAGCCGTTGCGCCTTCTCCAAGAAGCGGAGCGCCCGCTCGGGCTGGCTGCTCTGGATGGCCTTGAGGGCGATGCTAATACAGCGCTCGGCTTCATCTTTGTTGGATTCCATGGCGGAACCAGAGCGCGGAACCAGGGAGGGGGAGGCCGGGCGAGCGAAGGGCTGCGCCAGCGGCCGGCGCGTCGCGGGCAGGCGGGCGCAGAATGATGACATAAACCCTTCGCCCCTCCTTTTCCGAGTTTTGAGTGAGATTCGAGCGAGGGCGGAAGCGCTACCGTATGTCTTCGAAGACGGGGACGTATAAGAGAGG
Source organism: Equus asinus (assembly GCF_041296235.1). Taxonomy (NCBI): domain Eukaryota; kingdom Metazoa; phylum Chordata; class Mammalia; order Perissodactyla; family Equidae; genus Equus; species Equus asinus. Next base: position 60,912,948 of record NC_091791.1, read on the forward strand.
TGTTAATAAGGGTGCATGCCCACATTCCTGGAGCCCTGTGGGTCATATTCAGAGGTCTTAAAGTTGAGTATGCTTGCACGTTCTTGGTAGTAACTGTGCGTTTGAGATGAAGGTCATTTATTTATTCATTCAACAGATATTTATTGAGTACCCGCTATTTGCCAGGCTAGGTATACAGTGGTGAACCAAACAAAGCCCCTGCCCTCATCGAGCTTACATTCTAGTGTGTGCAAGGGGGTGGGGAGACATCCGATAAAGAGAGATATTCAGATAGTGGTAAATATTGTGAAGAAAAATTAAGAAAAGATAGAGTGGGAGGTGCTATTTTAAATCGCTTGATATGAGAAATCTTCTCTCAGAAGCTGTCACTTTAACAAATCTGAATTCAGGAAGGAGAGCAGGTATTCCAGATGTGACTATCTGGAGGAAGGGTGGTCCAGGAAGAAGGAAGAGCAGATACAAGGGCTCTGAAACGGGAATTTTCTTGGTGAGTTATTACAGGATCAACAAGGAGAATACACTATAGGGAGCATGTAGGATTTCAGTATAGAGTGGAATCCAGTTCTGTCAGCCTTTCACACCCAGCACTCCAGTGAAGCAATCTTGTCAAGGTTACCAATGACCCACATCACCAAATCCATTCGTCATCTCTCAGTCCTTACATTACTTGGCCTCTCAAGTGAGATTTGGTAAGAGGCTACTACAGGTGAGAGTTAGAAGGCTACTATTATAATCCAGGTGAGAATTAATGGTAACTTGGATAAGGGCAATGGTGGAAGTGTTGTGAAGCAGTAGAATTCTGGATATATTTTGAAGGTACAGTCAAACCAATTTTGCAGATGTGTTGGATGAGGGATGTGAGAGAAAGAGTAGTCAAGGATGATTCCAAGATTTTTGGCCTGATTTAAGTGGAAGAACAGAGTTTCCATTTGCCCAAACTGGGAAAACTGGAGGAAGCCTGTGAGAAGAGCAGTTTAGTGGGGGAATATTAAATGTTTGATTTAGAGTGTGTTAAGTTTGTGATGCCTTTCAGAGTCAAGTGGAGATGTAGAGTAGGAAGCTGTATATATGTACTGTTTAGGGAAGAAGGTGGGGCTGGAAATATAATTTTGGAAATTATCAGCATATATAAATGATATTTAAAGCTGTGGGGCTAGATGGGCAAAAGAATACAAATGGTATTTAAAGCTATGGAACTAAATGCACCAAAGTGAGTGTAGATAGGGAAGAGTAGAAGTCTGATTACTGAGCCCTGTGACACCCCAATATTTAGGCATCTGGAAGAGAAGAATCCAAGAAGGGAGAATGAAGAAGCAGCTTGTAACGTAAGAAAATGAGTTATTTCAGAAGCTGAAGAAAGCAAATGTTTCAAGAGGCAGGGAGGGGCCAAACACTGGCAAAGCAGTGTGAGGACTGAGAAATGGCCAATGGGTTTTACAATTTGGAGGTCAGTGGTGAACTCGACAAGTTTGCTCTCAGTGGATAGTAGAGGTGGAAGCCTGACAGGAATGGATTTAAGAGAATGAGGAAGAAATGGATTGGTAGTGGAGAGGGATGTGGGTAAGTTTTGTGTTTTTTTCCTTTAAGATGGGATATATTATAGCATTCTGTAATATTTAATTGGCCAAGAAATTTTGGTAATTAAGGAAAGAGAGGAGACAATTTACAGGAGTAGACGGGATCTGTGGCACAAGTGAGAGGATGGCTTTGGATAGCTGCATGGACAGCTCATTGATTTTCAGGAGGGAAGGCAGTGTGGCTAGGTGTACTGTGGGCCAGCTGGTAGATTTGGAAGTGGGAACATGAGGAAGTTCTTTTTAGGTAGCTTTTACTTTTTTAGAGTAATAAGAAGCAAGCCCATGGCCTTCTTGGTTACATGCTCACTCCTTGGAAATTTCTTCACATCCAACCTTCCTTTCCATTCCCACTGTTCCCTTCCCAGTGCAAACTTTTATGATTCCAAGCTGGCCTGTTAGAATATCCTGGGGGGGGAGGTGGTGGTGAAGAAATCAGCCCCTCCCTAATAATACAGCTGTATACTTAGAGGAAGTTAAGGTCTTCACAAATTGATAGGTCCTTAGTATGTGTTAATGGATAAATACTTGGACGCCTTTTAAGTAGTCTCTCTGAGGTTTGTTGACCTAGGACTGCAGTGTCCATCTTCCCCTCTCCTGCTAAATATCATGAGGTCTCCTCTTCCATTTCCTGAGTATCATAAGACTCCTCTTCTCGGGCTGACCACAGGTACTTCACTTTGTGAAGAGGGTACTCATGTATGAAAGAAGGCCTGTACTTTTGTTGTGTTAAGGAACTGGACTGTGATCTCCTGGCTATTGGCTGGTAAGCCCTCCTCTCCTTTCATGCAATGCATATAAATGACACAATCTTATTTAAATGTTGAGTCTGCAGTCAGTAATTTGGCTTGGTTGGCAAGGTCTGGAGCAGTAAGGATCTGGAGAGGCGGGTGGAGTGTGTGTGGTAGGACCTCTTTATGCCTTGTTTTTGCAGTCTTCTCCTTTCCTCCCCTCTGCTGCTGCGCTCTTTCTCTGAACTGTTTTATTTCAGAAAGGCTTTGTTGTTTCAGAAGGGATCACAGACTGAGCCTGAATGCTGGTCTAATCAGCCTCCATATTATCACTCCCTACCTTTCTTATAGATCTCAGTCAAATGGGGTCTCTTGTTTTTTGTCCTGAGGCAATTTGACTTTCTATGGTCTTTGTACTTTCTCAGTCCAAAGGCCAGGAAGAGAGGCACATTCCTGCTCAGTACATGTTAAACATTATAGCCCTTGGTCTATAAATTTTGTTTAAAAATGGATCTTGTATGCTAGGGCTGACTGAAATTACAGTTTCTCCCTCAGAGTTCTTGAAATCAAAATGTCATGATATTGATCTAAGGAAAAAATCAGAAACTTCTATTCTGACTAGCTGGAATCAGGGTATGTGTGGGAGGATGAGGCTTAAAAAGAGAGACAAAATCCTTAATTGTCTCCACAGATATCCACAAGTCACTGGGAAAATGATTCTCCAAATAAATCTCAACGTCTCTCATTTTGCTCCTAGAGCTGAAACTGCCCTTGCATTAGGTGACCACCAGCAGCCAGAGTTCTCTTCTCTGGGGACACCAAGAATTCAGTCTGACCTTAACATGCTTTAATCTCCCATTGTACCCTCCCCATCTCTACTAAGATACGTTTCACCTTGCTCCTGTCTATCTGCCTGTCCTCCTTAATAATCTTTTCCATCTATCCAAGTCTAACGTCTTCAGGGCTCAGCTTAAACTCTATCTCCTCAGTGAAGAGACAGAATTAATTTCATCTGTTGTCTATACTGAAAGCCAGGCACTCTGCAGAACTTTAGGGATTCAGAGATGCACCATGAATAAAGGACAGAACCTGATGTCAGGGAGCTCAGTCTAGTAAAAGAATTAGAGGACAGTGTGGTACGTACAACAGTGGGATTGTATGTAAGCTCAAGGAGGCTCAGAAAAGGGAGCTGCTGGTTGTGTGTAAAATTGGAAAGGCTTTCTGGGGTAGATGACATCTGAGCCAGGGTCTGAGGCTGAGAAAGGGCCTTCTCCTCCACGAGCTCTCCCTGCTTTGAATTTCCATAGCACTTAAGCAGGGCACCCATCTTCACTGCCCTGCACAGTTGGTGTCTTTTGCTTGTGAATGTGTTTACATGCAGTCTCCAGCTAAACCAAGATGGAGATCTTGCTCTCATGTTCCCTGTGGCCTGAGCACAAGGCCTGATACCTAATAGTGGCTCAATATATATTTGTTAAAAGAATAGAATAAATGAATCCCAGAGGAAGGTTTTTCTCTCCCCAAACAGTTTATCCAGAGTTTCCCTGAGCTAGCCAGGGGGATAAATTCCTTCCTAAGGCTTCAGGAAGAATTCCCAAGCCAGTGGAGCGCCCTCCGCTCCTGTCCTTTGCTCTTTTGCTCTCTGGCTCCCCAGTGTCCCCTGCTGCCTCCAAAGGCGACCTGCCAAGACCTCCCTTTCAGAGAGCTCCAGGCTCCAAAATCTCTTCCTGAAGAAACTACCCTTATTGATTAAGCAGTAATATACAATAGAATACCATGCAGCTGTGGGAATGGTGGGGAATGAGGCTTTCCAATGTATGCCTTTTTTGTGTTTGATTTTGGAAACATGTGAATGTTTACCTATTAAAGAAAAAACAAAAACCTAAACCTCACATTGAAGATGATGAAAATTCACCCAAGAATGTGAATGACTGATAATTGAATTTTCAATTTGAGCTTCAATAAATTATTTGTTGAGTGAACACATGAATATTTCCCCTTAGCATCCCTGGATCTCTACTTCAGTCCCTTGCTCTGTTTCCTTCTACCTAGAGGAGGAAGAGGAGACCTTGACACCTGGGGAGGGCCAGAGCTGGAGGCTGGACAGATAAGGGCACAGGGCACTTGCAGCCTTTTCTAACAAACTTGTACAGGTTCTTTGATTCAGTCTTTTCACTTGTGGTCTCTATTCCCAGCTTCCCTTGGGGAAGAGAAGGAGCTGGTTTTAGGAAACTGATTCAGACTTCATGTGTTCATAGTTAGTTGGCCTTGAAATTGGGAGAGCCCAGGTTTTTTGGTTTTTTTGGGCTGAGGAAAATTCGCCCTGAGCTAACATCCATTGCCAATCTTCCCCTTTTTTCCTTTTATGTGAGCCACCACCACAACATGGCTGCTAACAGACGAGTGGGGTAGGTTCCCGCCCGGAAGCAAACCTGGGCCACTGAAGCGGAGCGTGTTGAACTCAACCACTAGGCCACCAGGACTGGCCTGAGTTCAGGTTTTTTTAGGAGATTCCCAAACCATATCTCCACCCTAGACTCCTTGCCTGTGTCCAGACTCATATCTAACTACCTACTAGATACTCCTACTGGGATTTTTCTCAGGCACCTCAACATGTCAAAAGATTGCCTCATCATCTCCCATCCAAACCTGGTTCTCTCAGCCTCCCAATCCCACTGAAGAGCACTACCATACACCTAGTTACCCAAACAGTCTGGGTTTCATCCTTATTCCCTGTCTCTTCCCATCCTTCAGTTTCTAAGCCCTCACCCTTACCCCGCAGGGCTGACCTAAACATCTCCCAAGTTGGTTAGTGACTCTCCAACTCTGCAGCCACTCCCCTAATCCTGGCTTCCAACACCTGTTATTATAGCAGTCTCCAACCTGGATCCCACTCCAATCCATCTGTGGCATTGCAGGCAGAGTCATCATTCTAAAATGTAAAGCTCATTATGTCATTTTCCGGCTTAAAACCCCATGGCTCCTAATTACCAGTAAGATAGAAGTCCAAACTCCTTATTGGGGCTGACAGGTCTTATTTTCTTTATCCCTCATATAAATCTGGGTTTGGTACTTTTTGTCATAAGTAGGTTTTTAACTACTGATTCAATGTATTATGTAGTCTATTCAGATTTTTAATTTTTTCTTGTGTCTGGTAAGTTATATTTTCTAAAAAACTATTTCAAATTTATTGGCATAAAGTTGTTCACAATATTATTTTTTAAATTGCTGTAGTATCTAGTTATATACATTTTTACATTTCTTATTTTTGCTGTTATGTTTTTGTTTGGGTTTTAATATGTTCTTTTTCCAACTTTATGAGGCAGATGCTTAGCTTATTAATTAATAATAAGCTCATCTTCTGTAAATAAGTATAGAAGTTGTTAAGAAGTTTATGTTTCCCTGTAGCTGTGTCCCACAAGTTTTAATATCTCATATTTTCATTATCATATTCAGTTCTAAGCATTTTAAAATTTCCATGATTTTTTTCTATAACCTGTGAGTTATGTGTGTTTTAAAATATCCAAATGTACTTTTTACTTTTATTTTTTGTGAATGACTGCCATCTTAATTAATTCTTGGGTCACCAAGTCACTCCCCAGTCTGTACTGATACTCCCTAGAACTTCACTTCCCGGAATGAAACGTGCTTTTCTGACCTTTGGACCTTTGCACACTTGGTACCCTCTGCCTGCACACTCCTCATTCCCCCTTTGCTAACTCCTACTCAACTCTCAGGTCTCATTTTTTTAATTAAAAAAAATCATTTCCTCTGCAAGCCTGCCTTGAACTTCCAAATCTGGATTAGATGGCCTTTCTGTTAGTCTAAGTGCTCTCCCAGCAGCCTGTATCTAACCGTATTGCTTCTTTTCTGTTTTCTTCACTAGAATGCAAATTCCTTCAAGACCTTGTTCAGTGCCTGGCACACAGTAGGTGATCAGTAAAGAGTTGTAGAGTGAACAGAGTGACTCATACCCTCTCACTTGCTGGTAAAAATTGCCATTCTGGAGCCACAGAGAACAATACATAAGCATTGCTCCTCTCCTCCCCTTGATTATAGTTATATCCACAGTGTCTCTCTTCATGGTTATGGTCCATCTCTGGCTGTTCATCCCACCTCGGCCTGCCCTATGCCACTCAGGTCCTTGGGAGCCCTATTCTTCAGAGCAGGGCTGGGGCTAGGCTGGCAGCCTCCCCTCCCCTGCTCCAGGCCAGTGAGTCCCTGCGCTGAGCCTTCTTGCCGGCAGGTGGCACCTGAAGCCTGAAAGCTGAACTCTGACTCTGCTCCTTCCTTTCATGAGCTGCTTGTCAGGAGCACATAACCTGCTTGGGCTGTGGGGCTTGGAGAAGATGCTCTGGCTAGGGGACCATGCTTCTGTGCCTTCCTCCTTGTCTAGTAGCAGTTGTTACCTGGACCTCTCCTTTGTCTCAGAGTCCGATTCAGTTCTAGCGTGTATATGCTCCAATCAGAGCTAAAACTAGGTAGGACACTAAAAACTATCAGAATGATCATTTTTGAGGACTGTGCATGTTCTTAAGCCCCTTTTCTTTAGTAACTCCCTCTTCAGGTTCTCCCTGCTTATCCTTGTGGATGATGCTGAGCCCAAGGTGAGGAAGCCTAGCAGCCTGACCCCTCTGAGTTTCTTTCCCTCCCCAAAGCCTAAGGTCTAGAACAGGAGAAAGAGTTATTTTTGTTTTAAAGAAGTAGAGAACAATGACATCAGAAGTAGAGAATGGCTGTGAGTGTGTGGGAGGAATTTACTGAGGTACTGCTAGTATGACTTTTTCATTGTCCAAGAATTATTGTTAAATTAGCTTTTGGTGGTAGACTGTTTCTTTGATCATGTCACTGCTTTAGGTCTGAACTTTGTGGGTGACAATCTCACAAAAATTACATCAAATTACAGCTGTTTCATTATGGGTGGGCAAACGGTCCCAAAGGAAGGGCTACTAGTCTTGTCTGGAAGACGATCAAGGAGGGCTTCTTAAGGAGGGGGCAGTTTGAGCTGAGTCTTGAAGGAAGAGAGGAAGGTTATTTTATCTAGGTAGAAGAGACAATTTGAATAGAAAGAGAAGCACAAATCAGACTTTTGTATTCCCAAATGCACCCAGACTATCCCTAAACTCTGCCTACTAAAATCCTCTCAGCCTCCTCATAGGCCACTTTGCTAAAGGACTTCTTGGGGGACCCTGGCCTCTTGTGGGTGACTTAGCTTGTACCTCACCTACATATTTACCCTGTTGTGCCAAAGTGTGGCCGTCCTGTCTTCTTGAGCACCTGTTCCTCCTCTGTTTCCCCGGGCACTCCTAGGAGCTAATGGAGTTCAGTTGGAGTTGCATGTACCTGTGATAGGTGCCTTGACCAAGGATGTTGCAGGTGAGATCCTTACCCTCTCCTGCTATGCTCTGGTTTTCAGCTTCAGAAAACCCAGGCCAATCAGCAGATCTCTTCTTTCATTCCCCTATAAGAAGAGATCTGCTGATTGGCCTGGGTTGAATGTCCCATGGAAGCTGTGAATGGGACTTCTCTTTCAGGCTGGAGAAATGAGGATCAGGAAAAAGTGATCTTGGGATTCTGGGACAAATTTAAGAAAAGTGCACATCTTGCTGATGCCTCAGCCCTGGGACAATGAGCAAGGCAAAGGTTACACTTCATACATACCTGAGAGGACAGGGTGGGAGATAGATAAGGCAAACTCCTTTTAGAGATACCTAATCTGCATCCAGAAAGGATGCTAGAAGGAGGTTGTTCAGTTGTTTTAGAGAAAATGCGGGGATCGGTACTGTTCTTGTGGAGCCACAGGTGCAGACCCAGGCCTCTGCTCTTCTCTGGCTGATAAGCACTCCTTACCAACTGCCAGGACTTGCAGGAAGCACAGACTTGAGCCTCTGTCATGCCAGGGGGCATTACCTGGTTCTTCTGGAGGGTGTAGGAATTCTGGAGGAGAGCTGAAGGAGAGGCTTTTGGACCTGGAAGATGCCTTAGAGACTATTAAGCTCAACCCTACCTGTCATTTTACACATGAGGAAAGAGATGGGAAATTACTTGCTTGCTCAAGGCCACACTGATTTAGTGGCAAGGTTGAGTCCATATATAACACTGGTTGCTATGGTTCTTAACATTTAGGTCCACCATACTAGATGATTCCTCCTATACTCCACCACCCTATCTTCGTTCCTTATCATGGGGCATGAGTAATCAGGGACTGTGTACCCTGGCCCAGGATGAAATGCTATCCAAACTGTGCTGGGACACTGCCACCACTAACCTCCAAATGCCCTCACTTTTTGTTTGTGCATAAAGTTGCCTTTCAAAAGGAAGAACCAGATTCTGGTAGAAAGAAAACAGGTCTGCTACTAGTCAGCTCTGAAACCCAGTGGAGAAGTCAAATGAAAAGGGCCCCAGGGCATCCTAAAATAAAGGAGACAAGAGCCTTTGGGGGGGGGGGGGCGGGGTTTACTGCAAACTGTTATAATTAAAGTGACATTCTGCAAGTGTTTAAGACAGAAGGTAGATAGGCTCTGAGTCAGGCCCCAGCCTCAGAGACACACTCCTGGAGGGGAAATGGCACTTGCAGAGAACATGAACTTAATCACTGCTGCTTGTTAAGCACAGAGTTGTGGTGGAGTCTTAGGGAGTCTCCCTCTTAGGAAGCCTGAAAGGAAAAGAAGGGATTAGAGAGAGCTGTGAAGCAGCTGCTTTAAATTCTGAATCATGCTCTGTTCCCACCGTGCACATCACCTTCCTGGAGCAGGCCTCAGAACCACCCTGGGGATTGACACAGATCCTTCCTCTCTGGCTAGGCTTCCCACCAGTTCAGGGTGCCTGGATCATCCTCATTATCATTCATCACAAACTTCCTTTTGCCTGCCAGAGGTTTTGCCAACTTGTAGCTTAAAAACACCAGCAGGAGGAAAAGCAAGGAATATTCTTAATAGAAATCCACAGCAAAGATGACTTGACAATGGGATGTTTCCCAGGGTTGGCAGTATGTGGATGGTTCCCTGCATTCCTTATCCATAACACTATCCACTTGAATGGGTAATGTTGTTGGAAGGTGCCAAAGGTCTGACCTTTTAGGATTTGTTCATGTTTTTGAGAACCTATGGGGATAATCATTGGGCAGAATCAGAGCCTAGCAGAACACTGGGACATGGAAGGGTGGAGAGGGAAACTGGTTGAATCCTGAGATCATTCTCAGGAGGAAGGGGACACTACTTCCAGAAGCAGCAGCAGGAAGGGCTGTGTGAAGGCTCTTTTCAAGGGGCCAGTGTGCCTGGGGTGGAGAGGTGGCCCGTCTTGCAGTTTTGGGTTACTGTTTAGGCAAAGCGAAGTCCCAGGCAGTTTCCTGTGCACATTTCCACATAGCCTGCATTAGGCGGGTGAAGCCCATGTCTTTGGGCTTCTCCAGGCCTCTCATCAGCCGTTGCTTCATGATGGAAACAAATTCCTTATTGCTCAGCTCCCCATTGCCTAGAGGAAGACAAACACAACAAGGATAAGTGAAGACCTTGCAACAACAAAGATTGAGAAAATTCCATTGCTCGCACAATATGGGTTCTAAAACCCAGTGCTCTCTCACATCCAAATTCAATCCTCTTGGCCTAAAATAAACTGGTTTGATCTTTCTGACTGCAACGCAATGATAGTTCACTGCAGTGTGACAAAAATCGACTGAGATTATATTGTCTGTCAGATCATGTGCTAGGTGTTGAGAATAAAGAGATAAACAAGATTTTGTCCCTTGAAATACTCCCTGGTTTTGGGAGAGACAAATACACTATTTCACCAGTTTGGTAAATGCCATGACGGGGAAAATGCCAGAGGATGTTAGGGGAGGAAGCATATCTTACCCAAGCTTGGGGTGGTGTAAGTATGGATCAGTAAAGGCTTCTTTGAGGGACTCCTAAGTTGAATCCCAAAGGATGAGCAGGAATTGGCCAACCAAGGAGGAAAGAGACGGGGGAGGCATTCTAGGTAGTGATAGTATCATAAGCAAAGGCACAGGCAGGAAGCAGCATGGCTGCTGGAGAACTATAAATAATTAGATATTGCTGGACACACAGTGGTGGGCAAGTAAACTAAAGAGGCAGGCAGGAGACAGGTCCTCAAGGATCTTGTATTCTCGTTAAAGGGTTCACACTTTATCTTTTAGGCAGAGAAGCGTCAGGAAAGGACTGGGAGCAGGGGAATAAGATGCAGTTAGATTTCCATTTTGGATAGATTTCTCTGGCTGGATATATGGGGATGGACTGGAGAATGGCACAACTAGAGTATGGGAGCCAGTTAGGAGGCTGTTACAATAGGCCAGGTGAGAGAGGATGCAGGCTTTACATGGTGAAAACCAAAATAAAAATCTAGCTTTGGGTTAAGTGCATTTTCTCATAGTTTTTGCATTCTACCCTGTTCAGTGGCAGACTCTCAGGTCTGGAAGAGAACTTGGAGTATCTGGTTTAACCAAAGGGTACCCCCTCAAGCCACATGGAACAGTTACCACTCCAACAGTAGAGGACAGATATCCTTTGACCAATGCCCAGGAGTAAATATCTGCTGATTAAAAAAATGGCAGTCATTACTGGTGGTGATAAGACAACAGGAAATCAGCAAACAGACCTGTACTAATGATCGGTCTGGCAGGAGAGTACACAGAGGGAATAAATGGTTCACTTCTGTAGAGAGTACCTGAAAACCTAAACTGGCCCATGTTTTCTGGCTGAAGAGAGGATGGGAAACCTCAGATATACCTCACAGCAAGATTAAGACAAACAAGGGCTGGCCTGTAGTGGTTAAGTTCGTGTGCTCCACTTTGGCGGCCCAGGGTTTGTAGGTTAGGATCCTGGGTGCGGACCTAGCACCACTCGTCAGGCCATGTTCTGGTGGCGTCTCATATAAAACAGAGGAAGACTGGCACAGATATTAGCTCAGCAACAATCTTCCTCAAGCAAAAAGAGGAAGATTGGCAACACATATTAGCTCAGAGCCAATCTTCCTCACACACACACACACAAAAGATTAAGACAAACAAAAAACAGGTAAAACTAATCTACGGTACTAGAAGTCAGGAAAGTGGCTACCCTTGGGAGAGGAAGTGACTGGAAGGCAGCACTGGGGGGGTTCATTGTTCTGGTTATGTGATGTTTCTGGATAATGCTGACTTATACAGGTGTGTTTGGTTTTTAAAAATTTATCAAGCTGTACACTTAGGATATTTGTAGCTTCTGTATGTATATTATACTTCAATATAAAAAGTTAAGAAGTAGCCTGGCTAAGCTGAAAGTAATCAACAACACGGCTTATTAAAAATGTAATTAAAGGTATTATGCTAAGCAAAATAAGTAAGACGAAGAGAGAAAATTAGTGAGTGACTTCACTCATACCTGGAAGATAAACAAACACATAGATACAGAGAACAGATTGGTGGTTACCAGAGGGGAAGGGGGGGGGGGGCAAAAGGGGAACATGTATGGTGATGGTTGACAACTGGACTTTTGGTGGTGAACACAATGTAGTCCATACAGAAGTTGAAATATAATGATGTACACCTGAAATTTATATAATGTTACAAACCAACGTGACCTCAATAAAAACAAAGTATATAAAAAAGAATGTAATTAAAAGAACAAAAAAGGTCTAAACAAGATTCTTAATATTTTGTATAAAAAGAAGCTTAAGATGAAAAAACCTGAGGCCATTTCACTCAAACTACTATGGCATTTGCTTTCTGCTTCCCTCGGGCCAGGGCGGATCAGTCTGAACAGCTTCTGTTACTTATGAACCAGGAATACGACTGACCGTCATTTGTGTGCATGTGTGATCTGTGAAAGCAACTTTAAATTCTGTGAGGAACAAGTCTGTTGGCAAATCGGAATTGTCTGTCCTCTGGCATTTTGACATAAGATCTTGTACTGGTAGAAATAACAATGGCTTTTTATTTAATATATACTTTCTTTTTCTGTAGATTAAGAAAATAAGCCCAAGAGATGTTAAATGATCTAAAGGTGATTCAAGTTGATATTGACAGAGCCTCCTTCTAAAAGGCTGGAAAACATTTCCCAGGACTTCCTAGGAGAAGAGGGGAGCTTGTGAGGGTGGCTGCCTTTATTCCCATATTCACTTCACAGACCAGCTCTAAGATACTGCTTCAAAAATTATAAAAATAATGTTTTTTGGGAAAAGCTCAAACTCCAGAAGTGATTAGAGTAAAAACCAAATCTGAGGGAAGTTAACATCTCTTACAGCAGTGCTGTTCATTAGAACTCTCTGCGATGAAGGAAATGTTTTTCATTTGTGCCATTCAATACAGCAGCCACTAGCCCCATGTGACTATTGAGCACTTGATATGTGGCTGGAGAGACAGAGGAACTGAGTTCTAAATTGCTTTTAATTTTAATTAATTTAAATTTAAATAGCCACAGTGACTAGCAGTATCATATTGGACAGGGCAGCTCTAGAGAGTAACCCACCCCTACCTGAGGATGTCCTGGCCCTGGGGCTTCCTTTGACTCAGATTTAGGGTGTGGGTGCAGGCAGGAGATTTAAATAACTCAAGTTTAACTTAATAACTCAAATAGCTTAAGTTAATGAACACCTTTTATGTGCAAAGTACTATCTGAGGCCCTATGGGGGGTGGTCCAAAGGTGAACAGGACTACCCTTAAAACGCACACAATTTGGTACGGAAGTTAAGTCACATACACGGAGATAAAAGTGTACGGTGGTAATGCAGACAAATCAAACGAAGTTAAGGAATGGAAAAAACAGAGTGATTCATTGTGCTGGGACCAAAATGGAAAGTTTCACATAGGTGGGAGCTTTTGAGCTGGTTTTGAATTCCATCAGCCTAGCTTCCTAGAAGAAGGTGAACAATGAATCCTGTCTGTGAGATGAGCAATGGAAGTAATGTAGGATGGAGGGAGGCAGCACAGCTTTGGTTCAAATCCTGGTTTTGCCATCTACTACTACCTCTGTGATCCTGAGAAAATTACTTAACCTCTCTGAGTCTCAGTTTTCCTTATCTGTAAAATGTTGTTAATAATAGTTCCTGTGTCAGAGAATTAAATGAGCAGCTTAGCACAGTGCCTGGTTCATAGTTAGCAATGGGCTAAACTACAGAACAGTCACAGACACAACAGCCACAGTGTGGAGCTGCAATCCTAAGATGGAATGTGAATGACTGAAATGTACCACGGAGGTGGAGAGATCAATACCACTTCTTCCTAGAGACATTCAAATACTCAAGTGCTCCTAATCTACTAAGTAGCAAGATGGGTCTAATATTTTTGTTTCCGTTTTTAAGATCCTTACGGAATAAATTAATTTAGGCCTACAAGCAAATTGGAATTACAAGAAGAAATGGAAAACACAAACCAGGACCAGGGGTTTTATTTCTCAATGTCATGATGCTGAGGGCTGGAGCTATTAATGTGGGAAAGGGGTTAGCAGAAGAGCTATAGGCCAGTACACTGGAGCTGCCTGCAAGTCTCCATTAGAAACTATGTCTGCTTCAAGGGCACTTTCCCGCCTTCCTCCAGAGGGCCCCACTCACCATCACAGTCAAAGAGCGCAAAAACCACATCACACACATGGTCTGAGAGTTCCACTTTAGCCACTGTCCTGGCCACTTGCTGCATGGTAACTGAAAGAAGAAAGATGCTGAATTAGCATAGCAGAGGGACTTTCATTTTGCAGTCTCTGAATGGGAGGATAAAACTACTCAGTCATTATAAAAGGTTTTCAAGTATATTTAAGTTATAGTTAAGAAAATAATAATTTAGTTTTTAATCCATAATCCCTTTCCTTTTCACCTAAGGTTCCATTCTTTTCTACTGCTGCTACACTTTAGGAGGCACATATATAGTTAAGTAAGAATGCCTGATATTAGATTCATAGGGAAAGAATGTGGATTAGAGGTTACCAGGGCCTGGGGGGAGGGGGAATGGGGAGTTAGTGGTTAATGGGTACAGATTTTCTGTTTGGGGTGATGGAAAAGTTTTGGAAATAGATAGTGGTACTGGTTGTACAACATTGTGAATGTAATTAATGCCCCTGACTTGTACACTTAAAAATGGTTTAAATAGTACATTTTATATTATATACATTTTACCATAATAAAATTTTGAAAAGTGAAAATCCACATAATATTTGAGGATAGGGTTCTAATAGTCTAGAGCATGTAGTGGCAGCTTTTCTAATAAATTAATATCAGACGAATGCCTTAAAAAAAAAAGAAACCCTGATATTACTATAGTCTCCTTGGCACTTCCCTCCCACTGGAAAGAACACGATAACAAAAAGTCAAGGAAATAACCAGGCAGCAAAAGGAAGGGGAGGTGGGGAACAAGGAGGCTTGTCTGAGTACACTAAGGCTGCACCCTTCAGTTACTGATTGACAGTGAAGGACCTGCATGGATGAGCTCCTGGCCCATCCTCCCTACAGGTTTTCTACCAGCCACTTTGTCTTTTCCAAATGTGCCTCTTGGGTAAGCGTGGCCCCAATCTCACTAGATCAGTATGCAGCCTTTTTTTTTTCCCCAGACCTGAGCAGAAAATCTCTTCTTTACTGCTATTTTCTCTTTCTCTGACATTTACTGTTAAACACTAGCAATCATGTGAGAAGTGGGTTCTCATGAAACCAGCCAGGAAGGACTAGGCAATTTCCACTGCTTTCTCTCCCGTTTAACCTCAAACCTGATCTGACTACATCTATAAATTATGTTATTGCTTATAGGCCCACTTATGCAAGGTAAAACTCAGAGGAAAGAAAAGGATTAATTTCTATTTATGAATCAACTAGCAATGAAGTGTTCTCTATAAACATCAGATTAGATTAATCCAGAAACAATGTGAACTTAAGAGTCAGTGTGCCTTCTCTGCTTATTTCATTCCTATAACTTCAGTTCTTTCTTGTCATTTTTTTCTGCAATCAATCTTTCACTTCACCTCTCTCACCTCCATATATTCACCACATTGCCACCAAGGTCACTGTCTGCTGAGATACAAATACCAGAGCAATGCAGAGGAGCAAGGTGATGCAGTAGGAAAACTGTACTTGGAGTCACAAGACCTGAGCTCTAGTCCTGGCTCCACTACCAACTTGCTGTGTGACTCTGAGGGAGTCATTTGTCTCTTTAAATTTAATTTTCTCATATTCAGATGAGAGAATGCCACAAGATAACTGCTGAGGTGGCTTAGTAGTGCAAAGAATGATTTATTGGTATTTTCTGGAATCTGAGGGTGGAGATGGGGGTGAAGGTATACAGAAATAGTTGAGGATCTTGTGTGGCAAAGGGTAGAGGAAAGGTACATTGGCCACAAGCTGGGCTATGCCTTAGTGTTCAAAGCCTCTGACTTGAGGGAGACTAGACTGCTGAGGAGGATGGGAAGAGCCAATTCCTCTTCCTGCAGCTCTGAGTCACTGTTCATACCACCCCTCCTCCCAGGATGTGAGTTAGGGTGAAGGAGGAATCAACATCCCTTGGAACTGAAAGACTTAAGCAAAAGATATTATTGTGATGAGATGTGGTTAACTGCTGAAAGGGGAGTTAGGGAATCTATATGACTGTAGAAGTTCTAAGATTTAGAAATTTAGCACTTGATTTTCTCAGCTGGCCCAGGAAAAACTGATTCCTGCTAACTAAACTGCCCAGGAAAGGAAAAGAAATCAGAAGGCCAATTTATTATGAGAATAGTAACTGTTCAGAGAACTAAAATGATAACAGCTGGTCATTATACTTCTCAGTAGGAATATCTACTAAGGAAACTGAATTCACCTCAGAAGATTGCTCAGTGAAAATAGAATCAGATCAGAAGAAACTGGATGCTTTCATTGCCTACTGAATTACTCTCTGCGTCCACAGAAATAAGTCCTGAGGAGTAGATCAAAACTTGTTTTATATTAGGTAAACATGAACGCTTTTTGTTAACCATTCCTTTTTCTGCATTTCAGTCAATCCTACACTTCTGTTATAAGTGATAACTATCCTCTTTTTCTCTTTCCCAGTTCTTCCATTCTCTCAGGACAGTGTGCCAATTGCCAATTCTTCTTGATATTCCAAGTGCCCATCCTTCTCTCCATGAAGATGGGCCCTTTCCTCTAAATAAACCATTAACTAAATAATATCCAAGGATGTCGGAGGTCTTGGCAATTTTTAGTGAAAAGCTCATTAAAGTGGTATTAAGTAGTTGTAGAATAGGGACCTCTGGAGGCCACCAGCAGGAAAGCCTCATTACAAATGCCATTTCTTGATAGAACAGTTACAGATTATATTCCATCTCACATGGAGAGGGCTCTGATGCCATTTGTACTATAGGAGAAAAAAACCAGGGCTGCTAAGTCCCTGTAACTCAAACCACTGGGATATTACCAGCCAGCAAACAGCCTAGCTGGGGTGCTCTTTCACAGTCTAAGATCCTCAGATAAGGCCCCCAGGGTGTGAATAAGAGCAGTGGAGGAAACAAACATTTAACAAGCTGGTGAGCTGTCAAGCTGGGAGCACTTGGGACAAGTGGGATGACAGCAGATTACAAGCCAAGTGCTTGACAGCTGGTCCTGAGAGTTGGCTCATTCATGTTTGCTTCCACATCTCTGAATCACAAAGTCATAATTAAATCACAGTAAACAGAACAATTTCCCCTCCCACTCAGAACTCCACTTCTCCATGCAAACCAGTTGTTGGTACTGGAATTTGGGCCTCCCCTATTTGATGATGCTTCCTGATGGATGGTTGATATTCTAGTTTCAAATCTGAAAGATGTCTACATGGAACATGAAATCACCCTGGAGATGGCCTAGCTTTCCAAGGCCTATGTATTCCTCTTGTACAAATCTGGTCCAGCTGCCTGAACAATAGATGGACACAAGATTGGGTGATTTCTACTAGATTGGGATAGGAAAGAATTTGTATAAACAGGCTCAATTGGCACTCAAAAATGTGGTACCATCTGGCTTTTTGAAAAGTCCAGGCAGAATCTGAGTTGTGCCAGGTCCCCAGTTTACTCTCTGGCATAGTCTGTGACTGAACAATTCAAAGGCAGAAAGAAACACATACTGAGTTTGTATGACTATAATGTCAGAAGCTACATTACATAAACTTATTCACCAGAATAGCTGAACAGAAGAAAGGAGAGTTCTGGAGTGAAAAGAGCCCAAATATCTACTTAGAATAAGAGAATCTTAGAAGTGGGAGAGGGCTCACAGGATATGTGAAATCCAGAGAACTTAAATAACTGGCCCAGGATCACAAAGCTAGCTGGTAGCAAAGCTGGGTCTGGAATCTAGATCTCCTGACTACCAGCCCAAGGCTCTTTTCTCTATACACACCAGGTCCACTTTATCCCTTATATGGACAATACTCGTTCCCCCATGATCTGTCACTCCAAATAAGTGAAAGAGCTCAGATGAAAGAAAAGCAAAGTTGGGGAAGACTCAGTGCTGGTGGGCAGGGATGAATACCTGAATAGGTGGGGGGTTGTGAGGAGCCAGCATTATAGTTTGACCACAGATCTGACTGCATTATACAGTGGAAGACATTAGTATTCTCTTGGAACTTACACTGACAATTTCAGCGACAACTTAAAAGGTTTATTGAACAGCAACCCAATGAAAAGCATAAGAAACAAAGGTGGCCCTGGGAGCTTTTCCTCACAGCTGCCTCTGATGCATAGATACAGCTATGGACGGCATGACCCAGTTAGGAGCTGCCTGTCTCTTCCTAATGGAAAGGTGTTTGGAAAGGTGATATGCCAAGTTTGGGCTGACAGTCTCTAGCTGTGTGGCCATGTTATTACTCCTGCCATCCTGAAGTGAAGTGGAGAAAATCAAAAGCTGGCTTGTGACTGCCAAGGTTAAATGAGGGGGAGACATTTCTGCTTCAGCCTTGGAAAGTCTTATGATGCAGATGACTTAGTTTCTTAAGTCCATCTCTAGATGGCTTTAGGGGCCAGGGAGAAGGATTTCCCCCTAAAGAGCACTTGTTCCTTCATTTGTATCTTCTTTCAAGATACTTTGGCTAATACAACACACACATTTCAACCTGATTTTGGGGGTGGGGGGAAAGGACAGCATTTAGGAGAACTACCAATTTAAGGAGCCAAAAGCAATGCAGTACACTAATAAGGAAAATTATCACAATTCTTTGTTCTTCACATTGCTTTTGAGCCACAGGCAGGTTGACCCCTGCTGTGTGCTCAGGCTCCTGCCTGTCAGAAGTGATGCTGGTGGTCCTTGCTTGTAAATACTGGTACATGCCACAGAGCAAACCTGTGGTCACGTTTTCTGAACCTCAGAGCATCATCCCAGATGACAACTTCAGTGTGCTTATGTGTTTAATCTGGTACAAACTGATTTACAGTAAGATTTATTGCCATTGTCCAGTATTGCGTCTGGCTTCATTAAAAATCCTCATCATATTTTGTCCACAAAGGGCAAGGATTTCTACCAGCACCATTAGGCAGTCAGTGATTTCAGCTGACACACCCAGGTGGTGATCACAGTATAGTGGGGGAAACCATATATATACCATTAAGATCAAGAAATATATAGGAGAAATATCAGACATACGGGTAACAGATGAATAATCTGTATTTGGTAGGAGGCACATTTTGGATCTGAATTCTAAAGGATTAAAGAGACAGACTGCTCCAGATCTGTGCATGTATGATAGTGGGTGATATGGAGTGGGGGTAGAGTAGTCAGTTTGAATAAAGTACTGAAAGCAGGAAGGGATGCTAACGCCTGACTAGAGAGCTAGAACAGAGGTGCAAAGGGGAATGAGAGCATCAGGATAGATTTTACAGAGGGCCAGTCAAGTCTCCTTGCAAGGAGACCTTTATAACAAAGCCAGATCTTATTTGGAGACCAATTTACCATATTAACTTGCTTTTTCCCCTTTGACTCTTTAAATTTTCATTTTTTTTAGTTTAAAAAAGTTCTTTTTCATTAGGTGATACATTCACCTGTTTCAAAATTCAAATGGTTATATGAGGGTTGCAGTCTCCCTCCGAACCTTATCCCCCTAGTCACCTAGTTGTCCAGAGGCAACCAATATCTCCAGTTTCTCCAGAAATATTTTATGGATATAAAATCAAATATTTATTCTTTGTTTCTTCCCATAAAAATGGTAGTATACTAAATATACAGTTTTGCTTTACTCATTTAACAACATATCTTAGAAATAATTCTATTCCAGGACATAAGCAGGTCCCTTTTAACAGCTGCATAGTATTCCATCAATAGGATATATCATTATTTAATTAGTTCCTCATTTACTCTAACCTCAGTCTTGAGGAGATAGTATCTTTTATCCCTGTTTTATAAAATTACTTCCTTGGCGGTCTACAGTTCTTAGCTTCAACAGAGTCTGAATCTCTCATGGTTAAAATGAGAACACTTTTTATTTATTTTATTTTATTTTTTCATTATTATTTTTTATTGAGTTAATGATAGGTTACAATCTTGTGAAATTTCAGTTGTACATTATTGTCTGTCAGTTGTGTTGTAGATGCACCCTTTCACCCTTTGTGCCCACCCCCCACCCCACTTTTCCCCTGGTAGCCACTAATCTCTTCTCTTTGTCCACATGTTTAAATTCCTCATATGAGTAGGTCATACAGAGATTGTCCTTCTCCATCTGGCTTATTTCACTTAAGATAATTCCCTCAAGGTCCATCCATGTTGTTGCAAATGGGACAATTTTGTTCTTTTTTAGGGCTGAGTAGTATTCCATTGTATATATATACCACATCGTCTTTATCCAATCATCTGTTGATGGGCACTTAGGTTGCTTCCACATCTTGGCTATTGTAAATAATGCTGCAATGAACATAGGGGTGCATAGGACTTTTGGAATTGCTGATTTCAGGTTCTTTGGATAGATACCCAGTAGTGGGATAGCTGGATCGTATGGTAGTTCTATTTTTAATTTTTTGAGGAATGAGAACACTTTTTAAATGGATATATTTAAACTCAGTTTGCTGAAATTATGTGACAGGCTAAATACTCTTCACCTTTACAAGTGTTTTATCGGAACTTCAGAGGCTTCCAAAGGGAGTAAACCTTAAAGGCCCCAAAGAAGCAGTGCTTGCAGTAGATACTAATCTCTGTACCTCCCCAGTTGCTGTAATTCCTTTCTGATCCTTTCCTCAGTGGGATGTATTATTGGCTGACTTTGTCTTTACTGCTCTATTTATGTGGATGTTTTGGCAGTTTATCCTGCCCTCGCCCCGCTCTCTCCCCGTGGCAATCAGGAATCCCTAAAGCAGCTCTCTTCCTCCTTGGGGCACTGCTGTAATTTTACTAAACCACAAGATATTCAAAGCAACATATTTAAGTTAGAATCAAGCTTTAGAATTGCTAAGTATCTTTATATTTGAGAAAATAACCCAGATTTCTACCAAGTGGGTGCCTCATAAAGCAAACATTTCTTTCAGAATTCGAGCTTCCTTGCCTACATCATGAATAATTTTACTTTAAAAATTGATGACTGTCTTGAATGAAATCCTAGCCAACTCTCCTTTTCACTTATAAATGTTTTTACAAAATTCAATAATGAACTGAAGCACAGAGGTTTGCCTCCCACAAAATTTAGAAGAATTTATAAAATTGGAGCTTTTTCTCAATAATCTCTTCCCCACACACCTTTGTGACATTCCTACCTCCTGCGTTCATGCTATGGGTATCTGAGGGTGCTCTTCCATATGTTCTTGCTGTGAACCTTTCCCTATTTCTGCCTTCACATAAAGGCACTGAGTACCCTATATAATTCCCTAGGTCCTTCTAGCAGCAATGGGTGCCACGTAGGAAGAGATCAGTGCTATGTATGGAAGTCAGCGAACCTGAGTCTCTGGCCTCAGTTTTGCATCACACTAGCTGTGATTTGAGCAAGTCATTTTCCTTCATGTGTAAATGAAAAGGTTAAAAACAATAAAGGGTTTAAATAAAATGATTTCTAAGTTTCCTTCCAGCCATAAAATTTTGACTGTTGCACTGTTATTTATTTAGATAAAAGGGCTTACATCAGTTAAAATGTCCATATCTTCAGAAATCCTCAAAGAATAAATCTAAAGGTAGTAATTTCTGGAATTATGGTTGGTGTGGTGGGCAGAATTCTGAGATGGTCCCCAACATGCCCACCCTCTGGTATACACACCCTATATAATCTCCTCTCCTTGAGTGTGGGCAGGACCTGTGAATATGATGTGATACCATTCCTGTGATTAGGTTACTTTATATGGAAAAGGTAATGGGATAGTCACTCCCATGATGATAGTTATACAAGAATCCATCTCAGGGGCTGGCCTGTGGCCGAGTGGTTAAGTTCGCGTGCTCCGCTGTGGTGGCTGGTTCGGATCCTGGGCACGGACATGGCACTGCTTGTCAGGCCACGTTGAGGCAGCATCCCACATGCCACAACTAGAAGGACCTGCAACTAAGATATACAACTATGTACTGGGGTGATTTGGGGAGATAAAGCAGGAAAAAAAAAAAAAAAGATTGGCAACAGTTGTTAGCTCAGGTGACAATCTTTAAAAAAAAAAGAATCCACCTCAGCATACCAGGGAAAGAGATTGTCCTTCTGGCTTTGAAGAAGTTAGCATATTGTGAGCGGGCAACATGGTAAGGTCTGCTGAGAGTGATCCCTGGCTCACAGCCAGCAAGAAAAAGGGGACCTCAGTCTTACTGAAAGCAACGGAATTCTGCCAAGAACCCAAATGAGCTTGGAAGAGGACGCTGAACACCAGATGAGAATGCAGCTCTGCTAACTTGATTTCAGCCTTGTTAAGACACTGAGCAGAGAACCCAATTATGCTGTGCCCAGACTCTGACTTACAGAAACTGAGATAATAATCAGGCAGTGTTTTAAGCTGCTAAATTTGTAGTAATTTATTATGAGCAAGAAAGCTAAGTGGAGAAGGTATTTATGGTTGGGAATGTCCTTTTGAGGTTCCTCAAATCATACTTTATATATACTATGCTCATTCTAGGTACATTTTATAGAATTGTCACTCTTCTGCAATTACTATATCAGGCTCCATAAAATAGATCTTATAGAGGCACTAGCCAAGGTCTAATTAAGTTTTAAACTTCTTAACAAGAAAATAAATTAAAACCGTAACCCTTCTTTTGGGAATTCAACAGGCTTGCTCTAAAATTATAAGTTAGTTCATTTTCACACAGAATTGGATACAAATTTAGGCTATAATATGTCCCTTAAAACATTACTACATTAAGTAAAAAGCTGATTCAATTACAGTCATAGAATTTCAAATCTGGAAGAACCCTTGGAGATATTTAATGTAACTCTAATGACAGGTCAGAGAAATTGTGACTTGCCCATGGTGTTAAGGAAATTAATTACATGGGAAGATGTTATAGTCCTATCATTCCCCCCTCACCCTAGACTTTTATTAGGGCATTTCACCATTCTTTCCAGGATCTGACCATGTTTAGAATTCATTCATTCATTTATTCAACATTAACTGAACATCTACTGTATATAAAGAATTGTTCTAGGCTCAGAGTAGGACACAAAGATGTGGAAAACATGGTTCATGCGAAAATTCTCCCTTGAATGCTGAGGATACTAGAGATATTAATAGGGGTTAGATAGTTAGATAGTCCTGGAAACAGAGAACTTAAATAATGATAACGACTCCTGAAAGCAATGATTCCAAGAATTTTTGGATGAATGATGAAACTTAGGAGAAGCTAAATGCTCCAATCCTCCTCATTAATAAATACAAACAACTTATAACTTTTAAACTAATATGAATCTCAAAAGTGACTGAAAAAAGCAATAGATATTACTTCCTAAAGACAACAAAAGTAAGCCTCATCAGTTCCTAGGGTGATTTTTTAGATAACTTTTTGCGAAGTTCCCATATTGGGATAGGTTGTTTCTAATCTATTAGCTCCTTAATAAGAAGGCAGAGGAAAGTCTATACCTTGGGGTTGAAAACCAGGACAGGCAGCTGGGTATAGTTAGAATTTCAATCTAGTATATTAATTAAGGAAGTAATAGTATTACTTCATTTAATTTTCACAATAACCCTGAAGCAGGTATTCTATTATCACCATTCTACAGATCAGGAAACTGAGGCTTTGAGAACTTAAATAATTTGTTCAAAGTCACAAAGCTAGTGAGAAGGAGGGACTCAAACTCAGGTTTGAGTTTAAAATAAAAATTTATGCTTACAAGTTTCTTGCATATAGTTAACTCTCAATAAATGCTAGATGATAGAACAGTATCTAAAAGTGTAACAAAGCTCTGCCACACCAATGAGTAGAGGTAGTGAAGAACACCTTGGTCATTAGGAGCTGTATATCCTATATTTCAATGTTGAGAAACTGAAGCTTAGCCATATCTCTTTTTCTGTTCTGTGGTTTCCTTTAAGTGGATACCAACTTTCCTTACTATGTGACCTTATTTAAATGATTTTAGACTTTTGTGCATTAGTTTCTTCACTGAAGAGTAATATGGTTAGAAAGGTGAAGAACACAGATGTGTCTACTAAGATGTTCCTAGGTGAGGTAAGAAGCTAGATTAGACAGCAACTCCAAGAGTCTATGTTACTATAAAGTATGCACTACAGAAGTCAGAGTGTGTCTAAGCTATAGACCTGGTCCTGAACAGGAGAGACAATTGTAGGGGGTGGAGAAATGTCATATTTCATATTCAAGAGAAGGGCACTAACTCCAAAACATCATAGTTTACCAAAAGGACTTTATTCTCATCCAAAGAGTGGTCAACTCTTAGCCAAAGGGAACTGGGAGCTAATAGCCTAGAGCCTGTCTTCCCTAAGCTACTGAGAAGCATGTTTCAAAATGGTGAACCTGCATTGCCTCCTGGATTGTGTTTTAGCAAAGATTTTCAAATTCCAGCAGCATTTTGGGAAATACTGAGAGGCAACATGATGGTGTAGAAAGAATACAGACTTTGAAATTAGAGACCTGAGCTTGAATCCTGGCTCCATCACTGCTTAGCTGGGTAACCACAAGCAAGTTGCTTCATTTTATGTTTCCTCACCCATAATATGGGGGATAATACCACCTACCTTTCAAGTTTTGAGAATTAAGAGAGATAATGTCCATAAAGCACTTAGTGTTATGCCTGACATGTAGAAGCTGCTATGAAATTATAGCTGCTGTTAGTGTTCCAGATGTGTGATGGTCCCACAGTCTTTGAAAGGGCAATTCTGTAGGATTCCTAGGGCTCAGGACAGGGTGGCAGCTTGTCTGTCAAAGATGATTATTCAGAATATAAGAGTCTGTTGTGTGCGAGAAATTACTCCATCACTAATTTCTGACTCCCACAACAACTCAGTAGGGACCTAAATGCCAAAAGACTGAGACTCCTTTACTCACTGAAAATTAGACTCAAAGAATCTGAAAGTCATAAAGGTTCTAGAAGGTCATCCATGCTATCCATGTCACTTCAGAGATACAGGAAACTGAGATTATTGCATGATATGACTGGTACTTCAGAAAGAATACTTGGGGTTGCAGAGAGCATCCTGTAGGAGTTACACCACAGGTTTTACTATTTATTCTCTTGGCTTGTCAGAGAGTAAGGTAAACTGTACATATAGAATGACTACAAAGAATTACAACCATGTTGGAAATCATGATTTTCAACCTAAGTAGGCTTGTGCTGGGGCATGAGTACTAAAGGCCATGGACTACATTTGTGTGATTTTTTTCCTGTATTATAGTTCAAATTCAAAGTACACAGGCAACACAACTAGACCTACAAGTTTACCAAATCTATAATATGCTGATGTGCTTTCTAATGGGGCTTTACTATACTTGGAAATTATTCTTTTGGCAGAAATAAGACTACTCTAAGTTACGTGGGCCATAGCTCATTTTAGAGTTCCAACTCAATTTCTAACTTTTCCATCACAGGATGCCATCGGGGAAGGAGTCATGTTCAATTTCCATTACCTTCTTTAGCAGACTATGTAAATCATTTAGACAGTCCCTTGTGAGGTAATATATCTAATTTTATGCCCAGGATGTGTAAGAATAAGCAATAGAACCAATTCCTCTTAAGTGCTAAACAAAAGAGACGACCTATAGTGGAAACATACAATATTTCATGAAGAAAGGTTCTTTTTTCAAATGGTCAGAATTCACGAAAGACATTTCATTCTTGCCTGAGAGTTGTCATTCTCACATGGGCCATGTAGAACTAAAGAAATAGCCTCAATGAAATTTGGTCTTTTTACTCTGAAGGGATTGGATCATGCTGTAATATGGTAAATCTTCAGTTGCCACCTGCCTGGGTGCCCAAACTGTTCTGAGGAACATTAGCTCTGAAAGTTGTTAAAAGACATTTTGGGGCAAATCAAGTTTGGGAACTATTTTGCTCTCTTGGAGATTAATAATGCACATTAGCATATTTAAAAGTTGGCAGGAGCAGTGCTGCAGGAAGAAATTCTGTATAACCTGGTATTTTCCAAATTTATTTGAACCATGGAACACTTTTTTTGTTTGTTTTAAACCCACAGAACCATTAATGTATTGCAATATATAGTGTTCTTCACAATGCTGTTTGGGAAATTATGTGCTAAATTATGTCTAAAGAGAGGTTTGCAGGCTCTAAAATAGCCAAAGAAGAGACAGTGCCAGTCTAAAAAGTGCCAATTTCTGAAGGTCCTAACCTTTTGGGAAAAAATGAAGACAGCTGAGACTGAGAGCAGCTAAGACTGAGAGCAAGAGGCAGACAACAAGACTCCTGTCTCCACCCCCTTCCCACTCTTTCCCCACTCCCATTAAAGGTCAAAGGCCCCACTTTTAATCTTATGTCTAATTAGCACTTATCGTACCAAACTTGAACAGCTTGTACACTTATCTTTCTCCCCTAGTAGACTGTGAGTTTCTTGAGGGTAGAACCCTGTGCACAGCATGGTACCTATCCTGCTGGCTGAATAAATGGATGAACCACATCAAGTCTGGGTTTATATCATCAACTTCATAATGGAAGCAGCTGCTTTTATTAAACATTCACTATATGATAGGCACAAGGTTAAGTGCTTTATGTAGATTTATCCTCAAAATAACACTATGAGGTGGGTATTATGATCCTGATTTAAAAATATAAAAACTAAATTCAGAAATTGCCCAAAGCTACTCAGCTAGTAAATGATGGAGCCAAGATTCAAATCTAGACAGTTGATTTCAGAACCTGTATTCTTAACCACTACGGAGAACCACTAAAGGAAGGCAGAAAGTTTCTTCCTTTCTTCTAAGATTCATCTCAGCAATAAAATTCCATGATTCTCCAGAGGGAGAATTTGTATAGAACTCAAACCAAAGAAAAAATCAATAGTATGGCTGTCAGGATCAGTAAGGTTTAAAATCAAAAGGGAGAGTACAAAGAGAGCCTGCTAAAGATGGGCACATCTGGCAGAGAGAAGGAAATTGGAAACGACAGTTGAGCACATGCTAGTCTTTCCCTGCACACCCCAGTACATGAACAGTTAACATTACTGATATCGTCAACCCTTTAAGCATGGAAGAAGGTGAAATATATGTCAAGTCTAAAAGATAGGGGTTACAGAAGAACACAATGAATTCATGACATGAGTTTGTTCTTTGAGACTACTGTGAAAGGTCAGGGTTTACTGGCTTGAGATCCTATGTCTTGTTCACATCTATCAAGATGTTCATTTACTCATTCATTTATTGACCAAAATTTATAGAGTGTTTACTGTATCCCAGATATTGTCCTAGCCATAGGGAATATATGCATCAACAAGACAGATAAATATTCTAGTAAACAGAGACAGATAATAAACAAACATATAAATATATGAGAAAATATCAGCTAGAGATAAACGGTATGATACAGGGTGATGGAGCAACTTTGGAATGGGAAGGTCTTTCTGAGGAAGTGATTTATATGAGACCTGAATTACAAGAAGCCAAACACATGGAGATCCTGGGAAAGAACACTTGAGGTGAAGGAACAGCTAGAACAAAGGCCTTCAGATAGGAATGAACTTGGTATATTTAGAATATAAAACAAGAACAATGTGGCATGGAATGAACTGGAAAGAAAATGATAGTTGATGAACTCAGAGAGCATACAAGGCCATGCCATATGGAGCCCTGTAAGCCTGGGTAAAGAAGCCAGGGCTATAGTAGGGGAGATGGAGAAATGGAGTCAGATGCAGGACAGGTTTTGGAAGTAGAGTCAAGGATTTATTGAAGAAATAAATGTCTGTAAGAGAGTAAGGAATCAAGGACAATGCCTACTTTTGTTTGTTTGAGGTCCTGGATAGATGGGGAATAATTCAATTAGTAAGTATTTACTGAGGCTCTACCATTTATGTACAAAATATTGTAGTTAGTAGTCTCTGTTCTACCTGATTAGCTATATTTGTGGAAATTCAAGCCTATGTCCATAATTTATGGATAGGAATTGATGACAATAGTGAAGGCAGAAGATGTTAGGTTAACACTTCTTTTTTTTATATTATAAAAGCTATAGCAAATATAGTTAGTTTTTTATAATTTACATTGAATGGTCAGGGAACGCCTCTCTGAAGAAGTGATATTTGAACTGAGACTTGAAAGATAAATAGAAGTTACCCAGGTAAAGAGCATAATTAGGTTTCTAAAAATTATTAAGTTTTTAAAGAGACATACACAAATATTCTCACAGTAAATTAAACTCAGATTTTTTTATTTCTATTTTTGCCTTATTTTGTGGACTACATATGGGTAATATTTAGTTCTTGGTTGCTATAGTGGGTTGAATGGTGGCCACTCAAAAGATATGTCCACATCTTAGCCCCTAGAACTTGTGAATGTGACTTTGTTTAGAAGAAGGGTCTTTGCAAATGTAATTAAGTTAAGGATCCTGAGATGAAATCTGGGTTGAGGATTACTCAGGTGGGCCCTAAATCCAATGACAAAGTGCCCTTACAAGAGATAAACAGAAGAAGGTCATATAGAGAGAAGGAGGGGAGGGCCATGTGAAGACAGAAGCAGAGATTGGAATTATGCAGTCATAAGCCAAGGAATGACTAGAGCCACGAGAAGCTGGAAAAGGCAAGAGAGGATTCTCCCCTAGAGCTTCAGAGGGAGTGTGGCCCTGCCAACATCTTGATTTCGGAGTTGTGGCCTTCAGAATGGTGAAAGAGTAAATTTCTGTTGCTTTAAATTAACATGTTTGTGGTAATTCATTACAGTAGCCCGAGGTAATGAATACCCTTGGCCTTTCCTTGATACTTACCATGAATCTACGCCAGTTTCCCCTAGATATCTATCATTTTACACTCAGGGAATCCAAATCCAGGGAAACAAACTAATAAGTCAAAACAAATGCCACAGATCTTATATCTCAAAGCAAACATATTTTTGGTTATCAAATATGACTGTATAATTTGTACCATTATTTTTATTAGCAAGGATAATGAGGCATGGACTATAGAGATTAAACATCTTAGGAAATGTCCTGAAGTCATTTGAAAGAAACACTGTCTTTTTTTTTTCAACTACTAGATTGCTCTTTCCTTTGCCACCACTACCCTGAATCAACCTATTTTGTACACCCTATAATTTTAACACATTGATTCATTCTATATAATTGTTCTTTAAAGCGATTCAATTGTCTTTAGTTGGGCTTTTCAAAAAAAAGTATGCAAATATAAAGAGGAGCTTATTAATTTTATTTTTACAATAAGTGATGACTTCAAAACTTGTATCTTTGGATTTACAGATGCTGTCAAATCTGTTTTGTGAAACAGAGCAATATAACCAAAGCCACTCTGGAGAAATGACCCTGTGGTGCTATAGACATGTGCATAATAACCTCCATGATATTAATGTGTGTGTGTGTGTGAGAGAGAGGATGATTGGCCCTGAGCTAGCATCTATTGCCAATCTTCTTCTTTTTCCTTGAGGAAGATTGTCACTGAGCGAACATCTGTGCCAATCTTGCTCTATTTTGTATGTGGGACGCTGCCACAGAGTGGCTTGATGAGCAGTGTGTAGGGCCACACCCGGGATCTGAACCTGTCAACCCTGGGCCACTGAAACAGAGTGCACGAACTTAACCACTCCGCCACCAGGTCAGCCCCTAGAGAAGGTATTATTTTAACCAAACAAACAAGAAAACAAAATATTGCTATTTTAAAAAGTTATGTGCATCAAGAAAATGAAATAAAAAGGAAGTGAAGTAAAATGATTTCTATTTGCAGATGGCATGATCTTATATTAGAAAATCTTAAGGAATCCACCAACAAGTGTTGAATAAGCAAGATAGTGTTTATAAAACCTGTCAGTGCTTTGGAGAGATTTAAAAATCATACATTGTAGTATCCAATGGTGAAATAAAGACACTGTCAGATAAACCAAAAACTAAGAGAATTTATTGCTAGCAGATCTGTACCACAAGGAATGATAAAGGAAGTTCTTCACGCTGATGGGAATGATACCAGATATAAATTTAGATATTGAGCAATAAATGAAAAGCATTCAAAATGGTAAATGTGAGTACTAAATGGTAAATATAGGAAATATAAAAATTACTTTTTCTCTTATTTCTTAAGAAAATATAACTGTTGAAAGCAAAAATCCTAACATTGTATTATAGAGATTATAACATATACAGATGAAATATAAATGACAACTATAGCATAAAGGATGGGGGGATGGTAAATGAAACTATATGATTGCAAGATTCTTACATTTCACTTGAAGTGGTACAATATTAACTTTAAGTAAACCATGAAAAGTTGTAATTTCTAGAGAAACTACTAAAATATACAATGCAAAGACTCATAGCTATAAGGCCACTAGACCCAACTATATGTCTAGAAGAGATGCAACTTAAAGACACAGATAAGTTGAACATAAATGAATAGAAGAAGACATATCATGCAAAGAATAATCACAAAAAATCTGGAATAATTATATCAGTATCAGACAAAATAGACTTCAAGAATAGGCATATTACTACAGATAAAGGGGAAACATTTCATAATGATAAAAGGGCCAATTCATCAGGAAAGCATAATAATAATAATCAATTAAGTGTTTACGTACTTAATACCAGAGCTCAAAATTCATGAAGCAAAGACTGACATCATTATAAAGGGAAAAACAGACAAATCCACATATCATACTTGGAGATTTTAACATCCCTCTCTCACTAACTGATAGAGCAACTAGACAAAAAAGTTAGTAAGAACAGAAAAAATCTGAACACTATCAACCACCTTGACCTAACTGACATTTTTATAACACTATACTCAACAGTGCAGAATACACATTATTTTCAAATGTATATGAAACATTCATCAAAATTGGCTATATGCTGGGCCATAATACAAGTCTCAATCCATTTTAAAGAACTGAAATTTTATAGAATGTATTCTCTGACCACAATGGAATTAAATTAGAAATCAAAAACAAGAATATACCTAGAAAAAACAAAATATTGGGAAATTAAACAACATAAATCTAAATAACACAGGATCACCAAAGAAATCACAAGGAAAATCAGAAAATATTTCAAACAGGATGATAATGAAAATATAACATATCAAAATTTGTAGGATGTAGATAAAGCAGTGTTTCGAGGGGTAATTTATAGCTTTGAAAGCTTATCTTAGAAATGGTAGGTAAAGTTCCATCTTAAGAAGCTAGAAAAAGAAAAGCAAAGTAATATATGCTTAAAATAAGTAGAAGGAAGGAAATCATAACAATATGAGCAGAAATCAATGCAATAAAAAAAAAGCATAGGGAAAATTAACAAAGTCAAAAATTGGTTCTTTGAAAAGTTTAACAAAATTGCTAAACCCCTAAGTAGATTAAATAAGAAAAAAAGAGAGAGAAGATGTAATTCACCAATGTTACCAGTAAAAGAAGGGATTTCAGATTCTACAGATTATACAGACATCAAAAGGATAATAATGGAATATTATGAACAACTTTATGTCAATAAATTCAAAACCTTAGATAAAATGGGAAAATTCTAAAAAAAGACAACTTATAAAAATTCATACAAGAGGAAACACAAACTCTGATATCTATATTTTTATTAAAGAAATTAAATTCTCAAAACATTTCCACAAAGAAAACTGCAGGCCCAGATAGTTTCACTGGTGAATTCTATCAAACAATTCAGAAAGAAAGAACAGCAATCGTTCACAAATTCTTCCAGGAAATAAGAAAAATCTCCCTATCTCATTTTATGAGTTTTGTATACTCTGAAACAAAACCTGAAAAGAGATTACAAACAGAAAATTACATACTAATATTCCTCAATATTTAACAAAAATGTTAGTAAATGAAATCAAGCAATATACAAAAAGCCTAATACAGCATGATGAAGTTGGGTTTATTTCAGGACAATAGGGATAATCAATGTAATCTACCATATTAAGAAAATAAAGGAGTGAATGTCAGCAACATGGCAGAGTGAGGTGTACCCTTTCTCTCTCCCCCTTTGACCTATGACTAAATGGACATTCATTGACCAACAGAGGATACCTACACAGCACAACAGGATGCCTGAGAGAGATATGCAGCTATACATCTGAAGGTGAATGGACTGGCTCCCCGGGAAGTGGTGGAGATAGGTGAGCACTCCCCTACCCTCTCCTGGCAGCCCTGTGTGTGCACCCAAATTCTTTCCAGGCCAGCAAGCGCCCAAAGTACTGCTGTGGCCCTGAAAGTGGAAATGCGCCTTGGTGCAACTGTGGGAAGGGGCAGTGGCAGCCCTGGGCTGAATGTGAATGCTTTCCCAGCTGGTGGGAGAGCCCACTCTGCTGCTGTGGTCCCAATGAATGGCCCAGGCATAGACCCTGCAAACAAATGCCACCCACCAAGCACAGCAGCTAGGGTGACTGTAAAAAGAGGTGGCAGCAGATATATGCACGCATGTGAATGCTTTCCCAGCTGGCATGAGCACCCATAGTACTGCTGTGGCCCCACAAGTGAGAATGTGCCTTGGTGAGGCAGCAGCCCTGAACCTGTGTGCAAATGCTTTCCTGGCCAATGGGAGCACCCACTGTACCTGCACAACTTCCAACAGATGGGGTGGGAACACAGACACAGCTTCTGCCCCACCAGCAGTAGCAGGTGGAATCTGTGCCTTGTTACTACCACAAATGTGCTGGCAAAAGATTAGTTCATCAAACACCATGAGAAAATACAGCAACAAAATTTAGAACAGACGGAAAATGACAATTCTCCAGAAACCAACCCTGAAGTCACAGAAATTTACAATCTAAATGACAGAAAAATTCAAAATAGCTGTCATGAAGAAACTCAACAAGTTATAGGAAAACTCAGAAAGACAGTTCAAAGAGCTCAGGAATAAAAGTAATGAGAAGAAGGAATACTTCACCAAAGAGATTGACACTATATTTTAAAAAACCAAGCAGAAATTCTAGACATGAAGAACACAATTAATGAGATAAAAAGTAATCTGGAATCCTTAAAAAGCAGAGCTGATGTTATGGAGGAAACAATTAAAGGCATCAGGTGGAGGAGAGAGAAATAAGAGTTTTTAAAAATGAAGGAATTCTTCAAGAATATCTGACTCAATTAGGAAAAGCAGCATAGGAATTACAGGTATTCCAGAGGGAGAAAGGAGCAAAGAGCTCATTCAAAGAAATAATAGCTGAGAACTTTCCAAACCTGGGGAAAGAACTGGACTTAAATACATGAAGTTAATAGAACTCCTACTGACATCAATGCAAAAAGATCTTCTCCAAGGCATATATTAGCAAAACTGGCAAAAATGCAATGATTTTATATATATATGTATATATATATATATATATGTTAGGGGCAACAAGGCAGAAGAAAATAACCTACAAAGGAACCCCTATCAAGCTTTCAGCAGATTTCTTGGCAGAAACCTTACAGGCTAGGAGAGAATGCAATAATATATTCAAAATACTGAAAGATGAAAACTTTCAGCCAAGAATACTCTATCCAGTGAAACTATGCTTTAATACAATGGAGAAATAAAAGCTTTCCCAGATAAACAAAAGCTGAGAGAGTTCATCACCACTAACCTCCCCTGTAAGAAATGATTAAGGATGTCCTCATACCTGAAACAAAAAGGCAAAGGTTTACAAAGCTTTGAGCAAGGAGATAAAGAGACAGACAAAATCAGAAAACTGCAGCTCTCTTTCAGAACAGGGTAGCAAATATATAACTTAATTATATATTATAATTTAAAAGATAAAGGGAAGGAAAGCATCAAAAGTAACTATAAACACTGACTTACTCACAAACTCACGACACAAAACAGAATAATTTGTAACAACAATAACTCAGAAGGGGAAGAGGCAAGGGATGGAACCTGCTTAGACTGATGGAGATAAGAGGCTATCAGAAAATGGACTATCTCATTTATGATATCTTTTACACAAACCTCCTGGTAACCACTAAACAAAAAATCAGAGCAGAGCCACAATTCATAAGAAAAGAGAAAACTGAGAAAACCTCCACAGAAAACCACCAAAATGAAATGGCAGTCAGAAATACAAAGAAGGATAAACAATGGAAATATAGAATAATCAGCAAACAAGAGATAAAATGGCAGTATTAAGCCCTCATATCGATAATCACTCTAAATGTAAATGGACTGAATTCTTCAATCAAAAGACACAGAGTGAGTGGATGGATTAGAAAACAAGACCCAACAATATGCTACCTCCAGGAAACACGTCTGAGCTCTAAAGACAAACATACGCTCAGAGTGAAAGGATGGAAGACAATACTCCAAGCAAATGGCACATAAAAGAAAGCAGGTATTGCCATAATTATATCAGACACAGCAGACTTCAAGATAAAATAGACAGGCTGGCCCTGTGGCCAAGTGTTTAGGTTTGTGTGCTCTGCTTTGGCAGCCCAGGGTTTCTTTCGCTGGTTCAGATCTTGGGAGCAGACGTGGTATTGCTCAACAAGCCATGCTGAGGAGGCATCTCACAGAGCACAATCAGAAAGACCTACAACTAGAATATACAACTATGTACTGGGGAGCTTTGGGGAGAAGAAGAAGAAGAAAAAAAGATAAAAAAGATAATGAGAGACGAAGAGGGGCAGTATATAATGATAAAAGGGACACTCCACCAAGAGGACATAACACTTATAAATATATATGCACCTAACACAGGAGCACCAGCGTATACAAAGCAACTATTAACAGACCTAAAGGGAGAAATGAAGAGCAACAAAATAATAGTAGGGGACCTCAACACCTCACTTACATCAATGGGTAGATCATCCAGACAGAAAGTCAACAAGAAAACAGTGGCCTTAAATGAAACACTAGACCAGATGGACTTAATAGACATATATGGAACATTCCATCCAAAAACAGCAGAATACACATTCTTCTCAAGTGCACATGGAACATTCTCAAAGATAGAAGATATGTTGGGAAACAAGATAAGCCTCAATAAATCTAAGAAATATGAAATCATATCAAGCATCTTTTCTGACCACAATGCTATGAAACTAGGAATCAACTACTAGAAAAAAGCTGGGAAAGTCACAAATATGTGGAGACTAAACAACATGCTACTGAACAACCACTGGATCAATGAAGAAATGAAAGGAGAAATTAAAAAAATACCTGGAGACAATGAAAATGAAAATACAACATACCAACTCTTGTGGGATGCACCAAAAGCAGTTACAAGAGGGAAATTCATAGCAATACAGGCCCACTTCAACAAACAGGAAAATTTCCAAATAAGTAATTTTAAACTATACCTAACAGAATTAGAAAAAGAACAAACAAAGCCCAGAGTTAGCAGAAGGAAACAATAAAAATTAGAGCACAAATAATTGAAATAGAGACTGAAAAAACAGTGGAAAGGATCAGTCAAACTAAGAGCTGGTTCTTTGAGAAGACAAACAAAATTGACAAACCATTAGGCAGAGTTAACAAGAAAAAAAGAAGGCTCAAATAAATAAAATTAGAAATGAAAGAAGACAAATTACAATTGATAGCACAGAAATATAAAGGATTAAAAGAGAATACTATGAAAAACAATATGCACACACATTGGATTAACATAGAAGAAATGGATAAATTCTTAGACTCATACAACTTCCCAGAACTGAATCAAGAAAAAATGGAGAATCTGAATAGACCAATCACAAGTAAAGAGATTGAAACAGTAATCAAAAACCTCCCCAAATACAAAAGTCCAGGACCAGATGGCTTCTCTGGAGAATTCTACCAAACATTCAAAGAAGATTTAATACCTGTCCTTCTCAAACTATTCCAAAAAATTGAAGAAGATGGAATGCTTCTTA
The DNA here is from genome assembly GCF_041296235.1 of Equus asinus. Taxonomy (NCBI): domain Eukaryota; kingdom Metazoa; phylum Chordata; class Mammalia; order Perissodactyla; family Equidae; genus Equus; species Equus asinus. Next base: position 60,948,544 of record NC_091791.1, read on the forward strand.
ACTCATTCTATGAGGCCAACACCACCCTGACACCAAAACCAGGCAAGGACAGCACAAAGAAGGAAAATTACAGGCCAATATTGCTAATGAACATAGATACAAAAATCTTCAACAAGATTGGCAAACCAAATACAGCAATACATTAAAAGGATCATACACCATGACCAAGTAGGTTTTATTCCAGGGACACAGGGATGGTTCAATATCTGAAAATCAATCAATGTGATACACCCACAATAACAGAATGAGGAATAAAAATCACATGATCATCTCAATAGATGCAGAGAAAGCATCTGACAAGATCCAACATCCATTTATGATAAAAACTCTCAATAAAATGGGCATAGAAAGAAAGTACCTCAATATAATAAAGGCCATATGTGACAAACCCACAGTCAAATCATACTTAATGGTGAAAAACTAAAAGCCATCCCCTCTGAGACCAGGAACAAGACAAGGGTGCCCACTCTTACCACTACTATTCAACACAGTACTAGAGGTTTTGGCCAGAGCAATTAGGCAAGAAAAAGAAATAAAACGAATCCAAATTGGAAAGGAAGAAATGAAACTCTCACTGTTTGCAGATGATGTGATTCTATATATAGAAAAGCCTAAAGAATCCATCAGAAAACTACTAGAAATAATCAACAACTACAGCAAAGTTGCAGGGTATGAAATCAAGTCACAAAAACCAGTTACATTTCTATATAGTGATAACAAGAAGAAAGAGAATTTAAGAATACAATCCCATTTACAATCACAACAAAAAGAATAAAATATCTAGGAATAAATTTAACCAAAGAGGTGAATGACCTAAATGCTGAAAACTATAAGACATTATTGAAAGAAACTGAAGAAGACAATAAAGAAATGGAAAGATATTCCATGCTCATGGATTGGAAGAATAAACATAAGTAAAACGTCCATATGACCTAAGGCAATCTACAGATTCAATGCAACCCCAATTAGGATCCCAATGCCATTCTTCATGGAAATAGAACAAAGAATCTTAAAATTTATATGGGACAATGAAAGACCCCAAATAGCCAAGGCAATCCTGAGAAAAAAGAACAAAGCTGGAGGCATCACAATCCCTCGCTTCAAAATATACCACAAAACTGTAATAATCAAAACAGCATGGTACTGGTGCAAAAACAGATACAAAGATCAATGGAACAGAATTGAAAGCCCAGAAATAAAACCACATATCTATGGTCAGTTAATCTTCCACAAAGGAGCCAAGAACATACAACGGAGAAAGAAAGTCTCTTCAATAAACAGTGTTGGGAAAACAAGGCAGCCACATGCAAAAGAATGAAAACAGACCATTATCTTGCACCATACACAAAAGTTAATGCAAAATAGATGAAAGACTTGAATGTAAGACCTGAAATCATAAAACTCCTAGAAGAAAATATAGGTAGTACATTCTTTGACATTGGTCTTAGCAGCATCTTTTCGAATACCATGTCTACTCAGACAAGGGGAACAAAAGAAAAAATAAACAAATGGGACTACATCAGACTACAAAGCTTCTTCAAGGCAAAGGAAACCATGAACAAAATGAAAAGACAATCCACCAACTGGGAGAAAATATTTGAAAATCATATATCCAACAAGGGGTTAATATCCAAAATACATAAAGAACTCACAACTCAAGAATAAAAATACAGGCACCAGCCCTGTGGCTGAGTGGTTAAGTTCATGCGCTCCACTTCGACGGCCCAGGGTTTCGCCGGTTCAGATCCTGGGCATGGACGTGGTACTGCTCATCAAGCCATGCTGAGGTGGTGTCCCACATGCCACAACTAGAAAGACCCACAACTAAAAATATACAACTATGTACCAGTGGGTTTTGGGGAGAAAAAGGAAAAATAAAACCTTAAAAAAAAAAAAAAGAATAAAAAGAAAAACAACCCAATCAAAAAATGGGCTGGAGACATGAACAGATAGTTTTTCAAAGAAGATATACAGATGGCCAACAAGTACGTGAAAAGATGTTCAACATCACTAATTATTAGGGAAATGCAAATCAAAACTACAATGAGATATCATCCTACTCCTGTCAGAATGGCTATAATTACCAAGACAAAAAATAATAAACGTTGGAGAGGATGTGGATAAAAGGCAACTCGTACACTGCCGGTGGGAATGCAAACTGGTGCAGCCACTATGGAAAGCAGTATGGAGATTTTCAAAAAATTAAAAACAGAAATACTATATGATCCAGCTATCCCACTACTGGGTATTTATCCAAAGAACTGGAAATCAACAATACAAAGAGATCTATGCACCCCGATGTTCACTGCAGCATTATTCACAATAGCCAAGACGTGGAAGCAACCCAAGTGCCCCACTATGGATGAACAGATAAAGAAGATGTGGTATATAGGTACAATGGAATACTAGTCAGACATAAAAAATGACAAAATCATTCCATTTGCAACAGTATGGATGGACCTTGAGTGTATGATGTTAAGCGATATATGCCGGATAGAGAAAGACACATACTGCATGATTTCACTCATATATGGAAGATAAACACACGGATAAAGAGAACAGGTTAGTGGTTACCAGATGGGAACGGGGCTGGGAGGTGGGCAAAAGTGGTAAAAGGGCACGTATGTATGGTGATGGATAAAAATTAGACTATTGGTGGTGACCATGATGCACTTTATACAGAAATTGATAAATAATAATGTACACCTGAAATTACACAGTGTTATAAACCTTTATGATTTCAATAAAATAACTGAAAAAAGGAAAGAAAAGAAAGGAGAAAAGCCATTAAATCATTTCTATATCTATATATAGAAGAAGTATTTGACAAAATTCAATTGCCATTGATATTTTAAACCTTTCTTAAATTAGGAAAAGAAAGGAATTTCCTTGATCTGATAATGGCCATCTATGAACAGTCTAATCTAATATCCAACTTAATGGTGAAATATTGAATTCTTCCCCCTAAAATCAGGAAGAAGCTAAGGATGCCCACTCACACCACTGTATTCAACATTGGACTGGTGGTTGGAGGAAGTGCAATAAGGCAAGAAAAAAAAGGCATAAATATCAAAAAAGCAGAGGTGAAATGATCTCTGTTTGCAGACGATGTGATTGCTTACATAGAAAAACCTAAGGAATCTACAAAACAACTAGAACAAGTGAATTTAGCAAGATTGCTGAATAGAAGATCAATATAAAAAATCAATTGTATTTTAATACTAGCAGTAGACAATTGGAAAATGAAATAAAAATTCCATTTATAATAGCATAAAAAATAAAATATTTGGGCACGAGTTTTTAAAAATATATGCAAGACCTGTATACTTTAAAACTACAAAGCCACTGCTGAGAGAAATTGAAGAAGAACTAAAAAAATGAAAGAGATAATATGCTCATGAATTGGAAGACTCATTATCATTGTCAATTCTCCCCAAATTAATCAGTTTATTCTATGTTATTGTAATCACAATCCTACCTCTTATTTTTTTTTTTTTTGTGAGAAAGATTGGCCCTGAGCTAATATCTGTTGCCAATCTTCCTCTTTTTGCTTGAGGAAGATTGTCACTGAGCTAATATCTGTGCCAGTCTTCCTCTATTTTGTATGTGGGACACTGCTACAGCATGGCTTGATGAGTAGTGTGCAGGTCTGTACACAGGATCCAAACCTGTGAACCCCAGGCTGCCGAAGCAGAGCACGCGAACTTAACCACTATGCCACTGTGCCAGCCCCAGAATCCCACCTCTTTTTTATGTAGAAAGTAACAAGTTGATTTTAAAATTTATATGGAAATAAAAAAGACCTAAAATATCTAAAGCAATCTTGAAAAAGAAGAATCAGTTTGGGAGGATTTATAATACCTGATATGTCAAGACTTTCTTTAAGCTACAGTAATCAAGACAGTGAGTTAGGGTATAAAGACAGACACAGAGATAAATGTAACAGAATAGAGAGCTCACAAATGGATCTACATTTAAAAGGTCATTTGATTCATTTTTATTTATTTATTTTTTGAGGAAGATTAGCCCTGAGCTAACATCTGCTGCCAATCCTCCTCTTTTTGCTGAGGAAGACTGGCCCTGCGCTAACATTTGTGCCCATCTTCCTCCACTTTATATGTGGGACGCCTACCACAGCATGGCTTGCCAAGTAGTGCCATGTCCACACCTGGGATCTGAACCGGCGAACCCCAGGCCACCAAAGCGGAATGTGCAAACTTAACCACAGTGCCACCAGGCCAGCCCCTGATTTTTCATAGAAGTACCAAAGCAAACCAATGGAGGGCCTTTTCCACAAATGGTGCTGGTACAACTTGACATCCATGCAGAAAAAAAGAAATACTGACCTTTTCTTCACACCATATATAGAAATTAATTTGAGATGGATCATATATGATATATAAGGCTAAAATGCTAAAGCTTCTAGGGGAAATATCTTCACAGTTTGGTGATAGATAAAGGTTTATTAGGATCAGAAAGTAATAACCAGAAAATCAAAATTTGATACATTAGACTTTATCAAAATAAAAAAATTTCTGTTAATCAAAAGACATGATTAAGAAACCGAATAGGGAAGCCATAGACTAGGAAAATATTCACAAAATATATCTGATATAGGACCTATATCTAGAATATATCAAGAACTAATAAAAATGGGCAACCTAATTAAAATGGGCAAACAATTTGAACAGACACTTCACCAAAGAAGATATCTGAATGACAAGAACACAAAAAGCTGCTCCATAGCAGAAGTCATCAGAGAAATACAAATTAAGAACACAACGAGAAATCTTTATATATACTCCAGAACCTCTAAAATTAAAAAAGACTGATGCCACCAATTGTTGGGAGTATAAAAAGATACACTGTGAAAAACAGTCTGACAGTCTATTATAAATGAACTCATCTTCCCCTGGATCCAGCAATGCACTCCTAGGTATTTATCAAAGAGAAATAAAAATACATGTCCTCAAAAAGACTAACAGAAGAATGTTCATAGCAGCTTTATTTAAGATAGCCAATAACCGGAAACAGCCAAGGTGTCCAGTAGAAGATGGATAAACAAATTATGGAGTATTCACACAATGGATTACATTTCATAAAAAAGGGAACAAACTACTCTATATGCAACAACATAGATAGATCTCAAAAACATGCAGGGAGAAACTTTAGAAAGAGTGTACATTGTATAATTCCATTTGTATGAAGTTCTATAACAAACAAAATTAATCTACGGTGAAAAAATACAGAATTAAGTTTGCCTCTTGGTGAGTGAGGGCAGAAATCAACTGTGAAGGGGCACAAGGGAACTTTAAACAAATAGTGAACTTAAGTTAATGTTCATGCTGAAGTGTTTAGGAGTGAAGTGCATTTATGCCTGTAACTTACTTTGAATGCATCAAAAAAGAAGAGAGATTGATAGTTAGAGGGTTGAATATTTGCATAGATATCCTATCAGGGAAATACAGCAAAATGTTAATTGAGCTGGATATACAGATATTCTCTGAATAATTATTTCAACTGTTTTGTTTGAAATTTTTCATAATAAAACGATGGGGAAAAATTGTGTTTTCAATTCCTATGCTTTCTCACCTGGCCTGTACAAACTGCAACTGAATTTATATGAAGTAAGCTAATAGGGGGGACTATTCTCAGAGTCATGATTTTATCATAAAAAAAAGCAAAACTTTGATACAAAAAATAAACCAAACCATTCCTTCTCACCAAAGAATGAATTAAAATGCATAGTGACTTTAGTTTCACATTATATATGTCATGACTCTGGCTCAATGAGAGAAGTTCTAAAGGTTCATGCACTGTGCCTCAGCTTAGATGACTATTTTCCAAGGCTAAACATCTAAAGATGGGCATCTGCCTTGACTATAGCCTTTAGCACAAGCTTGGCCTCTCAGGGTGAAATGCAAGGCTCAAAACAAAACAAATAAAAAAACAATGTCAAGAAAAACTCACTTATTACTGTTAAGGAAGGATAGTCACCTCATATATTACAGATTCAGTGTTTATACCTTCAAGAAAAAACTTTTGAGTTTCATTACCTTTATCAAGAGATGCTCCAGCCATATGGTAAAAGCTCAATGCAGTGTCCACATCGTTAATATTCTTTAGGAAAGTAAAGAAGTTCTCCACTTCCTGAAATGTCAGACCCTGAAAGAAGACAGACAGCAAGGTAAGGCAGGAACCTCTAACAAAAAGCAGCATAAAATGCAGAAAACTAGACAATTATTCATGTCTATAAATCAGAAATTTATGCTATGTCTAGAGCCGAGACCGAATAAATTAGTCAAGGAATGTCAAATTTGTACACAACAGGGGAACAAAACTCTAGAATTTTACCCTGAGAAAGGCAAGCTGGCTAATTGCTTTCCCCTTACAGGAAGACAAATACCATATGATTTCACTCATATGTGGAACATAAACACACACACACAAACATACACACACATAGATACAGAGAACAGATTGGTGGTTAACAGAGGGGAAGGAGGTGGGGGAGGGTGAAAGGCGTAAAGGGTACATTCATACGGTGATGGATGGCAGCTAGACTTTTGGTGGTAACACGACATAGTCTATATAAAAGTCTAAATATAATGATGTACATCTGAAATTTACATAATGTTATAAATCAGTGCTACCTCAATTAAAAAAATTGACATGAAGCTGTTTACAGTGATGGCTGGATATCTTCAATGAAAATATTTCTAACTGTGCCCTCCAATTAGTCACAGTTATCTATTATGACACTTCCTAAATGAGTTGTAGCCATTTGATCTGTTACACATCTTAACAAGTAAGATCAGGGTCAGGACTTTGATTTTAATAATCTAATCATAGGCCAACTAAGCTTTTTGAGGCTTAAGCTAATTAAAGAATCACCAAAGTCAGTGATATACAGGGGAATGGTTTCAGAAGTTCGCAGAACCCAAACACTTGGGAAGCTGTTCATCATCTCAGTTTAAAACCTACTAATGAAGCAATTTGATACTTAACTTTAATCTGATGACACTCTGTGAAGAAATTCTTTTCAAGAGATGGTCAAAGATTTGCTGACCTCTAATTCTGCTTTCTATGATGGCTCAATAGAGTCGTTTTATAAATAGGGGCTTTGGGATTCCCCCGACAGGGAGGAAGATCTGTGCTATTTGTCTATTTCCCACATCTCACGCAACATGCTGTGATGGAAATGAATACAATTTCTAAGAAGTGAATAACACTGGGGAGACACTGATTTTAATGCTTTTTAATGAAGCATCAGGTCCTTAATGGATTGCAGATGTTGACTAGCTTCTGCTTAGTGCTGCTCCTCTTCTGATTTCCATTTCCCCAAACCACAGAGCCCAGGAATCCACATTAGGAACTCAGTAACAAGGAAACCTTAATATAGACAATCTATAGTACTTTCCTGGTACTCTCCAAACTGGGTCAATGGTATCTTTCTCATTTTTTTTAAAGGTTTTATTTTTCCTTTTTCTCTCCAAAGCCCCCAGTACATAGTTGTGTATTTTTAGTTGTGGGTCCTTCTAGTTGTGGCATGTGGGATGCCACCTAAGTGTGGCTTGACGAGCAGTGCCATGTCTGCGCCCAGGATCTGAACCGGCGAAATCCCAGGCCGCAGAAGCAGAGCGCACGAACTTAACCACTCAGCTACAGGGCCGGCCCCTATCTTTCTCATTTTATCAATCAGACTAAGAGCTAAAATACTCTATGTTTGATTATGTCACATGATCTTTGTAGTTTTTCCTCCTAGAATCATAAGAACTTAAAAAACTTTTCATTGTGGAATATGATGACCATATGGAAAGGTGCATAAAACATAAATGTACAACTTAACAAACTGTTGTAAAATGAACACCCCCAAAACCTCAATTCAAGTCAAGAAACAGACTATCAGCATCCCCAAAACCTCCCTCCCTTCCCGCAACATGGCCCTTCCTAACCAATCATAAGCCTCTTCTCCTCCCAGTGGTAATCACTACTCTGACTTTTTGGGGGTTCATTTCCTTGCCTTTTTTTTTTTTTAAACAGCATTGCTATCTATGCATCCTTAAGCAGAAACAAGAGTTTAATTATGTCTGTTTTTGAACTTTATAAATGGAATCATGCACTATGCACTCTATTATATATGGCTTCTCTCTTTAAGATTTGTCCATGTTTTTGTGCATATCTGCAGTTCACTCATTTTTATTGCTATAAGTATTCCACTGTGTGAATATACCACAATTTGTTTATCTACTTTTTTTTGGCTGTTTCCAGTTTTTGGCAGTTTTTAACTGTGGTGCATCTGTATTTAAGCATTCATTAAAACATTTATGGAGTACCTACTACGTACCAAGCTCCATAATTTTTGGCAGTGAACTGGAAGGCCTATATTAGGTAATTTTTCCCTAACTGGAGGTCATTCTCTTGGCCTTGACTTAGAGCACCCAGAGGTAGGTCTCCTTCCTTACATGATTGCCATATTATGCTATCTAATGTAAGTACTAGGCTAGAATCAACCTGGTCCCACTGCACCAGAAGCACAGGTTCTACAATATCACCTCCTTGTGGATGGATACACTAATACCATCTTCTTTTCCCTTCTATCAAAAGACACGCAGAGGTGGAAACAAACCAAGTGTCCACTGATGAATGAGTGGATAAAAAAAAATGTGGTATATACATATAATGGAATATTATTCAGCCTTGAAAAGGAAGGAAATTCTGACACATGCTACAACATGGATGAACCTTGAAGACCTTATGTAAAGTGAAATAAGCGAGTCAGAAAAGGACAAATACTATATGACTCCACTTATATGAGGTATGTAGACTAGTTAAATTCATAGAGACAGAAAGCAGAACGGTGGTTGCCAGGGGCTGGGGGGAGGAGGGAATGGGGAGTTAGTGTTTAATGGGTATGGAGTTCCAGTTTGAGAAGAAGAAAAAAGTTCTGGAGATGGATGGTGGTGATGGTTGTACAACAGTGTGAATATACTTAATGCCACAGAACTATACACTTAAAAATGGTTAGAATGGTACATTTTGCTGTGTATATTTTACCACAGTTAAAAGAAAAAGACATGCTAAATCTTTTTTACTTTTCTTATTAAGGTGTGGACTTCCATAGGCAGGGGAGGATAGGGGGCTGAATTATTGAAAGGATTTTTAAGGCTAAAAGGTTAACATAAAATCGAAAACAGAAAACCATGGTAGAGGAAATGCTTCCTACTCTGATAAACAACCTCTAATGTTTGTTAGTTAATTTATTGCAAAACATCAAATACAACAGCTCGAGACCAGAGTGCTTACACTCAGAATTATTTGAGGACAATGGAGAGAACAATCTGAATTGAGTGGTTGTTCATTTGATGATTTAGAAAAATAGTGGAATACAAATCACATTATATCATTATTAAATCAAAGTATGTAACACTTTGCCTTTTATTATATAGATATAATATAAAATATTTATTGAGCACTAACAACTCAGCACTATGCCAGGAACAGTGAGGAAAATAAAACTGCATTGGACATGGGCCTTGATTTTATAGAGCTTACAATTCAGATAGGCTTCTAAAGAAAAGATGATGCCAGTCACAAAATTCTTATTTCTCAGTAACTACCTTAGTAAAGAATCCAAAGTGTTATTAGAATCAAACTAGAATAACACTATAACTTGAAGTTTGGGAATGGAAAGTGAAAGGATATGCTTTTTCAAGTTGAGTTGTTCAGACTAGTAGGCTATAGCTTATGCACAATCTATTGTCAAAAGGAAATACGCAGGGCTGGCCCAGTGGCACAGTGGTTAAGTTCGCACGTTCTGCTTCGGGGGCCTGGGGTTTGCTGGTTTGGATCCCGGGTGCGGACATGGCACTGCTTGGCAAGCCATGCTGTGGCAGGTGTCTCACATATAAAGTGGAGGAAGATGGGCACGAATGTTAGCTCAGGGCCAGTCTTCCTCAGCAAAAAGAGGAGGATTGGCAGATGTTAGCTCAGTGCTAATCTTCCTCAAAAAAAAAAAAGGAAATATCCTTCTCTTAGGCTTGGCAACAAAGAGATTTTCTTGACATACTATGGGGAAGTAGAAGAAGGAGGAGTTATTTTATTCTGTGACCAACTGTTCAACACATCAGTTATCTATTTACCTTTGGAAAGATGGACTTATATAAAACTTGGCTCTAGATGATTAAAAAAAGAAGATAAGATTAACAGTACTATGTGGACAGCAGAAACACTTCTTTATTTTGCTTAAAAAGGAATTTAATATTAGGAGGTTGTTAAACAAGCAAATAGAATTATCTTTCAAAACTAAAAGCAAATGATAAAATGTTCAGAAGAAAACAAAAATATCTTCATGACCTTGGGTGAGGCAAAGAGTTCTTAGATACGACACTAAAACACAATCCATAAAAGAACAAAATCGATAAATTAGACTTCATCAAAATTAAAAACTTTTGTACTTCGAAATATTGAGAAAATAGAGAAATCACAGACTGGGGGAAAATATCTAAAAATCATATATCTGATAAAGGATTTGTATCCAGAATTATGTAAAGAACTCTTACACCTCAATAATGAGATAATGATAACCCAATTAAAAAATATTTGAGACATCTTACCAAACAAGATATATGAATGGCTAATAAATACAGCGTTCAGGATAATCAGTCATGAGGGAAATGCAAATTAAAACCACAAGACACCACTACACACCTATTAGAATGACTGTAATAAAAAAGACAGACAATAAGAACTTTTGATGAGTATGTGAAGAAACTAGAACTCTCATATATTCCTGTACATGTAACATGAAATGTACATGTAACATTCCTGAAATGTCACATGGTACAGCCACTTTGGAAAACAGCTTGGCAGTTTCTTTAAAAAAAAAGTTAAATATAATTTTACCATACAACCCAGCCATTCCACTCCTAGGAATCTCCTTCTGAAAGGAAAACATAGGTCCACATAATGACTTGTATGCAAATATCCATAGCAGTGTTATTCATACTTGTCAAAAAGTGGAAACAATTCAGATGTTCACCAACTGATGAATGGATAAACAAAATGTAGTATATCCATACAATGGAATACTACTTACTCTTCAGCAATAAAAAGCAGTAAACTACTAATATAAGCAACAAATGGATGAACCTCAAAAATATTATAATAGGTAAAAGAAGCCAGACACAAAAGACTACATTATTATATGAATGCATTTATATGAAATGTCCAGAAAAGGCAAATCTATAGAGACAGAAAGATTTATGGTTGTCTGGGGCTAGGGGGGAAATGGTGATTGATGGAAAACTAGCATGATCTTTCAGGGTTGATGGAAATGTTCTAAAACTGGATGGCAGTAATAACTGTATAACTCTGTAAATTTACTAAAAATCATTGAATTGTACACTTAAAATGGATGAATTCTGTGGTATATAAATTATACCTCAATAAAGCTATTAAAAAAATAAAAAGCAGTTGTAGCAGATGAAAAGGGGTAGGGAAAATCTGGCTTCCTCTGGAGTCAGCTGTAAAGCCAGATATCAAGTGCTGACAGGCCATGGGCGAGTGCAAACACACTGTAATGGATGATTTCTTGCCTTGTCTTTTAATCAGTTGTAGCAAATCCATCTACCAGGAATCAATCCAGTTACCTGAGTTCCCTCTATGGCCCACTCAAAAGATAAAAGTCTTCATTCTTCTTTATATGCTATGCCTCTCACCAATCTTATCTGCTCAATCTCCTGCTTAGTTTTTAAAAATATTTTAATTATTTTTATTTAATTATAAATATTTATATGAATATGGTACAAAGTGTTATACAGTACAGAGCAATTCTTCCTCTGCCCCTGGCTTCCAGTCTCTCTCCCTACATGTGGTCACTGTTACTAATTTCTTGGGTACCCTTTCTGAGGTATTACCGTGTCTGTCTTGCTCCAATAAAGCATCTTCCCACTGCAAACCCCAGACTTCTCTTCAACTGGTGCCTGGCAGCAGGGAGGAATTACACCATGTCCATTACTTACATTTCTATAAGTATCTAATTGTCCTGAAACAGCACTTTCTTCATAAGTTCATTCCTCCTGCTCATAAAATATTGGTGATTTCCCACTGTCAACTGGATAAACCCCAAAATTCTTAGCCTTGTATTCAAGGTCCTCCACAATCTGCTTCCGTAACTTACCTTTCCAGCGATCTCTCTAAGAACCTCTAGGATAGAGCCTAGTAACACTGGTTTTCTTGTTTCCCAAAAACCCTTGTGCTTATTCAAATTATGGGAATAAGGAGAGACAGTAAACAGTAGAAAGATAATGGACTCTGGAATGAGATGGTCCTGGCTTTGAATCCTGGTGCCACCTCTTAAGATACTGTATGATCTCTGACAAATAACTAAGGCTGAGAAAAGTATTTTTCATCTGAAAAATGGGAGTTTGATCCATCAAGCAGGATGTGATAATTAGGGAAAAGATAAGTAAAATGCCTAGTACATAGAAGATACTCAGTAAGTGGAAGGTCGAAAGACTTTAGTAAGCTGGCAGGCTTATAGCTATAGAACCAGTGGCAAATGAATTTACTCAACCTCTGAAATATACTCTCTTCTCTGGTATGTGTAGGACCTTGAGGGAAAGGAAATAGGGGAAAGGTTGAAGTATATGAAACTAACTGTGGGGGAAAACCAGAAATATAAAGGGGAAAAATCCATAAAATTAAATCTCTTAATAGTAACTCACAGTTAATTTTTCCTTTGGGGGAAGCACAGGTTTCAAAGCTAATCAGTAGAATAAAGCAAATCGGTGAAGTTTAGTCTTTTTAGTTTAGTTTTTTTTTTGGAGGAAGATTAGCCCTAAGCTAACTAATGCCAGTCCTCCTCTTTTTTGCTGAGGAAGCCTGGCCCTGAGCTAACATCTGTGCCCATCTTCCTCTATTTTATACGTGGGACGCCTACGACAGCATGGCATGCCAAGTGGTGCCATGTCCGCACCCGGGATCCGAACCGGCGAACCCCAGGCCGCCGAGAAGTGGAACGTGTGAACTTAACTGCTGCGCCACCGGGCTGGCCCCTAGTCTTTTTAGTTTAATGGCCGCACCTCAAACGTTTCACTACATAGTGACTTTGGTGGGTACCTCACTATTGGAGCTAGAGTTTTTCAAGGGCTATGCTAGCAATGTTTCTAGAGCTTGATATTCCACAAGGCCCATAATGTGGTTCAATTCTCAAATATCTGCAAGAATAAGTGAATAGGAGAGCCCACATGAATATCATCCACAGGGAACATGAAAAGTTAATAATCTAATAGTCTTAATATAACTGCTTGATAAGTTCTAACCCTTCTTAATGGCTAGTAGCAGTATTAATAAGCAGTGATATACACAGAAGGCTGTTAGGGATAGGGCTGTAAGAGGACACACATAGCAAAAGCAAATACCTTTATAACATCTGCTTGTCGAAATCCTACTCTGCCTTTAAGGCCAAGTTCAAATTCTATCTCCTTCAAGAATTCTTACTCAGTCTTTTCAGTTGGTTCTAATCTTTCTCATTGGTGCTCCCAGAAGATCTCATATCTTTATTAGGGTACTTAATACATTCATCAATGCATTTGACAAACATTTGCTTATTAACACAATACTGAGGATGGAAAAGATGAGTAAGACACTGCTGTCAAGAGGCTCAAAGTTGACTGAGTTGCCTTGTATTATAATTATTTATTATCTGTCTCTCTCCAATAGGAATGTTAAGTTCTGTGAGGGCAGAGACATGATTTTGCTCATTATATTCCCAATATTTAGAAGAATGTTTGAAACACAGTAGGTGCTCAACAAATATTGAATATGAAATGATGTAGTTCTCTGCATACATATTTTTTTCTTACTAGATTATTACAGACTATATATTTCTTGAGGATAGGTGATGTTTTTTGTTTATCTTTTATCTTTCTCACAGCATCTGGCTTAGTGTTTTGCATATAGCAATGTCTGCATTGAACTGAACTGTAATTTTCAATTTATCTTTAAGTGGATTTTCTAAATTATCAAAGTTTGCATCTTCTGCACTTTTAAGCACATAGACCCACCACTGGGAATTATATTTATCAAGTCTCAGAAAACTCTTTTAATGAGGAGAAGATGACAATTTTGAGGATGGAAGGTAAGGAAATTTTAGAGCTGAGTCAGGTTTGACCTAGAAGAAGAATTCATAGGAAAAAGAATATTGAGGGGAATGGGGAAAACTTGGTAGAAAATAGGGACTAATCTTTAAAACGAATCCAAAATAAAACATGTTCCCCATAAAAGAAAAGAAAAGAAAACTCTTCGTTAAATAAAAAACATGGCGGTTACCCAGAACATGAATAAAGTAATTTTTCCAGGCAGAGTAAGTCTCCCAATTCTTCAAGCTTTTACTCAGGGACAAAACAATGAGAGAGACTGATGGGGCACAGCCCCTCCAGAGCAGTGGCTCACATGCCTAACTGCACATTAGAATCACCTGGGGAGCCTTTTAAGCAATACTGACGCCTAGACCCAATGAGCTTCTGATTTAATTAGTTTGAACAGGGCCCCAACAACCACATTTCTCAAAATGTCCCCAAGGGATCCTACTGGGAGATCAGGGTGGAGAAGCACTGCTTTAGAGGAAGAGTATTGTTAAAAGAATAGAACTTTGCTATGGAAGGACAAGATCTGGAATAGGCAGCCTTGGACTTTAGTCCAGGGTCTGGGGGGGTCATTAATTTTCTTTCTCTCTGTCTCTATATTCTCAAAGGCAAAATGAGATCTAACAAGACTGTTAGAAAGACAGAAAAAAAAATTGGCTGTGAAGCACTGCATGGTCATTAATATGCAAATATTTATTTAATACCACCACTAGGACCTTTTAGGTCTGGTTTGATGTTTTGTACAGAAAATGATTAACATCAGTCAAATGAAAACTCACATTTTCACATCAACAAATCCAAAGTGGAATAAAAGAAGCAATTAGAAAGCAGATGGTGATTGCCCTTTAACGGGACATGGTCTAGAGAGATGGACTGGTAACTTTAGGAGCAAAGGCCCTTCATTAACTCTCATTTTAGTTAACTGCCGTGTTCACAAACTATTTAATCAACATGAGAGGACAATCAATCTCAATCTCCTTGCTAAAGCAGGCTAGAAATTCTGGGCCTGAGGCAATTTAGCACCCCAGATTTTTATCATCTGAGAAAATTTGTCCTTTTATTTTAGAGATCTTTTGCAAGGTCTTCAGGTCCTAAATTAACTCCTGCCAAAGCTAAAACATTCCTTCAAGGGAGGTGTCTCTAATACCCAATTTATTGCTTTTAAATATAAATTCATAATAAAACATGAATTAGCCTATCATGATAGGTGATTATTTTAATGTCAGAGAAATGTCTGGACCAAACTTTAAAAATAAGTCCTAATGCAAATGCTATACTTCCAGCATAGGGGTTAAAAAATCCACCTAAATATTTGTAATCAATTTTCTGAAATTACAGTTTCTAACAGATATGAGCTGGGTACTGGGTTGTGTAGAAGTTCTCTCTGGGAGAGAAGTATTGTCCTCTTGTCACTTTCAATTAATGATGAGTCTTCCCCTATAGCCAAGGGAACACCTTGGGACAGGCTGGACTGAGCTCAGAGAAGCTGACACTTCCTCTCAGAGCCCAGCCTGTCCTCAGTTGCAGTCCATAGCCTGGTTCAGAGGTCCTTTCAGCTTTTCAACATCCAAGACAAGGAGGAAAAAGTTTAGCTGATAAGAACTGCTTTCCACTAAATTGGGGAAATGCGATTCATGCAAGATTTCCTGCACAAAGACTAATAACTAAGAAAACTGAGACAAGCACTACCAATCCTATTACTTATTTTCAGTTATTGAATCTTTAAAGCTAGGAGGGCCCTTACAGCATGCATCTAGGACAAGTCTCTCAATTTGTGAGGCCAAAAAGGATGAGAGATTTGTCTAACGTCCATGGAAACCTCTGAGGCAGGACTTGAACTCAAGTCTTCCAGCTCCATGTCTACCATCCCACGCTACCTTGGCAGTCTCTCATGGAGCATTTTTAGTGCCTGGTCAGTTTCCTGGTCATGGCCAAATAGTAATCACTGTCAGCTGGAAAGGGTATTGCGCTGAGTATGAGAACATCTGGCCCTAGCATTGGGGCATGTATGTGTGTGTATGATCCTTAGCAGGTCTGACCTCTTAACCAGTTTCTGCTTCAGTTTGTCCATCCCACCCCCTGGCAAAATCCCAGATGCTGACTCAGTTCTACCACGTGCCTCTTCCTGCACCAGGTGCAGCTGGTGTTGAAAGGTATCCAAGAGCAACGTTGACCAGTACCACCACAAATCCATGGTCTCCAATTTCACTGCTGCTCAAAAAGGGTCAATTATCTCTTCCTGAAATCCCTAATAATCTGAGTATCAGTCTTTTTGCTTCTCCACTTGCTCCTTTCCAACTGTCTTGCTAATCATCTCTATTTGGATAGTCCACAGGCATCTTAAACTCAAAATGTCTACAACTGAACTCTTTATCTTCCCCTGTAAACCAGCCTCTCTTTTTAAATTCTCAGTCTCAATTCATGGTGCCATCCTTCGTCTGAACAAGAAACCTAGGGTTCTGGGCTCTGCCCTCTTCCTCATCCACTGCTTATTTTTTCCAGGTATCAGAGATGAACTAGTCATAATCTTTGATTCAGGACACTCTGATTATATTAGTACCTTTGCAATAATTATATGTTCTCATGGTTCCTCTTCTTCCTCTAGGCGAAGATACCTACCTTTCCTTCTTTGAAGTGCTTCTTCAGCTGCTTCTGCATGGCAGTCAGCTTCTTGGACTGTACCCCACTGTAGGCCAGGAGCATGCCACCAAACTGCCTCTCAGAAATTTTCCCATCCACAGGATCGTGGCGTTCAAACTGAGAGGGAAACAGAAAGAGTGTTCTTGGGGTGTATTTTAAAGTATTTTGACATGGAATGTGGAATGATCAACTGTGTTGAATGGCAGAAAACAGTTAATGGAGGGGACTGTATTTCTGAACTGTAATTCTCTCCAAGATTTGAAAAAATTAATCAGAAACAGAAGAACTGGGTTCTTATTCCAGTTCTGCCACTAATATTTATGACTTTAGGAAAGTTACCCAACTACGCTGAGCCTCAATTTCCTCATGGATAAAACAGAGCTGCTATAACATCCCATATACCTTACAGATCAGGAGCAGCCTTGTGGGATAAAAACAATGTTAAAACTCCATTCAAATTCATAAGTAATATTATTAGTAATAAGTGCTCTCTGGATCATCCATGTCCCTGCTACTCAGAGAAGACTTAAAAGTTAATTATTACAAGTTTGATCAATTATATATATGTGAAGTCATATCAGCTCCTCAATCTGTACTTGATCTTGTTACACACTCAGACCTCTAAGGATTTCAAAGAACAACAATGCATTTTCAAGTTTCCCCCCAAATGGTAATCAAATGCAAGGACATCAACAGAGCCTGAAAAAAAAAGTATAGTGTAGGATGCCTTAATTAGATATGCTTACTTACCACAAAGCTACTGAAAAACCACTAAATATATTTAAATATGCAGATGGAAAGGTTAAGTATAAAGGACCTCTAGCTAATCCAAGTAATATCAGAAAACTAAGATTTTCACTTAAAAATAGAGACAAGAAAGTTATCTTAGTACCAGCTGCAGTGTTAATGATACGTATAAATGCATAAATAATAAAATGGCTAAAGATGGGCCCAGAAACCAATTAGAAAGTGAAATGATTTGAAGATGGTAAAATTTCCCCATGGTTTTATTGGAAAATAACAGTTACCAGGAAACTCAGATTCTATGTGGCAGGGCATAATTCTTTTCTCATAAGAGGGGTATACCTAGACATAAGACATTGCTAAGTAAGGTCACATCAACAAACACTTTCTGAATGTCTACTAGTTGTCTAGCACTGTGTTAGTCATTGTAGGGTACAGGAAAGAAGGAGAATATTCAGTTTCTGTCCTTAAGGACTTCACCATCTAGTAGGGAGATAAGACTTACATATGAGACACAAAATAAGGACGCATGTAGTCAAGGTGAAATTCTCTTTCAATTCTCATTTCTTCTAGCTTGGTAAGTTGATATATACCTTAATTTGTTTCCTCACAGGTGAGACTGTATCACTGAGCAAGACACAAGAACTACATTTTTACAATAGCAAATGTTTACTGAACATGTACTATGGGCCAGGTACTTGATCCATATATTTTATTATTTAATCACTGTAACAACCCTATGGAGTAGATATTATCAACTCCATTCTATAGATGACAAAACTGAGGCAACATGAAGTTACATGTGGTAGAGCTGGGATTCAAGCTCAGCTCTGTCTGGATCCAAAGACTACACCTGAATATAACACCATTTTGTCCTTCTAAGCAGTAGTACATATTCATCCTACAGGACAGTACTACGCTGTTTTGGATAAACTTATACAGCCACGGGGCTTAGTCATATTTAAATGACAAGCAAAACTATTTCCCAAGAAATCAACATCATCAATTTTAAGTGAAGGTCTCTTTTATAACTCAAACCACTCAATATTTCATGTTTATCACACAATCACTTTTATGGACCTGATTAATTTTTTGACAATACCAAAAGTTTTCAGGATTTAATTTAAGTTTGATTTATGGTTCAGTTTACCATCCTGAAGCAAAATGGAGGACTGATGAAATTTTTGCAAATAGGCATAGTTTCTGCAAGGTTTAAATCAGGTTTTCAGGGAAATGTGATTCCCAGGCAAAAGGTGGAGATGCATGGTAGTTCATCTATGAGCTGCTTCTTCAAGGCAAGAGAAACAAAGCTGTGGTCCCTGCTCTCCAGGCTAGGCTTTAACAACTTAGGGTGCTCATTTTACCCTTATCTGGGAGATTTCATAGCTGTGGAGAAATCTTATATATTTGAATTAGATGAGTCTGAAGCTTTATCCCACAAGATAGATTCAAGGCTGAAATGTTTCTTGTTTATCATGTTGGCAACAGCAGCAGTGTGCTCAAGGCTTATGAAAGGCCTGTATTTGTCTGTTTTCCATAGGGACATAAAGCCTCACCTCTGTTATGTTTCAAAGACAGTAAAGACAGTTTCCAGTGGAGATCCCCAAGTAACAATTCCAACGCTCACATCAGCATTTTTATTAATGTTCTCTGAAACTCAGAATTTTTCTATTATTATTATTGTTATTATTTTGATGTGATTGGAACCTGAAACAGGGCTTAAAAACTATAAAAATCAAGTTCATATTGTATGGCCTACTTCAAAGTTTACTACCTCCTCTGTAATTTGATTTTGGGAAACATCCCTACTTTTAGGTTTTTAGGCTCTTCTGAGGCAAGACTGCCTTATTTCTGAGGTCTTAAACATGGCTAGAGGAGGTAGGAGAGAGCCGTTTCTCTTCACACACAGAAACGCTAATGAAAACTGACCCAAACTAATCTGTTAGTCATTCAACATTTATTAACTCAATACCCACTGTGCTAAGGCTAGGGAGCTTCCGAGGTAGTTTCTCAAGGACTTCCATTCGGGCTAATTTTTCAAGGGCAATAGTTACACATCATGTAGCTCCAGGGATGAAGTGTGTATCTTAAGCCTACACAATCCTATGGGTGCCTTCCTGGAGCAGCGTTATGAATGTAAGCCCCAAGGCCGTGAGAGGGTCTTTGGGGAAAGACATAGGTTATTACCAAATTATCACAATGTAGAAAGCTTCTAATTATATATTTGGAAGCAATTCAAATGATTGACTTGTGTTTTACTTAGCCAAATGCTGATAAAGCCTCTTATGTTCCACCTCCATGACAATTAATAAATTCCATTCTATTTGATCTTATGGCACAGAACGTGTGCATTCCAGCACACTACCCACTAACCTCATTGTTTTTCTGTATCTAGGAAGAGAGCTCAACAGCCTAGCATTTTCTCTTCTGCAAGCCAGTGCCACTTTCTCAAATGGATACAAGCTGTTGGCTCCCTGTTGTTCCCCAGGGGGCTGCAGGGCAGGCAAAGTAGGGGCCAGAGAAGATGAGCCAAAAAACTGTCCGCAAGATTTTCCTGGCTTTCTACCAACACTGTGCCTCTTGTTCCCACCTTGCCCCCTGTTGAGAAAAGGAACAGTCTTTGGGAGGACAGATGGTCTCTATATATCTAGATGAAATGATTTACAGAAGACAGGAAGCCAGGAAGAGAAGAAAACCTGTATTATGAACAAAAGCCAAAATAAGATTAGAAAAATAGTAAAAGGAAAAAGGAATCAGTGTCTGCAGGTGGGTCTTGATTTATTAAGGACTTTCAAGGTTAATATATTCCAACAAAATTAAACTTCAACCTTATTCTCTTTCATAAAATTATCTTCCAAGAGACTTTATCTATCCCTCAGAGTAAATCCTGCCATTATACAAGTATTTCAAAATGATAATTTTCTTGATAGGCTTTCTAGTTTCTGAACTGTACAATTCAAGTAATGCACAGTAATCTCACACCACTTAGCTGAACACATCTATGTTTTTCAATCTGACAGAATTTGGCTTTTGAGATCTAACCATGCTACTACCTGGAGTCTCAGAACACTGTCTGTTATGCCCATCAGAAGGAAAAATGATTACAGGCAAAGTTCTCTACTGCAAACCCACCTAGTGAGCAGGACATACATATTTCATAGTTTGAATGTAAAATCTTATATTTCTAAAATTGGCAGGAGACATCAGAGAGCCCCAAGTCAAATTGCCTGGAGCCTAAATTTTCCTGATCTTTAAATCTAAGATGCATCTTCACTGTGAACACTAATATGATTGTCTTTTGGCTGAGTAAGAAGGCCCATAATTTGGAACAGAGGCAACATAGTTCAGTGCCCTCAGCAAGGCCCAAAACAATCCATTAGAGTCTGGGACCATGAGATTATAGATTACTAAACTAGCTGCTAGATATTTTCTTCTTCAAATCTGAGGATTATTTCCACTTTAAGAAAGTTCACGCTGATGATCAAATCCGACTAAATGACATGAGTACCAATCATATAGTTAGACCAAGAAAAGGCTAACTTTCCAGTCTGATAGTCAAAATTGGGAAGATAACAAGACTGATGCATAAACTTATTACGGGATAATAAAAACCAGGGTATATTTGACTGAGGGTGTTGGGAAAAACATTACAGATCTGGAACAAAAGGTTTCAAGGTTTGATCAGTTTTGGTTTCATTCCACAGAAGGTAATACATTAAAATGACTGGGAATATGGGCTTTAGAATCAGCGAGGCGTAGGTCTGAATTCTGGCTTGAATCCATACTTACTGCTGTGACTTTATGCAAGTGGCTTACTCCCTCTAAGGCTTCAAAATCTTTCCACCAAAAAAATGGAGATAATATTCACAACCTCAAAGTGTTGTAAGGATTAAATGGGATAATACATGTAAAGAAATTAGCAGAGTTTGGTGCATAGTTAGGGTTCAATAAACATAGCAATTAATATTTTTATCACCATGATATCACTTCCCAGGAAGCTAAAAGCCTCTAGACTATTCTGTTCTTAGTGAGTATTAACTAAGTTCAATTACTAGTTCTCACTATTCTTTCCATAATTGCTTTCGCCCAGTCTCTGTTTACAGAACACTACTTTCACATTTGATGTGCAGAAAAAAGTAAATGCAACACATTTTACTTATTATTCAACACATTAGAATGATTTCAAGATTAAACTACTCAGGACTGGCTGAAGCAGCACACCAACTTAATAAGTCCTGTACCCTGACCATACATTACCAGACAGAAAACTTGCAGTGAAGGAGGTGCTCAATAATATGTATTGAGTGAACACTGACAGAATACCAGAAAATAATTCACAACTCTCTGTCCTATTGTTGAGATGATTTCCTACCTGAGGCAAGGACTACCTCTCCATGTCTCCCTTAATAATATTTACTTCCACAATACTGATAAGGATACTCTTGAGAATGTCATTAATTATGGCTAATCAGTAACATACTTGAGTGCTTACGACCTGCCAGGTGTTATCCTAGGAAGTTACCTTATATCATCCTCATAATGCTCTGTAATGGGTATTATTATTACTTTATTTTGTAGACAAGGACACATAGGCAGAGAGAAGTTAAATAACTTGCTCACACAGTTAATCTGGGGAGAATTTCTCTCTGGTCTCAATTAAAACAGTTGATTTGTTCTTATTGTAAAGACACCATGAATCATGTTTCCCTTTTTATCCCACTTACTAGACACTTAGAGTCAAGTTTGAGGCCCACCTCTAAAAAGAACAGGAGATTTTATGACATATTTTTCATAATAACCTTACTTCTGGCTTTCTCTTAACCTCTTCTTTCTTTTAACTTTCATTTCTCAGTGATTTTTAATGTACTTTTGTCTCACTGAATGTATATATATATATATATATTTTTAATTTAATTTTTTCTGAGGAAGATTAGCCCTGAGCTAACATCTGCCGCCAATCCTCCTCTTTTTGCTGAGGAAGATTGGTCCTGAGCTAATATACGTGTCCATCTTCCTCTACTTTATTTGTGGGGCACCTGCCATAGCACGGCTTGATAGGTGATAGGTAGGTCCGCGCCCAGGATCCAAACCGGCAAACCCTGGGCTGCAGAAGTGGAGTGTGTGAACTTAACTGCTATGCCACTGGACTGGCCCCTGAATATATTTTTTAAGGCTTTCTTAAATCCTTTCTTGAACAAGCCAAGAAGTAAAAAAATACATATTGGTGTTAGACATCTAGGTTGTTTTAATTTTGGTTACAATAAATACCACCACTGGGAAAAACTTTTTCTGTACTTATTTTTTCATCATTATTTTTGGGCTCACCTCTAGAAATGGAATTATGAAAAAAAATCTATAGACACTTTAAAATTTTTTTATTGTGAAATACTTGATCTATACAAAATAATATACATAATAGATAAGTTATGGAGCATAATAATAAAACACCCCACCGGGAACCCTCCACTTAACCTGAGAGAGGAAGCAGCAGCACAACAGTGGAAGCCCATCCCTCTGCCTCTCCTAAGAGGTAACCGCCATCTGGATTCCTTTTTCTATTGGCTTTTTCTTTAGTTTAAAACATATGTTTTTGTCCCTAAACAATACATTGCTTATTTCTGCTTGTTTTTGAACTTTTTCTCCTGCAATTTGCTTTTTTCAATCAACGTTATATTTCTAAGATACATACATGTTGATATATTTAAGTGTGCTTTTCATTTTTCTCTGTTATAGATATCTATTGTTTGAAAATACCACTACTGATTTATCAGTTTTCCTATAAATGGACATCTAAGTTATTGGCAGCTTTTTGCCATTACAAACAATTCTGTTATGAACATTTTTGTATCAGTGTCCTGGTGAAACAGGAACAAGAGTTTCAAGGCTAGGGTATATATCTAGAAGTGGAACTGCTGGCTAATTAAGGTAATATCCAATTATTTTCCAAAAGAATCACACCAATACTTTTATCAGCGATGTATAAGAGCTCTCATGGCTTCACATCTTCACCAGCATTGGTATTGTCAGACTTTTTATTTTTTGCCAATCTAGTGTCTGTAAAAATGGTAGGTATAAACACTTTAATGCCCTTGATATATATTGCCAAATTAATTTCCAGAAGATGTATCAATTTGCAATCCCAATAGGATATAAATGTCAAGGGCATTTCTCAGTGCCCTTGACAACATCAAGTATGATGATAAAACAAATCTTTCCTAGAGGAAAAATGCTAATTCATTTTTATTAATATTTCTTTGATTACTAGTGAGACTGACCAATTTTTCCAACATGTGTACTGTCTGCTCCAGTCTGCTGACTTTTTAACTAGTCTGAATGGGAATTAAGACTAAAATTTGGGGTCATTTAAGCCTAATTTAACCAGATTTCCCTTATTGAGGGAATAATCTTAAGTAAATTCAGTCCTGTTAACTTCCTTTTTTGTTTAAAGGTATAAAATTAGCTATAAAGCAATGGAGAAAGCAAGGAAGAAATAGTTAAGTTCCAAGGAAAGAAGTCTAAAAGGGCGATTATACTTACTTTGAAAAATTCTTTAGATTGTTAAAGAATAATCCACATTCTATCATCATAGTAGCAAACACTTACATTGCTCTTATTATGTGCCAGATCCTGTTCTAAGTGCATTCCATACATTAACTCACATAGCATTTTGAATTATACAAAATTTGTGTGGTTATTTTTCCTTAAGATATGACTTTGATCAATATGAACAAGACTTAAACTCTGGCAAAATTAACTATTTAATATTCCAATAAATCTGTGAAGTTAATGCTCCCATGTAGAATTGCTACATAGGGTCAGTCTCAAGCTATTTTTTACTTTAAAATAACTCTTTCAGCAGGCAGTAGATCTTATCATTTCCAATTTCTATTTTCAATAGCCATTTTATTTCAAATCACAGTAACATGAACAAGCTTAGTCTTGCACTACATATTCCTTTGATATTTGAGGCCCAATATTATTCAGAGTTCAAGGACATTCTTCTTTTCATCACAAGATCACAAGAGTTTTGGAAATAGAAAGACTGTCTGTTGGAAAAAAACGTAAAAGCTCCAATTTTAGAAGATAAGAACCAAGAACTATCATAGTAGGAAAGCAAAGTGCTATTTTCTCTCCCCTGAGTGTCAGTTTGTCTCCCTCTGACTGCATCATTTCTGTAGCTAGCTCTCTGGAATCGACTGTCTACGTGAAAATACAACATATCTCCCTATTGCTTTGTCCTAGCATTGTTGACAGTGTGTCAGCATTCATGAGAGAGGTGGAAATTTAGCTTGTTCTACTTGACGCCTAATGACCACCACACAAGGCTTGATGTGCTGATTTTACCTAAAGGTGTGGCAAACTGTGGAAGGTAGCAGCCAGCGTGCAAAGCTGTTAAAAAAAAAATGATGATAAGTAAGATATACAATTTATTTGGGGTTTGATGTACTCATAGTTGATTGCTTCCTCATCTTAGTAAGTGGCTGAATAAAAAAAAAGAAAAGTCTTAACAAGATGTTAGCAAACCAAATCCAGCAACATATAAAAAGGATTATACAAGACCAAGTGGAATTTACCCCATAAATGAAAGAATGGTTTAACATCTGAAAATCAATTAATGTAATATACCATGTCAATAGAATTAAGGTAAAAAAACTACATGATCAAAAAAAGGGGAAGAGAGTGAAGAAACTAAAAACCAAGTCAAATATCTTTTAAAAGCAATCTTGAGGAGAGAGGCAAAAATTTCTTACTACCATTTTCATATGAGAATATAGGTAACTTCTCTCATTACAATTATTGGAGAAAACTCTCTAAGTCAGTAGACAGTAATCATTGGCAAATGATCAGAGTATCAAAATTTGCCTAATAAAGGCAAGGTGGGTATACATTTTTAGTAGGCCCCAGAATGACGCAAATTAGCCGTAAACTCACTAAAGTTTGCAATATAAACTCCCCCAAGCTGTGCTGATCATGTGCCTAATGCTTTTTCACAGCAATAAAATATAAACATAAAGCCTTTCTATAGCAAGGGGAATCCAATCAATTTTAGACATTCTGTATTCCAAATGAGCCTTTCCTGAGGACTTGCAATACCTCATGGCTCTAGAGAAAGACTTGTTTCATGCTAAGCATTTGGGTTTTCCTTTATTTTCCCTGAGATGTTGTCCCCCTTCTTATCTACTTGAACAAAGCCTGTCCTTTCTTGAAGTTAACTTCTGTCCATGACCCTACTGATTATTCCAAAGCACACTCAACTTTCCTGAGTCTCCTGAGCTCTTACATCAGGCAAGATCTAGACCTCATAGAAGAGTATGCTTTGCACTGTATTATCCTTTATTTTTAAAGTGCCTATTTCTCTCTCATAATATTATACACCTTTTGAAGGAAGAATCTATGCCTTGTATTTTTTACTGTCATACCCAGCGCTGGGCCACACAGCATGAGCT
Organism: Equus asinus; assembly: GCF_041296235.1. Taxonomy (NCBI): domain Eukaryota; kingdom Metazoa; phylum Chordata; class Mammalia; order Perissodactyla; family Equidae; genus Equus; species Equus asinus. The sequence goes on from NC_091791.1 coordinate 60,974,525, forward strand.
CAATAAATAATTTTGGTCGACTGATTAAATCTCTTCCTCATTTATAAGCTTCACCTACAAATTCCATATTTACCATCTACTAGGAGCATAAGACATACTTTCTAGCTTACACTCTTAAATACGTACGGAGAGACTGTGCCCTTTCTTTAGAATTGGTAATTATTCCCAGGAAAAAAAGTCCTAAAGTTGCCCCTAGAATTTCAAGGATATGGTTAGTTGTGGGCTCTGCTATGAAGTTCCATTTGCTCCTTTATCTGAGTCAGTTATATATCAATTTTCTCAATAATATTTAACTTGCATCTAAGAAACTAAAAGAAACAATAAAAACAGGTAGGTAAATCAAGAAGCACACAGGAGGATACAGATCAGACAGGCAATGTCAGACTCCGTAGGCTAAAGCAATTTGTAATCAGAGTCTGAAACTACGCTGGAACGATAAATTAGGTGAGAATGGCAGGCACATCTATTCATTCAAATGAAAACCACAAAAACCCATCAGTAAAGTTTCCCTTCTTCTGTCACTTGATATTAGAAAACTACCATATCATCAATTTTCATAAAATTCAAGCCAGGATAGATGTTGAAAAATCATTATAGTCACACATTAGTCCATTAGGAAAAGGAATATTTTGATCGAAACACAGAGAGACCCACCCATCTAAATTAGAAGTCTGAATTGTAGGATCTATATTCAGCTGAAGATACTTATAGTAGTCTTTTTCACTTAGTCTTTGCTAAAATTCTAGTTTGGTAGCCTCTGAGGAATACTTTATGCAGCACTATATACTCTCTGTTCTGGTTCTCTGGAAGGATTAAGATATTCTTCCTGCGTCCATATCAGAGATCTTGATAATTTGTGGAATATAAGTGAATCCACTATATTACAGGGGCAAGAATATAGGATTTGCAATCAGATTGACTTGGGTTTGGTTTTCCTTGGTCACTTACCAACTGTGAACTCATGGGCAATCTAACCTTTCCAAGCCTTGGTTCCCTCATTTGTAAAATGGGTATAATAATGTACTTTCCTCTTGGGATTATTGTCAGGGTTAAATTAGATAATACATGTGAATCAATCACCCTAATTAATCTTTTCTAAGATGTATTTGCTTATTTATATTTTTTACATTTTAATACCTCTGAAATTAATAAGCTTCTTACAATTGCTGTTGGCTAGGCAGCAGCTATGATGCTGTTGTCAGTGCCTGTACAAGCACGTCAGAGCTTGCAGAATGGGTGTCACTGCCTTGAAAGAAAATCCCAGATAACACTGGAGTATTCTGTTAAGAAATGCTGCATTACCAATGATTTTGATGGCTCAAAGGACAATATTGTGTGGAAAAAACAAAAACGTTCATGATTCTGAATCAAAAAGAAATTCAGATGAGTTGGACCCTGAATGTGAAGAAGTTTTAGACCAATTTATTTTGCTTAAAATTTCCTTTTATGTAGGTACAAGAATGACATACAATAATGATCTAAGCCTAAAGAAGTATTTTAATAGGTATTAACTAAATATTTCTAGGGTAAAGAAAGCATTTTTGTCATGGTTTACTTGAGAGCGTTTTTTTTCTTTCTTAGTGGTACATAAACTAATGGTGCATCTTACCAATGTTTGTGTTTTAGATTCACTGAGATATGGTAGTACAATGCCTAGCACACACTAAGAGCTCAGTAAATGTTAACTGCTATGAATAACAGTATTATTAAAATAACAATAAACATTAGCTACAATAATAATAATTTTATTATAAATAATATTATATATAATAAAAATAATATTATTATTTTTGGGTCACACTTGCTTCTGTTAACTTCAGCTCCATTTAAAAGAAAACAAACGGGGCCGGCCCGGTGGTGCAGCAGCTAAGTGCACACGTTGCGCTTCGGTGGCCCGGGATTCCCGGTTTGGATCCCAGGTGCGGACATGGCACCGCTTGGCACACCATGCTGTGGTGGGCGTCCCACATATAAAGTAGAGGAAGATGGGCACGAGTGTTCGCTCAGGGCCAGTCTTCCTCAGCAAAAAGAAGAGGATAGGCAGCAGATGTTAGCTCAGGGCTAATCTTCCTCAAAAAAAAAAAAAAAAGGAAACAAACTCTCTGTCCTCTACAAAGACAAACAGAGAAAAAAAAATTGAGAAAGGAAAGAAAAACTACAACTAATTAATTTTATTAACTCATTTCTACTTCACACGAACATTTTGCATGTTTATGAGAAGAAAAGGAAAAGAGATAGGCAAGAAGAACTTTGCTTAGCACATGGAAAGTTGAATTATAAACTCTCCCTATAAACACTAGACTTCTGCAAAAATTTATGAAAATAGAAATTGTAAGAATAAACTATAAGCTGTGCAGTTACCATATATGAGACACAATTAAACAAAATGGGCTGAAGGATAATAAGTACAAAATGCTTCCTATTCTCTCATTTGAGTTTCATGATTACCTTTGAAATAGGTGTAACAGTTACCGTCTCTATTTACATAAGAGGAACCTGAGATCTGAAGAGTTAATGGGACAAAGCCAAGACCATAACACAGTCTGGTGGGTTTTTAAATCACTCTACACAGATGGGTATTACTGGCATGATTACAGCCATGGTAAAATTATATAATATTATTTCTACAAGTGAGTGATTTAAAAAGCCCATGACTAGATGCTGATTTTAAGATCATATAAGTATACATAGTCCTAATAAATATGAAAAAAATGTAGTTAGGTAATTATAAGTTAAATTGTTAGTTTATACCCAGGAGGAGACAGCATCATTAAAAATAGTAATTGCTTGATGTTGTCTACAGAACAAAGACACAGATGCAAAATATGAAAAAATCAATTGTGGCTCAGTTAGAAAAAAGCTGTGTTGAAAGAATCCATCATGACAACTCTCTCTATGTTCCCCAAAAGCTAGTAGTTTAACTGAGAGAAACACAGGTCTATTATCCTAGAACAATAAATCAGTTAAGGTTGTATCTGTTTTCAGCCGTATGAACTGAGCTAAATATTACATTGCACATTCTCAAAATTTTACCTTACTTGGAAAATACTAAAAAACTACAGTTTAAGGGTACTATCTTTAAAATTAGTAACACATTCTATTCTTTGGTATCTAGAGCTTAAATCTCAGTTTATCTCACTTCTTGAAATGACCCATCCCTTTTTGATTAGCTTAATCTTGTTGCCCCTCTTAATTCTGGACCATTCAGAAAGCCATTGCATAGGCAATGAGTTCATGGTCATTAGGTACTACGAAACTAGTTAATATTCTTCAATATACTAAAAATTATGTTGGAAACTGCCAATTTTTTAGAAGAAAAAGTGGAGAGCTAGAAAGTGAAACAATATACTACAGAAATTAGAATTCAGGTTAAGTTGACTGACAAGCACAAGGACAAATGCAAGGAAGACTGGGAGACTGAAGCTTAGAAACATGTAGCTCACTAAAGCTTTAACAGAGAAAGTAGGAAAAAATGATGAGTCCAAACACAGGCAGGCGAAAGGCAAAGTATCTAATGGGCAAGACTGCAACAGTATCATTTTCTTTCTTTTTTTTTTTTGAGGAAGATTAGCCCTGAGCTAACATCCGCCGCCAATCCTCCTCTTTTTGCTGAGGAAGACTGGCTCTGAGCTAACATCCGTGCCCATCTTCCTCCACTTTATACGTGGGACACCTACCACAGCACGGCTTGATGAGCGGTGCTATGTCTGCACCTGGGTTCCGAACTGGCAAACCCCAGGCCACAGAAGCAGAATGTGCGCACTTAACCGCTGCGCCACCGGGCTGGCCCCTCATTCTCTTTCATTAAAAAAAGAAAGAAAATATGTTTCTCCTCTGAGAATAAGGAAATGGAGGAAAGTCATTAAATTCTTTTATTATGACAATGGTGAAAAACAGACAGAAAGAGAACTTGCTTTCTATTTCTACTGTATTCTAGGTTAACAATAAGTTAAGCTGTCCCTGGCTGGCAATTACGTGTTTTAGAGTACCAAAGAGTAACCATCAACTGAGGTTATGTATTAAATCCCTCAGAACTGAAGCGTTGGTTGTTTTTTTTTTTTAAGTCACCAAGCTAATTAAGATTGTTTTTCTTTTTATTGGATAGTTCAATCTGTTTACATTGACGGTGATTATTGATGTATAAGGGCTTAATGCTGTCATTATATCACTTGTTTTCCAGTTTTCCTGCATTTCCTTTGTTTCTTGTCCTGTGTGTTTTGTTCTACCCATTGAATTATGCAGTTTTTTTAATGCTGTGTTTCTTAGTTTTTTCCTTATTTATTTTTTGTGTCTCTGCTCTACTTTTTAGTTTAGTGGCTACCCTGAAGTTTGTATTCAGAATCTCATGCATAACATAGTCCATTTCCTGGTGGCCTCTTATTTCCTTAGTCTAAACTGATTTCATCCCTTTCCTCCTCCCCTGCTATGTATTATTCTCACATCTTATTCCAACTTGTGTTGTTTGTGGTTAAAGTGACAAGATTGTCTTTGTTTTTGGTGTTTTCCTTCCTTTACCCTAATGCTATAGTTGAATACTTGCTATCTTATTCTGATTCTGTCTCCTTATTAAGATTGTTTTTCTTAAATGTTAGTTTTTAATTTTGTTTTTTTTTTTAAAGCAACTTAAGGGGTATAGAAGATACTTTTCAATTATGTGGTAGCCTCTCAGTTCTTAAAAAGAGCAAATTAGAATGTTTCATGCTTAAGCATATAGGTTCTTCAACATGGCAGTTAGAATAATCTAAACTATGATTCCTTTTAGGCAGATGGAAGTCATTTGAAATTAGTTCATTTTCTACATGGGTTCAGTGACCAAAGAGTCTTCTTCCATAAAGTCCGGGCATGTTTTGAGGTTGTTATTTTTAGTTTTCCTAGTTGTGTTAAGGCTTATTTATGGTTGCACATAATGGAAATCAACTCAAGCTAGCTTCAGCAAAAAAGAAATTTAGGAAACCCAGGAGACAAAGGCAGCTCATGGATGGGAAAAGACTGAAAGCCAGGACTAGGAAGTTGCCAGGACTCTCATTTCTGTGCAGCTGTTTCAATCTCTGTTTTCTGTTAGCTTTTCTTCCTCTGTGCTTCATGGGTCTACACAGTGGGCAGAAATTCTGACTGGTCCACCCTGGGTGGGGCATCCATTCATGCTCCAATTAGCTAAGGGAAGGAAGGGAGAGGGTGCTGGTAGGGGAAGCAGGGGGGAGGCATGAAAGACATTAATATTAGTTGGTCATTCTCAATTCTATCCCTTTCCTACAATTCGAACACCACCTCTTCCCCTCTGGCTGTCATGCAGCTGGGAGGCAACAATAAGCCTCAAATTATCTAGGGAGGATACATGTTGTCCATGGCTTTGCAATACCAGAGAAGTTTGTATACCACATAAACATGATGCAACATTAGTGCACTGCTTTCAGCATGGAGGCAGAGAGGAAGCTAATCAGTATTTTAGATCAGAGCCAACCAGCTGAATACCCTAAAATTATGCCACCACAATAACATAATGAAGAAAATTGCACATTCTTCCATCACAATATTTACCAGCAAATATTTACCAGCACAATATTTACCTGAACAATATTTACCAGCAAATATTGGCAAAGAGAGGCAGATATTTCAAATATTTGAAGGTAATAGTAACTAGGGTTTGACATATACTAATTATATAGCCTAGCAGTGTTAATTTACTAAAATCATATAACTTTTACTCTGCTCTGAGGATCTGCCCTGTTGAGCCCTCTGGTAGATGGACATGGTGACTACTGAAAAACCTGAGTGGGAAGGTGAGTCTTTTTGGATGACCACTATAAAGCAGGTTTGGAAAGGACTGGACGGCTATGCCCCATTATCCCAGTTTGAAATTAACTGTCTCACTAGGCAGAGGAGGCTCCTGGGCACAGTTGACAAAGTATGCATAAAATCTGATTAGCTTTGGTGAGCTAATGATTGTAAATTCAAGTAAATGGATTTAGTATACTCACCAGATCAACTAACTCCACAATTTATTATTTTTCTCTGGCAGAAATTTAATGCAAAGCCACATTAACATCACATTTGAGGTTATACATACTCACAAGTGAGGAAAACCAAAGAGACTGTTCCCCCAGCTATCATAACCCTATCAGAGCATAAAGATATATATTAAAAGTGAGCTAAAAACTTAATTCAAATCCACAGCGAGCACAGAATATACCATAACATTCTATAAGACAACCTGTGGAGATATCAGGAGAGTTTTAGTTAACTTTTCCTGGTGGAGAAAAGAAAAAGCCCTCGTGGGCTCTTTTGAGTCAGAATAAGACAAAATCAGTAAACCAACCAGTACAGTTTCCTAAGCATTAGAAAAATCACAGCATTACTTTAGATCCAAATTTTAAAATTAGTCTCAATCAAATTCAACCGGATACACATTTACTTAACAAGAAATGCTAGGAGTTCTCTGAAAAGCCTAGTTCAATTTAAGTTGATAGAGGAATTCCTGATGGACAGCAGAGTTTGTTCCCATTTCTTTAGTTAATATCACCTACGAGTAAGATGAGTTTACACCTAAGTGGATAATTGGGAATTATGTAAGAGGATAACCAAACAGTAGCTACCTTCTGCTTAAAAGTTTAAAGTTCATTAGACCAAAGAAATAAAAATTTTCAGAAACCCAGAAGGCTATCACTAAGTAATACAGTAACCAAGGGTTTTTATATGTATCATATTCTATGTATCATGAGAGTAAAATTCCTTAAATCTTGAGTAAGAAAGTAATCTATCATTGTGTCACAGTGGGAATTCCTAAACTGATTATAAAATATCACAGAAAAAAGTACAAAGTACTCTCAGAATGGATACTGAATTTCAAAGCGATCTTAGACATTTTCCTTTAACTGTGGGAACAAATTACAAGCATGGAAACTAAACCACACCACATTGTTTTGGCTGTAAAATGACACTTGTTTAAAATGTCCAATACTTCTGCCACTAATGGGAGCAATAAACCATGGGGCATAGCATAAAAGGGACTAAACCCCACCACTTGAAAAAAAATGAACTGAATCCTACAGATTTAGAGGAGGCTTCCTCATCAATTCAAATTTCTCTGGAAATGAGAGAGACTGGCTTAGAAATACAGTGAGGATTTGCACAGTCTAAATCACAAGAACATGTAGCTGGGTGTCTCGTGAAGCAGAGAGAAACTATTGACATACGCTGCTAGAATACTACTAGGAAGCAAGTGTCTTCTGGAAAGGAAGGGAATAAGGCTGCAACTCTATTCATTAGCTTCAAAGCTAAGGAAACATGTTGGGGAGGACTGTGGTGACCCTGAGCAGTGCCAGGTGGTACAGAAAGGCAATGAGGCAGAAAGATAAACTGGTGGGATGGCCTCCACGATGAGTCAACTGCTGAGAAAGGGAGAGATGGTGGTAGGTCTACGAGACAGCACTATTGGAGATAGCGTATCACTGTTTTTTTTTTTAACTGTTCTTGGAACAGAGCTTAATCCCTCAGCTTTCATTTCTTTTTTTGCAGGGAAAGATTTGCCCTGAGCTAACATCTGTTGCCAATCTTCCTCTTTTTTTTTTTCCTCCCCAAAGCCCCAGTGCATGGTTGTAGATCCTAGTTGTAAGTCTTTCTAGTTCTTCTATGTGAGCTGCCACCACAGCATGGCCACTGACAGATGGGTGGAGTTATTCTATGACCAGGAAATGAACCTGGGCCTCTGAAGCGGTGACAGCACTGAACTTTAACCACTAGGCCATCAAGGGCTGGCTCCACTGGAACTGTTCTTGACAGAGTCCTCTGAAGGCTCCTCTTAGACCCTGGGGAAGGTGGTGAGTGTATACATATGGTAGCCTGTATACAGGTGGCCTCCAATGCTCCCTACCTCCTGATATTCACTCTTGTGTGTAGTCTCCTCCCACAATGGGCCAAGATTGGTCTGTGAGACCAAAATACGGCAAAAGTGACGGTCTGTCATTTCTGAGATTAGGTTATAAAAGACAGTGTGGCTGCCACCTTGGTCGCACTTTCTCTTTTGGATCACTTACTGTGCAGGAAGCCAGCTGTCATGTCATGAGAGCCCTGTAAAGAGACCCACAGAGTGAGGAAGTGAAAGCCTCTTGCTCACAGCCATGAGTAAGCTTGGAAGAGACTCCTCCAGCTTAGTCAGGCTTTTAGACGACTGCAGTTCTGGCTGATATTGTGACTACAACCTCATGAGAGACAGCCAGAACCACCTAGCTAAGCTGCTCCTGGATTCTCGTTCCTTAGAAACTGTGGGATATAATAAATGTTTGTTGTTTTAAGCTGCTGCATTTTGGGGTAGCTAACTAATATAGAGTTGTAATGTTCCAATTTTGGAGGGAAGGAGTTACAAACTATCTTCCTACTTTGAAGAACCACTAGAGCCTGAGCAGGAATCTATACTAGTAGTGGTAGCAACACCAACATCAGAGCTGGTGTCGCAGCATCAGATACATTATCTTGGACAAGAGCAATTGTTAAATTAACTCCATTAACATTAATTCATCCCAAATTGTTGGGAAAAAAACCAACAATTAGCATCACAACAGAAAAACCACCAGATGGGTAAGGTAATTCCACTAGAGCAAATGAGGTGCTTCCAGAATTTCTCAGTTTGCACTTTGCCCATCTTAGTAGCACAGAAAATCCATGAAATCTATTTCTATACTGGAAGGAAAATAATGGTATGTTAATATTCTTAGCAATGATGACAGCAATAACTTTGTATTAATGGTTCTTTATATTATGTTCAATAAAGAGAAAGTGATGAATCCTGTATTCAAGGAAACTACTTTAGTTCCTTAATTTCTGGTATCATGCTCCATAATGTATCTACACAGAAATTTGAAAAATATTATCAAACATCTCAGTGAGTGATACCTTCCAGCACAATGAATTCAATACACCTCACTTATTTTTCTAATTGAATATATTGGGAGTCACTGATTTGGGATTAAAAATCTAATCAACATAATGACAGTGAATACAACAATTTTCTGGAATCTTTTCAAGTGATAAAGGCTATAAAACTGCAAAGAATATAAAGATGGGCCACTGGACAGAGATGTCAGGAAGCACAAGTCACTGATTCTTCCCTCATTTCCTTTTCTGATAATACAAGGAGTGCAGGAAACACCAGCAGCCTGGTTAGGTGCTCTGTGGAGCAGTCTAACACTAAGCACCAAAACAACAAACAGGTGGCCATGAATGAATGAGTAAATGAATAAACCCTTTTAGAGTGCATAACGTATGCTGGGCATTGCACTGGGTGCTCTCTGATCTCAGGAAGTCCTCCTTCCAACTCTGTGAGGGAGATATTATCCCAATTGTACATATGAAGAAATTAAGGCTTCCAAGGTCAAAGAGGTAAAATTCAAATTCAGATCAATGTTTTAAAAATCCAAATGACATAACTGTAAACTGATTAGTCTTCTGACAAACACTTATTGTGTACTTATTCTGTACACACTTCCATCACTGTACTTTTCTTCCTATACTGTAATAACTGTCTAACTTCCCAGTCTGATTGTAACTCCTCACATTGAGGAACTAGGGTCTACTTGCTTTTGTATATCCAGTATCTAACACAATGCCTGGCACATATCTAAACACTCAATAATTTTAATTTATTATTAGGAAAAAAAAAAGACAAGTCTTACATTTTGGCTTTTGTTTATTTTTCCGTTAGGTAGATAGGCTACTACATCTCAAGGAAAGACTGGTAAGAAAAAAAGGGGGGCATCCCCCAAAAGATATCTTGGCATTACTTTATTTGAAGAGGCCTTTTTTAATGCTAAAAAATGACTGAAGCAGTTAATTTTTCATTAGTCCAAGTAGCTCTAATAAGAAAAATCATTCCTGCTAATGTTGTGGTAGACAGATACAAAACAAATAAGGAGAATGTGGGTGGGAGGGAGAAAAAGCATTCTATTATAATAAGAAAAATAATGAGAAATGAAAGAGACGACAAAAAGTTTCTGTGCTATTAACTGAATTCAGAAGATATAATCTCATGTAATATATATGACCCTCTAAAGTGGCATTTGCTTTGAGTCTGAATTCAACAGGCTGTAATGCACTATTTACTCACAAATCACTGCAAAGCTGACTCCGGTTCCTAAGACATTGCCTAGACTCCTTAGATGCCTCAAAGGCTGAATGGGAGGCTAGAGACTAAAGCTATTTTAAAAAATCTTGTCTTTCTCTAACAAAGAAAAAAATTAGATCTATGAAAGTTATTTGAAGTCAAATTAGTTAAAAGAAGGGAAAAAAGAAAAGGACAAACAAGCATCTTTCCACTCATTAGTACAGCTGTCATTCTTTAAAGACCTAATTTTAAAATGTCCATAAATTTCAACCATAATTCTGAAAGGCATCTGCAGCTAAAGATGGCTATAAGAGGGATAAAAATGAAAAGATCTACTCAGATACCCTAGACATCATTTAGTCTAAATTTCTTCTTCCTAAGTCTGATTTAGAGGCCAAATTCAACTTGCCTATAGGCCCAGCTGGCTCTTGGAGAATCTGGAGAAAGTTTCTCTTCCCTTATCCTGCCCCTTGCTGTTCATCTTTTTCTTAATGATCTCAGCAGACCGGACTTGAGGGCACAGGGTTCCTTTACCAACATGCGAACACCTAGGAGATATATTAATTTAAGCCTGGGTTGGGACAAATTTGGTAAGGTCATTTTCTCTGTCACCCTCTCCTGGCTCCAGTCCCAGTGTTACTCAGTGCCCCCTTGCCTCTTCTCATCTATCCTACATCCAGAACAAAGAGCGAATGAAAATTAACCACCCTATTCTATAGATAGAATGAATTTCAGAGTTAGAGCTGACTCAAACATTGCGACCTCTTGGAAAATTTCCCTGAGCAGTCTCTTGCTCTCTTATTTCAGACTGATTTACATGTCCCCTTTTATATTCTCACTGCACAATTATAAATATCTCTAGTACTGTATTTACAACACTGTGCAAGAATTTCTGGTTCATTCATCTCACTTTTACAAGCTTCTTGGGAGCAGGGACAACGTTTTGTTCATCTTTGTACCTTGAGCATTTAGCGCAGCTCCTGGAGAGCTCATGTAAGTTAGTAGTTAAGAGTGGACTCTAGAGGTAGACTGCCTGGAATCAAATCGCAGCTCCTCCCTTATTATATGTGAGACCTTGAGCAAGTTACTTAACCTCTTTGTACCTCAGTTTCCTCATTTGTTAAATGTAGATAATTATAATACCAACCTCATAGTGTTGTGAAGATTAAATGAAATGATGTACATAAAGCATTTAGAATAGTGCCTTGCTCATGGTAAACTCTCAAAAAATGTTGACTCGTATTTTTCTCATGTAATATGTGGTCAAACTTTTGTTAAAACACTTGATACAGCTCAAGGTCTACATCCACAGACTGCGGCAGCTAGAAGAGTACGCATAGATGAAACACTAAACTATAAATTCACAATGATTTTCTTTCATACTACTTGTCATTTTACTGTATTGAATTCAACTACATTGTAAGTTAAATATCCTGTTATGTGTGAGACTAAAAAAAGTATTACTGCATTATGAATTCCAAATAAGTGACCTATGAACTTTTGATACATTGGTACACGGCTCATACATAAGTTGAGTAGACCTGTGTTCTACTAAAAAATGGTTGATAAGGCTATTTGAATGATAGATTGAGGAAAAATTTCCACTGGAGGAAGATCAAATCTTTATAATTTGTTTATGAGCTCCTTTTTTCTTCTGGCCAGTTTAAAATTAACTTAGAATGTAAATTAAAGATATCTGATGATAGGAAAATCCTGGAGGTTGCCAAGAATTACAAAGGTATCACTAACATATGGACTTTGGAATTGCAAAGTTATCTGCAAGTCAAAGAAAAATATCAATCTCTAACAGTTTTCCGCACTTGAACGATCAATTTAAAAAGTCCGATTCAGGAGGCCGGCCCTGTGGCCGAGTGGTTAAGTTCGTGTGCTTCACTTTGGCGGCCCAGGGTTTTGCCGGTTTGGATCCTGGGCGCGGACATGGCACTGCTCATTAGCCCACGTTGAGGCTGCAGCCCACATGCCACAACTAAAATATACAACTATGTACTTGGGGGATTTGGGGAGAAGAGCTGAGGCTTGTCTCTTAATATGGTCTTCTGCATGGGGGGACGATAGATTTAATTCTACTTTAGCACTTTAAAGAGATGACTATAAAGATGTCAGCTTGATGATGTAAAGGGTAGGTGATTCTGGAATTTCCTTAGGTACTTTTAATCGTGTAGTTGTAGTTATAACTTGTTTTAACAAGTTCCTTACTATTTATCTTAACTCTCATTTTTTTGCTCTACTCTTACTGACAGATGAGAATAATTAGCATAGTTCTTTATGTCTCCCTTTTATCTTTCTTTCTGACTGAACAAATCTAGTTAACATCACTATTTTTTTCTTGAAGATTGGAAATATGAGACAGTCACTGCTATCCTTTGAACTATATCTAATTTGCCTTCAGAGAATTGATACTCACGCCTTCTTAAAATGTGATGATCTGATTGGTTATGCAATAAGCATGCGAACCCCAACACTTATAGAAAAGATCATACTCAGATTGGAATTCTATTAGATGATACACTTTCACTTTCCTTGCTGTGTATTCTGGAGTTGGCTTCTTCCTTCTTGTATAAATTAGTTTTTGCTTTTCTTTGACATAATGACAGCTCCTTTTTGCCCTCCCCCCAAATTAACATTAATCATAATCTTTCAAAGAGTTCTCTATTATCTTTCATTTTTGACTGACATCCTACTTGCTGTAGTCCTCAAGAAATCAATGAATATATTAACTGGAATTAGACTTGGCATCTGTCTCCAAGGAATTGAACTCAATAGCTCTTGGTAGCCTTAGATGGAATTTTTAATAACTTTAAAAGAGATTTAAAAAAAAAATAAACTGTGTATTCTTAAGTCATTCCTTCAAACCCATGTTTTTTGAGTTTCCAAATAGAGAAATAAGGGTAGAATAAAACAGATATGACCAGAAGTAAGAGTATTAAAATATTAAAAAAAAAATCTAACAAGCTAATGATTGTTATGAAAAGAAATTAAATGGCTAGTTTAGGTAGTATCTTATAAATACAAAAAAACAGTATATTTCTTCTCAGTTATAAGAGTCAACTTGAGGGGCAAAGGAACTGGAGGAAGATGGTGCTGAAGAAGGTAGACTATAGATATTCAAGAAATTAATTTTTTTCTGTTCCTAAAATTCAGAACACTTTTTCTTTAAAGCTCCAAATATGTCAGGCACAGAAACCTCATCTTAGACTAAAAGTGATAAGAATCAGATAAAGAATAGAAAATAGTTCAGTCTGAGAGACTGAGTTGGAATCCTGGGTCTACCATTTAACAGCTCTGTGACTTTACCTTTTTGAGCTTTACCTTCTCTATCTGTACCATGGGTATAACACCACTAAACCCAATAGGGTTGGTGAGAATTAAAATAAAGAAGGCATGGAATACATGTAAATCGCCTGGCTCACAGGAGGCACCCAATAAATGTTTATGGACTTTTCTTCCCTGATCCCTTGGGAAATTAAATTTGACAGAGAAATAGTGTTCTCTTCACTCAAAAAAACTACTGTGGTGAGAAAAAGGAGAAATAACTACATGGAATAAAAAATCTCCTTGATCTAAAATTTGAAAGTAGGTAACTAAGTAATGAAATAAAACTAGTAAGAGATGGATAGAGAGAAGAATGGAATTATAAAACCTATATGAAAGTTAAGATACTATTAATCATTTCCATTTTCCTCTTGGAATTGATGATGAAGTTATATTTCATACTCAGTGAGGGAAGAAATTACCCCAACTTTGAAAAGTAAAATTAAAAGTGTTTCATAAAAACAAAACTTGCTTCCATTTTCCAGATGTTTTATCAGAAAACTATTTGGATAGTAAATGAAAGTAAGGCCTTTCAGTCATCTGAGATAACCTGTTTAAGAGTTTACTATATGCCAACTGCCATACTAATTGGCAGAGGGCATAAAAGAGTAGGTAAAAGAATATTTATTAAAGGCATAGTACATGCTAGGTCGTGTTAGGCAAATACGACTGTATTAGTTTGCTATGGCTGCCATAACAAAATACTACTGACTGGGTGACAAACAACAGAAATCTATTGTTTCATACTTCTGAAGGCTGGAAGTCCAAGATCAAGGTACAGGCAGAGTTGGTTTCCTCTGAGGCCTCTCTCCTTGGCTTGCAGTTGGCTGCCCTCTTGCTGTCTCTTCACGATTGTACCTCTGTGCATGTGTACCCCTCGTGTCTCTTTGTGTGTCCAAAAAGCCTCTTCTTATAAGGACATCAGTAAGACTGGATTGGGGCTCACCCTAATGGCCACATTTTAACTTATTCACCTCTTTAAAGGCCATATCTCTTAATACAGTCACATTTGATGTACTGGGGGTTAGGGCTTCAACATAAGAATTCTGGAAGACACAATTCAGCCCATAAGAAACACTATCTCACTTAACCATCACCCTGTTTTACAAATGAGGAGCTGGGCTCTGAGAGAATAAATTACTCTTCAAATGTCACATAGCCAGTGAGTGGTGGAAACAAAATTTTAACCAAGGTCTCAGTATGAGAGCACCAAAGCCTATGCTCTTTCTGTTCTTCACACTTCCTCAAAGAATTACCAATCTAGTTAAGACACAGTACTGATCCATGAAATTTTAAATATGTGGGTTATTGATAAAGAGACACTTGTTCGCTGGACTTGTGCCGTTACGTGGGAAGAATGGATTCAGGATTAATAAACATTTATAGAATACTTATTATATGTTAGTCTGGGTTTATTGGTTTCCTTCCACGAGGAATTGCTGATTGGCAAACAAGAACAGTTTTGGTATGTCTTGGCCCAAAGCCTACAGATGATCTTAAGTCAATGTCAAATACAAGAGGACTTTCTAGAATAAGCATCTTAGATACAACTGTCTTTTAGGTCTCTTTTCTTCTGCATTTGGGTGTAGGCTATGTGCAGGTACACATGCATGAAATCTCTAATCTGCTTTATAATATTCTACTCACTGGAAATCTATACAATATGTTAGCGGGCTTTCAGCTCTAGAGCATCTCAGGATAAAGACGAAAGTTCCATGCTCTGTCTCTTCAGACTCCTACTGTGTGTTCAGACTCCTACTGAGTGTTAGGCTAGATTGGGGTCGGTCTGGCATCTGCTCCATGCTCTGGATGACTCTCTATTGTTGTTTAAAGTTTGTTAAAAGTACTCTTCTAGCATGCACTTTATTCTCTAACTACATTTTACAGATCTCTACTTAAATTGTAATTATATAATTAATAAGTTAAAAAACTTACATTACTAGATTATGTTATAATGTTTCCAAAGAAGATGCTTTCTGGGGGCCAAGGCCCTAGAATCCTATTCCATACCAACTCTTACACAAAAATTGTTGGACTCCTGAAAGGAGGTGATAAAACTCCCATGTGAAAGATGTCCTCCTTATACCAGCAGAAAAGAAACCAGGAGAGGCAATTGTGGAAAAGTAACTAAAATACATGGGGAGACTAAAGGAAGGTAAGAATTAGTCTAAGAAGGTTTGTTTGTACAGATTACTCTCGACTTTGACTTTCCTTTCTGGTGATATGAATACAAACTTGATAAAGGTAAGTTGCCTCTCTTTGTTCAACCTACTATATAAACACTTAGGCCTAGCCACTTCTTTAGGTCTTCATTTTCCTAGGGCGTCCCCATGTACGTGTAAAAAAGTCTCTCTGTTTTTCTCCTGTTAATCTGTCTTATGTCAATTTAATTCTTAGGCCTAGCCAGAGACCCTAGAAGGGTAGAAATAAAGTTTTTCCTCCCCTGTACTACATATATATGTATATAGTGTGTGTGTGTGTGTGTGTGTGTGTGTATACACGTATAAATAGTGTGTGTATATATATATCTTTCTCACTTATCACTTATTATAGGGGCCACAAGAGCCTCCTTAAGGAGACTGAATTGTGGAGATCAATTACTTTGTTTTTTTGAGGTAAATTCTTTGAATATCAATTAGACCATTTTCAAAAAGCAAGTACAAAAGCACATTTCAAAGTTTGATCTTTTAGTATTATCCATACTTCTGCTTCTATCCTAGAGTATGAATATTAAACAATGTTCTTAACAATAATGGGAATCCAGTTGTGATTTTGCAGACTGTCTCAATTGAGTTAGGTGGGTGGAAGAGGTGGGAGTAGTATATCAGAACCTTGGGGAAAAATGGGAGAGCAGATAGAGAAGTAATATGCATAGTTTAAAAACAAAGCAGTGCTGGGGCTGGCCCTGTGGCCGAGTGGTTAAGTTCACAGGCCCTGCTTCGGCGGCCTGGAGTTTCACCGGTTGGGATCCTGGACATGGCACCGCTCATCAGGCCATGCTGAGATGGTGTCCCACATAGCATAACCAGAGGCACTTACAACTAGAATCTACAACTATGTACTGGGGGGCTTTAGAGAGAAGAATAAAAAAAAAAAAAAAAAAAGAAGATTGGCAACAGTTGTTAGCTCAGGTGCCAATCTTTAAAAAAAAAACAAAAAACAAAGCAGGGCTTTTCTCCAATACTTGTATGTGGTTTTAGTCATAGTATTTAATGTTTTAAAAATTTAAAGAATATTAAAGTAGGGCATATGATAAAAAAAAAAAAAGAGGTTGAGAGACACCAGTGTAAGGGAATTTTTAAAAATCTGAAGAAATTAGACTTCATTTTTCGCCTCCAGACAAAAATGCATATAGAAGGCATTTAATAAATGTTTTGAATTGAGTAGACTCAGTAGCCAATTAACCCAAAACACACTTAATTCAATAAATATACACATAGAAAAAGGTAATGCTCTTACCGAGTTGTGTCCAGGAACTGAAGAGCATGATGGTCTAAACTTTAAGTGGAAAAGTAAATCCCCAAACACAGTATGACACCTCTGTAACTCTGAGCAGATATATTTTTATTTTGACATTATGTGTTTCCAGCTGTTATTACCTTTGTAAACTTTCATAGAAAGAGCTACTAATCATCTCCCTTCATCTCCACCTCCTGTGCCTTCTACACAATAAACAAAATTGGGGATACATGCTCAGGTTGAGAAATGCTCTGAATCTCTCTTTTTTCTCAAGCTGGGTATCTGAAGACATTAAAATTTTCAATTTAGACTTTTTGGCTTTCAATCCCAGAACTACCTTATTCCAAGACATTTTCAAAGAATATACTACTTCCTACCTGCTGTCAGGTTGTAGATGACTGATAAGGTTCAAACCAATCAGTTCTCATAGTTGGAGGTAGATTGAAAGATTGCCAATAGTGCAGGCCCTCTCAACCCAGTGGCTCCATGTGCATATGTGCCCTGGTCCCCTGAAGCCCAAGGAATACCTACCTCTAGCTTCAGAACATCATGCTGAAGTTTACGCTGAAATTCAAGGAAGTTTTTGATTGTCAACTTCCCCTTGAGATCAGCTCCAAAAAAGTAGGTGGTGAGGGCTGAACATAAGCCGGACTTGAGGGTGTTACCAGTAGTAGAACGATCTCTGTGACGCATACCCATACTGGTTTGGGAGCGAATGATGCTCTGAACCTAATAGAGAAGCAAACCCCGATCCAGAAAAACATTACAAAGTGGAAAAACTTAGAAAAGTAAGAACAATAATGGACTATGGATTGTTTATGATTTGACTGCACTGTGCTACAATTCTCTCTTTTAATGCTCTCAACAATCCTAAGAGATAAGTCCTAAGACTGTCCTCAATTTATAGATGAGGAATTTGAGGCTCATAGTATTATGCCACAAATGACCTGCTCAAGATTAATAGCAGGCCTTGGATTCTAACACAGATGCCTGACACCTTTATAACTGGGATGCTTTTTAAAATCTCTCTTCAGAAAAGAGTATGCATTTGTTTTTGAGGCTCAAAACCTCTCACACAACACTAAAATAATCATCAACCTCACAGTAATACCTTCCATATCTCAGGAGACTTTTAAAAATTTCACACTTCTCACTACTGACTCTCCAGTTGTGACAAGAGGCAGCATAGCTATAGGGAAATAGTTGACATCTAAGAGAGATAACATATTTATTAGAGTGATACATAAAATACAAAGTTGGCGTGAAATATTTCTCCAAGAAAAGATGGTGAATTAGTTCAATCTGAGAAGTTTTAAATGAGCTTTCTGAGAAAGGATAATTTTGGGGCCTAGCAACCATGGCCTAACTATATAAATGAGGTTTTTGAGGCAAGTCTATGATCGCTATAGCTTTTTAAAAATTTTAAGTAGTTCCTGCAGTCTTTTCTACCTCTTTACAAGCTATAAAACCAACTATTCAGAATAATTAAAACTGGGATATGTAAAGATAAATAATAAAGGTATGTTATTTAAACAATACATAAAGCCTTGTAGGGGACAATTTTTAAATTGCTGTATTAGAAAAGCAAAATACTTAAAAACTTAAGATTTCTAACAATGAATTTATCTTAGTTAAATGTCTTTATTTATTATCTATGACCATAAAAAAGATTTATTTAAGACACTTTAAAAGTCTCTGGCTCTATAAAGGGTGGAAAAGTATAATGGAAAGACACTAGATGAGTTCTAATTCTGCTGCTCTGTAGTGAAAGCAGAATTTATGCAGGTCATTTAGCCTCTTTAGGCCTTACTTTCCTCACTGGAAAAGTTCATGGTTAGAGTACATTATCTCTAAGTCTCCTTACAACTTTAGGTTAATACCATAAATGCTTTTGATAATGATTTTTTCTGGGTTCATGTTTTATCATGTATATAAGATTAGTTGACATTTGTTTCTCATGCACGTGGAGACTTGAAAGGCAAGTGTACAATGGGTTTTATTTTATTATTTATTTAAAGATTTTATTTTTCCTTTTTCTCCCCAAAGCCCCCTGGTACATAGTTGTATATTTTTAGTTGTGGGTCCTTCTAGTTGTGGCACGTGCGATGCTGCCTCAGCATGGCTTGATGAGCAATGCCATGTCTGCGCCCAGGATCCGAACCGGTGAAACCCTGGGCCCCCGAAGCAGAGCGCGTGAACTTAACCACTCCGCCATGGGGCCAGCCCCTACAATGGGTTTTAAAACTATTGAAGTTGAAGAGTTTTAGACTTTAAATTGAAATACAGGATAACCAGTATCTATTTGAGGGCAATACGCAATTCATTTTATCTGCCTAATTGTGGGAACTAAAGAATTTTCCAAGAGCAGTAAATTAGTATTGAGCATCAGTGTCAGGATCTGCCATGATTTAAATTTTGCCTGTGGCTATAAATATTGCAGCTTATATCCTTCCTTTGGTGGAAACTGTGTATGTTCGCTTCAAGAGTGTAGTGCTGACAGATCAATGGAACAGAATTGAAAGCCCAGAAATAAAACCACACGTCTATGGACAGCTAATCTTCGACAAAGGAGCTGAGGGCCTACAATCGAGAAAAGAAAGTCTTTTCAACAAACGCTGCTGAGAAAACTGGACAGCCACATGTAAAAGAATGAAAATTGACCATTCTTTTTCACCATTCACCAAAAAATACTCAAAATGGATCAAAGACCTAAAGCTGAGACCTGAAACCATAAGGCTTCTAGAAGAAAATGTAGGCAGTACACTCTTTGATATCAGTATTAAAAGGATCTTTTCAGACACCATGTCTTCTCAGACAAGGGAAACAATAGAAAGAATAAACAAATGGGACTTCATCAGACTAAAGAGCTTCTTCAAGGCAAGGGAAAACAGGATTGAAACAAAAAAACAACCCACTAACTGGGAAAAAATATTTGCAAGTAATACATCTGACAAAGGCTTAATATCCATAATAGATAAAGAACTCACACAACTCAACAACAAAAAATTAAACAACCGAATCAAAAAACGGGCAGGAGACATGAACAGACATTTCTCCAAAGAAGATATACGGATGGCCAATAGGCACATGAAAAGATGTTCATCATTGCTGATCATCAGGGAAATGCAAATCAAAACTACACTAAGATATCACCTTACACCCATTAGAATGACAAAAATAACTAAAACAAATAGTAACAAATGTTGGAGAGGTTGTGGAGAAAAAGGAACCCTCATACACTGCTGGTGGGAATGCAAACTGGTGCAGCCACTATGGAAAACAGTATGGAGATTCCTCAAAAAATTAAAAATAGAACTACCATACGATCCAGCTATCCCACTACTGGGTATCTATCCAAAGAACCTGAAATCAGCAATTCCAAAAGTCCCATGCACTCCTATGTTCATTGCAGCATTATTTACAATAGCCAAGACGCGGAAGCAACCTAAGTGCCCATCAACAGATGACTGGATAAAGAAGATGTGGTATATATATACAATGGAATACTACTCAGCTGTAAAAAAGAACAAAATCATCCCATTTGCAACAACATGGATGGACCTTGAGGGAATTATGTTAAGTGAAATAAGCCAGATAGAGAAGGACAATCTCTGTATGACTCCACTCATATGAGGAATTCAAAAATGTAGACAAAGAGAACAGATTAGTGGCTACCAGGGGAAAGGTGGGGTGGGGGCTGGGCACAAAGGGTGAAGTGGTGCACCTACAACACGAATGACAGACAATAATGTACAACTGAAATTTCACAAGATTGTAACCTATCATTAACTCAATAAAAAATTTTTTAAAAATTAAAAAAAAAAGAATGTAGTGCTGAGAAAGTGTGTGTAAGTGACTGAGAAAAAGAAGTATTTTTAGGGAAAATTAACTGGTGCTATAATAGCACAGTCCAAATATTACCCTACCAATTTGTAAACTATTACTAACTATAAGTGTTCTTTCATTAACAACTTTTTTAAAAAAGGATATATCACTAGATTGTGCATGTATGTGTGAGAGACATTGTTTTCTTAGTGTATCTCTGTTGGGAAATATTTTCTTAAAATATTTTTATTTAGATAATTTGTTAAGGGTATAACAGGAGAATCAATCAAAACAAACCAATTCAACTAGCCATGTGAATGCTTACTATATGCTACATGCTGTGGAGAAAATCAAGAGAAATATAAAATACAACCTGTGAAATAAAATTTAATTCCTTTTCTTCTGTCTCACAACTGATAGTTATCACTTCTCATACTTTAATACTAAAAAACACTTCCGTCACAGCCTTGGGTGAATGCAGGCCAAACAGTTAAGAGATTTTTTTTTAATGTTTTTTCTGGGTTAGTTTTGTCTCATGATCCTGTATGAAATGGGTTAAAGAAAAGGATCTGTGTGATAGAAAGGTCAGAGAAAAGTCATGCTTAACTATTTACAGTTGATTAATGCTTTTCAGCAATTTGTGCTTATGCTTGATCAAAATGATTTTGGAAAAAGATGAATGAAAGAGTAGTATTAGCTATTAATTTGCTTTATGCAATTTAACTTTGAAGATAAATGATAATGGAATGTGTGAGTCCTCATACTAGTTCTGTTTAGCTTTTTTTACAAGCTTGACAAATACACTGTCAAGAAAATGCCTGTTTACGTGGGAAATCAGAGCAAAGTTTGAACGTTAGTGTCTATAACAGGAGTAGGGAAGTTATGGCAATTTTGCTCCTGAGGGCTACCCTAAGTAATTTATAAGGCTATTTCAAAACTACATTTTTTTCTTTTTGTATTTTCTTTCTTCCCTTCCTTCTCCCCCTCTCCCACTTTTATTTCTCTCCCTCCTGCTTCTTAGGCCTATCTGAAGCCAACTCTTAGCATTTAATACTAAACAGGTCTTAATCCACTTCTGGTAACGGATGAGTAGCTCCTCTCAGGCCAATCTTTCCTCAGATGACAATTACACAATACAGACAAAACACACCAAACAACTACTTGAAAGCATCAGAGAGTGTTCATGGGCAGATCCTGGAGGGGAGTTGAGACTTGGAAGAAGGGAATGGCACTGGCTGAGTTTCTCACGTTATACAGTTTTCAGCCTGAAGGAAGCCCCCAGTCTGAATGAGAAGGATTGGCGCCCTCAGTTTTTCTGGATTGAAAAACCTGAGGACAGAATCTGGAGCAACCACAACCCCTGGAGAGTGAAGGGGAAATCCCGAAAAAGAGAAAGCCAAAGAGGGGAAGCCCCAAATTCTATATATAAAGTCTAGCCAAATTCAGTTGAGCTAATTGCCTGCTAAAACAAAACACTAATACTCTTCGGGTGAATATAACAAAATCTAGAGTCTACAACATATCATTCATAACATCCAGTCTACAATCCAAAATTACTTGACATATGAAGAAATGGGAAAATTTGGCTCAAGTGAAAAGGAAATCAATGGAGATCAATCCTGAGATGATCTAGATATTAGAAACTAGCAGACAAGGATTTTAAAGCAGTTATAATAATAGTGCTCAAATATATAAAATATGCTTGTAAAATAGGAAAAGATAGGAAACTTCAAATGAGAAAGGAAACTATATCAAAAATGAAAAGGAAGGTCTAGAACTGAAAAGTGCAATGTCTGAAGTAAAAATTCACTGGATTAGCCTAGTAACAGAGTTGCTATGACTGAAGAAAGGGTCAGTGAACATGAAGATAAATCAATAGAAATTATACAGTCTGAAGAGCAGAGAGAAAAAAGATTGAAAAAAATAACAAACAGAGCTTCAGAGATTTGTGGGCCAATATCATATGGTCCCAGAGAAAGAGGTGAGAGAGAATGGGGGCCAAAAAACCATTTTTTTAAAAAGAAATAATAGCCAGAAACTTCTCAAATTTGATAAAAATCATAAATTTATAAATACAAGTAGTTCATAAAATACTAAGAAGCCTATATACAAAGAAAACCACACTGAGGCATATCATAATCAAATTTCTAGAAACCAAAGATAAAGAAAAATCTGGAAAGCAGAGAGAGAAAAACAACATATTACACACAGGGGAACAATGATTCAAATAACCAATGACTTTCCATCAGAAGGAATCAGAAGTAGTGAAACAACAGAGAATTTTAAATCTATACCTGTAACTCTATATCTAGATTTTTCCTTCAAAAACTAACAATGATATAAATTAATTCGTTGCCAAGAAATATGCACTTCAAGAAATGCTAAAGACAGTTTTTCCAACTGAAGGGAAATGGTACCAGGTGGAAACTAGGATCTTGGGAATGAATGAAGGGCATCAGAAATGGTAAATATGTGAATGAATATACAGAATATTTTTTCTCTTATTTTCTTTTAAAATATATAAGACCATTAAAGCAAAATTAACAATGTATTATGGGGTTTATAATTTATGTAAATGGAATACACAAGACAACTATAGCATAAAGGATGGAGGAAGGTAAATGAAACTACATGGTTGCAAGGTTCTCACATTTTATGTGAAGTAGTACAATATTAATTCTAAGTAGACTGTGTACATTTAAGAATGTATGTTTTTATTATAAAAATAAGGCAAAGAGGTATAGCTAAAATGCCAGATAATTTAAACCATAATTCTTGAAAAAATAGTTATTTAACCCCAAAGAAGGCAGGAACATAGAACAGAGGAACAAAAAACAGAAAGAACAAACAGAAAACAAATAGCAAAATGGTAGATCTAAATACAATTAAATCAATAATTATGTTAAATATTAATGGACTAAATATTGCAATTAAAAGGCAAAGATTGTCAGAATGGATAAAAAAGCACAGACCCAACTATGTGCTGTCTATAAAAGGTGCATTTTAATCATAAAGACACTGATAGATTTAAAGCAAATGGATGGAAAAATAATGCATCATGCAAATAGTAAGCATGAGAAGGCTGGAGTTTCTATGTTAATATCACATAATGTAGACTTTAAGATAAAGAGTATCACTGAAGATAAAGAGTGTTACTTCATAATGATAAAAGGATTGATTCATCAGGAAGACATAACAATCAGAAATGTGCACAGGGGGCTGGCCCCGTGGCCGAGTGGTTGAGTTCATGTGCTCCACTTCAGCGGCCCAGGGTTTCACCAGTTCGGATCCTGGGCACAGACATGGCACCACTCATCAGGCCATGCTGAGGCGGCATCCCACATAGCAAAGACAGAAGGACCTACAACTAGAATATACAACTATGTACTGGGGGGCTTTGGGGAGAAGAAGAAGAAGAAAGAAAAGAAGATTGGCAATAGATGTTAGCTCAGGTGGCAATCTTAAAAAAAAAAAGAAAGAAAAGAAATGTGTACAGGACTTCAAAATACATAAAGCTAAAATGGACAGAATTAAAGTAAAATGAAGAATTGCATAACTATAGAGGGAGATTTCAACAACTCCCTCTCAACAAATGCTGGAATGACTAGGTTAAAAAAATCAGTAAGGATATAGAATCTGAACGACACTAGCAACCATCTTGACAGAATTGACATGTATAGAACACTATACTCAACAACTGCAAAATACACATTCTTTAAAAAGACACATTGATGCTTACCAAGATAGATCATATGCTGTTCCATAAAACCAGTCTCAAAAAATTCAAAAGAATTAAATCATGCAGAGTATGTTTTCTGAGAACAATGGGACTAAATTAGAAATTAGTAGCAATAAGAGATCTAAAAAACAAAACCCCAAATACTTGGAAATTAAACAACACACTTCTAAACAATGCATGTACCAAAAAGGAAACCACATGGGAAATAGAAAATATTTCAAACTAAATGATAAAATACAATATATCAAATTTTGTAGGATGCTGCTATAGCAGTGCTTAGAGGAAAATGTATAGCTTTAAATCCTTATATTAGAAAAGAAGAAAATTCTCAAACTGCTGACCAAAGATACTGTCTTGAGCAACTCATAAAAGAGCAAGGAAAACCTAAAATACATAGAAGGAAAGCAATGAGAGCAGAAATCAATTAATTAGAAAACAAAACCATAGAGAAAATTAACAAAGTGAAAAGTTGGTTCTTTGAAAATATAAAAAAAATAATTATACCCCAAATAGCCAAAGCAATCTTGAGAAAGAACAAAACTGGAGGCATCACACTTCCTCATTTCAAACTATATTACAAAGCTATAGCAATCAAAACAGTATGGTATTGGGATAAAAATAGACATAGATCAATGGAACAGAATAGAGAATCTAGAAATAAACTCATGCATACATATGGTCAATTAATTTTGACAAAGGAGCCAAGAATACACAATGGGAAAAGGATAGTCTCTTCAATGAATGGTGTTGGAAACACTGGACGGCCACATGCAAAAGAATGAAACTGGACCCTATTTTACATCATACACAAAAATTAACTCAAAATGGATTAGAGACTTAAATGTAAAGCCTGAAACTGTAAAACTCCTAGAAGAAAACATAGGCCATAAGCTCCCTGACCCTAGTCTTGGTGATGATTTTTGGATTGGACACCAAAAGCAAAGGCAACAAAAGCAAAAATGAACATACGGGACTACATCAAACTAAAAAGTTTCTGCACAGCAAAGGAAACCATCCACAAAATGAAAAGCCAACCTCATGAATGAGAGAAAATATTTGCAAATCATATATCTGATAAAGGGTTAATATCCAAAATATATAAAGAATTCATACAACTCAATAACAACCAACCAAAAAATCTGATTAAAAAATGGGCAGAGGATCTGAATAGACATTTTTCCAAAGAAGACATACAGATGGCCAAGAAGTACGTGAAAAGATGGTCAACATTACTAATTATCAGGGAAATGCAAATCAAAACCACAATGAGATATCACTCACACCTGTTAGAATGGCTATTATCAAAAAGACAAAAAATAACAAGTGTTGGCGAGGATGTGGAGAAACGGGAACACTTGTTCACTGTTGCTGGAATGTAAATTGGTGCAGCCACTATGGAAAACAGTATGGAGGTTCCTCGAAAATTTTAAAAAAGAACTACCATATGATCCAGCAATTTCCCTTCTGCATATTTATCAGAAGGAAAAAAATCACTATCTTGAAGCTATATCTGCAACCCTCATGTTTACTGCAGCATTATTTATCATAGCCAAGACATGGAAACAATGTAAGCGTCCATCAATGGATATATGGATAAAGAAAATGTGATACACACACACACACACACACACACACACACTGAAATATTATTCAGCCATAAAAAAGAAGGAAATCCTGCCATTTGTGACAACATGGATGGACCTTGAGGGCATTATGTAAAGTGACGTAAGTCAGACAGAGAAAGACAAATACTGTATGATCTCACTTATATGTAGAATCTTTAAAAAAAAAGCCAAACTTATAGATACAGAGAACAGATTGTTGGTTGCCAGAGGTGGGGGGTAGGTGGGTGGGAAAATAGGTGAAGGTGATCTAAAGGTACCCAGTTCTAAGATAAATGAGTCCTGGGGATGTAATGTACAGCATGGTGACTACAGTTAACAAAACAGTACAGTATATTTGAAAGTTGAAAAGAGAGTAGGTCTTAAAAGTTCTCATCACAAGAAAAAAAAATTTGTAACTATGTTGGTGATGGATGTTAATTAAACTTATTATGGTAATCATTTCACAATATATACATAGATCAAATCATTGTTGTACACCTGAAACTAAAACAATGGTATATGTCCATTACATCTCAATAAAAAATAAAATAGTTCTATCTAAAATAAAAGATAACATATCAGGGGCTGGCCCTGGGGCCAAGTGGTTAAGTTCACACACTCCGCTTTGGTGGCCCAGGGTTTCACCGGTTCAGATCCTGGGCATGGACATGGCACCACTCATCGGGCCATGCTGAGGTGGCATCCCACGTGCCACAACCAAAATGATCTACAACTAGAATCTACAACTATGTATGGGGGGCTTTGGGGAGAAGAATAAAATAAATAAATAAATAAAAACATATCAAAACAAGTTCTATTTATAATTGTTTGAGCACCTGGAAATACCAGTAAAATGCAGGATTATGGAAAAGTGAAGGTATTAAGATGGATATAGGATGGAAATTTGAACAAATGTCTCTAGGTATTTTGAAATATTTGACTTTGTGCATCTCTTATTTAAAGATATACTATACCTGATACTTTCTCCCACTTCTTTTCCCTCCTTTTCTCATTTTGAATATGAAAGTGCTTTCTCCCATATATATATTTTTTTCTGTTTTGAAACCACTTCTGACAATCATAATAATTGTATCTGGAGAGGTATCATGGCCCTCCAATGACAGAGTTTTATGGAAATGTAATCTCTTCCTAGGATTCAGAAGAAACTGTACATGTCTATGTACATGCTATGGTCAAAAGGCATGGTATCATTTTTCCCTGTCTTATAGAAATTTTTTCAGAACATATGTCATTCATCCTTGTATTCTGGAACTGTGTGGCACAAAGGAGCTGTTTAATAAATGTTGACTGAATATATGATTGAATAGCCATAACTTAGCCTCTCAGCATTAAAGTATAATTCATGTTGGGGAATCAAAGCAAAACCTTGACCTTAATCATACACTCAAATGATTCGTTACATTTAGAGTGAAAACAAAGAAAAAAAACCCACCTGTTAAAAGTAAGGATATTTTTGAAAAATGACACATTAGGTACTTCAAGAACTGGATAGTATCTGAGGATATTGACCAAGGCCAACGAAACTCCAAGGCACGTGAAAATGTGTTAAATATTAATGTACTTAATGGAACTTTCCAGGACAACTTGCCTGTTCAAACTCATCCATGTCTACTTCTCCATCTCCATTCAAGTCAAACATCTTGAAGGCAATTTCAAAATTTCTCTGAGGAGCTGCAAGTAGAAAGGAAGGAAGGAAGCGTAGGAGGGAAGGAGCAAGAGAGGGAGGGAGGAGAAAGAAAATATTTAGAAGGCATTGACCAAAAAGAAAAAATCATTCCTTTCAGAAAAACAGGCGGTTAAACACTAAAAAGTAATATCAAGTCACAGAATGCCACCATATTTATCCAGATCAATCTTTTAGCAATACTCCTTAAAACCAAAAGAGAATTTTACCATGACCATTAAAGACAGCAGTTGTCTATCTTTGTGTTTCAACACTCAAATACTTCAGCTTTGCTTTTTAGAAACCATCCTCTTAGCAACAACATAATATTAACGTTGTTGCTCTGTTACTTATAGTATTATTTATCTGGGCACAAAAGTCTGTTTGTGGTGAGACATACTGCTGCACAGCAAGAAGCTGAAACCCTAAGTCTTTTAAAACAAGCTAGCTTTCTACTTTGTTCTTTCTAGTCTCTCCATGGTAAGTACAATCAGGAGTTCAGTGGATGTCATTCTGCCAACAGGTTATTATTTATACTAGTTTACTCACTATCGCTATAGCTCTGTGGTAAGGCAGAAAAGCATACTGTTAGCTACTTAGCCCCTATTTCAACCATGTCAGCTGGGTACACAAATTACTGAGCAAAGCATACTTAAATGTTAAGATCAAGCTGAATTTTAAAAATCAAAATGAAAAATGCAAATCTTGAGAAGATGGTGTATTTTCTTTCCCTTAAGTAAATGAGGAAAGTTATTCAAGACTTCTTTAGTGTTCCTAGAGCAATCAAAATATAATTAACATATTTGTGCATTAGAATTAAATATAAATCTAACAGCTTTCCTTCCTTACCATACTAAATGTTCTGGTAAAGAAAACTAAGTTGTTCATTTCCTTCCTTTGGTGCTTCAAATTTATTAGCCATAGAGAATAAACCAAAATAAGATATCCTATATATCCTGATACTATTGAACTAAATTTTCAGTTAATAGCAGTTTTACTAAAAAAAATTTAAAGATTCTACGTAGACAAAAAAGTTAAAAAAGGCTTAGCACATTAGGCATAGTTGTAGAGAGTCCATATTACCATATTCATAAATTTGTTAATAGCAACCCTCTAGGCTTAAATTCGATTTTCAGCTAGGCAGCCAGCTAGGCTGGTAAGCTCCTGGTTTTCAGTCACGTGGGTGAATCATCTGCCTGTCAGCTTCCAATTGCCTGCCTTACTCGATAATGGCTTCCAACAGGTTTGCTCTTCTTTAGGCCACAAATACAATTGTTGGGAAGAATGTACCTGGGGGAATTAGATTTTCGTACACTTATCGCCACTTCCCAAATTTTTTCTACCTGTCTAGATGTTGTCTTTTACTGAAGAGTTACTACGTGCCAAGCATTGAGATGGATAATTTAAAGCCGTTATTTGATTTTATACTCTCAATCCTGAAAGGTTTTATTTCTTTATTTTTTAAACAGAGTAGGAAATTTGGTCTCAAAGCCACTAAATGATTAGCTCAAAATCACACAGCTAATATGTGGCAGAACTGGTAAGTGAACCTAGGTCAATGCTGACTCCAAAGCCCATAGACTTTCCATTATGCTCCACGGCCTCCAAAATCAAGGCAGTGGTACTTCCAATAATACACTCATACTCTTTATTCTGATACATTTTGACCTAGAAACAAAACAACAAAATATGACTCACTGGTTATGTCAGTCTCTGCAATAGCTGAGGGTTCCAAGTTGTTCATCTCAAGGACATACCTGATATCAAAGAAACGTTGCATATGCCATGCTCAGTAGTTTAGACTTGGCTGCACTAACTGGAGACCCATAAGCAACATTAGATTCTCAGATAGGTTTGTCACATGTTTTTTAAAATTCTGAATATGAATTTCTTTAGACAGGAATACACTCTCCTATTCTCCCCTATTGTCTCACACTTGGCCCACTTCACTCATATAAATTATTTGCCTAACCCTTGTAGATACTTCAGATTTTAACAACTGCAGACAATATGAAGCCACTGAAAGTTTTAAGTAGGGGAGTGACACAATCAAATTGGCATTTATGAAGGACTTCTCTGCTTACATTGAAGGATGAGTTGGAAAACAAAAACCAGCTTCAGAGAAGATGATAGAAGTTTTTGTAAATGTTGAAAATGTGAACTGAGGTGACGGGAGTGGTAATGGAGAGGAGGGAGCAAATTTGAAATAACTTAAGGAGGCAGAAATTATACAATTTAATAATTAATTGAGTTGAGAGTGAAAAAGGCCGACAGCATGGCTTTTAGCCCAGGCTATTGGGTATCTTGCATGTCATTAACCAAGAGATAAAATAAACGTCAAAGGTTTGAGAAACAAAATGAGTTCTGACAGGATCTGCTGAATTCAAGCACCACAGCATATCCAGATGAAAATATTCAGGAGATAGTTGGAAATATGGGTCTAAAGCTTAGAAGAGAGAGGTTAAAGTTGGGAGTCATTAGCATGTGGTTTGCTGCAAAGAGCCTGAAATGAATTTGCCCAAGGAGAAGTGAGGGTTGAGGAGAAAGGTGAGGAAAGGGTAGAATGCAGTTGGAAGCCAATATTTAAGGTGAGAGGAAAGAGAAAGGAAGCAGTGTAAGAGGAGGTGGCATCACAACACCAGGATGAATACAGTCAAAATGAATAGAAATA
This sequence comes from Equus asinus, assembly GCF_041296235.1. Taxonomy (NCBI): domain Eukaryota; kingdom Metazoa; phylum Chordata; class Mammalia; order Perissodactyla; family Equidae; genus Equus; species Equus asinus. Next base: position 61,004,936 of record NC_091791.1, read on the forward strand.
TGGAAAAATTGGGCAAGAGCCAGTCAGTATGTTGTCACACGGGATTTAAAGCAGCACTCCCAATCCCTATCTCCACAGCTTACAGAGATTACACAGGGTGCTTACATTTTTAGCTTTATCATAATCTTTTATTCTTACGTGCTGTGAGTTCTGTGAAGGCACATGCCCGGTCATCATTTAAATGACTGAATGAGTTATTCTAGCAAATCATAGTAATATGTCCTCCTACAACTAAGGTTAAATTCATTTTACCAAACAAAGCACACCCTGTACTACTTGAGGTATCTATATCTTTTTATCCTGGCTTACTTTCAAACAGAGCATTTGCTTCATGTGGAGTTACTCAGAGTGTTTATTAAAGTACATGCGCTGACACTCTAGAGGCTGAACTCCGATATGCTGGTCACTGACGAGGTAAGTCAGGGGAGGAGCCCTGCACATTCTCATTTAAGCCCTACCAGACTATCAGGGAAGGTTTTTCCAGGAGTAGTTCTCTCAGCCTATTCAGTCTTCATCTGCTGATCACATCAAAGTATTTAAGACAAACAAGAAAAAACCAGCTTGCTCTAAGTGAAACATGCTACACAGGAATATGCAATTAGGTAATTCTTTCCTTAAATGTTGGCTTCAGAGTAATTTTTATATACAGCTGTTCAGGAAAGCTTTAAGGTGTTTGGGATTTACGCTCACAACCTATTTCCATAGGTACTGAGAAGGGAGTTCTTTTAAATCCCAGGCTACTTATAGAGTGAACAGTGAAGCTTCTCTCCTCATGCTAAGAGGATAATCTACTTTTTGTATAATGATTTCTAAAACGATCATAACATAGCTTGGAACCGATTAAAACAATAAGATTCTATACAAAGTTTATTATCATACTTCTTTTACTTAGAATTCCATGACAATATATGCTGCTAGGAAATGGAGATACATTAGGTCTGTTCTAGTTAAGAATCCATTTTTTATATTATTCTATCATTAACAATAATGATAACAATAATAACAACTCTAGGATGTTCTTTGAGGCACAGTAAACTTTTTTTTTTTTTGAGGAAGATTAGCCCTGAGCTAACTGCTACCAATCCTCCTCTTTTCGCTGAGGAAGACTGGCCCTGAGCTAATATCCATGCCCATCTTCCTCTACTTTATATGTGGGACGCCTGCCACAGCATGGTGAGCATGGTGAGCCAAGTGGTGCCATGCCCGCATGTGGGATCTGAACCGGTGAACCCCGGGCCACTGAAGCAGAACATGCAAACTTAACCGCTGAGCCACCAGGCCGGCCCTGAGGCACAGTAAACTTTTATAGTTTGCTTTAATAAGAAAAACCCCCATCTTTTTCTATGTATAGTAAGTCAAACAATCAGATAGCAACAATACTAGCTTTCTCAAGATTTTCATGACTGTTTCGCTTATTGTTCTTTAATGGAAAATGCATAAGACTTGGGCTCTAATTCTGGCTCTTCCAACAACATAATGAGTCATTATGTCTTAAATTATTTTTTGGTGGTACTGACAGAATGAACAAAAAAATGAAGAGACTAGATTTTAAACAAGTTTCTTATTTTCTGTTGGTTTGGTTCTCCTGCCACAAAGTTCCTACCTGCACCACTCCTCTTTTAAAATGATGCTGTAGAACAAATGAGGTAATTAATATGCAATATCAGAGAACTCTGAGTTACAAAAAAAACTTTAGAATATGATGAACCCTACTGAATGATGAACCTACCTACTGAACTTGTAAGGATCAGACAGCCTCTGATTATTTCTGAGAGGGAGGTTACCACTTCTGAGGTCTAATCATTGTCGGCCATACTAATTGAGTTATTTTTCTCATGCAGAAATCAAATCTATTTCTGTGTAACTCCTACAAACTATCCTAGTTTAATTTTTTAGAGAAAGAAAAAAATATATCTGCTTTCTCACCTATGTCATGGCCCTCTGATTACATAAAAACTTATGATCATGTCTCTACTAAGGTTTCTCAGAATTTGCTTCCAAAACTTCAACATCCTAATGGTCCTCCTGTGGGGTACTTTAGATGGTCAATGCCTCCCATCAATGCAGTATCCTAAATATAGTTAATTCTAGAATGACCTATCCTTTCTAGAAACAATAGGACTGCTTCTTTGCAGACTAGTATACTAACATTATTTTTATATGAGGGCTTAGTATGTTGTTTTCTACATAACATCAGACTTAGGAAATGGAGAAAACCCTACAAGTTAGATTTCAAAAAAGTGTCCCTCCAAGAATGATGTCAGCATCATGGTGGAGTGAGTTCTCTCCTTAGTCTCTCCCCTTTAAGTTGCAACTAAATGGACATTCATTAACCAGCAGAGGATTCCCTGCAGAGTACAAGAGGACGTCTGAGAGATCCAGGCAGCTATGCATCTGAGGGTGGGTGGACTGGATGCCTGGGAGGTAGTGGAACTAGGTGAGTGCATTCTTCCCCCTCCCCAGTGGCAGCAGGCCAGGTCACAGATCCTCACACAGTGGCCCAGCATGACTAAAAGAGGAGGTGGGGACAGCCTGCCCTGCACGAAGGCTTTTAGAATTGCACTCCAGCCTGTGGGAATGCCCACCATGCCACAGTGGCCCCACTGGTGGGAAGACTCTACACTGAGTGGTGGCTCAGCCCCTGTGTTGGCACCTGCCCTCTGAGCACAGCACAGGTGAGAAGGCACCCCACCCACTCAGAAGGTGCCCCTGCCTATGGAGCATAGCAGCTCGTGGGACCCACCGTGTGGCACCTCAGCCTCTGTGTGGACACCCCTGCCCTCTAGCACAGCGCAGGTGAGAATTTGCCCATCTGTGGAACACAGCAGTCCATGGGATCCACCGAGCAGCAGCTCAGCGCCTGTGTAGGCGCCCCTCCTGCCTACCACTCAGCAGCTCAGCTGGTCCCCTGCTGAGCACAGAGGACCCACCTATGGTGACTGACCCACATGCTGAGCACAGAGGCTCGGCCCATGTGAGCGCAAACTGCAGAGCAGCTGTGGCCAGCCTGGGCAAACACAGAGAAGCACTACATTCACAACTTTCAGCAGATGGGCAGAATCAGAAAACACAGTTCCTGCTCCCCCTAAGGGGGGCAGGTAGAATCTGTGACCCGATAACTACCACAAATGCACTGGCAAAGGATCAATTAATCAAACACCATAAAGAATGACAGTAACACTTCAGAGCAGAAGGAAAATGACAAGTCCCCAGAAACCAATGCTGAAGTAATAGAAATTTACAACCTAAATGATAGAGAATTCAAAACAGTTGTCATAAAGAAACTCAATGAGTTACAAGAAAACTCAGAAAGACAATAACGAGCTCAGGAATGAAAGTAATGAGCAGAAGGAATACTTCACCAAAGAGATTGAAACTCTAAAAATAAAAACCAAATAGGAATTCTGGACATGAAGAAAACAATTAATGAGATAAAAAAAATAATCTAGAAACCATAAGAAACAGAGCTGATGTTATGGAGAACAAAATTAATGAATAAGAAGACAGAAATATAGAACTGTTTCAGGTAGAGGAGGAGAGAGAAATAAGATTTAAAAAACAATGAAGAAATTCTACAAGAAATATCCAACTTAATTAAGAAAAGCAATATAACGATTATGGGTATTCCAGGGGGAGAAGGGGGGAAAAAGGAGCAGAGAGCTTGTTCAAAGAAACAATAGCTAAGAACTTCCCAAACCTGGGGAAGACTGGACTTACAAGTATGTGAAGCCAACAGAACTCCTAATTACATCAATGAAAAAAGATCTTCTCCAAGGCATATACTACTGAAACTGGCAAAGTCAATGCCAAAGAAAAAATATTAAGGGCAGCAAGGCAGAAGAAAATAACCTACAAAGGAATCCCTGTCAGGCTTTCAGCAGATTTTTCAGCAGAAACATTACAGGCTAGGAGAGAAAGGAATGATATATTCAAAATACTGATAAAAACTTTCAGCCAAGAATACTGTATCCAGTGAAACTATCCTTCAGATATGAAGGAGAAAGAAAAGCTTTCCTAGATAAACAAAAGCTGAGGGAGTTCATTGCCATTAGACCTCACTTACAAGAAATGATGAAGAAAGCCCTCCTACCTGAAACAAAAAGGCAAAGGTTTACAAAGCTTTGAGCAAGGAGATAAAGAGACAGACAAAATCATAAAACTGCACCTGTCTTTCAGAACAGGGTAGCAAACACTTAATTATAACATAAAACATAAAGGGAAAGAAAGTATCAAAAATAACTATAAACAGTTCAATTTAGTCACAAACTCACAACACAAAAAATAAGAATTTGTGACAACAATAACTCAGAAGGAGAAGAGGAAAGGGATGGAACCTGCTTAGGCTAATGGAGATAAGAGACTATCAGAAAATAGACTATCTCATCTATGAGATCTTTCATAAAAACTTCATGGTAACCACTAAACAAAGAATCAGAATAGAGCCACAACTCATAAATAAAGAGATAACTGAGAAAACTATCACAGAAAACCACAAAACTGAAATGGCAGTCAGAAATACAAGGGAAGATAAACAATGGAAATACAGAACAACTGGAAAACAAGAGATAAAATGGCAGTATTAAGCTCTCATATATCAATAATCACTAAATGTAAACAGATTGAATGCTCCAATCAAAAGACAGCATGGCTGGATTGACCAAAAAACATGACTCAACAATATGCTGCCTCCAGGAAACACATCTCAGCTCTAAAGACAAACATAGGCTCAGAGTGAAGGGATGGAAGATAATACTCCAAGCAAATGGCAAACAAAAGAAAGCACATGTTGCCATACTCCTATCAGACAAAGCAGACTTCAAGATTAAAAAAAACAATAATAGACATAAAGGGGCAGTACATAATGGTAAAAGGGACAGTCTACCAAGAGGACATAACCCTTACGAATATATACACCTAACACAGGAGCACCAAAGTACATAAAGCAACTATTAACAGACCTAAAGGGAGAAATGGACAGCAACAAAATAATAGTAGGGGACCTCAACACCCCACTCACATCAATGGATAGATCAGACAGAAAGTAAAGGAAATGGCCTTAAATGAAACACTAGACCAGATGGACTTAATAGATACATATAGAACATTTCATCCAAAACCAGCAGAATACACATTCTTCTCAAGTGCACATGGAACATTCTCAAAAATAGACCACATGTTGGGAAACAAGGCAAGCCTTAACAGATTTAAGAAGATTGAAATCATATCAAGCATCTTTTCTGACCACAATGCTATGAAACTAGAAATCAACTACAATAAAAAGCTGGGAAAGTCACAAATAAGTGGAGACTAAACAACAAGCTACTGAACAACCACTGGATCAATGAAGAAATCAAAGGAGAAATCAAAAAATACTTGAAGAAAGATGAAAATGAAAACATAACATACCAACTCTTATGGGATGCAGCAAAAGTGGTACTAAGGAGGAAATCCACAGGAGTATAGGCCCACCTCAACAAACAGGAAAAATCCCAAATAAGTAATCTTAACTACATCTACCAGAACTAGAAAAAGAATAACAAACAAAGCCCAAAGTCAGGATAAGGAGGAAAATAATAAAACAGAGAGCAGAAATAAAGGAAATAGAGACTAAAAAAACTAAAAGGATCAATGAAACTAAGAGCTGGTTCTTTGAGAAGATAAACAAAATTGACAAACCCTTAGCTAGACTCACCAAGAAAAAAAGAAGGCTCAAATAAATAAAATTAGAAATGGAAGAGGAGAAATTATAACAGATACCACAGAAATACAAAGGATTATAAGAGAATACTATGAAAAACTATATGCCCACACATAGGATAACCTAGAAGAAATAAATTCTTAGATTCATACAACGTCCCAAAACTGAATCAAGAAGAAATGGAGAATCTGAACAGACTAATCACAAGTAGAGAAATTGAAACAATAATAAAAAAGCTCCCCCAAAACAAAAGTCCAGAACCAGATGGCTTCTTTGGAGAATTCTACCAAACCTTGAAAGAAAATTTAATACCTACCCTTCTCAAACTATTCTGAAAAATTGAAGAAGACAGAAAGCTTACTAAGTCATTCTATGAGGCCAACATTACCCTAATACCAAAACTAGACAAGGATAACACAAAGAAGGAAAATTACAGGTCAGTATGGCTGATGAACAAAGATGCAAAAATCCTCAACAAAATACTGGCAAACTGAATGCAGAAATACATTAAAAAGATCATACACCATGATCACGTGGAATTTATAAAAGGGACGCAGGGATGGTTCAGCATCTGCAAATCAATCAATGTGATACATCACACCAAGAAAACGAGGAATAATGATCACGTGATCATCTCAATACACGCAGAGAAAGCATCAACAAGATCCAACATCCATTTATGATAAAAACTCTCAATAAAATGGATATAGAAGGGAAGTACCTCAAAATAATAAAAGCCATACATGACAAATCCACAGCCAACATCATACTTAATGGAGAAAAACAGAAAGCAATCCCTCTGAGAACAGGAACAAGACAAGGGTACCTACTCTCACCACTCCTGTTCAACATAATACTGGAGGTTTTGGCCAGAACAATTAGGCAAGAAAAAGAAATAAAAGGAATCCAAACGGGAAAGGAAGAAATGAAACTCTCACTGTTTGTAGATGATGTGATTCTATAAATAGAAAACTCTAAAGAATCCATCAGAAAACTACTCGAAATAATCAACAACTATGGCATTGTTGCAGGGTACAAAATCAATTTACAAAAATCAGTTGCATTTCTATATATTAATAACGAACTAGCAGAAAGAGATGTCAAGAATCCAATCCCATTTACAATTGCAACAAAAAGAATAAAATATCTAGGAATAAATTTAACCAAAGAGGTGAAAGACCTATACACTGAAAACTATAAGACATTTTTGAAAGAAATTGAAGAAGACATAAAGACATGGAAAGATATTCCATGCTCATGGATTGGGAGAATAAACACAGTTAAAATGTCCATATTGCCTAAAGCAATCTACAGATTCAATTCAATCCCAATCAGAATCCTAATGACATTCTTCACAGATATAGAACAAAGAATCCTAAAATTTATATGGAACAACAAAAGACCCCGAATACCCAAGGCAATCCTGAGAAAAAAGAACAAAGCTGGAGGCATCACAATCCCTGACTTCAAAATATACTACAAAGCTACAGTAATCAAAACAGCATGGTTCTGGCACAAAAAAACGACACACAGATCAATGGAACAGAATTGAAAGCCCAGAAATAAAACCACCCATCCATGGAGAGCTAATCTTTGCCAAAGGAGCCAAGAACATATAATGGACAAAGGAAAGTCTCTTCAATAAATGGTGTTGGGAAAACTGAACAGCCACCTGCAAAAGAATGAAAGTAGACCATTCTCTTACGCCATACACAGAAATTAACTTAAAATGGATTAAAGATTTGAATGTAAGACCTGAAACCATACAACTCCTAGAAGAACATATGGGTAGTACACACTTTGACATCGGTCTTAGCAGCACATCTTTGAATACCATATCTACTCAGGCAAGGAGAACAAAAGAAAAAATAAGCAAATGGGGCTACATCAGACCAAAAAGCTTCTTCAAGGCAAAGGAAACCATGAAGAAAATGAAAAGACAATTCACCAACTGGGAGAAAATATTTGCAAATGATATACATGACAAGTGGTTAATTTCCAAAATATATAAAGAACTCACACAACTCAATAATTAGAAAAACAAACAACCTGATCAAAAAATGGGCAGAGGATCTGAACAGACATTTTTCCAAAGAAGACATACAGATGGCCAATAAGCACATGAAAAGATATTCAACATCTCTCATTACTAGAGAAACACAAATCAAAACTACAATGAGATATCACCTTACACCTGTCAGAATGGCTGTGTGGGGACTGGAATTGGCCACCCCAAGATATGTCTCTTTGGCATGATGATTATTTGAGGCTAGTTACTTTGCAGACAGGAAAGCAACTGAAAAGTAGAATTTACTTACCCTTTGTAAGAGACATTTACATTGTAAAGGAACTCTCCATCTGTAAAGATATCTCCCTCTCTGTACCAGGAAGGGGAGATGACCTTCTCTCTAGAAACTCTTAATCAATGCCAAAGGCAAGGACTTAAATCTGCATTTTGTTTACTGTACTTGTGTGGTAATCTCCCATGATCGACTCCCCCTCCACCCCCAACATCCTCCATTGTCTTTAGATATTTAAGTGGTGGTTTCGGCCATTTTGGCAAGTTGCTCAGTTTGCCTGACCTCTCCCATGTATACATGTTATAAAGCTTTGTTTAATTTTCTCTTGATATTCTGTCTCATGTGAATTTAATTCGTTCTCTGGCCAGATGAACCCACATTAGGTAGAGGAAAAGTCTTCCTCCCTACAGCTCTAATTACCAAGACAAAAAATGACAAATGTTAGAGACGATGTGGAGAAAAGGGAACCCTCTACACTGCTGGTGGGAATGCAAACTGGTGCAGCCACTATGGAAAACAGTATGGAGATTTTTAAAAAATTAAAAATAGAAATGCCATGTGATCCAGCTATATCGCTACTGGATATTTATCCAAAGAACATGAAATCAACAATATAAAGAGATCTATGCACTGCTATGTTCATTGCAGCATTATTCATAATAGCCAAGACGTGGAAGCAACTCAAGTGCCCATCAACTGATGAATGGATAAAGAAGATGTGGTATATACATACAATGGAATACTACTCAACCATAACAAAAGAAAAAATCATACCATTTGCAACAACATGGATGGACCTTGAGGGTATTATGTTAAGTGAAATAAGCCAGACTGAGAAAGACAAACATCATATGATTTCACTCCTATCTAGAAGATAAACAAACACATGGATAAAGAGAATAGATTAGTGGTTACCATAGGGGAAGGGGGTCAGGGGGTGGGTGAAAGTGGTAAAGGGGCACACACGAATGATGATGGATAAAAATTAGACTACTGGTGGTAAGCACAATGCAGTCTACACTGAAACTGATATATAATAAAGTACACCTGAAATTACACAATGTTATAAACCAACTCAATAAAATAACTGAAAAGAAAGAAAAGTGCCCCTCTCTCAATTGTTCTGAATTCTTCAAGGTATGATAGCTACGTGCAGTCTGGAAATCTTCCTTCCCTTTACACAGAGTGGAGGGAAAAAGTTCCCATGGTATGATGTGTTGTTTTTGTACCATAGCATTTCCTTGGGATGATGCAGCTTAAGAACAAGGGTGCTACACAAAATGAAAATATCCTAAGAATTATTTTAAACACACAGAACAGCAGATCAATTTTCTTTTCATCAACCTAGTTGCCTTGTAAGTCTGATTTCATTTCTGTTAGTAACTGTTTCATAAATTTTCTTTGATAATGTTAGCCTAAAACATTTTCTAATAGTTTCATGATAAGTGCCATGTTAACTCTATAGCTAATAAGAAGGGCTGTCAGTATTTGAAAAACATAAAAGACTTAAAGAATGATAAAAGATAAGCACAAAGACAAGAAATATTTCTTTTTATAAAGCTATGTATTTTACATTTAATTTTTATACACAGTTAACTGTGCATAAAGGAATATCTATGTGAAGCAGGCATAATGTGAATAATATCAGTGGCTCAGAAATTTAACTATTACACTTTTTGTGTCAACTCAGAAGTCTTGTAGTCAGGCTTGCCCTCATGTTTGTTTTGTAGAACTATCTACTGACCAAAATATCCACTATTAATCTTGCCACCTGAAGTTGATGGAGATTATGAAGATAACTACTGCATTCTGCCCTGAAATCAGGCAAATAATTATTCTTGAAACGTGAGATCTGGAATAGCAAATTAAAAAAATCCACATGGACAATAATTGGTTATAGATGATATCATATTATGAAATAAAGTTAAAACCAAAGTTTTTTTCTGTTGATTGTGCTAGAATTAGAATTTGAAACACTGTAATAACTTTCTGACTGTACTACAATTTTTAGTTTCTTACCATTTAGTGATTTAATATGTTCCAGCAAGGGTAAATTAATTAGACTTTTCCCTGAATATGTCTTCTGTGGCTGTGCAGCCATACACGTCCACTAAACTGTACTACAGGGAGCCCAAACTATACAGTATGAAATAGTGGACATTCTACCACTGAAAATGTCATTTCCCACATGATGTCTAATTCAAAATGATAAACTAAGTATCTTCATTGCTAACTTTTGGAATATCTAGAAAATTTCCTTAGGGGTGAAAAAGATAATAATAGCCAAAAATAGTTGAAGTTCATGATATGTAAATACACCAATCTAGCTCTTCTTCTTAGCCTTGCTCTTTTAACAAAGAATAGAAAAAAAAGTTCTCCTGGTGAAATGACGAATGCCAAGGATAAAGAAAAAGAAATCTTCAACCATTTGGGAGGAAAAAATTAGTTATCATTAAGAAGAAAGTATAAGGTTGTATCATAATTCTCCATCACACTTGAACACTGCAGAGCAAGTTCTATACAATTTTGAGGGAAATAAATGTAATCTAAGAATTACACACAAGTGAAATCATCTTTTTCTTACATTAGCAACAGAAGATAATCTCCGACATGCAAGGACTTTGAAATTGTATAATCCACATACCTAACAAAATTCCACAAAAAAAAAAAAAACAGTAACAGAAGTCTTGAGCAAGGGTCGGTAAACTATGACCTGCTGACTAGCCATTTGTTTGTATATTGTCCAGGGCTGCTTTTGAGCTACAAGGGCAGAGTTGAGTAGTTGTGACAAAGACGTTATGGACAGCAAGCATAAAATATTTATCTGACCCTTTAAGAAGAAGTTTGCCAATCCCCAGTAAAGGAAATTCTTCAGCCAACAACAAAAATCAATCAAAATGAAGGAATAGATTTTTTTTTTAAAGATTGGCACCTGAGCTAACAACTGTTGCCAATTTTCTTTGTTTTCTTTCTGCGTTTTCTTGACAAATCCCCCCAGTACCTAGTTGTATATTTTAGTTGTGGGTCCTTCTAGTTGTGGCATGTGGGATGATACCTCAGCATGGCCTGATGAGCAGTGCCATGTCTGCGCCCAGGATCTGAACTGGTGAAATCGTGGGCCGCCAAAGCTGAGCATGCCAATTTAACCACTCAGCAATGGGGCCAACCTCAAAATGAAGGAATGAAGACAGGGAAAATGAGATCAATTAGGAAGTGGGCAATAAATTAAATGAGCAATAAAATCAGTAGGAGAAAGTTAACCTTAAGTAATGATTATTACTACAATAATAATCACAGTATCTGGCATTTATTAATGTTTATTATCTATCAGGCACTTTATATAAGTTCCTTAATCCTCCTAACCACTCTGTGACATTGTACTATTATACTCAACCCCTGTTAAAAAAGAGGAAACTAAGGTACAGTGTGTCCAGCGTCTCAGAGCAAGGATTCAAATACATGCAGTCTACTAGAGCATGCACTCTGAGCTATTATACCAACATGGTTATAAGTAATGAAGTATGAGAAATACTCCTTGAAAGAGAAAATATATGATGTAACATTATTTAAAAATAATGACTTGGAATAAAAAATGTGAGATTGTTAAAATTGTAGAAACTAAGTGCAGAGAAGAAAGCGAAAGGAAGTTAAATTTTTCAACTTCCAATAGAAGACATCAAAACAAATGGAAGACTTCATCCTAGATAAAAAAGCCATGTTGCACCCCTAACCCCCACAGATAAATATACATACATACATTTAATTCAATTCGAAGTTTACCACTAATAGGCGAACACTGAAATTACTTGGGAGAAAAAACCCAATGAATAAAGCAAAAACTTAAAAGAAAAAAAACAGCAAGAAAGCATGGAAAACATAACATGAGATGACAGAAGTAAGACCAAATAAATCACAACAAAGTTAAATGAACGAAACTCCTCTATTAAAAGACAAATGCAGGAGTGACGTCAGCATCATGGTGGAGTGAGGTCTCTCAGAAATCTTCCCCCTCCAATATACAATGAAAAAAACATCCAGACTCCAAGAGGGGACATCTAAACTCAACACAAAAAACCTTGGAGAGATCCATGCAGCCATACGACACAGGAGGGAGAGGCTGGAGCCCTCCTCAGATGAGCTGGAACAGAGTAAGAGAAATCTTCACTCCTTTCCCTAAACACTGTGATTGGAACTGTGGGAGGCCTCCGAGAAGGAAGGAACGGGGGAGGGTACAGTTGTTTGCGGGAACTTCAAGGAATCCCTAGGGCCCTTGCAGCCTAGAGGGAAGCCCTCTACTGAGTGAAAACTTACTTGGGGGGGGGGGTGTTACCTCATCAAACCAACACCCCAGGAGAGCAGAGGGAGAAGACCCCGAGAGCATGCAGGAGAAAGTGCCCCTCCTCCAAACAGCTCAGCAGGGCTCCAGCCCCTGGGAATTCAGCTGAAGGCAGAGGGCTCAGAATACCTGGCTCTTGACCCCACTCAGTGGCGATAGGTGTTAACTGTGACCTAATAACACCAGGATGAGAAAAAACAGAGCCTCTAGCAACATCAAACACTATATTAGATCTCCAGACAAGAAAGAAAATGACAAGTAGCCAGAAATCAGTCCTGAGGATTCAGAAATATGTAAACTAAATGACAAAGAATTTAAAACAGCTATCATCAAAAAACTCAATGAGGTAAAAGAGAATGTAGAGAAACAATTCAACGAGTTAAGGAGCTATTTCACAAAAGAGATTGAAACTATAAGAAAGAATCAAGCAAATACTAGAGATGAAAGACACAATGGGAGAAATAAAACAAAACATGGATTCCCTGAATGCTCGAGCAGACACCATAGGAGCGTATCATCATAATTGAAGATAGACACATTGAAATGTTCCAGATGGAGGAAGAGACAGAACTAAGACTAAAAAGAAATGAAGAAAGTCTCTGAGAAATATCCGACTCAATTAGGAAATGCAACATAAGAATTATAGGTATTCAAGAAGGAGAAGAGGAGAATGGAGCTTGCTCAAAGAAATAATAGCAGAGAAATTCCCAAACCTAGGTAAGGAGATCCATGTGGAAGAGGCTGCTAGATGTCCTAAAAATGTCAATGTAAAAAGACCTACTGTAAGGCATATAGTAGTGAAACTGGAAAAACTGATGACAAAGAAAGAATACTAAGGGGAACAAGGCAAGAAAATAACCTACAAAGGAACTCCCATCAGGCTTTCAGTGGTTTTCTCTGCAGAAACCTTACAGGCTAGGAGAGGTTGGAATGACATATTCAAATCATTGAAGGACAAAAACTTTCAGCCAAAGATACTCTATCCAGTGAAAATATCCTTCAAATATGATAGAGAAATAAAAACTTGCCCAGACAAACACAAGCTAAGGATCGTAGCCATGACACGCCCCCCTGTAAGAAATCCTCATACCTGAAAAAAAAAAGGGAGAAGAGGGTTACAAAGCACAGAATAAGGAGTTAAATAGATAGAGTCAGAGCAGGACAGCAAATACTCAAGTATAGCATTAAAGACAAAGGGAAGGAGCACCAAAAACAAAGGAAATCTTGTCATTCTAACCACAAACTCATAACACAAGATGGAATAAGATGTGAGAAAAACAACTTAGGAGGGGAGGAGGAAAGGGACTGAATCGGTTTAGTCTAATAAATTAGAGGCCATCAGAAAAGGGACTATCTTATCCACGAGATCTTGAATAAAACCTCAGGGTAACCACTAAACAAAAAAGGAGAACAGAGACACAAATAATAAATAAGAAGAAAACAAAGAAACACAACATAAAAAACTACAGAACTCGATTGGTGGACCAAAATACACAGGACAAGAAACAGAGGAAATGCAGGACAACTGGAAAACAAGTGATAAAATGGCAGCATTAAGCTCTCATACATCGATAATCACCCTAAATGTATATGGATTGAATTCTCCAATAAAAAGACACAGAGTGGCAAGATGGATTAAAGAACAAGACCCTACGATATGCTGCCTCCAGGAAACACATCACAGCTCCAATGACAAACACAGGCTCACAGTGAAGAGATGGAAGATGATACTCCAAGCTAATGGCAAACGAAAGCAGGTGTTGCAACACTTATATCAGAAAAAGTAGACTTCAAGATAAGGCAGGTAAAGACAGAAAAAGAAGGGCAGTTATAATGATCAAAGGGACATTCCATCAAGAAGAAATAACACTTATAAATATCTATGCAACCAACACAGGAGCAACAAAGTACATAAAGCAACTATTAACAAACCTAAAAGAAGACATTAATAACACAATAATAGTAGGGGACCTCAACACTCCACTCACATCAATGGAAAGATCATCCAGGCAGAAAATCAATAAGGAAACAGTGGAATTAAATGAAAAGCTAGACCAGACTTAATAGACATATAGAGAACACTCAATCCAAAAACAGGAGAATACACATTCTTCTCAAGTGTGCACAGAACATTCTCAAGGACAGACCATATACTGGGAAACAAGGCAAGCCTCAATAACTTTAAGAAGACTGAAATAGGGGCTGGCCCCGTGGCCGAGTGGTTAAGTTTGCATGCTCTGCTGCAGGTGGCCCAGTGTTTTGTTGGTTGGAATCCTGGGCGCAGACATGGCACTGCTCATCAAACCATGCTGAGGCAGCATCCCACATGCCACAACTAGAAGGACCCACAACGAAGAATATACAAATATGTACTGGGGGGCTTTGGGGAGAAAAAGGAAAAAAATAAAAAAAACTTAAAAAAAAGGACAAATAATAACAAGCATCTTTTCTGATCAATATAATATAATATAATATAATGCTATAAAGCTAGAAATTAATTACAAGAAAAGAGCTGAGAAAAGGACAAAGACGTGGAGACTAAACAACATGCTACTGAACGACCAATGGATTGTTGAAGAAATTAAAGGAGGAATCAAAAAATATCTGGAGACAAATGAAAATGAAAACATATCATACCAACTCATATGGGATGCAGCAAAAGCCATATTAAGATGGAAATTCATTGCAATACAGGCTCACCTTAACAAATAAGAAAAAACCCAAATAAGTAATCTGAAACTACAACTAAGTGAATTAGAAAAAGAACAAACAAAGCCCAAAGTCAGTAAAAGGAGAGAATAAAAATCTGAGCAGAAATCAATGCTATTGAAACAAAAAAGGCAGTAGGAAGGAATAATGAAACAAAGAGCTGGTTCTTTGAGAAGATGAATAAAATTGACAACCCCCTAGCCAGACTTACAAAGAAAAAAAAGAGAGAAAGCTCAGATAAATAAAATTAGAAATGAAAGAGGAGAAATAACAACCGATACCACAGAAATACAATGGATTATAAGAGAATACTATGAAAAACTATATACCAACAAAATGGACAATCTAGAGAAAAATGGATAAATTCTTAGACTCATACAACCTCCCAAAGCTGAATTAAGAAGAAATAGAGAATCTGAATAGACCAATCACAAGGAAAGAGACTGAAACAGTAATCAAATCATCCCAAAAATCAAAACCCCAGGACCAGATGGCTTTCCTGGGGAATTCTACCAAACTTTCAGAGAGGATTTAATACCTATCCTTCTCAAGCTATTCCAAAAAATTAGGGAGGATGGAATGCTTCCTAACACATTCTACAAGGCCAACATCACTCTGATACCAAAGCCTGACAAGGACGACACAAAAAAGGAAAACTACAGGCCAATATCGCTGATGAAGATAGATGCAAAAATCCTCAACAAAATATTGGCAACCTGAATACAGCAATACATCAAAAAGATCATACATCATGATCAAGTGGGATTTATTCCAGGGACACAGGGATGGTTCAACATCTGCAAATCAATCAATGTGATACACCACATTAACAAAATGAGGAATTAAAACCACATGATCATCTCAACAGATGCAGAGAAAGCATTTGACAGATCCAACAGCTATTTATGATAAAAACTCTTAACAAAATGGGTATAGAAGGAAATTACCTCAACATAATAAAGGCCATATATGACAAACCCACAGCCAACATCATACTCAATGGGGAAAAACTGAATGACATCACTCTGAGAACAGGAACAAGACAAGGATGTCCACTGTCACCACTATTATCTAACACAGTACTGGAGGTTTTGGTCAGGGCAATTAGGCAAGAGAAAGGAATAAAAGGAAACCAAATACAGAGTGAAGAACTGAAACACTCAGTTTTGGCAGACAACATGACCTTATATATAGAAAACCCTAAAGAATCCATCAGAAAACTATTAGAAATAACTAACAACTACAGTAAAGTTGTGGGGTACAAAATCAACTTACAAAAACTAGTTGCATTTCTGTACTATAATAACAAACTTACAGGAAGAGAACTCAAGAATACAATTCCATTTACAATTGAAAAGAATAAGGTACCTAGGAATGAATTTAACTAAGGAGGCAAAGGACTTATACAATGAAAACTATAAAACATTATTGAAAGAAATAGATAACAACATAAAGAGATGGAAAAAGATTCCATGCACACGGATTGGAAGAGTAAACATGGTTAAAATGTCCATACTACCCAAAGCAATCTTGCAGATTCAGTGCAATCCCAATCAGAATCCCAATGACATCCTTCACGGAAATAGAGCAAAGAATCCTAAAATTCATATGGGGCAATCAGAGACCCCGAATTACTAAAGCAATCCTGAGAAAAAAGAACAAAGCTGGAGGAATCACAATCCTTGACTTCAAAATGTACTACAAAGCCATAGTGATCAAAATGGCATGGTACTAGTATAAAAACAGGCACACAGATCAAAGGAACAGAAATGAAAGCCCAGAAATAAAACCGCACATATACGGAGAGCTAATCTTCCACAAAGGTGCCAAGAACATACAACGGAGAAAAGATAGTCTCTTCAATAAATGGTGT
Source organism: Equus asinus (assembly GCF_041296235.1). Lineage (NCBI taxonomy): Eukaryota > Metazoa > Chordata > Mammalia > Perissodactyla > Equidae > Equus > Equus asinus. Next base: position 61,021,852 of record NC_091791.1, read on the forward strand.
TGGGAAAACTGGACAGCCACATGCAAAAGAATGAAAGTAGACCATTATCTCATGCCCTACACAAAAATAAACTCAAAACGGATCAAAGACTTGAAGATAGTCCTGAAACCATAAAACTCCTGGAAGATAATATAGGTAGTACACTCTTTGACATCGAACTTAAAAGGATCTTTTTGAATACCATGTCTTCTCAGACAAGGGAAACAAAAGAAAAAATAAACAAGTGAGAGTTCATCAGACTAATGAGCTTCTGCAACGCAAAAGAAACTAGGATCAAAATCAAAAGACGACCCACCAATTGCGAGAAAATTTTTGCAAATCATATATCCAATTAGGGGTCAATCTCCATAATATATAAGGAACTCACACAACTGAACAACAAAAAAACCAAACAGCCTGATCAAAAAATGGACAGAGGATATGAACAGACATTTTTCCAAAGAAGATATACAGATGGCCAATAAACACGTGAAAAGATGTTCAACATCACTAATCATCAGGGAAATGCAAGTCAAAACTACACGAAGATACCATCTTAGCCCTGTTAAAATGGCTATAATCACTAAGACTAAAAATAAGAAATGCTGGAGAGGGTGTGGAGAGAAGGGAACCCTCATACACTGCTGGTGGGAATGCAAACTGGTGTAGCCACTACGGAAAACAGTATGGAGATTCCTCAAAAAACTAAAAATACAAATACCATATGACCAAGCTATCCCACTCGTGGGTATCTACCCAAACAACTTGAAATCAACAATCCAAAGTAACATATGTACCCCTATGTTCATCGCAGCACTATTCACAATAGCCAAGACATGGAAACAATCCAAGTGCCCATTGACGGATGAGTGGATAAAGAAGATGTGGTATATATATACAAAGGAATACTACTTATCCAGAAAAAAAGGACAAATTCATCCCATTTGCAACAACATGGAAAGACCTGGAGGGAATTAAGCTAAGCAAAGTAAGCCAGACGGAGAAAGACAAACACCATATGATTTCACTCATACGTGGAATATAAATAAGCACATGGACAAAGAAAACAGTTAAGTGGTTCCTAGGGGAAAGGGGGTGGGGAGTGAGTACAGGGGGTGAAGGGGAGCCCCCTATGTGGTGACAGACGAGAAATAATTTACAACTGAAATTTCACAATGATGTAAACTATTATGAACTCAAATTAAAAAAATTTAATAAAAAAAGACAAATGCTCTCAGATTGGATCAAATTATGTTATTTACAAGAAATATGTCAAAAACAAAATAATATAGAAAGATAAAAAGAGGAAATACTGGAAAACAAAACAGGAAGAAAGCAGAGGTGGTATTATTAATCTGAGACAGAAATGAACTAAAAGCAGGACTATTATTTTCATATTATTAATAGGTACCATCCATAATGAAGATCTAATATATATCTTTATGTACAGGACAATATGGCATCAAAACATGTAACAGTTATATGTAAAGGAGCAATTATAAAAATTACTATAATACCTCAGTCTGTGACATATTTTGTGGAAAATTCAAAGAGGTCATAGAAACTTCATACAATACAAACCATAAGTTCAATTTAATAGATATATATTGGACATTGCTTTCTGGTAAACAGAGACTATATATTTTTTTTAATGTTCAAGGGAAATTTAGAACGATTGATTGTATATTAGTCCACATACACACACAAGCACACAAAACAAAAAACAAACACAAGTAAAAGAAGAGACTGTAAATGCAGCATTTTTATGACTATAATGCAATAAAACTAGGTCACAGGAATAAAGCCACTTTGATCATCAGGCTAGATGCTGAAAAAGAACTTGACACATTATAAAGTTTTCCTAATAATCTTTTTTTTCCCCTGCAAAATAGAATAGGAGGAACTTCTTCAATATAGTAAAAAACATTTATCTGAAACCAACATTCACAATATACCTAATTGAAAAATGCTGAAGACATTTATTTTAACATAATAAAGTGGGGACACTCACTATTATTACTATTATTTTGAAAGTTCTAGTCAAAGCAAATATATAATGAAATAATATAAAGCCTACATGTTAGAAAAAAGAAAAAGGGGCTGGCCTGGTGGCATAGTGTTCAAGTTTCTGTGCTCCACTTTGGCAGTCTGGGGTTCACAGGTTTGGATCCTGGGTACAGACCTACATACTGCTCATCAAGCCATGCTGTGGCAGCATCCCACAAACAAAATGGAGGAAGATTGGCACAGATGTTAGCTCAGCGACAATCTTCCTCAAGCAAAAAGAGGAAGATTGGCAACAGATGTTAGCTCAGGGCCAATCTTCCTCACCAAAAAGAAAGAAAGAAAGAAAGAAAAAAGAATCATTATTTGAAGATTACATAAATGTCCTCCTAAAAATGCCAGGAAAATGAACCAAAAACTCTTAGAACTACTAATAATAGTAACGTGTATAGTCATAAAATAAATATATAATAGATTTATAAACTGGGAAACTAAAATGACTAATAAGCTCTCACACAGCAACTTCCTAATTTTCCCTCTTCTCTCTTGGTCTATAGTTTCTATGACCCAAATGAAAAGTTTTTTGAGGAAAGATCAAGTAAATATAGATTTATCAAGAAGGCCTACGGAGGAATTAGAATTTGAGATGTGTTCAGGCCCAAGTCTACAGAAAATAGATGAAAAGGTCTATTCTCCACATGCATAATCAATTAGTCTTTTTGGAAATATGAATTTAAAAATAACCAGCATTTACTGTGGGCTTACCATGTGTCAGGTACTGTTCCAAGTAACTTACAAGTTGCTCATTATAAATTAGTACTCATTTAATCCTCATAACAATCCTATGAGACAGGTACTACTGGTATCACCACTTTACAGAAGAGGAAACTGAGGCTCACCTAACTGGTAAATGGCAGAGCTGGAATCTGAACCCTAGTGGTATGTCTAGACTCTACTCTGATGGATAGCTGTCAGGATGAAACATATAGCAGACCGAATTAACTAACAAGGGGTATCCTTTGCTATAAAGGGCACTGTAAGACTAGGTAGCTCACAACTTTCCTAACTTGTCTCTTAAAAATAAAATTCATTCTTACATTTAAGATCCATCAGTCCTTCCCTCATTTTTAGTTCTACTTTCAGGCACGTTTTAAAGTGCTTTCATCTAGTCCCTGCCCTATACCCTCTTCTAATAATCTGAATTAAATGCCAAATCCTCAATGAAGGCAAAAAGGCAGGAATTATTAAATTAAATGATTATCAATATGACCACAACCATGATATAGGAAATGCCTAAATGACTAGTTTGAAGAACAGGAAGAAAAATGACTAATTTGAGAAATTTCAGCCACATCTGGGAGAGGCAGAGTATATAAATACAACTGGGAAGTCCTCTTTCCTAGCCTCTTGGGGGAAAAAAAAACTTACCAAAGCAATCATTGTTGGAACAATTTTGGTAAATGAAGAATGTTCACTTCTTTCGATTTAGTATGTAAAGCTGTTTTTAGTCCTTGACTAAATGGTGTATGTATCTAGAGAGGGACAAAATTGTGAGGAGGAAAGAAAACTACTTTAAGGGAGATAATACACATTTACACATAGAAGTGAAGATATACTTTTAAAATACATCAATCATTATTTTATATGCCTCCATTAGACTGCAGCTGCTCTGCATATATACATGAATATATATGTATGTGTTTGTATATATTACTTGCTGACCAAGATGTAGGTGAAAAAACCAAATGAAAAGACAAATTAGTTTTACCCCCAAGTTTTCTCTTTGGACTCCTGATTTTGATGTTAAGTAGATGAGAATGCTAGGGAAAATATTAGAGGAAAGTATGAAATCATATAGAGCACCTTTTCTGACCACAGTGGTATGAAACCAGAAATCAATAACAGGAGGAAAATTGGGAAATTCACAAATATGTGGCTGCTGGCACAGGTCCTGGGCTCCAGTGGGGCTAGGGATAGGGAGGGACTCAGGTGGCTGGTATCAGTGAATGTGGACACCGTTGGGGTGAAAACTGGTGACATCTGCAGGGAGTCTGTGGTGGCTGTGCTGTCCATTGGTTTTCAGTGGCAAAAGCCACTGGGGTCTCCTACAGAGCAGGTCACTGGAAATACTAGTTGCTCCCATTGCATGGCTGATATTGGTATCCTTGCTTTTCTTCCTGATTCCTAGCCATCTCTATAACGTCTCAGTTTTGCTGGTATCTGAGCGCAGTGAAACTGACGTGAGTCTTTTGTGTGATGCCTTAAAAGGCTGGGAATGCTGGTCAGTCACCCTACTCTTCCTTTTCCAGCAAGGGGAACTCTTTCTAGATGTGGAATTGCCTCTTGGTGCTGAGCAATGACGGCTTGGGGGATGGGATGATACAGGCAAATAGAGCTGTTTTTCCTTCCTTTTTTGTGGTTATGCTCAAGTTATTTGTTTCACTGTGTTGCTGAAGTCTCTTAAGTGGACTCCAGAGCTCTCCTACAGCTGTGTTTGTTTGTGGATAGTTGTCTAACTGATGATCTTTGTTGGGGGATAGAGGCTGGGGTCTCCTACTCCATCGTTTTTGTGACATTACCAAGTGGGACCCTCACTCTACTCAAACTACTACTAGGTCTCCATTCATCTTTAAAGAAGTTTCTGGGGTTTCAACATCAGGTCATACTTCTATTTTGAAGGATCTTATTATACTACTACAACATTCACTGCATGAACCTCACTATTTAGGGAATCATGCATTTACAAGCATCTTCTTGAAAATATTCTAGAACTATTATGGGAATTTATAGGTCATTTATAATTTAGTATGAATTCATTTAATCTGAGGATTTAATTTTTTTAACCTAAATTTGTTGTATTATGAGAAAGGTAATTTGACTTTCTGGAATGAAGGCTAAGGAGATAAATACAGATGTCCCTTTGGTAACTTAACAAAAGCTAGCTTTGTAGATCTGAATTAGCTCAATGGAAGAAGAGGCTAATACCACCTGTGGAGTGGAAGCTCCCTGTTTCTAACAAGACCATTTCGTCAACCAGGACGCTCTCATCGTTAGACAGCCTCCTGGATGTTCCCTGCCTCTCGTACTTATAATTACAGGGTGAGTTATGAGGGCAGCATCTTTTTCCTAGAGCCCTTTCCATGATGTGTTCCAGGTGTGTCTGACCCAACTAAGCATGCTTTTCTACTAAATGGCACGAGGATGGGTAATTTTGCTGCTTTTCTGCCTGTGAGTTTCCCTACTAGACTTGACTTTAGATTACATTTAGACTACATGGTACCAGTAGTATGTGTGTCCATGTACCCTCTGTATAACAAAGGGGAAAAAGTAATTGTTTTAGATGAAGAATTTCCTAGAAGGCAGAGAATTTAGTCTACTTTGACATTTCACCAAAGACCAGTCTTTTCCCCTCAATTTGTCTTGGTACAGATCTAATGGCTTCTTCCCATCTGTGGAAAACACCCAGGGAAGAGGGAAGCCCTGTGTCTAACTAATGTTCCACTACTGGAGAGCCCAGGGAGCCAAACACAAAACAGAACTATGTGCAGAGTTAGTCCTATAAGAGGCCAGGGAAGGATTTCCTGATGAACACAGCGTAAAACAACAAGACAGATGACCCCATCTGTGAGAACAGTGTTAGGATAAAACAATGCTCTGTTTTGAACATTTTCACCTCTGGGTTCTAAAACAAGTTGAATTATGTACTATTGTGCAATAAGCCCCAACATATGATTTATTATCCTCTTAAGTCTGTAAGACAATTTCTTTTCACTAGACTCACATATAGTTAGATATTACTTTACATATAGCTTACACTTGAAAAGAAACTATTTAAAGAAACATTGCGGTGACTGCTTCCGCGGAGAAAATGATAATCCTTTAATTTTCCTGCTTTATAACTCTAGATTTTGCATCATTGTTTTTCTTAATGTTAGCCATCCAATACCCTCTCTCTCATGGCTTCATATTCACCCAGTTTAAAAGCAACTCCATGACAGATGAATGGCACAGGAAGACTGAAGTTAATTACATAACTGTCTAGGGGCCTCATAGTGTTAACAGACCTAATTTGATTCTAGATAACAGATTAGAAATCTAAAGTATTTGGCCCATGGAGATATTCTAAGTACATAAATACATTTAATTGTACTCTAACCCTCTACTTTTTCACTATAAGAACCTAATATCTTTTCTTTTTATTTCCCTACAATAAAGTACCAGTAAAATGGACCTTTGGAATTCTATGGTACCAGTCAACTTAGACACGACTGAAAGACAGGCTTTGCAAGCACTAAAAATAATTAATTTTATGAGGTGTAAAAAAGAAAGTTCAAAACCATTAGAGAAGCTTAATAAACTATACCTACCACCCCAAACATCCTTAACTATTATTGTTAATTAGCAATAATTAGAGTAGCTATCCTTTTTTCACTGTAGCTAAAAGGAAAACAGTAAGTGTAGAGAATTCTAGTGCCTGCTGATATCTGTTTTCCTTTAAAGGGATGGTGGTGGGGAGAGCATTTAGGGCCTTGTAGGGCCCTGGAAAGACTTTAGTTTTTATTCTGAGAGATTAAAATCTGAGAGAGATTGGAAATTTTTTGGGGGGGAGGGGAGAGATTTTGAACAGAGGAATGACATAATCTTATTTAAATTTAACAAGATCATTCTGGCTGCTGTGTTGAGAATGGACTGTAGAGAACCAAGTGTGAAAGAAGGGTGACCAATTAGGAAGGTACTGAAATAATCCGAGTGAGCTATGAGAGCATTTTAGATAAGGGTAGTAGTGTAAGTGTAGTGAAAAATGGTGAGATTCTGGATTATGTCAAGGTAGAGCTGACAGGATTTGCTGACAGATCAGAAATACAAATATTCAGACTGCTTTTTTAAATATATATACTCACACGCATATGTATTTTTCTTTTCCCAAAACAGAATCATACAATATGTATGTTTTGACCCATCAATACATTGTGAACATTTTTCTATGTCAATAAATCTGTATTATATACATTATATTAAGTGCTGTTTTGAATTTCATTGCACAGATTTATCATAATTTGTTCAGCATTCTGTTTGATATTTGAGTCCTTTCCAGTGTATTTTTTGATCATCAACATCACAATACACGATCTTCTTTTAGACTAAACTTGTAGACTGGAATTGCTGGGCCAAAGGGTAAGCATTTATGAAAGTGTTTGATAAACATCGTCAAGATTCTAAAAATGTATGCCAATAATTTATACTCTAATACTATATAGTCAATTAAATTTAGGTGTCATTCTAATAGTTAATTCTGAGGCATAAATAGTTTTGGGTACACTATAGATTTGGTAGTCAAATGAGAGGAGGAAAAACTAATTGCTCCTCCAAAAAAGGTAATCAACCCTAACTTTATCCTAGTTTCTGGAGTCCTTCAGACCTTTGAGAGTGATCTAAGTTTAGGAAAGACTTCACCTCATGTAGTTCTGAGGACTAAGCCCAAGTCTAAGCTAGTTCAACTGGAGGGCAGACCAACGGGTAAAGCTCCTCAAGATGCAAGGTACAGCCATGATGCCTACACCTTGTATAGCTCCTAGACAAACCCACAATTTGTGATTTATTGGATTTACTGTGATTTACTATACTCACAGGATAGCCAAGATTCCACGAATATGGGGTAGAGGGTCAAGCTGCTATTCCCAGCAGCACTTACTAAAAGGATATGGTTAGAAGACCTAATTCTACTCGAACAAATTCCGACCAAAAGGAAAAGACACTTAGAAATTTAATCTATATTCTTAGAACAGACTTAAAATTCATATTGACTTAGTCTTGCTTTTATTTGAAAATCCTAAGACATTGAAAGAAACTACATGAGACAGTTACTATGAGCTTGCTATCATTACATACAGGCTCTGCAATGGCAGCAGAGAGCTTTTTATTCTTTATTGCATCTCAGTGTGATTTACTTATTTAACGTCAATTGGCAAGGTTTTCTAAATAATATGAAACACTACATGTCAAGAAGCTGAGTTTAAAAACTTCACAAGAATATCTGAAATTTTTCTGAATTCCTTCAGCAAGTCTTCAGCTGTAGACACTCCTTCTAACTACTGCTTTTCTTCCATTTATGTTTTTTCTAGAAAATACATTTCAGTCCTGATTCTCAAAAAAAAAAAAATCTATAATTTCACACCTGAAGAAAAGAAATAGTTCATGTTCCTAGTTCAAAGTACACAACCTATCTTTGAACTATATCTCAGCCTCAGTTACTGGAGAACCTTCAGAGAGCTGCCAGAAACAGTCTTTCATTTAAATTGCTCTTCCTTACACTGTTTTTTGACAGTTATGCTACAGGAAGAGTATTCAATGCCAGAGATGTCAAAAAGCTTGGATTCCCTAAGAGTTCCTGGGACAGAGATTCTAAAAGGCATGCCAGTGCTTTATCCTTGTATTGAGGTCACATTCTACTTTAGGAATGTATTTTCTTCAAATGCATGTTACTATTTTTTATGCCCAAATTACATATGCCTTGTGACAGACCCTGACCTCTATTTTCAGAGACCTAAAAAGGTAATCATCTGTTTGACTTTCATTTCATTCTGTGTGGTTTCCTTCTACTCCATGTGTTCAATAATAGCCAAAGTGACAGCTTATGCCAAGATATAACTTATTGCATAGATGCTTTTAGTAAAGAGACTGGATATTTGATAATTTATGTTAATTTGAAGGACTCTCTTTACAGTATGTGACTTGGTTTGGAAAAGCTATTTGATTTTTCAGTTTAGTATCCAAATAGAAAAACTTAGCTATTCTAATTAATTTTCTAGCTTTCATCATGTATACATACAGTCATGCGCTGTATAATGATGTTTTGGTCAACAAAGGACTGCATATACGACGGTGGTCCCATAAGATTAGTACCATATAGCCTAGGCGTGTAATAGGCTATACCATCTAGGTTTGTGTAAGTACACTCTATGATGTTCACACAATGACAAAACCACCTAACAACGATTTCTCAGCACGTCTCTGTTGTTAAGCAATGCATGACTGTACGTAGAGAAAAGCTATTATTTTAAAAGTTCTAAATACTAGGCAGGATGATAAGGGTATTTGCAGCAATATAAAATTTTAATATGTATATTAAAGTAACTATAAGGAAAAGTTCTTGGATATTTATTTAGCCAACAGATATACATGGAGTACTCATTATGTGCCAGCTACTGTGCTGGATAGCTTCTCCAGAAGGTGAAGTGATTAGGCAAACCATTCCATGACAACCACTATTTCTTGCCTTGATTTCCTTTTTGTACCCTCAGATTCCCCAGCTCTACAAATAAGCATTTCCTAAAGTTTTTCCAGGAACAGGTAAGCAACACATGATGAAGTCTAAGCACAGCCAAACACTATTAAGTTGTGGGTTTTAGGGAAAGATCACCTATACAGATGGACAGATAGATTTGATTCCAGTCTAGTTTCTAAGAAGCAAACAATGTGAAAAAGTGGGGCTCATAGACCATAAGCAAAGACCTTTAACCTCCTCAATTACTGAAGGTTGAATTTCTACAGAGCCATCCCAACCATCGACAGAACAAAAACAGGACAGGGTAGAGCTTGAAGAGGATACGACAGAAGTTAGAAGAGTTGTAAGAGGCTGGAATCTGAAAAAGTTTCTCCAATCTGTTCTAGGTAAACAAAGGAAAGACTATGGTAGAAAGGTAAACTAAGGTCCATTTGATGCTGTAATGAAGGGTGTGAAGACAGATGGTGGCTGGATCTCCTTTCTACCTAGAAGGGGCTAAGAGAAACCACATTCTAAATATCCTTTCATTCAAATATATTTTTTTTTGAAACATGGAATTACCATGTGGTCCAGCAAATCCACTCCTAGCTATGCACCCCAAAGAACTGAAAACAGAGTCTTAAACAGTGCACAAATATGTACATCAATGTTCATAAGGGCATTATTCATTCAAATATTTTTAGAATGACCACCATTAGTAGGATACAATGTTAGGTACTTTGGGGATACAAAGCCATATGACATAGTTCCTACTTCAAGATATTATTTAGTGATACCATATCCATGGTCTAAACTTTCATCAATCAGAGATTCTTTAGTGTTAACAAGCATTTTCCTGCAAATATCTCTGGAGCTGTTATGAGGCACCATAATTCATTCACGATTCAATGTAAAAAATTTTTAAATTCTGAAGTTTGTTTAAAAAAGGAAAATCTTACTTGAGATATGTTAGGAGAAAGATAGTTTTGATTTGAAGAGCAGAAAAAGAAATAATTTTATAGGTTAGAGCACTTTCTGGAAGGCAGAGAATTTAGGCTATTTTGGAGTTTTACTTTCTTGTTCCATGAACTTTCTCCCATTGATAAATGAGGCCTAAGAAAGAGGGAAGCCTTTGGATTTACCAAATGCTTCCCCTGGTAGGCCTTCCTTCCCAAGAGCCTAAAAAGCACAGAAGTAAAACCAAGGGCAGACCTCCTCCTCCTCTCCCTTCTAGGCCTTCTATGTGAATCTCAGGTATCGTAGAGAACTCACTCCATGGAAAAGCAGCAGAAAGCTTTACAGGCCAACATAAGCCATTCAAGAGAGAACAAAGCATATGCAGACATAATTTTGGTGCCACCATCAGCCCAAAGAACATACAGAAAGCACTCCTGACAACCTCATTCAATACTCTTTTTAGGACATAGCCCCATCTTGACTGTTTGTATTGAAAGGGCAGAGCTACAGAAATCATGTGTCCCTAACTAGATTTCCATAACATTTTAAGTCAGTATTAGAATTTTATTAGAATTATTACAACATTAGAATTTTCAAAAAATAAAAAGGGATCAATTCTAACAAAACACAAGTATGAAAAGGCTAATAAAAACTGGTTCCCTCATAGGTGTAAAATTATGAAATCTTCCTCAAGATACATTCAAAATACATTTAGATCTTACTTTCGTGATAAGCCATAGGTTGCTTCTTTAGTCTGTTCTCCTCTCGGACAAATCTCAAGCAATTGTTCCCAAAGGATAAACTTCTATTTGCAGACAAAGAAAATATTTTAATCTTCTAGTATAGCCACAAGTAGATTTGAGAGAGTTAAACACAAACACCACTTATTTCTTGCCCATGTGAACTAAAATTCTTGTGTGGTTGTTGATACAAAGATGTAAACGTTTCAACTGTCTGTAACAGTGGTGGCTACTGAAACGGCAGTGTTCTCAAATACATCTGGCTCAAAAAGAATTTAATATTATAAATACTTGATATATTTAAAAGCATTATTTAGTTGTTTTGACAGAAGCTGTATTATTATAAAATCAATGAATTAACCAGAACAGGTTATGCTAGAGAAATAAGTTACTGGTAAACAACACAATGAGATAGTTTTGGCCTTATACCATGCAAATGAGTATTTCCAAAATCCTAAGCACTTCTTATAGGCTAAAATAACACTAAATAAGATCAGCCTTTCATCTTCTTTGTCTTACTCTTCATAATGTCAATTTAGCAACTGCAGATAATCCTAGACATAAAAACTATGCAGCTTATAGCTAAGCCAAATTTTCTCTATAACTGCCACAACTCTGATGTCCCAATAAAAAAGATTTGTAACTGCCTTAAATCTGTTCATAGATCTCAGTATGTTGCCTTGCTCATATTTTTCAACAGATCACTCAACCTGAAAAACTTACTTTCATCTATAACTTCTATAACGTTTTCATCAGATGAAATAGCACTGATCAGCATCACTATCTCCATGTCATACACACTTTGTGATCTGCTCTTGACTTTAGTATGGCAAGAGAAATAAAACATAAACTTTCATTTGAATGTTGTTGTAATTTCTCAAAAGTTTTGTGTGTGTGTGAGAGACATGCAACACAATGAGGATGTAGTTTGTCAGTAAATGAAATCCTGCCACTTAATTCAATTTTTCCCAATTCCCTGAAATCTAAAGAAGGAATCAAAATCAAAATACAGTGACTCATGCCTGACTTTCATTAGGTGTGTTCCTAGGTACTGAACATGCCATAGCATTTTTTGCTTTTGATTTTTCTGGTGGCTTTTCAAAGATTAATAGTAAATAGTAAGGAAGGTGCTTAAGAATCAATTTTTTAATCGTTTTATTATTGCCTCCTCCATCTAACTAGAATTATTTTCATGTATTAGCCCATATGGTTAATCACTTTAGTTAGAACACATATGAAGACAAAGAACACAAAATAAATATTTCACAATTGTCAATGGCCAAGATCCAGATTCTAAGTTACATTATCATTACCTACTGAATCCTAGCATTAGCAAGAATGAGCCAAATCAATAAATAATATATAGCATTCTAGATAAATCTTGATGACCTTTTTCTATACCTAGTTATGGAGAAAAATTTCTGACTTCTATTGTAAGATTTAAGACCATTAGCTAATGTTGCAGTTGGTTAGTGCAGAGAATTAAGCCATTAATACACATGCTTCTGTATTCTCATTCAATTCCTATTAACATACTATAAGGATCAGAGGCTCTCTGGAAATTATTTACTAATAGTAATTATTAGCAGTCCATTCATCTTGCCTAGGATGAATCTGAATTTCTTTTATTAGTGAGAAGTTATTTAGTAAATATTTAATATTCTACCTAATACAGATGCCATGGATTATGCTGAAAATTCTTCAAGTTAATCCATCAAACCTGTTCAGAAAGATAGGGTATAAAGCAATAGAATTTAAGAATTAGGAATAAGGGTGGAATATAAATATATGAATTCTGAATTATAAGCAACCAAGCTTGTTTGGAAATAGATTAATTAAAAAACATGTTTCCCTCACTCCGCTGGTACTGGCTGCAGATTGAGGACATCCACAGCTACAAGGATTGTTCTCAATTTAGGATATAAACAGAAAAGTCAAGTCTTATGTTTGCTAAACTTCCTTTTGGAGAAAATTGAAAAAAAAAGTTCATATTCTTGCTTTGTTACCTTGCCACAATACTTTATATACAGTAGATATATTTGCAGTGAATATGACTACAAATCTATGATCACTGTCATGCAGTTTACATTCTAGGGAGAATGTAAATAAACAAGATAAAGACATTAACTATATAGAATGTTAAATAGTGATAAATGCCAAGAAGAAAAATTAAAGTAGGAAAGGGATTTAGGAGGTGTGTATGTGTGTGTGTGTATGACAAGATAAAAGGTGTTTAAAATTTTAGGTTTGCCAAAGATGGCCCCCATTATCCAAAGTACATACAGAGAAGAGTGAGAAATTTATGCCACTGCTTATTATAAACACAAGACATTTCTCCCAAATTGGTTGTTATTCTGGGTATGTGTCTAAGAAATTCTTGTTTAGCTAAAAATCGAGCTTCTAAAAAGTTTAAATAAGAATTTATTTAATGGGGGAAATTATATAGCATAACATGCTTTCTTAGACAAGTAGCTTTCTTAATTTTATTTTTAGGAGAGGTAATTAGAAATTGAGAAAAAACGAATGATTTACTATATATAGTTGTCAAATTTTATTTTAGACAACATGTAGAGTTTCTACGGTACTTTGAGGTTCTAAGTGTCAATCCATTTGGGCAGAGTGTTCATGTTCTTCAAATGATGGCAATTTCTGGCAATTTCTTGAACACCACTGAATCTATTAATTTTGAAAAAAACCCCAGCTAATCAGAAATATGACAGTCCTGCATTATCTGGGTTATGCTGTTTGCATTGCTGTGGCTGGGTTTCCATTGGAAATCTCAAGGACGGTCCCTGTTGTCCACCAGAGTAACAGGTGAATGCAAATGCTAATGCACTTTCCCCTAGTCCCAAGCCACTCCCTGGCATGGCTTTTAGTGTTTAAAAATTGCACTAACTCTTGCAGGATGATTTAGTCATCATTTAGTGTATCTAGATGTAATGATCCCTTGCTACCCACAAGGAAGTTGATCCTCTGACTCTCATTTCCTTTCATCCTAGTAGCAATTTGGACATGTGAAAGAACTGATCTCAGTGTAATTTCTGTGGCATATTTTTCCCCATGGCTTGTTAGATAAAGTAGACAATGCAGTGTGCAACATTCAGATTGCAAGGATGCTTGAACTCTCTACAGAAGAGTTTATGACCAGTCTTCCCACAGCCTAGCCTTAGAGAAAGAAGAGTCACTAAGGTAAACCACAGCTAATCACTGCTGAAAATGTGACCACATCAGTAAAGCCAAGTGACAGGACCTCAGATGCTGAGGCAGCCTGGGTTCAAACCCTAAATCAGGGGCCAGCCCAGTGGCGCAGCAGTTAAGTTCGCACATTCCGTTTCTCAGGCCGCCCAGGGTTCACCAGTTCAGATCCTGGGTGTGGACGTGGCACTGCTTGGCAAACGCCATGTTGTGGTAGGTGTCCCACATATAAAAGAGAGGAAGATGGGTACAGATGTTCACTCAGGGCCGGTCTTCCTTAGCAAAAAGAGGAAGATTGGCAGTAGTTAGCTCAGGGCTGATCTTCCTCAAAAAAAAAAAAAGAAAAGAAAATATCAAACCCTAAATTATCTACTTACTGTGGGACTCAGGGCAAATTCTTTAAACATCTGTATGCCTCAATTTCCTCATCCATAAAATCAGTATTATAATAGTATGAACATTATAGTGTTGATGTGAGGAAAATATATGTGTAATTAGAGTCCCCAAAGGAGAGGATGAGGAAGCAAAGAAAAAGCATTTGAAAAAATAACGGCTGAAATTTTCCCAAATTTGATGAAAACTATAAATCCACAGATCCAAAAAACTCCAAGACAAGAAACATGAAGACCACTACATCAAGCCACATAATAACAACAAAAAACCCTGTCAAAAACTACATCAGTGGTTCTCAACCAGGGATGATTCCTCCCCATCCCCACTCCTCCTGGGACATATGCAATTTCTGAAGACATTTTTGGTTGTCACAAACGGGAGAGGGGCGAGGAGAGATGGTGTGCTAATGGCATCTAGTGTGTAGATGCCAGGAATGTTGTTAACCATCCTACAATGCACAAGACAGCCTTCACAACAACGAATTATCCTGCCCAAAACATCAATAGTGCTAATGCTGAGAAACACTCCAGGCATATAATAATCAAAATGCTTAAAACCAGTGATAACGAGAAAATCTTAAAATGAGATTCTTATCATATTTTCTCTTTCCTGACAAATATAGAAAGTATATGACATCACAATACTAAGCAATTTTGTAAATCACTCACCATGTCTAAGCAGGAGCTGAGCACCAAGAAGTAAAGATGCCCAGACCTGCAGAGCTACTTGAAGGGGTTTCCAGAACTCAAGGGTCAATATGACTTATTTTTACCTCCTTTTAAATTATTGAATTAAGGGAGCTGCACAATGTATGAGGTATTCTGAAGGTTCTGCTCTATGGGCCTTCTGACACTTAGAATGACACGAAGACAAAAACTTAAAATCTCACTTCAGCTAAACAAACATTTACTAGGACTACTTCCATAATATACATTATACATCAATACAGTTCTCTACGTTGGCCTTTGCACTTAATGCAGTGCTCTTTCTGCCACATCATGCCTATTTAATGTAAACTCTATCCAAAGTCACAATAAAGTTTAAAAAATCCCCACCAATCCTGTTTTTTTTATGACAAGATTTAGGGATCTCTTAAAATCAAATATGAAATAACATGTTGTGACAGGATATCAAGAATAAAAACCCAGACAGATCGCATATCAACTAAATACTAGGCACTGAACCAGGTACTCTATATACATGATCTCACAATCTTCAGATAAATCATTTGGGTTTGGTATTATTGCCATCTTCATTTTACACACAAAACAGATGAACAAGTTCACTGACTTGCCCCAAATCACAAAGCTAAGAAGTGACGGGGCCAGGATTTGAACTGAAGTCTGTTTTGAAAACCCATGCCCTACCAAAATAATAACTAACTCTAACAATACACAATTTAAGATCATAAATGTGCTTTTACTTAGTTTTCTATTTTGGATCTTCACAACAAATCAATGTATATTTACATTGCTAGAGCATAAGTCCACCACACAAATTTATTCAAATACTTTGGTACTCCAAAGACAGCTGTGGTAAGGCATATTAGTCCATATTTCTTCATTTTCCTGTCCTAATCAGAGGAAAGAATGGTATAAGTGGTCAGAGCCATGGCAGGAACTGTGTATGTCATTTATTAAAAAGTGTCATATAGTTTTATCTTTACAGATGACTAGCCTGGAGAAAGGAAGGAAGAGATGGTTATTTTTGTTTGATATGTCCCAGATGGAAAAAAACTGAGAATCAGCTCTTTCAAACATACAAATAAGATCTCTTTGGTTCAATTTGGGTAGATTTTAATACAGTGTACACAGAGAACTAGAAACATACATTTTGTTTTGTTTTTCTGAATGGTTAAAAAAGGCACAATATAGGGAAATAATATTAAGAAACAGAGCAGCATACTAATCAACAAAATTGCTTAGCTTAAAAAAATTTAGAAACTCATCAGTGTGCTAAATGAGTCAAATTTGAGTTTTGTCTTAAGAAGTAATCCTCTAAGATTGAAAAATGAATATTCAAGGGGCCTGCTCTGTGGCATAGTGGTTAAGTTCGTGTTCTCTGCTTTGGCAGCCCAGAGTTTGTGGGTTTGGATCCCAGGTGTGGACCTAGGCACTGCTCATCAAGCCACGGGGTGGTAGCGTCCCACATACAAAACAGAGGAAGACTTCCACAAATGTTAGCTCAGCAACAATCTTCCTCGAACAAAAAGAGGAAGATTGGTAACAGATGTTAGCTGAAGGCCAATCTTCCTCACCAAAACCAAAAAGAAAAACAAACAAACAAAAATGAATATTCTAACACAATTAGAACACTTGAGCCAATTTTCCTCTTTAGTGGAGGAAATGATAGATCAATCTGTGTTCTATTGGGGAAGTAGAAACATTAATGAAGGCTACAGTAGGAGTAGGTAATATACAATTTATCTTGACAGAATACAGAGCTTCAAACAGTTAAAGGCAGATGTAACTTCATAGTTGCTTTATTTTTTTAACTTTACTTTGATACTTATTTTCCTTCCACTTTCTCAGGTGGTTCTATACACAAGTTAGAGAGAATTCAAAACAAACGAAATTTTATGTAATTTACAATTTATTAACTCTACAAACATAACTTGTTTCCCCCTCTGATCAATTCTTTTTATAGTCCTGTATGCTCCCTATAAAAGAATAAAATGAAAAGTTTATACTTACTGGAAAGAACAGTTGTAAGGAAAATGTAGTCTGAAAAGGATATGAGTCCACATTCTCCAAGGGTGTAAAATATACTGCCTTCATCAGCAAATTTTTCTCGTTCCTGGGCAATTTTCTATTAAATGTATGAGTCCAACCAAAAGATAAAAAGAAGATATAACAGAATGAGAACATAAGTAGTTAGAGATGAATCATCATTTATCTGACAGTTTTATGCTATTTATCATAAGCATTTCTCTGACGGCCATTCCAAATTAATGGATCCTTTACAGTTTTCAAGATGATTTAAAATTATAAGACAAAGATGACTTTGTTTTTTTGTTTCAACACTGGCTTAATATGAACACTGGAAAATAATTTCAATTTTATGAACTCCTGCCATTTAACATATACAGGCCCACTTCAGGACTGGTATTGTTTCTAAGTTTTAAAAACAATCCACCTTTTTCTATAGAGATATATAAGGCAGAAAAAAAAAAAAATGAAGAAACTAAAATGAAATCAGTTCTAACTGCCCAAGAAAAACTATACTACTTGTGATTAGAAATGAAGAGGCAAGCAACTATTTCCAAGGCCCATACAACTGCTCAGAAAACTAATTTCTGAAATAGTAATTTTAATTTTTACCTTATGAGCCCCAAGAACCTTAGTTTTGGAAAGTAGAACAGTTTGCAGAGTAAACAGCGTCTCTGAAATATAACGGCCAACTAGACATGCACGCCAAGCTTTAGGCATGGTTTCATTTAATTATATTTGCTATTACCTTGGTGGAGGATTCCAAATTTCAGATATTTGATAAAACTCTCCAAAAACTTAGCTTTTACTCTAAGAATGTATTCATTTTCTTTAAGCTATAAAAGTCACAAAGAGAGTTAATTCTCAGCTTCAGTAATGGCCTGTCTAGTAAGTGGTCTCTTCCTGGGTGTTGAAGCAAACCTACCCCGTTTTCTGAATTCCTAGCCAAACCATACACTTAGTGGTGATACTGAAGATATTTTCAAAAACTGAAAAGGATCCACCAGGGAGTTAGACTTGCAACTAATTTCTGTAAGTTCTGAACCAACCAGATATTCAAGGAATTATTCTGGATAATAAAAAAAGAAATGGGAGGTTTTAAGAACCCAAACCAACAAAGCGCAATCCACAGTAATAACATCATGCAAGCACAGAATAAGAAGCAGCATTGCAAGCATAACCTCAAGAGGAGTATCATGAAAACTAAACCAACAAGCACCACCACATCAGCATCCAGGTATCCAACTATCCAATAGGTTACCTCTGTCTAGTGGAGATCCCATCATACACCACAAAGGAAAGAAAGCTAGTTAACCAATTGAAAACACAAGTACCAAATGAATTATCATGATCTTCTTAGTAAATCCACTCAAAATAGCCTTTACTGGATATTTGCTTGTTCACATGAAACAGTAACCACTGACTGGTAAAAATCCATACTTGAATGCCAACAAAACAGTAAGAGGTTTTGATGGCAGATTCTTCTTAGGAAACGGCTTCCCTGACTCATTTGTGTTGGACAGAAAGCACGGTCCTGCTGGACAGCATTTAGAGATTACTTCTTTGAGTCGACAACAAAAATGAGCACATAGTCCAATAGGTTCAAATTAAGGTCAGATCTCATACCACACTTGATCTTCTACCAAGAGATTAAACACGAATTTTAGACAAAAAAGCTATTGGATGAGAACTAGAGCAGCAAGGCCTTTCACTGGGAAATTAATATTTTAATTTCTCAAAATAAAAGAAACCAATGGTTACATCTCTTACATTATCCAAGATAATGCAAAAGTAAAGCATGTAAGAAAAAATACACAAAATGAGAATTGGCTCCCAAAGGCATACCATTACTAGGCAGAACAACAAATGTGTATAGAAGTTGAGTACTTTTTATTAATTATGTAATAATCTTATGGAGAGATTGCTATAAGCAAATAAAATAAATAATATATTGGGATCCAGAAGTTGAGAAACAGACGAAAGTCTAAGGACAGAGTGAAATGAGCCAGCTAAGCCAAAGAAGCATATCTAACATTATTTTTCTTACAATCATCTGGACTACGCTTCTGCTCAGAAGATAAAAAGACAAATCTAATTTTGTTAGTAACTTTGAATGTGACATAATTTCAAACTCAGAGAAGTAGAAATATTCTCATAAGGAACTCTCATATACTTTTTACTGAGATTTACCAATAGCTTATGTATTACCCTATTTGCTTTATCATTTTATATAGATAAAGGTTTTCTTTTGCTCTATTTTGAAAGTAAGTTGGAGACACATGCCCCTTTACACTTAAACAATTCAGTATATATTTCCTACAAAGACATTCTTTTACATACCATAGTATAAATGTAATAAAACCAAGATATTTAATACTGATATATACTATTATCTAATCCACAGTTTATTTTCAAATTTAGTCAACTGTCCCAATAATTTCCTGTATAGCTATTTTTCTCCGAGTCCAGGATGTAATCCTCAATCATAAATGGCATTTAGTTGTTAAGTATCTTTAATCCCCACTAATCCAGAACAGCTTTCTTGCCCTTATTTTTTCCTTTGGAAGTTTATTATTGTTTTTGATTGTGGTAGAATTCACATAACATAAAATTCACCATTTTAACCATTTAACCATAATATGTAGGCCTTTTGGGTTTGGCTTCTTTCCTGTAACATAATGTTTTCTAGGTTCATCCATGTTGTAGTATCAATCAGTAGGTCATTCATTTTTATTGCCAAATAATATTCCATTACATATAGTGCAGTTTGCTGATACATTCATCCATTGAAGGACATTTGGGGTGTTTCTACCTTTCAGCTATTGTGAATAGTGCTACTATGCACATTCATGTACAAGCATTTGTTTGACTATCTGCTTTCAATTCTTTTGGATATATATCTAGGAGTGGAATTGCTAGGTCATATCACAACTCTATGTTTAAGTTTTTGAGGAATGACCAAACTGTTTGCCAGAGGCTGCATCATTTTACACCACTACCAGCAAAGTACAAGCATTTCGATTTCTCTGCATCCTCATCAACACTTCTTTTCTTTTTTTAAATTATAGCCATTCTGGTGAGTGTGAAGTGACATCTCATTGTGGTTTGATTTACATTTCCCTAGTGCCTAATGATGTTGAACACCTTTTCATGTGTTTGTTGGCCATTTGTATAACTTCTTTGGAGAAATGTCTATTTAAATCCTTTGCTCATTTTTGAATTGGGTTATTTGTCTTTATATATTCTGTATACTAAACTCATATCAAATATATGACTTGCAAATATTTTCTCCCATTCTGTGCATTGCCTTTCCACTCTCTTGATAATGTGCTTTGATGCAGAAAAATTTTAAATATTGATGAAGTTCAACTTGTCTATTTTTTTCTTATTGTTTGTCCCTTTGATGTCATATCTAAGACCCCATTATCAAATCGAAAGTCATGAAGATTTACCCCTATGTTTCCTACAACAGTTTTGTAGTTTTTTGCTTTTATATTTAGGTAATTGATCCATTTTGAGTTAACTTTTGCAGGTAATGTGAGGTAGGGGTCCAACTTCATTCTTTCACATGTGGACAGCCACTTGACCCTAAACTATTTGTTGAAAAGATTCTTTCACCACTGAACGGTCTTGGGACCCTTGCTGAAAATTACTTGACCACAGATGTGTGGGTTTATTTCTGGACTTTCAATTTCATTCCATTCATCTATATGTCTATCTTTATGGCAGTACCACACTGATCATGTTGTTATGGTGTTCTAAAATTGTGGTAAAATGCACATAACATAAAACTTACTATTTTAAAGTGTACAACTCAGTGGCATTAAGTACATTCATAATGTTATGAAATCATCACCACTATGTAGTTTCAGAACTTTTTCATCATCCCATTTGGAAACCCTTTATCCATTAAGCAGTCACACCCCATGCCCCCTCCCTCTAGCCCCTGGAAACCACTAATCTGCTTTCTGTCTCTATGGATTAACTTTTTTGCTGGATATTTCATAAAAATGGAGCCATACACAGTTATTTTCTTAGGGGTTACTTTGCAGATTATAATTAACATCTTAAATTTAGAGAAATCTAGTTTGAATTAATATCAACTTAGCTCCAATAGTATTAAAAAAAACCCTGCTCCTGTAGAGCTCCATCTCCTTTATGTTGTTATTTTCATAAGTTATATCTTTATACAGTGAGCCCATTAACACATGTTTATAATTATTGTTTTATGATTTATCTTTTAAATCACAGAGGGAAAAAAAGAATTAAAAACCAAATATACACGAACACTGGCTTTTATATTTACCTATGTTGTTACCTTTACTGGTGTTATTTCTTCACATAGCTTCAAGTTATTGTCTAGTGTCCTTTCAGTTCAGCCTTAAGGACTTCCTTTAGCCTTTTTTGTAGGGTAGCTCTACTAGCAACAAACTCCCTCAGCTTTTATTCATCTGAGAATGGCTTATCATTTCCTTCATTTTTGCATAGTTTTGCAGGTATAGAATTATTGGTTGAAAATTTTTTTTTCTTTTAGCACTTTAAATGTCATCCCACTGCCTTCTAGTCTTCGTGATTTCTGATGAGAAATTGGTTGCTAATCTTATTATGGATACTTTGTATGAGATGAGTTGCTTCTCTCTTGCTGCTTTCAAGATTCTGTCTTTAGCTTTTGACAGTTTGATTACATGTCTCAGTGTGGGTCTCTTTGAGCTTATCTTCTTAGACTTTATCTAGCTTCCTGGATGTGTAGATTCATGTATTTCATTAAATTTGGAAAGTTTTCAGCCATTATTTCTTCAAATATTCTTTTTGTCTCCTTCTCTCTCTCCTTGCCTTCTGAGATTCCTATTATACATATGTTGGTACACTTGATGATGTCATAAAGGTCTGTTAAACTCTGTTCATTAATCTTCATTCTTTTTTCTCTCTGCTTCTCTGACTGGATAATATCAATTGACCTGTCTTCAAGTTCACTGATTCTTTTTTCTGCCTGTTCAAATCTGTTGTTGAACCCCTTCAGTGAAATTTTTCTTTCAGCTATTGTACTTTTCAGTTCCAGAATTTCTACTTGATACCTTTCTATAATTCGTATCTCTTTTTATTGAAACTGTTAGTTCATACATCACTCCCCTTGTTTCCTTTAAGTTGTCTGTAGTTTCCTTATCTCTGAGTATACTTAAGACAGATGATTTAAAATGTGTTTGTACTAAGTGCAGTATCTGAGCTTTCTCAAGGATAGTTCCTTTCTTTTTTTCCCTTGTGAATGGGCCATAGTTTATTATTTCTTTGCAAGCATAATTTCTTGTTGAAAACTGAACATTTTGTATATTACATATGGTAACTCAGGAAATCAGATTCTCCTTCCTCCTCAGGGTTGGTTGATGCTGTATGTGTGGGTTGTAGTCATTTGTTTAGTGACTTTTCTAAATTATTTTTGTATATACTGCATGCTTTGCCAAGCATGATCACTCAAGTCTCTGTTGCATTTCCTTAGTGGTCAGTTAGTTATCTAACACAGAATTCCTTCAATCCTTGGAGCAAAAAAAGCAGCAAAACAAAACAAAAACTCTCCCAGTCTTTGCAGATTGGCTCTGTGTTGGGCATTCTTTTCATGTTTAGCAATTGTTTACAATTCTGCCTTTGCCTTCACTACCTGCATAAGCTAAAATCCAGCCAGAGGTGAAAGCTTAGGGTCTGCTAAGGTTTCTTGTAAGTATTCATTCAGTCCTGAGCATGTACATGGCCTTCCAGAGACTGTGGTATACGGTAGAGTATCACAAAGTCCTTGTTCTCTCATCTCCTGCTGTAGCCTCTTTCTTCCCAGGCTTCTTGGTCTGTCTCCTGCTTCTCTCAGGTTGCTGTGGCTAGTATATTTGCCTTTAAATGCTTTTGACAAATGCCACCTGGGAGGCCACCCCAGCCCCAAGAAAGCTTCAAGGTGGGTGAAACAAAGGAAAGCCCACAAGCCAATTCCACATTGACTAAACAGGTCAATGTCCACATCCACCTTCTTAACGAACAAGGTCTGCACTGTTTCCTCTGGCATCAGAGAGCTGTACCAGGAATGGGGGCCACAATCTTTGTGGCTGCCATCATGCTAGGGAGTGAGGGATGGTCATCAGGAAAGTTAAAACACCACAACATTCTCTTACCAAATTTCAGCAGCCTCTTTCTTCTTTAAGTACTCCCCTGGTTGTTTAAAGTCTTTGATTAGTTAGATTCCAGAGATATGATTTACAGTTTTTGCCAACTTAATTATTGTCTTAGTGGAGGGATGTAGTTTTGGAGTTACCTACTCTCCCATTTTTGGTCTCTTTGTACTCTTGACCTTGAAAGATTTGGAAAGTACAGGAGAATTATAGTGTAGAACATCCTTCAATTTGAACTAGGCTGTTTCCTCATGATTACATTTCATAGCTATCTGTCTTACCCCTTACATCCTTGTTATTCTCTTCTCCAGCAGGGAGAAACTTCGTTCCCATTATCCTCAATATTTTTACTCATCTGCTGAAGCTTAGAGTACACAGAAAGAAGTTTCTCAAATGCTAATCATCTCTGCAAAAAACAAACATATCATCTAGAGTTTGATATTTGTTAGTCTTAAGTAAAATCTACTTAAGGTGAAACGCACAAATCTAATGTATAATTGAAAGAGTCTTATAAACATATATATTTGAGTAACCCACATCCCTATCATGATATAGAACATTTCCATCACCCCTGATGTTTCCTTTATATCCCTCTACAGTTACCTCCACCATATTTTTACACCATAGTTTTTTGCCTGTTCTAGAACCTCCTATAAATGGTACCACCAGTAGATACTAGTTGGTATCCAGCTTCTTTGGCTCAGCATAATATTGTGGAGAGATTCATTCATACTGTATTTATGAATAGTTCCTTTTTATTGCAGAGTAGTCTATTACTCTTTATTTATTACAATAAATTATACAATTTATTTTGTGTACAATAGTGTTGTGTGTATAATAATGCACACAAATAACACCATGATTTATTTAATTCCTTTACTGATAAACACTTAGGCTCTTTTCGGTTTTTGGCTATTTTTTTTTTTTTAGGAAGATTAGCCCTGAGCTAACATCTGCCACCAATCTTCCTCTTTTTGCTGAGGAAGACTGGCCCTGAGCCAACATCTGTGCCCATCCTCCTCCACTTTATATGTGGGACGCCTACTACAGCATGGCTTGACAAGCGGTGCCATGTCGACACCCAGGATCCAAACCAGCGAACTCCAGGCCACCAAAGTGGAATGTACGAACTTAACTGCTGTGCCACTGGGCTGGCCCCTGGTTTTTGGCTATTTTGACATCCCTCACAGTTGCTGTACCATCAGTGTATGAGAGTTCCAGTTACTCCACATCATTGCCAATATTTGTGTTGCAAGTTTTTTTATTTTTATTTATTTATTAAATTTTTTAAATTGCAGTAACATTGGATCATAATATTACATAGCTTTCAGATGTACATCATAAGATATTTCGACTTCTGTGTAGATTACATCATGTTCACCACCCAAAAACCAATTATAGTCCATCCCCTCACATGTGAGCCTAATCACCCCTTTTGCCCTCCCCACTGCCCCCTTCCCCTATCGTAACCACCAATCCAATCTCCAATGCTATGTGTGTGTTTGTCGTCGTTTTTATACTCTACTTATGTGTGACATCATACAGTATTTGACTTTCTCCCTCTGTCTTATTTCACTCACCATAATACCCTCAAGGTCCATCCATGTTGTCACAAATGGCCAGATTTCATCATTTCTTATGGCTGAGTAGTATTCCATCGTGTATAAATACCATATCTTTTTTATCCATTCGTCCCTTGATGGGCACCTAGGTTTCATCCAAGTCTTGGCTATCGTGTATCATGCTGCAATGAACATAGGGGTGCAAGTATCTTTATGCCTTTGCGTTTTCAAGTTCTTTGGATAAATACCCAGCAGTGGGATAGCTGGATCATATGGTAGATCTATTCTTAATTTTCTGAGGATACTCCATACTGCTTTCCACGGTGGCTGCACCAGTTTGCACTCCCACCAACAGTGTACAAGGGTTCCCTTCCCTCTACATCCTCGCCAACATTTGTTGCTTCCCATCTTGTTAATTATAGCCATTCTGACCAGAGTCAGGTGATACCCTATTGTAGTTTTGATTTGCATTTCCCTGATAGCTAAGGATGTTGAGCATCTTTTCATATGCCTGTTGGCCATCTGTATAGCCTCTTTGGAGAAATCTCTGTTCAGATCCTTTGCCCAGTTTTTAATGGGGTTGTTGGTTTTATTGTTGTTGAGCTGTATGAGTTCTTTGTATATTTTGGATATTAACCCCTTATCTGTTATATGGTTTGCAAATATCTTCTCCCAATTGTTAAGTTGCCTTTTCGTTTTGTTGATGGTTTCCTCTGCTGTGCAGAAGCTTTTTAGTTTGATGTAGTCCCATTTGTTCATTTTTAATTTTGTTTCCCTCATCTGGACAGACATGGTACTTGAAAACATGCTGCTAAGACCGATGTCAAAGAGAACACTGCCTATGTTTTCTTCTAGAAGTTTCATGGCTTCAGGTCTTACACTCAAGTCTTTAATCCATTTTGAGTTGACTTTTGTGCATGGTGTAAGGGAATGGTCTACTTTCATTCTTTTGCATGTGGCTGTCCAGTTTTCCCAACACCATTTATTGAAGGGACTCTCCTTTCTCTAACGTATGCTGTTGGTTCCCTTGTCGAATATTAGCTGTCCAGAAATGTGTGGGTTTACTTCTGGGCTCTATTCTGTTCCACTGATCTGTGTGTCTGTTTTTGTGCCAGTACCATGCTGTTTTGGTTACTATGGCTTTGTAGAATATTTTGAAGTCAGGGAGTGTGATACCTCCAGCTTTGTTCTTTTTTCTCAGGAATCCTTTGGCTATTCGGAGTCTTTTTTGTTATATATAAATTTTAGGATTCTTTGTTCTATTTCTGTGAAAAATGTTGTTGGAACTTTGATAGGGATTGTGTTGAATCTAGAGATTGCTTTAGAAAGTCTGGACATTTTAAAGATGTTAATTCTTCCAATCCAAGAGCATGGAATATCTTTCCATTTCTTTGTGTCTCCTTTGATTTCTTTCAACGTTTTATACTTTTCAGTGTAGAGATCTTTGACTTGTTTGGTTAAGTTTATTCTGAGGTATTTTATTCTTTTTGTTGCAACTGTAAATGGGATTGGATTCTTGACGTCTCTTTCTGCTACTTCATTGTTAGTGTATAGAAATGCAACCGATTTTTGTATGTTGATTTTGTATCCCGCAACTTGACTGTATTCCTTTATTGTTTCTAAAAGTGTTTTAGTGGATTCTTTAGGGTTTTCTATGTATAAAATCATGTTACCTGCAAAGAGTGACAATTTCACTTCTTCTTTTCCAATGTGGATCCCTTTTCTTTCTTTTTCTTGCCTGATTGCTAGGGCTAGGACTTCCAATACTATGTAAAATAAGAGTGGTGACAGTGGGCATCCTTGTCTGGTTCCTGTTCTTAGAGGGATACCTTTCAGTTTTTCTCCATTGAGAATGATGTTTGCTGTGGGTTTGTCATATATGGCCTTGATTATGTTGAGGTATTTTTCTTCTATACCCATTTTATTTAGAATTTTTATCATAAATGGATGCTGTATCTTGTCAAATGCTTCCTCTGCCATCTATTGAGATGATCATGTGATTTCTATTCTTCACTTTGTTAATGTGGTGTATCATGTTGATAGATTTGTGGATGTTGAACCATCCCTGCATCCCTGGAATGAAACCGACTTGATCATGATGTATGATCTTTTTAATGTACTGTTGTATTCGATTTGCTAGTATTTCGTTGAGGATTTTTGCATCATTGTTCATCAGTGATATTGGCCTGTAATTTTCTGTTTTTGTGTTGTCCTTGTCTGGTTTTGGTATCAGGATGATGTTGGCTTTGTAGAATGAGTTAGGAAGCCTCCACTGCTCTTCAATTTTTTGGAAGAGTTTGAGAAGGATAGGTATTAAGTCTTCTTTGAATATTTGGTAGAATTCACCAGGGAAGCCATCTGGTCCTGGACTTTTATTTTTTGGGAGGTTTTTGATTGCTGTTTCGGTCTCCTTACTGGTGATCAGTCTATTCAAATTTTCTGCTTATTCTTAGACCAGTTTTGGAAGGTTGTATGTTTCTAGGAATTTATCTATTTTTTCCAGATTATCCAATTTGTTGGCATATAGCTTTTCATAGTATTCTCTTATCTTTTGTATTTCTGAGGTATCCGTTGTAATCTCTCCTCTTTCATTTCTGTAAAATCAGAGACTTCTCTCTTTTTTTCTTGGTGAGTCTAGCTAAGGATTTGTCCATTTTGTTTATCTTTTCATAGAACCAGCTCTTGGTTGCATTAGTTTTTTCTATTGTTCTTTTTAGTCTCGATATCGTTTATTTCTGCTCTGATTTTTATTATTTCCTTCCTTCTGCTGATTTTGGGCTTTGTTTGTTGTTCTTTTTCCAGTACCTTTAGATGCGCTTTTAGATTGTCTATTTGGGATTTTTCTTCTTTGTTCCAGTAGGCCTGAATTGCTATAAACTTCCTTCTTAGAACTGGTTTTGCTGTATCCCACAGATATTGTTTGGCATGTTGTATTTTCATTTTCATTTGTCTCCAGGAATTTTTTGATTTCTCCTTTGATTTCTTCATTGACCCAATCATTGTTCAGTAGCATTTTGTTTAATCTCCACATTTTTGTGGCTTTTCTGGTTTTCTTCCTGTAGTTGATTTCTAGTTTCATACCTTTGAAGTCAAAAAAGATGCATGGTATTATTTCGATCTTCTTAAATTTATTGAGACTTGTTTCATGGCCTAATATGTGATCAATCCTAGAGGATGTTCTATGTGCATTTGAAAAGAATGTGGATTCTGTGGTTTTTGGATGGAATGTTCTGTATATATCTACTAAGTCCATCTGGTCTAATGTGTCCTTTAAGGCCAGTGTTTCCTTACTGATCTTCTGTTTGGATGATCTATCCATTGGTGTAAGTGGAGTGTTAAAGTCCCCCACTATTATTGTGTTACTGTCTATTTCTCCTTTTATATCTGTTAATAATTGCTTTATATATTTAGGTGCTCCTATGTTGGGTGCATAGATATTTACAAGTGTTATATCTTCTTGTTGGATTGTTCCCTTTATCATTATGTAGTGCCCATCTTTGTCTCTTGTTACAGTTTTTGTTTTAAAGTCTATCTTGTCTGATATAAGTATTGCTATCCCCACTTTCTTTTCTTTGCCATTTGCATGGAATATCTTTTCCCATCATTTCACTTTCAGTTTGTGAGTGTCTTTAGGTGTGAAGTGTGTCTCTTGTATGCAGCATATACATGGGTCTTGCTTTCTTATCTAATTGGCCAACCTATGACATTTGACTGGAGCATTTAGTCCACTGACGTTTAAAGTAACTATGGATAAATATGTATTTATTGCCATTTTGTTACTTTTTTTTCTGGGTGTTTTAGTAGTTCCTCTCTGTTCCTGTCTTTTTCTCTTGCTCTCTTCCCTTGTGGCTTGATGGCTCTCTTTAGTAATATGTTTGACTTGTTTTGTCTTACTTTTTTTCTTGCTTATTATAGGTTTCTGACTTGTGATTACCAAGAGGATCCCATTTAATATTCTATGTATATAACAGTCTATATCAAGTTGATAGACTCTTTAGTTTGACCTCTTTCTAAAAGCTCTACTTTTCACTCCCCTCCTCCCACATTTTATGTTTTTCAAATCATATATAGTCTCTTGCTTAGTGTGTGTCTATCCATTACCCTCTGATCATTGAAATAGGTGATTTTAGTACATTTGTCTTTTAACCTTCATATTATCTTCACAGGTAGTTGATCTGCTACCTTTACTATATTTTTACCTTTACAAGTGATTTTATTGCCTGGTATTTTTTGTTGTTGTTTTGTTTTGATAATTTTTTTTTTTAATCTCTATTTGTGGTCATTGCTTTGCCCCTTAAACAAGTCCCTTCAGCATTTCTTGTAGAACTGGTTTCTTGGTGATAAACTCCTTTAATTTTTGCTTGTCTGGGAAGCTCTTTATCTCTCCTTCCATTCTGAATGAGAACCTTGATGGATAGAGTATTCTTGGCTGTAGGTTTTTTCCTTTTAGCACTTTAAATAGGTTGTGCCATTCTCTTCTCGCCTGTAGGGTCTCGGCTGAGAAGTCCGCTGACAGCCTGATGGGCTTCCCTTTGTATGTCACTTGTGGCCTTTCTCTTGCTGCTTTTAGGATTCTCTCTTTATCTTTAATTTTGGACATTTTAATTATAATATGTCTTGGTGTGGGCCTCTTTGGGCTTATCTTGTTTGGAGCTGTCTGTGCTTCCTGAACTTGGATGTCTGTTTCCTTCCTCAGGTTAGGAAAATTTTCATCTCTTATTTTTTCAAATAAATTTTCTGCCCCTTTGTCTCTCTCTTCTTCTTCTGGGACACCTATAATCCGAATGTTAGCATGCTTGATATTGTCCCAAAGTTCCCTTAGACTGTTCTCATTCTTCGACTTCTTTTTTCTTTTTTCTGTTCTGCTTGGGTGATTTCCTCTAGTCTCTCACACAGCTCACAGATCCATTTTTCTGCATCCTCTACTCTGCTATTGAGTCCCTCTAGTCAATTTTTCATTTCTAGTATTGTATTCTTCATTTCTGATTGGTTTTTAAAAATATCTACCAGTTCTTTGCTGATGATCTCACTGTGTTCACCCAGTCTTCTCCCAATATCTGTGAGCATCCTCATGATATTTTGTTTGAACTCTTTGTCGAGTAGGTTGTTTGTTTCTGTTTCATTTTGTCCCTTTTCTGGGGTATTGTCCTGTTCCCTTGCTTGGAAAGTATTCCTCTGTCTCCTCATTTTGCCTCTTT
This sequence comes from Equus asinus, assembly GCF_041296235.1. Taxonomy (NCBI): domain Eukaryota; kingdom Metazoa; phylum Chordata; class Mammalia; order Perissodactyla; family Equidae; genus Equus; species Equus asinus. The sequence continues at coordinate 61,052,001 of NC_091791.1, forward strand.
CTCTGTGCTTATTTCTATGTATTAGGTGAGTCAGCTATGTCTCCTGATCTCGGGGAAGCGGCCTTACATAGGAGATGCCTTATGAGGTCCAGCAGTGTGCTTCCCTCTCGTCACCAGTCCAGAAGATCCAGGAGTGACCCCTTTGTGGGTTGTGTCCTTCTGCTGTGGGCTGGTTGTTCCCACTGCAGGTACCCAAGGAGCCTAGTCTTTCCTTCTCCAGCCAGCTGTTTGTGAATCCAGTTTGGGGAGTCTCAGCACCATTGGCTACAAAGTCTATCACTGCACTCCTATTGCAGGTTTCCTCTTAATTAGGTTGGTACCCAGTGTAGCTGGTTGCTAGGCTCAGGGGCTTACCGTTGTGATGGCTTCAGGCCTACAAGGCTGTTGTCAGGTCTCTCAGGAGTGCAGCTGAGTGGGGATGGCCCTAGGCACTGGAGCACTCAATTGTTTCAGGCTCTGGAAGGTGGGGCTGATCCTTTTTATGGCTATTTGTGAAGCACAGGTCTTCTGCTGCTGCTAAGCCTCACCCCCCACAGGACTACATACACCATCAAAACAGTCCTGGTCCGTGCACACTTCCCAACCCCTTGGAGCGTACCCCGATGCCACACTGCAGAGGCTCCCACATCTCCACCAATGCTCCCCACAGTTCACCTGGTCCTCACACAGGCTCTGTCCCACAGAGGCAAACAACCTTGCCTGCCTGTAGAGGATCAAGGCACCCAGTCAATGCAGGCTGAAAAGTAGCCTGAGGGCTTGCTGTTAGGTGGGGCCAGTCCCTAGGGCAGGTTGCCTGCCCTGGCTGAACCGGATTAAATCTGTGCTGTAGTGGGCGTGGCAGGCCCCTGGGCTAACAGGCCAAGGGATGAACCTCAATGGCACCCACCAGGGTCGTGTCAGCACGCCTGGACCAGGTCAGAACAATGGCCCCCACCAATGTCTCAATCTCTGGAGAGGTCCCTCCTCTCACCAAAAAGCCCCCAGAGCCCACCAGGAGAGTGTTGTTTCAACAAAGGATGGTCAGTCTTCTCTCTGGTGATTTTAGGGTGCTGGAATGATTGAGTTTGTGCATGTGCCCTTTAAGACCCAGGTCTTTTTGGCTTTCGGCTGATAGCTTTTTTGGGGGTATCCTCGCTGCAGTTAATAGCCAGCAAAGCCAGACAGTAAGACCCCTGTCTCAGTTGGGCTGAGTCTGAAGGATGCTTATAGCAGTATCGGCCCCCACTCCGGACCTCGCTCCTCCAGGGAGTGCTGCGTACCTTAGGGTGTCTCCCACCTGGCCAGCTGCGAAGCTCTGCTATTCCCAAAAGTGCCTTTTTGCCTCTCCAGCAGGAATTTCTGCCTCTTCTACCTTAGTCAGGACTGTCCCTTGTTGTGGGGGTTCTTTTTATCCAGTTTTCAGTTTTCAATCCAGGGTAATTTTTCCAAAAATAGTTGTAACCTGGATGTGTTCATGGGAGGAGACGAGGTCAGAGTCTGCTTATGCTGCTGTCTTGACGAGATCTCCTCAGTCTTTTTAATTTTAGCCATTTGAGTGGGTAGGTAGTGGTATCTCACTGTGGGTTTTCTGTGCATTTCCCTGATGACCAATGTTATTGATTGCTATCTGTTTATTTGCAATCATATATCTTTCTTTGGGAAGTATCTGTTCAAGTTTTTTGCCCATTTTTAATTGGGTTGTCTTTTCTTTTTCTTTTTTTGAGGAAGATTAGCCCTGAGCTAACATCTGCAGTCAATCGTCCTCTTTTCTCCTGAGGAAGACTGGCCCTGAGCTAACATCTGTGCCCATCTTCCTCCACTTTATATGTGGGACGCCTACCACAGCATGGCTTGCCAAGCAGTGCCATGTCTGCACCTGGGATCTGAACCAGCAAACCCTGGGCTGCCGAAGCAGAATGTGCAAACTTAACTGCTGCACCACCAGGCCGGCCCTTGTTTGTCTTTTTATTAGAAATCATCATATATTCTGGATATGAGACTCTTTTCAGGGTGTTAGCCAGACTCCAAGATGACCCCAGTGATTCCTGCCTCCTGGTATTCACGTCTGTAGGTAGACCTAGTCTCCTCCTACATTGGCTCAGGGTTAGTCTGTATGACCAATAGAATACAGATAAAGTGATAACATGTGACTTCTAAGGCCATAAAAGGCACCTTGCTCTGTTAGAGGGAAACCAGCTGTCATTTGAACAGAACACTCAAGAGGCCTGTAGAGAGCCTACAGAGGGAGGATCTGAGGCCTCCCAACAACAGTCAGTACTAACTTATCAGTCATTTGAGTAAGCCACTTTAGAAATGAATCTTCCATCCTCAGTCAAGCTAAATGACTAAGGCCCTAACAAACATTTGACTGCAATCTCATGAAACAGCCTGAGCAAGAGCCATGTAGCCAAATTGCTTCCAAATTCCTTATTCACAGAAAGCATGTAAGACAAGAAATGATTATTATTGTTTAAAGTCACTAAGCTTTGGATTTATTTCTTACTCAGCAATTAAATAAGAAATATAATCAAATATATGTATTAAAAATATTTTCTGCTAGTCTGTTACTTATAATTTCTATTGTATTTTTACAACCATAAATTTTTAATTTTCATGAAGTTTAATTTATCAATTTTTTCCTTTATGGTTATAGCTTTCTATACGATGTCTAATAAATTTTTGCCTACCTGCAGTCCATAAAAAGATTCTCTTATATTTTCTTTTAGAAGTGTTAGTTATTGATTTTACATTTAGGTCTATGATCCATTTGAAGTGAGTTTTGTGTATAACAAGTAAGGGTAAAGTTTTTAAACTGTATATCTATATTTTCTTAAGTGGATATTTTAAATTTCCATTTTTTAAATGGATATTTTTTAAAAATATGGATATAGAGTTGTTTCCAAACTATTTGTTGAAAACACCTTCTTTTCCCCATTTAATTATTTTGGCACCTTTATAAAAACCAATTTACCATATAAGTGTGGATCTATTATTCTATGATATTTTCTGATTTGAATAGCCCATTTTCTATTGAAGCATGTTTGAGTAGCAGCAAAGTGTATGATTGTCTTCCAAAGTGTAAATAAACATGGAATTATCTGAATGGTTGAAAAGACAGCTTGAGAGGGGGTCGGCCCAGTGGCATAATGGTTAAGTTCGAGCACTCCACTTTGGTGGCCCGGGGTTTGCAGGTTCAGATCCCAGGCGTGGACCTAGCACCACTTGTCAAGCCACGCTGTGGTGGTATCCCACATAAAATAGAGAAAGATTGGAACAGACGTTAGTTCAGTGACAATCTCCTCAAGCAAAAACAGGAAGACTGGCAACAGATGTTAGCTCAGGGCCAATCTTCCTCACACATACACACAAAAAGACAGCTTGAGAGACTCTGCGTGAGATGAATTTTGGGTCATGGTTTAGCCCTAGTTACTTCCCCCATTAGGACAATTACAAAGTCTGCAGAGATAACAAAGATGTCACTGAATAGAACTTCAACTGTATATCGATGAGAATTACTATCAGAACATATCTCCATAGGGGCTATATTATAATGACACCTTACAATGCTAATTTAGTTAGTGGTATTTTTCTCTGGGAAGGCATCCCCTCCTCTACTGCATTAAATAGGGTATGTCCATGTTTGCATCCTCAGTCCTCTAGGAGAGAATATTTCTGTTTGTGTGTCTACTTATGAGACCTCTGCTGTACTGAGTAGACTGATAGGGAGCAGGAGAGACCAAAAGAAGGCCAAATTGCTCTATGTAAGAAAAAGTTGAAGAGAACATCTGGAAGAAAAGATATAGAAGGAAGGACCCTAGAATGGTGAACAAAAATGGGGAAGGAGATGTGACCAGAAAGGGATAGAAAGTATCAAAGTCAGGAAAAATAGAGGAAAGAGAAAGCATGTGTGCATATGTGTGTACACATGTGTTTGAGGGAAAGAACAAAACAGAGAATGTATGAGTTATGCAGTAGCTCCTTAAAAGTGAGAAAGATATTTAAAGAGGATTTTGAAATTAGCCATGCTTTGCAATGTGTTCTGTGCAATAAATCCAATTCTTTAGTAAAGGTCTACATTGTTCTCCCATGCTTCTGGAGTTGGGCTGAGGGCAGAAGGACAGGGGTAGAGAAGTTACATGTATGTTTTCTGAGGCTTCTACTTGTCAAAGGGTGGTACAGGTACATTTAGGATTATACACGTATTTATTAACTCTACAAATTTATAAGTAAGTTTTTGAGTATCCAAAACTCCAAAGACAATTTAAAAAAATTCATGACATATATTAATCACAAGCACTGAAACTGTCATAAAATCAGCAAATTTGACCCCTCAAAATATTTAAAGCTAGGAGAAGAATCAAATAAATATGTCAAAATTGGGGAGGAAAGGGGATTTACTAGAAAACCAATTTTTAGACTATTCTGTGTTGAAAAGCTGCTCCTTAGCTGATCTTTTGAAATCAAAGGCCTGATTCTACCATAAATGATATCCTCAAATCAACTGGTCATGGCACACAGAGAATCTGTAAAAATATAGATATTTGAGTTTGATAATGAGTAAATTTTTAAAAGACCCAAAGTATGGTGGAAATGGAAAATCAAGATTCAAGGAAGGAAAGTGGAGAGGTTTTTGATTATTTTTTCTTACTCCTTAAGTCTTACCACTGTTGAATGTTCCAAACTGAGAATGTCAAGTAAAATGTTCCTTCACTTAATCTTTTGGATATTGTTTAATTTTGGACTAAGTTTTAAGTCATTTTTTCCTAAGCAAATGCCATTTATACACTTCATGGATGATACGGAGACACAGTCCAAGGAAAACAATCTTCCTTACAGGTTGGTAACAATATTCAATTTCTCTCACTGTCTCAGAGGTATTTATATTTTTTGTTACTAACGAACATTTATATTAATACATACTTTTACTAGGAAAATCTGTAATAAGGATTTGTACTTAATTAAATATAAATATTAAGAGACACACTAAAAGGAAGAAATTTCTGTATATAAAAGTCAAAAGAAATAGAATGTATTCCAATTCTGTTGTAAGGGCATATAATGTGAGATTAAGTAATATCTTAAGATATCAGATCAGTAAAAAAATTTCTAGTAAGGCTCTAAGAGAAACTTGTTTTATATTAAAGTTCCTGAGGTAAGATTCTAGCAGTACTTCCATATACATGCTGAAAATTAAACACAACTGGGTATTTTAAAAAGAGATTGTTATTGCAGATACCTTACAGAGTATTATCTATTTTACGCATCTTAGAAGTTACATGTCAAACTCGATTCCAATCACCTGAATCTCTGAAATTAAGGCTGTGAAAGCGGAATGAAGGTCAACTGATCAGAAAAGCATTTCTATTCAATTTACAGACAAATGTTACCCCTTTTGGAGAACAGAATTATGCAAATTATTTCAAAGCAATGTGCTCACTGACTTAAATAAATAAAATTTAACTGTTTCACTATTTATTTGCATGCCCCAACCTTAGATCTTATTTGTTTCAAAATTTAAAAAAAAGCGATAGACTCAATATCACTAAACATTTAAATTACTACCGACCTCAAGTAAAGGCAAATAAATAATTAACCTCATAAGGGCCCTGGTATTGATCTCAACCGCACCACATCTTGAATCCTTTTATTTTTTAGATAAGCAGAAAGATTTAAGAGTAAACTTATAGCAAATCATATCCTATACATGTGTAATTGCTACACTTCTCAATGAGTCTAAAACCTGACTTGTTTTACCAGGATGGCTTTGTATTAAAGCATCCATACTCTGGTTTCTGACCAATCACATAAACTTATAAAACATCCATCTAAAGTTGCAGGTGCTATCAAGAGCTCTAGGAGTGGAATTTCCAGCCATGATTCAAATTCATTAATATTCACTGTGCTTAAACAGTGAATCCCAACTGTTACAGGGATGATCAAAATAGGGCCAATAATTTTGCCCTCTAGGTCTCAACTGGATGAAGCCAAGGAGAAAAATCATATCTAGGAGTTTAATCTCATTATTCTAGTTACGACCTACTTTTCAAATTCTATAGTTCAAAATAAACTTTTTCTATCAAATAGAAGTCAGTGGACTATGCTGGCAAAATAGATGCTAAAATATCATCTAGAACCTCAAAACATCTCTGGTATATAGACAATCTGATAACACAGCTTTACTATTTAAGATGTCATTCTTTATGAGACTGAAATATTTGGATTGTTTTAATATTAACATTTCTCTATATTCTTGAAACACATTTCAAAGTCTATCTAAATCCCTCAAGAAATATCTGAGGTTGTACTTCAAAAACAAATTAATGGTAATAATATGCTTCTTTCAGAAAATGCAATTTGGGTATATCATTTCCAAATGATAAATACTATTTCTACCTAAGGTTGGAGATGGGGCAGGGAGGGGGGATGTTAGAAAGAAAGAGGAAACTCAGCAGTTTTCCCATGCAATTAATGCTTCTTTATTATTTAGTTGGTGCATAGATAGATGCCAAAGCCTTAGTAAGATATCAATCTTAAACAATCACACTATTGCCAATCAAACAGAAAATGTTGCACAGTTAAAATGTGTGTTCTTCTTCTTCCCACACCCCTACCTGAACTTGCAGAAAGGTAGAATTCGGGGATATGCCAGATAAAAGTCAAATTGAGATGTTTCTAATTTAGAGTAGTTTATGATTTCTTCTCTTGACTCAGAGTTTCCAACCTTTTCAAAGGTATTATCACATTTGAGGCAAAAACCCATAAATTACTGTGCAACAAACTGGAAGGTGAATGCTTAAGACACTGCAAAGTTCACTCTGCCAGAAAGCCATTCTCTTTTCAGTCCCAATTCTAACCACTTTAGCTCTGAGAACAACTCCGAATATCTAGAATGCAAATGTTTTCCTGTTTCATTAACTAGATGGCTATAGAGAAAATGGATACAAATGAAGACGCTTAAAAAAACAGCAGCAGAACTGATTAAAGCAATGATAAAAATTCAAAAAGTCTACTGAAATAGCATCGACTTCAAGGAAACGATACAACTTTATTGAAATGATTTATTTCAGTCTCTACTATCTGCTGAGGTATAATCAAAACTCTAAAAGGGGAAATCATCAGCTCTCTTAATTTCTACCACATTATGCCTGCACATTTGCTTCAAAGCAGCTCTGGGTGGGAGAGCAGCTCTGGGTGGGAGAATCTATGTTTTACCCATTATTGATTATCTGCTACCTAAATCCAAGAATTTAATTTCGAACTTTGGCCATCCAAATCAATCAGTGCTGAAAAGAACTGTCCTGAGCTCAGCAGCAGTCTTGGTTTTAGTCACATTGGTTATAAAAGGCTTCCCTATCACTTTATGGAAAAACAGCCTCACATACAAATTTTGAAAAATAAGGCAATATAGTATTTCACCTTCTCCCGTTTGGAAAAATTACAAGGAAAAAAAATGCATCATAAGAACAAGAGTTTCATTTTGAGGATCACCTGGTTCACACTCTTGATTTACACTGTTCTAGTAACTATTATCTCCCAGGAATCCCTTTAGATGAAGAATTTTTAAATCATTTTGAAATCAAACATTTACAGGTATCCCTTGAACACCACTCATCATTAAAGACATATCAAGAATTTAAAAATTATAGTTTACATATTCTTTGCCAAGCACTGTGCTAAGCACTTGCATTATCTTTTTAAGTCCTCACTGCAGTTCTATGAGGTCGGTGATACAACTATCTGCCCTTCACAGATGAGAAAACTGAGGTTTAGAGAAGTTAAATAAGTAGCCCAAGGTGACAGTGCTGTATAGTGGCAGGACAGGTCATGGTCTGATTGCAGAACCAATGCCATGAACCATTATATATTATATCAAATACACAGAAACACACCAGATATCTATATTGTTTGCAATTTCTGAAATTGTTAATGGGAACCAAGTATTTTTGGAGCAAAACATAGTTCACTATTGTAAAATATTAACTTTGGGGCTTAGCTTATATCAGCTCAGTTATCTTGAAGAGGAAAGTCTAGCTAATGATGTAGGTGCACATCATATTTTTATGCCTTAACTTGTTCAAATGCATATTTTAATCATTTCCAAAATGAGTATCACTTCAAGAATGTAATGGTTTTTTATACTCTTCTTAATTAATAGATGCTGGATTAATCTCTAATTGGAGAGGTTTTTAAGTTTAGAACTTTAAAAAATGCGTCATGGCAAAGATAAATATGCAAAGCAAGAACTACCCTCACACATTCTCTGAAACCAAAGATCATCAACAGGTGTTTAGGCTAAGTCGAAAACCCATTTTTACCAGAATAGGAGAAATAAATTGTTTTGAGTAGCTTTCACAGAACTTTATCTGTATAACCTTAAAACATGCTAGAGTGTTTGTGCTAAAATAATAAGAAAAAGAAATTTAGTCTGGAACCAAGTCCTCTCATGTCAAAATGAATTTCAAATCTTGTTTCATGATGGAAAAGCTAAACATGAAGGTGTTAGAAATGTAATGGCTAGTCATGTTTATGTTTTCAAATAAATAATGATACATCAAATGGATTCAGTTGACTCCAAATTCAAACACAACAAAATCTAAAATAAAACTGTACTTAGAGACATCTTAATAGAAGTCTGAATATTTGAGACAACCAAGTAAACTACACTCTCCTTTGGAGCACTTAATGATTATCATTTATTTTCTCAACCTGAATAATCAAACACATGAGTTAAACCAATAGCCTTCAGTAGTGGTGGAACTCAGAGACTGGAAAGAGACATTATGGATACTCCTCACGGCAGTATTATAAGTATTTGACACCATTCATAAGCTGCATCTGAAGAACAGCACTCTATGCTACCAGAAAATCAAAATGATTCCAGCCTTTCTGCAGTCAATAGGAACTTAGCATGCAAAGGACAAATCCCTGTAAGGAAGCAAGCAAGAAAGCTCTCTTCTATAAAGTAACAGCTCAAGGACCTTAGGAAGCTTAAGAGATTTACACCAGTGTCACCAAAATGAGTGATATTTATAGAACCCAATAAGATAAACAATGCCCCCACTAACTGTTCTAAGAAAAAATGTTTATTATTTTTAATATAAAAAGCTTATTAACAAGATGTCCTTAAGAATAAACTTGATTTTGAATCCCTGATCAACAAAAGATATTCAATAGTCAAAGTTTAAAGAAGATTGTTGCTCTTTTGTCAACTATGGTAGTTGACTACTCAACACTGCAGATTCCAGAGACTTCCAAGTACTTATTAATTCCTACCTCTTTTCTCTTCTACTCAGTCTCTAGTAAGGACACCTCTCTGAGGCAAGTTGTTTTAAATCTGCAAGCCTTAAACCATACAATTACCAAAGGAGAGGAAGAATTTTGAGCTGCCTCCTACAAACTGTCCTGCCATAATTAGAGACTGGAAGTAGCTTTCCTCAATCACAGGTGTTAGCATCTCATCCGATTTACTCTCCTTAGCACTTTCCATGAAGGCTGTACCATGGCTATTCTAAAACACAATCTGCAGGATTAGAAATATTGATAATGGGATTGTCAATAAATTATTTTGACAATTATTTAAGTATGATGGTTTGTTTCAGAATGCAGTTAAAGGTAAAGGTAAGATAATCTATTGTACCAATAACAGGATGATTGGTTTGGGGGTTTGGTAAGGAAACTACTAAAAATATACCCCATTTTAAAAACAAGGAAACACAGGAAAAATATTTTATAAAAATAAAGAGCACCCTGTGATCTTCATTAATTATTTTAAACAAAGATTTTCTAATTCAGTTTATACTTTTATTAAGAAATGCAAGAGTAATTTTTTAAATGAATAAACTTTAATAATTTATAAACTATAATTAAAGGGTCTAAGACTTCAAAGATCAATTTAAAAAGTCCTTCTTAGGCATGTCCTTGAAATTCTTCTTTGCCAGCCTACAATCTATACACTCTTTTTCATAGTTTTCTCCATATATTTGATTGTTTTTCCTAGTTAAAGTTGTTGATTAGCTCAAAAAAGCAAAATAATGAAGTCTTTCTAAATGTTCCATCTGTTTCCCCTTAAGTCATTTTATTGAGCAAAGATCAACTAAGCAACTGCTTATCTGTATTTATTATGTAAGAAATTTGAAAAGAAGAAACCAGTTTTCACTTGAAGTGACTGTTGTCTTACCATTCCTGTTACAGTTCAACCAGGAAAATGGCATCCCAACTAAGACTATTTAAACGACCCCAAAATTGAGTATTTCTTATATAATATAGTGGATTAAAACAGTTTCTTGACCTTTTGTGTGATACACAACGTTAAAACTTCCCTTTAAATTATGCTAGGCTCTATATTCTCAAGGACTTGTGCAGTGTTTGAACTGTCATATTAAAGATAAAATATGTTAATTTAAAGTGACAGGAACTGAATCATTCTGAAGGGAGCAGGGAAAGGACATGAGCATGCACTGAACCTTTGTCCCTGAAGCATTACTATGGATTTCAGAACATTAATTAATTTAAAGCACATGCTGCTGAGTCAGTACCTGCCAGAAATCCTGATCAGAAGATGAGAAAAAGAAAAAGAAATTGACATTGTTTGATTATATGAACAAAAACTCCCAAATCAAATATATATATCACAAAATATTATAAACATAAAGGACAAATTAAGATCTGTAATAAAATCACTGGACACCTGGAAACAGGAAATGAGGAATACATAGAAATGTTTTATATATTATCTGCTAGGTACAATAAAACAAAATAAAAACCCCAAGAACTCAATTCCTAACCTCCCCAACATGAAACACACAATTGTAGAAAAATTTCATACTACTATAAAAAGAAAACACATGAATAATTACCTGTTTCTTAAAGAAAGGGAAAGCAAACATTTCATTTTTTTGCATGGGTAGTCAAAGCATTTCTTTAATTAAGGCTTCTTATTAGGATGTCTCACTATGCTTTCAAGGATACAATATTTTTTAACTTCATGGCAAGGCAACCAAATTCGGATAAGTTCAGAGAATTAGTAACTACTCAAAGGAAGAGTTCAGAATGATTACTTAGAAACAGATCTCCTGCAAAATTATGTTGCACTAAATAAAGTACTATTCACATTAGTAATAAAAAGCCAGTCATCATGGAGGCTGGTATTTGATGAAGCAGTTTAGGTTAACTAATTTAGCTGGGAACCGCTCCAAAATATCTTCAAATATCAAATGGTTTCAAAGAATTTTTGCAACAAATAAACTTGACTGGTTGTGAAATAAAATTTGACCTGAACTTACCATACTTCTCAAACCAAGCTTAGTAGCATGATAAAAGTTCTTGACTGAAAGATATATGCTATTAGCAATTCACAAGCCTAAGGCTAGGACTGATGTGACAGAGGCCCAAAGGATTTTACAGCGCAGGAGTGAGATGAATCATTGTGAACACAGGACAGCTTAGATATGAGAAATCAAACCAAAAGTCTCTCTTCAGTTCACGGACTAGCTATTTAATCCCGGTCAACGGCTCATTATGGAGATAGCACAAGGAGATTTTTATAGCTGATTTAACTGGGAGGGAAAGAACCACGGAGAGACCAATTATGCAGAAGGTATGCTATTATAGCATTTCATACAAGCCAAGAAAGATAATATATATGATAGCAGCTAATTTCTTTCATAAATTGAGTAAAGAGTTCGAAGTCATGCAAAATAGCTATAATTTGTAGAGCCAGATACTATACCTATTCTGATTTTACTGAGAAGGTAACTGACAGAGAGATTAAGTGGTCTCTTGCTCAAGGTTACCTAGCAAGTATGTGGCAAATCCATATTTGAAGGTACGACTGTCTGTATCTAAAGTCACATTCTTTTCATCCTGTGCTATTATACACTAACAAGCACAGAAATCCATAATGTTGTATTTTCATACTCAATTAAGCATACTTATAACATCTACTAATCATTTACATATAGCTGTCAAATATGAGATGCTTGAATCGGAAATCCCTTGGAAAATATTTCAGGCACCAAAGCCAAATTTTCTTAGGGCTGTGCTGTGTACAAAAGAATGAAAACTGCTAATTTGTAAGAAGAGAGAAAAATGAGAAAATGGCTTTATTTTAAAAACTTTGGATGGAAAAGAAGATGAAAAAATCTGGGACTAAAAACAAAACAGAAAATTGTAACAGGTGCCAAAGGATTTCTTGAAATGCTGAATCAGTACCTGAGTTTACTTTGGTAATATAATTACATTCTAAACTTTTGCTCATCTAAAGACTGACATAATGAGTAGCCCCATTCAAATGATGCTACATTTAACACATAACCAATCAACATTTGAAAGAGTAAATAGAGTTTAGTTTGTAACGGAAACATTAGTTTCTCTATTATCTTCATTATAATGAGCCAAGATCTAATTTTTCAAATACAGATGACAGCACTCATTTTAAGAGTGAGGGTTTCAATAAAAAAAAAAAGACATACTATTTTTCAAAATGCTAATTGGTGTTCATTGCATATGAGAAAATAACAGAGCAAATAACAGTGAAGGTGAAAGTTTGACTTCTAAATTCAGGTATTATTTGTATACCTCTATTTTCTTTCTTTAAAATGAAACACTATGTGATTTCTCAGGTTAATATGGATTTCTAGCTATACTTTATTAAAGCAGAAGAAAATAACTTCAACACTATTAGCAAAAAGAAAATGAAACATCAAGTTTTCCTTTCTTCACAAATGGCATTAAGTAAGATAGTAAAATAAAAGAACTATTTGACAAGAAAAATTTCTATTTACAAATAGATCACATAGACAAATAGTTTAGATATATAAAAGATGACATAGGATAGTGCTTAAGACACTGAACTCTGAAGCCAGCCTACTAATTTGGAATCCTGGCTCTATCGCTTATTAGTTATATGATACTAGGTCAAAAAAAAAAGTTAAGCTGCTTAACTTTTATGTATTTTAGTTTCTTATTTGTAAAATAATGATAAAAATAGTAAGCTATCTAAAAGAGTAGTTGTGTGGATTAAATGAGTTATGTGTTATTATGCGTACTTAGAACAGTGCTTGGCACATAATAAACACTCAAAAAGCCTCAACTATTCTTCTTTTTCATATTATTATTGGTAATAATCCCCTCAAGAGACAAATAGAGTCAAGCATTTTTCATTTAGAGATTCACTTTAAACTGGAAAAATAAACCACTGACAACCAATGAGTGAATATGTTAAAAGAGTTTTTTAAAAGCGATAAATCATCACTCCTAAAATAATATATGACAATGAAATATTTGTGGAGAACTTCAGTCTTCAAGGAATTGACATACTTTATGCATTCTCTTGGAATCTGTTATAGTTTTTTTAAAGTAAGAATTTCCCTATTATGAAAGAAAGAGAACACAAGTGATACACTCTACTTTAAAGATGGGATTGGAATGGCAAATAGAAACATGGATCAAAAAAAATATGAAGCAAAAACAATAAAATTCTGTCTACATATTCATATTTATCAACAGAAAACCCTGAATAAATATATCAATTCACCAAGAATTCAGGCTTGACTGGTTTCAAGTCTCTGGAAGCCAAAAGAAAGAGAGAGAGAGAGAGATGTGCCTAACTAACAACAGAGAAGTCATAAGGACATCGTAACCTTCTATATAAATGAGAGCAGAATTGAAGCAGCTCAAATAAATGTGAAGATTCACCAAACTCTGCCCCATGAGAATTTCATCCCTCCCTCTCCTAATTTACATTTTCTTGATCTGCAATACAATTCACTCTTAGAAGACAGGAAATCCCTTACTTAACTCACTGTATATGTCAAGAAGTAATATTATACTTAATTTTATTCCAGACTCATATTTTATCTATGATATGAAGTAAATAATTACAACTCGAATAATGCACCAAGTATTACATTACAGGAAAAAATGTGCCCACACTCCTCTCGGGGAACCAAGACTTTCCCCTAAAGGGAATGGCATTTTAAAGTTCATTTATCAATATTTTTAAAAGAACTTTCACCTGGCAAGCAATTAAAAGCATGTGGTTTTATTAAAGCTTTGGTCTTTAACTATGGCTCCCATCTTTTTTCCTGCTGATCAACTTTTCTGTTATAAACACTGTAATCAGCATTTCTGTTTCTAGGCTTTGACCATATTTTTATCTCTTTCACCTGAATGTGGACAATATTTCATTTTAATTTGATGTACAATGTTTTCCTGTTCCATGTGAACAAATATTCTTGTAGGTATTGTAAAGGGAATGGAATAAAATACATGTTAATTCTTTCTTCCAAATTGGAGAGATTCTAAGGGGACTGTAATTACAAATAATGAAAAAAACTCAATCCAGAGGCATGATTTCTGAAATGTTCAGGGAGAGGTTGGGGGAAAAGGGAACCTGGAAGGGAGGAAAGATTAAAAAATCTATTTTCTGACAAAGAAATACATGGCAGAATGATAATAATGGACAATTAGTTTCAATGGGCAATTTGTTGTTACTTGAAAAAAGAGTATGAACTTTAAAGTTTTTAGAAGAGAGAAAAGGACTATATCAAAACTCTGGACTATTGGTATTCTTTGCTTAAGAAACAATTTTACCTAGATCATGCAGCTTTCTACCGTAACTTTTTAAAAAACATGGTGGTGTTTGATCTGGAGAAAATTGTCTATTACATGCAATGGGAACAGAAGATACAAGACACAATTTTTCTCCTTGGTATGCTGAGGAAAAAGATGAGGGGTACAAGAGATGGGAAACGAAAGGTATAAACCACTTGAGATAAACCACACCAATAAAAGACAGCAACTAAATGATTAAACGAAAGAAATATTTGATGATTATGTAATATAAAGGCTCTACTTAGAAATGATGCTTCATTTTATAGACTAATTATTAGATGATAAAAAATTAAACCCAGGAAAAGTATAGTTTTCATTAAAGAAATAATCCAAAATTTATGATATAACTGCATTAATAAATCACAGGGAAAACGCATGGACATTGTGGAGGGAGGGTGTGTTTTTTTTTAACTGGACATATTACACTAAAACAAAAGCCAGACCATATTTTGGATTTCCATCTGTATGATAGTGTTAATATGCTATTTATTATGATTTTCAAATATCCTCTAAGACAAAATCTGAATTCTTTCAAGCTCTGAGGTTTTTAAACTTTTAAACCTAGTCTAAATACTTTAAAAATATCACTTATTTACAAAACATATTCTTAAAACCAAAGGCCATTGACTGTAGCTTCTTTATATAATGCCTGTGTTAGTAGATAATTTTGAAAGGCATAAATGATGCAAGTGCCAATAATAATGTATTTCATGACTTTCTACAAGGAAATTGCTAGTATCCTAAGAGTAAGGGATTAATGTACATTAACACAAGGTAGTGATAGGCTCTGGGAAAAGATCTTCCCAAAAATTAAAAAACTGCTTAATCAAATTCAGTTTTATTAACTATCAGTTGAAACAGGAATGTTTTGTTTACTGAAGGGAATTTTCTAGTCAAACAGAAGAGGAGAAAGATGATTGGTATCAAAGCAAGAAATAACTATCCAATTATTTGTCAATATTTGTTGGGCCATTCTTTTCTACTTTGCATCTAGAGGTTGTATGAAATTCAAGTAGAAATGATAAAACATCCCAGGAAAATGATACTATTTCTACATTTGTTCTTGCTTTCAATGACAAAAAGCCTGAAGTACAATTTAATTAGAAGGCAATAAAATAAGTTAGTGTTTCTTACTGGTCAATAACAGACTTTATTAAATAGTGTGTTAAAACAATGGGGGATAAGAGGATAGGAGTAAATATTTCTTTCTCTAAGTAGTTCGTAACTAGTTTATCTTCCAAGTTAAAAAAAAAAGAGAGAGAGAGAGAAAATTACTCATTTAAAAATCAAAGCAAGTTCAAAAGGAAATTCCCCTAGGGTATTAGCTTTCTAATAAATTTCTGGCTATCATACATGAAATTTACTATAATTACCACAAAAATCTGTTTTTTCAACAGGAAATTGCCTTGGGATTTATATACTCTGGAAACTGCTACTTAAGATTTAAGATTTTCTGATTGAGAGAACAAAAGAATAATGAAGATCCAAAAGAAAATAATAAGATCAACAGTTGCATAAGCATTGATCCTTATCATAATTATCAAGCGAAGGACTTCATACATGGCAAAAATTCCTGGAAAAACTTATGCACTGATTAAACACTGAATGAATTTTTCATTGTTCATTACATAAGGTTTAAAAACAGCATAGAAATTACCTTCTTAAACTTCATATGAAAGAAAAGACAATTAATAAAGAAATAAACCAGAGGTGAACTCAGTTTAAAAATCCTATTCAAGAAGCATAACCTTCACTCCAAAACAAGATCGTAAGAGTATATTCCATGGAAATTAATACAGGATTTAAATGAAGAATTTGGCAAATGGATAAAATATGCATCTCATAACATAGAGGAAAGAAAAATCTCTGCACTCTTTGCTAGGGGATAAGCTGGCGGGCTCAGGGCCACAAGCTCAGTTCCATACCTCCGTATGCAAGTCTTCCATTCCTCTATTCTCTTTCAGAACCTGTTGCCCTCGTACCATAAAATCAACTTTCACGTGCCTGACTTTCGTAAAAGTCTTACTTTCAAATATTATAGATTGATATCCCTAAATCTTGCCTTTCCTCCTCTGATTTCAGAATTTTATGCTCTAGTGCACAAACATTTGCAACTACAATCTGTTAAGTTTGCCTTCTAAACACAGAAGTACTGCCATTTTTCTCTCCACAGAAAGGTGGGTACTCAAAACCTTAATGTTTTATTGCATTTTACTCTTGCTATTTTATAAAAATAAGTGGAAATCAGAAAAATACAAATGACACTAATGATAAGAAATGCAGAGCTCATAAATTTAATATAATTGAAACAAAAGTGGAGCTCATCAGTTATGCCAGAAGCTGTAAATTTTTAGCATCAAGTGGATTGTTACTGGCCAAAACAGGAAAAATTTAAAGAGTATGTGTGAAACGTTACTATTAGAGGTTTTATATTTGGGCGGTCTCTAGGAATAAAAATTCTCCTCATAACTTGTAAATTTGCTGTTCAACTTGCATATATTTAACTTGTTTACATGTTTTCAGGTTTACATACATAGAACAATAGAGGACTGAATTCTCATGCTACTCTGGATTCCTTCCATGAGCAAAAAAAGTGATTTGTTAAACTGATTTTGCTATAAGATATCATTGGCTCAATGAGTCATATCTCCAAGGAATATGCGATTGACTTGTTGATTTTTTCCAAGTCATTAAACATTTATTGGTTACCTCCTATATGTCAGGCATATGCCAGACTCTAGTGACACAAATACAGATGAGACAGGGCCCTGACCTGCCAGAGACTCTGAAATCAGACCCCGACATCAGTGTCTGCAGTAACCCCTCACATAGATACGGTACTTTACATAAAGCAGAGATACCAAGGATCAGAGATGAGGCTGTTCCAAAGCAGAGCCAAGACTCTGAATCTAGGTCTCCTAACATCTAGTTCAATGCCCTTTCTTTTTGATCATTCTTTACTTTAGAATATGTGACTTTAAAAAGAGAACACCCACAGATAGAGGCACTGTGCCACCTGAATGGGAAAGGTAATTTTTAGGCAGGAAGCCTTGACTGAGATCTCTTAACTGTTAAGGCAGCCCCTCATTCTTTCTACTTGTGCAAAAGACCTTAGCACTTCTACCTTCACCTTACCATTATATGGAATTTTATGTAATGATGCAGAATGGACACATTCCTGCAAGATCAGTTTCTACTAGCCCTGAACTCTACCCATCTAGACTCTCTTTTGTGATCCTGCCTTTTCCAGCCACTTCATGATTTTCTTTCTGATTTCCTTCTCCTTAAGCTTTGTAGAGACATTCCTGGCTCTTTCTTCTTTCTGAGGTACTTTCTTCCTCCTCTTTAAAATTGACCTTTTCCTTTTCTTTATGACCCTGTGTAATATTTTCTTTTCCTTTTTGGAGAATTCAGCCTGAAAGGGAAAAACATGTTTAACTGACTGCTTTGAGATTATAAAACTGAAAATTTCATTTTCTGTACTTAAGAATGTTTATTAGACGAATAATTCAGGCATAAAATAAAGAACTGTAAGTAAGTATAATGCAAATTTGGGGTGGTCTTCATAATTATTATAAAAGCACTAGTAAGGACTTCTGTGATTTTGTAGTTAGGATTATTGCTATATACATACTTTCAAAGTTTGAGGAAGGTCAAATCAGATAGGCGACAAATAGAAATGGCAAGCAATAGGATATATTGGAGTATATGAGGAAGACATTTGGTGCAAAACTAATTCGGCCTGACTTTGTTTTTCCAAAGGGGCCTGACATGGTCATTGAGCAGGCATTGTATTTCTGCTTTAAACATTTCCTATGGCAAGAACAAATGCCCTTAAGATAAAAGTAGAACTTCCCCCAACACTGGCATTTCCTTAAGGATAAGCATCTCTCCCTAGGCTAGGAATTGACTGCTGTGCTCACCTGTGACCACCTAGCTCGAGACAACAGACCTGCCACCCTTCTGTGTCCATCGAGGCAGCAAACCTACCGCCTGCTGTGTCCATCAATCGCTGTGCTGACAGAGCAGTCTTGTGACTATTGTAAAAGGGACATTTCAATCATATGTGAAACATCCTCTTTGAGGGTATATAACCACTCTATACACCCCACTTCTTTGGTGCCCTTCCTTCCTTCGGGAAGGAAGGCCCTGGGCTATGGTCCTCACATTTTGGCTCAGAATAAAGTCACCCAAATTTTCATTTATAGATTGGTCATGGATTATTTGCATGGACATAGGTGTTTTTATAAGAAATGCAAATGTAACATTGAGGGGCTTGTTAACCTTTATGGCAGCTATTGAATTAAAATTCAGAAGTCAACATATACTGAATTAGCCATTAACATATGCAGAAGGCAACCCATGTATTACCTTATATGGAAAAATATAGAAGAACCTTCTGCTTGGTTCTTTCTGTAGAAGCGCCTGAAGGCACTTACAGGTCTCCCAACCTAAACACATGCTTTTTTGATAAGAAAACAGGTATTCAGAACTCTCTCACACATAATTCTAGAGGAACCTTAAAAAGTTCTTAGTAAACAACAGGACATACATGTGTCATAGTTTTCTCACCTTTCCATCAAATCGTTTTACTATATATTGATCCAGCCCCAAGTCTGTAAGAGAAAAAAACAATATTTTGTCACTGATTACAACTCAAGTGAAACATACAAAACGACACCCTTAGTTTTGTTTTCAGTCATTCAATTAAACATACTAGATGGTTTAGCCATATTATTCAAAGGTCACAGGAATGAAAATTTTGTTCCACTTTCAGATTCAAAGTGTCAGTGCTAAGAGAGAACTTTTTATTTTACATATGAGAAAGTGAGGTTCTGAGAGGATAAAGAAGGTAAAAGTTCATGTGCAAACCTATTCAACAGCAGAGCCAAACCGGAACCCTAGACTCTTCCCAGGGTGGTACTCTTTTCATTACATCAAGGTGCTATATTACCTCTAAATAAGGTGAGGGATATTAGTTTAATCTGAATGCATAAAATTTTTTTTGTACTAACTTAAAAAGGGAAGAGTTTAATATCAAAAGAAATTTTGTACACATCTAAACAGATACAAATAGACCATCTTGATATTACCATTTAAAGTTGGGTTAAACAATAAATATTTACCTTGGGAATACTTAGTATTGAATTCTAAGAACTGTGAAAGACATAAGTAAATACATTAAGTGCCCTTGAGGGCAGAGATGTTTTGTCTTTGCCTATTGCTTTAGCCCAGCACTTGGAATAGTGCTTGATCAACAAATATCTATAAAAAAAAATGAATGAGTAAGATACAATCCCTTCCTTGAAGCCACAATTTAGTTAGAAAGGGGTGTACAATTAATTCAATAAGAGGGTTCTGTAGGAGTTCCTCAGAGGAGAAAAATCAATTCCCAATTATATTTATTTTACTTCTATAATTACTCAGTTCTTTTCTTTTAGTTCTCACTATATTCACGCTAGTTCAGGCCCTTATCTCATTATGCCCCCAGTATTACAATGATTGGATTATCACTGCTCCCAGAGGAGATTTTTGCATTTCTGCATTTCTGCTTCTACAAATTTGGTTATACATTCTCCTTATTTAAAATGTGCTTCACCTTCTAGAAGCCTGCCCTGAACAAAATGAACCACTGACTACAAAAGAAAGAGATAAGTTAGGAAACAGAAGGAAATTTGAAGAACAAATCCAATTTGAAATCTCACATAGTCGGGAAGATATCACAATCATAAAGGCAGAACACACTTCTATGATAAAAGCACAGAGAACAAGAAAGAGTTGTAGACAATTAAAGCTATGATTGCCTATCTTCCTCTATTTTTTAATATACAGTCAAAATATTAGGATAAGGTCACTTCCCAAGACCACTGCCAAAAAGACAACAGGATGGAAAACAGAAAATACTAGAGAGAATTATAGAAAAACAGAGACTCAATCCAAGAGATCTAATATATAAGACCCTTTCTCACTCAGAAACAGGGAGGAAATAATCCAAAAATTGTTAGCAGAAGATTTCTCAGAGCTGAAGAGTGACACAAACTAAAA
Source organism: Equus asinus (assembly GCF_041296235.1). Lineage (NCBI taxonomy): Eukaryota > Metazoa > Chordata > Mammalia > Perissodactyla > Equidae > Equus > Equus asinus. The sequence continues at coordinate 61,072,638 of NC_091791.1, forward strand.
TGTCCTACCAAGTATTCTAAGCAAAATGAACAAAAACTACCTACAACTAAGTGTATGCTTGTGAAATTTCAGAATATCAAGAATAAGAAAACCCTAAAGGTTCCAGAAAAAACCCTTCTTAGTCCTTTACAAGGGAATGAGAATCAGACTAGAATCAGATATCTCATGAGCAAAACTTGGTATATGAACTAAGGGAAATAATACGCTTACTAATTAGAGCAGCACTGTTCAACAAAAATATAATGTGAGCAACAAAGGTAAGCCATGTGTATAATTTAAAATTTTCTAATAGTCACTTTTTAAAAAGTAAAAAGAAACAGGTAAAGTTAATTCCAATAATGTACCATATTTAACTAAAATATATCCAAAATAGCATCATTTAAACATGTAATCAATATAAAAATTATTGAGATATTTTACCTTTTTTTATACTAAATTTTCAAACTCTGGTATGTATTTTACAATTATAGCACATTTCAATTCAAATGCCACATTTCAAGTTATTAGGGTAATACCCAAAAGAACTCAAAAGTTAACTTAAAATTTTAAAAGTGATTGCTTCTGTGATATGAACTGGAGGGGGTGGTTTGAGAAGATAGAACAGATTGGTGTTTTTCATTGAATGTTCTTTATTGAAGTTTGGAAAATATTTTACTATGTGCATTTGCAAAAAATGGAGGGGTATAAAAAGACAGCCTGGCACGTACTGAGAATTCTTGTCATTTATAAGCAAATACAGACATAAAGCAGGCCAAGAGATTCATAATTTTAAGTTGGAAGAAATGATTATTTCATCTTGTTATATTTTCATTTCTTTACCTGTCAAATGAAAACAGATGGTTAGATCAGATGTTCTTAACATGGTTAGGGGTGAAGTGTGGGAAACGCAGATGTATGAAATAATTCCAACTATCCTTACTCACTATTTCTCTAGAGATTCTAATAGGCCTAATTATTGGGGGTAGGGGGACAGTATAAAGAATGAAAGAAGAAACAGAGCAAGTGTAGTTTGAAAATGATGCTCTGATGACTCCCATATGACATGGTTTCCTTCCATTTCTCCACCCTCGTTCTTTGGGTCCCAGCTTAGAAAGACTGGATGTTATGCTCTTTTTCCTAGGGGGCTTCCTACAATTCTTAGACTTTTTTTCAAAGAACTTTCAGTTATTTGATGCTCACAGTTTGATATGAACACTACTTCCCCGTTTTACTAATGAGAAAGCTGATGCCCAGAAAGATTATATGATTGTTTTCTGATTTTAAGTCTAACAATCTTTTAATTGTGGCAGTACCCTCTCTTCTTGCATTCACACCAAAAATAAAGTGCAGAAATAGTGTAAGAATAGTCTCAGTTTAAACCTCAGAGTGAACATTTAAAAGGAGATTGTTTTAAAGATGATAGCAACTCAATTTTGTCAAAAGACAAAAGTGCAACTGAATCAAGTATATCATTTCAAGATCTATAACTTAGAGCTTAGGTAAATGGAAACCAAATAATTTTAGTTGAGAAGTCCCAGCTCCCTCTCAAAAACTGAGAGATTCATTTTTCAGTTTAATATTTAAATTTATCCTAAAAATTCATTAAAATGATATTTTTCAGCAATGCAAGCTAATATAAGCCAGCAAAAGAAAGTATAGTTCTAGTTCATCAGATATAAGAGAGAGTGTAGTCACTTGGTTTTATCTTTTGTATTAATAATCACTGCAATAACTTACTATTTATTGAGCCTTTTTTCTAGGTACTGTAACATGTGCTTTACATATATTATTTAATTTTCATAACCCTACAAATTAGTTGCTACTGTTATCCTAATTTTACAAATGAGAAAACTAAGATTTAGAGATGTTAAATAATTTGCTTAAGATCTACATTTCAACTTTCTCCCAATTATCTTCAAATATTCTTGCTAACACCTTCTTAAACTCCTTTGATGGTTATCCTGCTGTCTCCTAAATATACGTACTTCTTAGAATTCCTCCCCAGATACCACCTCATCTCACTTTATGCTGTCTTCAGCAATTTCATTACAGATTCAAGATGCCTGGTAAACCCAGAACAAGACAAATGAAAAAAAAAAAAAAGGAAATCAAACTGCTGAAAACCAAAGGCAAAGGAAAATCTCTCTGAAACAGCCAGTTTAAAGTGCTGAAAGAAAAGAACTTCAACACAGAATTCTTTATCTAGTGAAAATATTCTTCAAGAATGAAGAGAAAATAAACACACTCTCAGATCAAGGAAAACTTAAAGAACTCATGACCAGTAGACCTGCTCTAAGATGTGTTCTATCATTCAGGGTGAAGGAAATGACACCAGATGGAAATGTGGAACTTAGGGAATAAAGAAAGAGCAATAGAAATAGTTACTATCTATATATATATAACACACTATTTTCTCCTCTTAAGTTTTTTATGTATGATGGCTGAAATAAAAACTCAATGTTTGGTGGAGTTTACAATGTATATAGATGTAATACATATGACACTAAACCATAAACTGAGGAGGGACCTATACAGTGGTAAGATACCTATATTCCACTTGAAGCAATAAAATATAAATTCTCAGTAAACTGTTGTAGGGGAGGAAGAGAGTTCCTCTACCCACTCTGGGTCCTTCTGGCTGGACAATGAATTAAATTCACATGATAGAATAACAGGAGAAAATTAAACAAAGCTTTAGAAGATGTATACATGGGAGAGGCTCAGGCAAACTGAGCAACTCACAAAATGGCAGAAGCTCTCTGCTTAAATACCACCCTCAGCTAAAGACAAAGGAGGATGTTGGGGGTGGGGGGGAGCCAGTTATGGGAGATCACCAGAAAAGCACAGTAAACAAGAGTAAGGTTATCATGCAGATTTAAGTCCTTGCCTTCTGCATTGATTAAGAGTTTCTAGAGATAAGGTCATCCCCTCCTCTTCCTGGTACAGAGAGGGAAACACCTTTACAGATGGAGAATTCCTTTACAAACGTAAATGTATCTTAACAAAGGGTAAGTAAATTCTACTTCTCAGAGTTTCTTTCCTGTCTGCAGTTTTTAAAAGTAACCAGCCCAGGAAGTGCAAACTTGTGCAGCCACTATGGAAAGCAGCATGGAGTATCCTCAGAAAATTAAGAATAGATCTACCATATGATCCAGCTATCCCACTGCTGGGTACTTATCCAAAGAACTTGAAAACGCAAACAAAGGCTTCAGAAAGATACATGTACCCCCTACGTTCATTGCAGCATTATACACAATAGCCAAGACTTGGAAGCAACCTAGGTGCCCATCAAGGGACGAATGGATAAAGAAGATATAGTATTTATACACAATGGAATACTACTCAGCCATAAGAAATGATGAAATCTGGCCATTTGTGACAACATGGATGGTCCTTGAGAGTATTATGCTGAGTGAAATTAGTCAGAGGGAGAAAGTCAAATACTGTATGATCTCACTCATAAGTAGAAGATAAAAACAACGACAAACAAACACATAGCAATGGAGATTGGATTGGTGTTTACCAGACGGGAAGCAGAGGAAGGCAAAAGGGGTGATTAGGTTCACAAGTGAGGGGATGGATTATAACTGGTTTTTGGGTGGTGAACATGATGTAATCTACACAGAATTCGAAATACATTATGATGTACATCTGAAAGCTATATAATGTTATAATCAAATGTTACTGCAATTAAAAAAAAAAAGTAACCAGCCCAAAATAATCCTCACACCAAAGAGACATATCTTGGGGTGGCCACTTTTAGTCCCCCTCACTGTGAAAAGTTAATTATGTATATTAAAATCCCTACAGCAATCACTAAAGACATACAAAGAAATATAGTACCAAAACCCAAATGATCAATTAAAATGAAATATTTAAAAAATACAAATAATCCAAGAAGAAGGCAGGAAAGGGGTAGAAGAGGAACACAGAGAGGGGGAAAAAAGAGAAAACAAATGATAAAACAGTAGACCTAAATCCAAACATATCAACAATTACATTAAATATAAATCATCTAAACATTAATTAAAAGGTAGAAACTAACATATTGGATAAAAAAACAAGATCCAACTTGTCTATAAGAAACTCATTTTAAAGATGATATATGTAGGTTAAAAGTAACAGGATAGCAAAAGATATCATGAAAAACTAATCAAAAGAAAGAGTGGCTACATAAATATTAGACTATGTGGACTTCAGAGAAAAAAAATATTAGCAGGGATAGAGTTAATTATATAATCATATGAGAGTGAATTCACCCAGGCAGAATAATCATAAAAGTGTATGCACCTAGTAAGAGCACTTCAAGATATTTGAAGCAAAAACTGATAAAATTGAAAGGATGAATAGACAAACACACAATTAAAGTTGAAGATCAACATTCCTCTTTCAATAATTGACAGAGAAAGTAGACACAGAAAATCAGTAAGGATTTGGAAGGCAGATAGCAGATAAAGTGGTTGCCTAGGACTTGAGAGAGCAGGAAAAAGTGGGAAGGAAGGACTACAAATGAGTATGAAGAAACTTTTGGGGATGATGAATATGTTCATAATATTGACTGTGCTGATGGCTTCATGAGTATATACACGTGACTAGTATGTCCAGACTCCTCAAACACTTAAAATATGTACTTTTTATTCTATGTAAACTATACCTCAATAAAACAGTTAAAAAGGAACAGTACAAACCATCAAGGGGAAGACTGATACATTTGAAAATACTAGCAACTTTTGTATATTAAAATTACCATAAACAAAATAAAAAGACAGGCCACAGACTAGAAGATACCTGCAATATTTATGACAGATTTCAATAGAGAATATATAAAGTACTTTTACTAATCAAAAAGACATCAAATAGAAAAGTGAGCAGATATTATTATTATTATTTTTTTTTATTAATGTTATGATGGATTACAAGCTTGTGAAATTTCAGTTGTACATTTTTGTTAGTCATGTTGTGGGTACACCACTTCCCCCTCCGTACCCTCCCCCCACCCCCCCTTTTCCCTGGTAACCACCGATCAGATCTCCTTCTCAATATACTAATTTCCACCTATGAGTGGAGTCATATAGAGTTCGTCTTTCTCTGACTGACTTATTTCGCTTAACATAATGCCCTCGAGGTCCATCCACATTGTTGTGAATGGGCCAATTTCGTCTTTTTTTTATGGCTGAGTAGTATTCCATTGTGTATATATACCACATCTTCTTTATCCAATCATCAGTTTCTGGGCATGTAGGCTGGTTCCACGTCTTGGCTATTGTAAATAATGCTGCGATGAACATAGGGGTGCAACGGACTCTTGAGATATCTGATATCAGGTTCTTAGGATAGATACCCAGTAATGGCATGGCTGGGTCATAGGGTATTTCTATTTTTAACTTTTTGAGAAATCTCCATACTGTTTTCCATAGTGGCTGTACCAGTTTGCATTCCCACCAACAGTGTATGAGGGTTCCTCTTTCTCCACAACCTCTCCAACATTTGTCCTTCTTGGTTTTGGATGTTTTTGCCAATCTAACGGGGGTAAGGTGATATCTTAGTGTAGTTTTGATTTGCATTTCCCTGATGATTAGCGATGATGAACATCTTTTCATGTGTCTATTGGCCATATTCATATCTTCTTTTGAGAAATGTCTGTTCATGTCCTCTGCCCATTTTTTGATCGGGTTGTTTGTTTTTTTGTTGTTAAGCAGTGTGAGTTCTTTGTATATTATGGAGATTAACCCTTTGTCGGATAAGTGGCTTGTAAATATTTTTTCCCAATTAGTGAGCTGTTTTTTTGTTTCAATTCTTTTTTCCCTTGCCTTGAAGAAGCTCTTTAGTCTGATGAAGTCCCATTTGTTTATTCTTTCTATTGTTTCCCTCAACTGAGGAGTTACAGTGTTCGAAAAGATTCTTTTGAAACTGATGTCAAAGAGTGTACTGCCTATATTCTCTTCCAAAAGACTTATTGTCTCAGGCCTAATCTTTAGGTCTTTGATCCATTTTGAGTTTATTTTGGTGTGTGGTGAAAAAGAATGGTCAATTTTCAATCTTTTGCATGTGGCTGTCCAGTTTTCCCAGCACCATTTGTTGAAGAGACTTTCTTTTCTCCATTGTAGGCCCGTGAGCAGATATTATTAAAAAGACAAGAAATAACAAGTGTTGGAGAAGATATGGAGAAAAAGGAACTTAAACACTGCTAGTACAGCCACTACAGAAAACAGTATGAAGATTTCTCAAAAATTAAAAATAGAAATACCATATGATCCAGCTATTCCACTTCTGGGCATTTATCCAATGAACATGAGAACACTAATTCAAAAAGTTATATACACTCCTATGTTCACTGCAGCATTGTTTACAATAGCCAAGACTTGGAAGCAACCCAAGTGCCCATCAATAGATAAATGGATAAAGAAGATGTGGTGTATATATGTGTATAAAAATATACACAATGGAATACTACTCAGCCATAAAAAGACAAAATCATGCCATTTGCGACCACATGGATGGACCTTGAGGGTATTACACTAAGCGAAATCAGTCAGAGAAAGAGAAATACCATATGATTTCACCCAGGTGTGAAAGATAAACAAACAAGCACATAGATAAGGAGAACAGATTGGTCATTACCAGAGGGGAAGGCGGTGCGGGCAGGACAAAAAGGATAAAGGGGCACAAATGTATGGTGACAGAGAAAATCTAGACTATTGGTGCTGAACCAATGCAGTCTTTTCAGAAGCTGAAATATAATAATGTACATCTGAAATTTACACAATGTTTTAAACCAATGTGACTTCTATAAAATAATTTAAAAGAAGAAAAGTGAGCAGAGAAGATAAATCAGCAAGTCATAGAAATGGCAATGTGAATAGCCAATAAACATTCAGAGGCACTAGCCTCACTAGTTGCTAGTGAAAGGCAAAATAAAACCACAAAGATAATAATTCATTCCCATCAGATCGCTAAAAGTTTAAGTCATCCCTGTGTTGCAGGGATGCAGAGGAGAAGACATATATTCTTGGAGAGAATATAAATTATTGTAACTACTCTGGAAATCAATGGCAATGTTTAGCAAATTTGAAGAGGAATGTATCTGATGGGCCAGCAAGTCCATTTTCAGGTATATGCTAAAAACAACTTCTTGCAAATATGCACCAGGAGACATATGGAAGAATGTTCACTGCAGTATGATTTGTAATAGTAAAAATATTGGCATGTTGGGGCTGGCCCCGTGGCCGAGTGGTTAAGTTCGCGCGCTCCACTGCAGGCGGCCCAGTGTTTCGTTGGTTCGAATCCTGGGCGCGGACACGGCACTGCTCATCAAACCACGCTGAGTCAGCGTCCCACATGCCACAACTAGAAGGACCCACAACGAAGAATATACAACTATGTACTGGGGGGCTTTGGGGAGAAAAAGGAAAAATAAAATCTTAAAAAAAAAAAATATTGGCATGTTAAATTATTGTTCTCAAATACTCCCTCCCTTCTCCTTGACTTCCATGGAAAATCCCTTGACTTTAGGCTTAGCTACGTGACTTGTCTAGCCACATGACTTGCTTTGGCCAATGGGATATTAGCAGTTATGACATAAATAGATGCTTAAAATGGACTTCTGAGTTTGGCTTGCTTTCTTGCACCTCTGCCAACACTATAAGAAAAATATATCCTGTATAGCCAAGTGGTATAAAAAGGATGAGAAACATATAGAGCAGACTGACAACTCCGCTTACAAAACCAGGAAGCAGAGCTGCCCTAGCCTAGATTAACTAACTTCTAGCCTATCTACAAAGCAAGGCCAGCTGAGGTCAGCAGAGTATATATACTTCATGTGACCTGCAGATGCATGAGCTAAATAAATGCTTCCTGTTTTATGCCACTGGTTTTTTTTTTTGGTGAGGAAGATTGTGCCTGAGCTAACAGCTTATTGTCAATCTTCCTCTTTTTTGCTTGAGGGAAAAAGTCTCTGAGCTAACATCTGTGCCAATCTTCCTGTTTTATATGTGGGATGCTGCCACAGCATGGCTTGACGAGCATGTCAAGCTCTGCGACACGGGTATAATGAGCAGTGGGTAGGTCTGCGCCTGGGATCTGAACCCACAAACCCTGGGCCGCCAAAGTGGAGTGAGTGAACTTAACTACTACACCACTGGGCTGGCCCCTAGGCCACTGACATTTTGTGGTTGTCTGTTACACAGCAGTAGCCGACTGATAAAATTGGAAACAAGGTAAATGTCCATCTACATGAACATAGATAAATTAATTATTTATTTATGAACTGGCATATTTATACCAATTTATAAAATAGTATACACAACTACATAGCAGTGAAAATAAAAGAAGAGCTAGCTGTATCAACAAATATACATATATAAATATAATATTTAACATTAAAAAAGCATGGAAAATATAACAGCCAAAATAGGGTAGGTTATGCTATAGTAATAACCTTAAAATCTCAGTGGCTTACAACAAGGAAGGTTTATATATTGTTCATGCTACCTATCTATCACATATTGGCTGCACCTCTACTCCACATGACATTGAATCGGGTTCAGGCTGTTGGGGCAATCTGGAACATAGCAGAGGTAAAAAAGAACATAGCAAACTACAAACTGACTCAACGATTTTGCTTGAACATAATGGATATCATTTCTGCTGTCATTTCATTGGTCAAAGGAAGTCACCTGGCTAAGTCCAATGTCAATGCTAGAGAATGAATATAATCATCCCCTAGAGAAGGACATTGGATATATGAGAATGTTATAATCTTCAACTGGAATGATAAACACCAAATTAAAGGCAGTGATTATTTCTAAGAAATGGAGTGAAATGAAGTTTGAGACAGATACATGGAGTTTTCAACTGTAACTGTAAAGTTTTATTTCCAAAATAATTAAAAGGGAAGATTTGAAATAAATGAGTCAATGTTAAAATTTGAGAAAACCAAGTAATGGCTATAAGAGTATTCTCTATTATTTTCTATGTTCTCTATATACTAGAAGAAAATTCTAAATCCAATTTAATACCTCTACATAAGTTGGTTCCACCTCAGGGACAGAATATAAAGGAGGGAGGAAAGAATACACAAGGGGAGGGGAGGGGGAAGGACTTCTGAGGTTGGCTTGCTTTCTTGCACTTCTGCTATCACTATGAGAAGACTATATCCTGGGTAGCTCCTAGCACCCTACTTACAAAGGTTAAGAGTTCTGTGTCATGAACTAGGGGCAGAGACCAATACATATGTTTCTTATTACTTCACACGGAGTTTAGCAAATTTTTTCTATAAAAGGCCAGATACCAAATACTTTAGGCTTTCTGGCCACATATGGTCTCTGTCGCAACTAATCAGCTCTGCTATTGTAGCACGAAAGCTGCCATGAACAAATACATAACGAATGAATGTGAATGTGTTCCAATAAAACTCTTTTCATGGACACTGCAATCTGAATTTCATATAATTTTCAAATGTCACAAAATATTTTTATTTTGACTTTTTTAATCCATTTAAAAATGTAAAAACCATTCTCTGCCCGTGTACAAAATAGGGCTGTACAAAAATAGGCAGTTTGTTATAGCTGACCAACACCTGCTCTATACTCAGCAGCAATGCAGGGAATTAAAAATAAAAGGAGAAAAGGTTCTTGTATTGAAGGAACTTACCTTGTGGAGGAGAAAACATTAGCATAAAAATGTTTCAAAAATATATTCATTGTATATAGTTCTATATGTTTTCCTGTTACTAATTAGTGTCCTTTCATTTCAGTTTAAAGAAGTCCCTTTAACACTTCTTCTAAGGCTGGTCTAGTGGTGATGAAGTTCAGCTTTTGCTTGTCTAGAAAACTCTTTCTCTTTCATTCAATTCTGGAGGACAACTTTGCCGGTTAGAGTATTTTGGTTGCCAGTTTTTCCCTTTCAGCACTTTGACTATATTGTGCCACTCCTTTCCAGCTTGCCAAGTTTCTGCTGAAAATTCTGCTAATAGTCTTATGGGGGGGGGGTTCCCTATATGTAACAAGTTGTTTTTCTCTTGCTGCTTTTAAGATTCTCTCCGAGTCTTTAACTTTTAACACTTACATAATTATAATGTGTCTTGGTGTGGGTCTCTTTGTTTTCATCTTCTTTGGAACTCTCTGGACTCCTGGATCTGAATGTCTGTTTCCTTCCCCAAGGAAGTTTTCAGACAATATTCCTTCACATAAGTTTTCTGCCCCTATCTCTTTTCCCCTTCTAGGACCCCTATAATGTAAATGTTGGTCCACTGATGTTGCCCCAAAAGTCCCTTAAGCTATCTTCATTCATTTTCATTATTTTTTCTTTTTGCTCTTATGATTTGATGACTTACAATGCCATGTCTTTGAGTTCACTGATTCCTTCTTCTGCTTCATCTAGCCTGCTGTTGAACCCCTCTATTATATTTTTCAGTTCACTTACTGTATTCTTCAGCTCTGTGACATCTATTTGGTACTTTCTTCTATTTTCTATCTCTTTGTGGAAATTCTCATGTTATTCAAATATTGTTCTCCTGAGCTCAGTGAGCATCTTTATGGCCATTATTTTGAACTCTTTGGACAGTAAATCACTTATCTCCATTTCATTAAGGTCTTTTTCTGAGGTTTTATCATATTCTTTTGCTTGGAACATATTCCTCTATTTCTTCATTTTCCTCGACTCTCTGTATTGGTTTCTATACATTGGATAAAATAGACACCTCTCCCAGTCTTGAAGGAATGGCCTCGTGTAGAAGTTGAATCTGATTGTCGAACCTTGACCTAACTCTTGGTTGTCTCTCAAAACTTTGTGATTGTCCAAGCGGATTACTTTATTCCTAGAGACTCCCAGTACTGAGGGTGTACCAAGACCAGTCAGTGTCCTAAAGGGGAGGATTTCAGTTGGCACCTAGATTCAGGCTGATTGGAAGCGAGACCCTCAGGCAATAGCTTTTAAAGTATGTAAATACACCTCTCTCATGGAAAGATGGGGAGATGGGTTTTTCTGTTTGCTTCCTCTGTACTGAGCCCTGAGGTGATAGCCAGTTAAGAAGTATTTCTTTGTTTGCTACCATTTGCTGAACCCATGAACACAAACTCTGCTGGTTACCAGAGACAGGCTATCAAGGGTTGTGCCCTCTGGGTGGCAGCCACAAAAGCTGGGGAGCCAGATGCATACACAAGCTCCTTTCTCAGACACACCAGCAACCTGGGGCAGGGTGGAGGGAGAGTAGGAAGATGGCACACCCAGTCTCCCCAGTCTCTGGAGAGGATTGCACTCAGCACCTAGATATGTGTTTAATTAGAAATCTGCCCCCTCAGGCCACATCTATAAATATAAGCTAATAAGCCTCTTTCACAGGAAGACTGGGGTGTGTTTGAGTCTGCGCTCTCTGTGCTGTGCCCTGGTGGGGGCGGGGTGAGGGAAGGTAGCTGGTTAAGAACCATTTCTCCATTTATTCAAGGCATATGGGAACCGTGAACATAAGCCTGGCTGGCCATCAGAGCCAGGCAATCAAGGGGTATGCCTTGCGCAGCAGCTGCAAAAACTGGGTTGACAGATGTGGTGCACAAGTTCCCTTCTGGGAGATACCAGCAACCTAGAACGAAGAAGAGGGAGAGTGTGAAGATGGCTTCCACTGGCCTCCATGGTCATTGGAGAATATTTCAGAAGGCTTCCAGATGTTTGCTAAAACAGAAGCCTGGGGGCTGGCCCCGTGGCCAAGTGGTTAAGTTCATGCACTCTGCTGTGGTGGCCCAGAGTTTCACCAGTTCGGATCCTGGGCACAGACATGGCACTGCTCATCAGGCCAGGCTGAGGCAGCATCCCACATGCCACTACTAGATGGACCCACATCTATGTAGTAGGGGGCTTTGGGGAGAAAAAGGAAAAGAATAAAATCTTAAAAAAAAAAAAAAACCCAAAAAACAGAAGCCTGTCCCTCAGGCTGAAGCTTCAAGACAAGCAAATAGGCCTCTTTCATAGAAAGACTAGGAGTGTGTTTCAGTCTTCTGTTTCTGTATTATGCCCCATGAGTAGTAGCCATTTAAGAACTGTTTCTCTCTTTGTCATAGTCCTATGGAACCCACGAATGTAAACCCCTCTGGCCACCAGAAGCAGGCAATCAAGGGGCATGCTCTGCGCAGCAGCTGCAAAAACCAGGGCACTAGACATGTGCATAAGCTCCTTTCTGGGAGATACTGGTGACCAGAGAGAGGCAAAGGGAGAGCACAAATATGGAGCCCACTGGCCTCTGTCTTTGAAGAGTATTTCAGTAGGTCTCTAGATGTGTGTTAAATTAGATGCCTGCCTCTCAGGCTGAAACTTTAAGATAAGCAAATAGGCCTCTTTCACAGAAAGATTGGGCACTTTCAGTCAGCTGCCTCTGTGCTGGGCCCTGTAGGGTAGCCAGGCGAGTCTGCATGAGCCCTTTAAGAACAGTGTCTCAGTTCACTATTGCCTTGTGGGTCTTGTAGATGCAAGTCCCCTTGGCTTTCAAAGCTACATGTTCTAGGAGCTCTCTCAGGTGCAGATCTCAGAAGCTGGGGTGCCAGATGTGGGGTTCAAACTCCACCCCCCACCCCCACTCCTTAGGTAGAAGCTCAGGGCTTTGAATTCCCTCTCCACCACTGGTTGTTGTCCCAGGGTTGGGGTTTATGGTGAGATTGTGTCTTGGTCTCTCCAGCCCATTTCCATGTGGGTTTTTTCTCATTTGCCCAATGTTTAGGAGTTGCTCATCAGGTTTTCGGGTTTCTTTCAGATGAAACTGTTTCATATGTAGCTACAGATTTGGTGTGTCCACGGGAGGAAGTGAGTTCAGGAACCTCTTTATCTTACCATCTTGAACCAGAACCCATTGTGTATAATCAAGCATAAGTATTGAAATACCTGCTTTTTTCTCTTTGCCATTAGCTTGGAGTATCGTCTTCCATCCCTTCACTCTGAGCCGTGTTTATTTTTGGAGCTGAGATGTGTCCTGTAGGCAGCATATTGTTAGGTCTTCTTCTTTAATCCATCTTGCCACTCTGCGTATTTATTGGAGAATTTAACCCATTTACGTTTAGAGTGATTATCAATATATGAGGGCTTAATACTGCCATTTTATCACTGGTTTCTGGTTCTCCTGCATTTACTTTGTTTCTTGTCCTGTGTATTTTGGACTATCAATTTGTTTAGGTAGTTTTTTATGCTGGCTTTCTTAGTTTTCTCCTTAATTATTATTTGTGTCTCTGTTCTACTTTTTTGTTTAGTGGTTACCATAAGGTTTGTATTCAAAATCTTGTAGATAAGATAGTCCATTTTCTGATGGCCTCATTTCCTTAGACTAAGCTGATTCAGTCCCCTTACTCTTCCCCTCCTAAGTTGTTCTTCTTACATCTTATTCCATCTTGTGTTGTGAGTTACTGGTTAAGATGACAAGATTATCTTTGTGTTTGGTGTTTTCCCTCCCTTTACCTTTAATGTTTTACTTGAGTATTTGCTAACCTGTTCTGAGGTATAGCTACAATTTTCTGATTTTGTCTACCTATTTATCTTCTTACTCAGGGCTTTGTAAACCCTTTCTCCCTTTTTCTTTTCAGGTATGAGGGCCTTCTTGAGCACTTCTTGTAGCGGGGGGAGTCTCATGGCTACAAACTCCCTTAGCTTTTGTTTATCTGGGAAAGTTTTTATTTCTCCATCATATCTGAAGGATATTTTCTCTGGATAGAGTATTCTTGGCCAAAAGTTTCTGTCCTTCAAAGATTTGAATATGTCATTCCAGTCTCTCCTAGCCTATAAGGTTTCTGCTGAGAAATCTGCTGAAAGCCTGACAGGGGTTCATTTGTAGCTTATTTTCTTCTGCCTTGCTGCCCTTAGTATTTTTTGTCATTTACTTTTGGCACTTTCACTACTATATGCCTGGGTGTAGGTCTTTATACATCGACATGTTTAGGAGATCTGGTAGCCTCTTCCACATGGACTGACATCTCATTCCATAGGTTGGGGAAGTTCTCTGCTATTATTTCTTTGAACAGGCTTTCTGATCCATTCTCCTTCTCTTCTACCCCTTGAATGCCTATAATTCTTATGTTGCATTTCCTCATTGAGTCGGATATTTCTCAGAGACTATCTTCATTTCTTTTTAGTCTTAGTTCTCTTTTCTCCATCTGAAGCATTTCTATATTTCTGTCCTCAATGTTGCTGATTTGTTCCTCCATGATATCAGCTCTATTGTTCAGGGAATCTATATTCTACTTTATCTCATCCATTCTGTTTTTCATCTCCAATATTTCTGACTGGTTCTTCTTTTTTGAAAATTTTTTTACTGCAGTAACATTGGATTATAACATTATATAGCTTTCAGATGTACATCATAATATATTTCACATTCTGTGTAGATTACATCATGTTCACCATCCAAAAACTAATTATAGTCCATCACCTCAGAAGTCAACCTGATCACCCCTTTTGCCTTCCCCCCTCCCCTCTTCCCCTAAGGTAACCACCAATCCAATCTCTGTTGCTATGTGTTTGTTTGTCGTTGTTTTTATCTTCTACTTATGAGTGAGATCATATGGTATATGACCTTCCCCTTCTGACTTATTTCACTTCGCATCATACCCTCAAGCTCTATCCATGTTGTCAAAAATGGCCAGATTTCATCATTTCTTATGGCTGAGTAGTATGCCATTGTGTATATACACCACATCTTCTTTATTCATTCATCCCTTAATGGGCACCTAGGTTGCTTCCAAGTCTTGGCTATTGTGAATAATGCTGCAATGAACATAGGGGTGCATGTATCTTTACACGTTGGTGTTTTCAAGTTCTTTGGATAAATATCTAGCAGTGGAATAGCTGGATCATATGGGAGATCTATTCTCAGTTTTCTGACAATACGCCATACTGTCTTCCATAGTGGCTGCACCAGTTTGCACTTCCACCAGCAGTGTACAAGGGTTCCCTTCTCTCCACATCCTCTCCAACACTTGTTTCCTGTCCTGTTAATTATAGCCATTCTGACTGGAGTGAAGTGATATCTCATTGTAGGTTTGATTTGCATTTCCCTAACAGCTAATGATGCTGAGCATCATTTCATATGCCTGTTGCCCATCTGTGTATCTTCTTTGGAGAAATCTCTGTTCACATCTTTTGCCCATTTTTTAATTGGGTTGTTGGGTTTTTTGGTTGTTGAGATGTATGAGTTCTTTCTATATTTTGGATATTAACCCCTTATCTGATATATGGTTTGCAAATATCTTCTCCCAATTGTTAAGCTGTCTTTTTGCTTTGTTGATGGTTTCCTTTGCTGTGGAGAAGTAGTGGTTCTTCTTTATAAAAGTTTCAATCTCTTGTGAAGCAGCTCCCAAATTCGGTGAATTGTCTATCTGCACTCTCTTTTAACCCACTGAGTTTTTTTGATGATAGCTATTTTGAATTCTCTGCCACTTAGGTTATAGATTTCTGTGTCTTCAGCATTGATTTCTGGATACCTATCATTTTCCTTCAGGATTGGAGATTTAATATATTTTTTCATGCTGCTAGATGGCGTGGATTTGTGCTTCTGAATTGTGGTAGTATTTGATCACTGCTTCCACTTGTCACCACTGGATGGGGTCAATAACTGCATATTCTGAGCATTCTGTGATCCACAGGACAGCTCCCAGGTGCTGGGCTGGGGTACCAGCATGGGGGGAGGGGTGCTTTCCTTCTTCCACATGATCTTGGGGACTTCATGCTCTGCCCTTGCTATCTGCTCTCCTGGGGTGTTGGCTTGATGAAAACACCCTTGCAATAGCTAGTCACCTCTGTTGGGGGCTTTCCTCAGGCTGTGAGGGACCTTGGAGGTCTATGGTGTTCCCATGGAGGGCAGCCCCCCCCTCCCCACTTTTCTCTTGGAGGTTATGGGCAATCCCTGGGTCGCTGTCCTTCAGGGAGGAAGAGAGGCTTTCTCTTACCTCATGCCACTTCCTCTGGGGGTACGAGGGGAGGGCTCCAGCACCTCCACCTTCCAATGTATGGCTGTGTGGGTCTCTCAGATGTCTTTTGTGTTGTGTGGCTGTCCTCTGTTAGAATATGAATGTCATTTTTATTGTATCTTAGAGGGGAGACTTTACAGGGAGCGCCCACACCACCATGATGCTGATGTCACTCCTCTATAATGAAGTATAAAATTATGTGTCTCAAACTAAAAGTGTTCTAGGTAAGATTATCATTAAGGGCATGAATGGTTATCCTAGAGAGATTATGGAGTCCAGGACAAGCAAATCACAGTATGATCTGTGTTTTCCCTTTTCACACCGTTTTCTTCTTCTATGTGGACTAAATTAGATCAAGATGAATAGGTCCAGCCAGAGGGATATGGAGGAAAGGAAACAGGGATCCTCTTTGCTCTGACCAGAATTCAAGTATGCTCTACTCTGACAAAAGCTTAAGTTTTTCTACATGCTACTTTAAAAACACTCCCCATGGGCAACCAAAGACCCCGAATTGCTAAGGCAATACTGAGAAAAAAGAACAAAGCTGGAGGCATCATAATCCCTGACTTCAAAATGTACTACAAGGCCATAGTGATCAAAACAGCATGGTACTGGTACAAAAACAGGTACATAGATCAATGTAACAGAACTGAAAGCCCAGAAATAAAACCGCACATCTACAGATAGCTAATCTTCTACAAAGGTGCCAAGAACATACAATGAAGTAAAGATAGTCTCTTCAATAAATGGTGTTGGGAAAAGTGGATAGCCACAAGCAAATGAATGAAAGTAGACCACTATCTCATGCCATACACAAAAATAAACTCAAAATGGATCGAAAACTTGAAGATAAGTCCTGAAACCATAAAACTCCTGGAAGATAATAATGGTAGTACACTCTTTGACATTGAACTTAAAAGGATTTTTTTGAATATCACGTCTTCTCGGACAAGGGAAACAAAAGAAAAAATAAACAAGTGGGAGTTCATCAGACTAATGAGCTTCTGCAAGGCAAAAGAAACGAGGATCAAAACAAACAGACAACCCATCAACTGGGAGAAAATATTTGAAAATCATATATCTGACAAGGGGTTAATCACCATAATATATAAGGAACTCACACAACTGAACAATAAAAAAAAAACAACCCAATCAAAAAGTGAGCAGAGGATATGAAAAGATATTTTTCCAAAGAAGATATACAGATGGCCCATAAACACATGAAAAGATGTTCAATATCACTAATCATCAGGGAAATGCAAATCAAAACTACACTAAGATACTACCTTAGGCCTGTTAAAATGGCTATAATCACTAAGACTAAAAATAAGAAATGTTGGAGAGGGTGTGGAGAAAAGGGAACCCTCAAACACTGCTGGTGGGAGTGCAAACTGGTGCAGCCACTATGGAAAACAGTATGGAGATTCCTCAAAAAACTAAAAATAGAACTACCATATGACCCAGCTATCCCACTACTGGGTATTTATCCAAAGAACTTGAAATCAACAATCCAAAGTAACATATATACCCCTAGGTTCATCGCAGCACTATTCACAATAGCCAAGACATGGAAACAATCCAAGTATCCATTGACTGATGATTGGATAAAGCTGATGTGGTACATATATACAATGGAATACTACTGACCCATAAAAAAAGGGCAAAATCATCCCATTTGCAACAACATGGATGGACCTGGAAGGTATTATGCTAAGCAAAATAAGCCAGACTGAGAAAGACAAACACCAGATGATTTCACTCATATGTGGAATATAAACAAACACATGGACAAAGAAAACAGTTTAGTGGTTACCAGGGGAAGGGGGATTGGAGGTGGGCACAGAGGGTGAAGGGGAGCACTTATGTTGTGACAGATAAGAAAAAATGTACAACTGAAATTTCACAATGATTTAAACTATTATGAACTCAATTTAAAAAAAGAAAAAAGCACAGAAAAAAGTTTAAATAAAAAAATGAAGTGATTGCTACTTTTTTTTAAATGTAACATTTAATAATTATTGGTATTATTGGGGTTTTATTAGTGCTTATCTTTTAGAGACACATACAGAAGCACTTATAGGCTAAAATGATATGATGTCTTGGATTGGCTTTAAAACAATCTGGGGTGAGAAGAAGAAGTAAGAAGGTTATAGATGAAATAAGATTAGCCATGTGTTGGTAATTGTTGAAGCTAAGTTATGGGCACACATGGGTTGATTATATCATTCTCTCTACTTCTACATTTGAAAATTTCCAGAACAAAAAACTTTAAATATCTAGCAAATTTCATGCACCTCTGGGAGGTGATAGTTCTATCTAGAGTTTTTATTTGGCCTAGAGATGTATGAATGTTAATAAACATAAGCAAAACATGATAAACTCCCTGGTTAGAAAATGCCATAATTGTTTTTGGTTCCCTAAGCTCACTCTGGTATTTCACGTTAGTATTTTGATCATACAATTTACTCACTCTGAGTGATGCCTTTTCCTTCTCATATATGTGATGAATTATTATTCATTTTTCAAAACTCAACTCAAGGCCACTCCCTTTAGGATGCCTCTTTTACAAGATATCCTCTAAAGAAATAGTTTCTTTTTCATATCCTATTCCTGTGCCATATACAATTGATTCTTGCTAATTATGGCAGGTATGTTCTATAAAGTTGCCATGAAAAATGAATTGGGGAATACTGATGTATTGCTCCTGGAGGAAATACAGACTTAGGTTCCTGTGAACCTTTGGTCACAGGATTTTTGTTAACCAATCAATACATAACCTTGTTTTATGCGTGTTTCTGTTTAAAAATACCTTATTCACTCTCTTTCTCTCTCTCTATATATATAAATATATGATTCATTCTCTCCCATATATATACACACACACATATTTGATTCATTAACATTGAACCCATGGCCAACAGCACTAGAACTCATGTCTGAATAAAGCACATGCCTTTTCTTCTTAAGGCACATCACAGCCTTCTTGTGCTTAGGAACACTAGACAGCACTTCAATACTACCTGGGGCGGGAGTGGAGACAGTGAAATCACTAAGACAAAGCACATAAATGTGAAAAACATGGCACTAAATAGACCATGGAAAGCACACGTTTGAAGTCTGAAAGCTAAAATAAAAAGGCAGAGCATTACTTTGTTTGACCTCAGCTGGGAACATGTGCAACAGGTGACTCAAATTTTTCGCTGCTCCATACATATCCACAGATGACCACAAAAGCACCATGAATATTGATTATGTGGCTACAACTAAATTTTAGTGAGTACGCAAATTTACAAATACAAAATCTGCAAATAATGAAGATTGACTGTACACTCTTTTTTCCCCTTTTTAAAATTGAGATAAAATTCAAATAACACAAAATAACCATTCTAAAGTGTCCAGTTCAGTGGTACTTATTACATTCATAGTGCTGTGTCATAATCATCTCTACCTAGTGTCAAAACATTTTCATCACTCTAAAAGAAAACCTCATACCCATTAAACAATCAGTCCCCGTCTCCCCAACCCAGCCGCTATTAACCAACAACCTGCTGTCTGTCTCTATGGATTTATCTATATTGGATACTTCATATAGGTGAAATCACATGCTATGTGGGCCCTTTGTGTCTGGCTTATTTCATTTAGCATAATGTTTTCAGGTTCATTCATATCTGAGTTTAATATTCCATTGGATATAGATATATATACCATAATTTGTTTATCCATTCATCTGTTAAAGGACATTTAGGTTGTTTCCACCTTTTGGGTATTGTGAATAGTACTGCTATGAACATTCATGTACAGATACTACTTGTTTGAGTATCTGTTTTCAATTCTTTTGGGTTTATACTAGTAACGGAATTGTTGGGTCATATGGTAATTCTGTGTTTAAGTTTCTGGGAAATAGCCAAACTGTTTTTCACAGTGGTTGCACCATTTTGCATTCTTACCAACAACATATAAGAGCTTCAATTTCTCCACATCTTCACCAACACTTGTTCATTTTTAAATTATAGGCAGTCTAGAGGGTGTGAGGAGGTATATTGTGGTTTTGATTTGCATTTTCCTCATGATCAATGACATTAAGCATCTTTTCATGTACTTATTGACCACCTGTATATCTTATTTAGAGAAAATTTTATTCAAGTCCTTTATCCATTTGCTAATTGGGTTGTTTATCTTTTTGTTGAGTTATAAGAGTTCTTTTTCACTTTTCGTAGTTTCTGTGTTTCTAGTAATTTGTCCATTTCATGTAGGTAATCCAATTTGTTAGCATACAATTGTTCATAGTATTCTCTTATAATTCTTTTTATTTCTGTAAAATAGGTAGGACTGTCTTCATTTTCATTTCTGATTTTAGTTATTTGTATTTGCTTCTCCAGTTACTTGGCTTCTTTAGTTCTTTGCTTCTCTCTTTTTTTCTTAGTCAGTCTAGCTAAAGGTTTGTCAATTTTATCAATTTTTTCAAAGAACCAACTTTGTTTCATTGATTCTCCCTACTGTTTTTCTATTCTTCATTTCGTTTTCTCTCTGTTCTAATTTTTATTTCCTTATTTCAGTTATCTTTGGGTCTAGTTTGCTCTTCTTTTTTTTAGTTCCATAAGGTGTAATGTTAGGAAATTAATTTGAAATCTTTCTTCTTTTTCAATGGAGGTGTTTTACAGGTGTAAGTTTCCCTCTGAGCACTGCTTTTGCCAGATTACATAAGTTTTTGTAAGTTCTGTTTTGCTTTTCATTCATTTCAAAGCATCTTCTAATTTCTCTTGTGATTTCTTCCTTGATCCATTAGTTGTTTAAGAGTGTGTTGTTTAATTTCCACATATTTATGAATTTTCTAGTTTTCCTTCTGTCACTGACAGTTTAATTCTACTGTTATCAGAAAAGAGACAGTGTATGATTTTAATCTCTTAAAATTTATTAACATTTGTTTTGCAGCCTAATATATGATGTATCTGCTCTATTCTGAGGAATGTCTGATGTGCACTTGCAAAGAATGCATATTCTGCTGCTCTTGAGTGGAGTGTTTCGTGAATGTCTGTTATGGTCTAGTTGATTTATAGTGTTAAGTCCTCTATTTTGTTACTGACATTCTGTCTACATGTTCTATTATTGAAACAAGGGTACTGAAGTCTCCAACTATTATTGTAGAACTATTTCTGCCTCCAATTCTGTCAATGTCTCCTTCATATATCTTGTGGTCTGTCATTTGGTTGTACATATTTATAATTATTATATCTTTTTGATAAACTGACCCTTTTATCAATAAACAATGTCCTTCTTTGTCTCTTATAACAATGTTTTACTTAGTCTATTTTGTCTGATATTAGTATAGTCACTTCAGCTCTCTTTTGATTATTATTTGTACCCTTTCACTTTCAACCTATTTATGTCTCTGGATCTAAAGTCAGTCTTTCGGAAACAGCACATAGTTAGGGCATATTTTTTCTCCTGTTAATCTTTATCTTTTAACTAGTGAGTTTAATTCATTTACATTTAAAGTGATTACTGACTAGAAAGGACTTGCTTCTGTCATCTTGTTTTCTATATGTCTTATACCTTTTTGTCCCTTGATTCCTCCAATCTTGCCCTCTTTTGTGTTTGACTGATTTTTCCTAGTGTACCATTTATAATCCTTCCTCATTTCCTTTTCTGTATATTTTTCAGTTATTTTCTTACTGGTTAACCTGGAAATTACAATTAATGCCTTAAATTGATAATAATCTAGTATGAATAAACATTAACATATTTATAATTGTTTACGAATTTGTCTTTTAAATCACATAGGAAACAAAAAGGAGTTACAAACCAAAAATAAAACAATAGTGGCTTTTATATTTCCCTATGCAGTTACCTTTGCTGGTCTTTATTATTTTTTTTATTTCTTTGTATGGCTTTGAGTTACTATCTAGTACCCTTTCATTTCAGCCTAAAAGACTCTAATTTAGCATTTCTGGTAGCGAAGGTCTACCAGCAAGAAACTTCCTCAGCTTCTGATTACCTGGAATGTCTGAATTCCTCCTTCTGGGACTCCATTATGCACATGTTGGGACATCGGACGGTGTCCCACAAGTATCTTAGGCTCTGCTAATTTTTATTCATTCTTTTTACCTTCTGCTCCTCAGTCAGGACAATATCAATTGACCTATCTTTAAGTTCTATGATAGTTTTATCTGCCTGCTCAAATCCTCAGTTGAACTTTTGCAGAGAATTTTTTATTTCAGCTATTGTATTTTTCAGCTCAAGAATTTCTACTTAGTTCCTTTTTATCATTTCTATTTCTTCATGGATATTCTCTACTTATTAATACATTGTTCTCCTTGTTTCCTACAGTTCTTGGTCTATGGTTTCCTTTGGCTCTTTGAGCATATTTAAGATAGCCGATTTAAAGTCTCTATCTAGGAAGTGCAATGCCTGGGCTTCCTCAGGGATGGTTTCTGTGAATTTCTTTTTTTCTGTTAATGGGTCATACATTCCTGATTATTGGTATGCCATGCAATTTTTTATTGAAAATTGGACAGTTTGAATATTACAATGTGGTAATTCTGGAAATCAGATTCTCCCTCTTTCCCAGAATTGGGTGTTGTAACTTGTTGAGGACCACAGTCATCACTTTGTTTGGTGATTTTTCCAAGCTATTTCTGCAAAGATTGTATTCCTTGTCATACGTCATCACTGAAGTTTCTGTTCTATTATCTAAGCAGTCAGCAAGTGACCTGACAGAGATTTCTTTAAATGTTGGAGGTAAAAAGAATGGATAAGACAAAACAAAAACACCCCACTCTCCTAGTATTTGCAGATTGGTTCTGAGCTGGGGCCCTCCTTCGATGTTTAGCTTGACCTCCTACAACTTCACCTTAACTTTCACCTTCTTGCACAGAGCACAAAGATCAGCAAGAGGTATGAGCCCACTCAAGTCTTTTCCAAGCATATGTCCGGCCCTGAGCATGCATGTTGCACTCCAGATTCCACAGTATATGCAGTAGCCTTTCAAAGCTCTTATTCCCTGAAAAGTCTTCCTCCTCAGCCTCCTCCTTCCTAGGCTTTTCAGCCTGTCTGCTACTTGTCCCATCTGCCCTCCCTTGGCCCATTGGCTATGGGTATTACATGTCTTTAAATGTTTTTAGTAGACGACACCTGGGAAGCCACTCTAGCTTGAGGTGGGCAAAACAAAGGCAAGTCTTTGTGCTGTTCCCTTTGGGAGCACAACCACAATTTTGGAGAAAAAAGTCTATATTGCCCCCCACTGAACTCCCCATCTCCAGTAAGCCACACTAGGAATGTAGGCTGCCGTCCCCACGGTAGGTAGGTAAGCAAAAGGCCACAACACTTTCTTACCAAAATTTAGCAGCCTCTTTCTTCATTAAATACTCCCCTGTTTGTAAGCTTTTGATTAGGTTCCAAAGTTCTGAAAAAGTTTATTCTGTCCATTTTTGGTAGCTTAATGCTTGTTTAGTGGAAGAACTGATTCTTGGAGTTCCCTACTCCATCTTTTTTCCCATGATATCTCCCATATACATTTGTAAATTATTACATTTAACTTAAAGGTACTAAGCCATTTATTTTCTTTCCTCACATCTCGTTTGTTCAGGATGTTTCCTCTACATGAGTCATCCTTTCTGCTATTGTCTGTTTGTCTAACTTTTATTCAAACTTAGATGTATTCTCTAGGAACCATTCTCCAAACTTACAGACTGAGCTAAGTGTCCCTTCTATATACTGCCACAATGTCTTCTGTCCTTTAACAAATCATCACATTCCTGAAATTATCCATTACTGTCTCTTTCTCTCTCACTAAAGAGTAACCTGATAGAAGTCACGTGTAATGCATTGTCTTCAGGAAAATTCTCATTCAGTCAATGAATCTCAGCCAGAGGGGTACAATCTCCTCAACCCTTTACCGTAGTTGAGGATTGCCACATTAAGACTGTATCCTCCTCCATATTACTCCTAAAGCTGAGCATGATAATGCCTGACATTCAGTAGCTAGACCGTGAATTACAATTATTGCATGGACATATAAAGTTTAGACAATACATAGAAAGAAACAAAGTAGTATAACAAAATAAATATTACAATCTTATTTTTCACTTTAGCAACTTACGTTCTGGCTGTTTTTCATTGGGTGTTATAGATCGAACAAAATCTTGTGGAGTCATAAACACTTCAGATTCACCAGGCTCATTAATTACTTTCAAGGTGGCAAAATATCGGAAGATTTTGTCTGGTGTGGAATATGCGCGAATCCTATTCTCATATTCCATCACCTAAAATTAGAAATTCAGAAAGTGTTACTATATTAAGCAATTCTCATTTTATATATTTTCTATCTTATTTTTTGGAAAATTTTATCTTTTTTTTGCATACTGGATTTTTTATATTAGAAATAAACTTGAATTTCAAAGTTTTTGAACCTCTTTTTTCCAACATACCATTCATATTCCAGTTGAGGCAATACTCGTGGAACTTTTGTTTACAATTTTTTCTGAAGAATTTTCTAATTTCTTAAATCACTGAAAGCCAGCAAAACTGAAAGATGTCACACAAGAAATCAAAAAGTCTCAGTAACAGAGTATAATCCCATATATATGGCAGCCTAGAGGTTCTTAAATACCAAGTTTTTAGTAAGGGATTGATTTTACAGTTTTTACTTCTATGTAATTTTCTGAATCCTAAAACAAAACAGACTTAGGACTTCACAAGTTTGAACAGCTAATAGTCTTTCAAACACAAAATACATTAAGTGATAGCATAAAAAAATACATATCATGGAAACAATTATTAACAGGTCTGAAGAAACAAGACTTTCACTTTTGACTATAAAATTGAGCAAAGTGCCTGAAACTCTTTATATAGCATAATTAGAAAAGAGCAGAGTTGGGAAGAACACAAGCAAATATTTGAATAGGAAGAAAATCAAATATGCATACATTTAACTAAAAGAATGTAACGTTAATATGAAAGCCCTCCTTCTGTGCATGCAACATACAAAATACCGTATCTACTGCATAATATTCTTTTACAAATTCAGGTATGAGAGAAATCTTTTTCGCCAAAACACCAACTATACAGTACTTCTTGTACAAAATAGTACAAAGATTTCTTTTATATCTGAATTTCTAAGCTGAGATAGCCAATAATAAATAGTATCTTATAAATAACTAGTTAGAAAATGTGTCAGAGCAATATGATATAAAAACCCATCAGTTCAATGTCTATAAAGCAATTCACTAATATTAAGAAAAACATTAGAGACAGCCCTGATGGCCTAGCAGTTAAAGTTCAGTGCGATTGGCTTTGGTAGCATGGGTTCAGTTCCCAGGTGCAGAACCACACCATTTGCCTGTCAGTAGCCATGCTATGGCGGCAGCTCACATAGAACTAGAAGGACTTAGAACCAGAACGTACAACTATGTGCTGGGGCTTTGGGGAGGTAAAAAAAAAAAGAAAAACATTAGTAATGTTTTTAATTTGCTATGTTAACACAGCTATCACTATAACTGTCAGTCCTGGTTAGATGGTCATTTTGAGGTCACTGACAACAGCTGTTTAACAATGGTCTTAATTCCACTATCAGATGTGCTTTCAGCAACTAAGAAAGGACCACTAACTTGTAACTATACATGACAGGAATCTCTCCAATGCTAATTTGCATTAAGATTGGAATACTGATTTCAGAGGAGATTTTATCAAAAGATGTGGCATGTGGCAAACACACTAAGAAGCTTTTCAACCCCTTAGCAGCCTTGAGACTCAGTTACAAGTCTTAAATAAAAGGCATTTTATATTAAACTATAACTATCTGTTGGGTAATACTAGCCACAGAAGAAATGACTTTTTTTAGGTCATCTGTATTCTTGTTCTTCTCAACAACAACAACAAAAAATAATCAGTTAGCAAAATTTAGGGTATAAGCTATAGCTCCTGCCAAAGATGGCTTTGTGAACTACAAAGTTACATCAATGAAATACAAGATAAAGTAGAAAGATAACAACTTAAAGGCAAATGATTTTCAGACTGAAAATCAGATGCCTTCTTTGTTACGAAAGTCACTAAATTATGCTGCTGAATATTATTAATAGTTTTAGTTTGAAACAATAAGTCAAGGAAAGGAACATACTTTTTGTATTCTTGCATTGGTAGAGTTTATTCTGGACATAAAATGCAGTATATATTTTGCTTTTTTTCACTTAGCAATGTATCTTGGAGATCACTGCATATCAATTGATATGAAGATGCCTCCTTTTAAGTGGTCCTGTTAAAAGCAACATTAACAAACTATTATATAAAGGGCTCAGAATATAGCATCCAAGATAATGAAGGCTGGAAGCTAAGATATATGGCAAATCATTGAAGGATTTTGGAATGTTTAGCCTGGAGAAAAGATTTACTAAGGGAATTACGGCAGTTACATTCACTTATTTAATTAAAACATTTTTGAGTATCATGATGTTAAGACAGTTGTCTTCAATAAAACTGCCAGATTTAATTGGATCAAAATTTAGCATTATATTTCCTATATGCACTGCACCAGAGAGTAGCCAAAGTAGTTGTAACCAAATAGTAGATGAGGGAAAGTGTCTCTTTACAAAGTGTTCCAATTAATAAATGTAAAAGACATGATAAAATTAGAATATCACCATTTTGCAAACCCAATGAAATTAACAGATCTAGTCATTAAACATCAATATCTGCTAATAACACAAAAAGAAAAGCAACTAGACATTAGGTGCCTCCTGATAAAAGAGCACAATACCACCACAGTAACACAACACAATCTTGCCACCAAGGATCAAATCTGAATCTGATCAAGCCTCAGAATCCAGTTGTCAATATTCAGGTAATACAGAGAACAGAGGAATGTGTTGAATTTCACTGAGAATGAGCATCAGTAAAATCTAGCCAATAGGAAGTCCTATAGATAAAATGGCCTGGGTTCTGCTACCTGTAGATCAAAAGACTTAAAAGACATATCATCAAAACAAAATAGGCAAGATTAAACTATATGTCTAGGGATGCAAATTTGGGTGATAAAACTATAAAGAAAGAAAGAAAATGATTACAATGAAAATCCATTTAGTGGATTCCCATATCTGTGTATTATTTTACAGTAAAAAAATTATTTTTAAAAATTTGGACGTTCTATGTGATGCTGAATAGCAGAACTAGACTCACTGATAAAAGTTACAGACAAGATTTCGGCCAAATAAAGAAGAGCTTCTAACAGTAACCGTATTCCAAAACGAGACAGAGAGTTCCCCAGCATAGGAGGTATGTAAGTGAAAGATGAATAAGCAAAGTAAGATCATGATTATGATTACAGAAATAGGGATGTGAGGATCATAAAACAACTAAACTGAAACCCTGTATTTAACAAACTCTGTCATCCTGTAGTTTACTGTTATTTAACTTTACCTCACAAAACAAACAAACAAAAACCAGCTGAACCAATAAAAAATAAGCCCCTGCTTCAGAGTTGAGTTTTAGGAAGGAAAAGTAAAATTTGGTAACCTCAAGAAAATGCTTTAGGAAGAACAAAGTAAATATTTTCTGACTGTGATTTGACAACTTTAAGAGACATGACCAATGATGAATGATACTTCTCCTCTCTTTTTAATGGCAGACACAAGGAAAAAGAATATAAAAAGGCCCTTAGTACCAAGTTGTTACTAGGGATTGTGATGAATATCTCACTTAATCAGATGGTACTTTAAGACTCTACTTCTTGGCTTCTGCATTGAATGAGCTGCTGATTTGTGGGTCTAGAAGCAGCTAATACATGGTCCAAGAGGAGTGACTAATAGTGCTCCTATTGCCAAGGGAGTATCTATCTTTTAACCGTTGGTGGGAGATTAGATAAGATGAGGAGCTGGTGCCTCTACTTGCTTTTTAGTTCATTGTACCCAAAGCACAAGCCTCTGATTCAAAAGCCTGTACGTTTTGTTGTTTGATACAACTGGTCTACAAAAGTGAGTTGGAGGATGGGGGAAAAATGAGCTCTTTCTATTGTTATAAGGGACAGATCTTCCATTGGTCCTCACACCAGTCTTACGGTTTAATTTTGGTATAATGCCTAAGAAAAATCAAGGAGATTTGAGTCCAAGAGAATGCAAGTGATGGTGAATCCCTGTAGGCCCTGATGTCAGAAATAATCCATAGGCTTAGAATGCAGACTGCGGCCAGACTTTGGAAAAGGTAGCTGACAGAAAGACTTCGTAAATAAATTATGTGACTGGCACACTTTCTCTCAAGAGGTGATTTATAACACCCAATCTGTACCCCATCAGTTGTCCTCCATGTTAGGGACTCCCTCTCTTTTTTTCTCTAGTGAATTTTTGGCCATTCATAATAACAATCATCTATCATAGGATGATTTCTTAAAGTTCTATGCAATTCCAAGTTCTATGACACTAGTCTCATTGGATAAAAGGCAAATTAATTTTTGGCAGCAAAATTAATAATACATAATAAGAGTTCCTAAACTGATAATCTTAAATGTTACTCAAGATAAGTCCCAATATAACTAAAAAAACTAGTTTTTTCATTTATCGTGTCTTATTGAGAGTAAAAGAGTTTATGAAAATTTCTTCCCCTGTATATTTTGCTCATGTTGAAAAATCTCTGTGGCCTAATCACCTTGACATTCGACTACTCTATTAAAACAAGCATATTAATTAGGATAGGTTAAAATGCCACTACAAATAGACTACAAATGCAATTGCTCTTATAAAATAAAAGTATTTCCCACTTAAGTAGAGCCCAGGGTGCATGTTCTAGGTTGTCAGGAAGCCAGAGGTCCTTCAAGAACTCAACTGAGAGGGAAGTCTTGGGTCCCTATGGTGATAGCGGTAGGTTGAGGCTGTGGGCCCAGCCCTGCAGTGGAGGGGCCATCCATGAGGTGGCAGGGTGGATGGGCTGGGTGGTGGACACTTCCTGGCTCTGCACCTTCCACCAGTCAATCAAAACCCCCACCACACCCCCAATCTGTGCCTAGTGACCCTACCCTGGGGCTGTGAAATCCGGTCAGTCTTGCACCATCTGCCCAGCTTATTTCACTGCATCCAAGACTGCCACTCCTATCATGGGCTCTGACCTGCCTCCACTCTGGGTCTGTTTGGATGGGTCCTCTCCTGTCCCCCATCTTTCATCAACTTCTTCTGCTAGCCTGGGAGTACACACGAAGGGAAGTTGGAGGTGGGCTGTGGCCTCTTTCTGGAGCCTCTTGGAAAGCCCAGAAAACCCCATGCAAGGGTTCAGACCAACCTAGGAAGAATAGGCCCCAGTTCACCCCCAGTATATGCTCAAGGTGGGAGACAGGCCTCTCTCTATTCCACAGCTCACAGCCCTGGGAACTATATCTCCTGAAAAGAAAACAGAACAGAACTAAAAAAAATTTAAAAAGCTGAAAGTAGCCAATATGTGGCTTCCAAGATCAATTCTAGTCATGACCATTCCAGCCCTCAGGAAAGGAGAAAATAACATTGAAAAACACTGTGGGAAACTTTACGAGCCAGGTCTAGAAGCGGCTCACATCACTTCCATTCACTGGACAACCAGCAAACTAGTAATCTCCATTAAAACAGATAAAATGAGAAATCAGGGCTCAGGATCACCTGATCAGGACCTAAAACGGCATGATGTTAACGGACCCAGGGTTAGTTAACACTGTGAGCAAAATTTTGTAACCAAAACATGTTACATTAGAAGAAGCAGATGAAAGAGCAAGGGTGTTGGGGTTAGATTTACATTTGATTCCTTCCTCTATAAGTAATCAGCTATATTACTTTAGGCAAGTTACTCAATTATTTCAAGCATTACGTATATACAATACAAGCATGTGTGTGTATATGTGTATATATACGTATGTATACAGACACATACATATATACACAAACATAAACACATATATATGTATGCATATGTAGGTACATAACTATATATTATGCCTGGCAGACAAAAAATGTTCAATAAATGTTACTTTTGTTTCTCTTTTTTATCCATTCTGTTATTTGTGTAATAAGTTAATCTACTTGGGTTTTCTAGTCACCTGACTAATTTCCTTAGAATTTTGTCTGGTGCATATCACATATTTTACATATGTTATTAGTCGTGTTTTCCTATCAATCAATTTCAAAGAATTTACAACTGTACTGAACCAAATAATTTGGCTTCTTGATAGGCGGATGCCGTTCTAGTCCAAGATACTGCAACATAGGAGGTTCCTAAACTCCCCTCCTCCCATGGATGCACCAAATGTACAGCTACACACAAGCAATTCCTTCTGAAAGAAAGCCATAAACAAGCTTAACAATGCCTACATGTTGGATAAATGGGTCAATACCCACATCAAAACAGGTAGGAAAGGCTGAGACACACTCTCATCATAAACCCCACCTCTGGCACAGCACCATACAATTGGGAGAAAACTTTCAACTTTCAGCTTCTCTGTGAGAAGCGAAGAGTTTGGACACCACATCTAGCGCCCCAACTTTTAAGACCTGAGGGATGGGTCCTTAAAACAACTAGCTCTAAAAGCCAATGGGACTTCCATGCATGAGACTAACAAGACCATAGGAAACAAAGAAACAGTTCTTAATGGGCTCTAGAGGATTTGCAGTGGCTATCCCACCCTGAGATCAATGTAGAGGGAGAAAACAAAAAATATCCACCTCCTGGTCATCCCCAGAAAAGGGTTTATTGGCATACATTAAAAGCTGCTGCCTGAATGTCAGGCTTTCTATTTAGCACATATCTAAAGGCTGACTGACATCCTCCACAGAGACTGGGGAAGACAAAGGATGGCTCCTCCAACCTATCTAGACCACTTCAAATCACCAAAATCTCCCTAGAAGGAGCTTGTACACACATCCACACCCTACCTTTAGAGATTTCTACCCAAGGTACAAGCCCCTGGATCACCTGGCTCTGAAAATCAACAGGGCTTGCATTCATGATTATCATAGGATTGTAACAAACAAAGAAGCAGTTTATAATGGGTGTAGGAGCACAACCCCATGACTATACACAGGGAAAGGAGGCAAAAATGCCCAACTCCCAGTTTCTCCCCGGAAGGGGCCTTAACTACATACTTTCCCCGCTGCTATCCAAGAAGCCAGCTTCCATGCAACATGCATCTAGGTGCTGACTGTGATCTTGGCACATGAGCTCAACTATTGCGAGGCATCAAGAACAAAGAAGTTACTTTCATAATTACAAAGGTTTTAGAAACAATCAAGAGTTTGGGCCAGGCTGATTGATGAAGTTCATCTCTTACACAAGACCATTCTGTCAAGACTAGGAAGGGTGGCTGTTTTATCTAATGCACAGAAAGCAACATAGAGAGTCAAGAAAAAAGAGGAAACAAAGGAATATGTTCTCAAAAAATAACAAGTTAAAACTTGTTAGACCTTGATAAAGTAGACTTTAATAAATAATAAATAGACCTTAATAAAATAATATTAAAATAAAAAATAGACCTTAAAGTAATTAATAAATATTAAGTATTAAATACATTAATAATTAATAAATAATTTTAATAAACAATAAATATTACCTTCTTATTTTACTAAATAATCTAATAAATATTAAATATAATAATAAATATTAAAATAAATATTAAAATAAAAACTAGACCTTAATAAAATGCAGATTAAGTGATTTATCTGATTTAGAGTTCAAAATAACACTTATACAGACACTTACCAAGGTCAGGAGAAAAATGCATGAACAAAGTGAGAATTAAAACACAAGAGTCAGAAAATATAAAAATATACCAAACAGAAATCATAGAGCTGAAGAATACAACGATTAAACTGAAGAATTCAACAGAAGGGTTCAACAGCAGACTAGATCACATGGAAGAAAGTACTGGTGAATTCAAAGACAGGCAGTGGAATTCATTTAATCAGATGAGCAAAAAGAAAAGAGAATAAAGAAGAGTGAAGATAGCTTAAAGGAGTTATGGGACACAAGTGGATCAAAATACACATTGTAGGAGTTCCAGAAGCAGAGAGAATGAGAGAAAGGGGCAGAAAGCTTATTCAAAGAAATAATGGCTGAAAATATCCCTACTCTGGGGAAAGAAATAGACATCAAGATCCAAGAAGCCCAGAGAGTTATAAACAAGATGAATCCAAAGAAATGCACACTGAGACACACACTAATTAAACTGTCAAAAGTTAAAGGACAGAATCATAAAAGAGAAAAGCAACTTGTTAGATTCAAGGGAACCCCAATAAGACTATCAACAGATTTTTCAGCAAAAACTTTGCAGCCATAATGGAAGAACATGATATATACAGAGTGCTAAAGAAAAAAGAATTGACAACCATGAAAACTGTACCAGCAAAATTATCCTTCAGCATTGAAGGAGAGTTTTCCAGACAAGAAAAAGCTGAAAGAGTTCAACACTAGACCAATCTTACAAGAAATCTCAAAGGTAATTCATTAAACTGAAACACAAAGATGTTCATGAGTAACAGGAAAACATATCAAAATATAAAACTCAACAGTAAAGGTAAACATATAGTTACATTCGGAATACTCTAATCTTATAACGGTGGTGGGTAAATCGCTTCTAACTCTAGTATGAAGGTTAAAAGAAAAAAGTATCAAAAACGACTATAACTACAATAATTTGTAAATGGATATACAACATAAAAAGATGTAAATTGTGCTATCAAAAACATAAACTGTGGAAGGAGTGTATAAACGTAGGGCTTTTGTATATGTTAGAAGTTAAATCATTATCAGCTTAAAATACACTGTCATAAATACAAAATGTTTTATTTTTGCTCCATAGACTATTCTTGGCTCCCTTATCAAATACTGATTGATTGCGTATGCGGGGATTTATTTCTGGGATCTCTAATCTGTTCCATTGGTATATGTGCCTATTTTTTCCCTAATATCATACTGTTTTGATTAATACAGCTTTGTAGTAGAGTTTGAAATCAGGAAGTGGGATGCCTCCAGCTTTGCTCTTCTTTCTCAGGATTGCTTTGGCTAGTCAGGGTCTTTTGCAGTTCCATACAAATTTTAGGATTTAAAAAAAATTTCTGTGAAAAATACAATTGGGATTTTGATACTTATTGTATTGAATCTATACATGGCTATGGGTAGGATGGACATTTTAACAATATTAATTCTTCTGATCCATGAACACAAGATATCATTCCATTTGTTTGTGTCTTCTTCAATTTCTTTCACCAAAGTGTTGTAGTTTTCATTGTAGTGATTTTTCATCACTTCCCTGGTTAAACTGATTCCTAGTATTTTATTGTTTTTGAAGCTATTGTGAATGGGATAGTTATCTTTATTTCTTTTTCATATAAGACAATGTTAGTGTGTAGAAACAACAAATTTCTGTATCTTGATTTTATATCCTGCAATTTTACTGCATTCATTGACTAGCTGCAACAGTTTTTTTATTGCGTCTTTAGGATTTTCTGTATACAGTATCATATCATCTGCAAATAACAATTTTACTTCTTCCTTTCCTATTTAGAAAGGGTATATATCCAAAGGAAACAAAAACAGGATGTCAAGATGTCTGTACTCCAGGTTTGTTGCAGCATTCTTCACAATAAGCAATATATGGAAATGACCTATCTGTCAATGGACAAATGGATAAAGAAGATGTGACTCTCACATACACACACACATACACACACACACACAAATGGATAAAGAAGATGTGACTCTCTCTCTCTCTTACACACACACACACACACACAATGGCATATTATTCAGCCATGAGAAAGTAGAACATCCTGCAGTTTGGGACTACATGGATGGACCTTGGGGACATTATGCTAAGTGAAATAAGTCAGACAAAGAAAGACAAATACTGTAGGATTATCACTTATATGTAGAATCTAAAAAACAAGAACTCATGAAAACAGTGAGTAGTGTGCTGGTAACCAGGGACTGAGGAGTAGGGAAACTGGGGAGATGTTGTTTAAGGGTACAAATTTGCAACTAGTAGATATATAAGTTCTGGAGATCTAATGCCCAGTATAGTGATTACAGTCAACAATACTGTATTACAAACTTTGAAGCTGCTAAGAGACTACATCTGAATTGTTTTCATTTAAAAAGAAACAATATGGGGCCAGCCCAGTGGTGCAGTGGTTAAGTTTGTACATTCTGCTTCGGTAGACCAGGGTTCGCCAGTTGAGGTCCCAGGTGCAGACCTACGTAATGCTTGTCAAGGCACCCTGTGGCAGGTTTCCCACATATAAAGCAGAGGAAGATGGGCATGGATGTTAGCTCAGGGCCAGTCTTCCTCAGCAAAAAACAGGAGGATTGGCAGCAGATGTTAGCTCAGGGCTAATCTTCCTCAAAAAAAAGAAAGAATAATTATGTGACACAATAGAAGTGTAAGCTAATGCTATGGTGGTAATCATACTGCAATATATAAATGCATCAAATCAATTCATTGTACATCCTAAACTTACACAGTTATATGTCAATTATATCTCAATTTTAAAAAGACATGTATAGTAAAAATGGTAATAAGAATTAAAAGGTTGTGAGTTGTATGATATTTTTAAATTTTAATCATTGATTTTAAAAAAGAAACAAGAGACATATAAATAAAATCATTGATGAGAGGAGACATTACACCTGATACCACACACTTGAAAGGATCAAAAGGGACTACTATGAAGAATTATATGGGACAAGCAGAACAACCTAGAAGACATGGATAAATTTCTAGAAACATACAACCTACCAAGACTGAATCATGAAGAAATAGAAAATCTGAACAGACTAATTACTAGTAAGGAGATTGAATCACTAATGAAAAACTTCCCAACAAACAAAACTCCAGGACAAGATGGCTTCACTAGTGAATTCCACCAAACACGTAAAGAAGAATTAGTACAAATCCTGCTCAAACTCTTCCAAAACTAAAACAGAATAAAACACTTCCAAACTCATTTTACAAGGCCACATTACTCTGATAGCAAAATCATACAAGGACACTACAAGAAAAGAAAATTATGGGCTACTATTCCTAATGAACATACATGTCCAATCCTCAAAGAAAATATTAACAAAGTGAATTCAACAGTACATTAATAAGATCATACACCATGATCTAGTGGGATTCCAGGCATGCAAGGATGGTTCAACATCCATAGATCAAGCAATGTCATAAATCACATTAAGTAAATGAAGGATAAAAATCACATGATCATCTCAATAGATGCAGAAAAAGCTTTGATAAAAATCAACATCCTTTCATGACAAAAACTCAACAAACTGGGTATAGAGGGAATGCACCTTAACATAATAAAGGCCTTTTATGAGAAGATCACAGCTAACATTATACTCAATAGGGAAAAGCTGAAAGCTTTTCCTCTAAAATCAAGAACAAGACAAGGATGTCCTCTGTTGCCACTTTTATTCAACATGGTACTGGACATCCTAGCAAGAGTAATTTGGTAAGAAAAAAAATAAACGGCATCGAAATCAGAAAGGAAGAAGTAATGCTGGCATTATTTGCAGATGACATGATATTATATATAGAAAAACCATAAAGACTCCACCAAAAACTACTAAACTAATAAATGAATTCAGTAAAGGTGCAGGATACAAAATCAATATGCAGATAGGAGTTGTGTTTCTGTACAGTAACAACAAAATATCAGGAAAAGAAATTATAGAAATCCCATTTACAATAGCATCAAAAAGAATAAAACATTCAAGAATAAATTTAACCAAGGAGATGAAACATCTGTACTTAAAAATAATAACATATTGATTTAAAAAAAGTTGAAGACAACAAAAATAAATGGAAAAATATTCCTTACTCATGGATTGGAGGAATTAATATTTTTAAAATGTTCATAGTACCCAAAGTGATCTACAGATTCAATGCAATCCCTACCAAAGTTCCAATGGTATTTTTCATAGAAATAGAAAAAGCAATCCTCTAAGTATGTATGGAACCATAAAAGACCCCAAATAGCCAAAGTAATCTTAAGAAAGAAGAAAGCTGGAGGTATCACACTTTCTGATTATAAACTATATTATAAAGTTATAGTAGTCACAACAGTACGGTACTGGCATTAAAACAGAGGCATAGATCAATGAAACAGAGTAGAGATGTCAGAAAGAAACCCATGCATTGATAGTCAGACAATTTATGACAAAGGAGCCAAGAATATGCAATGGGAAAAGGATAATCTCTTTAAAAGATGGTGCTGGGATAACTGGATAACATGAGGCAAAACAATGAAACTGTACCACTATGTTATACTTTACACAAAAATCAACTCCAAATGGATTAAAGACTTGAATATATCCCCTGAAACTATAAAAGTCCTGGAAGAAAAAATAAGCAGTAAGCTCCTTGCATCAGTCTTGGCAATGATTTTTCAGATTTAACACTAAAAGCAAAGGCAAAAAAAGCAAAAATCAACAAGTGGGACTACATCAAATTAAACAGCTTCTGCACAGCAAAGGAAACCATCAACAAAATTGAAAGTCAATCTATGGAATAGGAGAAAATATTTGCAAACCCTATATTGGGTAAGGACTTACTATTCAAAATACATTAAGAACCCATACAATTCAACAGCAGAAAACCAAACAGTCCAATTTAAAAAATGGGCAGAGGACCTGAATTGATATTTTCCCAAAAAAGACACCCAAATGGCCATCAGGTACATGGAAAGGTGCTCAAAATCACTAATAACTAAGGAAATACAAATCAAAACCACGAGATATCATCCTACACATGTTAGAATGGTTATCATCAAAAAATAAGAAATGAGTGTAGGCGAGGATGTGGAGAAAAGGGAACACTTTTGCACTGTTGGTGGGAATGTAAATTGGTTCAGCCACTATGAAAAACAGTATGGAGGTTCCTCAAGAACTTAAAAATAGAACTACCATATGATCCAGCAATCCCACTTCTGGGTATATATCCAAAGAAAACGAAATCAGTATTTCAAAGGGATATCTATACTCCCAAGTCCATAGCAGCATTATTCATAATAGCCAAGACATGGAAACAACCTAAGTGTCTGACATGGAATTTCAAGGGACTCCAAAAAGCCAAAACAATTTTCAAAAATAAGAACAAAGTTGAAGGACTCCCAGTTCCTAATTTCAAAACTTATTACAAAGCTACAGTCATCAAAAAGATGTGGTACTGGCATAAATATAGACATACAGACCAATGGAATAGAATAGAGCCTAGAAATAAGCCCTCATGTATGGTTAAATGAGTCTGTCAAGGGTGTCATAATCATTCAATGGAGAAATTACAGTCTTTTCAACAAATTGTGCTGGGAAAACTGAATATCCCTATGCAAAAGAATGAAGTTGGACCCTTATCTAACTCCATGTTAAAAATTAACTCAAATTTGGAGTGACATCAGCATCACGGCAGAGTGAACTTGCCCGGGACTCTCTCCCCTCCAACATACAACAAAAAGGGGCATCCATACTCTAACAGAAGACATCCTAATAACACAAAAACTTCGGAGAGACATGCAGCCACACAACAGAGGGCAGAGAGGCTAGAGCCCCTTCAGAGGAGATGGAAGGGGGTAAGATGGAACTGCGCTCCATCCCCTAAAGACTGTGATTGCCACCATAGGAGTTCTGTGAGAGAAGGAGCAAGGGAGGGGACCTTTGTTGGTGGGATCACCCAGGACTCACACAGGCCCTTGCAGCCTAGAGGAAAGCCCTCTAACCGGACAAAAGCTTTTGTTGGGGGTGACCCCATCAAGCCAAGACCCCAGGAGACCAGACAGCAAGAGATGATTGAGAAATCCTGGAGTGCATGCAGGAGAAAGAGCCACTCCCCCAACTCCCCCAGTGCCCCAGGCTCCAGTGCCTGGGATCAAAGCTGAAGGCAGAGGGCTCAGAATAAGTGGCTCTCCACCCACACCCAGTGGTGACAGGCTGTAACTGCAACCAAATATCACAATGAGAAAGACCCGACCTTCCAACATGAGACACTACATCAAATCTCCAGACCAGAGAAAAACGACAAGCAACCAGAACTCAGTCCTGAGGACACAGAAATATGTAAACTAAACAACAATGAATTCAAAATAGCTATCATAAAAAAGTCAATGGATAAAAGAGAATGTAGAGAAACAATTCAACGAGTCCAGGAGCTACTTCACAAAAGAAATTGAAACTATAAAGAAGAATCAATCAGAAATATTAGAGATGAAAGAGACAATGGAAGAGATAAAATACAGATTCCCTGAATGCTCGAGTGGACATCATACAAGAGGTTATCAGCATAATCGAAGACAGACAAGTTGAAATGCTCCAGAAAGAGGAGGAGAGAGAACTAAGACTAAAAAGAAATGAAGAAAGTCTCTGAGAAATATCTGACTCAATGAGAAAATGAAACATAAGAATTATAGGTCTTCAGAAGGTGAAGAGAAGGAGAATGGGGCAGAAAGCATGTTCAAAGAAATAATAGCACAGAACTTCCCAAATCTAGGGAAAGAGAGGGAAATACATGTGTAGGAGGCTTCCAGATCTTCCAGATTTGTCAATGTAAAAAGACCTACTGCAAGGCATATAGTAGTAAAACTGGCAAAAATGAATGACAAAGAAAAAATACTAAGGACAGCAAGGCAGAAGAAAATGAGCTACAAAGTAACCCCTATCAGGCTTTCAGAGGATTTCTCTGCAGAAACCTTACAACCTAGGAGAGAATGGAACAACATATTCAAAACTTTCAAAGACAAGAATCTTCAGCCAAGAATAGTCTATCCAGTAAAAATATCCTTCAGATATGAGGGAGAAATTAAATCTTTCCCAGACAAACAAAAGCTAAGGGACTTCATAGCCACGAGACCACCCCCCCCCCAAGCAATTCTCAAGAAGGCCCTCATACATAAAAAAATAAAAAAAGGGAGAAAGGGGTCACAAAACACAGAGCAAGGAGAAAAATAGGTAGAAAGAATCAGAATAGGATAGCAAAAGGCTAAAAGGAAGGAAAACACCAAAAACAAAGACAATCTTGTCACTTTAACCACAAAATCACAACACAAGTTGGAATAAGATATGAGAAAAACAACTTAGGAAGGGAGGAGGAAAGGGACTGAATCGGTTTAGACTAAGGAAATCAGAGGCCATCAGAAAATAGAGTATCTTGGGGCTGGCTCTGTGGCTGAGTGGTTAAGTTCACACGCTCCGCTGCGGCGGCCCAGGGTTCAGATCCTGGGCGTGGACATGGCACCGCTCATCAGGCCACATTGAGGCGGCGTCCACAACAACCCACAACTAGAAGGACCTGCAACTAAGACATACAACTGTGTATGGGGGGGGAGGGGGGGTTGGGGAGATAAAGCAAAAAAAAAAAACAAAAGAAAAAAGAAAAAAGAGATTGGCAACAGTTGTTAGCTCAGATGCCAATCTTTAAAAAAAATTAAAAAATAAAGAAAATAGAGTATCTTATACATGACATCCTGGATACAAACTTCAGGGTAACCACTAAACAAAACAGCACAACAGAGACACAAAAAGTAAATGAGGAAAAAATAAAGAAACATATCATAAAAAACTATATAATTCAACGGGTAGACCAAAACACACAGGTCGAGAAACAAAGGAAATGCAGGAAAACTGGAAAACAAGTGGCAGAATGACAGCATTAAGCCCTCATACATCAATAATCACGCTAAACATAAATGGATTGAATTCTCCAATAAAAAGACACAGAGTGGCGAGATGGATTAAAGAACAAGACCCAACAATTTGCTACCTCCAGGAAACACATCTCAGCTCCAATGACAAAGAGAGGCTCAGAGTGAAGGGGTGGAAGACAATACTAAAAGCTAATGGCAAACAAAAGAAAGCAGCTGTAGCAATACTTACACCAGACAAAGTAGACTTCAAGACAAGACAGGTAAATAGAGACAAAGAGGAGCAGTATATAATGATCAAAGGGACACTCCATCAAGAAGAAATAACACTTATAAGCATCTACACTTATAAATATCTAATGCTTATAAATAAATCCAACACAGGAGCACCGAAGTTCATAAGGCAACTATTAAAAAACCTGAAAGAAGATATTAATAATAACACAATAATAGTAGAGGACCTCAACACCCTACTCACATCAATGGATAGATTATCCAGACAGAAAATCAATAAGGAAACAGAGGAATTAAATGAAAGCTAAACCAG
Organism: Equus asinus; assembly: GCF_041296235.1. Classification (NCBI taxonomy): domain Eukaryota; kingdom Metazoa; phylum Chordata; class Mammalia; order Perissodactyla; family Equidae; genus Equus; species Equus asinus. The sequence goes on from NC_091791.1 coordinate 61,112,726, forward strand.
TTGGACTGAATAGACATATATAGAACACTCCATCCAAAAACAGCAAAGTACCTATTCTTCTCAAGTGCACAAGGAACATTCTCAAGGATAGACCATATGTTGGGAAACAAGGCAAGCCTCAATATATTTAATAATATTGAAGCAATAACAAGCAGTTTTTCTGATTATAATGCTATAAAGCTAGAAATTAATTACAAGAAAAAAGCTGAGAAAGAGACACAGATGTAGAGACTAAACAACATGCTATTGAACAAGCAATGAATCATTGAAGAAATTACAGGAGAAATAAAAAAATATATGGAGACAAATAAAAATGATAACGTACCATACCAACTCACATGGGATGCAGCAAAAGCCGTATTAAGAGAGAAATTCATCACAATACAGGCACACCTTAACAAACAAGAAAAATCCCAAATAAGGAATCTCAAATTACATCCAAGTGGATTAGACAAAGAAGAACAAACGAAACCCAACGTCAGCAGAAGGAGAGAAATAATAAAAATCAGAGCAGAAATAAATGCTATTGAAACAAAAAAGGCAGTAGAAAGGATCAATGAAACAAACAGCAGGTTCTTTGAGAAGATAAATAAAATTGACAAATCCCTAGCCAGACTCACAAAGAAAAAAAGAGAGACAGCTCAGATAAATAAAATCAGAAATGAAAGAGGAGAAATAACAACAGACTCCACAGAAATACAATGGATTGTAAGAGAATACTACAAATATCTATATCTCAACAAAATGGATAACCTAGAGAAAACAGATAAATTCTTGGACTCTTACAACCTCCCAAAGCTGAGTCAAGAAGAAACAGACAATCTGAATAGACCAATCATAAGGAAAGAGATTGAAACAGTAATCAAAAGCATCCTAAAAAATAAAACCCCAGGACCAGATGGCTTTCCTGGTGAATTTTACCAAACTTTCAGAGAAGACTTAATACCTATCCTTCTCAAGTGATTCCAAAAAATTAGGGAGTACGGAACACTTCCTAACACATTCTATGAGGCCAACATCACTGGTACTAAAGCCTGACAAGGATACCACAGAAAAGGAAAACTACAGGCCAATATCACTGATGAACATAGATGCAAAAATCCTCAACAAAATTTTGGCAACCCCAATTTAGCAATACATCAAAAGGATCATATATCACCATCAAGTGGGATTTATTCAACGGACACAGGGATGGTTCAACATCCACAAATCAATCAACGTGATACACCACATCAACAAATTGAGGAATAAAAGCCACATGATTATCTCAATAGACAGAGAGAAATCACTTGAGAAGATCCAACAGCCATTTATAATAAAAACTCTTAACAAAATGGAGATAGAAGGAAATTACTTCAACATAATAAAGGCCATATATGATAAACCCACAGCCAACATTAAACTCAATGGCAAAAACTGAATAACATCCCCTTGAGAACAGGAACAAGACAAGGATGCTCACTATCACCACTCTTATTCAACATAGTACTGGAGGTTTCAGCTAGAGCAATTAGGCAAGAAAAAGAAATAAAACGAATCCAAATAGGGAGTGAAGAGTGAAACTCTCACTGTTGGCAGATGACATGATCTTATATCTAGAAAACCCTACAGGATCCATTGGAAAACTATTAGATATAATTAACAACTACAGTAAAATTGCACAGTACAAAATCAACTTACAAAAATTAGTTGCATTTCTATACTCTAATAATGAAGTAACAGAAAGAGGACTCAAGAATATAACTCTATTTGCAATTGCAACTAAAAGAATAAAGTACCTAGGAATAAATTTAACCAAGGAGGTGAAGGACTTATACAATGAAAATTATAAGACATTACTGAAATATACTAATAATGACATAAAGAGATGGAAAGAGATTCCTTGCTCATGGATTGGAGGAATAAACACAGTTAAAATGTCCATACTACCCAAAAGAATATACAGATTCAATGCAATCCCAATCAGAAACCCAATGACATTTTTCATGGAAATAGAGCAAAGAATCCTAAAATTCATATGAGGCAACTAATGACTCCAAATTACTAAGGCAATCCTGAGAAAAAAGAACAAAGCTGGAGGTATCACAATCCCTGACTTCAAAATGTACTACAAAGCCAAAGTGATCAAAATGGCATTGTACTAGTACAAAAACAGGCACACAGATCGATGGGACAGAAATGAAAGCCCAGAAATAAAGCCACACATCTACGTACAGCTAATCGTTGACAAAGGTGCCAGGAACATACACTCGAGAAAAGATAAGTCTCTTCAATAAATGGTGTTGGGAAAACTGGACAACCACATGCAAAAGAATGAAAGTAGACCATTATCTCATGCCCGACACAAAAATAAACTCAAAATGGATCAAAGACTTGAAGATAAGTCCTGAAACCATAAAACTCCTGATAGAAAATATAGGTAGGTCACTATTTGACATCAAACTTAAAAGGATCTTTTTGAAAACCACATCTTCTCAGACAAGGGAAACAAAAGAAAAAAAAAGTGGGAGTTCATCAGACTAATGAGCTTCTGCAAGGCAAAAGAAACTAGAATCAAAACCAAAAGACAACCCACCAATTGCAAGAAAATTTTTGCAAATCATATATCCAATAAGGGGTCAATCTCCATAATATATAAGGAACTCACACAACTGAACAACAAAAAAACCAAACAGCCTGATCAAAAAATGGACAGAGGATATGAACAGACATTTTTCCAAAGAAGATGTACAGATGGTCAATAAACACGTGAAAAGGTGTTCAACATCACTAATCATCTGGGAAATGCAAATCAAAACTACACTAAGATACCACCTTAGGCCTGTTAAAATGGCTATAATCACTAAGACTAAAAATAAGAAATGTTGGAGAGGGTGTGGAGAGAAGGGAACCCTCATACACTGCTGGTGGGAGTGCAAACTGGTGCAGCCACTATGGGAAACAGTATGGAGATTCCTCAAAAAACTAAAAATAGAACTACCGTATGACCCAGCTATCCCACTCGTGGGTATCTCCCCAAACAACTTGAAATCAACAATCCAAAGTAACATATGTACCCCTATGTTCATCGCAGCACTATTCACAATAGCCAAGACATGGAAACAATCCAAGTGTCCATTGATGGATGATTGGATAAAGAAGCTGTGGTATATATATACAATGGAATACTACTCACCCGGAAAAAAAGACAAATTTATCCCATTTGCAATAACATGGATTGACCTGGAGGGAATTATGTTAAGCAAAATAAGCCAGTCTGAGAAAGAGAAACACCAGATGATTTCACTCATATGTGGAATATAAACAAATACACGGACCAAAAAAACCATTTCCGTGGTTACCAGGGGAAGGGGGTGGAGGATGGGCACAGGGGGTGAAGGGGTGCACTTATGTGGTGACAGACAAGAAATAATATACAACTGAAATCTCACATTGATGTAAATTATTATGAACTCCATTAAAAGAAAATTAACTCAAAATTGATCACAGACCAAAATGAAAGACCTAAAGCTATAAACTCTTAGAAAAAATAGGAGAAAACTTCACGATAGTGGATTTGGCAATTTCTTTTCCTATGACACCAAAGGCACAAGTCACAATGGGAAAAAAAGATGACATGAACGTCATATAATTTTTAAAATTTTGTACATCAAAAGACAATGTCGGGGTCAGCCCGGTGGCATACTGGTTAAGTTCCCATGCTCCACTTCGGTAGCACAGGGTTCGCAGGTTTGGACCTATAGGCTCGGACCTATAGACTGCTGACCAAGTCATGCTGTGGTGGCATCCTACATACAAAATAGAGAAATATTGCCACAGATGTTAGCTCAGGGACAATCTTCCTCAACAACAACAAAAAGATAGTGTCACCAGAATAAAAAGGAAACCCACAGAATGAGAATAAATAATCATAAATCATTTATCTGATAAGGAATTAACAATAAGATTATATAAAGAACTCCTAAAACTCAACAATAAAAAATTCCAAGATCAAGCTTAAAATAGGCAAAGGATATGAACAGACATTTCTCCAAAGATGATATCAAACGGCCAAGAAGCATGTGAAAAGATGTGCAACAGCAGTGATCATTAAGGAAATGCAAATGAAAACTACACTGAGATACCAACTCATATCCCTTAAGAAAGCTAATATCAAAACAACAGAATACAACAAGGGTTGGCAACGATGTGGAAAAAGGGGAACCCTTGTGAACTGCTGGTGGTACTGCAAAATGGTACAGCACTGTGGAAAAAAGTATGGTGGAACCATAAAAAAATTTATAAATAGAATTACCATATGATCCAGCATATTTACTTCTGGGTGTATATATCCAAAAGACTAGAAAGTAGAGTCTCAAAGAGGTATTTGTATATCTATGTTCAAAGCAGCATTATTCACAGTAGCTAAAATGTGGAAGCAACACAAGGGTCCATCAACAGATGAACAGATGAGCAAAATGTGATCCATACATACAATGGAATATTATTCAGCTCTAAAAAGGAAGGAAATTCTGACATATGCTACAACATGATGAACTTTGAGGACATTATACTACATACAATAAGCCAGTCACAAAAATACCAATACTGTATGATTTCACTTGTATCAGTTTCCTTCATATTCAAAATCATAGAGACAGAAGGTAGAATGGTGGTTGCTAGGCACTGGGGGAAAGGGGTAGTAGGGAGTTATTGTTTAACAGGTACAGATTTTCAGTTTTATAAGATGAAAACAGTTACAGAAATGGATGGTGGTGATGGTTGCACAATATTATGAATGCATTTAATACCACTGAAAAATGGTTAAGATGGTAAATGTTATATGTATTTTACCACAATAAAATAAATTGGAGCGGGCCAGCCTGGTGGCGTAGAGGTTAAGTGTGCACGCTCTGCTTTAGCAGCACAGGGTTCACAGGTGTGGATCCCAGGCATGGACCTACACACTGCTCATGAAGTCATGTTGTGGTAGGATCCCACATACAAAATAAAGGAAGATTGGCACAGATGTTAGCTCAGTGGATTGTCTATCAAGAGGAGGATTGGCAACAGATGTTAGCTCAGGGCCAATCCTCCTCACAAAAAAAAAAAATTGGAAGAAAAAGAGAGACTCTGGGGGAGTGGGTGAAGAACTAATCAGAAAAAATATGAAAGAGCAGTTAAAACATATGGAGGATAGGTTGTGAGGATACAGCATACATTTAACAGGAGTTCCAAGAGAAAAGAAATGACAGTGAAGCAATACTGAAGCAACGTGTGGGAATTTTCCAGAATTGAGAACCAAGTTTCAGAAGGGACAATAAACTTAAAAATAAAAATACAAAAAATTAACGAAATAAGTTTAAATAAATAATAAATGAAATTAAATAAATAAAATTAAAATTAAGTTAAATTTAATAATTAAATTTAACAAATTTAAAATAAAATTAAAATAATTTTAAAAATAAATGAAATAAATTTAAATAAAATTAAATAAAGAAGCATGCATAAACTAACAAACAATCTGTCAGGAACTAAGTGAAATGAGTATCCTCTTTTCACTTGAGAACTTTTTTTTAATTAAAATAAAACACAAAATAATGAGGCCATGCCCCATACTAAATTCAGGACACTGGTTTACTTCTGAAGCAGAAGAGAGCAAAATGGGATTGCGGAGAGTATACAGTAATGTTTCTTTTTTTAATTTATTTCAGGGGCCGGCCTGGTGGTGCAGTGGTTAAGTTTGCATATTCCATTGCGGCAGCCTGGGGTTCGCTGGTTTGGATCCCGGGTGTGGACAACACACTGTTTGGCAAGCCATGCTGTGGCAGGTATCCCAAACATAAAAAGTAGAGGAAGATGGGCACAGATGTTAGCTCAGGGGCCGTCTTCCTCAGCAAAAAAAAGAAAAGAGGAGGATTGGCAGCAGATGTTAGCTCAGGGCTAGTCTTCCTCAAAAAAAAAAAAACATTTCATTTCTTCTTTGAAAAACGGAAGCAAATACAGCAGAATGTTAAAACTTGACAAAAATAAGTATTGGGCGCATGTATGTTCATTATAGTAGTCTCTATATTTTTCCTCTACGTATTTGAAATATTACATAAAAATCAAGCAAACATAAAAGAACAAAAGCAAAAAACTTAAATGAAAAGTGAGGATGTCAAAGACAGCATGTAGACACTGGAGCAGTTTGATATTGTAGGAAAAGAATGTGAACGGGAAGCAGCTAGAAAAAGATGCTTCATTAAAAATGCTGTTTTTGAGTTTTGGCAGTTGGTCTTAAGATGGCGGTGTAGGCAGACTGAATCCACCTCCTCCCACAGAGACAAAAAACTTACAACTACTCTTGGAACAATTACCCCTGAGTGAACTGAATACTGGATAAAAAGAACTCCCACAACAAGGGACAGTCCTGACTGAGGTGGAAGAGGCAGAATTCCTTTCTGGAGAGGAAAAAAGCCATCTTCACAAGCTGCTGTGCTTCATGGCCAGCCAGGAGCAAGCCTAAGGCACACAGCCCCTGGACAAGTGGGGAACCTGAGCAGAAAGGGGTGTGACTGCGAAAAGCATCTTTTGGACTCAGCATGATCAAGATTAGTGTCATAGTATCTGACTTGCTGACTACTAACAACAACAGGGAACACCCCCAGAAAAGCTATCTGACAAAAGTCAAAAACAGCCAGCTCTTAAAGGGCCCATGCACAAATTCACCCATTTCAGACAGCAACCTAAAATCACCAGAAAGAAAGGTGCACAGTACTTTGGTGAAAAGAGACTGACCTGAGAGGCGCTGGGTGCATCTTGGTGAGAGGTGAGATCTCTCCAGAAACTAACACATTGGCAGGAGCTATTATTGTGACCTAGTACAGGTGTGCTGACACAGACCCTAGCAGATTCCATTGGAGTTCTTCCTGTAGCCTGTTAGTCCAGGGTCTGCCCCACCCACTAGAGAACCAATTTAATCCAGCTTAGCCAAGGCACACAGCCTGTCCTAGGGACTGGCCCCACCCAACAGAAAGCCCTTAGGCAACTTGTGGGCCTGGATAGGCTGGGTGCCTGGATCCTCTGCAGCTGGGCAAGTGGGTCTGCCTCTGTGGGGCAGGGAGTGCAAGAGGAGAAAGTGGAGTGTTTGGGGCATTGATGGAGTGTGTGGAGCCTTTGCAGTGGGGTGACATGGTCCACTTCACAGGGTCAGCATGCATACGAACAGAACTATCTTGATGGTGTGTGTGGCCCTGTGGGCAGTGGGGCTTGTCAGCTGCAGAAGACTTGTTCTTCTCAAACAGCAACATAGTCGATCAACCCCACCTTCCAAAGCCTGAAACAACTGGGTGCTCTCATGCCTGGGACCAGCCCCACACAACTCCAATCCTCAAGAGCTGACAACAGCCTTGCATGGCAAAGGCCTGCAGCAATTGTAAGCCCCTGAGCCTAGCAACCAGCCATGCTGAGGGCCTACTCACTTAACAGAAAAGCTGCAACAGAATGTGTTATTAGACCTTGCAGCCAACTGTGCTAGGGTTCCCCATGTCTGAAAAAGTGACTGAAGGGTCCATAGCAGCTACACACTGCTGAGCATTACAACCAGGTGGCCAGGATGACAGCCTAGATTCCCTGGGCACCTGCAGCAAGAGGAACCCTGCCACATCAGAAGGACACTCGTAGCCCGCACAAGGGTCACTCCTGGAACATTTGGAACTGGTGACGAGAGGGAAGCATACTTCTTGGCCTCATAAGGCATCTCTTACATAAGCCCACCTCTCTAAGATCAGGAGACATAGCTGACCCACCTAATACACAGATATAACCACAGAGAAAGAAGCAAAACGAGAGGCAAAGGAATATGTTCCAAGTAAGGGAACAGTAGAAAACTCTAGAAAAAGAACTAAATGAAACAGAAATAAACAATCTATCTAACAAAGAGTTCAAACAAAAAGTCCTAAGGATGCTTCACTGATCTTGGGAGAAGACTAGATGAACACAGTGAGAACATCAACAAAGAATTAGAAAATACAAAAAAGAACCAAACAGAAATGAAGAATACAATACTGGAAATGAAAAATTCACTAGAGGGACTCAATAACAAAGTAGATGATATAGAAGAATGGATCACTGAGCTGGATGAAAGACTAGAGGAAATCCCTCAAGCTGAACAGATAAAAAGAAAAAAGAATTAAAAAGAATAAAAATAGTCTAAGGGACCTCTGGGACAATATCAAGTGCACTAACACTAGTATTATAGGTGTCCCAGAAGAAGAAGAGAGAGACAAAGAGGCAGAGAATCAATTTGAAGAAATAATAGCTGAAAACTTTCCTAACCTAAGGAAGGAAACAGACATCCAAGTACCGGAAGCACAGAGAGTACAAAACAAGATAAACCCAAAGAGGCCCCCACCAAGACACATTATAATTAAAATGTCCAAAATTAAAGATAAAGAGAGAATCCTAAAAGCTGCAAGAGAAAGGCAACAAGTGACATACAAAGGGAACCCCATAAGGCTATCAGTTGACTTCTCAGCAGAAAATCTTATAGGCAAAAAGGGAGTGGCAGGATATATTTAAAGTGCTGAAAGGAAAAACCTACAGCGAAGAAAACTCTACACAGCAAGGTTAACATTCAGAATGGAAGGAGAGATAAAGAATCTCCTAGACAAGCAAAAATGAAAGGAGTTTATCACCAAGAAACCAGTCTTACAAGAAATGCTAGAAGGATTTATTTAAGTTGGAAAGAGAAGACCACAAATAGGAACAAGAAAATTATCAAAAAAAAAAAAAAAGGCAATAAAATCACTGGTAAAGGCAAAAATACAGTAAAGGTAGCAGATCAACCACCAATGAAGATAATATGAAGGTTAAAAGACAAAAGCACTAAAATCACCTATTTCCATGATAAGGGTAATGGATACACACACACACAAAGAGGTTAGATATGATATCAAAAACATAAAATAGGAGGGGAGTAGAGGCATAGAGCTTTTAGAAAGAAGTCAAACAAAAGAGACCACCAACTTGATACAGATTGCTATATATGTAGGTTATTATACATGAACCTCATGGTAATCACAAGACAGAAACCTATAATAAATAAATAAGAGAAAGGAACACAAACATAATGCTAAAGAAAGCCATCAAACCACAAGGGAAGAGTGTAGGAGAAGACAGGAACAGAGAAGAACTACTAAACACCCAGAAAAAGAGTAACAAAATGGCAATAAGTACATACTAATCAATAGCTATTTAAATGTTAATGAACTAAATGCTCCAATCAAAAGACATAGGGTGGCTGACTGGATAAAAAAACAAGATGCATATATATGCTGCATACAAGAGACACACTTCAGACCTAAAGACACTCACAAACTGAAAGTGAAGGGATTGAAAAAGATACTCCATGCAAACGGCAATGAAAAGAAAGCTGGGGCAGCAATACTTATATCAGACAAAATACACGCCAAAGAAAACTGTAACAAGAGACAAAGAAGGGCACTATATAATGATAAAGGGAACAACCCAACAAGAGGATATAACACTTGTAAAAATCTATGTCCCCAACAGAGGAGCACCTAAACATATAAAGCAACTATTAATAGATATAAAAGAAGCAACAGACAGTAACACAATACTAGTAGGGGACTTTAACACTCCACTTAGACCAATGGATAGATCATCCAAACAGAAGATCAATAAGGAAAGACTGGCCTTAAACAACATATTAGACCATGTGGACTTATATACAGAACATTCCATCCCCAAACTGCAGAATACACATGATTTTAAATGCACATGGAACATTCTCCAGGACTGATCACATATTAAAGCCACAAAACAAGTCTCAATAAATTTAAGAAGACTGAAATAAAACCAAGCATCTTTTCTGACCACAACAGTATGAAACTAGAAATCAACTACAGGAAGAAAATCATGAGAGCCACAAAAATGTGGAGATTAAACAAAATGCTACTGAACAACGAGTGGGTCAATGAAGAAATCAAAGGAGAAATCAAAAAATATCTGGAGACAAATGAAAATGAAAACACGACATGCGAAAAATTAGGGGATACAGCAAAAGTGGTTCTAAGAAGGAAGTTTATAGCAGTACAGGCCTACTTCAACAAAAAAGAAAAATCTCAAATAAACAATTTAACAGTGCACCTAAAGGAACTGGAAAAAGAAGAATAGAGCCCCAAATCAGCAAAAGGAAGGAAATAATAAAAATTAGAGCAGAAATAAATAAAATGAAGACTAAAGAAACAATAGAAAAAAATCAGTGAAACCAAGAGCTGGTTCTTTGAAAAGATAAACAAAACTGACAAACCTTTAGCTAGACTCCTGAAGGAAAAAAGAGAGAAGGCTCAAATAAAATCAGGAATGAAAGAGGAGAAATTATAATGGACACCTCAGAAATACAGAAGATTATAAAAGAATACTATGAAAAGCTATATGTCAACAAATTAGATAATCTAGAAGAAATGGATAAATTCTTAGAATCATATTACCTTCCTAAGCTTAATCCTGAAGAAATAGAGAATTTGAATAGACCAATCACCAGTAAGGAGATTAAAACAGTAAGCAAAAACCTACCAAAAAATAAAAGTCCAGGACCAGACGGCTTCCCCAGTGAATTCTCCGCAACAGCCAAGTTGCAGGGTACAAAATGAACATAGAGAAATCAGTTGTGTTTCTATACACTAACAACAAAGTAGCAGAAAGAGAAATTAAGAATACAACCTCATTTATAACTGCAACAAAAAGAATAGAATAGCTAGGAATAAACTTAAACAAGGAGGTGAAAGATCTGTACACTGAAAAGTATAAAACATTTTTGAAAGAAACTGAAGACGACACAAAGAAATGGAAAGATATTCTGTGCTCTTGGATTGGAAGAATTAACAGTTAAAATGTCCATACTTCCTAAAGCAATTTATAGATTCAATGCAATCCCCATCAAAGTTTCAACAACATTTTTCACAGAAATAGAAGAATTCTAAAACTTATATGGAAAAACCAAAGACCCCGAATAGCCAAAGGATTCCTGAGAAAAAAGAACAAAGCTGGAGGTATCACACTAATTTCAAAATATACTACAAACCTATAGTGACAAAACAGCATGGTACTGGCACAACAGCAGACACACAGATCAATGGAACAGAATAGAGAGCCCAGAAGTAAACCCACACATACATGGACAGCTAATTTTTGACGAGGGAGCCAAGAACATACAATGGAGAAAGAAGAGTGTCTTCAATAAATGGTATTGGGAAAACCGGACAGCCACATGCAAAAGAATGAAAACAGACTATTATCTTACACCATGCACAAAAATCAATTCAAAATGGATTAAAGACTTGAATGTAAGCCCCAAAATCATGAAACTTCTAGAAAAAAACATAGGCAGTATGCTCTTTGACATGGGTCTTAGCAACATTTTTTCAAATAGCGTGTCTGACCAGGCAAGGGAAACAATAGAAAAAATAAATAAATGGCACTACATGAAACTAAAAAGCTTCTGCACAGCAAAGGAAACCATCAACAAAACAAAAAGACAACCTAACAATTGGGAGAAGGTATTTGCAAACCATATATCAGATAAGGGGTCAATATCCAAAATATACAAGATCTCATACATCTCAACAACAAAAAACCAACAACCCAAATGAAAAATAGGCAAAAGATCTGAACAGAGATTTCTCCAAAGAAAATATACAGATAACCAACAGGCACATGAAAAGATGTTCAACATCATTAACTATCAGGGAAATGCAAATCAAAACTACAATGAGATATCTCACTCCCATCAGAATGGCTATAATTAACAAGATAGGAAACAAGTGTTGGAAAGGATGAGGAGAGAAGGGAACCCTTGTACACTGCTGGTGGGACTGCAAACTGGCACAGCCATTATGGAAAACAGTATGGAGTTTCCTTAGAAAATTAAGAATAGATCTACCACATGATCCAGCTATTCTACTGCTCGGTATTTAGCCAAAGAACCTGAAAACATAAATGCATAAAGATACATGCATCCCTATGTTCATCACAGTATTATGTACCATAGCCAAGACTTGGAAGCAACCTAGGTGCCCATCAAGGGACAAATGGATAAAGAAGATGTGGTATATATACACAATGGAATACTACTCGGCCATAAGAAATGATGAAATCCAGCCATTTGTGACAACATGGATGGAGCTTAAGGGTATTATGCCAAACGAAATAAGTCAAAGGAAGAAAGTAAAAAACTGTATGATCTCATTCATAAGTAGAAGACAAAAACAACAACAAACAATCACGTAGAGATGGAGATTGGATTGGTGGTTACCAGAGGGGAAGGGAAGAGAGAGGAGGGCAAAAGGGGTGATTAGGCACATGTGTATGGTAATGGATAGTAATTAGTCATTGGGTGGTGAACATGATATAATCTACATAGAAACGGAAATATAATGATATACATCTGAAATTTATACAATGTTATAAACCAATGTTACCACAATAAAAAAAAATTTTTTTAATGCAGTTTGTCATTTAAAGATAGAAGAATCTTTAACATGACCATGTAGACTATGTAAAAGAATGTATAGATGAAGAGTGGCAAAACAGGACAGAGAAAGACTAAGTGTTGAAATAGGTTCTTGGGGAGACAGGCTGACGTGGAATGGTATCTTTGAACAGGGAAAACACAGCTCTTCCAAAGAGACTTTAGAGAAAGACATAAGAACCATTTCAGACATGGATTAGAAAGGTTTTATACTATGGGAATTAAAATTAAGTAAATTATACCGACAGCTTTAATTTTTTCTGTGAAATGTAAAGTATGGTCATCTCTTGAGCAGAAAGTGAGAGTAGAAAATGGAAGTTTCAAAAATAAATGTTTATTTGGGTCATCTTAGCTTTACTTTGTAAAATGGAAAGTTTGACTGTAATCGAAACTGCTGGCACAAGGTAAATTTGAACTTTTCTGAAATTCACTCAGGGCAAAAGATTAAATAAATGTATCATTGTGGAAACACTGGATAGTTGACAACTAGTTTGTCATACATAACTTTTATTCAAATTCACCTCAATCAGAAATGGATTTGGGAAATGAAAAGACGTATTTAATAACTTTAACCAGACAGACAAACAGAAGGTCCAAATTTCTCAAAGAAACTCTTCTTGCAAATATATATCACACATACACAACACAAGAAATAACTCAAATTATCTTGGATTGATTTGTTATATTTTAGTGAGCAAAGGCAATTCCCTAAATTTTAACATTAACATGCAAAATGTCTAACAGATTCACTCTTTTCACTTTTCATCATTCATGCCTGCTGAAGTCAACTGCCCAATATCATAGACATTATTATAGCGGAACTGCAAGTTCTCTGAGGTAGAGCTACATAAGAGTAGGTTGTGTTAAAGACATAAATTCTGAAGTCATTTAAAGTTATGCTGTCCTCAAAATAAGTTGATTTTCTGGAAATATTTATATATTCCCAAAGAGATTTTATTCTGCCTTTACAACTTGGCATCATAGATCAGTAATACCACAAATACTCAATTTAACATATATGAGAACACTCAGCAGCAGGAAGATCCAGAAAGCAAAAATCACCTTAGATAGCTGAACCGAACAAAAGAAAAAATATATATGCTGATCCTGATTACCAATTCTAGATCCTTTTCACTACCCCCATTAACTTCATATTCTAAGAATACATTTGCCTTAGAACATGATGAAAAATAGCAGAGGTGAATAACTTCAAAGTGAATATGAACTACCTGAAATACAAGATAAAAGAGACTCAACTGCATTATTCTAATTTCGGATTAAATATTTGTTCTGATTAATTTATAACATTGTGTTCCATACTTTTCTGTCTCTGAATCCAGAACGCTTCTTCTTTTTCTCTTCTGTACAAGGCTCAAGGTAACTATCTGCAGCCTTTTTTTCATGGTTATGAACTTCCCCTTCATCTTTATTCTTCCCTTTATCACCAAGTTCACTCTTTAGGTTGTTTACAGATGGTGGAGCTTCTGCAAGAGCCCTGGATATGCAAAAAAAGAAATCTGTATTAATCAAGAAGGTCCATCATATTAATTAAAAGGATTTTCACATACAGCTTTAACAGGAACAATAGCAATGAAATTTGTGAAAAGTTCTACACGAAGAGGTTCCTCAAAATTAAAAATAGGACTACCATATAATCCAGCGATCTCACTTCTGGTTATATATCCAAAAGAACGGAAAGCAGGGTGATGAAGAAATTTTTGTACACTCACGTTAATAGCAGCATTATTCACACTAGTTAAAACATGGAAGCAATCCATATGTCCATCAATAGATGACTGGATAAAGAAAATGTGGTATACACACAGAATAGAATAATATTCAGTCTTAATAATAAAAGATATGACCCCAAAAGAACAGGCAACAAAAGCAAAAATAGATAAGCAGGATTACGTGAAACTAAAAAGCTTCAGCATAGCAGGGAAACAATCAGCAAAATGAAAGGCAACCCAAGGAATGGAAGAAAATATTTGCAAACCATATATCTAATAAGGGGATACTATTTAAAATGTTTAAGGAACTCTTACAACACAATAGGAAAAACACAAAAAATCTGATTAAAAAATGGGCAAAGGAAATGAATAGACATTTCTCCGAAGAAGATACACAAATGGCCAACATGTATATGAAAAGGTGCTCAACATCAATAATCACCAGGAAAATGCAAATCAAACATCAATGAGATATCACCTCACACCTGGTAGGATGGTTTTTCTCAAAAAAAATAAAAGATAATAAGTAGGTGAGGATGTGGAGAAAAGAGATCCCCTGGTACACTGTAGGTGGGAATGTAAATTGGTACAGCCACTACAGAAAAAAGTATGGAGGATCCTCAAAAAACTAACAATAGAACTACCATAAGATTCAGTAATTCCACTTCTGGGTATATATCCAAAGGAAGTGAAATCAGGATCTCACAGAGGTACCCACACTCCCATGTTCACTGCAGCATTATTCACAGTAACAAAGACATGGAAGCAACCTAAATGTCTATCAATGGAAAACAGACAAAGAAAATGTCATTTATATATGTACACACACACACACAAACACACAAAATGGAATATTATTTAGCATTAAAAAATATGGAAATCCTGCTATTTGCAACAATGTAGAACAACCTACAGGACACTAGGCTAAGTGAAATAAGCCAGACACAGAAGGATAAATACTACATTATACCACTTATATGACAAATATAAAACAAACTAATAGAGGTAGAGAATGGAATGGTCGTTTCCAGGGGCTATGGGAGGGAGAAGTGGGGAAGTACGAGTCAAAGGGTATAAAGTTTCGGTTATACAAGATAGTAAGTCCTAGAGATCTACTGTACAGCAGTGCCTATAGTTAATACTGTATTGTTTACTTAAAATTTGCTGAGAGTAGGTCTTATGTTAAGTGCTTTATCACAAAAAAACCCCACAATAATAATAAATAAGAGGGTAGGAGGAAACTTTTGGAGGTGATGGAGAGGTTTACGGCATAGATTGTGGTGATGACTCATGGGTGTATACGTATCTCCAACTCATCAAGTTGTATGCATTAATTATGTGCAGTTTTTTATATGTCAAAAAAAATTTTTTTTAAAGGAAACTGAGAAAATCCAAAAAAGGAAAGGAAATTCTGTCACATGCTATGACATGGATGAATCTTGAAGACACTTAGCATAATGTTAAGACAAATACTGACAAAAAGACAAATACTGTATGATTCCACTTATATGAGGTATCTAACATAGTCTATTTCACAGAAACAGAAAAATAGAATGGTGGTAACCAGACACTGCAGGAATTGGGACTAGCTGGTTAAGGGGTATAGAGTTTCAATTTTGCCAAGACGAAAAAGTTCTGGAGATCTCTTTGACAACAGTGTGAATATACTTAACACTACTAAACCAGACACTTAAAAATGGTTAGGATGGAAAATTTTACCGGTTTTCTTTTACAACAAAAAAATGCATTGAAAGAAGAAACATGGGACCAAAAGAATCAAAAACAGATATTCAAAGAAAAACTTGTACCTGGAAAAAAAATTCTACACGAAGACAACTGATCTGATGGGCTTTCCAGATTCATTCAATTATCAACAGCAAGAAAAAACTGAATGTTCAGTAGAAGCCCCTGGCTGATTAGAGGCTGAAATTGACAATCTATTCTATGAAGATTTTTCCAACTTCCTCATCCAAAGTAATGACTCTATTCCTTCAAAATCCTACACCATTTAGTGACTGGACCATAACATGTAATTTAGTGCTCTGCATGGTTATTTATGTTTTCCAGAATCTATCTTGCCCTTAAACTATTAGGTGGACTCAAATGACATTGTTGTTTTGACAAATCAAAAACTTTCAAGTATCAGCAGTGTCATAAAATTCAACCTAATAGATAAGGTCATCAAGAAGAGAATGGACACTGTATTCTTTTCTTTGAAGTATCTAGAGTTCCTAACCCAGTGCAATGTGTCTGTGGCTGATTAAGGAACACAAATGGAAGTCTTCATGTTGACCAGAAAAGGGGTTGGAAAAAAATACCCTGGGATTAAGATACTGCGATGTGAGAAAATTCTTGATGTATTCCTTTCACATGACTATTCAGAGATGATTTAAATAGTTTTTATTTCATTTACCTGCAAATAATATTTTCTAAATACCAACAAAGGCAAAGGATTATCTGAATTTGAAGCAAGAATAATAATTGATTTTTTAAAGGCTAACACCTAAAAATAAACAAGTTTTAAAAAAGCAACAGTAAACTACCACACTGACTTAAGCCTTTTTCCAACTTTGGTTCAAAAGTGACCTTTTGACTTTAGCTCAAATTTCTTCTAAACCTTGACCAAGTGATGTACTGGATCATTTCATTACTGGTAATGTGGAGACCCAAGCTATTTATCCATGAAGAAAAGAGACAGCATTCATTCCATTCATCACTCAAGAGCTTATGAGCTACACTAGTTGCTAAGATGAATATGAATAAGACTATCTCTGTCCTTAAAGTTCACAGCCAATAGGGAAAATAGACAAATAAACAGATAAAGGAACATATAAGGACAGAGAAAAGGGTCAGGAAAAGCCTCCTGGAAAGAGTGATTCATGAGCTCACTTCTGGAAAACCTAAAGTTCTAAAAAAGAAAATCTATAGACAATTCAACATCATCGGGTAGAACAGAAACTCTCCTAACCATACTGCTTTATTCAGTTCAATTAACTAAAGAGCATTTATAATTTTTTCTGAAAAACTTACAGGCTATTATCTGTGATACTCTGAACACTGCTCATGTATAATAGATGGGTTACACCCTATTACATCCATACAATTTTTACCACCTTAGGAGTTGCATGTTTACAAGAGTCCGTTTGTTTTTTATCTATTTTATTCCTGATAGTTAAAGTCATTGCAGTAATAATATAGTGATTAAACATTACAGAACTGATGAAATACAATGATGTACAGAAAGAGGATTTCTGCTTCCAATGACAACAGAGTAGCTGTACTAGACTTGCCTTTATACAGAGGGGAAAGATAAAGAAAATTAAAATATACAAAAAAATATTTTCAAATACTGCACAATAGACAGCCACTCTCTGAGAAAAGTGACGCCTTTAATTGCCCTGAAGTTCTGCGTGGACACATTTTCCAGATCATAAGCAGGATCCCAAGCAAAATACAGTCATCATGTTAAGTTGAGAAAACAGAGATCCAAGTTTGGAGAGGCTGAGGCGGCTGGATTGGTAGGGAGGAAGACAAGAGAGGAAGAAGTAATACACAGAAAAGTTTCATGAATCTACATGAGGTATCCCTGAGCTAAGATTAAGTGGTGCATTCTTAGGGTTAAACTATCCAAAACTGGGCAAAGGATAATTACCAAGGAGCTGTAACCCAAATAATTTCTAAAACTCACAAGCAGGAAATGTTCAGGTTGTGACAAATCACTGAACACCCAAGACACTTATAAACACTGCAGAAGGGTCATATCTTATTAGTAGGGCTAAATTATCCCTAGAACAAAGGATATTCTAAACCATGCCTTAAAAAAATGCTTAAAAACAAGGTTGGGGGCTGGCACAGTGGCGCAGCGGTTAAGTGCTCACGTTCCACTTCAGCGGCCTGGGGTTCGCCAGTTCGGATCCCGGGTGCAGACATGGCACTGCTTGGCAAGCCATGCTGTGGTAGGCGTCCCACATATAAAGTAGAAAAAGATAGGCATGGATGTTGGCTCAGGGCCAGTCTTCCTCAGCAAAAAAGAGGAGGATTGGCAGATGTTAGCTCAGGGACAATCTTCCTTAAAAAAAAAAAAAAACAAGCTTGGAAGATCAAGGAGGTTCTTCAATAAATTGCTTGCCAACATGAACACCACCACTTTTAAGGGAAAACAACAAAATCCAGACACTCAACAACATAGAACATTCAAAATGTAGAATATCTAATAAAATAATTATTAGACAGATGTCAGCATGATGGCAGAATAGGCAGTCTCAGTCTTTACTTCCCACAGAAACACCAATTTAACAACAACATAAGATCAAAATATCTTTCTAAAAGGTAGAGGGGAAAGACAGTGTCATGTTCATTAAAAGTATTTCTTTTGAATTAAGAAACAAACAAACAGGAAATTATTATGGTCCATTGAAGGCTTAACCCAAGTGGCCACTGTAGCTATGTTGGTTTTACTGTAGTGTCAAAGCTTGTAATTCACAACTGTGTGAACATTTAATGTGTGTTTCAGTTATATGTATGTTGGCTGATGGGAGAAGCAAGAGAGGCAGAGACGAGATCAATATTCTTGATATCCCAAATTGTCAGTATAAATTAGTACAATTTAAGGGCTGTGAGCTACATCAAAAGAATGCATAAAATGGTAATTTTAATAAATGAATCAAGAAATAATGAAAAAAAAAATCTGACATTTCCCAAGTCCAGTTAAGAAGCTGTAGTACATCTGGCAAGCACAATGCCAAGAACAGACATACTGAAATGAGTGAGAGAAGAAATTTCACTTTACCCATGTCAGCCCCTCCTCCAAGCAGCCACAGCTCAGCACTGGGAGAGAATACCCCAGATAGCAACTTCTTCCTCAAAGAGGAAAGAGAAGAATGGAATGAGTGTCCAATCTTCTGGCTATTCAGAAGGCTGCCCATGGAACTGGTTTCTGCTCACCACACTTGGAGTACTGATGGAAGCGGCACAGTTTGCATGCCTGGGGACCACTGAGAACAAACAGCAGGAGACAGCTTGCTGCAGCTGGCACAGCCTGAAGCAACTGGGAAAAGGTGCACAACTCGAGGATTATCCCTCAGGAGGGAGGGAAAAAAATGGAATGTGTATCTGGCATTCTAGCTTTTCAGAAGGCTGCCTGAAGGACTAGTATCTGTCTCACCTGACTTGAGGTGCTGATGGGGAGCTGGCATAATTTGGATGCCTGGTGGCTGATGAGAAGAGAGAGTAGGGCAGCTTGCTGCTGTAGACCAGAGAACTTGCAGTGTCACAGACAAACACCAGAGAGAGCAAGAAATTACAAGCTCCTGAAAAAGAAATTGGCAAGCCTCTCTAACTGAGAAATTGGCCACACAGACTCAGAGAAGCTGTATCCTCCCCCAAAAAGTTTCAGAGGCACCCAATATCTACAGTTAGGCTGATTTATATAGGGTCTTCACCTGTATAAAGCTGGTCCATAAAGACTCAGATATGGGCTGATTCTTCAAAAACTTGGATCTCAACATAAAGTTACAAGACACATGAAGAAAGAGAGAAATGTGGCCCAAACAAAGGGATGAAATAAATCTCCAGAAACTGATCCTAAAGAAACAGAGGAGGGGCCAGCCCCATGGCATAGTGGTTGGGTCCAGTGCATTCTGCTTTGGCAGCCAAGGTACATGGGTTTGGATCCCAGGTGCAGACCTACACCACTCATCAGGCCATGTTGTGGCAGCAACCCATAAACAAAATAGGGGAAGACTGGCACAGGTGTTAGTTCAGGGCTAATCTTCCTCAAGTAAAAAAAGAGGAAGATTGGCAACAGATGTTGGCTCAGAATGAATCTTCCTCACCAAAAAAAGAAAAAGAAGAAACAGAGGAATGTTAATTACCTGAAAAAGAATTTAAAATATCCATCATAAAGATGCTCTATAAGCTCAAGAAAACAATGCATCAAAAAATGAGCATCAGGAGAGACAAAAATATTAAAAAGAAGCAAACAGAAATTCTGGAGCTGAAGAATACAATTACTGACCTGAAAAATTCACTAGGAGGATTCAACAGCAGACCTGATCAAGCAGAGGAAAGAACTGGAAAACTCAAAGATAGATGATTTGCTATTATCCAATCAGAGGAACAAAATACAAAAGAAAGTGAAGAAAGCCTATGGGACTTATGAGACATGGTCAAGAAGACCAATACACCCATTACGGAAGTTTCAGAAGGAGAAAGGAGACAGAGGAAGGAGTAGAAAGATTAAAGAAATTATGGCCAAAACCCCCAAATCTTGGGACGTTAACGGACATCTAGACTCAAGAAGCCCAATGGATTCCCAATAGGAAAAACCCAAAGAAATCCACACTGAGAGGCTAACCATCAACTGAGCCTCCAGTGAGTTGTAATCTTTTTGCTGGTGGAAGGTCTTGTAAAAACATGCAATATCTGCAAAGTGCAATAAAATAAAGTACAATAAAATGAGCTATGCCTATATTAAGAAGTGGGTCCTTCAGGAGATGATTAGGTTATAAGGGCAGAGCTCTCATGAATGGTATTAGTGCCCTTATAAAAGAGGCCTGAGAGAGCTCCTTTACCCCCTTCTACCAAGTAAGGTTACAGAGAAACAACAGCCATCAATGAGGAAGCTGACCATCACCATACATTGAATCTGCCAGTAACACGATCTCGGACTTCCAAGACTCCAGAACTGTAAGAAATAAATGTTTATTGTTTATAAGCCATCCAGTTTATGGTATTTTTGTTACAGCTGTCCAAACAAACTAAGACATACACATACAACAGAATATTATTCAGTCTTGAAGAAGGAAATTCTGAAACATGCTACAAACATGGATGAAACTTGAAGACATTATACTAAGTGAAATAAGCAAAACATATGAATGTTCCACCTATAGGAGGAATGTAGAGTAGTCAAATCCATAGAGACATAACAGAAAATGGTCACCAGGGGCAACGGAGAGGGAGACAAGGGGACTTACTGCTTAATGGGTACAGTTTGAATTTAGGAAGATGAAAAAGTTCAGGAGACAGAGAGTGGAAATGGTTGTACAAGGCTAATGTACTTAATATCATTGAAGTGTACACTTAAAACGGTAAATCTCATGTTACATATATTTTGCCACAATAAAAAAAAAGCAGCAGCCACTTAAAAAAACTATTAGACAAAAAAAGACAGAAAAATGAGACCGATAATTAGAAGAAAATCAGTCAAGAGAAATAGACTGAGAAATGATAGAGATGATAGAATAAGCTGAAATGGACTTTAAAAGGATGATTATATATATGTTAAAGCATTTAAAGGAAAATATGAACATGAAAGATAAAAGATATTTTTATTTTTATTTGTTTATTTTTTGGTAAGGAAGAATGCCCTGAGCTAACATCTGTGCCGATCTTCCTCTGCTTTATATGTGGGATGCTGCCACAGCATGGCTTGATGAGCAGCATGTAGGTCCACGCCTAGGATCTGAACCTGTGAACACCGAGCCACCAAAGCAGAGCATCCAAACCTAACCACTTAAGTCGCTGGGCTGGTCCATAAAGATAAATGATAATTTCAAAATGGTACTTCTAGAGATTAAAAATACAATGTCTAAAATTTTTTAAAAATCACTAGATAGACTTAGCAGATAAGATACTGCAGAGAAAGAGATCAGTGACCTTGAAGAGACAACAATAAAAACTTCCAAAACTGAAGCAGAGAGAAAAACAGCTGTACAAAACATAAACAGAACCTTGGTAATACTGGATATCGATGGGACAACATCAAACAGTCTAGCACATCTGTGAATTGAAGTCCCAGAAAGGATGTGTGTGTGGGTAGAGATGAAGACAGAAAAACTTAATGAATAAACAATGGACAAGAATTGTTCGAATTTCATGAAAAGTATCAATTCACAGTCCAAGAAAATCGATAAAGCTTAAACAGAATAAACACAGGGGCTGGCCCCGGGGCCAAGTGGTTAAATTCATGTGCTCTGCTTCAGTGGCCCAGGCTTCACCAGTTCAGACATGGCAGTGCTTGTCAAGCCATGCTAAGGCGGTGTCCCACATGCCACAACTGGCAGGACCCACAACTAAAAATACCAACTATGTACCAGGGGGCTTTGGGAGAAAAAGGAAAAGTAAAATCTTAAAAAAAGAAAAAAAAAAGTAAAGGCAAAATAAAGATATTTCCAGACAAAAGCTGACAGGATCCATCCGCAGCAGACAAGCACTCCTAGTAAGGGAAGTACTTCAGGTGGACGAAGAATTACATTAGCTACATGACACAGCCAGTTTGAACCCAGGTATTCAGACTCCAAACCCTGAATCCTTGCTGCTATATCTCAGTGTCTTTTTTGAGACTGAGGAAGTAAAAGCAACCTAAAATTGTGACAAACGTTCTTTCTCTAACAGTAATCTAATATGGTTTATTTAAGTCAATTCACGTTAGTGAATTCAGGTAGTATACCCAGTCTTTACACAAATCTAATTGCATAACACAGAAGACATTCATTTTTGTTTGCCAGCAAACATTCCAAATTGTTTATTTTGCTATTTACCTATATATTTCAGAACTATTTATAACACTACACACTAAACATTTTGTTGTTGTTATTAAGGGAAAAGAATTTTTTTGGTTGTTAAGGAAAAGGGATTGGGGAAGAGAAAGAGATTTTTTTTTCTTTAGTACCTATTTTCATTTAGTTATTCTTCTTCCAATTATTTTGTTGAGCTCATAATGGTTTATAACATTGTGTAATTTGGAGTGTACACTACTATTTATTAATTTCTATATAGATGTCATCATGTTCACCACCAGTAGTCTAATTTTTATCCATCACCATACATATGTGCCCCTTCACCCCTTTTGTCCACCTCCCCAACCCCTTTCCCTTCTGGTAACCACTAACATGTTCTCTTTGTCCATGTGTTTATCTTCCACATATGAGTAAAATCGGGCTGTATTTGTCTTTCTCTGTGTGGCTTAGTTCACTTAACATCACACCCTCAAGGTCCATCTATGCTGTTGCAAATGGGAAGTTTTGTTCTTTTTTATGGCTGAGTAATATTCCAGTGTATATATATACCACATCGTCTTTATCCATTCATCCTTAGAAGGGCACCTGGGTTGCTTCCATGTCTTGGTTATTGTGAGTAATGCTGTAATGAAGATAGGGATGCATAAATCTCTTTGGATTGTTGATTTCATGTTCTGTGGATAAACACCCTGTAGTGGAACAGCTGGACCATATGGTATTTTTTGAGGAATCTCCATAGTGTTTTCCATAGGGGCTGCATCAGTTTGCACTCCCACCAGCAGTGTATAAGGATTCTCTTTTCTCCACATCCTCTCCAACATTTATTAAATTTTCTCTTGTTACTTGTCAAGGTAGGCCTGTATTGCTATAAATTTCCCTCTCAGAACCACTTTTGCTGTATCCCATAAATTTTGGCATGTTGTATTTTCATTTTCATTTGTCTCCAGGTATTTTTTTGATTTCCCCTTCGATTTCTTCAGTGACCCAGTCATTGTTCAGTAGCATTTTGTTTAGTCTCCACATATTTGTGGCTTTTCTTCCTGTAGTTAATTTCTAGTTTCATACCATTGTGGTCAGAGAAGATGCTTGGTATTATTTCAATCTTCTTAACTTTATTGAGGCTTGTTTTGCCACCTAATATGTGATCAATCCTGGAGAATGTTTCACGTGCATTTGAAAAGAGATTTTTATTCTTCACTTTTGTTTTAGACTTTTCAAGATGAAACATGTTGCTCTTCTATAATTTAAATTACGAATTTTAAAGTTTTAATTTTTATAAAAATTAAAAATTATATAATACCCTCTTTTTAAAAGAACATTAAGTTATTTCTGCTCATTTAACAATTCAAAACGAGGATAGAAAAAAGACAAAAATTAGATGGTAAACCTTCTGTCTATATCCTCTAACAAGGTAACTCATATGTATTTTAGAGAGTCTTTGCTATTGATCTTGATCTCAGTATAAGCATGAAAATTTCAACAAGTTTTATTTTTTGTTTCAAAACTTGAGAATAATTACATTTCATTTCTTTATATCTTCTTACATGGCACAGCAAAGGCATAAGACTAACAATCCTGGAGCCCTAAAATTCTAGTACTTATTATATTTATGATTTTGAAACACTCAAGAAATTATAACCTGTGACAAAAATATATGCATTAGAAAAATCGTAATATTGAGGATATGCTGATGACATGTAGATTTTCTGCTTTTGGATGTTTTGGTGTTCAAAAATTATAGAAGCTATACCAACAAAAATGTGAATGTTTCCTTTACCTAACACTCCAAAACCACCTTCTTATTCTTTTTCTCAGAGTAAGCACAAAAAGCAGCAAAACACAAATTAAGAAAAATAAAATAACCTAACTTGTTCATCAGCGTTTAATCTGAATAGTACAAACAAATTAACTCTGGGGGAAAAAAGAGTAATAACTCCTTAAACATTCAAACCATCAAACAATTTCTCAACTTTTTCAAATACAGTCTGTTGTCTTCTTTGATGTTAGACTAAGCCAAAAGGCAATTCTAAATGCACCTGCATGATAATTCCATTGTAGGAAAGCATCCCTCAAGAAATTGCTAAGCATTTACTATTTATTACAGCTAAAGGACAAAGAATGCATTTCCTACTCCTCCTCTCCTTTCTTGCCTCCCTCTCTTTATCCTTCCCTCTTTGTCCCTCAGTCTAGATCCTTCTCTCTCTCTCTCTTCCTGTCATTTTACCTGGAAAGTTTTCTAAGCCCATCCATTCCTTTCTAAGAGTCCTCTACCCTCATTATCATCTCAAACTAATATTAATGTCTGTCAGTAGCTTCTCCCCAGTCCAGTTTATCCCACTGTTGTGGCTATATTAATTTCTCTTAAAACTTATCTATTATTAGTCTCTTCCTTCAAAATCTCTTAGCTCACCACTGCCTAGAAATTAAAATCTCAACACCTTAGCACAGTATATAAGATGCTTTATATCACGACCCCAGCTTTTTTTTTTTTGGAAAGCCAGTCTTTTCAGCTAATATTCTGTCTCCTTCTTTCTTCACCTTCACCCTCATGTTATACCTGATAATAACAGCTAACACTTATTGATGGCTTACTATGTGCCAAGTACTTTCTACACCAGACATTTATTTTTACAAAGTTATGTGCCAGGCACTGTTCTAAGCATTTAACAAATAAAAGCTCATTTAATCTTCATAACAACCCTTTGAGATAGGTACATCATTATCCCCATTTTATAGATGAGGAAATCTAAGCACACACACAGGCACACAGTCACAAGCATACACACATTGCTGGTGGGAAGGGAAAACAGTCCAGCATTTCCTCAAAATGTTAAACATAGAGTTACCATATGATCCAGCAATTTTACTTCTAGGTATGTACCCATGAGAAATGAAAACATATTCCACTCAAAAACTTATACACAAATGTTCACAGCAATACTACTTATAATAGCCAAAAAAGAGAAATAAGCTAAACAGTCATCAATAGATAAATGAACAAATAAAATGTAGTGTCCATTCCATACAATGGAATATTATTTGGCCACAAAAAAGAATGAAGTACTAATTTTTGGTACAATATAGACGAACCTCGAAAGCATTATGCTAAGTGAATGAGGCCAGTCACAAAGACCATATATTGTATGATTCCATTTATATGAAATGTCCAAAATAGGCAAATCTACAGACAGAAAGTACATTAGTGGTTGCCTTGGGCTGAGGAGGATGGAGAAAGTGGGAGGTGACTGCTAAATGGTATGGCGTTTCTTTATGGAGCAATGAAAATTTTCATGAATTAGATAGCAGTGAAGGCTGCACAACTTTGTGAATATACTAAAAACTACTGAAAAGTATGTGTTAAATTGGTCAATTATTAAATTTACTCATTTATTATATATTATATTTAATATTTACTATAAACTTATTAAGTTGGTAAATTATTTAAAATGCCCAGCAGAGGAGACAGGCAGACCCTGAAGCAGAATATATTTCCTATTTGTTGCTTTGATATGATAGCTGAATTCTTTGAAACATCTTATTTCAGACAAATATTATCAATGCCAAGTAATTTGGGCAAGAAATTTTGATACATAGTTAAGCCAGAAATCAATTCCTTTTAGATAACAGAGACAACCAGAAGAATAAAAGAACATGCAGGAACAAAATGCTCAGATAACACTCACCTCTTCCATAAGAGACCAGTACTTGCAGTTACTGCAGATGCTCCCAGGAAAGCCACCATCATTACTCGTCGCTTCATCTGGGTGGGCTGTGATCCTCCATGGTACCATCGAGAGCTCACAGCCAGTTCTGCCAATGCAGAAAGTGAGTTAAGACGAAACATCCTGTGGATAAAAAGTAGAAACATTATTCTTAACTAGTGGTAGTGACAGTGATGATAGTGATGATACTATCAACATCACCAATAAACATTAGGTACTTACTCAATGGCAGACACTATTCTGAACATTTTGCATGTATTGTCCCATTTAATCCTCAGAACAATTGTATGAGAAAAGTATTACTTATAAACCTGATATATCAGTGAAAGTACAATTAGAAGACAAGATTCCATGGCCATACCACCCTGAATGCACCCGATCTCGTCTGATCTTGGAAGCTAAGTAGGGTCGGGCCTGGGTAGTACTTGAATGGGAGAAGACAAGAAACCACACGGTAATTTGAACAGGGCAAATTTAATAGGAAGCATTATTAATTACAATAGGGGACTAAGTACTAAGGGGTAAAGAGACAGCTGATACTGGGAGTAGCCACTACTTTGAGGGCTGATACAGAGCAACAAGAAAGGAATAAATCTGCAAAGGGGCCACTCCCAACAGGACTGAAATCCAGACTTTGTGGAAAGGACAGAGCCATGAATGTCTAAGAAATTTATGTAACATAACGTGCCATGCCAGCAGAACTCACTGTCAAGCCATCTACTAGGAGAACTCATGCCAGTGGAGGTCGTTGGGAAGGTGCCCATGGGGAGATGCCGTAGTAGGGAACTCACTGGGAAACTGCATTGTGGGAACGCAGCCAGTAAAACTCACTAGGGCTGCAACGCCACTGGGTCTCCCAGGTGCTGCTGGCCACGGCATGCTACAGGAGCAAGCAGCAAACAGCACACCAAGATCAGGAAGAAACACCCCTTCTTTCTCCAGTCTCCCCCTCTAATCCTTCTACTGACAAAGCTTAACAAAAGCTAGCAGGGAGAAATTTCCAGTATCACAAACAGGACAATGAAAGAGGGATTTGGAGCTGAAAAGCAATAGTTGGACAAATGGCACATCCATTTTACAGATGTGGAAACTCAGATTCAGTGATTTGCTCAAGAGTAAGCAGCTAGGGAGTAGTGGGTCTAGAATCTGAACCAAGAGTGGAATGACTCCAGAGCCCAAATTTTTAACTAGGATACTTTGCTGTCCCCTACCTTGTAAAGCTGATATTGCTTTTGCTACAGTAATTTAGGTTTTAATAAAATCTTTCTCACTCCAGGCCCTTGGAAGCCCTCCTCCCCAGCAGATTCCTTTATTTCATACTTTTAACTTCACCTTCTCCTTTAATTTTTTATCTTATATCAGAAACACCTGTATTACAGCATACTATTTATTCAATAAACATTCATTCTCCCATTCCCCACCCCATAGGCAATACTACTTTCCCATTCTTTTCATTTTGGGTGTCTATCTTGTCGTTTGCCTTGCTTTGACCAATGGGATTGGGCCAGTTCCAGAAAATGCTTTTAAGAAGTATTGTTGTTAGCCTTCTTGTGCTCCTGCACTCTACCAAGAGAAGATCATGCCCCAGGTAGACACTGATCCTTCAACCTGGGTTCCATAATGAATAGATTCAGCCTGGAGCCAGGCACAGTCAAGACCAGCTAAGCCAGCTGAGCAGAGCCGATCTGCAGAATGCTCGTGAGAAATAAATACTTGTTATTGTAAGCCACTAAAATTTGGGGGTTGTTTGTTGTCACAGCAAAAGCTAACTAATTCAGCATCTAAGAGAATTACTGGGAAGTTCTCATTCAACAAAAATGTATTAAGTTCATATTATCCAGCCCTTTATGAGACCTAAAAGGCCAAAAAAAATTTTACATTCTAATTAGGCAAGATACACATGAAACATTTTTTAAGTGATACATTTCTAAAATGGTATCTTGAAAAAATATTAAAATATTAGGGTACAGATGTTAGAGCATTAAAATTTTTTTAAAGGACCAGGGTAAGACTGTGTTAGTCAGCAAAGGCTTTTGTTTAGTCTTGAGCCTCAGAATGGTGTAAAATTTTGATCAAGTGATAGAAATGTCAAGGATACCCCAAAAAACTTAGGATCATTTCTGGCACCTCTATACAGAGAATTAATGGAAAACAATTTTTTTCCTCTAGACAATGATCTTAAGGCCAGAGTATAGTCCCTCATTCTTTTATTCAATCAGGCAGACTGAAAAAGAAAGAGGCATTCATTCCTAGTTACATGACTTTTTGTAGGGGCAATTCACTCAAATCACACAAAGTATCCATGCACCTCTCCTTTGACTTTCTCAAAGCATAGTTCACTGCTTCCTAATTTAAATTATCTCACATTTTTTACATATCTTCTTATGGCAATTAAAATATTCATTCATATATAAGTTTGCCTCCCTCACTTGGCTCTGAGCTTCCTTCAGGGCCAAAATTATTTTCTTCCTCTTTATAAATGCATAGTCTAGCACAGGGCCTGTTACATTATAGGTGCTTAAAATATTTAACTATTTTACTTTCACATGAAAAACGTCAAGGTACAAATTATACAGGTACTGTCTCCTAACATGTAAGTGTACCTCTCAGCCCCAATATACTAAGAAAACTGTCTTTTATTGCTTGGGTTCAAGTCTAGTTAGACTACTTAGTTGTCTCCTAACATCACGGAGCCAGTTACTGCCTCTACCGTGGGATCTATACCTATAATCTCTTAAGTAAACCTTTCTCCTAGCCTCCTTCATTCAACTTAGGTCCAATTTCAAAGTCCTACTCTTATAAACAAAGTGGGGAAATAATTTTTCTCCTATTTCCTATGAATTAAGCTTCAGTTCAGCAACAAAACTGTTACAACCCTCCCCAATCCCAGAAATCATGTCATTTTATTGCACATACTCTAGCAAAATCCAGCACCAAGGAGACTGTCCATTATATTTTCTTCCTGTGTGTCAACTTCTGATTCATTCTTAAATTAACATTTTTTAAACTCACAAGTGCATTCACATACATAGCATCGCTTTTGTCTATAACAAAAATGAGCACAATTAAAACATATATAGCTGGAGAAAACATTATTCATCACTGACAACAGAAAGAAGGGGGCACTCAGAAGTTTTTAATGTGAAAGACAACATAACCAATTCAAAAGCTGGAACAGGCAAGGGGTGTGTAAGGCTGGGAGTTTTCAACATCTGATCAGACATAGAGAATAAACAGACATAGGATCAAATAGGTAAGCCACAATCTCTTGAGAAGCTCTTTGAATGCTGAACTGAGAATTCTGATCACATACACAATAGGAAGTCACTGAAGTCCTTAAATAGGAAAAGAACATGATGAAAACATTGTTTAAAGAATATCAGTCTATCTACCAGCAGTGAATGGAATAAACTGCAAAGAACCAAAAGCAGAGAGAGCTAATAGGGAGGTAGTGAGTACAGCCAGAAGGCAACTAATAACCTGGGTACTGGGTGATGAGTGCCTAGGTAAGAAACCAAAATAAATAGAAACCAAAAATAAAATTTAAAAATTTCCAAAGAGAAACAAAACCATCGGATATCGGTGTCCAACACATATCACTATCTAACTGCAGAGGAGATGTGGAAGATAAAACAGGGAAAGAATTCAAAATAACAACACTAAGTAGTATGATAGAAAGTGAAATGGATTAGGAACCCAGTGACTCAAGATCTAGTCTCAACTCTACTACTAAACAGTTGTGCAGAAAGGAAGCTCATCTCCCTCCTTAGGGAAGCATGTAACCATTGATAAAGTGAGAGAAATGCCTAGATGAGCTTTAGGATTTCTTTTATCTCTTTAATGCTCTCATATCGCTGGTGAAAAGTTGTATCACAAAATCTAGTCTATTTCCCTTAGGTGGAGGGACTAAAAGCATAGCATCTTTCAAGGTTTACTAGTTTTGAGAATCCATGTCTCTATGCTATGACTCTAGTGGATTTTAAACTCTGGAAGTTCTGATTTTCACTAACATTCCACTTACATTTTGATGTTGTAATTCAAATGTTACTGTCTACATCTCATTTCACCACTAGTTTTAAACTGATAAGAATAGATACTACACTTGATCTTAGCCAAAAGGCCGAGAAGCGATCACCACTAGTTTTAATCTCATTCCCCAAAACACACAGCAAAAGATGTGTTTACTCATCTTCTCTAGTGGAATTTTCATAGATGCCAAATAAATAGGAAAAAAAAAAAAAGACTGAGAACAGGCTCTACTATAATTTAATCCCTATCTTTGTAGTGAAGAAATAGTGTAACTAATTGAATGTGTTAATTTTTGATGAGAGACCATTTAAACAGATTTAAGGAGATCAGCTTTCCAATTGAGTCAGGAAAACTAAGCAGGCCAAGTGGCAGTAGTTATACAATAATGAAGATTAACGTGCAAATGTATTACGTAGAATAAATAAAATAAAAAGCAGTGTATTTTTCTTCCCTAACAGTCTCCCGCCCCTCAAAAAAAGGCATGCCTGTAAAAAATAGCTTTAATATGAATTGAAAAAAGATGAAGAGGTATTTCTAAGCAAGAAAAAGTCAAAGGAGACAAATGAAAGATAATTTTGTTACCAAAGAAAAGCATTATGTACCCAACAAGAAACAGTTAGAACAAGTTGTTTTTTTTAACCTGTAACAGTATATCATTATTATGTTTCTATATCTATTACATTAAGCCTATTAAGCTTAATGTATTGCTTTTGGTAAATTTCAAAAGGTCACAGAACCAGGAAATCATTTAATTCAACATCTTTATTTTACAGATGAAGGAATGGAGATCCAGATAAGTGCTTTATTCATAGCTAATTAGTCAAACACCTACAATAGATCCTAGAACTCTTGATTTTAAAATAAATCATCTAAAAAGGAAAAAACTTTTTAAGAACTGTTCTCAGCAAAATAAATATAATAGCCACACTCCAAAAGGAGATCAAATGCCCAACTACAGAAAGCTAAACCATGGTGTAATAACATAATACAATGTAAATATTAATTATTAAATATTTATACTTAATATTTATGTAAATAAAAACTAATATTTATGTAAATGTTAAAAATTATAATTATGAATATTATTTTACAAACCAATGGGAAGTTGGCTACAAATATAAAAAGACAGAAAAAGAAGTAAAAATGGCTCTGAAAACAGTGAAAAGATACTTAATCTCACTCATAATAAGTAAATGCAAATTAAAACTATACTGAGATGCTGCTTTTCACTCAGCAAGCTAGCAAAAATCCAAAAGTTTGAAAACACACTTGTTGGCAATGCTGTAAAAATGGCAGTGTTGAGGAATGTATAAATTAGGGGAGTCTATGGAGGGCAATTTGGCAATACCCATCGAAATCACCCATATAAACTGCATACATTGACCCAGCCATTTCACTTCTGATAAAACACTCTACTGATATACTTGTACATCTGTGAAATTATACACACCAAGATAAATTTCTGAGATCTACCTAAATTTGGCCTCACTTAACTTAGACCTCACTTAAAAAAACTTCAAGGTTCCGAAGTGTTTAGTTTACATGAACTAAGAGCTTGAGAAAACAAGAACTGAGTGTCCTTTATATCTGTATTTCCAGAATCTAATACAGCATGTGGCATAGCTAGTATATGCAGGTGATGGCTCAGTACACTCTATGAACCTGGAAATACAGTTGCTCTCTGAGAACTACATTGTAAAATCAGCAC
Organism: Equus asinus; assembly: GCF_041296235.1. Lineage (NCBI taxonomy): Eukaryota > Metazoa > Chordata > Mammalia > Perissodactyla > Equidae > Equus > Equus asinus. The sequence continues at coordinate 61,144,951 of NC_091791.1, forward strand.
TATCTGGGGTGCCCACATGGATTCACCATATTCACCCCTGTGGCAGCTATTTACTAACCATAGAACTGGATTCAGTATAGGCCATCAGAACCTCAGCCATTAAGTATCTGAATCATGTACTTAACTCTCCTTTATTCTACTTCCATGTTCACTAAGTAACTTTATTATAATTCGGCTTCCTATGTAGATTGCCTTCAAAGAGAGAACGTGCTGATCAGAAGACGGGAGTTTCTAGTTCTCATGCCAGCTATATTTCTCATGAAAAATTAATAAATTGGCAATTTAGTTTATAATTTTAACCTCTCATGATCTTAGTCAGCCTAAAGAAGCTTCTCTGAATTCTATCAATTCCAAGGCACTGATAAAATCCAGCTTGGGGAATTTCAAGCTTCAAGTGCCAGACCTTGGACCATGGTGACATCTTGCCCCTCTGCCTTCCCATTTCATTTAAACTTCTACCCTTGGAACAGGTGCCAGTGTTAATTTCCAAAAAGTTTTGTGTGGCCAGAGTCACTGAACAAAATCACAGAATTACACTCACTTTTCTTCAGGCCTGGTGTAACTGAGTTAGGGAAAGACAATACATGAAGAGTCTAAAGAAGGGAAAACGATAGAAATATTGATTTGCTGGAAAAGCTACACATTTTTGTGTGGAATAGGCAAGACTACTTGCATTTTTGTTACAAATACTAATATAAGAATGCATTTCTATTGTTGAAAAGGTTGTGCAGAAGTACATAAACTATGTCTTCTTTTTCATATGTCTGAAATTCCACCACTCTCTCTAGAAGTAACCTCAGAAACAAGTCTGAATGTGTCTTTCCTGAAATTGTTCTGTTTACATATAAATATAAATATAATATGTTTACATAAAAATAACAATAATAATGTATACATAAGTATATGCACATATTTGGTGTTTGGGATGCTTTACATTTTTTATATAACAGAATCATACACATGCATTTGCAATTTTTAAAAACAATACAACATAAAATCATTCCATCAAGGGATATATGGATCTACCTCTTTCTTTTTAACCACTACAGAGTACTTCATTGTATGACTGTTTCACAATTTAACAATTTGACAATTAATACAGTAAGATTACTTCCATACTTTGCTATTACAAACACAGCTGGAGAAACTTTTTTTGCTGTGCATTTTTTAATTCATTTTTACTCAAGTATACCTGTGGGGCAGATATCTACAACTGAAACTGCTGGGTTAAAAGCAGCGTAATCATGGGGCCGGCCCCACAGCTGAGTTGTTAAAGTTCTGCCCTCTCTGCTTCAGTGGACCGAGTTCACAGGTTCAAATCCTGGCACAGACCTACTCCAGCTCATCAGCCATACTGTGGAGGCATCCTACATACAAAACTAGAGGAAGATAGGCACAGATGTTAGCTCAGGGCTGAGCTTCCTCAAAGAGGGAGAGCAGGGAAGGAAGATTGGCAATAGACGTTAGCTTAGAGCAAATCTTCCTCACGAAAAAAAAAAAAAGGATCATTTTTAACTTGTTAGATACTGCCAAATTACCCTTCAATATTGACATTCCAATTTACACACCCACTAGCAGTGTATGAGTGTACTCCTTTCCTCGTATTTGCTATTATCAATCTTTTCCATTTATATGATGGATAAAAAAATGACATTTAATTTAATTTGTATATTTTCTATAATAAATAAGTTTGATAAGCTTTACTTTACAAAAGTTCATCATTGTTGTTTGGAGGGCTATCAGCATATTAAGCTGTATTTTTCTTTTGTTCTAGTCATATTCCCAGCCCTGAGGCTGCATCTTATCTTCCTTGTAAAAAAGGAGCATTATCTCCATCTAGATTTGTTTTACATAAAAAATAATGTTTAGGTCAGATGTAATATTAATGCTATTCCATCCAATGCTATTTTTAAGTAAAACGTTGTTTTTATTAAACAATTTTTTAAAAAGGCTAAAACTTTCTTAATCCAAACCATTTCAACACTCTTCCAATTCAATCTGACTGAGCTCCACCAGATCTAACTGGGAAGAATTTTTCCATCCAAGATTTTGCTTTCTAAGGGCTGGTTATACTTTCAAAATACTTCAATAGATGATCCATCATTACCTTACTGAAAAGAATGATTTAATCCAAACAGTAACAAAGTTCTCAAAAATATCCCACAAGTGTTTCATCTTCACACAATACTGGAAAACAAGATTACACATCATTCTGGCATCATATTTAAGCAACGAGAAAAAAAAAAAGACAACTGAAATTCTGAATGAGTTGTAATGGTAAACAACATACCAAAATCCATACTAAAAATTACAGCATGCCCAACTCAACTGAAGTATAGTGACATAACTACCTCTGTTTCACAACACAAATGAATGCACTTTTTCTTAACCTATTTTAGTAAAGTTACAACCTAGAACAACTTGTTAAACATACACTAGGCAGTAGTGCAAACATAAACAAGTGTATTTATTTCACTGATATTTGCAATGCTGCTTCTTGGCAAAGGATGTCTGTTGTCCCCAAAACACGTGCAACCTATTAAAACAGTAGTCACCACGAACCCAGGAGAATAAATACCAGGAATAAATGAGAATCTGCTATACTCTATTTAAGATTTATGAACTTCTAAGGGCAGATTTAAGGAGCCTGAGATTAGGTGGCCAAGTTATTCCCTGTGCAGACTACAAAAATTATTATAATTCATATATTTTCATAATTGATTTCATAGAGTTTATACACCCATAGAGCTCACTTAACTGGGCTTATCTACCTGCATGAAAGCTGAAACATGAGTACTATGTCTAAAACAACACACAAAGATTAATATAATACTTTAGGCATTAAACACATTCAAATGTTTATTGATTTAAATAGAAAAATAGTAAGTTGAATAATCCTAAATAATTATACATATGATGACTATATAATAGGTAGGCTATTAGACTGGAAATAAGGATATTCAAGTTTCTGGCTTGGTTTTATCATTGTTTCTAAATGCATGTCTTAATATAACAAACTATTTCCATACTATTCCTCAGACCAGCCCTTCCTGAGGCCCAAATGAAATCCCCCCTCATCTATAAAAGTTATGTAAACTCATTACACTCTTGATTTCTTCCTCTAAATTCCTGTAGAATTAACATTCTGTACCACTATTATGGTACCTTGGTTATTAAATCATTTTAATGTATACCTGTCAACTTTCCAAGGAGATTGCAAATCTAAAAATACAAAAAGTATGTTTTAGGCTTCTTAGTATCCTCAGTGCCAATTAATGAATTTGAAGTTATTACTAAGAGTTACAACAAGTATTACTGTTCAAATACACTAGAGTAGGTACAGAAAACTTAGGTTCTCTTTCTAGCTCTACTACTAGCCAGCTATATGACCAGAAAAGTCCTATCCTCTCTAGGACTGTATTCTAGGAGATGCAGGGCAGAGGTGGTACTCATTTCTAAATCCTTTCTGGATTTAAGAGTTCATTTCAGAAAAACAAAATGTAGAGGTATTTTGGACTTTTTGGAAGAGGAAAGCCATCCTAAATAGTTATTCATGAGATAACATCCTACATTAGCCTCACTGGTTTAAGCAAGTTTCACATAATCCAAGATATCCAATTGCCATTACTTCATTCAAGTCATTAGCTGTTTATTGAGCAAGGTATTGCGAGGGCACTGAAAGAGACACAAAGATGAGCAAGACACAGTCTCTGGCCACAAACACCTTATAATGAGGCAGTAGACATAAAATAACTACTCAAATAACCATAATGTAAGGCAGGAAAAAAGTGAGGGCTATGAAAACATATTAACAGGAACTAAAAAAAGGAAAAATCACATTAGGTTGGGAAGTGAAAAAGGCTCAAGAAAGGCTCCAAGGAAGATTTACTTAGGGTAGGAAAAAGCTAAGCATTCTTTACAAAAGAGCTGAATGCATTATCTTAGAGGCCTTTACCATTTTATTGCTTTGTCATTTTATTTGAGGAATGAAATATGCTATCGGAAATATAATCTTTACTGTACAACTATGGTGCTTCTAAAAATGCAAAAACATATTAGATTTTAATTATGCCAAATAATTTTTAAAATATCTCTATATATTTCTTCTTAGATGAAATGAATCATATTGAAAGTTCTGCATTGAAGACACCAGGATGACTGCCAAAATACAGTAGAGATTAACGCTCACGTCTAGAACAGATGCATTTTCATATGTCAAAGTGATATAACTGACAGAACAAATGAGGAAAACTCACACTGCAGCTAACTCTGTTCTGAGAAGTGAGTGTTTTCCAACAGCAGAGAAAAACCTATTTTAAATGATCTGGATGAGAATGTAAAGTTAATTTAAGTCATAAATGTCTCTAACAGTAAAAAATGATAACTGTAGGAACAAGAACCATCTCACAGAAATGTTAGGTTTGACACTGAACTTTTGTACATATTCTTGCTAAATGAAGATACTATGGAAAAAGCAGGTCAATATCCTATAGTACTCAACCTTCTGATACTCTGTGAAACATTCCTTCATCCATCAAGGATCTCCATTGTTCACATTCTCAAAACACACAAATACAAACACAAACACGCACCACAGAGTCTTTTTACTGCAATAATAAAACCTGGAACTTATGTCTGAAGGAGGAAGAATGAGAAGTGAAGAGTGGCAATTTCCCTTCTCAAATAGCTGTACAGAAAAACAAAGTGTGAAGAAGGAAAAGAAAAAATGAATTAACCAAAGAAACACTCTATTTAAAACAAAAACAAACAAACCATCCAGGAAACTACAGAAAGAATGATGACCAATATAAATTTTCTAAAACCTATAAGATGTGCTAATGTGTTCAGATCATGAGTAAGCTTTCAATATTTAAGATTTCCATAAAACAACATCTCCAACTTTCAATTCAAATCTTAGAAATTAGGTAGCTATAGAGTTTTAATGGTTAATAAATACTGTTAATTTACTTAAGAACCATTAGAAAACTAAAGAATGAAAAAAAATCACCTATTAACAAGGAAAATTTAAGCACTGCTCCAAAAGAAATTAGTGCTAAAAAAGTACTGACTTGTCCAAGGCAAAGGTCAGGGTACATAAAAGTGAGGAGGAAGAGGAATAGTCTCAAGATGGAAAACCATTTTTCACTTTCCATTTCCCCAAAACAGCTTTACTTTACGTTAATTTTTCTAACCAGAACTAAGACATATTTCAATTTCAAGCCCTATTTAAGACTCAAAGATTTTATGGTCACTTTGCTATATTTTGTAGTAACATCAGCAGTCACAAAATCTTAGTATATAATATAAAATTTCAGTTAAAATGTCTCTGTTTAAACAACTCTTATTATAAGGTTAATCCAATAAGGAGCTATTAACCAATATTTAATTATTCACTTAGGATTTTCTAAACCTAAATTTCCACAGAATATAAACCTTAATCTTTATGTTCAAACCAAAGTATAAAGTGTTAGGTTAAGGTTTGCTATGATGTATATGTGATTTAAAGACAACAAACAGGGGTCAATGAAGACAACAGCAGACGCCTATGTCCCTGTCTCCCAACATTTTCTTGAAAAACAATGCAGAACAACAAGAGGAAAATAACTGCATGAAAACCACATCCTCAGCTTAACTTGAAGACAGAATGCCTAAACTTCAAAATAATGCTAAGTGAAAAGAAAAAAAGTACCAAATCCCACTGTTTTACCTTGTGTGCTCCTCCCTGACCCCTGCTCTGCCTCAAGGCTTTGCAGTGGGAAAAGGCCAATGGAGAAAGCGTACCAGGAAGAGCAAAGAAAAGAACTAGCAATAGGGCCTAAGGTTGATCTTAAGATACACGAAGTGATCTAAGTCCACACTAAGCCTGAAAAATACTTTAAAAAAAAGTGTCTGGCTAGATGAGAGTAAGGACTACAGAGAAGGGACTTAAAATTAAAAGGACATGTGATTTGAAAAGGTTGTTTTCAAAACTTGTAATTTCTAGAGGAAAACAACCTAAGCAACATAGTTAGTAAGGTATATCTTATGGGCTACACACCAAACAATACACACTGGTAACAGAGGATACACCTTTTTCTGAAGTGCCCATAAATCTTTAACAAAAGTAGATCAATATTAGGTCACAAGAAAACATAAAAGCAGAAATAAAACAAACACTTTCTAAAAACAATACAATAAACTAGACATTAATAACAACAACAAAAAGGTCCTACCACCTACAAATAAAAAGAAAACAACTATTAACACTTGGAGAAAGGAGGAAATATAAACTGAAATTAGAGAACTTACTTTAAGTGGGAATGTAAACTGGAACAGCAACTATGGAAAACAGCATGGAAGTTCCTCAAAAAATTAAAAATAGGGGCCAGCCAGGTGGCGCAGCAGTTAAGTGTGCACATTCCACTTTGGGGGCCTGGGGTTCGCTAGTTCAGATCACAGGTGCAGACATGGAACTGCTTGGCAAGCCATGCTGTGGTAGGGGTCCACATATAAAGTAGAGGAAAATGGGCACGGATGTTAGCTCAGGGCCAGCCTTCCTCAGCAAAAAGAGGATTGGCAGTAGATGTTAGTTCAGGGCTAATCTTCCTCAAAAAAAAAAAAAATTAAAAACAGAACTACCATACGATCCAACAATTCCATTTCTGGCTATTTATATGAAATGAAAGCAGTAACTTGAAAAGATATCTGCACTTCCACATTCACTGCAGCATTATTTACAATAGCCAAAACATGGAAGCTACCTAAGTGTTCACTGATGACTGAATGGATATAGAAAATGTGGCACGTATATATACTAGAATATTATTCAGCCATAAAAAAGAAGGCAATCTTCCCATTTGTGACAACATGGATGGACCTTGAGAACATTATGCTAAGTGAAATATGTCAGAGAGAGACAAATACTGTACGATCTCACTTATATGTGGAATCTCAAAAAAAAAAAAAAAGATAGAGACCAGATTGGTGGTTGTCAGAGGTGGGAGGTGGGCAAATGGGTAAAGGTAGTCAAAAGCTATAACATTCCAGTGATAAATAGGTCCTAGAGATGCAATATACAGCATGGTGACTATAGTTAATAACATTGTATTGTATATTTGAAAGTTGCTAAGAGAGTAGATCTTGAAAGTTCTCATCACAAGAAAAAAAATTTGTAACTGTGTGGTGAGGGATGTTAACTAGACTTATTGCAGTAATCATTTTGCAGCATATACAAATATCGAATCATTATGTTGTACACCTGAAAGTAATATATGTATCAATTATACCTTAATTGGAAAAAGAATTTACTTTAAAAATGATAATGAAGACACTAATTATAGGCATACCTCGGAGATATCACGGGTTTGGTTCCAGACCACCACAATAAAGTGAATATCGCATTTAAGCAAGTCACATGAATTTTTTCATTTGCCAGTGCATGTAAGAGCTATGTTTACACTATACTGTAGTCTATTAAGTGTACACTAGAATTATGTCATAATAAACAATGTACATACTTTAATTTTAAAAATACTTTATGGCTAAAAAAACGCTAACCATCATCTGAGCCTTCAGTGAGTCATAGTCTTTTTGCTGAGGGAGGGTCTTGCCTTGATGTTGACAGCTGCTTACTGATCAGGGTGATGGTTGCTGAAGGCTGGGGCAGCTGTGGCAATTTCTTAAAATAAGACAACAGTGAAGTGTGCCACATTGATTGACTCTTCCTTTCACAAACGATTTCTCTGTAGCATGCAATGCTATTAGATAGCATTTTACCCACAGTAGAGCTTCTTTCAAAATTGGAGTCAATCCTCTTAAACCTTGCCACAGCCTTATCAACTAAGTTTATGTAATAGTCTAAATCCTTTGTTGTCATTGCAACAATCTTCACAGCATCTTCACCAGGAGTAAATTACATCTCAAGAAACCACTTTCTTTGCTCATCCATAAGAAGGAACTCCTAATCTGTTAAAGTTTTATCATGAGACTGCAGCAATTCAGTCACATCTTTAGGTTCCTCTTCTAATTCTAGTTTTCTTGCTATTTCCACCACATCTGCAGTTATTTCCTCCACTGAAGTCTTGAACCCCTCAAAGTCATTCATGAGGGTTGGAATCAACTTCTTCCAAACCCCTGTTAATGGTGATATTTTGACCTCTTCCCATGAATCATAAATGTTCTTAATGGCATCTAGAACAGTGAATCCTTTCCAAAAGGTTTTCCAAGTGGATCTTGTGTTACCAGGCATGAAAACAACATTAATCTCACTGTACATCTCCATCAGGGCTCTTAGTGACCAGGTGCTTTGTCAAGGAGCAATAACATTTTGAAAGAAATCTTTTTTCCTGAGCAGGTCTCAAGAGTGGGCTTAAAATATTCAGTAAACCATGTTATAAACACATGTGCTGTCATCCAGGCTTTGTTGTTCCATTTACAGAGCACAGGCAGAGGAGATTTAGTGTAATTCTTAAGTGCTCTAGGATTTTCAGAATGGTAAATACGCATTGGGTTCAACTGAAAGTCATCAGTTATATTAGCCCCTAACAAGAGAGTCAGCCTGTCCTTGGAAGCTTTGAAGCCAGGCACTGACTTCTCCTCTCTAGCTATCAAAGTTCTAGATGGCATCTTCTTCCAATATAAGACTGTTTTGTCTACATTGAAAATCTGATGTTTAGTTTAGTCACCTTCGTTAATTATCTCAGCTGGATCTTCTGGATAACCTGCTGCAGCTTCTACATCGCCTTGCACTTTCATGTTATGGAGATGGCTTCTTTCCTTAAACCTCATGAACCAACCTCTGCTAGCTTCAAACTTTTCTTCTGCAGCTCCTCACCTCTCTCAGCCTTTACAGAATTGAAGAGAGTTAGGGCCTTGCTCTGGACTAGGCTTTGGCTTAAGGGAATGCTGTGGCTGGTTTAATCTTCTATCCAGACCACTAAAATTTTCTCCATATCAGCAATAAGGCTGATTCGCTTTCTTATCATTTGTGTGTTCACAGAAGTAGCATTTTTAGTTTCCTTCAAGAACTTTTCCTTTGCATTCACAAAACTTAGCTAACTGTTTGGCACAAGAGGCCTAGCTTTCTCCCTATCTTGGTTTCTAACATGCCTTCCTCACTAAGCTTAATAATTTCTAATTTTTGATTTAAAGTGAGAAATGTGTGACTTTTCCTGTCATTGGAATACTTAAAGGCCACTGTAGAGTTATTAGTTGGCCTAATTTCAATATTATTGTGTCTCAGGGAATAGGAAAGGGAGAAGGATGGGGAACAGCCTGAGGAGAGGAAGAGGTATGGGAGAACAGCCAGTCAGTGGAGCAGTCAGAACACACAACATTCATCGATTAAGTTTGCCGTCTTATACAGGCACAGTTTGTGGTGTCCCAAATCAATTACAAAAGTAACATCAAATATCACTGATCACAGACCACCATAACAAATGTAATAATAATGAAAAAGTTTGAAATAGTGATGATCATTTCACACTATATATAAATAATAAATCATTATCTTGTATACCTGAAACTAACAACGTTATATATCAAGTATATCTCAATAAAAAGAGATGAAAATTGTCAAAAAAATAAAAAAGCTTGATGTTATCACCAAGATTGAGCCCTTTTTCTTGAATAAGTGCTGGTTGAGTTGTTGGAAGCCTTTGGTTAATTTCTAGAGTTCTGAAAAAGTGAATTTTGACAATTTCTGCCAGCATTCTCATTGTTTTTATGGAGAAGTAGATTTTCAGAGGTCCTTACCCCACCATTCTAGAAGTGCTTCTCTGAATGATGCTTTTAAGAGGATAAGTTTTATGGTATGTGAATTATATCTCAAGCTGCTATTTTAAAAAGTCCATCTTTACCCTGTGGTTTTTATCATATATTAAATCTCACACATCTTGGGTCTGTTTCTGGTCTTTCTACTCTAGTCCATTGGGCTACTTTGTATTCATAACTACCAAAGCAGAGAGCCCCAGTCTTTAATTATAAGGCCTTATCATACGTTTGAGTGTTACAGGGCTAGTCTCCATCCCCATCCTCTTAAGTTTTCATTTTTCAATGTTTTCTGGCTGTTTTCCCTGTTTGTTTTTCATATAAACTTGTCTAACGCCATAACAAATAAAGCATATTGGTATTTTTATGGAGATTATGTTAAATTTATAAATTAACTTAGAACTAGCACATTCATTATATTTGGTTGCCTTATGTAAGTCAAATGGAAAGCCTTTATTTGGGTCTTCAGAAGTTGTTTTAAGGTTTTCCTCATTTCCTTTTTGCATACTTCTTGTTTATTCCTGTTTAATCTTCTTTATTGCTATTATAATTGAGGTTTGTGCTATCATTAGGTCCTTTAACTGGTTATTGTTTGCGTATATGAAGGCTATTGATTTCTGTATGTTAATTTCATGACCTGCTGCCTTAGTGAATTTTTTATTGTTTGAGTTAGTTTTATCATTAATCGTTGAAGTCAGTGGTTCTCAACCTAGGCTGATTTTACCTCCTAAGGACATTTGTTAATGTCTGGAGACATTTTTGGTTTTCCTAAGTGGATGAGGAAGCTGCTAGTGGCACCTAGAGTGTAAAAGCCAGGCTGTTAAGCATCCTATAAGGCATAAGACAGTCCCCTAAATCAAAATTTATGTCCCCCTTGGGGCTGGCTGCATGGCCGAGTGGTTAAGTTCGTGCACTCTGCTTCAGCGGCCCAGGGTTTCGCCAGTTCAGATCCTGGGCACAGACATGGCACTGCTCCTCAAGCCATGCTGAGGCGGCATACCACATGCCACAACTAAAAGGACCCACAACTAAAAATACATAACTTTGTACCAGGGGGCTTGGGGGAGAAAAAGGAAAAATTAAATCTTAAAAAAATAAAGATTTATGTCACCAAAATGTCAATAGTGCCACGATCTGGGTAACTGTGCTCTTTCCAGATAGTCTATCATATCATTTCCAAACAGAAATAATTTTACTTCTTCTCTACCAATTCTTATGAGTAATTGCATTTTCTTATCTAATCGCATTAATTTCTATTGTACTGTGATGAACAGTACCGGAAATAGTGGATATTCTTGTATTGTTCCTATTCTTAGTCGAAATGCCTCTGATATTTCCCCATTAAAGAAGACACTGGCTTTAGGACTAAAATATATTCACTTTATCATATTATGAAAGTAGCCTCAACTTCTGTTCTCTTCCATGTTTTGTTTTATTCATCAGTGTGTTAGGTGATAATTTTTTTAAAAAACAGCTTTATTTAGGTATAAGTGGCACACAATAAAGTGCAAATGTTCAAGTGTGCAATTTGGTGAGTTTTGACATATGTATACGTACATGAAACCATCTCCATGATCAAGATAACATTCTTGTTGCCCCAAAGTTTCCTTGTGCTCCTTTGCAGTCCATTTCTTTGCCTCTAGCCCTAAGAAACCACTGTTTTGCTTTCTGTCACTATAAATTGCTTGGAATTTCCTAAAATTTTAAATGAAAGGAATCATACTGAATGTACTCTTTTTTGATCTCCTGCTCAAAATAATTATTGTGAAATATTTCCATGTTTTGTATGTATCAAAATTCACTTCTTTTTTCTTGTTGGATAGTATTCTACTGTATGGATATACCACAATTTGTTTATCCATTCACCTATTGATGAACCTTTGGATTATTTCCAGTTTCGGGTTATTATAAATAAAGCTGCTGTCAACAATTTGCATACAGGTTTTTGTGGGAACATAGGTGTTCATTTCTTTTGGGCATTAACTAAGAGTAGAATGTCTGGGTCATATGTTAACTCTGTTTAACATTTTGAGAAACTGCCAAACTGTTTACCAAAATGGTTGTACCATTTTACCCTCCCACCAGCAGTGTATGAGAGTCCTAGTTGCTCCATATGCTCACGAACAGTTCATATGTTCAGAGCTGTAAATTTTTGCCCTTCACGTGGGTGTGTATTGGCATCTCATTTTGGTTTTAGTTTGCATTTCACTCATGCCTGGTGTTGAGCCCCTTTTCATGTCTTTTTCTTTTATTCAGGTTTAAGCGACACCTTTCTTTTATTTATTTGCCATTCATTTATCTTTTATGGAAAAGTGTCTATTGTAAGCCTTTTGTCCATTTTTTTAAAAATTGGGTTTTTCTTATCAAGTTATAAAAGTTCTTTATATATTCTGTAAAAAGTCCTTTGTCAGACAGATGTTTTGCAAATAATTTCTCCCAGTCTGTGGCTCATCGTTTAATTTTGTAACATTGTCTTTTAAGAGCAAAAGATTTTAATTTTCATCTAATCCAATTTATCGTCTTTTTCTTTTATACTTTGTTCATTTTGCTGTCATTTGTTCCTGTGTTGTATTCAAGAAATGTTTGCCAAAAGTGAGGTCACTAATATTTTCCTCTTTCCTTACATAAGTTTTATGATTTTATGTTTTACTTTTAGGTCTATGATCCATTTCAAGTAAATTTTTATATATGCTTTGCAGTCAGAGTCAAGGTTCATCTTTTTGCACATGGCTATTCAATTGTCCTTACATCATGTGTTGAAGGAGTGGGGAGTGAATTTTGAAGTCTTTTTCAGCATCTATGGAAGATGATTATGTGATTTTTCCCCTTAGATCTGTTAATGTGGTGTATGTTATTAACACTATTCCTAATTTTGAAAAAATCTTTTATTTCTGGAATACATCCTACTTTATTATGGTTTATTCTTTTAATGTGCTATTAGATTCTGTTTGCAGATCTCTAATTTCATATTTTTCAACAATGTTCATTAGTGACTTTGCTATGTGGTTTTTTCTTTTTGTACTGTATTTTATCAGGGTTAGGTGTCATTCTTATACTTGCTTTGTAAAAGGATTTGAGAAGTTTTGCTTCATTTTGAATGTTTGGGACTATTTACTCTTTGAAAGCTTGTTAGAATTTCCCTTTGAAGACCTGAGGGCCTTAGGCTTTTTTATGGAGTAGTTCAGTAATGACTTTCTCTATGTGAATTTGCCTATATGCTTTATAACCCTAATGAGGTCAATTTTGTTCATCTTTATTACCTCTAGGTAATTTCTACTTTACCTAGATTTTCAAATTTATTTGCATAGAGATCTGCAAAGTAGTCTCATGACATTTAAAATTTCTTCAGTTTCAAAAGTTATTTCCGTTTGTATATTTATGCACCCTCCCTCTTTTTTCTTGATTAAGTTGGCTAATGATTTATTTTTTAAAAAAACAGGACTTTAATTTATAAATTGTACTGCTTTTCTCTTCTCTACCTTACTTATTTATGATTTTATCTTTATTATTCCTTTCCTTGTACTGTCTTTTGATTTGATTGTTCTTTCTTTTGTTCAGCCTAGAATTTAATTCATATATTTTCATTCTTTCAATTCTAACTGAGAAAAGTATTAAGTTCTGTGCATTTTACCCTGATCACTGCTTCACATGCATATCCTGATACAGGCATATTACACTTTCCTTTATTGTGCTTCACAGATAATTTTGTTTTTTACAAATTGAAGGTTTGTGGCAACCCTGTGTTGACCAAGTCTTTAGGCACCATTATTTATAGTTAACATCCATCACCACACATAGTTACAAATTTTTTTTTCTTGTGATGAGAACATTTAAGATCTATTTTCCTAGCGACTTTTACATTAAGCTTTATGGAGTTTTAATTTACCCTCATCTCACCCCCAACTCCAAAGTAGCCTTAAAAATAAACAACTTCAAAACTATGATAACTATAAAAAACAAAAGCCCAACTGTCACTGGAGGGGTAAGAACAGGTTTGGAGCAACCCAAAAGCCCCATTCCCCAGATAATTATTTGATCTGCCTGGCAGCTCACTGAAAAGCTCCACTTAAGTCTTCTCTTTATCTAATTCAGAGCTCACTCAGTGCAAATATTCCTATCCCCAGGGCATTTGTTGAAAACAATCTGCAGCAATTGTGCAACACAGGAGGCAGATATGGCTTCAGGATACTGAATTCATTTCCTCTGTAAATATACCCAGAATTAAGACTGCTGGATCTTATGGTAGTTCTATTTTTAATATTCCGAAGAATCTCCATACTGTTTTCCATGGTGGCTGCACCACTTTCCATTCCCAACCAACAGCGCAGAGCGGTTCTCTTTTCTCCACATCCTTGCCAACATGTGTTATTTCTTCTCTTTTTGATAATAGCCATTCTAACGTGTGAGGTGATATCTCATTGTGATTTTGATTTGCATTTCCCTGATGATTAGTGATGCTGAGCACCTTTTCACATATTTGTTAGTCATCTGTATATTTTCTTTGGAAAAACATCTATTCAGATCTTCTGCCCATTTTTAAATCAGATTGTTTTGGAGTTTTTTGCTATTGAGTTGTATGAGTTCTTTATATATTTTGGATATTAACTCTTTATCAGATACATGCTTTGCAAATATTTTCTCCCATTCCATAGGCTGACTTTTCATTTTGTTGATGGTTTCCTTTGCTGTGCAGAAGCTTTTTAGCTTCATGTAGCCCCATTTATTTATTTTTGCTCTTGTTGCCTTTGCTTCCATAGTCAGATCCAAAAAGTCATCACCAAAACTGATGTCAAGGAGCTTACCGTCCCTGTTTTCTTCTAGGAGTTTTACGGTTTCACATCTTACATTTAAGTCTTTAATCCTTTTTGAGTTAATTTTTGGGTATGGTATGTTCCTTCTTTTGCATGTAGCTGTCCAGTTTTCCAAACACCATTTATTGAAGAGACTATCCTTTCCCCATTGTATATTCTTGGCTTCTTTGCTGTAAATCAATTGACTATATATGTGTGGGCTTATTTTTGGGATCTCTATTCTGTCCCTTTGATCTATGCACCTGTTTTTATGCCAATATCATACTGTTTTGATTACTATAGCTTTGTAATATAGTTTGAAATCAGGGACCATGATGTTTCCAGCTTTGTCCTTCTTTCTCAAGATTTCTTTAGCTATTTGGGGTCTTTCGTGGTTCCATAAAAATTTTAGGATTGTTTGCTCTATTTCTGTGAAAAATGCAATTGAAATTTTGATAGGGATTGCACTGAATCTGTAAATTGCTTTGAGTAGTATGGATGTTTTAACAATATTAATTTTTTTAATCCACGAGCATAGAATATCTTTCCATTTATTTGTGTCTTCTTCAATTTCTTTCATTAAAGTCTTACAGTTTTCAGTGTACAGGTCTTTCAGCTCCTTGATTAAATTTATTCCTAGGTATTTTATTCTTTTTTGTACAATCATAAATGGGATTTTTTCTTAATTTATCTTTCTGATAGTTCATATTAGTGTATAGAAACACAACAGACTTTTGTATATTGATTTTGTATCCAGCAACTTTGCTGAATTCATTTACTAGTTATACTACCTTTTTGGTGAAGTCTTAGAGTTTGCTATGTATAATATCACATCATCTGCAAATTGTGACAGTTTTACTTCTTTCTTTCCGATTTGGATGCCTTTTATTTCTTTGTCTTGCCTAATTGCTCTGGCTAGGGTGGGCATCCTTGTCTTGTTCCTGATCTTAGAGGAAAAATTTTCAGCTTTTCCACATTGAGTACGATGTTAGCTGTAAGCTTGTCATATATGGCTTTTATTAAGTTGAGGCATGTTCCCTCTATACCCCACTTTGTTGAAAGTATGAGAACTCTTCTTAAGGCTGAAGCTCTATATTCCTCCCTGTGTCAAATCCAAGTATAGAGAGCTACCTGGGGACTACATCATGCCTGTCATTCCAATTTTATAAGACCATACACATCTAAGATAAGAGCAGTATTTGGAGGAATAATGCCAAGATGATAAGCAGAAATATTGGCAGAATCTGGGGAAATGGCTAATAATGTTATCTGATCCATACCAACGTAAACCACCACTTCTTCCACCTTTCTAACCACTACCATCACAAAACCAACGGCCTTGTTCCTTCTACAGGAGCATTAAACATTATGCTATCTTTAACCATACCCACACAGTAGACACAAAGACCAGGTCACAAAGACCTAGTCAAACTCAAGAAAGATGCACAAATTTCTAAAAAAGATGATCTCCTACACTACCACTGGTCAGCTCTCTTTCCTATAGAGACTTTTGAAAATATATATATGTGAATATACTTAACACTACTGAACTGTACACTTAAAAATGGTTAAGATGATAAATTTAATTTTATGTGTTTTTCACCATAATAAAAAAAGAAAAAGACAGAGTATACAACACATAGAGTGAACCCTAAGGTAAACTAAAGACTTTAGTTAATAATGTATCAATATTGGCTCATCAATTGTAATAAATATATCACACTAATGCAAGATGTTAAAAATAGGGAAAACTGAAAATGGGCAGGGGACATGAACAGACATGTCTCCAAAGAAGATATACAGATGGCCAATAGACACATGAAAAGATGCTCATCATCACTAATCATGAGGGAAATGCAAATCAAAACTACACTAAGATATCACCTTACACCTGTTAGAATGACAAAAATATCCAAAACCAAGAGTGACAAATGTTGGAGAGGTTGTGGAGAAAAAGGAACCCTCATACACTGTTGGTGGGAATGCAAACTGGTGCAGACACTATGGAAAATAGTATGGAGACTTCTCAGAAAGTTAAAAATAGAAATACCTTATGACCCAGCCATCCCACTACTGGGTATCTGTCCTAAGAGCCTGAAATCAGCAATTCCAAAAGTCCCATGCACCCCTATGTTCATCGCAGCATTATTTACAATAGCCAAGACGTGGAAGCAACCTAAGTGCCCATCAACAGATGACTGGATAAAAAAGATATGGTGCATATATATATATATACAATGGAATACTACTCAGCCATAAAAAAGGACAAAATCGTTCCATTCACAACAACATGGATGGACTTTGAGGGTATTATGTTAAGTGAAATAAGCCAGACAAAGAAAGATGAACTCTGTATGACTCCACTCATAGGTGGAAGTTAACATATAGACAAAGAGAACTGATTGGTGGTTACCAGGGGAAAGGGGGTAGGGCACAAAGGGTGAAGGGATGTACGTACAACATGAATGACAATAATGTACAACTGAAATTTCAGAAGGTTGTAAACTATCATAATCTTAATTAAAAAAATACGGAAAACTGGGGGACAGAGTTAAGGGGTATAAGGGAACTCTGTGTCATTCCAATTTTTCTCTGCACATAAAGCTGCTAAAAAAAGTAATCTGCTAATTAAAAAAAAATTTCCTACTGTAAGGCTTTTTCCATTTGTAAACATCAGTTACCTAGATTCAATCACAATGACTATTTATGTTTTATATTCCTTGAGGAAATACTCAATTACACCTATGACTACTCACAATATTTCTCCAAACAGGATAAAATAGATAAAAATTCCCACAATCCATCCTACTTGCACTCTTTCATCAGTGGCAATCTACTTTATCTCTATGTAGAAATGGTGGGGAGTTAACAACAAAGCATAGTTACTGACTTCTTGCAGACTTTATCAACAGGTGTTTCATGAGAGAATTAAGGCATCCAATGGGCAATGAATTAACTTTTCTCCTATACATCCAGCACAGTAGTAGTTTTGTACCAATAGGAGGAGAATTGAGAAAATAATCACTGAAATAATTTTCTTTGTTCTGTGGTTCAGATAAGGAACCTTGTTGAGAAAAACTGTAAGATATATGGAAAACTAACCAGAACTTACTTATAGTATTAAGAGAGGCTAATACTATTATTTAATCATATCCATATTTTGTACAGACAATAGAGGAGCTAACAAAATAAAAAACATACATGGAACACTGGAGTAAGACAGGTAAAGGAACTACTTAATGTTCATCTTTCAAAATATCTTCTTAAGCTGTCTCTACTAAACCCTATAGATCAGTTTAACCAAATGTATCCATAAACAGAGAATAACCACTGGTATTTTCCTGATATGTATACAATCACTACAAGAGAATGTGAGTATACTAAAATCCTGATGGTGGCTATGAGAAGAGGCCAGGATTATCCTGCCCAAATTCAAAACAAGATGCTCTTAAAAAATAAAATATTAAAATAATACCACCTTGGGAGCCAGCCTGGTGGCGTAGTGGTTAAGTTCATGTGCTCTGCTTCTGTGGCCCAGGGTTCACAGGTTTGGATCCTGGGCACCAACCTAGTACTGCTCATCAAGCAATGCTGTGGCGGCATCCCACATAAAACAGAAAAAGATTGGCACAGATGTTAGCTCAGCAACAATCTTCCTCAGGCAAAAAGAGGAAGACTGGCAACAGATGCTAGCTCAGGGCCAATATTCCTCACAAAAAAATAAATAAATAAATAAATAATACCACCTTAAAATTTATTTGTAAATACATTAGGATCTGAAACAAGTGTTTCAGAGCATTCCACCAGCCCCCTGAAATGCCACCCTATTCCCTCTTTACTTTCTCCTTATTGCTTTTCTTCCTTTTTCTCTTTTATTCATACCTTAAGCCTGCAAGTCTTTCCAAGGCACTTTTAGCCTCACTGAGAGTGTCTCAAGACAGATATTAACGTATCTGAAAAATTTAGCTTCCTGTTTCAGCACCCATGGTCAGGTTTCTAAGTCAGAGCACAAAGGAAACACCAAATGCCCAATCTTTATCCCCAGAAAGAGCTTCTGCTTGGCAAGCCAAAGTAGACAGTAATCTAAATGTCTCCCTTCATCTTTCCCTAGCATGCAGCTCTCACTTTGGCCTTCTTGTAAACAGAAACTATTCCTAAACACAAAAAGAAAGAAGGGAGCAATGATGTGTAAAAAAGCAAAGTATATAGGACTTAGAAATCTAAAATTCAAATCCCAGCTACTCAAATTTAAACCCTGGATACTATCTGGTCTCAGTGCTCATATCCATAAAATTCAGGGAACAGGGTTACATGGTCTCCAAGATTCTTTTCTATCTAACATTCCATGATTCCATGATGAAAAGATCAAAGATTCACAAAAATATCAAATCACCTCCCGAAACTTCTCAGAAGCCAAAAATTCTCAAAGTATTCAGTTCTTCTTCACTTATTTCATTTTTCTCCTCTAACCCAAAATTTCTTCTCCATTTATCTGAATAGGTGCTACTAGTTACTAGTAGAACCCTCCTCCACATTTTGGTTGTGACAACTAAAAATGCCTCCACATATTGCCAAATGTTCCCTGGGGGGCAAAATTGGGCCCAGTTGAAAACTACTATGCTGGAAGATAGAAAGGAAAAAAGCCATAGGACCAAACCAATCCTGAGAAAAAAGAACAAAGCTGGTGTATCACACTCTCCGACTTTAAAATATACTACAAAGCAACAGTAATCAAAACAGCATGGTACTGGCACAAAAACAGACCCAGAGATCAATGGAACAGGATAGAGAGCCCAGAAACAAAACCACACATCTATGGACAGCTAAACTTTGACAAAGGAGCCAAGAACATACAATGGACAAAGGAAATTCTCTTCAATAAATGGTGCTGGACATAAAACTGGACAGCCACCTGCAAAAGAATGGAAGTAGACTATTATCTTACACCATACACAAAAATGAACTCAAAATAGATTGAAGACTTGAATGTAAGACCTGAAACCATAAAACTCCTAGAACAAAATGAGGCAGTACACTCTGTGACATTGGTCTTAGCAGTATCTTTTGGAATACCATGTCTACTCAGGCAAGGGAAACAAAAGAAAAAATAAACAAATGGGACTACATCAGACTAAAAAGTTTCTGCACAGCAAACAAAACCATCAACAAAACAAAAAGACAAACCCCCGACTTGGAGAAAATATTTGCAAATCATATATCCAACAAGGGGTTAATTTTCAAAATATATAAAGAACTCATACAACTCAACAACAAAAACATGAAATACGTGATCAAACAATGGGCAGAGGATATGAACTGACATTTTTCCAAAGAAGATATACAGATGGCTAACAGGCACATGAAAAGATGTTCCACATCACTAATTATTAGGGAACTACTAATCAAAACTACAATGAGATATCACCTCATACCCATCAGAATGGCTATAAATAACAAGAGATAAAAAGTGTTGGAAAGGATACGGAGAAATGGGAACTCTCACACACTGCTGGTGGGAATTTAAACTGGTGCAGCCACTATGGAAAACAGTATGGAGATTTCTCAAAACATTAAAAATAGAAATACCATATGATCCAGCTATTCCACTACTGGGTATTTACCCAAAGAACATGAAAACAATAATTCCAGAAGATATACACACCCCTACGTTCACTGCAGCATTACTCACAATAGCCAAGACATGGAAGCAACCCAAGTGTCCATCCATGGATGAATGGATAAAGATGTGGTATATATATACAGTGGAGTACTACTCAGTCATAAAAAAGAACAAAACTGTGACATCTGTGACAACATGGGAAGACCTTGAGGGTATTATGCTGAGAGAAATAAGTCAAACAGAGAAAGACAAATGCCATATGATTTCACTCATTTGTGGAAGATAAACAAACACACAGATAAGGGGACTAGATTGATAATTACTAGAGGAGAAGGGGGTTGGGGGAGGGTAAAAGGGGTAAAGGGGCACATACATATGGTGACAAATAAAAACTGGACTGTTGGCGGTGAACACAATGCAGTCTATACAGAAACTGAAATAGAGTAATGTACTCGTGAAATTTACACAATGTTGTAAGCCAATATGACCCCAATAAAATAATTTTTTAGGAAATAAAAAACCAGAATTCTCCCCACATTCTCAGAACCACAGTTCCTTTGGTCAGAAAGAAGAGTTTCCCTCTCTCAGACTTTTAAATGCCTGCATAGCACCAGTGCTACCACTGCCCTACAGATGAGTTTGCAATTTCTAGAATTTTCTATAATCATAGAGTACATACAGACAACCCAATTAAAGAGTGAACAGAGATTTGAATAAACACTTCATCAAAGAAAATATATAAATGGCAAATAAGCAGATAAAAAGATAAATTATAATTAGCTATTAGAGAAATAAACATGAAAACCACAATGAGATAGCACTATACACCTATTAGAATGGCTAAAAAGAAAAAACAAACAAAAAACATGACAATACTAAAATCAATAATACCTGACAATATGAAAGATGCAGAGCAACTGTAACACGCATACACTGTTGGCAAGAATGCATGATGATACACTCCTAGGTATTTAACCTAGAAATGAAACCTTGTGTTCACACAAAACCTGCACACGAATGTTTATAGCAGTTTTATTCATAATCACCAAAACTGGAAATAACCTAAACGATGTTTCAACAGCTGAATGGATAAACAAACTCCAGTATATCCATATAATGGAATACAATAGCAATCAACCAATAAGGAATGAATTATTGACATACTCAACAAGAATCTCAAAGGTATTATGCTGATGATGAAAGAAGCCAGTTTCAAAAGGTTACATACTGTTATATGACTTTCTGAAAATAAACTGTAGTGATGGAGAACACATCAGATTGCCAGAGGCTATAGGTAGGTAGATGATTTGACTGCAATGGAACCAGACAGATTTTTAGGGTGATACTCCATATCCTGACTGTGATGATGGTCACACAAATCTACACATGTGCTAAAACTCATTAAACTGCACAGCAAAAAACAAGTCAATTTTACTGTATATGAATTTTTTAATATACATTTTAAAATTCTATTTCATTTCAGATTTCTGCATCTAAATTTACTATAGACTGTCGTCTTTTATTTTTCTCATCTCTGTCAAGTTTTGCTTAAAATAAAATTTAAATATTGTAGTAAAGCATCAATTCTCTTGCTAAGCTCTAGGCAGTTTAAAATAGTATAAAAATAATCTGTTTCTTTGTCTAGCGCATCTGTTAAATCATTTAATGTAACCACTTTTTTTTTGGTGAAGTAATTCCTTACAAAATGTTTCAGTTTCTCCCATGGTGATTGCTTTAAACTCTCTACTTCTATCCATTTCAGGTGATGAAAATGCAGTTAGGAAAGTTTAAGTGGCTCCAAAAACACACAATAAAAGGTAAAGGCCAGACTGGAACCCATGTCTAAGTCCACAGCTCTTTTTTTTTTATTCTTATAAATAGAAAGCAGATGTCATTTAGAAAACTAATTACAAATTATTTCCAGAGAGTCTTATAAATGAGGTAATTTTTACGTATTTCTTAATCATCAATTTATTTTGACCTTGGATGTTGGTTCTACCTTGTTTAAGCCAGAAAGTGTAAATAATATCAATCATTAAAAGTAAATATATAGTCTAATCTACTGGGAAGTAAACTAGTAAACAATTCACCACTTTAGACTTTTTTGAAAGCAGGCCTAATGTGACATGAACGGGTAAAGCCACACTACACTGTCAGCTTCAGAGTTTTGAAAATCCAATACATATTTCAATAATAAACATTTCCTCTCATACTGGATGTAAAGCTTTTCTAGCCTTCCTTGTAAGCATCTGAAGACTTTTATTAAGAATAAAATCATTACTTTGGCTATTACGGTCTCTCTATATAAACTCCATATTCTTCTATCAAAATAAACTATTTTAAAACTATTTATTAAAAAGTCATTGTTTTCTAAACAAAACGCTAACCCATAAATTTCTATCTCCACTGTTAACAACCAAGTACACACTACCACCCTATCAAGCTTGGATTTCTGCAACAGTCTCCTAAGTGGACTCCTTGCTTTCATTCTTTACATTAGCTAGAGCAATCTTTTAAAAATGCAAATCAGAAATGTCCAGAATAGACAGATCTACAGAGACACAAAGTAGATCAGTAGGCAGTGGGGAAGTCAGGAGGATATGAGTAAAGAGTACTAAAGGGTAAAGAGTTCTTTCTTGGATAATGAAAATGTTCTAAAATTGATTCTGGTGATAGTTGCACACCTCTGTGAATATACTAAAAGCCACTGAGCTGTATACTTTAAATAGCTGTATTATACAGTATGTGAGTTATAGCTCAATAAAGCTGTTATAAAAAATGAAAATCAAATCACATAATTTTCCTAAGTAACTAAATTGAGATTAAAAACCAGGATATTCTACCTTCCAAGCGTATGCTCTTTGTTGCCTCAAATATTTTCCACTTCACTTTACTTTATCAATCACACAATACAATGCGGCTTCCTCATTTTCTTCATTTTTATGAAACTTCAAATATTAAAAGTTTAAATCCATGATTCGGAATTTAACACTTGATATTTAAGGTGTAAACAAGACGTATAAATAGTTATTTTTCCTTCCACCTTTGATGTGTTTGCCTAGTAACTTTAACAAGTGACCTCCTGCTGTCACCTTACATGATAATGTGAGAAAGCACTCATCAGATTTCATTATCCTCTCCAAACATTCTTTTTTTAAAGATGGGCCCTGAGCTAACATCTGTTGCCAATCTTTTTTCTTTTTCCTTCTCCCTAAAGCCCCAGAGTACATAGTTGTATATTCTAGTTATAGCTCCTTCTAGTTCTGCTCTGTGGGATGCCACCTCAGCATGGCTTGATGAGTGGTGCTAGGCCCCTGCCCAGGATCCAAACCAGCAAAACGTGGGCTGTTGAAGCGGAGCGCGCGAACTTAACCACTCGGCCATGGGGCCAGCCCCAGGCACTCCAAATATTTTAATCTCTCGATTAAATCCCATAGATTCGTCTTTCTAGAAATCTGTATTTCCTGATTTAACTTAAAAAAAAAAAAGACAAGAAAAGCAAGCAATATAATAGAAATGTATTCATCACAAAATCAAATAGCATAAATAAGGGGCTGGCTCACTGGCATGGTGGTTAAGTTTGCATGCTCCACTTTGGCAGCCTGGAGTCAACAGGTTCAGATCCTGGGCACAGAGCTACACACCACTCATCATACCATGCTGTGGTGGCATCTCACACAGAAAATGGAAGGAGACTGGCACAGATGTTAGCTCAGTTACAATCTTCCTCATGCAAAAAGAGGAAGATTGGCAATTGATGTTAGCTCAGGACCACTCTTCCCCACCAAAAAAATAAGTAAGTGAATAAATAAATAAATATTTTTAAAAATAGCATAAATAAAAAAATTACAAAATCGAAACATTAAAACACTGGTGTTAATTGGCAGAAAATTTAAAAATCTGAACAAGAAAAAAAGATTTCCTTAATGCAGATAAAGAAGAGAATTTGAGATAGGGATGGATATAGTTGCTTCTTTCAAAAACTCAACTTCTAGAATTTAAAAGAGACCAAAAACGCATCCCAAAATTCATATGGATTTGAGATCTCACCAAAGAAGATACACAGATGGCAAATAAACATATGAAAAGATGCTCCACATCAAGTCATCAGGGATATGCAATACAACCGTAATATACACCTATTACAATGGCCAAAACCTGGAACACTGACAACACCAAATGCTGAAGAGGATATGGAGCAACAGGAACTCTCATTCATTGTTGACAGGAATACATGAGGGTACAATCACTTTGGAAAACAGTTTGGTGGTTTCTTACAAAACTAAATATACTCTTACCATGTGATCCAGCAATTGCACTCCTCAGTATCTACCCAAAGGAGCTGAAAACTTATATCCACATAAAAACCTGCATGTGGCTGTTTACAGCAGCTTTATTCATAATTGCTAAAACCTGGAATCAACCAAGACGTCCTTCTGTAGGTGAATGGATTAATAAAATGTGGTACATCCAGACAATGGAATATTCTTCAGCACTAAAAAGAAATGAGCTATCAACTCATTAAAAGACATGAGGGAGGGGCTAGCTCCGTGGCCGAGTGGTTAAGTTCACGTGCTCCACCGCGGCGGCCCAGGGTTCGGATCCTGGGCGCGGACACGGCACCACTCCTCAGGCCACATTGAGGCGGTGTCCCACATCCCACAACTAGAAGGACCGGCAACTAAGATATACAACTATGTATCAGGGGGGTTTGGGAAATAAAGCAGAGGAAAAAAAAAAAAAGATTGGCAACAGTTGTTAGCCCAGGTGCCAATCCTTAAAAAAAAAAAGGGAAGATTGGCAACAGTTGTTAGCCTAGGTGCCAATCTTTAAAAAAAAAAAAAAGACATGAGGCAACTTTAAATGCATAATACTAAGCAAAAGAAGCCAATCTGAAAAGGCCACATGTTGTTAATTCCAACTATGTATACAACATTTTGAAAGAGCGAAAACTATGGAGACAGTAAAAAGATTAGAAGTTGCCAAGGGTTGGGGCAGCAGGAGGGATAAATACTGCGGCACAGACATTTTCAGGGCAGTAAAAACACTTTGTATGATACCATAATGATGGATACACTTGTCCAAATCCATAGAACACACACCACCAAAAGTGAACCATAATGTAAACTATGGACTTGGGGCGATTATGAATTTGTTAGTAGGTTTATCAACTTTAACAAATGTGCTACTCCCATGGGGGATGTTAATGATGGTGGAGGCTATGCATGTGTAAGGGCAGAGAGTATATGGGAAATCTCTTTAACCTTCCCCTAAATTTTCCTGTGAACACAAAACAGCTCTAAAAAAAATAAAGTCTTTTAAAAAAATTCATATAGAATCCCAAGGGACCCCAAATAGCCAAAACAATCTTGAAAAAGAAGAACAAAGTTGGAGGAATCCCATTTCCTGATTTCAAAACTTACTACAAAGCTACAGCAATCAAAGCAGGGTGGTGTTGGAATAAAAACAGACACATAGTCCAATGGAATAAAATAGAGCGCCCAGAAGTAAACCTTCATATACATGGTCAATTAATTTTCAGCAAAGGTGCCAAGACCATTCCATGGGAAAAGGACTTCTTTTCAACAATGGTGCTGGGAAAACTGTAAGTCCACATGCAAAAGAATGAAGTTGGACTCTTACCTTACACCATATACAAAAATTAACTCAAAATTGACCATAGACTTAAAGATAAGAGTTAAAACTATAAAACTCAGAAGAAAACATAGCGGAAATCTTTATGACATTAGACTTGGCAATGACTTCTTGAACAACAAAAGCACAAGCAACAAAAGAAAAAACAAACTGACTTTATCAAAACAAAAATCTTTTGTGCATCAAAAGACAGTATCAAGAGAATAAAAAGACAACCCACAGAAGGGGAGAAAATATCTGCAAACCATATATCTGATAAGGAATTAATATCCAAAATACATAAAGAGTTCCCACATCTCAACATAAAAATATAATTTAAAAATAGGCAAAGGACTTGAATAGACATTTCTCCAAAGAAAATACACAAATGGCCAAGAAGTGTGTGAAAAGCTGCTCAATATCATAAGTCATTACAGAAAGGCAAAGCAAAACAATGAGATACCACTTCACACCCATTTGCATGGCTATTGTCAAAAGAGAAAAAGCACTTCTCAGGCCTTTAAGATTTTCAAGCTAGAACTCAAATATGTAATATACTGGCATGATAACAATGTATCAGACAAATAATATGTTTATCATATTTAGTCCTAAAGTTCTTAAATGTTAACTTCCATAACAGCTTAAAAGAATGTTAGCCTGATACCAGACATGTGCACTAGATATAGACGGAAAGATCTCCAAGAAGAACCATTTATTTCTGATTTGACAAGTAGGAAAAGCAGCTTCTATGAGTAAGACAGAGTGGGAAAAATGCCCTGGAGATGTGTGTGTGTGTGCGTGTTTTTTATTTTCTCCCACCCCAACAACGAAGCACTCCTATAGTAGTGCAGAGGAACCAGCAGCTGGGAAGGCATCTAAAATCAGAAGGGAAAAATTCTCTCTGACCAGGGGAACTGTGCTCTAAGAACACCGGGGGATCTCTTTTGATTCTTTTCTATCCTCTGGTCACTAGACACAGGAGGCTGATGTAGTCAAATTATGTGACAGAGTAGGGAAAGGAAAATTCCAGGTCTGAGTCAAAAGAAGGTAAGTGCTTGGGAGTAAGTGTTGGGGATATAACAGAGAAGAGAAGCTCAATAAAGTGAAACCATAAGGTTCAGTATGATCTTCTGAGCTCACTTCCAAGGTGCACATGTGTGGATCCTACCCTAAGCAGTATAACAAAGGATTTGTGAACTAAAATATACAGTAGACCACCACCACAGTCTAAGACCGGCCACTGTGCAGTGCACACAAGGGACAAATCTGGATAGTACTGCAAGGGCTATGAAAACTGAACTGACACTAGAACCACAACCCAACAAGGTGGGTCAAAATTTGTGCCCTGAACCTAAGTCAACTGACTGCTAAAGCAAAAAAACCCTCCAATATTCTTCATAGGATTTAAACAAGATCTGTTGTGTTGAAACATGATATTCTCAGAGAATTCTTTGCCTGCAGACCTGCTCTAAAAAACTACTAAAACTTCTTCAAATGGAAAAAAAAATGCTGGAGGGAAAGTTGGAAATTCAGGAAGGAGGGGAGAGCAATAGAAAACGACTTTCATCTTTTCTGAGAGGTTTGCTACAGTTCTTATCTTTGTTCCTTTGTATCTAATAAGTCATCTTTCCTCAGAGTGCTTGCTACTTGGTGTGTGCTAGCTTGGTAGCGATGGGTTCTCTGTTGTCCCGGTGCAGCCACAATTTTCAGCAGAGCCCTTGTGTCACCACCAGCTCTCGTGCCTGGGGTTTTCCCAGGGGCCCTGTCTCTCCTCAGTTGTAGACTTCTGATGATCTGGGCTTCTGAGAGTTTCCTGCCTCTCCCACAGAGGCTTAGGATTTATTTTCCTTTTCCCCTCCTCTAGACTCAATGGATTTTCACCTATGCTCTGAGGTGACAAAGTTTGCTATCCTTCCCCCTGGCTTAGAGCTTTTGTTATTTAGGGGAAAAGGGTCTGAAATGAGCTTTTTGCTTTTCTCATTGTGGCAGATGCTCCCCTACTATAGGCTGAATTCTCGGGAAGGGCTTTCTCTGTCTCCTGCTCTTCCCTGATCTTATTGGTAAGCTTCTGGTTGAGATCAATTGAGAAGAGCCTGTGGGTGTGAATTTTCCTTGTGTCTATGGTTTCTAGAGATTCTATACTCTAACTCAAAGTTGGTCTTTAGCAATTTATAAAAAATTCTAGCTGAATTTTAGGTAATTATCCTAGAGAAATGAAAACATGTTCACAGAAAAACCTGTAAATGAATGTTCACAGCAGTTCTATTCATAAACAAATAAGCACAAAGAAAGGCGTTCAGGGGCCGGCCCGGCCGCGCAGCAGTTAAGTTCGTACATTCTGCTTTGGCAGCCCAAAGTTTGCCCGTTCGGATCCCCAGTGCAGACATGGCACTGTTGACAAACCAGGCTGTGGTAGGCGTCCCACATATAAAGTAGAGGAAGATGGTCACAGATGTTGGCTCAGGGCCAATCTTCCTCAGCAAAAAGAGGAGGACTGGCAGCAGATGTTAGCTCAGGGCTGATCTTCCTCAAAAAAAAAAAAAGGTGTTCAACATCATTAGCCATTAGCAAAACACAAATTAAAACCACAGTGAGATACCAGTACATACCTATTTGTCTAAAAGAAAAATTACTGACAATACTAAGTGCAGCAAGAATGTAAAACAAGTGAAACTTTCATACATTGCTGGTAGGAATGCAAAATGGTACAGCCACTCTGGAAAACAGTTTGACATTTTCTCATAAAGGTTAACATATATTTACCATATGACCCAACAATCCACTCCTGACTATTTACCCTACAGAAATGAAAACTTATCTTCACATAAAATCTGTTTTCATGAATGTTTACAGAAGCTCTATTTATAACTGCTGAAAACTAGAAACAATTCAAATGTGTTTCAACAGGTGAATGGATAAACTGTGGTATACCCATGCAATGGAATACAACCACAATAAAAGGAATAAACTCAATACATGCAACAACTTGGATGAATCCCAAAGGAATTACACTGAGTGAAAAAAGCCAGTCTCAAAGGTTACATATTATATATTTCCATTCATATATTCTTGAAAAGAAAAAACTAGTAGCGGAGAACTTATCAATGGTTGTCAAGGAACAGAGGTGGAAGAGGGTGTGACTATAAAAGGATAGCATGAGCGTGTTTGAGAACTCTTTTGTAATCTGTGGTGGTATTAAAATGAATCTATATTATTAAAATTCATGTATAAAATTTCATAGAACTGTACACCAAAAGAAAAAAAAGTCACTTTTATTGTATGATAATTTTAAAGCAGTTTAAAAAGCCAGGTTATGTACTCTATGATTCCATTCATATGACATTGCAGAAAAGACAAAATCATAGCAACAGAAAACAGATTAATGGTTGCCAGGGTTTGGGGGTGAAGGGAAGAAGCTGACTACAAAGGAGCATAAGCCAATCTCTGGGGGTAAAAGAACTGCTCTATATCTTGACTATAGCTGTGAATACATGACTATGTTTATCAATTCTTAGAGTATAAAAAAAGGGGTAAATTTTATTGTAAGTAAACTATATACTTCAATAACCCTCAATACAATTGCTTTTAAAAAATACTTGTGGGGGGCCAGCCCCGTGGCCGAGTGGTTAAGTCCACGCGCTGTGCTGTGGCAGCCCAGGGTTTCACCAGTTCGGATCCTGGGCATGGACATGGCACTGCTCTTCACACCACGTTGAGGCAGCGTCCCACATGACACAACTAGAAGGACGTGCAACTAAGATATACAACTATGTACTAGGGAGATTTGGGGGAATAAAGCAGGAAAAAAAAAGATTGGCAACAGTTGTCAGCTCAGGCGCCAATCTTAAAAAAAAAAAAAACTTGTGGGATGCACTATTTAAAAGAAAATGCTTAGCTCTAAATGCACTTACTAGAAAAGAAAGAACAAAATAAATTAAAGATGCATCTCAACAAAATAAAAATTTTTAAAGTAGAAAGAAGAAAAAGCAGAAAGATAAAGGACCCCGGAATAAGTCTAATAAAAGATGTGCAAAAATTTATAGAGACAATTACAAGACTTTATTGAAAGACTTCTTTAAAGGAGACCTAAATAAGTATAGAGATATACCATGTAAATAAACTGAAAAACAAAATTCTGTAAAGATGGCAATTCTCCTCCAAACTAAACTACAAAATCAATGCAATCCCAATGAAAATCCCAATGGGATTTTAGTGAACCTTGACAAACTGACCCTAAAATGAATACAAAAGTACAAAGGGCCAAGAAAAGCCAAGACATGCTTGAAAAAGTGCCCAAAAAAAAACCAGGTAGGAGAACCTGCTTTAACATTAAAACTCATTACAAATCTTAGCACTTACGACAACGTGGTATTGGCACAGAGAACAAATAAAACAATGGAAAATATTTAAAAGCCCCAAGGCAGATCCACATAAATACAGATATTTCATGTATGACAGAGGTGGGATAGCAAATCAGTAGGAAAAGGAAGACTTCTCAATAAACGGAGCTAGGACATCAAGTATGCATAAGGAAAGAATTAAAATGGACTCACAATATACAAATATGAACTGTAAGTAGATTAAACACTTTGGTGTAAAAGGAAAAATGCAAAGCTTTTAGCTGATGATATAAGAGAACGTTTTTATGACATCACAGTAGGAAAAGATCTCTCAAAAAATTAAATATAAAAGACTGATAAGGTATATTATACTAAGAGTGACCATAAAAAAAACATAAAAGGCATCAAAAGGTACTACAAAGAAAGTGAAAAGTCCAGAGAGGGACAAAATAGTTGCTATTCATATAACTGTCAAAAGACTAACAGCCAGACAATATTAATAGTTCTTAGGAAAGAAAGAAAAAAATCAAAGGGAAAAATGAACAAAAGAGAAATCCAAATGGCTATTAAACATTTGAAAATATGTTCAACAGTATTCTCAAGATATACAAATTAAGAAAAAAAATTTTTAAACATCTCCAAAGGAGTGAGTCTGGGATTTCTTTTTTCTGCTTTTTTCTCCCCAAATCCCCCCAGTACACAGTTGTATATTTTAGTTGTGGGTCTGAAATTTTTATTAAATACCATTTCACAGCTTACAGACGTAAAATTAAAAAGTCCAGTAATACTACATATTAGCAAAGATGTAGAGCAATGGCAACTCTCATACTTGATGTTGCAAGTATAAACTGGCTCAATCACTTTAGAAACACTTGATATTATCTTGACAAATTGAAGATGTGACTACCTTTAACTCTGCAATTTTACTGTAGAAAAATTCAAACAGTCTAAGAGATATGTACAGGAATGTTCATACCAACATTTTCTGTAATAATCAAAAAACTAGTAACACCCCAAATGTCCAACGAGAGTCAAATGGATAAAATAATAGAATATTCACATAATGGAATTCTATATGGTAAGAAAAACAAAGTACACTATACACAACAAAGATAAATCTTACAAACATAATGCTGAATAAAAGAAGCAAGACACAAAAGAAAACATACACCTGTATTCAATTTTTATGAATTAAAAAAGATGATATTAAACCATACTGTTTAGGAATATTAAAAAATAGAAAACCAAGAAATGC
Organism: Equus asinus; assembly: GCF_041296235.1. NCBI lineage: Eukaryota > Metazoa > Chordata > Mammalia > Perissodactyla > Equidae > Equus > Equus asinus. Next base: position 61,176,337 of record NC_091791.1, read on the forward strand.
ATAATCATAAAAGTCATAATAGGGTTATCTCTGAAGGAAAGGAGAGAATTGTGATAGGAACATAATACATGGCAGTGGGGGTGGAAGAGTCTCAGGGGCTGGCAATGTCCTAATTCCTAATCTGGATAACAAATAAACAAGGATTCACTTTATAATTATTCATTATAGTGTACCTTTACTTTTATACATTTTGCTTCAAGATAAAACATTTTTAAAAAAGAAGATAGCGAATTACAAAATTGATTTTATGAATATTTACATCCCCCCCAAATGCTTTACAAGTAACACACGGTAAGTCTCACAAATATAATGCTGAGTAAAGATGCAAATCATAAAAGAATATGTATGGTTAGACTTCATCTATATAAAGTTCAAAAACAAGAAAACTAATTGTTTAGTGATACACATAATCATGATTATCATCAAAATGCCAGACAGTAATCTCCCGAGGAGAAGAGGACTGTGATCAGGAAGGAGCACATGGGGGACTTAGGGGTGATAAAAACGTCCTTTTTTGGCTTGGTTGATTGTTACCTACATGGTTTACTTCTGTAACTATTCTTTGAAGTATACATACATGTTTCATGTAGTCTTCTTTATATATGCTATATATATATGATGAAATTCTTTTTTATATTTTAGTTGAAATACAATATTATGCTAGTTTTAGGTGTATAACATAGCGATTCAACATTTATATACATTATGAAATGATCACCACAATAAGTCTAGTAACCATTTGTCACCATATAAAGTTATTACAGTATTACTGACTCTATTCCCTATGCTGCATATTATATCCCTGTAACTTATTTTATTACTGGAAGTTTGTACTTCTTAATCCTCTTCACCTATTTTGCCCAACTCCCCTCACCCTCCTCCCTTATGGCAACTACCAGTTTGTTCTCTGTATCTATGAGTCTGTCTCTGTTTTGTGTCGCTTATTTGTTTTGTTTTTTAGATTCCATATATAAATGAAATAATATGATATTTGTCTTTTTCTGTCTGACTTATTTCACTTAGCATAATATCTTCTAGGTCCATCCATGTTGTTGCAAATGGCAAGATTACATTGTTTCTGGTGGCTGAGTAATATTCCATTGTGTATATATATATATATATATATATATATATATTTTTTTTTTTTTTTTTTGCTTTTATTGTCCTTGCCTGAGGAGATCAATCCAGAAAAATATTGCTAAGACTGATGTCAAAGAGTTTACTGCCTATGCTGTCTTCTAGGAGTTTTACGGTTTCAGGTCTCACATTTAAGTCTTTAATCCATTTGAGTTTATTTTTGTATTATAGTTTAAGAAAGTGGTTCCGTTTTCCCAACACCATTTATTGAAGAGACTCTCTTTTCACCATTGTATATTCTTGACTCCTTTGGTGTAGATTAACTGACCATATAAGCATGGGTTGATTTCTTGGCTGTTTATTCTGTTCCACTGATCTACGTGTCTGTTTTTGTGCCAGTACCATACTGTTTTGAATCCTATAGCTTTGTAGTATAGTTTGAAATCAGGGAGAGTAATAACTCCAGCTTTGTTCTATCTTTGGCAAAATTCATTTTTAATGACACCCAACCATTCAAAAAACTGTTAATAGGTTGAGTGAATCTAATCACACAACAGAACAAACCTAAATGGCCTATGTAAACCTACAGCCATATCCTCATTTTTAATTTGCTAATTAGCTAATTTATTCATTGCTAAGCCTGTTTGCTTTGTCCATAAAGCTTTAACATGGGAACGTATAGCAAAAGTACTGGCTGACGAAGCCCAACTCTACAAAAGTCTGAGAATGACCCTAGGAAGAGTAAATTTTTTTAAAAATAAGGAAAATGTAAAACATTAACCAACAATAATACATTATATGCACCATAGAACACACAGTTAGAATACTTTATGGGCTTCCCTATTAAATTAAAAGCTCTAAATCCTACTGTGATATAGCTATATGTGAAGATGGAATGAAGGAATCAATATTTAATAAGAGTCACCTTGCATTTGCAGAGAACTCTATATTTTATAAGTGGTCCAATGAATACTCTTTGATTTACACTATAATCAATTTCCAGACATGGAAAAGGGGGCACCTATATTAAAATGTATTAACAATTCCATGTCAGAACTCAACTCCTTGACATGTTACTCAGAGTCTCATTCAGCAGCAAAGACTTGATTTGTACTACAGGCCAATCTATAATAATAATATATATTTCTGCTAAAGGAAGTCTCTTTCTACATAAATAACAATTTCAATGGAATTTTTTTTTTTAGAGTTCACAGCAACAGATATCTTTACATATACCCTTTTATAACAATCTGTCTATATTTATGTTCTCTCTAGAAAGGATCCTGCTAGGTTGACAGCAGTATAAGATATTTCACAGGCTATCTTCCTGCCTTTTTTACCTTTACTCCAACTTCTACTTACTCAGGTACTTTTTTTTTTTTTCTAAGACTTTCCCTTGCTTACTTGAAGATATTGTTTTAAACTTTAGGATTTAGCTACAGAAAAATTAGAACATCACAAATTAAAGTTCTACTGAGCGTGTAGATAAGTTTGTACTGTTGTTGTATATTTCGTTTTGTTTTAATAAACCGTGGCCCAGCAAGCTAAGTGTCTTACTCAAGGTAATCTAGTTAATTAATTAATTAGACCTTACTAACTTGTTCTCTTACTGGCCATTAATTTTGAAGTCAGTCAGGCCTATGTTTGATTCCTGACTTGGCAATTTTGTGCTTCCATAAAAAAGGGATAGTAACACTTGCTGCAAATGATTGAGGAGGATTAAATGAGACAATGCTTGTAAAAAGCTGAGCACAGTGCCTAACACACAGTAAAGTATGAACAAATGTTTGTTTGGAAGGTAATATCTATTGTGTAATATAAATCTCACTGAAAGGGTGCATAAATATATAACATTTAAATATCTCCTTTTAATGTAAACATTTAATTAAAATGCAAAGTAAGACTCTAATAATAAACTTACCTATTATCTATCCTTGCTATTCTAATCAAGGAAACAGACATTTTTGTTCCTTTTCTTCTAACCTAAATATCATTTCGAATCCATGGAATCACTTTGTCGTTTCTAAGAAACGTTGTATTTTGACTCAAAAACTATCTAGTCCAACAAGAAAAAAAAAAACAACCCAATTCAAAAGTAGGCAAAGGACTTGAACAGACATGTCTCCAAGGAAGATATACAAATGGTCAATGAGCACATGAAAAGATGCTCAACATTACTAGTCATGCCTGCAAACTCCAGCTGCCTTGGCCTCCCCAGACTCTCCCAAATCAGGGAGATCACTGTGTTCCCCTCCCTGCTCTGCAGCGGGGAAACTCTCTTCAGGCAGCAAGCCAAAGCAGAGTTCACTTCATTTGTTTCCCATCTCTCAGGGATCACCCTTCTTTGCTGCGTTATGTCCAAAATCTAGGAAACCACTATTTCATATATTTCGTCTGTCTTTTTAGCTGTTTCAGGCAGGAGGGTAAATATGGTCTCCGTTATTCCTTCTTGACCAGAAATGGAAGTTAAGACCAATTTTTCTGTCCCTTTTATTCCTCACTGTCTTTGCAAATTATTTTAAAGCAACTCTCAGACATTGTATCATTTCACTGCTATTTATTTTGGCATGTCTCTCCAAAAATATGGACTTTCTTTCCACATAATCATGTCACTTGTACCCTTTATAAATTTAACAATAATTCCTTGGTATGATCTAATACCCAGTCCATATTCCAATTTCCCCAACTTTCTCAAAAGAAACTTTTTTCTTTTAAACTGGTTATTCAAATTCTCTTTAATGCTAGCATTTAACAAACACTACACTCTGTCAGGGGTACTATGCTAAATGCTTGATATCCATTACCTTTTTAATCCTCAACAATCCTTGAGGTAAGTATTATTATTACTCCTATTTTACTGAGAAGGACGTCAAAGCTTAACACTTTAAGAAATGTGCCTAAGGTTATAACCAGTAGATGGCAGAGGAACGTCTCTCTAATCCCAAAGCTATTGCTCTTAACCATTATGCTTCATTATCTTGGGAATTATTAGGATAGAAAGTCAGATGATATCAATACTGAAGTTGAAAATCAAAATCTGAAACTACTTAACTCAAATGCTATCACAGATCAAAACCTGAGAAAATTAGCAATACTGCTTTATTTGAAATATATTACAATAGACTCCACTTGATAATTCTTAAAAATACAATTTCCAAATCTAAAAGCAAGTTTTATTTGAACAAGCAAGGGAACATGATTGAAATGAAAATTGACTATCATCTGAAACTAGAGAATGTAGATTCAAGTGTATTTATAATGTTCTACAACAGCTGTGTCAAATAGAACACGTTGTGGTGATAGAAGTGTTTTATATCTGCACTGTTCAATACAGAAACCACTAGCCATATGTGGCTGTCGAGCACCTGAAATGTGTCTAGTGAAACTGATAAACTGAATTTTTAACTTTAATTAGCATAAATTTAAGTTGTAATTATCAATTCACTGTCTCCACCACTGTGAGCTCCTTGATGAATGGAATATGTTTTCCTCTCTCTCCAGTGCCTTGGTACATATTAGACAGATAAAACATGTTTATTGATTCCTGGTCAAATGTGTGGATGGAATTTTCTAGACGTGTCCAAGTAAGTTCTCTAAATGCATCAGACTGATAAAGGTTACAGAGTACAGGCTTAATATATTGGATTATATCCTATTTCTATTCTGATTTTTAAAGCAGATGAAAAATCTTAATGACTCATTTGTTCACCAGAAATGTTCTGAGCTTGTATATATGACGTGCACTCTGTTGAGGGCTCAGAGTATGACGACGAATTAAGATGTGTTTCTGGTATCAAGAATCACTCAGTCTCATATGAAATACATACAATTGATCCACAAAATAAGAATGTTTTTTTAAGGTAAAAATAATTATTATAGGGGCCGGCCTTGGGGCCAAGTTGTTAAGTTCGCACGTTCTGCTTCAGCAGCCCAGGGTTTTGCTGGTTTGGATCCTGGGCACGGACATGGCACAGCTCATCAGGCCATGGTGAGGTGGCGTCCCACATGCCACAACTAGAAGGACCCACAACTAAAAATGTACAACTATGTACTGGGGGCATTTGGGGAGAAAAAGCAGAAAAAAATAAAAGATTGGCAACAGTTGTTAGCTCAGGTGCCAATCTTAAAAAAATAAAAAAAAAAATATTATTATAGGAACCACCAAGGAAAATAGCCACCTGAAGGTGGAGGGAAGTTTTACAAATTGAAGAATGACTCATTAATCTAGTTTAAAGATGAATGGTAGCTCACCAGTTGGAAGATGGCAGGATGGTGGAGAGGCATTCCAAGTACAACAAACAGCCTATGCAAAGGCATAAAGACACAGAAAGGTATGGCTTGTAGTGGGGGCAAAAGGTAGTTCACTATGACTGGAACATGGGGGAAGGAATAAGAAGGGAAGGTAAAGACTTAAGAGCTAAACCAGAAAGACCTATTAGAGCTAGATTCTCATGCCCTTTAAACACTATGCTATAGACTGCTCACTTAATCCTACTAGGATAGTAGACAAGAAAAGCTATGGTGTTTATTTTTTAAAAAGAAAAAAATAGCTTGCCGATTTAATTTCAATACTTAATGAACTCTAAAAAGCAAAATCTAAATTATAAATTATAAGTAGTGCTTATAAATAGACACCAAGTAACTGTCCAACTCTGAACAAGCAACGTTATTAGGATAGGCACTTTAAGTTTCAAATGACCAGCATTAAATCACTTTGAAGAGAAATGTAAACATTATTTGTATACCTGACATGAATGATGAGGAAATGTTTCACTGAAGTTTCAATTTTTTCATAGTTAGTAAAACCCATCTTAAATTTATTATTAGTTAGCCTAGGGATTGTCCACAATTTGCAAAAACTGACTGCTCTGTTTGGGGAAAAAAATTAATCCATTTCTAGTTGTTTCTTTTTTCATAAACAGGGCTAAAACACCTGTCCTCTCAATGTGGCAATATTTAACTTCCCAATGCCAGATCATTGATTATATTTAACATCAACCACTTCTCACAGTTATTCAATTACACAGTTGCCTTTTTTGGGTTTTCAAGCAACATTCTAAACTCTTCTCTCTTCCACTTGCAGGTGTCCAGCATATCACATTCTCAAAACAGCACTTTGTCACAGGAGTATTACCCTAAACGTATCCTTAAAAATAAAGACAAATCTACTTTTATCATTCTGCCTATTACCAAAAGTCAATATAAATTTCTGAGCTAAAATTCCAAGGTGCTCAACGCCTAGCTCCCCTTGTATAGAGAAGGAGCATGCTATCTTCCACTTAATATTAAACTTTATTGAGCTCAGAGTTTGTGTACAATTCTCTCAATATATTCCCCCAGGGTGCCAGCTATCATACTTGGATTAGGCAATCTTCAAATACTTGAGCTGTTCACTAACAATCACGTAGTTTAAACAAAGTTTTCTAGTTTATTGCTATATATGCAACATGGAATTTAAAAACCTGCTAAAATCAAGACAAACTGAATGAAGAACAATCTAGTTAACTCCTCATACACCTACATATTTTAAACTTCCCAGGGCTAAACATTCTGAAATTTGAAAAATAAAATCGTTTTAGACATTGTTCTTTGTTCTTGTTATTATTAGAAATTACACTTAATGAGAACCTATTACATCCCAGACACTTGGAATACATTAATTAAATTAATCCTCACAAGACCTCTATGAGATAGGTATTATCACTTCTACTTCACAAATGGAATAAACTCAAGTTCAGAGAGATTAAGTAACTTGCCCAACTTCAAGAAGTGATGGAGTCGGGTTTTAGAATTAGATCTATTTAAACTAAAGCCGATGCCACCAATGTTAGCAATTAAAGTTCAAATGTCCACTGAATTGAACCACTAACATTTCTTTTAAACGAAAACAAGACAGTGGGGGTAACCAATATGTTGCTTCAATTATATTTTCTCTTCAAATATAACGAACCATCAGAATAATCCATAAAGATATAAAACCAGACACTAATGTTAACTATAATTTTAAAGTTAACACCCAGTGAGAGCAGTTAGCAATAATTACAGTGATTTTTTTTCATACAATGCTCACAATGAAGTGATTTCTACACTAATAGATTTTGAAACATGGAATAATTAAAGGAATCAAGCATTAATCATATTGATTACATACACTTAAACACTTAAAACATTTTTATTTACTATTTATAAACTGTACACAGTAATAAAAATATTTATCAATAATCAATTTTAACAAACTGGCCAAATATTCAATATATTTAAAGTTAGAAAGGCTGACTACTCCAGAGTACAGGTACTATATATGTAGTTACAGTATAAATATATGCACTCAAAGAGTTTAAATTTCAAGTTCTCTAAGATAATAAAATAATAAACATGAAAAAAGGAAAAATCAACATAGAAACTGTAAAACAATTTATATTGGGGAAGGAAAGCAAGTTCTCTTAAGAAAACAAATACATGTAAAATTATTTTAGTGAACATCTGTTGTTTTTACCTGTCCAGCAACCCTTCTCCCTTCTCCAGGAAATGACTCTTGAATTTTCCTTTAGGAACTATATGTCACCTACCCTTAATTCATGTGTTTGAAACTGTCTCCCTCTAGGCCCCACTCCAGGGTGGGAAGGAGATCCAATCCTGGCCACGCAAAGCATTCCATCACTCTGGCCACAGAGATTGCCTCTAGGATGGGCAATGACCCAAATCAGCCCAACGAGATTCCCATACAGTAGTTTGCTGGAATCATAAACAAAGGGAAGCTCTCTTCTGGGGTTTCTAAGGTTATAGGATGTAAGCCTAGTGCTATTAGTACCATCTTTCCCAGGGAGTCTGACTCCAGACTCTAACTTTTCCACACTGATTTCCAAATATGCAGTGGTAACTAGTGGTTACCTGGTGGCAGGGAAAAAGATAAATTAGGAATTCGACTTTCAATGTTATATTTTCTATAATGTTTCCATTTTTCAAAAATAAGTATGTATTGCTTTGATAATAGAAAATATAAAACATAAAAAATACTGCCCCTGTGTTTTCTTCTCAAATATGCTCAGATACCAATATTTAATGTCTTAAAAGTATTAACAATTTTCTCATAATTTATGAAAGCAAGTACAACATCTATTTAAAAAGAATCAACTTTTTCCCTGAGCACAAAATCAAGTGATTTTCGCTTAGAGTGGGGAAAAAAAGTTGTGAGTAAACTTTTTTAAAAAATTGGTTCTCTTTTAAAAAGGGATATGTTAAACAACTCTATAAGGAAAAAATTATTAACGTTCAATAACTGTTGCAGCCACTATAAAAACTGCTCGAGTTAAAACTAAAGATTAAACTTGGCCAAATTAGGTTTAATAACTTTATCAACTACTTTAGTTCTATAATTCTGAATAAGATCCAAAGGGTAGTTAAATCTTTCAGTAATGAATTATTTTATATAACATTGCAGTATGAGAGAAATTATATACCATTGCTTTATTCTGAAATATAGGAAAGTCAGTCTCAAGATGCACCCCTTGGGAATATAAAAAGTCTACTGAATATAGTAAATGTTCTATAGATTATAAAGGAAGATAGCAATATACACTTTTTTTCTCTTGCTTCTATTTGCTTTTATTAGTTTCTATCACTCTTTCCCTTTCTCTCCAGGCACACAACCCACTCCTGAATCTTTGCTTTTTGTTAGTATTATTTTGTGTTTTATAATCCGCAATAAAGACTCTTAGAAGGTGTTAATGACACTTTCTTGACATAATTAGGGGCCATAGTGATGTTCTTAAGCGGAAGAGAGAATCACCTATCAAGGATGATGATAAAGAGTAACTGGAGGCAAAACTACCTTCTCACAGACAAGTGGCAGTAGGTTCTAAAAAGTTTTTAGGATAAAGCAATATTCAGTAAGTTCATTACCTTGTGCAACACCAGAAAGAGAGCGGGTTGGTCATCCCAGGCCAACACCTATGTCTCAAGATGCTGACATTTTATTAATTTGTCATACGGTTTAATGAAACCTAAACTCTCCTACTGCTATCAAGCCCAAACTGTTTCACTTTATCTGCAAACTCCTTTTTTTCTACTGCTAGATCACTTGCACATGTGACCCAAAGGGATGCTTTAACTTAAAAAAAGGTATATCAGAGAAGCCACCCCAAAAACTGTGACGGACACATCTATCTGTAAAATAACAGAAAGAAAATAGGCCTTTCCAGGTACTACAGGTAGAATAAAACATTTTACTCTAGCCCTTTAGCTATAAAATGGTTATACTGCTTATATTTACAAATACCTACAATACTTTTTAGGCAACTGAAAGGGAAGGAAAAGAAACCATAAATCATAAGATGACAGAGATGGCAACTTAAAGAACAGTCTGTTTTAAAATCTTCTCCCAATATTCACAGAGTCAGTAACACCCGGCTCGTTCTCAAGGCATCGTATGGCAAGCCAGGATGGAATGAGAGAATGAGAACAGGAAGGCGCTGGAAAAGATAAAAACTGAACAGTCCAAGAAGCCTGCACTTTGCTTTGCTCCTCCGGGTCCCCACTGATTTTCCACTTCTTTCGTTTCAATGATTATACTTCTCCCCATCAGAGATCTAGCTGTAAACTCCACTAGCCACTTCCAACCACATCCACAAAGCCCAGGGAAACCAGGAAAGTCTACTCGTGTATCCTTGGTCGCCCGTAAGGAGAGGGACGTTGGCGCCCAAGTGAACCCTGCGGCTGGGAACTCGGCATTGGGAGAAGTTCTCCAGGGCCAGGGAAAAGGGACGGAGTGAGGTGAAGGAAAGCGGAGGACGGGAAGTAGACAGGACTAAGAACTCCTCTCAAACCCCTGAGCTGAGAGCATCAGGGAAGACAGCTGTCCCTCCAGACCTGAGAAATCGCCGGAGCCCAGAGCAGACAAACGGCCAGCCGCAGAGGTCAGGTCCCTAAAGCTATTTCACGCCTCGTTCCCTTTCGACCTCCCTAACTTGGTATCTCCTCAGACGACTCAGAGTCCAGGACTCACCCGTCCACGCTCGAGCTTCAGCCGCTTCTGAGCCAAAACCGCCCACCTCTCACAACCATAGAGACGAAAAAACAGCAGAGACAGCCTCCACCTCCACCGCCCACCCTCACGTGACTCTCCCAGCCGCTGGGCCTGTCGGGATCGTGGCGAAATGCGTGTGGGAGGGGCAGGGAGGAAAAGGAGTGGGGCGGGGCCAAGAAAGCAACCTGCCCCCGGCCTCGGGTCCGCCCCCTCCGTGTTTAGGCGGGAAAGTCGGAGGGCTCTCAGAAACTCTTGGGCTTTTCCTCTGGTGCCCCTCCCCACGACACACTCCCAACGGGTATAGGAGCCTGTTAGGAGGTTTATTGTGCCTACTGCCGCCTCATTGGTACCCGTTTACGTGCTGGCTAAGTAAAAAAGAATGAGTGAAAAGAAAACTGGACCACAGTGAGTTGGAAATTGTTGCTTTCGAACTGCGTTTAGGTTTAGGCTTCTGGTGAAATTTCCCTCTTTCCTGACCTTGAAGCTTCTTTGAGTTTAGAAACTTCACCACTTCCTCTACTCAGTGAGTTTTTCAACGTTCTCTTTGCAAACTGATACTATTGGAGAGTTTAATCCCTAAGATATTAAGAACGTATTTTTCTCCAAAGATGTTGCTCTCAGAAGTGGGGATAGAGAAAGATCGTCTCTCCTGCTATGGAAATAAAATGAAAATATTTTGATTAGGATACCAGAGAACTTTCAAATAGAAATTTCCCCTTCAGGAATTTCCTTAGCCGAGCTGTTGAAAAGGCTACACCCGTGAAAACAAAAGGAGGCAGACAGAACTATCACTGGGTTCAATTGTGAAGCAAGCAAAACAACTATTCTCTCCATTTCTTCTGAGGACCCTCCCTCCCCACTAATCTAAGAGCAACAGATTGTGTTTATGCCACGTTGCTAGCGCTTCACATACAACCCAGTATTTGTTTCTAACCCCTCTGTGGGATGGATACCGTTTTTATTCCATTGCAGGTGGGGAGGCAGCATAAGCCCCTTAAAGTAGCGCAGTAAATTCTGGAGCTGGAAGACAGAGCTAATCAGGAAGACACAAAGGTCTGGACTCTTAAGCAATGTTCTTCAGTCTGTGCTCCCCTGGATCTCCCTGCCGCGGGAGTTAGGATTCTTTGCCGATTTGCTTCTCTGCTGTCAAAATGTGCCTTTTCTGTGACTCTTTCCATTTAGAGCCTGTTGTCTATTAAATGAGAAATCTGATAAAGCAATCCTTCCCCATTTATTAGTAGGCACTTAGCATAGTCTCCTTCCCAGGCAGCATGTCCATGAGCTCTGATAACGGGAATTTCGAGTTGTGTTATAGGTTGCCATGGAACACTTTGGACCCTCATAGAACTTTATTTTTTTCTTAAAGATTGGCACCTAACCTAACAACTGTTGCCAATCTTTTTTTTTTTTTTCCTGCCTTTTCTCCCAAAATCCCCCCAGTACATAGTTGTAGATCCTTCTGGTTGTGCTATGTGGGAGGCCGCCCCAGCGTGGACTGGTGAGCGGCTCCATGTCCGCGCCCAGGATCCGAGCCGGCAAAACCCTGGGCTGGTGATGCGGAAGGCGGGAACTTAACCACTCGGCCACCGGGCCAGCCCCTTGTAGAACTTTAAATAGTAGCTATGTCACCTGTTTCTCAGAACACAAAAAAAAGAAAGTTAAATCATGGATACACAAGTGTTGAACAAAAATCAATTTTTGAGAATTGGTGAAGTTCAATCTTGGTTTTAGGCAATATTTGTCCATATAAAACTAAATAACCAGTTGAGCTAATTATTAAATAGCATGTGAAAACATAAATCACTGATTCTCAAACCTTTTGATCTCCGGACCTTTTTATACTCTTAAAAATTATTGAGGACTACAAACAACTTTTGTTTGTGTGTGTTATACCTATCAATACCTACCATATTAGAAATTAAAACTGAAATTTTTTTGTTTAGTCATTTAAAAAACCCCAGTATCTGTTGACATAAATAACATATTTTTATGAACAATAACTATATTTCCCCCCAAAATAGAAAAGCAGCCTGGTTTTACATTCTTGTAAATTTCTTTAATGTCCAGCTTATTGGAGACAGCTGATTCTCATATCTTTTCTTCATTGATCTGTTTCAGTATCACACATCATGTGATAACTGGAACACTCCACTATACACTCAGAAAATGAAATTGATAAAGGCAAATAACAGCTTATTATTATTAGGAAAAATGTTTTGACCTTATAGATCACCAGAAAATTTTCAGGAACCCCCTTGAGTCCTTGGACCACACTTTCAGAAGCACTATTTTAAACCAAACAAATGTTAGCTACTAATGTATTTTTTGTCTAACCATTTTGGAATCCAGTAGAACATTTAGTGGAAAGAGGAACAAGATAGAGACAATTTACAGACTGGATCAGTCTTATAAATGTGAGTATTCTTTCCTGATTTTTCATAAGCATAGAGTAAGTCAGCAGAATTCAGGGTCATAACTGTACACAAGAACATTCTGCACTGAAAATTGGCCCACCAATGCAATATTGTCTTTCAGACTGCTGTGGAAGGTGGTTCCTGCCACGTGAATATATGATATCACTAAAGTGGGTTTGTATCCCCTTCACAAGCTAATACTAAGACCCCAATAAAATTTGAAGTCAGAATTCTTTTCATAAGCATGTGTTAAATGCCTACTGCATGCAAGTCTCATAATAGGTGCTAGGCTTATAAAAATTTATAAGCACAGTTCCTGCCCTTGGGCAACTTATATATAATGAGACACACTCTAGTATAAGTGTATTTTTTCCATGTTCAATAGTTCCCAAGTCAGTTTGATGATCAAATGTCTCAGAATTATCTAGGGAGAATTTAAAAATACAGATTTCTGGATCATGACATATGCTGTTTAACCAGAGTGGTGCTCAGGAATTTAGACTTATATTTATTTTATTTTATTTATTTACTTATTTTTTAAGATTGGCACCTGAGCTAACATTTGTTGCCAATCTCCTTTTTTTTTTTTTCTGCTTTTTCTCCCCAAACCACCACCAGTACATAGTTGCATATTTTAGTTATGGGTCCTTCTAGTTGTGGCATGTGGGACACTGCCTCAGCGTGGCCTGACGAGCGGTGCCATGTCCGCGCCCAGGATCCGAACCAGTGAAACCCTGGGCTGCTGCAGCGGAGCGCGCGAACTTAACTACTTGGCCCGGGGCCAGCCACTAGGAATTTAGACGTTCAAAAGGTGAGCGAGGTTGGGGCTGGCCCCGTGGCCGAGTGGTTAAGTTCGCGTGCTCAGCTGCAGGCGGCCCAGTGTTTCGTTGGTTTGAATCCTGGGCGCAGACATGGCACCGCTCTTCAGGCCACGCTGAGGCAGCGTCCCACATGCCACAACTAGAAGGACCCACAACGAAGAATATACAACTATGTACCAGAGGGCTTTGGGGAGAAAAAGGAAAAAATAAAATCTTTAAAAAAGAAAAAGTGACCCAGGTGATTCCCATGTAATGATGGGTTTGGGAATAAATGCGAAGCACATGAAACAGAGAAATGGATTTGTTCTTTGCCTCTAGCACTATCTCACATAAAATATGATCTCTTTATTTCATCTTCAATATTTCAAAAGTATATCACTGTTGAAAGATCTGTGTTATCAAGAGACAGTATATATTTAATTTCATTCAGTTAAAATAGAAATTGATGCATTTATTTCAAACATTTTGTAGTTCATCTGACTTTATCCCATAAAAATAATAATGAGATGTTACCACAGCAGTTTCCAACATATCACACCACTGTAAAAAGCAAAACATCTCTTGCAGCAAGCATCTGACTGCAAAAAGTGTTATTTACCAGAGCTTTGATTCAATTTCTTTAAAATGAATTCAGTGAGATGTCCTGTGTTTCATTACACTTACCTTCAGTGTTCCACTGATTACCTTATAGTATTTCAAAACCTATGCAGTCTATCACCACAAATTTCTTTTGAAGCTATATTATGTTCGAGTAGCTATCTAGAGACTTACGATCCATAGTTGCTGTTGTGGTGAGTGTTCTTTGCTGATAATTGTAGCCAGAATTACTTATATTCAAGTAAATAAAAATTTTTTAAAAAGTCTTAAAATTTCCTTCTTTCTTACTACAAAGGGAAAAAAAAAGAAATAGCTAAATCAGCCATAAATATGATGATTTATAAAAATTGATATATATTCCCCTTGATTTTATTATTGAAACTAATTTCAGAATTGAAGGCTCCCTAGGGGCCAACTCCATGGTGTAATGGTTAAGTTTGCATGCTCTCCTTTGGCAGCCCAGGGTTTGTGGGTTCAGATCCCCAGCGCAGACCTACACACCACTCATCAAGCCATGCTGTGGCGGCATCCCACATACAAAATAGAGGAGGGTTGGCACAGATGTTAGCTTGGGGCCAACCTTCCTCACAAAAAAAAAAAAAAAAAAAACCTTAATAAAAAAACTAAAGGATAGCTGCCCAGATCTTGATTTCTAAATACCTTTCTCCATGAAAAGGAACCAGGGCTTCTTGGGGAAAGGACTAAAGCAGGGCAGTACAAAATAACCTGATCTTGTTGTGCCAGAAATAAAAAATGGGGTTATGTCAACAGGAGCCAGCTTGAAGTGCCTCTCATTGGCCAATCCTGGGATGAGTATCTAAATAAGAACAATAATGAATTATGATCCATTGAATAAAATAAGAATCTGTTAGTCTAGACTAATGAAAGAGACGGGGGGGGAATGGATGGAAAAGGGAAAGCAATTCCTTTTTTTTTTTCTTTTTTGCTGAGGAAGATTCACCCTGAGCTAACACATGTTGCCAATCTTCCTCTATTTTGTGTGTGGGTCACCACCACAGCATGACTGCCAATGAGTGGTGTGGGTCCATACCTGGGAACCAAACCCTGGCCACTGAAGCAAAGTATGCCGAACTTAACCACTAGGCCTTGGGGCTGGCCCCAGAAAGCTATTCCTTAAAAGAGAATGCCCAGTGATAAATACAGAAAATAGTAGAGTTGTAAAATCACCATTTTGCAGTTAGCATAGAAAAGATTGGTTTGGGGAAACATTATCAAGGGATTCTAAATCTAGAGGGGAAAGTTTGATGAGAAGCAGCATATTTTCATGTTTTCAAAGTATTTCCCCACAGATTGTACATTTGTTGGAAGAGGAAAATAGTGACTATACAGTGGAGAAACTAGGCAACACTTTGATCAGTGATCATGAGCCTCCCGATGTTATACCTAAGAAGGACATAACATCGTTTAAATGTAATCATAAGGAAACATCAACCAAACCCATAGTGAGGATCGTTCTATGAAAGAACCATCATGAAAGACCAAAAAAGGAAAAAAGCAAGGCTGAGGAACTAACTGTTCCGTATTAAAAGGGACTGAAAAGACTTGACAATTAAAGGCAATACATGATCCTAAACTGGAACTTGTACCAGAGCGGGGAAATCCTATGAAAGATTTATTGGAACAATTGAGAAAATTGGAATATGGACCATAGATTAGATAAAAATAGCTCCCACCTTTGATAACTGTGTGGTGATTATAGAAAGGAATATCTTTTTTCTTAGTAAACACACACTAATGTATGAAGAGGTAAAGGGGCATGATGTATATGATCTATTTTCAAATGGTTCAGAAAAAATAAAGCAAAGTATCTAGAAAGAGAGAATGGTAAAGTAAATGCAGCAAAACGTTAAAACTTGGTGAACTTGAATAAATTATATTCAAGAATTCTATTCTTGCAATTTTTCTGTAAGTTTAAATAGTTTTTAAAAAGAAAAAAGCTAAGGGCTCTCCAATTTCTCTCTTAGACTTCATTCCAAAATGGGCAAGAATGTTCATCATCAATCTTTTATTTTGTCATTTTATTTCCACTATTATTATTAGTCAGGTGGTAGTTATCTTTTATAATTTTAGTTGATTATATACCGCCAATAAGAAGAAAAGCAGCTGAATTTACAAAAGAGAAAAAAATGTCCTAATCCCAGTTACAGGAACTTTTTATATTTGCAACTAAAATTTGATTCTAGATATTTCAAGAAATTGATTAATTGAGACAATTATTCAGATGAGTCAAGGTTAAACAAGGGAGAAAAAGCAAAGTTAATACTCTTGTTCCAGTTTCCTTAAATTATTTTAGATAATTAATTTTTTTACTTCCGATAAGCATCATCTAAAGTTTCCTCTAAAATAATTGATAAATTGCGTTTTTCCTTTTTTAAAATTTTAGTTTGTCTCACAATTTTTAAATATTATTTTCTAATTACAAAGGTATGCATGCCCTTAAGTTCAAACAATTGAGAAGCATGTGAAATAAAAAATGTCTTCCTCTCCACTCTAATGTTACCCACAAAGAAAACCACTAGGGACACACATCTAGGGCAGGAGCGAGAACACAACAGAGGAGCGACGGTGGAAACAGGTGACCAGAACCCTACCTAAACCCCCTGCAATTACTCCTAAACGCAGAGGGAAACTTTGGAGTTGCACACCTGAGCCCGCGGGGAGAGTCTCTCCCCGCCATTGGCGGGGAGACCCAGCCTGGTGCTCGGGGCGCCCGGAGGGTCCCAGAGAGAGACACGGAGGGCACAGAGATCTCCCAGCTGCCGTTGCCCGCCCCGTGGGACTAGGGATTGCTGGAGATCTCAGAGAGGACCGGGGCCGGGGGAATTTTCGGGGGCCGGTTCTGCGACCCGGAGGGGAAGCGCCGGGGCTCCGCCCGGGCAGCAGACAAAACTCTCTGTCTGCCGTTAGCAGAGGGGCCACGCTGAGCATTCACGGCTCCGGCAGAGGCCCGGAGAGAAGCCCTGAGGGCGGGGCAACCCCCAGCTGCCGTTGCCCGCCCCATGGGTCTAGGGATTGCCGGAGATCTCGGAGAGGACCGGGGCGGGGGAAACTTTCAAAGGCTGGTTCTGTGACCTGGAGGGGAAGCGCCGGAGCTCCGCCCGGGCAGCAGACAAAACTCTCTGTCTGCCATTAGCAGAGGGGCCACGCTGAGCATTCACGGCTCCGGGAGAGGCCCGGAGAGAATCCCAGAGGGCGGGGCGACCCCCAGCTGCCGTTGCCAGCCCCGTGGGGCTAGGGATTGCCAGAGATCTCGGAGAGGACTGGGGCTGGAGAGAGTTCCAGAGACCCAGCTTAGTAGCCTAGGGGGAAACCCTACAGGCTCACAGCAGCCTTAGGGAAAGCCTCTGCACAGCACCAGTAGAAGGCACCCAGCCGCCAGCCACAAGGCTGAAAGACCCCAGGGCAAAAGCAGCATAGCTAGGTGTACTAACCACAGACTGTAGAAGATGCCAATAGCTCTCCTGCGACCCATAGAGGACAAGTGAGATTTGGTGGGTGCCGACAGCAACGGAGCGACAAATATAAGTGATCCCACCCCTGGCCGCTGGAAAAGCCCATAACACCGTTGCAGACCCCAAGGAGAGAGCACATCTAGGTGGGCTGCAACAGTAGGCACCTGCAGCCTGAAGCCCCCCTGTGACGGCCCCCACGGCAGAGGAGGGAATCCAAAGGGCCACTGTGGCTACGAAGAGGGGCCCAGGCCCAGTTAGCAACTACGGACAGGGTTCCTGGTTGGTGAAGTATAAACAGCTGCTCCCCCCACCGCAGCAGCTGAAACAAGTGAAAGGAGCAACTAAACTCTATCTCCATGCGGAGGCACAAATCAACAACATCAAGCAATATGAAAAAATACATTAAATCTCCAGAACAGAAAGAAAGCAACAAATACACAGAAAACAATCCCAAAGAAAATGAGATATATAACCTAAATGACGATGACTTCAAAACAGCCATCATTAAGATTCTCAATGAGTTAAGAGAGAATTCTGACCGACAACTCAACGAGTTCAGGAGCTATGTCACAAAAGAGTTTGATACGATAAAGAAGAACCAAACAGAAATATTGGAAATGAAGAACACAATAGAGGAGATTAAGAAAAATCTAGATGCTCTGAACAGTAGGGCCGATAATATGGAGGAAAGAATTAGCAATTTGGAAGATGGCAATATAGAATTGTTGCAGGCAGAGGAGGAGAGAGAAGCAAGACTTAAAAGAAATGAAGAAACTCTCCGAGAATTATCAGACACAATTAGGAGATGCAACGTAAGGATTATAGGTATACCAGAGGGAGAAGAGAAGGAGAAAGGGGCAGAAAACCTATTCAAAGAAATAATGGCTGAGAACTTCCCAAATCTGGTGAGGGAGATGGATCTTCAGGTGACAGAAGCCAATAGATCTCCAAACTTTATCAATGCAAGAAGACCAACTCCACGGCATATAGTAGTGAAGCTAGCAAAAGTCAACGACAAGGAGAAAATATTAAGGACAGCCAGGCAAAAGAAACTAACCTACAAAGGAACCCCCATCAGGCTATCAGCAGATTTCTCAGCAGAAACTTTACAGGCTAGAAGAGAGTGGAATGATATATTCAAAAATCTGAAGGACAAAAATCTACAGCCGAGAATTCTCTACCCAGCGAAAATATCCTTCAAATACGATGGAGAAATAAAAACTTTCCCAGATAAACAAAAATTAAGGGAGTTCATTGCCACAAAACCTCCTCTTCAGGAAATCCTCAGGAAAACCCTCATTCCTGAAAAATCCAAAAAAGGAAAGAGGCTACAAAACCAAGAGCAGAGGAGATAAGTAGAAGGACAACAACAGAGAGTAGCAGCTCTACATCAGAACAGATTAAACCATGGGACGAGAAACAAAGGAAACTGAAGAAAACCGGAAAACAAGACACAAAATGGGAGTGGTAGGCCCCCACGTCTCAATAATCACTCTAAATGTAAATGGATTGAACTCCCCAATCAAAAGACACAGAGTGGCAGGATGGATCAAAGAACAAGATCCAACAATATGCTGCCTCCAGGAAACACACCTCAGCCCCAAAGACAAACACAGACTCAGAGTGAAGGGATGGAGAACAATACTCCAAGCTAATAATGAACAAAAGAAAGCAGGTGTCGCTATACTAATATCAGACAAGGTAGATTTCAAAGCAAAACAGATAAAGAAAGATAAAGAGGGACAGTATATAATGATAAAAGGGAAAACCACTAGGTTTTTGTATCCTTCTAGACTTTTTTCAGTGCTTGTATTATTCATTGTCTGAATGTGTATACAGTTTTTTAAACAATGGAAATCATTCTGTACAATTTGTTCTTCTACTTCTTACTTAACGGTAAATCTTTTTAAATCTAATTTTTCTTTTATAAAAGCTGTGCATATATAGTTTTTTATATGTAGTTTTTGAAGTCAAATAATTCAGCTAGCAAAAATTGTTTCTAATTATTATATAACACATTCACATGGTTTAAAATTCAAAAAGTACAAATGTCTACACTTTGGAAAAATCTCCCTTGCGCCTCTGTCCCTGAGACACCCAAATCTACTCAAAGGCAATAAATGACATTGGTTTTTATGCATCCTCCATACGTGCACTTTGAAGATCTTTTCCTATCATTATACGAAGAGCTTCCTCAGTTTTTTATATAGCTACATGGTCTTGTATTGTATAGACATGCCTGTGTTTAATCAATCACTTGACTTATTTAATCAGACATTTAAGATGCTTCCAATTTTTGCTTTTACAAATAATCTGCTATGAATAATCTTGAATATGCATAATTTTGCCTATATGTGAGTAATCTGTGGAATAAATTCTAGAAGTGGAGTTGTGGGTCAAAAATTTCACAGGTTAGGTTTTCTGGGAAGCAAACTCTGGGGCAGAAATTTAGAGTACAGAATGTTTATTAGGGAGTGCCCTTGGGTTCAACAGCTGTGGAAAGGAGGAGGATGTGGGATTGAGCAGGAGAAGCTGAGCTTTGAGGCTCCCTCTGTAGCCTCAGCCAACCCCACAGGGAAGCTATGGAGCTGAAATGACCTATCAGAATCAACCCACGTTGGGTGGAAGTGGCTGGGCCTTTATACCCCCTCCTCTGTTAGTCACTAGACGTGGGCTGCCCCAGGGAGGCATTGACCCTGGGTAAGAAAGCTCTTTGCAGCTGAGGCAAAACTTGAAGAGGCTGACAGTTGAAGATTGTCTGCTGACAGAACTTCCAGCAGCTGGGACAACAAGACCTTCCTTGAAGGGAGATATCTGGGTGGCCCATCTCCACGTCCAGCCCAAAAGGGTATCTACATTTTGTAACATTGGTAGATTTTGCCAAATTGCTATACCAGTTTGTACTCTCATCAGCAATGTCTAAGAATGTCTCTTTACCCACATCCTCCTCAACAGAGTGTCATCAAACTTCTGGATCTTTGCCAATCTGATTAAGTGGAATATGGCATCTCAGTGTATTTTTAATTTTCCTTTCTTTTATTTTGAGGGAAGTTGAACTTCTTTTTATAAGTTTAAGGTCCATTTGTCCTTTTTTTTTTTTCTTTGAACTGTCTGTTTATATCCTTTGCACATTTCCCTATTGGGTTGATTTTTTTTAAGTGATATGTAGCAACTCTTTTTTTTTTCAGGTTTTTAAATGAGTAAATTATACCCCTGACTTTATTGAAAAGATTCACAGTCGTGAATAGAAATGGCTAGAAATGACAAATGAAATGAGAGAGACATGTATTGTCAAATATGCATTACAAGGCTCGTCTATAAAACAACAGCAATTATTCCTGCCTTTCATATTTCATATTGACCAGAAAAGAACTTAATGTTTTAACCTGTTGCATGGGGAATTGTGTTTGTTTTGATAACAAAATAATTATTACCTCCATAAGTTCTGATAATGCACGTTATTCCCCATGAAATGTTCAATGGTTATCAACTTAACAGCACACATTTGGAGAATTTTTTTTCTTCTCTCTATTGCATTTCACTACCCTAACTCATATTTTACTATTCCCTTGGCCCAAGGATAGTTAGAAGCAATAAGATGAAATTCAGTTGGTTTCATAGACAGTAAACATGAATTATGAAACATACTATGCTCGTTGAGTGTATATTTTAGAAGAACTTCCTCTAAGACACTTTGTGACTAAAATCATAATCTAGAACCATTCACTTGTCCTTGGTTTTAGAATTCTGTGTGGTTTCATGAAATATTCACTATTTTTTCTTAAACACAGTCTAAACTTATAGCCTCTGAAGCAAACAATTTAGATAAAAGACATTTTTTTAGTTGGAAAACCAGCCAAATGCCATTAATCCTTTATATGATTATACAGAGAACAGAAATAACAATGAAAACATCAGATTCAACTAATTCCTAGGAGCACAGATTTGTGAATTTGTAGACATCCCTACTTCAATCCTTGTTTTCCCCATTTAGGGCACTAAGTCCTTGAATGTTTAAGAGACTTCTCCAAAGTAACATGGAATCAGGCTAGATCCCCAGTGTCCTAACTGCTTATCAAGCTATAGCTATGCTCTCTCCTATAGAGTGTTCCACTTAGGAGTCTTGGTCTCAGTTCTAGCTTTAGCCGTCCGACATGTCAGAGCTGCCTTCATTGACTGAAAGAAACCACACCTTATTAAGATGAACATATTAGGATTGCCCAATTTGCGTATAACAAAACTATAGCCAGATGGGGTGAGTATAGAAATGTAGATGTGTGTGAATCATGTCTAGAATCAACACCTTAGCATTGCCTACTTCACATGCATGTCAAACCTACGGCTAGACATATATTAATTGCATTAAGAATCAACACATTTGAGCTGCCTAATTTACAGATTCATAAAAACTTAAAACTATATGGGGGAGCATGTGCACTAACCATATCTGTGACTAACATTAGGGCCTATTAATTTTGAAAACTTTGAACTTTCACAGCTTGATAACACTTGCTCTACTACATACTGTTCCTCCTTCTGCTGGAAAGTATCACTCTGAATCTAATCCCCTGAGGGGATTAATGTACATCTAGTTGTAGGGAGCCTAGGGTAGAATGATAACCAAACCTCTCCTATAGTCACTCATACACACACCCACACACACACCCACACACACACACACACACATATATATATATATATATGCAATTGGGCAACTCTAATATGTTGTATAGCTGGTGTACTAGATCCAATCCACAATGACAGCCTAGATAGCCACTCAGAAGAGAGAGACAGAGCTAGTAATGACCATCCTTATTCTAGAGGATAAGGGACTGTGGCCCTCTTCTCCTATCCCAAAGAAATATGTATGTAAATAGAGTGGGGAATGAATGAATAGGACAATAGATTAGATAATTTTATACTGGATAATCTCTTGCTACGTTGAATAATTCTATAATAAATTAACCTGAAAACGTACCTCTGGTTGGTTTCCAGTGGAGTAAATGTAGCACAGTTCACTGCAGGTTTTAGACTTCTGCAGCATTGATGCCTATAAATGCAGGATTTCTCTACTCTTGGGAATACCATTCTGCATATATAAAACCTCTCACTCTATAGAATCAATTTTGTTTCAATATTTTCAAAAACAAATACATTTTTTAAATGTGTGGTGTGGTGTGCATTTTCACTTACCTTTTCCGCTGACTGAGCAGTGCCAAAAAATTTTGGAATGAAGGCAAGCCATGCTATAAAAGTCATATACATAGTGAATCCAATGCGCTTGGCTTCATTAAAATTCTCTGGGAGTAGCAACTTAATGTTAGAGAAACTAGCCATACTCTCACCACATCCCTCCCAATATAACCATAGGATAATATTTGGTTAAATTTACACTTTGTGTTTACATGATTATGACTATAGAAACGTTATTCATAACTGAGTCGTGTGGACTGTTATGATTACCATTCCTTATACCATTTCTGTTTTTCCTATAGTTAATAATTTGCTCATTTCTTAACCTTGCCTAGCTTTCTACGTGTCTATCACTAATTCCTCTTTCAAGCCTTTAACACATATATCACTGTGGTCTGTGCTACCAGCATCTCTTTCCTGAATTATTGGGATAATTGCCTCCTTATTATCTTCCTGTTTCCACCCTTATCTGTCTATTGGCTATTGTCACGTGGAAGCCAGAGTGACCCTTTTAAAATGTAACCCAATCATTTCACTCCTACAATGGATCTCCATTTCCTTCAGAGAAAAGTCAGTTTCTTACAGTGACCTACCAGACCCTGCATAACATATCACCCACCCTGTACCTCTCTGACCTCATTTCCTATTGTTGCTCCAGCATCTCTCCCTCTCACATTTCTCCACTCCCACTGGCAGTTCCCTCTGCCTGGAAATTTCTTCTGCCAGATAGTCACATGACTAGTTCCCTAATTACTCTCAGGTCTTGGCTGAATGTCACTTTACAATGAGGTCTAGCCTCACCATCCTATTTTAAATTGTAATATACACCCTACCCCCTCTTCACCTAGAGCAATTTTAATCCTCCTTGCCCTGCTTTACTTTTTCTTTTTTCATAGCTTTTATTGCCTTCTAATATAGAATTTATTTATTATGTTTATTATCTTACTCTCTCTGGTAGAATGAAAGCTCCAGGAGAGTAGTAATGTTTGCAGCTCAAGGTGGTCACTCAATAAGTATTTATTGTAAATGAATATCTTTTCTCTTAATATGTTCAAACTCATCAGAAAAACTATCATTTCAAATTTGCCACAACTGGAAGGACCTAAAACTGAAAATACACAACTATGTACCAGGGGACTTTGGGGAGAAAAAAAGGAAAAATAAAATCTTTAAAAAGAAAATTTTAAAAAAAGATGTTAATGATTCTAAATAGTAATGATTCTAATATACCCATTGGATATGTGTGAGAAATTTCAATTACTTTTTTTTGTTTTGTAGATTGGCGTCTGAGCTAACATCTGTCGCCAATCGTCTTTTCTTCTCCTTCTCCTCCTTCTTCTCCCCAAAGCCCCCCAGGACACAGTTGTGTGTTGTAGTTGTGAATGCCTCTGGTTGTGCTATGTGGGACACCAGCTCAGCATGGCCTGATGAGCGGTGCCATGTCCATGCCCAGGATCCAAACTGGTGAAACCCTGGGCCACAGAAGTGGAGTGCGTAAACTTAACCACGCGGCCACGGGGCCAGCCCGCCAATTACTTTTAAATTTAAATTATTTGCACAAAAGTACAAAGAAAATGTTTTATACTGCTAGTCAAAAGCTGTGGCTTGCAACTTCCTCTAAGTAATTTCTGCATTTATGCAGACTGCCCAAAAACATGTTGAATCATTAACATCTATGCAAGATAAATTGTACAGTATTTCAAAAGTAACCAAATAGCTGAAAAGGGAAAGTTCTTCTTCATAGGAGAATTCTAGCTGATAATTGCAGAAGAAATCATAGACTTTTTAAAATCTCAATTTTGCAACTCCTAATGAAATAATGGACCTAGGCAATGATTACTAATAAACGCTAAAACCATTAAGGGAAAGGTTGAATGGAGAACTTTATAATCGATCCATCTACCTGAAAACACTTGAACCCACTGGTCAAAATTAACACCTTTAAAAGTGAGACAGCCTTGGTATCCTGGTTGCAATCCTGGAACAGAAAAAGGACATTAGATAAAACCTCAGGAAATCTGAATAAACTATGAACTTCAGTTAAAAATAAGGTCTCAATATTAGTTCATTAATTGCAACAAATATACCACACTAATGCAAGATGTTAGTAATAGGAGAAACGGTTGTGGAGGTGGGGTAAATACAGGAACTCTGTAGTATCTGCGCAGCTTTTCTGTAAATCTAAAACAGTTCTAAAAAATAAAGTCTATTAATAAAAAAAATTGTACAACCAGATATTATGTTCCTCCTGATGTAATGAAATCGGAAGTACATAGAGCCACCTAGGAAGTATTCCTGCCAAAAGGATTGAACCTGGAATCTAATCAAGCATCCAGCTCGAATTACCAGCTTACAGAAAATGTGGTAGATAGATGACTATGTTAAACCATGCCACAGGATGCAATCAACCAAATCCAGAATGTGGGATTTTTACAAATGACCTTGTTTCTTAAATAAATGGCACAAAAAAATTGGGAGAAGAGGAACTCAGACTAAAGACATAAAAGATGTGTCAACCAAATGTAATGTATTGACCTTATTTGAATCCCAATTCAAAGAAGTTAACTGTAAAAGATATTTGGGAAAATTTAAACATGAATGAGAGATTAAATAATATTAAGGAATTATTGTTAATTTATTAGGTGCGATACTGGCATTGTGGCCATGAGGTTTTTTTTAAGTCTTTATCTGTTAGAGAGATACATACCCAAAATATTCAAGTTTAATGTGAAAAAAATGGAATTTTCATATTTCTTCCATATGGAAAAAGATGAAATTAGATCCCTACCTCATAGCATGCACAAAAATAAATTCCAACTAGATTAAAGACCTAAAAGTAAAAACTTCCATATTGCAAAATTATAAACTACATGAAAAGACAAGCCATTTCTATGTAGATACCCTAGAGAAAACTGAGCACATGTGCATTACAGCTTTTTTTTTTTTTTTTTTTGGTTAGGAAGATTGGCCCTGAGCTAACATCTGTGTCAATCTTCCTCTATTTTTTGTACATGGGATGCCGCCACAGAATGGCTTGATGAGCAGTGTGTAGGTCCACACCCGGGATCTGAACTCACGAACCCCAGGCCACCAAAGTGGAGCACGCAAACTTAATTACTATGCCACCAGGCCAGCCCCTACAGCATTTTTTCGCAATAGCAAAAATTGGAAACAACTATTATCCACTAGGAGAAGAACACAACCAGTGTGATTTATTCATGCTATATAAATCCATACACACTAAATGTGATGACATAGATAAATCTCTAAAATACGATGTGTTAAATTTCAAAAGATAATATAAAATATTATGCCAGTTATATCATGTTTAAAACACATAAAAATCTATATACATATTTTTTGGTGAGGAAGATTCACCCTGAGTTAATATCTATTGCCAATCTTTCTCTTTATTTGCTTGAAGAAGATTAGCCCTGAGCTAACATCTGTGCCAGTCTTCCTCCACTTTATATGTGGGCCGATGCCACAGGATGGCCTATGAGCAATGTAGGTTTGCGCCCAAGATCCAAACCTGCAAACCCAGGCTGCCAAAGTGGAATGGGCCGAACGTAACCACTACTCCATGGGGCCAACCCAAAAACTATATCTTTAATGGATACACATAAGGTAGAAGTATAAAAACAAACATAGGAAGCATACATACCACCTTGAAGATAGTCATTATCATGAAAAAAAGGAGAAAGAGTTGAAAAGGCAAGGCTTTAAATTATCTAGAGCTTTTTGTTTATCAAAAAAACTGAAACAAATAAAGTAAAATCTGCATGGTGAATGTATAGTCAGTTATACTAATTTCCATACGTTTGATATATTTCATAATGTTAAACATTGATAGGAAGAAATACTTGAAGTAAAAATGAAAAAAAAACCCACATACTCAAATATTTTGCCATAAATCTGGTTAACATACTTAGTAAGATGATCCTGAAATGCAATCCAGAATCATAAAGTCTAGACTAATTCTTATAGAGTGGGGCTCCCCACCCCGCACCTTTTTTTTCCAGGCTGGCTTCTCAATTCGCATAACTTTGGATTCATGGGGATGGGCCCAGTATTAGAATCATTATATATCATTATGCATTCCTCTCTCAATTCAGTAGAAAATTACTAAATGCTCACTATGTGCAAAATACTGTACTAGGGTTCCAGCTTCTTCAAAACTTAATTTCTTTCTAAGCTAAATAATAGTAACAAATATCAGCTATCGATGGTGAACTAAATGGGTATGAATCTCTCTCAACAAACTTGAATGCACAAAAAATGATACTTTAGTTTTTTTAAAATAAAATCATAGCCCCATTCTGAAAGCTAGTAGATTTAGTCTTGCTATCTGTTGGTGCCCCTCCCACATTACCTCCGTGGCCACCTTGATAATGCACTCTATATTGACTGCCTTCCTTCTTCTGTCTTACTTCCCCATTCCCCTACCCTCCCAAATAAACTACTTGCATTTTAATCTTCTCTGGTATGATTATAGGGGAACTCAAACAAGGGCAATTAAGCATTAGGATATCCTCACCTCTACTCAATCTCTTCATTCATAAATGAAGGGTTGTTTAATCATGATGTACTCAACTGCATACTTTGCGACATAGTAAACTTAACTTCCTTTCATACAGCTCTTTACTCTAAAATGAGACTGATGTAATTTCCTTTACCAGTAATTAATTTACTTGTACTGAAATTTTGATGACATGTTTCCAAGAATGAACACAGTGTAAATACACACAAGAACACATACCAACATGATGATATAGTAATGACTCATGGGTCAAAGGTAGTCATGGAACTGTGATATACCTTACAGATGTGTCATACTTCACTAGGCTTGAGCTTCCATCCAGATGCTTGGGAAATCTATTTACTGGACAGCCACGATGCTAGTCAGAATATATCAGAAGGAAATTTCATAAAAATAAAGGAATTAACAAAGATTAAGCACTCTGGGCACCTTATATGTTAGAGGGTTCTCCTTCCAATCCAACAAGTGGTGTGGCTCCCCACAACCCCCTTTTTTTTTCCCAGGCTGGCTTCTCAGTTCAAATGGCTTTGGATTCATGAGGATGAGCCCAGTATTAGTATTAGTATCATTACATATCATTACACATTCCTCTCTCAATTCAGTAGAAAATTACTAAATGCTCACTACGTGTAAAATGCTGTGCTAGGGTTCCAGCCTCTTCAAAATTTAATTTCTTTCTAAGCTAAAGCATTTAGTCAATAATACTAATGATATACAGATAGGGACTCCAACCTTTGTATGTTCTATTTCTCCATAAGCACATTAAATATTTCTCTTCCAAAGGACTATTACTACTTGACCAGGGACTGGCAAATCACCTCTTTTTGTCCCCTTGCCTACCACCATTATGCCCTAGGTAGGAAGAGTTCACTTACTTTAATTTCTCAGTGAGGAATATGAACACAACTCCACAGCCTAGATAGGCTTTGTTCTGAGTAGCAATTAAAGTACAGCCACATACCCAGGGAAGCTGCCTTCCTATCTCCTGAATCAGTTTAAGGATGGAGAATTGGAGTTTAAAATACTTACTCTAGGGGCCGAGTGGTTGAGTTCGCGCACTCTGCTTCAGGGGCCCAGGGTTTCACTGGTTCGGATCCTGGGCGAGGACATGGCACCACTCATCAAGCCATGCTGAGGTGGCATCTCACATAGCACAACCAGAAGGCCCTACAACTAGAATATACAACTATGTACTGGGGGGCTTTGGGAAGAAGAAGAAGGAGGGGGAGGAGGAGAAGGAGGGGGTGGGGGAGGAGGAGGAAGAGGAAGAAGAAGAAGAAAAAACAAGAAGATTGGCAACAGATGTTAGCTCAGGTGCCAATCTTTAAAAAAAAAAAGAACTTACTCTAGCTAATTCACATTGAAAAAAATAGTACTATGCTGTGTTTTAATTATTTAATTTTAAAAATGTTTAAACAGTACTGCAAGGTATAAAATAAAAATAAAGATATATCCATTTCTTAATTTATCAACTGTCAACAATATCTATTTAGTGCTAATTACGAAAGTTACAAAATTCAGCACTCTTAAATTACTTCTCACTTTTTCTTATCTCCTCTTCCCTTCAGTTTTTGTTGTTTTGTTCTGGTAGTTACTTTTATAATTTTAAATAATATATTTAGGTCTTTCTTTCTTAATTTATCAATTTTAGTACAATAAATTTTAAATTTCACTAGGCTAAAGTATTGTAGGAGTGTTATCAATCTCTAGAACAAGACGGGTGCATTATCTAGTGCATTTAAAATACAGCCAGTAATTCTCATGGAGTTGAAAACTATTAGCATTCTTTAATTAATGGAGTATTTAGTATCAAACTAATCAAAAGTTAACATTAGCTTTACAGCATGTCTAGGTTTTGAGGAAAATTTAATATATTACAAGCCTTGTTAGAAACTCAGACTTTATGAAATATGAAATATCATTTATTTGAAAATGAATAAAAAAAAATTTGCCCAAGTCTTTATAGACTTTTTTATATTTCTTTAACAATTCACTTTTATTAGAGGAGCTAGAATTATTGCAATCCAGCTAAAGTCCCTATTTATAAATAAATAGTTCTTATTATATTTTCAAAATAAGAATTTACAGTAATAATATCAACAACTTTAACTATGAAAAGAAGACTATGTAGTCCAGCTTATCCCATATCAGGATACATTTGCTAAGCCCTTTGTCATGTGCTAACTATAAAAAATACCAATTTAGATCCTATGAGATAACATCTAATTTAAGACCAAGCCATAGAAATACAAAGTGATTATTTAAGAAACTTTCCCAACCGTTTCTTGTTCTTTTATCTATAGGGAAAAAAAATTCTCTTTAAAGAGAGAGTTAGGGGAGGGAAGATTAGCCCAAAAGATAATGAAAACCCTGGTTTTCCTACACAGATAAAAATGCAAAATATTGTACTATGTGCTGTCAATTATTATACCTTTGCAATAGGTCAAAAAACTGTTCTAAGTAAGATTAGATAAAAGGAAAAAAGAAAAACTTGAAAATAATTAATCCTCAGGCAATGTTTAGTATACTGGTTAAATCAGAAACAGTATTCTAGAAAAAGATTACTTTTAACCGGTATGGCATACTTATAGTAACTTTAAATTCTTATTTTCCTCAGAATTGTATTTAGGAGGAAGGAGAGTAATAGTTCTATCTATCTCAAATTTTACAAATAGTTACAGTTCTAACGCTATATTCTGAAATTTTCAGATCTCCTGTGGTTCCCTGTAAAGGTATATATTGCAATGTAAGCATCAAAATGCCACCAACTGTTAGTTTTCTAAAAATAAAGTTATCTTTTATCCTGCAGAGATTTTATATGTTACTATTAATGAAGCTAAAGCACCCACCTGAATCCTGCCAAGAATATTAGTAAGCAGTGTGCCTAGGTGAAAGGCACTCTGAGCTGGCATTAGAAGAGAAGGTTGTTATCTCAGGTAGTTTTTAACCTCTCTGAGCTTTAGTTTCCTCATCTGATAATGGGGATAATATTACCTGCTATGCCTACTTCCCTGGGGAATTTTGAAGGTCAGAGTGAGATAATGTATCTGAAAATGCATTGTAATCTATGAAACACTATATTAGTACTTAGTAATACCTCAACAAGTAATCATGGAGTTCCTGATATAAGAATAACATAGTAAATAATATGAAAGCAGAGGGGAAAAAATGCATCTTGCCCTCAAGAAGAAAAAGTTACCCTACAACAATAACAAATAGCTAGGAGAAGGGGGAGGGGTGGGATAGGGAAGAGGAAAGGGAAGAGGGGGATGGGGAGGAGAAGGTGGACGATGAAGGAGAAAGAGGCACTGACCAACATATTTTATCTTTTTGTTCAGAGTTAGGATATTTGATAGTGTCTTTTTGTCCTCGATACAGAAATCCACAAAGAGGCTTAGAAAAATAAAAAGAGTTGTTTCCTCACTTCTCGATGTTCTTCTCTTTGCTTTCATAATCATCAAAGTTAATATTTAAATAAAAGGTTAAATGTCTGAACTATTTTATTAAATCCTCACAAAACCCTTCACGGCAGGTATTATTAATCATCTTTTTCAAATGAGGGAATCAAGCCTCAGCAAGTTTAAAGTTATTGGTCCCAACTCCCATAGTCAATAAATGACCAACCCAGATCTTCTAACTCAGGGCCTAGTGTTGAATTTCCATTTACTGAAGCAATTGCTTCTCATATCTGTTGGTCTTCCAGAAAATTATCATTCCTATTCCTACCTTAATATTGACAGTTGTGTAATAGCTAAAACTGGAAACAACCCAAATGTTCATCAATACATGAATGGACAAATTGAGGTATATCTAGACAAGGAAAACTATTCAGCAATAAAAAAGAAAGAATGATCGATACACACAACACAGATGAATCTCAGAATAATTATGCAGAGTGAAAAAAAGGCAGAAAAAAAGAATATCTATTGTTTGATCCATTTATATAAAATTCTAGAAAATGCAAACTAATCTATAGTGACAGAAAGTAGATTAGGGGATGCGAGTAGAGGGAGGGAGAGATGGCAAAGAACTGTGAAGAAATTTAGGAGTTGATGGAATTGTTATTTTGACTGTGGTGATGAATACATATGTCAAAACTGATCAAATTGTACACTTTAAGTATGTGCAGTTTAGTATATCAATAAATCAATAAAGTGTGGGGGGTGGCAATTAAAGAAAAAATTGACTGTTGTTTTCATTTGCTGTAGAATGGTCCGTGATTCTTTCAAAGAGCAGCCTATGTTGTCCATAATTCGAGTTCATTAAAGGTCAGTTTTATAATTTCTCAATTTTGACAGTAAGTAGTTTTCATGACGCTCACACCTTTATTTTTAAATTTGGACAGTTTATAAAAAGCTGAGGACAGTGTTATGGTTCTTTCTCAGTAAGTGGCCTACTGTCTCAAATGTCTTTGCTTACAGGATTTCTAAGAGGAATAAACTATTCTCATTGTACCCAGCATCTTATTAACCTTGGAGTTGCAAGAAACAGAGAATTACTCATAGACAGTTTTGAAGGAAGAGAGTCTATTGTAAAGCTACACTGAGACTAAAATTGGAACTGGATTTCAAACTGGAAAGTCATCAGGATCCTAGGCAACTCCAGGAATTAGCTACCCTTTCAGTCTTTCTTGTGGACTGCATATTCTCTTTTTTTTTCTCTTTTTCTTTCTCTTTTACCTCTTCTGCCTTAGTCAGGACTATCCCTTGTTGTGGGGGTTCTTTTTATCCTGTTTTCAGTTTTCTATCCAGGGTAATTTTTCCAAAAATAGTTGTAACCTGGTTGTGTTCGTGGGAAGAGATGAGTTCAGAGTCTGCCTACGCCTCCATCTTGATGAGATCTCTCTTCTTTTTTTTTTATAGCACCTTTTTCTCTCTACATGTCCACTCTGTTCTCCTCCCTCTACTCATTGTTTTATTCTTTTTATATTGCTGTGCCTAAAATATCTTCACTTTGCCCATCCAGATCTACTCTTCATCCTTCTCCACAGGCTCTTTCCTGGAAGCCTGGCCTGTATAGATTGTATCAACAGAATGAGGTCAGTGTATTTATTCTCCTGGCTCCCTCCCTACATGGTCACTTTAGGCAGACTGTATCCCTCAACCAAAGATAACTGCTCCTCTCAAGATGACTCACTCTACACAACTTTCTCCTTCCAACCTCTTCTTCCCCTGTCCCTTCAGCTCTAGAGATGGTAATAACCCTTTTGCTTCCTTGACTGGTTTCCTACACTACCCCTGTGAGGATCCTCCTATACCTAGGCCACACATTTGTAATTAGTTTCTTTGTAGACTTGCCTCAATTCATCCTCACATGTTTCTTGTTAGGACCCTGAGTTACATACTTGTTTATCTGTTTTTTGTTTTTTATCTCACAGCTTCTGCTTCAGTTCACCATGATCTACCATGGCTTCAATTCTACCATTACCTGACATTCTCTGTATTGGGAAATTCCAATATCTAAGTAAGAAAATCTAAGCTGTGTGGGAGGTCATAGGCTAGCCTAAGGACTGGCAGCTCTTAGGACAGGTGCTTGTCCCTGGGCCACACACCTGGAGAGAAGTATGAAAGAAAAAGGTAACAATACAATACACGGGTTGCCATATCAATCAGGAACCATGAGAGAGGTGGTTTCTCTTAGAAAGTATTTTGAGTGTGGCAGGTACAATAATTGACCTGAAAATATTTAAAGGTAAATAAAGTAGTCTGATTATTCTTAACCATGCTATGCTACTATTTGCTAATGTACTAATATGTATCCTCCTCAGGCCTTAGCACATTAAGCTTGCTTGTCCTGGGGCCAGCCCAGTGGCGCAGCGGTTAAGTGCACACATTCCACTTCGGCGGTCAGGGGTTTGCTGGTTCAGATCCCGGGTGCAGACATGGCACCACTTGGCAAACCATGCTGTGGTAGGCATTCCACATATAAAGTGGAGAAAGATGGGCACGGATGTTAGCTCAGGGCCAGTCTTCCTCAGTGAAAAGAGGAGGATTGCCAGAAGATGTTAGCTCAGGGCTAATCTTCCTCAAAAAATAAAGCTTGTTTGTCCTTATCATTTATGATGTCCCTGAGGAATCCAAGACTTGAGGTTGATTGAAATCATGGTCTCAACAGGGTAGCATAGGCAGCTCAAGTATCAGAAATAATATAGGTTTTAAAGCCAAATAAGCTTGTATCGAAATCCTAAAGCTGCAACTTATTTGCTTTCTTACTCTAAACTTCCATTTCCTCATCTGTAAAGTAAATATAACTATATCTACCTTATAGAGTTGTTAGGCATGTTAATGAGAACGTATCTAAAGCATAAAACATAGTAGATACTCAGTAAGTGTTAGTTATTATAATCTTACATGCTTGTTTCAATTAAGCATTCACAGCAAAAGCTTTTGGCTTAATTCAGAGAAATTTTTTTAATGGTGAGGAGAAGAAAAACTTAAAAAGTAGCTTATTATTACATTCTCTATCTTGGCCTGCTTAGCTGCAAGTACCTAAGATGTTCTAACTGTTGTGAATTCAGTCATACCAAATTTGAGTCAATCCACACTATGCCTAATATTGTATTATATCACTTCCACCAGCACATGTCTGAAATCAATCTTGCTCTGATAAACATCTCCTATATACCTACTGTATGTCTTCCCTCAACTCTCACTGTTTTGGACGAGTCTGTAGAATTTTTATTTTGATTGCTGATTTGCACTGTTTCTTTCCTTAGGATCAGAATCGTAACTTGAACCCTCGTCTGCCTGTTTGGGTCCCCCCAAAAATATGCTTAGTCTCTTCTCCCTGGAGCTGACCCAACCTCTGTATCTGTAGCTGATGGCTAGGGGACTACTTCAAACTGGAAAGACCCTACTAGTCCTACTTGTATCCTTATTTGACTAGAGTTAGTTTGGCAAATAGGCTTCAAACCAGGTAACAGCAATTACTGGTAGTCACTGCCTGGAGCACTGTGTTGAGAAGTATTGAAGGGCCTTGAAGTATTGAATGGTGGAGTAGGAAAGAGAACTGTAACTGACCAAGAAAGTCTGCCTTGGGGGCCAGATTGGGGAATGTGGAAGGGAGGGGTGGTGGCATGTATGCCCCACATTTGCCAGCCTTGGCTCAGAGATTCCTGCTGCTTGATTCCCATGCTAGATTAGAGTCCTTATGCATTAATGCCAGCCAATAAGCCTGAGTTTTTCCACATGCTTTTGAACATTGTGATTTGGACTAAGGTTACCCTCAAGGGCTGACCATTCAGCAATCAGGTGGCTGTGACTGATGGTCATTGTTCTTCTCTTCTCAAGGCCGGGTAGCCTGCTCTACATAACCTCTCCCTTTAGACCTAGGGTTGTGGTAACAGCTATATTTGTTACATACTTCACTATCCTTTGTGGTTCCCCTACACTCCACCTCCACCTTTATAAAGGATCTCTCCTCAAATTATCTTATTTTGAGTGTGCCATCTGTTTCTTGTTGATACCCTGACTAATACAAGATGATGTATCAGTAAACAAAGAGAGAAAATTTCCTACTTTCTGGAGATTACATTCTAGCCAGTTTCAAAATGCCTTACAGTCAGGCCTGCATAAGTTATAGCCTTGCCTGTTTGAAATTTATATGCTTGTCTTGTCATTAGTCACAATTAAGAAAATGCAAACTTGCACCTGCATGTATATTTTTGTGTAAACCCCTATAATTAGGACCTCAGGCAATCCTAAGGGCAGGAACTCTCAGACTTCCTCAAATCTCTCATGTGTTGCCTTTTATTCTTATTAAGGGCATAAGTGGTCAATAAATTCTAGAAGATAGTAGCCTAGCCTGTTACTATTTTTCAGATATCATGCTATAGGCTTAGTGATGGAGGGTAGGTAGGGAAAGGAGGTACAAAAATGAGTAGGACAAGCCATGTGAGAAATAGAGTCATAAACAATCACCACACAATATAAAAAGGCTATAATAGAGGTTTCTGAGAAGTGCTGTGACAGTGCAGTACAGAAGAGAGAATGACTAATTCATTTGGGGGATTGGGAAAGTCTTCTTGGAGATAATGCTTGATCTGAGCTTAGATGGACGAGTAATGCTTTGCTAGAAAAAGAAAAGAAGGTAGGCCGACTTTGTGGTCTAGTGGTTAAGTTCAGCACGTTCTGCTTCAGCAGCCCACCTTCAGTTCCTGGGCACAGACCTATACCACTCATTGGCAGCCATGCTTTGGTGGCAACCCACATACAAAACAGAGTAGGATTGGCACAGATGTTAGCTCAGGGCAAGTCTTCCTTAGCAAAAAAAAGAAAGAAAATAGGAAAAGGGAAGGATGTTTAGGAAGAGGATAGGAATTATGAAAAGTCCTGAAGATGTGTCAGAAAATGACAGAGGATTTGCTTTGCAATATACAGTACCACATTGGGGATGGTGGCAAGCAATGAGACTAGAAAAGGTATGCAGGGTCCAGATTTTGAAGCGAGGTTGCATATGAAGAGTTTGGAACTGATTCTAGTAAGTAACAGGAAACCCTTCAAGGAATTTTAAACAGAGAAGTGAAAAAATCAGATTTATGTTTTAGAAAGAAAATTAGGGGAGCAGTGGAGATGGAAAAAGATTAAAAACACAGAGAACTTTTATTGTAACAGTATAGGAGAGAAATGATGAGGGCCTAAACTAGAACAATGACAATGGGAGTGGAGAGATGGGGGGTGAATTTCATTGATATTTAAGAGAGAGAATCAAAAGGTTCTGATGACCTATTAGATGTGAATGAAGATGGAAAGGAAGGAGACCAAGATGATGCAAAATAGAAGACTAGTCACTAATTTGGTAAAACAGAGAAAGAGAAATTGAAATCTGTCTTGCCAAAGGAGAAGCCAACAAGAAGCAAACTGATTATGTTGCAGAAGCTGAAAAGCTCAGTAATTGGAGTTACCAGGTGTATCAGAAGCTGAGGAGTGAGCTGAAAACAGGTGAGTAGGTTGATAGCCTATACGTACAAAGAGTGTGACACTCACAGATGCCCTCTGCCCCTCTGGCAGAGTCACCAAGTATCCCTTCTCCACTCTAGCAATATCCCCTGGAACTGAACTAGAAAGGTCTTGAGGTCAGATTTTCAGGCAAGGTAGAAACAGGGATGAAACGTAAAATTTAAGAGGATTAAGTGAGTCTCCTGAAGACTGAGACTGTCCCCTCCCTTTTCCTCTCCCCCAACTCAGCTCCTGGAATGTTAGCAACCAATCAGATAGTCCCCAGGGAGAATCTTCTGACCAACCTCTCCCTTTATAGAAATGCCCACCAGGCATCAAGCCTCAGTCATACACAATGAACTTGCAATCGGGTATTTCAGTCTCTCACTCTTAAATATGAATGGACAGTGAAGGATCACCAGAAGAGTGAAGAAACTCTGTTAACAAGAAAGGCAGAGACAGAAGCAGAGAAAAGGAACTTGGAGGAGACAGAGCAGGGAGCTGAAGAAAATGTTTTTAAGAATTAATGTCCTCAGATAAAAGAAGATATTTCACACATGAAATAGGAACAGGTGCTTTTAAAAAACACTTAAAGAACAATAAATAACTCTGGTAAATTAAACATATGATAAAGTTAACAATTTAAAGGAATTTCCTAGAAAGTAACACAAGAAGTCATAGATGAACAATGGGAGAGGAAAGATAAGAAAATGGAAAGATCAATCCAGGAGGTTCAATATATGCACGAACAGAGAAAACGCAGTGGAAGGAATTATTAGATAAATAATACAATAAAATTATCAGAATGCAAGGACTCAAAAAAAATTTATCTCCTATATACTCTTTCTCAGGAGCCTACTAGAGGATACCCAAATGATAAACTAAACCAGAAGAGAAGAAAAGAGATCCAGGAAATCCTATGTGGAAGGAATGTGAAGAAAATCTCAAGGAAAACTGTGAAGGTAAATCTCAGGATGGCAGTTAGGCCTAGATAGAACACCAAGTCCAAATTGGAGCAGAGCAGAAGGTTCTAGAAGAAATGCCTCCAGAAGGCAAAAAATCAAAACAGATACAGTGACCAGATTGAAAGGTGATGAAAATGGCACTTTACCTCTGTGGTCTTTCTCCCAAAAACATATAACCCCAGTCCAACCATAAGAAGGATATCAGACAGATCCCAATTGAGGGACTTTGTACAAAATACCTGACCAGAACTCCTCAAAATGGTCAAGATCATCAAAAACAGGGAAGTCTGAGAAACTGTCATAGCCAAGAGGAACCCTAGGAGACACGAGTACCAAATAGAATGTTATCTTGAAACAGAAAAAGGGGAATAGGTAAAAATGAAGGAAATCTGAACTTTCATTAATAATCTATCGATATTGGTTCATTAATTGTAACAAATGTACCATATTAATGTAAGATGTTAATAACAGGAGAAACTGGGTATGGGGTATATTAGAACCCTCTGCACTATATTTACAATTTTTCTGTAAATGTAAAACAGTTCTAAGTTTTATTTATTTGTTTGTTTTTTAAAGAGCTTACTGGGGGAGGAGGGAAGGCAATCGTTAACTCTAGAAAAGCCAAGAACTTATACAAGAAAGGAAATGCTCTCATAGTATACCTCATGGCTCAGCAGTGAATAATATTTACATAATCCTAATAATGAAATATTATTAACTTAATAAAATATTGTGATATAATTAAATTGGGAGTTTAGAAAGAGGAGAAGTAAATGTGTAGGTGTAAGATTTCCAAATCCTCACCTTCCATAGAAAGAAGTCAGTAAATAATGTCTAAAATAGAAAACTTGAGAAATAACAGCATAAAGATATTATTTAGAAACATGGATGGGGGTAAGTGCCAGCAGAAATACTTTTTACAAGTTGAAAATGACTGCCTCTGGGTAGCTAGTTACAGGGAAAGTGTTTGGAGAGAAAGGACAGTGTTCCACTGCTTTTTCTTATAATCATTTTAGCATTATGGCCTTTAAATCTGTACAAAATATTAATTTGATAAAAAATAAAATTTTGGGGGCCAGCCTAGTGGCACAGCGGTTAAGTGCACACATTCTGCTTCGGCGGCCCGGGGTTTGAGGATTCGGATCCTGGGTGCGGACAAGGCACCACTTGGCGAGCCATGCTGTGGCAGGCATCCCATGTATAAAGTGGAGGAAGATGGGGACAGATGTGAGCTCAGGGTCAGTCTTCCTCAGCAAAAAGAGGAGGATTGGCAGCAGATATTAGGTCAGGGCTAATCGTCCTTAAAAAAAAATAAAATAAAATAAAGTAAAATATTTTTTTTAAAAGGGAAATATTTAGACTAAAATGGGGAGAGTGATATTTCCTTAACACTTAGTCTAATGGTTAAACCTATTGTAGTTAATAAAAGGGAACAAATGAGATGTCCCTCAAAAAAATGGAAAGTAAATTCCTCTCTGAGAGACCACATAAATAAATGTAATTGTGGGTTAGAGCAGAAATATGCAGAAACATTTAAAAGATACAGAATACTTGATGTACAGAGTAAACGTGCTAATGTGGTTAAAGAAAGATTCGCTCAGAATGTGGATCAGTCAGCTGCAAAATTCTAGAAGACAGAGGCTCTCAGAGACAGACACAAGGCTGGCCAAGTGAAAAGGTGTCCTGTAGCAAATAAATTCTCTACTCTAGAGATGATGCATAAACATTTGAAATAGTTATAAACTTCTTTTTCTCTGATTCCATGCTCACCCAGCAACCTTGTAATTATAATTTGCCTCCCTAGATTGATACTGGCCTTGATATCAGTTCCCCTGCACTAAACCCAGCATATATGGGGTTAAAAATCAAAGCACTCATCCCGTTTCCCTGCTTACTCCTTGGCTTCCTGGCACCAGAATCCACTATCCTCCATGGAGGCAGACAACCAAGGATAGCCACCTGCTGATTCCTTTATTTTGCCATCCCCCTGCCTACAAGCACCCTCAGAAGGTCCAAGGCAGGCTGGTGGGAAAGCGCCAACTAGCAAGGCCATGGGCTCCCCATCCCTACAAGCAGCCACATTCCTTTCAACCTTTAAAACCCCTTGCCTCCCATCTTTCGGGGAGACAAGACAAATTTGAGGCCTCATTCTCGTCTCCTGACTGACATCACCCGAAATAAAAAACTCTTTCTTTGCCATAAGCCTGGCGTTCCAGTTTTTATTTGACCCCTCTTGTGTGGCAGATAAAAAACCTATAATTGTATGCAGTAACCATATAAAGAGAAAGGACACAAGCCTAAAGACACAAGGATCAGTTCTTTTGGCAGTTATACTTTTCATTGTAGAATAAACAATCCAGCATTCTAATTTGATATATTAGTTTCTATGAGCTAGGTTAATGTCAGTCAGCCCTCTGAGAGTTTTGACACCATTTTGTGGATGATATATCAAACCTCTGAGCATTCAAAATTGAGGGCCAGATTCTAGCCTTTGAATTCACCCAGGTGGTGCCCACCCGTCAGAGGTAGGTCAGCCAGCTTTGCCTCGGCAATACCCCGACCTATGTACCACCTTCTCCTTTGAACTTCCTCACCTGTATATGAAGAGATATTTTAATAGTGGGACACGAGACACACATATCATTGTTCCAGAACTAAATGATCCTAGTCTTTTATTTTTTCAATTCTGGTGTTAAATTAGGCGGATGATAAAATACAGAAATCTCCTGTTGGGTTCTATGAATGCACTAATCTGACACAAACTATTGAGAATCAGTGCCTACTTGCATCCACATAGGTTCAGAGTTTTACTGCATAAATACTGGCAATGATGTTAAGGGCAATTTATTGTCCGCTATATCTGGGCAGGCTATTATCACTAGTCTAGTTGCAATTTTCTTCTATTTCTTCTTCTACTATAAAGAGAGGTAAGTTCATGACAGGGAGAGGCATGAAGTTTGCTTTTACCTTCTTGCACTGTTGTGGTCCAGGCCTTGCCATTAGAGGTATAATATGTGGATTAGCAACACTTCGAAGCTTGTTAGAAATGCAAATCTCAAGCCCAATCTCAATCTTACTGAATCAGAACTTGCTT
This sequence comes from Equus asinus, assembly GCF_041296235.1. NCBI lineage: Eukaryota > Metazoa > Chordata > Mammalia > Perissodactyla > Equidae > Equus > Equus asinus. Next base: position 61,216,472 of record NC_091791.1, read on the forward strand.
TATAATGATATTTGCAGATAATTTAAACATACTGTACAGTTTGAGAAGCACTGATGCAGGGTGTGCTTTCAAGTTGCGGTTGTAGGCCATTAGTGGTTCATGAAATCAATTTAGTGGTTCTGTCACCAGCATTTTCTAAATGAAATAGGACAGAAAATATCAGAGTGTATTGCATGTATAAGAGTAAGTATTGTTTTGTGAAACTCTTGTTTTAGTTATAAATGTTTATATTTACTGAGTCTTGGTATAAAATGTAGGTCCTGGTCAAAAAAGTTTGAAAGCCCCTGGTTTAGGACACTGTTTCCCAAAATGTTGTCTACATTGTAATCCCCAAAAGTGTTTAAAAAATTAGACCCACATAGAGGAAGGAATGGGCATTTGTATTTTAAACAAGTACTCCCAGGTTATTCTGACTCTGATGCACACTAAATTTGAGAACCTCTGGTCTGGCAGTGATTCTCAGACTTTAGCATACATTAGAATCACCTGCAGAGCTTGTTAAAACATGTGTTGCTGGACCTCACTCCCAGAGTTTCTAATTCAGTAAGTCTAGGGTGGAGCCCAAGAGTTTCAGTTATAACAAATTCTTTTTGTTGTGAGGAAACTGGCCCTGAGCTAATGTCTGTGCCAATCTTCCTCTAGTTTGTACGTGGGATGCCACCACAGCATGGCTTAATGAGTGGTGCGTAAGATCTGCACCCAGGGTCCAAACCTGTAAACCCTGGGCTGCCAAAGCAGAGTGTGCAAACTTAACTACGACACCACCAGGCCAGTCCCATTTCCAACAAACTCTGATGATGCTGATGCTGCTGGTCTAGCAACAACTGATCCAGGAGCATCAAATTACAACTGTGAAGGGCTTAGAATCACGATATTTGCTTCAAGCTGAATTATTTCTCTAATTTATGGTTAAACCCATCAACTCTACAAACACTCCCATTTATTTCTGTATACACCATCCCAGCATCATCATATAGCAAAAGGGCCTTTCTTAATTTTTTCAAGGAGAACTTCTATTGAATACTTGTAGATTTTTACTTTTCTAAGAATCATGATTCTATCCAGGCAAAAGATACACACCTTTTGCCGGTTTCTACTTTCTCCAGAGTCTACCTTCTACAGCCATCAGATTGGCACTCAGTCAGGAATGTGATTAAAGTTCAGAATTTGTGAACTTGGTTTTTTTTGAGGAAGACTGGCCCTGAGCTAACAGCTGCTGCCAATCCTCTTTTTTGCTGAGGAAGACTGGCCCTGAGCTAACATCCGTGCCCATCTTCCTCTACTTTATATGTGGGATACCTACCACAGCATGGCTTGCCAAGTGGTGCCATGTCTCCACCCAGGATCCGAACCAGTGAACCCTGGGCCGCTGAAGCGGAATGTACGCACTTAACCTCTGAGCCACCGGGCCACCCCCCATGTGAACTTTTTATTCGCAGATACTTTTAGATCAGTACTACTCAATGCATGGTCCTTGGATAGGCGGCTCTGTCTCACCTAAGTGCTTATCAGAAATACAGATTTTCCCACACCACAGCTTCAGAATCAGAATTTTGGGGGTAAGGACTGGTAATCTGCTTTAACAAGCTCTGGAGGTAGTTCTTATGCCTCATAAAGTGTGAGAAGCACTGCACTAAATCACTTGCGGTTGCTAGAAACCCCTGTTAAGCTGTCATATTTCTGTATCCCCACCCTTAGATTCAACTACCCTACTGGGGCACCAGCAGCAATGTCAACTTTGGGGTTGTGACCTTAGATTTTCTGACACTATGGCCAATTCAAGATATGCAGCCTGTAACTATATTTATTAGAAATGTTCATGTATATACACTTCAAGAGGTTAACAAAGTAACACATCTGCATATTTGATGTATCTCCTGAAGCTTATTACCAGAAATTATTTTCCTCTTTTCCTGATTTAGTGATTTTTTTAACCTTCCAATATATGCATGGAAGTTAAGTATCGTGGAAATATGTTAAACGAAAGGTTATGGGTGGTGAATTATAAAATACAAAAAAGTTTTAAAATTCAGAGGTTGAATAGAGACCCACATTGCATGTGTGTAGGCTGTTCAAAGCATATAGACATGTATATCATGAGCCAAAACCTGTCCTTAGCAACCCACGCTTAACTCATAATGAAGTCAGCTCATTCCATTTGGTGCAATATAAAGGAGTTGGTCTTGCCAAAGAATCTTCATTTTAAGAAAATTCCCTGAAAATCAATTGCTTCTCTATCATATTACTAGCATAATTTCCCCTAATAGAGGCTTAAGCTGCTACTTCAGCTCAACATACCTAATATCTCCCTTAAGCTAACAATGTCCAAGACAATCTGGACACTGTGTGTGTGTATTTGTGTGTGTGTGTATTTACTACTTTTCAATGCAAACGGAAAACAAATAGTTTTTTAAACCTGCAACTCTTCTTTTTATTTTAAAGAGGAACAATTAGTCTTAGCAATATACTTTTTTTGTAATTAGTTACTACAATATATATTGATGGGTTTTGCTTTCTGTTTCACTTTTGTACCCACTAGAGCATTGAAACTCCTGAGTGCAGTGTACACTCAGCAGTTGCAAATTCCTTCCTATTTGCAACTATCTGCTAGCGTACTGTATTACCATTAGAGATTTGTCTATTACCGGTGACAGATACATTACAAAAGGCCCAGAGTAGTTGCAAAAAGTACAGAAGTCTTAAAAGTACTCTAAGCCCCTTTGAGCCACATGCCTGTAGCTATATAATCTCTAGTTGTAAATAGGACAGTGAATCGTATAATGGTTGAGATCATGGGTTTTGGAGTCAGGCAGGTCTAGGTCTCAAATTCCAGCCTGAGTGTTTTTTTTTTAAAGATTGTCACCTGAGCTAACAACTGTTGCCAATCCTCTTTTTTTTTTTCCTGCTTTTTTCTCCCCAAGTCTCCCCGGCACATAGTTGTGAATTTTTAGTTGTGAGTCCTTCTAGTTGTGGGATGTGGGACGCTGCCTCAACATGGCCTGATGAGTGGTGCCATGTCCACACCCAGGATCAGAACCCTGGGCTGCAGGAAGCGGAGTGCTAACTTAACCACTCGGCCATGGGGCCAGCCCCCAGCCTGAGTATTTTTAAGCTGTGTTACCTTAAACAAGGTACATAAATTCTCTGAACTTCATCGTTCTCTTCTGGAAAATGGGAATACTAGTAAACAGGGTTGTTGAGAGGATTAAATTAGGTAACACATGTAAAGCACTAACAGTGCCTGGCATAAAGTGGTCAGGAATTGTTAGTTGTTATTGCTATTACTAGTAATAATATTGTTAGGCCACAATGATTTATTCATGGAGAGTACTGAATGGTTATATATCTCAAAAATATAAATCCATCTGCCCCCAGGTCTGGAATTACTTTATTCTCTTCATATTGATTCTCCTTTTTCTCCTTTGATTTTATTTTTTTCTTGTGAGCAAACTCACGCTTCATAATAACTATAATTATATGTTAGTAGCAATATCAAATTCCTGGTTACAGGGAATTTTATGCTATAGATAAAGTTTGCTCTCTTAGAACCTGTTAGCTTTGAATCTGTTCTTGGCAAGAAGAGTGTTCTCCTTATACCCCATTGCTATTTTCTTACTGATGTTGATTTTAATTCAAAATATTTCTGTTTTATCTTGTGGTGTTAGGTGGGTGTCCTACTGCATCAGAAATGATTGCAGTGCTTCTGTGGGTGAGTTGACCCTGCATTTGTTCTTAGCTTTACATATGTGTCAGTAAAACTTCAATAGTATGATAATATCCAACTTCCCAGGAGGAATCTAGCAGTCCTAGTCTCGGAGTTGGCCACTGAAGTGGGATTTTGACCAGCTGCCAAGCTGCAACTTGGAGCTTAAAAATGGGGAAAAAAGGGGCCAGCCTGGTGGTGCAGTGGTTAAGTTCACACGTTCTGCTTTTTGGCGGCCCGGGGTTCGCAGGTTCGGATCCCAGGTGACGACATGTCACCGCTTGGCAAAAAGCCATGCTGTGGTAGGCGTCCCACGTATAAAATAGAGGAAGATGGGGATGGATGTTAGCTCAGGGCCAGTCTTCCTCAGCAAAAAAAAAGAGGAGGATTGGCAGTAGTTAGCTCAGGGCTAATCTTCCTCAAAAATAAAATAAAAAAATAAATAGTAAAAAAAATGGGGAAAATGGCAGGAATGGTCCAGAGGAAGGTGTCTGCTTACCTTTAAGTAATGTAGAGTTCTGACTTCATCTACAAAGTAACCTGATTTGGGAACTGGATAGGAGCCAAAGATCAAGCTACACTGCTGGACTCCAGATGGGATTTGGTGTACCAGAAATAACAGAACTTTACAGAGTATTCCAAAGTCATCTGAAGAGTCTTAAATTAGAATAATTCCCAGTTAAAGCTGATAGTACATCTGAATCTTTTCTTATTTAGAACCTAATGAATTATAGGCATTTACATCCTTTCATTCAAAATATGAAAGATTGAAAATTACACTGTGGCAGATGGATAGCTTACTATATGACTCATTGAAAACACAATAGGTCAGGAATGTTGATGTTTGCCTAACACAACAAGTCAAGTTTCAACACATTTTTTGCAAAATAAATCAAGCAAGGGAAAGATTGGTGTATATTTTTTGGAGCTATTTTTAGGAAATTAAACTTTACTTGAGACTCTCAGGATGAGTAATTTATATGTGCTACCTTGTTAATACTGTAATACTTGAATGAAAGTTTGACTTTTATTTCTGTATCCTTAGGATCTAGCACAGTACTGAAACTCCATTAATTGCTTGTTTAATGAATGAGTGATTGAATGAATGAATGAGAAAGAGAAAAAGAAAAAGAATAAGAATAAAAGGAAGGAAGATGTATGGGTCAATGGATGTGGGATCATTTATCCCTCTTTTAAAGGTGGATACACGATCAGAGTTAAAGTGATTCCTTGATGACAGACTGGCAATAAAATGAACATACCCAAGTGTTCTAAACTAAAAATATCCAGCTTTTCCCCCCCTCTAGTGGTATGTCTTATTCTTTAAGTAGTTCTCAACACTAGCTGCATATTAAAAATCACCTATAGTACTTTTTAAAGGATATCAATGCTCAGTCCCCACCCTTAACCCCATTCCAGTATTTTTAAAAAGGTGATTCTAATGTGTAGCCAAAGCTGAGAATCACTGTGTTAGGGAATTATAATTGCTATGTTCTTCAAGGTTAAAAAAAAAAAAAATGGAGGGGGCTGGCCCTGTGGCTTAGTGGTTAAGTTCAGGTGCTCTGCTTCAGCGGCCCCGGGTTTCACTGGTTGGGATCCTGGGCACAGACACGGCACTGCTCATCAGGCCATGCTGAGGCGCTGTCCCATATAGCACAACCAGAAGGACCTACAGCTAGAATACACAACTATGTACTGGGGGGCTTTGGGGAGAAGAAGCAGCAAAAAAACAAACAAAAAAAGGAGATTGGCAACAGATGTTAGCTCAGGTGCTAATCTTTAAAAAAAAAAGGACAAGCATAAAGATGCATTTGCCAATGCTTGCTTTCTCCTTCCAAAGCTTTTTAAATTCGGTGTCAGGTGTTTGCTGTACCAAGGATAATGTCTTAGTCTGTTAAATCTGCTATAACAGAAATACCATAGGTATTTCTTAAACAACAAAGATTTATTTCTCATAGTTCTGGAGGTTGGGAAGTTGCAGACCAAGGCATCGGCAGATTCTGTGTCTGGTGAAAACTACTTCCTGGTTCATCTACAGCCATCTTTTCACTGTGTCCTCACATGGCAGAAGGAGCAAGGGAGCTTTCTGGGGTCTCTTTTATAAGGGCACTAATCTCATTCATGAGGACTCCACCCTCATGACCTCATCACCTCCTAAAGGCCTCACCCTGAAAAACTATGATACTGTTGGAAATTAGGTTTCAAAATACGAATTTTGGGGAGGACACAAAATTTAGTATGTAGCAGATAAACACTAACAAAACACAAAATGTACATCTTGTTCTGTTCCGTATACCTTAACCTATTGACCTGAAGGAGGAAGTTTGCTCACTGCTATCTAATTCAACTATAAAAAGATTTTTTGCTTGAAATTAAATATGCACCACAAGATTGGTTTGCCCAGTGTCACTCTAAGAGCAGGTCAGGTAACACAGAAGTTAAAGCTCAAGGATGCTGCAGAACACCTTGGGGTGTGTCTAGATAACCCAATTTTCCATTAATAACAAGGCACACAAGCCAGTGCTATTCTCACCTGCCTGTAAATCTCATGACTCATCTCAGCTTGGTTTCTTTCATAGGATGTTACTGTGGTATTCACAGAGAGGTAAAAAAGAATAATTATATGAAGGCCAAATTACGTTTTCTTTTATGTCAACTACTGCAATAAAATTTCCAGCCAGAGGCCAATTTCACACTCATTTTTTAGTGTTGCTACTGCTGTCTGAAAATGTAAGATCCGTGAGGGCAGAGATATTTTGTTGTTGTTGTTGTTGTTTACTGCTCATTCCAGTAGGATGTAGACTACTGAACACATAGTAGATACTTGAGGAATATTTATCAAATGAATAAGTATTGTGGTTTAGGTAGCGAATGGTGGTTTCCAATTACCAAACACTGAAAAACTCTGTGGGAACTCCTTTAAGAACTTCATTATTATTATTATTATTATGAGAGTCTAGAATGAATATTGTAATGGATATCTGTTGTTTTAGCCTCTTCAGCATCACTTCCTCCCTTCTTCAGATGATAAAACTACTCTCTCCTATTGGGAACCAACTCAGTGCAGACTCCCTCTCCTTGACCATAGCGGGTATAATGTGACCAAGACAGATGTGTCCCATGAGAAAATTACATCCCCTCTCTACCCTGACTCACTCCCCTCCACATTTTGATTCCTAATCCAAGTCGAGACAATCAGTCTGCCCTGTGACTTCTGTGCTGGAGCTAATAGGAAAAATTGTCTCTATCTGCTGGAATTAATTGTGAATATAATTTTGGAGTCTGGAGCAAGCGGCAGTCATCTTTCCCACTTTGGGACTAGAGCCTGTATGTGGTAGTGAACTTGCATGTGGTAGTAAGCAAACCAGAGACAAGCAGAATTAAAAGAGAGAGTGAGAGAACCTGTTTTCTCATCACCAAACAACTCACATATACTCTTCGTAAAAACTATAAACATCCTTCTTGTTTTTTCTGATTATGGATAAATACATAAGCGTTCATTGTAAAAAATGCAGAAAATACAAAAGGTATGAAGAAAATTAAAGTTATATTGAGTTCAACAGCCACAAACTACCTTTGTAGTACATGTCTTCCCACGCATACACACAAGTAATATCTTTTCCTTATTTTAAGCAAAAGTGAGATCATGTTTTTTGTAAGCGCTTTTATCAATTTATGTATCATGAATATCTTTCCATGTCAATAAAGACAGATTTATATAGTTTTTAACAGCTGTATAATATTCCACTGTGTAAATAAATTAATTATAGTTTACCTAACCACTCCTGTTGTTGCAGATAGCTCTTAAAAGCTCTGGGTTGTTTTCTGAAAAAGCACTAAATCTTACATTGACTGACTGCTTATCACTTTCCCCTCAGAAATCCCCTATTCTAAGTTTTCCTGACATAATTCAAACGGTTGCAGGTTATTGGTTGGGGTGGGGGAGGAGGAAGCATACTTTTTTAAGCTGTTGAACGCATAGAAAGTAATACTTTTGTAACCATGAGATCTTTCTACCAAATTTTAAGCTTATTAATTTCATAGAGATGAAGAGTAGGCATCATGTCCCTAGCATTTAGGGAATCTCTTGGCTAGTTTCTGGATTCATTAGAAAATAGAATTTACATAAATGCCTGTGGCATAATATTTTGGTGCTGACTGTACCACTCTTTGAATGACTACCAAATTTCTAATTATGAGGGTGTGGTTGTTCAATGGCATCAGTAAACCCAGTTCCACAGCAAACGCCATTTATGCTTTATTAAGATAACAAACCAAGGCTCTGCAACAGGAAATCAAGTAATTACAGAGACCTAGAAAATGTATCAATATTCAGTTTAAAGAAATATGACAAATCAAAAATGGAGGATAAATGTATTGTAAGCAAGAGCTTGTAAAAACAAGATGAGAAAATGAAATCATACCTCAAAGACTTTATAAATGAAAAAATGGAACATATAAATTAATAATTCTTGGACATTCTTGCTATTCTTTTCCAACATGGCTAGCTTTTTTGAAATGGGAGCCAATTATGATGGAAACCAATATTATAACGAAATATCTTTGAGAGACTCATTTTGAAAAAGTGATGTGGGATACATGAAGCTTCTTTTTGTGAGTTCCCACTCACGCCTTATGCCTCTCATTTACAAAGAACAGCTCTGTTGCTATCAGGCAAGTCCAGTTTCCTGGTTATTTTTGGAGAGCTAACGCCTTTGTCACATAATAAAGAACTTTAGGTATTGTTAGTAACAACTGTAGGTAAGACTCTAAAGCATTTCCATAGACTCTTAGGAAAATACTTGAAATTGAATGTTTCTGCTACCTTTCATCTGAGTTATTCTCATTTATTAAAGAGAAGATGACATAGTGGAGCCCTGTAGAGACCCATCTAAAAGTGTAAAACTCTTAGTAGTTCATGTGAGGACAATGGAATTTAATTTTCATTTTTTTCCAGCTTTATTGAGGTATAATTGACAATTTAAAAATTGTATCTATTTAAGGTGTACAACCTAATGATTTGCTATACATATACACTGTGAAATAATCACCACAATCAAGGTAATTAATATATCCATCACCTCACCTAATTACCTTTTTCTATGGTGACAACACTTGAGGTTTACCCTCTTAGCAAATTTCAAAAATATAATGTTGTTAAGTATAGTTACATTGTTATACATTAGATCTTCAGAACTTATTCATCTTGCATAACTGAAACTTTGTTCCTCCTGACCAACATCTCCCCATTTCCCCATCTCACTAGCCCCTGACAACTACCATTCTACGTTCTATTTCTATGAGTTTGACTATTTTAGATTCCACATATAACTAAGGTGGTGCAGTATTTCTTTCTGCATCCGGCTTATTTCACTAAATATAATGTCCTCCAGGTTCATCCATATTGTCACAAATGGCAAGATTTCCCTCTTTTTTAAGGCTGAATAATATTTCATTGTATATATACATATCATATATTATATATATATATATATATATATATATATATATATACGCACACATATACTCCCCCTCCAATTGTCTCACTCATTATGTTATCCTCAACAACTCATTCATATTCCTTGGATTCAGCTTCCTTCTTTGTAAAATAGAAACAATAAAACTAAACTGTACTGTTTTTCTGGCTATCTCACAAGAATAATTTGACAGTGTCTTTAGTATCCTTGATGTTTCTTTTTTACAAGGCCTAACAAGATAATGTAAGATTCCTGGTGCAGGAGACTCTCACAAATTTGCAGTCACTACTCATGGCATTGACTAGTCCTCATTTTCTCCTCATCTCCTACAATATCAGATGTACAAATAAGTAGTCCAAAGCTGTTAATCTCCCTTGTTAACAGTTTGTAATTTGTTCCAGGTTTAATTCTATTAAGGCGTTGATTGAATGTAGATGCTAATCTCTTTTAGCAATTTCCGGTTTGGTCAATAATCAAGGACTTTCTTTCCTTTTGTGGAATTCCTTGTGTGTCTGTCTCCTAGCACAGTTTCCTTAGTCCCCAACCCTCCCTCATTTGAACAGGGAAGACCTCCTATATAACCATACTATAACACCTTGCAGTGCTTGTCCATGTGTATAATTTACAAAATATTTAACAGTTTGCTCATCCCCTATCATTGCCTTCAAAGCTGGTACAACTAAATCCCCACTTATAGATTTAACCAGCTCCAGGGGTGGGGGATACTGGCGGGAGGGGAGACCTCATTTGTAGCATTTGCCAATTTCTGTATTTTCAATACTCACACCATGTATGGCCAATTTAAAGCTACCTGCATAATATCATTGAACAGAGCTGGGAAGAGATGCACAGTAGCATACCATTATATAGTATTTCTATCATACAGATACAATAAACATAACCTCGAGAGCATAGATGGTGGTAAAATAATTAATTAGGAAGTGATGAGTTTCAAGTACTTTTACCTTTGTTTTTAATATAATTTACCAGCTGTAGGTATATACAACTTAATTTTAAATAATAGCCATGTTTAACACCAGGCTTGCAATATCCTGAAAATTTAGAACTTGGCCCTTACTAGCTAGTATTAGTTAGCTCCAGCACACCATTAGTTTTAACCTTGCCCCACAATCTAGAAACAAGGCCTAGTTTAATAACTCCAACAAGTCAGTCTTGTATCTAGAACAAGTCTGATCTCAAATACACAGAAACTAGATTCAGAATGTTAGTATTCACTGAACATTCCCATGTGCTGGCATTGTGCTAGGCCATGAGGATGCAAAGAAAGTCAAGACTTCCCACAATCTTCCACATGTCAATAAGTAGCATCTCCATTTTTCAGTTTTTCAGGCCTAAAATCTTGGTATCATCTTTGACTCCTCTCTTTCTCTCATATCCTATTTCAAGTTCATTAGCACATTCTGATGGCTCTACCTTCAAAATATATCCATATTCCAATCACTTTTCACCCCTCCAACCATCCCAGCCTCTCTGAGCTACCATCTTTTCTTACTTGGATTATTAGAATAGTATCCTAAATGGTCTTGCTTCCATCCTTGCCCCTCTATGATCTTGTCTCAAAACAATAGTCAGAGTGATCCTTTTAAACTGTAAGTCATGTTGTGCTTTTCCTCTGCTCAATACTCTCTGATAGTTTCTCATCTCACTCAAGAGTAAAAGCCAGAGTCCTCACAATGATCTTCAGGGCCCAATATAATTGATATCTCTCTCCTTACTTCTCTGACATCATCTACTACTCTTCCCCCTTCCTCACTCTGCTCCAACTATGATGGCTTCCTTAATTTTCCACCAGGCACTGGGCAGGAGCCTGCCTCAAGGTCTTTGCATTTGCTGTTTTCTCTGCCTAGAACACTCTCTTTAGATATCTGAATGACTCTCTCCTTCCCTCTTGTCTTGTCCAAGTCTTTGCTCATATGCCATCTTCTCAGTGAGGGCTTCTCTACCACCCTGTTTTCCTACCCCCAGCATTCTCTGCTTAGATTTCCTCTATAGACTTATTTCTATTGACATACTATATATTTTACTTATTTATTTATTGTCTGCCCTCCTCACCCCCATAACTAGAATATAAGCTGCACAAAGTCAGTGAACTTTGTTTTGTTCACTGCTGATTCCTCATTGTCTAGAATAATGTCTGGCATACATAGGTGCTTAATATGTTTATTTGAATGAATGAATGAAGATCTGTCCTCAAAGAGTTTATAGGTTTTCTGTGTGTGTGTTTTGTAACCAAAGTAACTGGATTTCCTGCCTTTGAACTCCAGTTTCCTGGTGGTTAATCCCCAATACTTGTTGCCAGGCATCTACAGGTCTGACCTGCCTGCTAGGATCTCTGTCAGTTACCAGCCCACTCTACATCTTGGGTCTTTCTTGGCTGAAATTTTTGGTACTTATGTTCCTCTATTCCTTTTACCTCATAAATTGTTCTTTCAGTTTCAGACCTACCTTTGAATTAATATGATTTTATGTCTCAGTCTGAGAATTTTTTTCTTCACTGTCTGAGTTATGGATCTGATAATACTCCAACGTGATAAAGAGATTGTATAACAAAATACGCTATCATCACAATCTTTAAAAATTAAAATGGGCATTGTAAGAACTATGATTCTTTTAGAAATTAGATGGAATATTACTTATTATCTATCAACTCTCCTATTATCTGCATGAGATAGGTGAATATCGCTATAAAATTCTTAAGTTTGACACACATAAAACTAAACAGATTAGAAGCTGTCTGTCAACTATTGTTAGGTTTTAAGATCCCTCACTACCTACATACTTTTCTCAGGCACTTTACAAAAATCCTTGAATAACTAGGGTCAACTCAGCGGTATCCTCATTTGTTAGCTGGTATTTACTACCTAGAAAACACAGCTATAGACAGTTCTGCATCAATAAGCTATCTCCCTCAAGTTAAAATAATTAAGGGCAGTAATGTGAATCAGAAGAATGTTTGACTGCCAACAGTTACAAATTTTGTGGAATAATTTTGTTTCATTTTGTTTTGTTTTTGTGAAGAAGATTGGCCCTTAGCTAACATCTGTTGCCCAGCCTCCTCTTTTCTTTTTTTTTTTTGAGGAAGATTAGCCCTGAGCTAACATCTGCTGCCAATCCCCCTCTTTTTTTTTTGGCTGAGGAAGACTGGCCCTGAGCTAACATCTGTGCTCATCTGCCTCTACTTTATATGTGGGATGCCTACCACAGCATGGTTACTGAGCAGTGCCATGTCTGCACACGGAATCCGATCCTGCGAACCCTGGGCCGCCGAAGCAGAACATGCACACTTAGCCACTGCACCACCGGGCTGGCCCCCAAACCCCTTCTTTTTGCCAAGGAAGATTGTCGCTGAGCTAACATCTGTGCCAGTCTTCCTCTATTTTATGTGGGATGCTGCCACAGCCTGGCTTGATGAGCAGTACTGGGTCCATACCCAGGATCTGGGCTTGAAAACCCCAGGGCACCGAAGTGGAACGTGGGAACTTAACCACTACGCCACTAGGCCAGCCCCTAATTTTTGTCTTCTTAAAGCATAATCTCCATAGCCTATTTTATCTCTGCAAAGGTTCAGCAAGGAATGACAGTATAAATAGTCATCTTTTCCAAATAGAATTGATATGGCTCAAACTTAGGGAGCACTAAGTTACCTAAAAATGCCAGTAGAAATAATAAAAAGGATATTTCTCTTTTAGTAGCAACAGTCTAGAGAGATCAAAAATCTTTTCTATCATTGATACCGTTTCCATTACTGCATTTTTGTGAGGGAACTGAGGGGAAAGAAGAGCAAATAATTTATCATGTTTTTACACATAAAGAAACTGAGGCACCAAGTTAGACAATTTCTTGCCTGAGACAACAATGGTACATCAATTGCAGAAATAGGACTGCTGCATCCTCTTAGTTATTAGCTTACAAGGTGGTCTTTCCAGATCGTTCTGCATTGCTAATATAATTGAGATTCCAAGTAATAATAGAAGATGGTCAGGACAAAGTAATGGTAATGAGCCTGAGCTAGAACTGAAAATAGACTATAGTCCACGTCTTCTAAGTCCCTGTCCATTGATCCTGCCGTTCAGCTGCAGGACTAAATAACTGGATTCATCAAAAAGTTGCAGCTGAATGCTATTAGAGACTAACCAGCACTAGTTCAGTTAACTTTTCATTTTAGATGGGCAGAATAATTCATATTTTGGCTTACCTAAGGGAAAACAATCTCAAATTGAAATTCTTTTTGGTCATCTTAATTTCTTCTGTAATTTAAGTATTTACTTGTGTGATGTAAAAAGGATCTTGGTTGACTGAAGCTCATTAGGAGTCAGAAAAAAAGACTTTACAAATTAAAAACAATCATCTCTTTGCTTAAAGAAGGAGTGAATCAGCAAGCTGGAGAGCTCAATTTTTCAATGGGTTTGCTAGTTCATTGTGTCAGTCTGAGGGGTAATGCAGTCCCTTCCAATCTCTGAGAATAGGCCAGGGGAAGATAGGAAAAAGTGGAAGAGAAGGAGGGGGTCATCTTTTGCACTACATTTGAGACATCTGTTGTTTAACCTTGTAAATTCGGATGAATGAGACCAGTCATAATTCAGAAATCAAGAAACTTTTCACCAAATGAAAAAGATTCTAAGAGATGCAATACAGTAAGATGAATTTTCATTCTATGAGCTGACACATGCTACTCTTCTCATGTATGGGCATTTTGCCCTCCTGGAAGGCATATAAAGCTCACGTAGACTTCCTCAATGGTGAAACTCTTCGCATAAGTCAGAACTCCAGAAAGGTAGGGGCCAAGTGAACAAAGACTTTATTTCTGCATAATTCTTTTCTTAGTTTTTTACCACAAATTAGTAGATGAAGAAACATCTTTGGACTTACTCAGTTTCCCTGAGTATCTCCCATGTGTACAGGAGATATACATGTAATTAAACTTCTGTTTGTTTTTCTCCTGTTTTAAAAAATGAAGAAGAAATGAAACATCTTTAACATAGTATTTCTGGTTTTAATTAAACTAACATTTTTTACGGTGCCACATAGCTTTATGTACAATATCTTTTTGTTGTTGTTGTTTTAAACTTTATAATAACCTAGAGAGGAAAATATTATTTACAGATGAGGAAGCAGAGGTTAAGTGTCTTGCCCAAGGCCACACACAATAAAAGTAGTTAGACCTGGGTTTAGAATCTAGGTCTCCGAAACCTTACAGTAAGGTAGAAATGCATTTGCTAAAAAGTGTCTGGGCATCATATGCCTGTTTGTTTTGGGTTCACAAAGGGACTATAAATCAAACTTGATGGATGCAGGCAGAGTCTTGAAGTCACAGAGAACTGTGAGTTGACTTGCTACAAATAAAGGATTTCTTATACTTTCTAAGACAAGGTAGAGGACTCTAGTTAATAAACTAAGCTACAAACTTTTGACATTAGTGTAACCTAATATGAGATATCAGAAAGCCTTTAAAATTTTAGGGAGAAAGCAAACAAGTATTATTTTCAATTTACTTACTTCCTAGAAAGGTTATAATTACTGAGCATTTGCTGACTACCACCAATTCACAAGTTGTTACAATAAACATAGATTCTAACTTGACCTCTACTCAGTGGAATATTGTCTTAGCAATTTGGTGATGAAACTCTCAAAATCATTGATGATTAATTCCAATGGGACTATATCTAGAGAACTTAGGTAAAATCTCTGCCTTCTCCATCCAATCGTTCAACAAATATTTGAGTATTCTCCATTATGCACCAAGCTCAGTGTCAGGCACAGTAGTGCCTTCTCCATAGTAAAAGCTCAACATCATTAAAAAATGATTCAATAATGATTGTGTGAAGGAAACAAAAAAAGTCAAAGATATGACATTTACCCAAAAGGTGCTGACCATCTAGGACACTGAAACATACAAAAGATATTGATGTAGCAGAGAAATTATTTAAAAAACACAAAATCTCCTTTTGTTTCTGTTTTTATCATGTGCGACCCTCTATGGGCTCAGAGTGATTACTTTTGAGCTAACAGTGTAAGGTTCTACAGGATTTTCTCTGAAATCTTCGTCATGTCCTGAACCATTCTCTACCAGGGGAAGTAGTACAGAGGAGTAAGTTAAGTGTGTGCACTCTGGTGTCAGATATCCTGGATTCATATCTTGGCCCCACTACTTACCAGCCAGGTGATCTTTACCAAGTTGCTTCTCAATGTCACATTTTTCTCATCTGAAAAATGAAGCCTAGTATAGTATTTTCCTCACAGGGATATTATGAGGATTAAACAAGATGCTGTAATGTAACATTTAGATAGCACAGCACAACACCTTGCTAAAAGCTGGTACTCAATATAGTATTTCTTTCTTTCAGAGTAAAAAAATACTTTTAAATCTAGACTTAATTAACCTTCTTATGTCCTTGTCAAAGAGTCTGCTTCCATATGCTGCCTGCCAGATGGTCGACTTACAAATGAGAAACCTGTGGGCTTACCTGTTTTAAATTAGGCCACTGAAGGTTAACACAGTGTAGTAAAGAATAAGGTTGGCATAACTGAAAATGTACAACTACACAAACGCCAGGAAGGAGTTTTCTGTGAAGGGGCATGATGTAGTGAGACAAAGATAAGCATGAGTCAGACCTCAATTTGATTCAGATCTGCACACAATACTTAGCCTCTTTGAATGATTTCTTAGTTATATGCCTTAGGGAAATTCCTTTAGCTCTTTGGGCCATTATTTTTCTCATCTGTGAAGTTGGGAAAATAATACCTAATTCACTGAATTTTTTGTGGAGACAGTGACTACGCCGAGTTGGGGTTCAGTGAATTCTTTGAGGGCTGCAGCCATGCACTGTGAATGTTAGTTCTCCCTTCTCTTTTTCTGTGGCTACCTTGGGAAAAAGAGTAGAAAAGCAGGGGTGACGGGCAGGGCAGCCGCTCAGCAACACTATGATGGGTGTGATTTACATAAGTCTGTCACAAATGGTCGTTCAGTGTACAAGGGGGCCCGTGGGGGCAGAAATCTCATCTTTGCTCCATTCTCCAAGATATGCAGAAGGGGCTTCTTTTTCCAGTGTACACAGGTGCTCCATTCTCCACCTCGTTTCTGTACTACTTCCTTCCCACCTTCCCACCTTCCCCAGGTGCTCAGTGACTTCATATGGCCACAACCCAGTCATGGCAGTTCCCACTATTATCTACCTCACACCTCTCAGGTCATCCTATACCATTTTATCCTGCCATGAAAATCATAATTTCTCCAGAGTCCCACTCCTTCAGGACTCTTTTAAGAGAGGAGTGTTAATTGCATAAACTAGTTCTAGCTAAGGAATCAATAAGACTTTCCTTTAGTTATACTGCCCATTGGCATTTTAATAAAGGTTTCCAATGTTTTGACCCAAAGGAACAAACAATGTGAGGGTTTGAAGTATCAGGGCAAAGGTAATGTAGAGAATCAGTTTGAAAAGAGAGGGGGAACCGGCCCAGTGGCACAGCAGTTAAGTTTGCACGCTCCACTTTGGAGGCCCAGGGTTTGCTGGCCCGGAACCCAGGCACCGAGTTAGCACCACTTATCAAGCCATGCTGTGGGAGGTGTCCCACATATAAAAATAGAGGAAGGTGGGCACGGATGTTAGCTCAAGGCCAATCTTCCCGAGCAAAAAGAGGAGGATTGGCGGCAGATGTTAGCTCAGGGCTAATCTTCCTCAAAACAACAACAAAAAGCAAAGAAAAGAGAAGAGACTTTACAGCACAGCACATAGTAGCTGCCCACTCTACTTATGTATAAAACTGGAGGTGGCATTGAATACAGACCAGGAAGTAGAAGCTGTGTACACTTAATAAATAATCCTGCCTACCCTACATCACTCATTCCATTTAAAAAGTCAACAAGAACTTTGGCCCCTATACCCATAATGACCTCTGAAAGAGGAGGATATGGGAGGGGCAAAATTTGAAGTATAGTGAAAAGAGAACTGCTTTGAGAGTCATAAAGCATGGATTATAGTTCTGCCTCCACCACTAAATAGTTTTGTGGCCTTGGGAAAGTCAGTTACATGCTTAGACTTCAATGACTTCACTGTGGACTGAGAGACTGAATTAGAGAACTTGTCAAATCTTTTTCAGGTCTAACCTTCTATGTTGCTTTTTTCCCATTGCAAACTGAATAGCCCAGGGGGAAACAAAGCAATGCTGAATTGTAGCTTAAAGAGTATTATATTGAATTGCATATCAAGAGTGCTGGTGGGTCAGCTCTGGTGGCCTACTGGTTAAGTTTAGCGTGCTCTGCTTTGGTAGTCCGGATTGGGTTCCAGGAGCAGACCTATACCACTTGTCTATCAGTGGTCATGCTGTGGCGGCAGCCCACATACAAAAAGAGGAAGATGGGCAGTGGATGTTAGCTCAGGGCGTATCTTCCTCAGCAAAAACAGAAAAAAGGAGAGGCGGCCAGCCGGTGGTGTAGTGGTTAAGTTCACGGACTCTGCTTTGGCAGCCTGGAGTTTGTAGGTTCAGATCCTCTGCACGGACCTACACACTGCTCATCAAGCCATCTTGTGGCAGCATCCCACACACAAAATAGAGGAAGATTGGCAACAGATGTTAGCTCAGTGACAATCTTCCTCACCAAAAGAAAAACAAAACTAAAAACAAACAAACAAACAAAATGGATCACTGGCTTCCAGAGAAGCAGATTACATTAATGATTAAGAGTGTAAGGGATGACGTCTTTCATTCCTGGGTTTGAGTACTGAATTTGCACAAATTATTTAACCTCAATTTCTTCATCTGTAAAAGAGGAATACTAATACCTGTCTCATAATGTTAGTGAGAAGATTAAATGAGCTAATACATATAAAATCACTCAGCACGTGCCTGAGACCTAGTAAGTCCTCAGTTTTTGTGTTATGGAGCCATAAGGGACAATGACTTGCAAGTGGGTCTTTTTGCCTAGGGTCACTTGCACCAATAGAATGCGAGCTGGTTTGCAATAGCAGAGCAGAAACATTATTCGCTGATCAATGAATGGAGGAGGCAGAGCTCATGCTCTGAAACACCTTCTCTCTGAAGGGAAGGTGAGCAGGTTTCTTATAGGATGTGAATGGGTGAGGAGGGTCCAGATGATCACTCTGGGGCGGGGACATTTGGGCACACACAGATCTTCCCTTCAGGTGCATGGCACCTTTTGCAAACGTTTCCTTTGGGGCATGGCTATCTTGGACCTTTCTGGTTTGGACTGGTTCTGCTGTTTGGCCACCTGGCAATGTTTTGCCTTGGTTCCTATAAGCAAGCACAACTTAAAAAAAAAAAAAAGCATTAGACATGGAAAATGTTTTAGGGACTTCCCTGGATGACACTTGGTGATGGTGATATTGAACCTGTTAATCTCAAGTTTGTGTGCCTGATGCACATAAGCCAATCACTTAGACATTGTGCTTGGAGATGGAGAAAGGTTTATTTGAATTGGCCAAAAGGAGAAGGTAGGAGGATAGGTTCTCTCAAATCCACCTTAACAAGAGAAGAAAGCAAGGAGTTTTATAGAGCTAAGGGGCTTGGCAGGAGGAGTTTTGGAGAAACAAAGGGATAATCTGTGTTTCTTTGGCTCTCAAAAAGTCCCTGGGCAATCTGACTTCTGGGCGTCAACTGCAGCTGAGGGCTGGTTATCTGGTGATCCTTGAAGGCATTCTTTTTCTTCTGTGAAACAAGCTCATAAATCCTTCTGACCTTTGAGTCACTCCTCAGGTTAAACAAGAAAATAGCAAATTGACAAGATTAACTTCTTTTCATAACAAGGTCAAAAGGTAATCTTGTTGAATATTTACAGTAACCCTCAGGTACCAGCTTCAGTGGCATTATTCATCCTAGCTCTGCTACTAAATTAATTCTTGATTGGCCAAGTCATTCACCTCTCTGAGTCTCTTTTATTTATTTTTTCCAATCAGAGACTAGGACTAGTTTATTTCCAAGGTGCTCTCTATTTCCACCTTTCAATCTCTATCTTTTTATGTTTGTAATAGAAACTTTTGTTTTAGATATTTGGCAAGTTTTGAATTTAGTGCACAGAGTAGTTTCCCAGAAAGATCCCCAAATCTGAACTACTCTCATAGTGTGTGAGAGGAGCATCCCTGGTTACCAGGATATGAGTTTTATAATTTTTTTTTTTAAAGATTTTATTTTTTTCCTTTTTCTCCCCAAAGCCCCCGGGTACATAGTTGTATATTCTTCGTTGTGGGTCCTTCTAGTTGTGGCATGTGGGACGCTGCCTCAGCGTGGTTTGATGAGCTGTGCCATGTCCGCACCCAGGATTCGAACCAACGAAACACTGGGCCGCCTGCAGCAGAGTGCACGAACTTAAACCGCTCAGCCACCGGGCCAGCCCCTGAGTTTTATAATTTTAATCTTAAAACCCTTTCAGCTGTACCTCTGCTCCTTGTAACATGAGAGCCTACGTCTTTAGGTAACTGGGTCCCAGGCCACAGGACAGTCCTAGAAGTCATCATTATTGCCATATTGGTAAAGTGCAGAAGTCACTTAGGCCCCCAAGACATTTGTCTCAGTAGGCAATTAATCACATTCACCCACAGGTGATGATTTGATTAAATGTGAATATACTGCAAGCCATGGATTACTAGAATCATGTTTCTTGTTGGCAAGGAGCTCAGCACTGTGTTTAATTAAGCCCAAAGACTTGCTCACAACAATCCTTAAATCGCATATTTGAGGGTCTGTTTTCTTGATCACTCCCGGTACAAATTCTGTACCAGTTGGGAGACAAAAACCATGCCAGTTACTTGAACAGAGATAATTTCATATAAATCATTGTTAACTAGGTACAAAGATATTAACTAAGTTACTTTAAGGGTAAAAAGAAAACTCGAGTGAATCATGAGGTAGCAACTTTAGGAAGCATCTACAATGCATAAGGCTGAGAAAACAAAGGAAAATGATTAGAATTATTAAAACTTAGAGAAGAGGCCCTTATTAACAATTATGTATACTAAATTGTCGCCATTCAGGTAATTGGTGAGGTTCTGTCTCCTAAATGTAATATGACTGATAACAGTGGTTGCACAAATTTATACTCCTACCAGCAACATATGAGGGTTGAGATTGTTCCATATCCTTTCCAAAACGTGGTATTTTTCACCTTTTTCATTTTAACTATTCTGTGGGCTTGAAGTGGGCTTCAAGTAGGCCCACTTTAATTTCAAACAAGCATGAAATTAAAAACCACAACACTATTGCACTGTGATTTTTAATTTGTGTTTCATTCATGGGGGATGAAATCAAGCACCTTTCCATTTGTTTACTGGTTATTTTGATCTCCTCTTTTGTAAATTATCTGTTCAAGTCTTTTTCCCATTTTTCTGTTGGGTTGCTGCCTTTTTCTTATTGATTTGTGAGAGTTCTTTGTACATTTTGGACATGAGTTCTTTGTTAAATATATCACCTCAGCTCTCTGGCAATATGCCCAGGCAGCCTTATCAGTTCAGATGTGCTTCCTTTGATTAAATGGCCCTAGGAACTGAATTACTATGTTGTTCTTATTGTAGTAGCTCAACAAACATAAGAGCAGTGGAGTGGTGGTACTATAACTTTCTCTATTGTGAGAAGATAGGAATATGCTTTTTATTCATTCATTCCACAAATCTCTTTGAACACATGATTACTGAGCATAATTATGTGCAAGGAACGATGTCAAGTATGTAAGTTTGCTTTTTTCTGAAGTATTAGGACTCAGCTTGGGGACTTTACACATATTGTCACTGTAATAAAATAAGAATCTTGCAGTAGATTAAAAAAATTCTTCAAGAACCCAGAATGGAATGTTTTGGAAAACCAAACAGCTTATAGCCACTAACTATCTGAGGCCAGTGGATATTAGCTATCTGAAAAAGTCCTGTGCAAATGATTAAAGTTCATTCTAGATTTTAAGACTCATGTTTTTATTTGTTCATTCATTCACTCAAATCAAATATCTGTTAAGCACATATTATGGAAGCACATTAAATGGAAACTAATTTCTTAGATCTTCTTTTCTTCTTCATACTTATCCTGGGTGGTAACATTCTACTCCCATGGCTTTGATTACTAACTATGTATATGTTGATGACTCCCACATCTATTTCTATAGCCCAGATGTCCTTTGTAAGTCTAAGAATCAAATAACCAACTGTCTGATGAATATTGTTGCTTGGATGTCTCAAGGCACCTGACACACAACGTTTTCAAAACTGAACTCATCTTCCCCCAACAAATCTTTTCTATATTTCCTCTTTCAGTGAATGGCATTAGCCAGTTGCCCAAGTGACACACCTAGAAATCTCCCTTGATGCCTTACTCTCCTTCATTCCCACCCCCTAATATCCTACCAATTACCAATACCTTTTGATTCAACTTCTTATACACAATCTCTCTCAAATTAGTCTATTTTTTTCCCCATGGCCAATACTATAAACCGTACCACTGGCATTTCTTGCCTAGATCTCCTAATTTGTTTTCCTGCCTTCAGTTTTTCTAGTCTCCAATCTATTCTCTAATCTCTCCCATTTCTAAAATCCTTCAAGACTTACCTTTACTCTTTGGATAAAGTCCAAATTCCTTAATATGGTTTGTAAGGTCCTATGTAACCTGTTCCTATTGCCTCTCTGGTATCAAATCTCACTATTCTCCCTCTGGCATTTACTCCTACTAATCCTTCAGGTCTCACCAAATATTACTTCTCCTGGGATCCCTTCTCAGATCCTCAAAAATGGGTTAGATGCCCTCCTACAATATTCTCCTGCTTCCCTTACCTCTTATTATTATATGGTAAACTTTGTGACGCCAGAACCTATATTTTGTTAGCTGTGGTAATTCAACTAACAAATCACATTATTTATTGAAACAATGAATGAATTTCCTGGGGATCAGGGATAGCCATTACTGCAGTTACAGAAGAAACTTTTTTTAAAAATTATATTTAAGAAATATTTCAGATCCTTTAATACAAAGAGATATCTGGGCACAATGTAGTTAGAACTAACACACTTGGAATTTAGTATAAGCCAAAGTCTGTCTTATTTATTCAGATGTGCTTAGTGAGCTATTGTTTGTGATGAGCATATGTTAAAAATTTATCTGCCAAGATGGAACAAAGATTGAGAATTACCATTCTAAGGGATGTATTCCAGAAATGACTGACTAGGATTTTATTTTTCAAAATTGGCCTGCTTACTATGAACCTATATGTAAAATCTGATTTAACAAGAGTCATTCATTTCCCAGGACTATTTCTGGGAGAAGGACCCATGTTGGCAAACAGAAAGTTATTTGTTTATGTTTATATTTTTTCACCTTCCAAAACACAAAATTGATGAGAAATCAGCAACGGCCAATTTTGAAAGAACATCAAATCTTTCTTACATCTTCTTGAGTTCTACATCATGAGAATTAATATAATTGTATTTCCAAATTAACAAGATTCTGAGTTAGGACCCTTTCACATGCTACCCTGTGTTTATAATCTAGTAGTATTATGTAAAATTTTCCTCTTCTTGATAATAATCATGTTTTGATTGAATAGATAATAGGTCTAATTGCTTTCGGACCTAAAGTAGTTGCATCTATATATGCTATAAATCTTGCTTAAATTTTAACAAGTTATTCCCTCTGATGCTGGATAAGCCAAAGGGCTGTTTCAATCTAATATATACTTAGCAACAAAGTGAGGCATGAAGAAAGGAACACAATGTATTCTTATAATTCTCTGAGATTGAAATTTTGTTTATACTCTAGGCAATGAAAAAGTTAGAAACTATTTAAGTAGAATTGTACCCTACTACACATTGAAGCAAACAACTACAATTTCTTCATATGTTTTCTTAGTAATGTTGAGTGGGGCGATTATTACATTAGTAGTATGTTTTAAATTTATGCTATATTGATGCTCTGAGATAACTCAGGGGATCTTTAGTAATTTTTTTGAGTGATATATAAATGTTGGACTGCAAAGCTGGAATTGATCCCATTTCAATGTTAGGAGGGATAAATGAGCATTTTAGAAAAAGAAATACATGATGCAGAAAATGTGAATTTTGGAATATTTCTTCTAGCATATATTACCTGGCATATAATAGTCATTGAATATATTTTTCTTGACTGATTGATTGAATGAATAAATATATTATACTCATCCACGTTTTGTCCCCTTCTCTTATCCCACCTCTCAGTTAGTAGTCATTACTTTCTGAGTCTCCACCCAAATTTTAGATACTTTTGCTCCCAAGTTTTGGTAGCTGGAATGGCTTTTAACGCACCTAATTAAGAATGATCTGTTAATGATTATTATCTCTTTGAATAATTTCCTTCTCATTTCACTCTTTTAAGCTGTCTTTACACTTTCCAAGTCTCATGCTGTTTTTTATTCCTTAGGCTAGTTTTTATTAAATAAAAGAGAACAAAACTCTGTTTTTCTCTGCCTTTTAATAAATGTGTCTTTGTCATTCTTTCCTTGATCCTTTCCAAATCAGCAGTGGTTGCCGTAAGTGACGGCTGAGAGACAAGATGCCAAGTGCAATGGCTAAATTTAAAGAGCAGCATTAGCACCTGTTGTTAGCTGGCAATGACCAGTCTCACGCCCACAGTTTCCGCCACCCTCTGCCTCCCACCAAGTACAACCCATATCCCAGACTCTTTATGTGCTCATGTATAAATAAGTACTGATTAAGACTATATAAATTATATCAAAATGGAGAATGAATATAGCATTTGACACTAACTTAGTTCAGTTTCAGAGGAGCTGAAATTCGGGCGACACTCAGCAGAACATCAAGATGTATTTGACTTTGAAGTAAGCAGATTAAAGAGGCTAGGTAGTTGATGAATTTTTGAAGGCTATTAATGGACTATCTCACCCCAAAATAATATTTTTAGACCTGCCATATTTTGTGAAATTATTTTGGCTATCAGCATTAGAGGCTCCTATAAATGTAAATGTTGTGTAAAAGAGGCTATCCAAGAAGTATGCATCATCGTTAAAGAGTTAGCTTAAATTAATTTGCTAGATTGGCAACTCTAACCTGGAAGAGCTCTGTAGGAGAAAGCTGGTAACATAAATAATTTTGATATAAAATACACGTTAAAAGTGAGAAGAGAAGGGGACTGTGGTCCAGCCAGGCAGATTAGTCTAATCAAATAGGTCTGATAGTCAAGGAATGTGGCAGACCTTATTGTCACATCAGCTCATATAAAATACCAAAGTACTATGATAGAAAATAAAACAAATATGAGAGTTTAATTTTACCTGGACATTTACTCTCAGAGGAGGCTGAGATGGTCTTCAAAAGAGTAGAATAGGTGGCTTCTAGGTACAATAGGAGCAAAGAGTTGGAGGTTGGAATGTCAGGGTAAGTTCAGGGAATGGGTAGTAAATACCTGGAGAGCACTGAGAGAGGGGAGCTCTTTACCAATTTGGAATTTTGTTATAATTCAGACTTGTCAGAGAAAGTTCTTAAGATTTTTTGGCACTTTTGAAGACTCTGGAATGGATGGTGTTAAGTTCCATAAGAATGTATGCTGAATTCCTACGCATTTAGGAGATGTGGTTTATCTGAATGCAAAAGCAGTGCCCTACCCCTTTGAATTACTTCAGATAGAGACAAAAGACTTCCTGGCTCCAAAGGTCTAGTAAATAGCAAAGGCTGTAGGAGGTCACAAGCCAATCCAACACAAAAAGGACAGCGTCAAAATTTGCTGCCAACCTCTCAGAACCTGAGAACATGAACAAAGACACTCCTATTTGAACAAGACCTGCCCTTCTCAACTCAATGTTTTCTCGGTGTTCTGCTCTTGACAGAAAAAACTTGCAGATTTGATATTCCTGATCTAAAAGAATGTTAGATTATAGGGTCACTGAGTTAAACAATGAATATGGAGCCAGTCATTCTTTGGAGGCCAGGGCATGAGACTCCTGCCACAGAAAAAATTTTTTTTGAGGAAGATTGGCCCTGAGCTAACATCTGCCAATCCTCCTCTTTTTGCTGAGGAAGACTGACCCTGAGCTAACATCCGTGCTCATCTTCCTCTACTTTATATGTGGGACGCGTACCATAGCATGGCTTGCCTAGTGGTGCCATGTCCGCACCCAGGATCCAAACCGGCGAACCCTGGGACGCCGAAGCCGAACGTGTGCACTTAACGGCTGCACCACGGGGCCGGCCCCCCACAGAAAAATTTTTAAGAAGGAGTATGTAAATATATCTATGTAACTTATGTATGTAAAGTATGTAAATCCAGTGTGAGGTTGCAGTCTACATTAGAGTAAGGGGGATGGGAGTATTGGGGGAAGAAAAGAAGAGAAACAAAATGAGGAAGGAAAGAAATGTGTGTGTGTGCGTGTTTAATGGAGTGAGACTAGATAGACAGGAAACGATATGAGTTGGGGTTTAAGAGTAATCGAGCCCTTCTCGGCTACATTGACTAGAAATATTTATGATCCAGAGAAGGTGACAGAAAAAGGACATAAAAGAAAACAAACGCTAGGAAGTCATGGGAAAGAGAGTGGTAGTGGTGGAGAAATGACTGCAGGTGGGAAGGTGTAGACACATAGGAATAATGAAATCTGGAAAAACAGTGAAGCTAAATCAGATCTAGGCTGTGGTTCATGATAAATATTTGAAGGTGTAGGGGAGGAGGACATGTCCTCTCCCCAAATGGGGGTTCGTCTGGCCGGAGAACGAATTAAATTCACATGAGACAGAATGGCAAGAGAAAATTAAACAAAGCTTTATGAGGAACCATGGCCTGGGGCCTTTCTTCCTGAAGGAAGAAAGGGCACTGAAGAAGTGGGGTGCACAGAGTGGTTATATACCCCCAAACGGGGTGTTTCACATGTGATTGAAATGTTCCTCCCACAATAGTCACAAGATTGCCCTGTCGGCACAGTGCTTGATGGACACAGTAGGCAGTGGTCTGCTATCTCGGTGGGCGTAGCTGGAGGCAAGTCTATGTCTGGAGCTGGGCGGTCACAGGTGAGCACAGCAGCAATCGGTTCCTAGCCTAAGGAAAGATGCTTAATCCTTAAGGAATGCCAACGTTGGGAGGGGGAGGGAAGTCAGTTACAGGAGGTTACCAGACTAGCACAATAAAATGCAGATTTTAAGTCCTTGCCTTTGGTATTGATTAAGAGTTTTTGGAGAGTAGGTCATCGCTTTTCTTCTTCCTGGTACAGAGAGGGAGGCACTTTTTACAAATAGAGATTTACCTTACAAATGTAAACGTGTCCTAACAAAGGATAAGTTCCATTCCTCAGAGCCTCCTTCCCTGTCCCAGTTTATCAAAAGCAATCAGCCTCAAATAATCCTGATGCCAAAGAGACATATCTTGGGGTGGCCAATTCCAGGTCCCCACAAAGGCTAAACCCTTTCCTCTCACTCTTCTTCATACACTTTTCCCTGATCTTTAAGAATTGCTGATCTCACTTGAATAATTCTTATTTTCAGTGAACCATGAAACACAGTCCCCAGATCTCTTAGCAGACCCCTTTCATGTTTTCTTGCTAATGTCAATGAACTCTGTGTATCACTTACCCTGGCTATTCTGGAATGCTTAGGCAAATACTCCACTGGGTTGAGTCATATTTGGGAACTGACTTCAGTGTACATTTTTGTAGGAACCTAGTTAGGGTTTCATGCTCCAGGAAATCTGTTCTGATTAGTTTTAGCTAAAAAAAGGATCAACCTGTTTTAAGGATTGGCACAGAAAACAATTCTGCAGCCATGTAGGTTTCAGTGACCATGTTTTTATAATTATAAAAATAACATGCAAGTGGGAAAAAGTTAAACCATTCAAAAGGCTGGCTACCCTTGAAAACTCCCCAGAGTTAATGCTTTCTTGTTTATTCTTCCAGAAATCACTGTGTAAATTATATGTATATATATCTTTCTTTTTTAATTTTTAAAACTTTTTTTTTTTGAGGAAGATCAGCCCTGAGCTAATATCTGCTGCCAATTCTCTTTTTGCTGAGGAAGACTGGCTCTGAGCTAACATCTATGCCCATCTTCCTCTACTTTATATGTGGGATGCCTACCACAGCATGGCTTGCCAAGTGGTGCCATGTCCTCACCCGGGATGCAAACTGGTGGACCCCGGGCTGCCGAGGCGGAACGTGCGAACTTAACCACTGCACCACCAGGCCAGCCCCAATACATATATAACTTTAAAAGGATCACCTATATTGTATTATTACTTTTTAAAAAGTATATATGGGATAATTTTTTAAATGGTTTTATAACATTTTGTTATAGGGTTAGTCTCTATTTAACCGATTCCCTATTGTAAGACATTTAGGTTTTCTTCAATTTTTTACACTCAAAAGTTATGATGTTCTTAAGAATTTTATGGTTACTCTGCCATCCTTTATAAATGTAATGTCTCTAGAGTGTTCAGCACAGTGTCTGACATAGCAAGTACTCCATGAATATTAATTCCCTTTTCCTTCGTATATAATTTCCCTTTATATATAATTTTTTTTTTTTAGGTATGAGGATGACTTTCTGTTGAGCTATCTACACTTTCTCCTTATGGGGCCTGGCCAACCAGCTGATGTGAGATACATCCTGTGTAGCTATGGATAAGGATTTTCTCTGTGAAGAGATAATTGACATTTGTTTAGATTAATTTCTGGCCCTGGATTATCAGAACTCAGTTTAGTCAGTAGATCTTCAAATCACACAGCCTACCTGTGGTGCATCAGTGGTTTCATCTCAGTAAACAAAAGATGACATATCTTGGCAAATAGATAAGAAGAAAGCTTTTGGTAATCCCTCCAGTTTCATGTTCATGCACTTAAAAAAGCCTCTACGTATTGCGGTTCTTTTGCAAATGCACAGAATTAAATCTCAGTGTTGTAGGATGAACTTCTAATTTTCATACGTGGATAAATAGAGGACAGGCAATTCCAGTAGAACTTTTAAAGTGTAAAATGGAGATGGAGGGCACAATCCTGTTTCATAGCCAGATTTGGCAAAGGCACAGAAGATAAAAACAAAACTAAAATCCACGGTAACCCTAGTAAGAAGGTGTGAAGGGACCAGAGAGAAGGGGAAATGTCACGGCATGGGTAAATGCATAATATGCAGATGGGATAAATATAGATGAGTGGAAAATGATTGTAAGTGAACTTGCTCCAGGAATGTCACAGATTTCCAACTAGGGAGATTAGTGTGTACAGCTGTTGAATGGGGGGGGCGCATCTTACTCCTGAGCTCTCAGGTTCCACTGTTGGGCAATAAATGCCTTTTGGGTGAGTAGCATGATAGTCTCACCTGGGGAAGCCAATCATTTTACTGTTCTAGGGTGGGGAGGAAGGATTAAACAAACTAAAAGCTCCACTTCATTATTTAGCCCTTCTTGGCCAAAAAAGTACCATTTCAGTCAAAGTTTAAAGGATGTTGTTAGAACAAGTGACACAATAAAGTCATCTGTGTTTTGTGTTTGTTGCTTGTTTTAACTTTGTCAGCTAAGGCTACACTACAAAGATGTTTTCCAAAATTTAGGATAATACTTTTATTTGCTTACCAAATTGTTTCCCTGTTCCAGATTTTAAAAGGAGGTGTGAGAATTAACCAGCTCATAATAATAAGCAGACAGCAAAGAAATCCTCTTCTAAGGAAATTCAGGAACTCCAAATCTCCCTTCTTTCCCAGTCTTTCATGAGCTCTCCTTATAAGCTTGAGGAAAAAAGTATTTCCCAAGAGAAAATGATCAAGAGTTATTTTAAAGTATATTCTAACGGCTGGTTTAGCTAAACTATGAAAATTCAATAAAATAACCTTTACATGATTTTTACTATATTATCAACATCTTCTGTTTCTATAGTAAGTGCACACAAGGTCAAAGATGGTAAGAAAATAGAGAGTGTTGCTTCTGGTGAGTGTAAGAATATCAATATAAAGGTGCGGTGAAAATGAGTTGAGTATTCGAAATGTATACAGGTCTGTTAATTCACTCTGATGGCATGTACTCATTCTGGTACTTTGATATGATAATCATTCTACCTCTCCTATACTATTCTACATATCACAGTGCTTAGATCACTCCATAATGTAGGGTTAATTTCAGCACATCCAAATACCATCAGTTATGAATGATAACTCTGGGCGTGTCGTTGAGAGTTCCAGCGTACCTCGTTTATGATTATTAATTTGCTGTCTATTTTGCCAACTTAGAACACTCACGAAGTACAAAGCTTTGCACAAATATCTATTTTTCCAGTTACCCGTATCGAAGCTCTATCCTTGGCGAAGATTAGCCGAAATCGAATATCCATCTCTGTTCCTGCTATTCTGAGGGTCTCGGGTGCCAATTACCGGTTCCCTAGAATTTGCCCGTAATTGACTACGTCCCACAATCGGTAACTCTGGAAGTGACAGGCAGCCTCAAGTGTGGGTCTCCCGCCTGTCGATTGGGCTTTGCAGGAAGCCCCACCTCATCAACTCAGTCAAGGGCGGCAGTTGGTCCGGCGCCGGTGAGTGGCGGGTCTTAGCTCCGCCCCGGCCGTCCGCTGCGCTGCCTGGGTCGGCGCCGTTTCCAGTTGAGAGATGGCGGCCGCCGCAGGTAGATCGCTCCTGCTGCTCCTCTCTTCCCGGGGCGGCGGCGGGGGCGCGGGCGGCTGCGGAGCGCTGACTGCCGGCTGCTTCCCCGGGCTGGGCGTCAGCCGCCACCGGCAGCAGCAGCAGCACCGGACGGTGAGCGAGCGCGCCCGGCGGCTCCGGGGAGGGCGGGGCGGCGCTGGCTTGGGGAGCCCCGGGCCGGCAGGCCGCCGGGCAGCGGGCGAGTTACCTCAACTCGCGGCCGCTCCCGAGGTTGCCAGGCGCCGGGGAGCGGCCGTGCCCTTCAGGCGCCTGCGGCGGCGACCAGGAAGAGAGGGAGGGCGGAGGAAGCCGAGAGGAGGAGGAGGAGGAGGGGCGACGGCGGGGATGTTCCCGCAGCACCGGGGACACCAGGGCGGGGAAGGGACGGGACTTGAACCTCTCACTGACCCGCCCCCCATCTCAGTCCCTCCTTCTTAACAGCTCTGCCCCATTGCTTCCGAACTGAGCCCCATGCAAGTTGTCCCCTTTCTCTCCTCCGAGCGGGTAGGGGTGTCCTGAGTTGCCGCGGCTGCCTTTGTATGTGTCAGGAGAGTGGCAGTGCCATGCTGCTGGCAACTGTCCGCTGAGAGGAACCCAGGACCCCAGCGGGGCCGCTCCTTCGTCTTCTCTTAGCCCTCTGCCAACGAGCGAGAAGGAAAATCAAACTTTATCCCCCTCTGTGACTTCCTGCGTGTGTGGGCATGGGGAACAGCTCCTTTGCAATGGATGCTGCATTGCTCCAGGAAGCAAGCTCCATCCCCTCAGGTCCTTAAAGGTCCTTGGTGGTCCTTTTGGAGGGCTAGTTTATAAGCTTGTTCACGCGTGCCTGAAAAAGGAAGGGTGGGCAGCAGGCAGAGGGAAAGCAGATGTGACAAGTTGTTCTCAGAGGCGGGGATTTGGTGGTTGTCTTAACCAGTTATTGCTGGATTTCATTGGCTGGCAACGAACGGGAGTTTCTATTTGAACAACCGGGGCGGGGGGCGAGGGGAGGTGTTCTGATTTCTTTTTTCAATTGCAAGAGATCAACTTGGCATGGAATTCTAAACCTAACAAGTCAGCAGGTTCTCTTCCCTTAGACTTTCCAGACCCATACATGTTGGTCTCTGGCCAACTCTGAGAGAAAGAGTGTTGATTCTATTTCCTAGGGCTAAGTTGTATAGTGTGGTAATGAGAGAATCACAGCAGACAGCCTGATAGGAGAAACAAGTCCCATCAGCTCCCAATAAATACTTCCACCTGTCTTGCTCTGGTCACAAATCTCTTGAGAGGAAACTGAACTGGAGATTTTCAGAGAGTATACCCCAAGAAGAATGACAACATAAAATTAAGTGTCTGAAAGAGCTATGAAAAGAACTAATGCTCTATAAATGTAAGATGGTATTGTTACTATTAGTCATAGGTATGGACCCTATCCTTGTGAGAAAATTATACTTCTTCATATTGGGCATACTGACATATTGCTTTGCTGAAGCTTTTGGATGAGAGCCGAGCTTTTCCACAGTTCAATTTAGATTTGCATGTTTTATAGCCTCCAGTTATGTGTTTTGTTCTTTTTAAAAAATAAGGCCACCTCCAAATCTAATTGCATTGCCCTCTCCCTCAAACTGTTTAAAGACTTCCCAAGTTGTCTTTGTCTCTGTATTTTGATAAGCTATCTTCTGACTTTGCACAGTTAGTTTGTAAGACTATTTGGGTGTGGTGTTCGTTTGGCATTTTTAAATTTGTGTCTTGTATATTTTCCACTATGCGAATCTGTCAGGCTGTGAGTGTCTTCCCTGTGTGGGTACTTCATGAAAGTGTTCTGTGCTATTCTGAGGTGGGTAAAAGTGATGTGCTGAATTTGTAACTGAAAGCACAATTAAAATGAAGTGTTATTTCTGAAGGGCAGAAGTGTTATCATAGGAATGGTGACTTGTAAATGCACTTAGAATTGTAGGATTTTGAAGAAACTTGTGCCTGATTGTAAACTGATGTTTTTCTTTTTCTGTTGAAGCCATCATGTATACAGCTGTCTCCATCTGTTATTCTTTGATTCCTCACAAGACTCACTTTGAAAGGTATCTCTTAGAGATTTAACTCTTGGCATTTTATGCCTGAAATTGAGGTCCAGAAAGGGGAGAGACTTGGTCAAGGTTACACAGCTGATATGTAACAGTTTTGGGACTCCCACCCACCCCAGATAGCGTCTCCCTTGCTGTGATCTTTATAAAGTGCAGTTGCCCCTTCACATCTCTTTCCTCCTTTATAGAAGTACTGTCTATAGTATTAGGAAAGCATTAGTATTTCAAAACCCCTTGAATGGAAATTCTCCTTTAAGTAGATGCTGATTTGAGACACATGCATTAGGCAAACATGGGAACAAACAACTTGCTCTTCTACAGGTCCCTGAGAGACTCTGAGGTTGAATCCTGCATAGGAGACATCCTGTGTATGTGCAGCAGATGGCACTCTGCATTGGACTAGATCACAAGTCTGGCTTGTGCCACTTTTGTTCTGTTATAGTAGGAATGGTAAATTAGAACCAGGGGGGCATGACCAATTACAGTACTGGTTAATTTTTTGCTCGAGAGGCATGTTTTTTGAAATCCATCTTTTCCATGTTTTGAGAATGAGTCCAAAGCAATACAGAAGTTCAGCTAATTGGGAACTTAAGTTCAGCTACATGTGGTTGCAAAGTTATAAACATACTCCTCCCCTGGCCCCCCGCTTAAAACATCATTCAACTGAGTAAATAGGGGTAGAGGTGCAGGGGCTCATTCAATATTTTTAGCACCATCTAGTGTAATTTTTCCCTTCTTGTGTGAAGAACCTGTTATTGCTTCTCAGCTTGTGACTGTGAGACTGATGTAAAATGTTTGTTGCATGCCTTTCTGTGTGGTTAGTGAAGGTGGCTGCTATTTTCAAGGATGATTCTTTGAGGGGGAACTGCCTTTCATTGTGAGCTGAATAACTCCTGTGCTAAATCAGACTGTCTCTTCTCTGATTATGACAGCCTGACTGTTGGCATTTCCTGGTGGTCAACGGCTATGCTGACTTACTAAATCTCTTGCTTAAGTCTTTCATTGTACTGTTATAGTTTGTGGCTGTCCTTCTCTACTTTACACGTTGTAGTTCTTTGGCAGTGATGTAATTTCAGTTTAACCTGAATGTTTTAAGAGGTTACATTGCCTGACACAAAGGCAAGTCCCAGTTCTTTAATTGGGTTTCTCATGGTCTGGTCCAGTCTTACTTTGCCAGATCCACTCCAGCACAAATACTCTACTGTACTTAAGCCAATGTCCCATATATTCATACTAAACATTTATGTAGTTCTTGTAGCTGAGTTTCAGTTTTGATCACTCCTCTAACCTCTAAAGTCCATTTTAGGTTAGAGGCTATGACCTATGACTCTGCTTTGCATCGAACATCCTCTCTTTATGGATGGGGAAACAGACCTAATGGGAACTGAGGAAAGTGACTTGTTAGGTTATGTTTGTGGTTAACGACATCTGGGATTAAAATTCTTTCAAATGGAGGTGGATTCAAGGAGAAATCCTACTCTGAATCTTAATTTGTGAGATTCCTGTCTCTTAATCCCTTTTCATTGTTCCATTCTGTCTTCTCTGAATTCTGATAGGATTTATTATTTTTAAGACACAGATTGACTTGTTGTGTTGTCTAAATGTTCATTTGTGGGCACCTTATCTTACTGGAGAGATAAGACAAAGATTGTGTATCTTATTACCTTTGTGGGTCTAATAGAGCCTGGCACAGTGCTAGGTACATAGGTGATACTCAGACAAACATTAATTGAATAATCAACCTATTATCTGCTTGCCAGTAGAAAGATACACTCCTTTTCCCCCTCTGGTTTGACCTGTTAAATGGCCTGTTGCTCAGGTAGCCACATTTGGGTAATTGCTTTAAGTTTGGTTTTGCCAGTCCTGTCTTTGGTTGTTATTACACTTCTTTGTGGTGGACTGATGGAGAGAGTGGGTACTGTTGGATTAGCTCTACAGTGGTACTAGCTTTCTGTCCAAAGACAGCAAAAGTATGATAAATACCCAGATTATTAGAAATACAAGTTTGAATCAGATTCTAGATTTGTAGTTTTAGTCTACTATAGTATTAAGATTTTGAGGGTTCTGGATAAATATGTTTAGAGCAGACTTTTTTTTTTTGGTAAGTAAAAGCTTATTCATATTTGAATAAAATGAAAAGATTAAAGAATGACAAAAAGGATCTCTGTAATTCATTTTTTCTTCACTTACGATATAACACTTACTTTCCAAACTAGATTTTCAGAAGTCTTAAAAAAAGTTTTTTTTATTGAGATCATAATAGTATATAACATTGTGAAATTTCAGTTGTACATTATTGTTTGTCAGTCACCATATATATGTGCCCCTTTACCCCTTATGCCCACCTCCCAGCCCCCTTCCCCTCTGTTAACCACTAATCTGTTCTCTTTGTCCATGTGTTTATCTTCCACATATGAGTGAAATCATACAGTGTTTGTCTTTCTCTGTCTGGCTTATTTCACTTAACATAATACCCTCAAGGTCCATCCATGTTGTTGCAAATGGGATGATTTTGTCTTTTATGGCTGAGTAGTATTCCATTGTATATGTAAATATACCACATCTTCTTTATCCATTCATCAGTTGTTGAGCACTTGGGTTGCTTCCACATCTTGGCTATTGGGAATAATGCAGAGCAGACTTGTTTTTAAGGAAACAACTATCCGTTTGTTTATCTTAAAATCTTGCTTATTTTGAAACCCATAAAATATTTGAATGAGTAAATTTGGATTTATTCAACAAATTCTGATTATTTGAGCTTTACTAAGTCCCAAGAAGCTCTATTTTATGCTTCATGGAACCCTACTCCAAGAGGAAATCGAAATAGAAAATGCAACATCAAGAATAGTGTATGTCAAAGACAATAAATTGAATATAAATTATAATTTGGTTTTGGGACTTCCCCATGTTTGAAGTTGAAATCAAGGAGTGGTCATGGCCTTCTGCAATAGCACTTCATTGATTCAGCACTTAGTTATCTGAATAACTGCTGAGATGTTGTTTTTATTTCTTTTTATATTCTAGCTTTGCACCCCTGTGCATTTACTTAAAAACTACACAATTTTGTTTTTTGTGTGTGTGATTAAGGGCAAGATTACCTTTGTGTTTTTTTGAGGAAGATTAGCCCTGAGCCAACAACTGCCTCCAATCGTCCTTTTTACTAAGGAAGATTGGCCCTGAGCTAACATCTGTGCCCATCTTCCTCTACTTTATATGTGGGATGCCTGCCACATCATGGCTAAGATTACCTTTTAAGATCCTGAGATAGCCACTCAGTACAGGGGAATACTCTATTCTTTATGTGGCTGACTAATACCATACCTTGGCTCAGGGATATTTTAGAATTATTGGAATAACTTATTATTAGGAAAACTAAGATGTTACCATGGAAGATGTGTACTTAAAAGAATCCTGGAATTTAGAGGTTGAGAAGACCTTAGGTTAAGGAAATAAGAGTGCAAGAACAATCAAATGGCTTTTTCCTTAGTAGCCCAGCAAGTTACTACACAGCTGAAGATGGCTCACATATCTGCTGATTTTCCCATTCAATTCTTTTTCTACTAAATTACATAATTCTTTGTTTCATTTTTTAAACAGTTAAGCTGAGACTGGATTTAAAAAGTGAATTGGGGTCAAATTCCTCTAGTAAATACCTAAACTCAAACTCTCTCTTGAATAATTACTCCCTGATTTAGATAAGCTTGATGACACCTGTTAAAAAACCTGCCCTCTGCAGGTTGTGCAAAAAGGAAAACAGTCCATTTATTTAGTTCACTGCACTTTGTTAAATGCTTGCAGTGAGACAACCTGTATAAAAATGAAAGTTGACTTCAAGCAAAGAAATTTTAATAAGTTTAGTGAATTATTAACCCATAAACTTTACAGGTTTGAATCTTTTCTATTGATAAAAATATAACTTGCTAAATTACATCACCAACTGGGTTTAATAGCATGATAAAACTGAGCTTTTTTAATGCAGTTCTAGAATAATTGGATAAAATGACATTGCACTTTGACATCTCTCTTAAAAATGAGTCTTTTCCAAAGGTTCTTTAATGACGTTAATAGTATTTATTAACCTAGAAGAGAGGGATGTTTACCTTTTATGGTTTGTTACTAAAGTTTCCAGTTTTTATGTGTTTTTTCTTACTATTTGTTGTCTACTTTATTGTTTGGGGAGGAGCACTTGTAATAATCACCAGAAAATTGCTGAGGAGCTCATTAGGTGTATGAGGCTGCCCAGAGGACCGGCTCAAGTGTACAGTCTTAAACCATACTACCTCATAGGTTACAAGATCCTTTAAACTTCCTTTTTGCCTTCTAAGACAGGCCTACTTTGTAGTTCTTACTTATTTCTAGTAAGTGGAGCTACAGGATGTTTAAGAGTTTTAATATCTACTTTAAACTTTAGAGAAAGTTAATGCAACTGATAATTTGTCGAATAATGGGAGAGCAAATAAGTTAGCTTGAACTACCTGACTTGTATAAATAGAGGAGTAGATATAGAAGAAATCATCCAAGATCTGAGGACAATTGTGTTACCTCATTTAACTCTCACCATAACTGCATGAGAGGTATTATTATCCCAGTTTTATAGATGAGGAATTTGAGGATGAGATAGATTCACTTCTTCTTAAGTGTCGTAAACTGTTTTAATGCTAGGGCTGCAAAGATGGATGAGACAGTATTTTGGAGCTGAGATTTAAGCCTCGGTTTGGCTAGAAATAAACCTATACCATGCTAAGTGTTAGTGTGGGTCCTCCTTCCCTTCATCTTCTTTTCCTTTAGCCATGTTTCTTTCTCAAGCATCTACGGCAGTTTTCTTCAAGGGATCTCACTATCCTTCCCCACTGACTACATTTTTTAAATCGCTTTCTCTACCCTCCTCTCCAGGTATTAGCTGATAAGGGTCTAAGGTATTGCTTCCTAGGGATTTTTGTGATTTAGTTTAGTATTCTAAAAAGTCCCACACAGTAGACCTGGTAATTATTGAGTGATGCTTCTATATCAGGCAGTTTTATAACGTTGTCTGTAGTGTACTCCATAATAACGCTGCAGGCAAACTACTACCCCCATTGTACAGATGAGAGAACGAAGACCTAGAAGGTTAAGTTTAGAGTCATTCAGAAAATGTCAAACTCCTACTCTTTGTGAGATGCTGTGCTGGGAAAGACAGATGCCTCTGAGGTGGTCCTAAGAGTTCATAGTGTGGCCAGGAGACATTGACAAACAAGACTATAACCGGCTGTGCTTTTTTTTTTTCCTATGGAGGTTCAGTGGCAGCACTTAGACCTACATGAGAGAGTTGGGGAAGGCTTCACAGGAGAGGCCTTGCATAAGCTGAAATACGAGGAAATACAATGTGTAGGGAACTGGAAAAGTAAGGTCCACATTCCAGGCAGCACCAAGATCTGACGTGACAATATGAGGTAGTAAGCTGTATTTGAAAAACAGCCAGTAGTTTGTTACAACTGGAGTATGGGCAAGAATAGCTGGAGATGGGGCTGAACAGTAATAATGATAGCAATAATAATTAATATTTATCAAGTTCACCATGTGCCAAGCAGTTTACATAGATAATCTCACTTAATTCTTGTAATATCCTATGAGTAGATACTGTTTTTATCCTCATTTTACAGATAGTGAAACTGGGTTACCTCCAGATTGGTTAAGTGATTTGCCCAAGATCACAGCTGGTAAGTGACACACAACTGGTAAATGACTTGCCCAGGATCACAAAGCTAGCCATTGACATACCTGTTGTATAAACCCAAGCAGACTGACTCCAAAGCCTGCCTCTTAACCACTGTGCCATGGCGAGGGAGTCAGACTGTGAATCGACTTGTAAGGGGGTTGAAATTTTACTATGGTGGTTAGTGGTTTTCTTTAAACTCAACTCACAGTAGAAATACATTTTATATCATGACCTAGCAGGCCCATGTATGGGTAAAACTAAGAAAAGTTTCATGGAACAATATTTTTACTATGTATGAGGCATACATATTTTCCTTTCTGTTTTGCCAAAGAAGTACTGGTTGGGACCCACTTAAATTGATTCTACAATTTAAGCCACAGTTTGGAAAAATACTGCTGGTCAATAGGTGAGCCTTTGAAGAATTTCAAGTAAGGGAATCACATGATCAGGTTTGTGCTTTTAGGTAGGTCATGTTGGCAGCAACGTGAAGGTCAAATTGGAGAGGATGGTACCAGAAAGGCAGAGAGACCATTAAGGGGCATCTTTTTTTTTTTTTTTATAGCTGAGGAGGATTCACTGTCAGCTAATATCCATGCCAGTCTTCCGCTCTTTTGTATGTGGGTCACCACCACAACGTTGCCACCAAGTGGTGTATGTCTGCACCTGGGAACTGAACCCAGGCCACTGAAGCAGAGTGTGCTGAATTTAACCACTAGGCCCTGGGGCCGGAGTAAGGGGCATTTTAATGGACCAGGCAAAAGATGCCTGAACTAGAACAATAGCATTGGGGATAGAGAAAAAGGAATAGAGAGAATGGAGATTTAGGAAGTAGAATTGATAGAACTTGGTGATTGGATGTAACCTATCATTCAGCTAGTACCAGGTAGAAAGGCAATTCAATTCAAGGCTTGTCTGACTATTACTCAGGCACTGAAACTTTGTTTATTGACCCTCTTTGTGTGTTTCTTTTTATAGTCATGTTAAATATGCTTCTTTGTTGTCTTTTCTATGCCTCCATTTGTATATATAAAAATGTGCTGACCTGGTTTAATTGTTTTTAAATGATTTTTAAGTTTATGTATCAAATCAGATGCCTGCCTCCCCTCTTCTCTCTCATACCATCAGAATCTGGAATATTTGCACAGCAATATGAAAAAATGCATATAGCATGATGAGCACTCAGCAAATCTTTGTTTGGAAGAGTATGTTCTGTGTATTATACTCTTCCAAAGCAAAACCTCTTAACATTATGTTCATTAGTTAGAG
Organism: Equus asinus; assembly: GCF_041296235.1. Classification (NCBI taxonomy): domain Eukaryota; kingdom Metazoa; phylum Chordata; class Mammalia; order Perissodactyla; family Equidae; genus Equus; species Equus asinus. The sequence continues at coordinate 61,255,276 of NC_091791.1, forward strand.
GAATACTTTTGAGTAATTTTCTTTGACTTTATTTTCTTTAACTTTTCATTTTCGTAATATTTGATTCCCTTTAGGGAATATTGAGCATTATATGTATCATAGTCTTTATCTTTTTTAAAAAAATCAAACAAACTAGCCATTCCTAATCATGAAAACACATATTCTTCAATCTTCTAGGTATTATAATACAAAAGTAAGTTATAAGTAATTTAAGAAATGGACACAATGCATCTACCTGGCAAGTACTTGGAGCAGGTGGGGAAGCGGGGACGGTGAAGGACTGGGTATGCAGGAAAGAGAAAGGAACTATTTGAAAGAGGTGCTGCCAACTCTAGATTCCCTACGCATATATATTTCCAAAGATGACAGATTTTTGGAGGTGTTTATTTTGGAATTAGTCTCCTATATTTCCATTCGTCCCCACTGTATCCTGTATCTTGCACTGCCAGGATTCTGCTAGCTGCCATGAAGCAGGGCTGTGGCAAGTGGCCAAGTGTGATGAAAACCTATTTTTCATTTTAAAACAGAGTATAGATGTCAGAATACTTTAAAGAAGTGTTTAAAGATAGATTGAATGGAGTGGAAGAAATAGTAAAAACCTAATGAGAAGATTGAGAGTTTTTGGTTTCCCTTTGATAGAATTACATTCCTTTTGTAAACAGGAGAATACCAGATTATATCTGTCTCTGTCATTTTGTCTTTCTTGCCCTTCTTTCCCTGATCCTTGAGTGACAGTGCTAGAAGCTGCTGAATAGACAAATGAGTTTTCTGATCGTGATGAGGTGGTAGTGATTTTTTAATTTTCATTTGTGAGGGGATTCCAAGGGTGTACTCTGTGTGAATGTCTCATTATATGTATGCATGTTCATAATTCAGTTTTGTTTCTTTATTTCATTCTTGTTTTAACCCCAAAGAAAATGAAATCTTTCTTTTTTTTTCATTTCCAGCACTGGCTTAAGCTTCAAAACAAAATGTTATCTAAGCACAGTTGAGATGGTAAAACAGAATTGTAGTATAATGTATTATAGAACTTGGGAATGTTCATTTATTAAATGGAGAATTGAATTGCAGTCAGTACTTTCTTTAGTTTTAATATCTCATTCTGCATTGGTGTTTGATTCAGAATGAAATCAAGTATATAACTGGGCCAAGTGCCACAAAGTCAGGTGAGCTTTAAATATATAATGGCTTTCTTTTTAATGATTGCTAGAGCTTTTTGCAGTAAAAGGGGGAAAATGAAAGGGAACTATAATAGATTTCTTCCCTGAAACAAATATTCTTGGTAAGATTAAAAGTAGAGACAAGCTGAGGCTCTGAGTTATGGATCCAAAGGTCACCTCACAGCCAGCATCAGAAAGTAGCAGCACTCCTGCAAGAAAAGACAGAAGACAACTACTGGTGAGCAGGCTTTCAAAGAAGCTCACTTGGAAAGGCCATCCCATCACCAGAGTGGTTTTTTGGGGCAGGGGGTCCTTCATGAGGAAATTACATTGTGTTCAGTCCAACATACAAGGGCAAAAGTCTTTTTAAATTATGAAGTATATCATGTCTATAAAAACAAGTAGAATAATGTATTTTCTTTAGCTTGAGAAATTAAACACTACAGCTATAATTCTCGCCCCAAGTATCCTTCCTCAGTCCTATTTTTGCCCTCTTTCCCAAAAAGTAACATTCTTTTCACGTTGGTATTTACCACTCCCATGTGTGTTTATGCTTTTGATATCTATCAGTCAACCCCATTTAGTATTGTAAGCATGTTTTAAACCTTGTTTAGAAGATATTGCACTGTATGTACCCTTATGTAATTTCTTCTTTTTGCTTAATTCTTTAAAAAACATTTATGTAGTTCATACATGTGCTTCTGGTTCATTCATTTTTAACTACTTTGTGATGTTTCACTTTCTGTTCCACATATTTAACCATTCTCTTGTGACTGAAAGTCTCTTGAGCTGAACATTTTAGGGGGACAGGAAAGAGGAATATATTATGTCATTTTTAAAGTTAGACTAGGAATGTTGTTTTGACTTTGAAAAAAAGCCAGTTTCCTTTTTTGGTGTGGAATGTCCTCCTTTATTGTATTCCTGGGAAAACCCTTTGCATTCCCAAGTGGAGGTGGAGAAGAGTAATGTTTCGTTACGCAGATGAACATGTCCTGTGCAAAGTGCAGAATAGCATCTGCTGTAGTATAGTGAGCTCATGACAGATTGAGCTGCCTCAGCAAAAGCTTGGTTTACATTATTAAAATTCTAAGATTTTTTTCTTTTTTTTTGAGGAAGATTAGCCCTGAGCTAACTGCTGCCAATCTTCCTCTTTTCACTGAGGAAGACTGGTCCCGAGCTAACATCCATGCCCATCTTCCTCTACTTTATATGTGGGACACCTACCACAGCACGGTATGCCAAGTGGTGCCATGTCCACACCCGGGATCTGAACTGGCAAACCCTGGGCCCCCAAAGCAGAACGTGGGCACTTAACTGCTGCGCCACCAGGCCGGCCCAAAATTCTATGTTTCAAGCGCAGACTAGCTATGGATGGAAACTTGTTGGTATTTATTCATTGTTTCTTTTCTGTGTTTGGAATAATTTGCAATTTGGGACTATCTGCTTTATTTTATAAAAGGATATGTGCCTTATATGGTAAAAAAACCTGTTCTTGAATTGTATCATGGTTTTATGGAGCAAAGGAAAGACGAGTTCTGTGAATGAGGGGAGGTACTTCTTTTTGAGGCAGATGGTGTGAAACTTATTTGTGTCACTAATAAGTTTCATATGTGTACTTGCCAGTGTATATTCTTACTTTGTGGTCATAATTTTAAAAAGGAAATCTCTGGGCCAGCCCTGGTGGCTTAGTGGTTAAGTTCAGTGCACTCCACTTCAGAGTCCCAGGTTCAGTTCCTGGGCGTGGACCTACACCACTGTCTTAGCGGCCATGCTGTGCTGGTGGCCCACATACTAAAAAACAGAGGAAGATTCGCACAGATGTTAGCTCAGGGAGAATCTTCCTCAGCAAAAAAAGAAGGGAAAAAAAAAGCCAGAACCATGGAACCATGAATGACAGCCCCTTTAGTTAACTTACTTCTTCTTTGTTTGGTTATTTGGAAAGAGAAAAAAGAAAAAGAAAAAAGGTAATCTCTGATAAGTATTTTTTTCTTCCTAGTTTCATGTAGTTTTCTTTTATTTGCAACATCTTTAATAACGGTTTGAAAAATTTTGAGAATACACAGTACAGAGCTTTATTCAGGTTGTCCCTCCAAATGATTTGCTATAGTGCATTAACCAGAAATGCTGCAGCAGCAAGGGAAACACTAATAAATGGGATGCTTTCCAGGGACTGTAGCTAAAGCAGGGCAAACAGAAGCCAAAATTAAGAAGAAAATGTGAGTTAGGCACCCAAGATGTAGTCTGGCCAGATATGCTATTGACAGTGAATATCCCATTCTAATTAATTGAAGCCTGGGCAATGTGAATCACCAGACTGTCTGTTAAAAAAGTGACCGAACTTTAAGCATATTAATTAGAGTTAGGAGATTGTTCAAGAATAGTCTTTTCTCTAAAACTTATTTAGAATGAAAAATTATCTTTGATTTTTCTTCTTAGCTTGTGGTGCCTCAAGAATGATTAAACTCAACTGCCTGTTTGTTTCTTCTGTTGTGGTTCTGAGGGAAAGGGTGCTGAACAGACCATAAAAGAAGAGATTTTTTTTTTTTTGGTAGGAATGATTAGATAGGAGGAGAGAGGTTATTGCTAGTTAAGAGTGATTTTTGTTTTTTTCACTATTGTTGCCAATCTTGCAAATCACACCCATTTTTTTTACCCATGAATAGTGTAGGTGTGGGGAGAGGAGTAGTGGTATGTGAACAGGCTTTTTAAAATTGTTATTGTTATTATTTTTGAAGTCTGATTTAATTTGCCAAGAGTCAAGCATTTTGAAACAGAACTCCTAATCCCCAGAGAGTTGTGTGGGAGGCAAGTGAATCGGATCTTTTTTTAGTGCACCAAGATTTCTAAGTTTTGTAAACTTATTTCTGAAACTAGTGAAGTTTCCTGAATGAACCTGGATATCCTGAGACTTCTATTGCCAGGGTCCCCTTAAGTTTTTAAAGATATTTCTTATTTCTTCATTGTTTATTAGGGTTCTGTTTTTTAAATGCTGGAAGCATAGAGATGGGGTGAAAACAAATTTCCCTTCTTTAAAACTATTTCTAGAAGTATTGATTTATGAGTTGTTGCTTCAGATTCTCTATTTTTACATCCATATGAGCTTGCCATGTGGTTATCAAAGATTGAATACTTTCTTTCTCTGAAAAAAATATATATTTCAGAGTTTCTCATAACCAATCCAGATTTATTCTAGGTCATAACTTATATTCTTTTAAAAGTGCCCTCTTGTCTTAAGCATCACTGTAATAACTAGCAGCTAAGAATGACCAAACAAGATCTTTTCAGAGTTTCTTTTCTTTTTTGGCATTATATGCTGAGGCACCCATGTCAGCAGGCTCAGGAGGGCCTTTACCTTTGACTTTGACTTGACTTTTGTCTATTCTTTTAGGTCTTTCACGACCGTTCCTACAGTGGTTGGCAAGATATCGTTTCCACCTCACTCTCCATGTACCATGCCAGTGACATCTTAGCTGCTAGAGTGTGGAGCTGGCCTGTGGGAGTCAAGTAAGTGCCTTTTTTACTATTTGGCATGGTTTTTGCTTACTTTGCAAAGCCATGCAGAGGAATTTCTTAAGATTAGTTTTTAAAAAGGCACTTGCTTGATCCTTGTGGGCCGGCTCTTTGCTCCAGCCTGCTATTGAACACCTGGTAGCTAACATGGAGCTGAATTTAGCAAGGTGGCTGACTATTGCAGAATGGAACATTTTTACTAGGATAGACTTTAAGGGATGATAGATCTGATCTTGGCCTGATTAGACCATTTATATTGATGAGCAATCTCTGTCCCATCCCAGAATCAATCAGAACTATATTAACCCAAAGAGTTAGGTACTCCGGCCTCCTGGAAATTTAACAGGTTATGAATGGCAGAGGGTCTGCTGGTCTAAACCAGCTGGATTGCATGGAAACACAACAGCTCTCCCAGGAAGGCCAATGACGTTTCCCAGGAAACCTTGACATTTATCTGAATTAATTTAGCTTAATGTATGGAAGAAATGATGGTTGGTGTTAGAGAGGTTTGGGTTTCTGTATTTATTGCTAAAGTTGCTAAAACCTGGTATTTTACTTTTGCAGGTCACCTTGTAAATTTTGCCTATATAAATTAACACATCCCCTGTTATGTCGTAACAATTATGTAAGGGAGAGTGTTTTCCTGCTCTGTCTTAGGTATTGGTGATGTGACCTGTTCACACAGGGGAAACTTGAACATTCTCAGGTATGTGAAGTCATGATTCATAAGCATTTTCTCCCTGCAAACAAAACACAGTTTATTTCTGTGTGAACTCATGATGTAGTTTTATAAAATCAGTTTTACCAGTCGATTTTTCTGCCCCTGAGACTGTAGAACAGGGATTAGCAAACTACAGCCAAGACCACTGCTTGTTTTTGTAAATAAAGTTTTATTGGAACACAGTTAGACCCATAATTTACATATTGTCTACGGTTGCTTTTGCACTATGACAACAGAGTTAAGTTGTTGTGACAGACCATATGGGCCACACAGCCTAAAATATCTGGCTCTTTAAGAAAAAGTTTGCCAGCTCCTGCTGTAGCAAAACCAAACTTCAAGTTGCATTTAGATATAAACTTGCTAGAACCACAGTTGAATTCAAATAGTCTTCTAAAGAGAAAGCCAAGACCTGTGTCATACTGCTGACTAGCAAGTAAATATTTTCGATATATATAGTGGTAGAATTACTAATACAAGGTTAATGAAGTGGAAAGTTATGATGGCAGTCCAACTTCTTTATCTTTTCTTTCACACATCATATTCTCTCTTTCCACCTGCCTCAGTAGGTGTAAACGTTCATTCAGTGGCAGGATGTTATCTATCTTTCTAGACACTCTAAAGGTTTTATAGAACAGATGAGGATATAAGATTTAACTAGGATATCTGGCATAGCCAAGAAGTGGTAACTAAAGGACCTCTTCATTCATGGAACAAATATTAGAGTTAAAATGGACTTGAGATCATGGAAATTGGGGACTAGAGATGTTCAGGGAAATGTTCAAGCATCACAGAGCAGATTAGCTGTAGAACTGAAACTAGACGCTAGATCTCCTGCCTCTTTGCCCAGCGTTCCTTCCACTAGGTCTCATACCATATTAGGGCTACTTGTTTTCCCTACTAGCTGTAAGGCACAGTCTGTTTCTTTTCCTTTATTACCCCTGAAGTAAAAGCAAAGACTCAGTGATTTAAACCACAAAGATACGATATATTGGAGAATTGACCTTACCTGGAATTTGGATGCTTTTATTTTATTGTTTGAAGATAACTGGGGGGTTGATTCTTTATGAATCATTAAGTGCTTATAGTGTATACTCAAAAAGGGTTAGATTAATTGGGATAAAAAAGGAAGTTTGAGCCTTGTTCATAATTTTGTAGCTAGGAGCAAAACCAAAATTGATATAGATAGAATGCTCACCTCATATATCTGTGTGTCTAGGCCCATAGATGGAAGGAATGTGTGTGTGTGTGTTTGCATGCGTGGGTGTCTAACAGCTCTTAAAGTGCATTTGGATTGCGTTCTGAGAGGAGTTTAGCAGGTGTGTTACAATCTGCAGATTATGTTGCAGAGTTTTAAATGGATTTTTAAAAATAAATTTTATTTTAAAACAGTTTTGGATTTACAGGAAAATGGCAAAAATAGTATACAGAATTCCCATATATACCCGCTCCCTGTTTCCTCTATTAACATTTTACATTAGAATGGTACATTTGTTACAATTAATGTACCAATACTGATACAGTATTATTAACTAAAGTCTATGCTTGATTCAGATTCCCTTAGTTTTTGCCTAATGTTCTTTCTCTGTTCCAGGATTAAGTGAATTTTTATTAGCATGTTCACTGATGTAGAAAGCATTTATATGACCACCTGAAGGTTAGGCTAGTTCTGAAATCCATTTCAATTTCCAGGAGCATGATTTAAATGAGTACAGGCTTAACTTCTGCAGAGTTCTGACTCATAACATCTATATTCTGTAACATGTCAAGAAAGTGATTACTTTACCTTATTTATAGTAATGGCTCTTCAATTGTTTGTTTTTAAATTTTTGGCATCATCAGTTTCAGAAAGGACAAGACAAACTTTCTTACTTCTGTTATCGTTGTGTGCTAAATTGCTGGTGAAAACATTCTCAAGTAAATTGCCTTCTTTGGAAGCAATGTGGATCAACTGTGCTGTTGCAATATGTTTACCCTCCTGAAAGCAGTTTTAGAAGTCCGCACCTTCTGATGAATCATTAATCATTCAAATTTCTCTATAAAGACCTTAAAATATTTCTTCCTTAAAAATTCATTAGTTATTTACTAAAGTTGAGCACATGCATGCTATATGACTCAGCAGTTCCATCCCTAGATTTACACACAACAGAATTGTGTATATATACTCACCAGAAGAGATAGACAGAAATGTTCATAGCAGGACTAATTATAATAGTCCAAGCTGGAATTTTCCAATTGCCTGTCAGCAGTATAATAGGTAAATACGTTTCTGGCATAATCACACAATGAATATTTTTAAACAGTGATCAGAATGAACAAACTACAGCTACATATAATAATGTATGAATCTCACAAATATGTTGAGCAAAAGAAGCCAGAAACTAAAGAGTGCATGCTCTGTGACTCCTTTACACAAATTTCAAAACAGGTAAAACTAATCTGTGGTTTCAGAAGTCAGGAGATTGATTATCTTTGTTGGTGCTTGGGGAAAGTGTTCGCAGTGGGGTATGAAGTGGCCTTCTGGGGTGCTAGTAATGTTCTGTTTTTTGTTTTGGGTACTGGGTACATGCGTGTGTTCACTTTGTGAAAATTTACCAGTTGTATGTATTTTTCTGTATTCATGTTATTCTTCAAAGGAAAATATACAAAAAGTGTTAGCATTTCTGGAAAACACACAGACGTAAAATTCACTGCTAACATCTAAGGGTTACATGAAGAACAAACAACAAATTAACCTTATATCTTAGAATATTTAGTATCTGAATTATAGGATTATCAAAATGTCATTGTGTTACTGGAGCTATTACTGTCTTATTTGTATTATAAGATGCATAAAGTAGGTGGTGTTAATGGCTGCTTTTTATTGTAACCAGGTTTTTGGGTTGCCTCAGAAAAGGCATCCTTTTCCTTTCTGTCTGTATTAAGTAGAGTCACCAGGTCATAACATCTGTTCATTCTTTTCTTATAGCAAAGACTGATAAGCCAAGCAGTTGTGACTTGGGTATATCAGTGTGATAATATATGCTGGAATTTCTCCTTTCCACTGATTATCTTTGTTAGATCGATGAGTGAGCTTCAGTCTTTTATCTCTGTATATTCTACATGTTTGTTTGGCTTTCAAGGCATCACTTCAAACCTAAGCAGATGGGGCCGGCCCTGTGGCCTAGTGGTGAAGTTCTCATATCCGCTTCAGTGGCCCAGGGTTTCACTGGTTCACATTGTGGGCGCGGACATGGCACTGCTCGTCAGGCTGAGGTGGCATCCCACATGCCACAACTAGAAGGACCCACAACTAAAATATACAACTATGTACTGGAGGATTTGGGGAGAAAAGGCCAAAAAAAAAAAAAAAAAGATTGGCAACAGTTGTTAGCTCAGGTGCCAATCTTTTTTAAAAAAACCTAACCAGAATGTAGAATCCTTTTTCCAAATAGAGCCCCTTTTTGTGACTCTACTGTTTTTTTCTTATTTGTACCTTTGGTTCTTCCAGTTACTTGAGTTAAAATTAATTTTAAGCTCTTCCCTTTTCCTTTGCAACTTTATTTAATTTTATTATTTAATTTTATTTTAGCCCTGAACTAACGTCTGTTGCCAATTTTCCTCTTTTTGTTTGAGGAGCATTGTCACTGAGCTAACATCTGTGCCAGTCTTCCTCTATTTTATGTGGGATATCACCACAGCGTGGCTTGATGAGCGGTACTAAGTCCACGCCTAGGATCCGAGCCTGCAAACCCCTGCTGCTGAAGCAGACTGTGCGAACTTAACCACTATGCCACTGGACTGTTGACACTACCCTTTTTTAAAAGAAATTTTGGTAAAATACATGTAACATAAAATTTACCATGTTAACCATTCCTTTTTTTTTTGCTGAGAGTTGCTGTGACCTAACATCTGTGGCCAGTCTTTTTTTGGTGAGGAAGATTAGCTCTGAGCTAACATCTGTGCCAATCTTCCTCTATTTTGTATGTGGGACAGTGCTACTGCATGACTGACAAGTGGTGTATGTCCACACCTGGGATCCAAACCTGTGAATCCTGGCTGCTGAAGTGGAGCATGCCAAACTTAACCACTATGCCATGGGCCAGCCTCTGTTAATCATTTCTTAAGTGTGCAGTTCAGTGTCCCTCCCTTTTATTTACTAACTAAATCCTGGTTGGAGTCCACCTTTCTCATCTCACTTATCTTGCACTTTGTGTTCCCATTATCACCATCCACACCCATGTTTAAACTCTTATCTGTCTGAACTTTTGCCTAAATAGCATCTCAACCTTCAATATTTCCTCTGCAATCAATCCATTCTATATCTTCCTGCCAGATTTATCTTTCTAAAGTCTCACTAAATCATTTTCCTCACAAAACTTTTGTTTGCCACTACCTACAGGATTTACTGCAAATTCCTTCGTCTGATCTTCAAGGCCGTCTATAATTGAGTTTCAGTCTATCTTTCCATCTTTAATGATAATGTTGTTTTGGTAACCAGTGACTGCTTACTTACTTTCAGGTTGTGTGAAGCACCATACGTGCATGATTTTATTTTAGTCCTATAAGAAGGTACTGTAATTACCATTGCTGAGGAAATAGAGGCTGGAGGGTTCTGAATAACATGGCCAAGCTAGTAAGTGATGAAATTGGAAGTTCACATATATCTCTCCTTACTCCACAACTGTAACTTCTATCTCCCAGTCCCCCTGAATGCCTGGAGAGACTAGTCCCTAGCCACCAAGTGCATTCCCATCTTTATCCTAGCTCTCTTGCTTTGCAGGTCCACTACCTGGACGGCCCTTACTTGTTCCTTTCTTCTTTCTCTCACAAACTCATTCTATCTGTCCTTTAAGGCCTAGCTCAGGTCCCATCTGTTCGGTGATTTTTCCTTCCCTCCCCTCAATTTATAGAATACTCATTAGCCCTACCACACACTTGTACTTTAACTGCCTTATATCTTTTTATATATAGATGATTTAGCTTAGACTTTAGATTGTAACCTCCTTGAGACTGAGGGCTTAGGTTATAGGGTTTTTTTCCTGCCCCCCTGCTCAGTAACCATATATGTTGATCATTTGAAATGGTAACAAAACCATTAATAGCTGAAAATATATAATGTGCATCTAAGACGCTTCTTGGTTCTTTGTGCTTCCTGAAGCTCTTTATAAATCCAACTGCAGTTTTAATTCAGAACCAGGAATGTCTTATTTAGGTTAGAGCTAGATCTCATTGATCTGTAGGCAGGAAGCTTGGTAACTATTGCCACATACTGATTGAAATCAGAACAGCTCTTTATATTCAGAATTTAACCTCTTCTCATTGTCTCACCACTGGCACTGTGGTTTAGGCCACCAGCATCTCTCACCTAGATTAATCAACAGCCTCGAAATTAGCTTCCCTACTTTTGCCCGTTGTTCTCTCTGGTCAGAACTTAAGCAATCAAGTGATGATGTCAGGCAGAAGATGACCATTCCAACAGCTTCTGATCTCAGAGTAAAAGACAAGGTATGTAAAGTGGCCTATAGGCAGCAGTGTGCTGATAAACCGGATCTCCAGAGGGGAAAAAGTCTCTAATTTGTAGCATTTGCCTATTTCTGTGGTATAATTATTTCCGCTATGGGATTCAGAGTGCTAGAATGTGTAACAATCTGCTCTCCAGCTGGGACCAGCCAGCTCCAGCTCACCACTGCTGAACTTGTGGCTCTCCTTCTGACCTCCACCTGCTGCTACTTTCCCCCTTGCCCACTTCATCCTTGTGATACTGACCTACTTGCTGTTCCTCAAACATGCCAGCATGCACCCACCTCACAGGATCTTTGCATTTGCAGTTTTCTACAATTAGAATACTCTTCTCCTGAATACATGCAGGTTTGCTTATTTCTTATCTCTCGCTTGTCTGCTCAGATATCTTCCATGATCTTCCTGTATAAATGTGCAGTCTTTCCCCTGGATCTACTCAACACTCCCTTTCTCTATTAGCGTGCTTTATTTTTTTCTTAGCACTTCCAACATACTATGTTTATGTTTTACTTGCTCCTCCTTCCTGTCGCCTCCATTAGAGCAGGAACATTTTCTTCACTGCAGAGTCCTTAGCACCTGAAAGCATGCCTAACACATAGGCACTCAAGTAGTTGTTGAATGAGTTAATATTACTTCTTTTTTTTTTTGAGGAAGATCAGCCCTGGGCTAACTACTGCCAATCCTCCTATTTTTGCTGAGGAAGATTGGCCCTGAGCTAACATCTATGCCCATCTTCCTCTATATGTGGGATGCCTACCACAGCATGGCATGCCAAGTGGTGCCACGTCCACACCCAGCATCCGAACCGGTGAAACCTGGGCCACTGAGAAGCGGAACGTGTGAACTTAACTGCTGCGCCACCAGGCTGGCCCCTAATATGTACTTCTTTTAAAGATGCACATTTGAGTGTGTGTATTTCCCTATCTGGGACCATTGTTTGTATGGAAGGAATTTTTAATTTTCATTTTTTTGGTTGTTCTCAGATGACTTCTAATATACGCTACAGTGTTTTTGTACCTGATGGCTTCCTTTTTCTAGGCAGAGTTTTCTGTAGGTGGGGATAATGGTTACATTTACTGTCAAGACTGAAAAAGAAGCATTTAATTTTGGTTGAAATGAAGATATCTACAATATATATAAATAAATCAGTTTTGGCTTGACATTGGTAATTGCAACTTGAAACTATTGTTCACTTAAACTCCTTATGAGGAACTCAACAATATTGATGGTTAAGTGTATGTTTGGTAGTGTGTTATTCTCACAATAACGTCATTGTGAGTTTGAAGATCTGTTATAAGTAATGAGAAAATGGAATTTTACATTTTATTTTATTTGAAATTTGTATGTTTGTACATTTTATTTAAAGTGAGTTTATAAGGCCATTTTTCTGTATAAATATTAAAATTTATAAACCAGTTTAGCATACTGGTTTATTATAATTAAAAAAGTGTATGACTTCTTATGAACTAGATGCTGACTTTTCCCCTTGATCTCAGTTGCTGCCTTTTTTTCCCCCAAAGTGAAATTCAACCCTCCACTTGCCTTAGTCTAGGCATTGACAACCATTAAGAGGTACCAAGACTAAGTTGCAGTTACTGCCAGAGTTTCCTTTCTTTTTTTTTTAAACTTGAGTATTTTTACAAGCGAAATTCCAGTGTCATAAGAGTTGAAAACATGATAGCCAGAGTTATTTTTTCCAAATTAATCTTTTGGGAGTAACCATAATAACCCAATTTTGTTTTAGGGTTTGATTTATAGAGGTCCGAGAAGAGAGTAGCTTGAACTGAAGGCTGTCACTTCTTCCTAGCAGACAATTAAGAAATGGAGAAAAATCTGTTTTTCTTTTATGAGAGTATGTGTTACTTTCTTGAGTGACATTTTAACTAAAATTTGCAATATTTCTTTCCTCAAGACTTTTGGACATGGAGAAAAAGCCCCTTTCTCTTTGAAAGCTTAATTTCCTTTGCTCTGTTACTTTTGTCTTCAGAAGATGTTTATCTTCTAGAGCCTCTTTTAAAATTAAGACTTTATTTTTTAGAGCAGTTTAAGATTCACAGCAAAACTGAAGGGAAGGTACAGAGATTCAGATTTTTTTTTAACAACTGCCTTTTTAATAATTACCAGACAAATTTGTCAGAGGGAACAAAGTTAAACTTAGTTTTTTGTTTATGTGTATCATGCTATGATTCTTGTTTTTTCTGACATATTCAGAATTATTATACGTTTTAAGATGCTTTTATCTATTTTAAAAGTACTAAATCTTTATCAAATAAAAATTAAGATATACAGAAAAATGGAAGGAAGAAGAAAATGCTGCTCAGAGACAAACATTGTTAACATTTTTATGTATTTCCTTCCAGACATTTTTTATGGAATTCGTCTTGCTTTTCATAAAAGAATAGTTCATCTTTAAAGACAACATAAAACTACTATCTAGCTATATTTTGCTTCCTTTGTTTAGCATTATAACAAATATTTAGCAACCTTGTCACGAACATTTAATGGCAGCAGAATGTTCCAAAAATTGGCTGTATCGTTGTTTGTGTTTACAATACAATTTTCACGATAGATTTCTTTTTGGTGGTACATTCGAGAGTTTTAGAGAATAAATATTCTTTCCCCTTGAAAACTTTCAGGAAAGTTGAAAAAGAAAAAACAAAACCAGTATTCATCTGACGATCTTTCTATAGTGTGTTACTGTGTGAACAGAATTGGTTACTGACTCCACCATGTTCTTATACACTTATAAGTAACAGCCATAAATTGCAATAAAGTTATTTAAAGCATCTTTAGAAATCCATCTGTCTGAGGTGCTGTCTTTGAGAAACCTTTTGCTATTTTAGTGAAAACTGTTCAATTCTTTTAAAGCCCATCCTTCTGTCTTTTGGTAATTGAGAATATTAAGAAATAATCCTCTTCTAAACTCTTATTTAAGAATTGCTATCTGATGGTTTTGTAGCTTCTGCTTCTCATAAAGGTGTGTAGATGTACTATACTTTAAAAAAGATCAATTCCATCTGTTACGTATTTGTTTCCAGTCTTATGCTGTTATTTGCATTGCTGCAGTGAATGAGGTTCTGCATTCATCATTGCTCCTGTATGAGTTTATAGAATATCTTCCTAAAAGCAGAAGGTATGAGAATTACTGTGTGTTTACATCTTTGCCAATACAATGTGTATCAAACTTGTGTATCAAACTTTTGGATCTATGTCTGATTGGTGAAAAAATGGTATCTCAGTGTAGATTTAATTTGCATCAAGTGAGTGAAATTGAACATCTTTTGAAAGAATGTATTTCCTTTTGCTGTGCACTAAAGCTCCTGTTCCTTAACTCTTACGGTGATGTTGGTCTTTTTTTGTGATGTGTAAGAACTCTTTGTATATTAGGGAAACTAACCCTTTGTGATCTGAGTTGCAATTTTTTTTTCAGTTTGTCATTCTTTAACATTTAAATCCCTTAAGTTTGAGTCTACACATTTAATTCTTAGGCACATTTTAAAAAATTAATGAATGAATTATTTTTTTTTATGTTCTCTGAGAGCATTTCTTCTTTTCTTCTTTTTTTTTTGAGGAAGATTAGCCCTGAGCTAACTACTGCCAATCCTCCTCTTTTTGCTGAGGAAGACTGGCCCTGAGCTAACATCCATGCCCATCTTCCTCTACGTTATACGTGGGAGGCCTGCCACAGCATGGCTTTTGCCCAGGATCCGAACTGGTGAACCACGGGCCGCTGAAGCAGAACATGCCAACTTAACCACTGTGCCACTGGGCTGGCCGCTATTAGGCACATTTTAAGAGCTGTATAATGTATGAAAGTAAGGAGCTACCTGTAAATTTTGCTAAGTAAATAAAATATTAGTGGAAATATCTGTAGACAATTATGTGGATGGAGGTTAGATTAGATTCGTTCCTTCTCTTTATGACAGGAGAAGCAAATTTCAGATAAACATGTGGAAGACTTTTCTCTCACTATATCAGCTTTAATATGGAATGGGCATCCTTGGAACTAGATGGGTCCTTTGTTACTAGATCTGTTATTTGAAAGGAGAATCAATGCTTCATTAAACATTCATTAAACAAAATAGGCACTTAATGTTGAATAAATTAATCTTTGAATCATCGGAAAGGTTAGATTAGCTGTTTTCTACTAACCCTTCTTTTTAATTTTCATATTGTTTTTTTTAATTGAGTTATTGATAGGTTACAATCTTGTGAAATTTCAGTTGTACATTAATGTTTGTCAGTCATGTTGTAGGTGCACCATTTCACCCTTTGTGCCCACCCCCGACCCCACCTTTCCCCTGGTATCCACTAAACTGTTCTTAGTCCATAATTTTAAATTCCTCATATGAGTGGAATCATACACAGATTATCCTTCTCTCGTTGGCTTATTTCACTTAACATAATTCCCTGAAGGTCCATCCATGTTATTGCAAATGGAGTGATTTTGTTCTGTTTTGCAGCTGAGTAGTATTCCATAATTTTCATATTGTTTTTATTTTAAAAGTACTAATTTCTGTGTCTACACATATTTATTTCTATATAACTGTGAATTTATATTTCCTCCTTTCTTTCCTAATTCCCTTTCTCTTTTTTGTTCCCCCCATTTTGCTTCAAGGTAACCATGTAGTATTTTTTCCCCCATACTTGAATCATCATCCTATCTTTCGTCTTCCTGTCTATCAGTACAAACACACAGTCCTCCAGGCACACATGCGTATATATAGTTTTCTTTTTTTACTTTGTTTTATAAAATTGGATCATATTATGCATTCTTTTCTACATCTTATTTTTCTCACTAAATAATAATTTGTAAAACTTCCTTTAAGTCAACTAGTATAGCTCTAAATTATTCATTTAATTGCTGGATAAAATATGCCATTGTATATTAGATTATTGCCTGGTACAGCTAGCTGTAACTATGTTAATTTAGTTAATTCCTTGTTGTTGATGGACGTTTACTTTGTTTCCTATTTTTTGTCACTGTGAACACTGTAGTAATCATCTTGTGCTGGCACATTTATTCTGTGAGATAAAGAATCAGGAGTGGGATTGCTGGTTCAAAGGATTTATACATATGATAAATGTTTGTTTAATAATATTTAATAATTACTGTTAGATTGTTTTCCAAAATCAACAACACAAGAGTCTTTCTGAGTTCCCTTCTGACTCATGTAAGACCACAAAATATAATTATGTACCCTTTTTAGAGTTTTTAGTTGTAGGATTTGCTAGATTCTTAAAAGACTTTATCTGAAGTGTTATCTTCATAAAAATAGGTGTCTTTCTGTGTTCTGAGTGACTGTTACTTTAATATAAAGTAAAAAAAAATTCTTTCCTCAAAGCTCTAGTTCATGTACCTAGTACCAATGTAATATCCTAATAGACTAGAGGGTAAATGGAATTGAAACAAATTTTAAAATCTGACTTTGGGGATGGGTTGAGAAATAAAGGCCATTTTGGTAATAGAATTTTATCTTTAAATTGGGTTTTGCTTGGTTACAAGAACATTATCAGAATCTCTTTCTCTAGTAGTCTCTTAGCTTGAACAGATAAATATAGAACACCAATGTTCAGAGAGGGAATGCTGTAGAAACTGTGTGGGTAGCTGTTGTAAGTTTTACACAGCAGCTAACATCTAGAATAAAGAATAGATGAAAATGCTCATTGAGGATTAGTGTTCTTGAAACATTATCAGATACAACATCCCCCAACCCCAGCATTCAGAGCCATTCGTAATCTTGCCCATCTTGCATATCTATTTCCCACTAAGCTCAACACACTTCTCCTTAATCCCATTTTTCTACGTTTGCCACATTTATTTCCAGTGCCATTCATTCATCCTCATCTTTTAGAAGGCATATATCTCCTCTTCTACACACCTGTAGAAAGATGGATTGCAGTCCATCTTTTCGATAGTCAAGTGCTGCCATCTCCTTCATAAAGCCTCTTTAACTTCTCCGGTCCACGTGCATCCTTTTTAGATCTTAACTCCTACAGCATTGATATTCTGAATTTCCTCCAATGGGTTCTTAAGTATATATTTATGTAGCAGTAGAGAGGCTTTCTTTTAGTTTTTGTAGAGTGTCTGTAGTATGTGCACACTATCCTAAATATTGGGTAGACAGGGATGAGCAAGATAGACAATGTCCCTGTCCTATAAAGTTTATATTCTAGTGGGGAGAGACAGCCAATAAATAAAATAATTAACAAGAAAATATCACATAGTGAGAATCTCATGAAACATTTATGAATAATGAATCAGATGTCTTAGTTGCAAAGGGCAGAACCCACTCTAGCTAGTTTAAGCAGGGGAAAAAAACACTTTTAAAGCATATTAGGGAGCTCACAGAATCTTTGGGGGAAGCCAGAGAATCAGTCTTGGAGTCAAGTAGACAGTGCCAAGAAACAGTGCCCAAAATTATACCACTAGGCTACATCATTGGAGATCTACTGCTTTTGCCTCTGGGAACAGGTATTAGAATTTGCACTGTCTGTGCTGAATATGAGATGCCACTGCTAGGACCTTTGCCATTACTGCTCTGAAAGAAAGCTGATGCCTCTCTGAAATGTTCTTCAGAATGGATTCCACATGGTGGCTCCATTATTTCATTTAGTTCCTAATTGAAATATATGGATGTGTTTGATTGGCAGAACCTAGGTCACATATCTGCTTCCTGTTTGCAAAGGAGGCTGGAAAAGTGAATTTCTGACATTCTTCGTGGAGAGGCAGGACTTATGAGATATTCTTCAAACTAGGAAGGCTGTTTAAAGGTGCTGAGTAGTTAAAAACCATTGGAAATTTGATATGATAGAGAGTGATTGCAGGGTTAATTTTAGGTTTGAGTAGTCAGAGAAGGTCTCTCTAAGGTCAAGATACTTAAGCTGAGCCCTAAATGACAGGGAGAAATCCATATAACGATAAGGGTGAAGAATATTTCAGTAGAAGTTACAGGTGAAAAGGCCCTGGTTTGGGATCAGGATAGGGGTTTGGGGCCTAGGATGGTGATTGTGCTTGGTGTATTGGAGGAATGGTAGGACGGCTGACGTTACTGGAGTGTGGTGAGTGAGAGAAGGTGTATGGTATGAGATAATAAAGGAGGGAAGGGTTTTGTTTTGTTTTAACAGAAGTTTGAGGACACTCATCCTACTTCCTTTTTCTTCCCCTGAGATGTCCTGTTGAGAGTAGGGATGTAATTTTAGGTATGGAGAAAAGAAAGATATTTCTGTGTTATTAAACCCCATAAGCTGTTGGATATCATGGAGTGAATAAAATTATTTGTATAGTGTTTAGGAGAATAACAGCATGAGTTTTCTAACAAAGATAAATACTAGAAAGACTACATGTCCAGTGAGTAGTGGAATGAAGCCTTCTGTTTTCATTCCACTGCCCCAACCTGGGGGCCTTGGAAGACATTACTTCTTTATTCCTCTTCCCTTGATGTACAGGAACAATGTTTTGTAGTTATAGTTACTTGTACTAGCTCTCATAATTGCTTCGGAATAGCAAACCTTCCAACTCCAAATGTACACTAATATATCTTTCCTGTTAACTAATTGTATTATACAGTGAAGCGATAGAAAACTGTTTTATAGACTTCTTTTTAGAAAGAAATCAACCCCACGAACAAGGGAGATAATTTTGCCTTTGGAATGTAGAACAGTTACCACTCTGAGTAGAATAGACTGCTTCTTGCTCACTCTTTTCCATTTTCCATTTCCAATTCAAACTGAGACAGATAGTCCCAAAGCATCTAATGTTCTCATACTGCAGAGTGGCATTTGGACTTTAGATCGCCTAACAAGATCACAGGTGGTAATACTCTAACTCGGAGTTTCTCAACCTTGGTGCTATCGATATTTTGTAGCAGATAATTCTTTGTGATTGGGGGACTGTCCTGTGCATTTTAAGATGTTTAGCAGCATCCCTCGCCTCTACCCACTAGATACCAGTAGCGTCCTCCTGAGTTGTGATAACCAAAAAATGTCTTTAGACGTTGCTAAATATCACCCTTGGTTGAGAACCACTGCTCTAACTATATCTCTTCTTCTAACTATGTCTCATCTGCCTTCTTTTAAAACTTACTCTCGGGGCCGGCCCTGTGGCGCATCGGTTAAGTTCGCATGTTCCGCTTCTCAGCGGCCCGGGGTTTGCTGGTTCGGATCCCGAGTGCAGACATGGCACCACTTGGCAAACCATGCTGTGGAAGGTGTCCCATGTATAAAATAGAGGAAGATGGGCATGGATGTTAGCTCAGGGCCAGTCTTCCTCAGCAAAAAGAGGAGGATTGGCGGTAGTTAGCTCAGGGCTAATCTTCCTCAAAAAAATTTAAAAAAATAAATAAAATACGAAACTTACTCTCCTATTTGTCCTTTCTAATAATGTCTGATGGCCATTCCCTGTAGGTACTTTGCTGAAAATGCATCCATGTGAACATTTCTGAATATGACCTCTTTATCTTAAACATACAGAAAGTTTTAATATAGTTTCAAAATGAGAAGACAAAACCAAACTGTTTTCCTTGTGTGTATATCCTTTGGATTTTTCCAATACTACTTTTGTAAAATCATGTAAGATAATGTATCCAAAAGTGCACTGTAGGGGATGTTAATGGATGTAATGATTGACTCCTCAATAACTATTTCACCTTTTCCCCCATTGTGCAGCAGCAGTGTGGTGTCTGAATTTGACCCTAGCCTCATGTGTGAGCTCTGATTAGCCTAGACTAGTGGTTTTGAAGCTGCCAGACATGACCTATTAGTGGGTCATAAAACCAACTTAGTAGAGTGGCAACCAACTTCAAAAGCATAAGTGTAATACCAAACAACAACAACAAAAATCAGAGTGCATTCTGCATAGTAAGGATAAGCGTTATTTTATAGAATGTTTGTTAACTGGTCTGTGTATATGTGTGTGTGTCCACTGAATCCTGATGTATATATATATACATATTTTTTTGGTGAGGAAGATTGGCCCTGAGCTAACATCTGTGCCAGTCTTCCTTTATTTTGTTTGTAGGACACCACCACAGCATGGCTTGATGAGCAGTGTGTACATCCACGTCCAGGATCCAAACCCATGAACCCTGGGCCACTGAAGCGGAGCATGCGAACTTAGCCACTACACCACCGGGCCGGCCCCTACTGTATTTTTTATTGTGGCTTGCTGTTGAAAAAGTTGAAAAG
This sequence comes from Equus asinus, assembly GCF_041296235.1. Classification (NCBI taxonomy): domain Eukaryota; kingdom Metazoa; phylum Chordata; class Mammalia; order Perissodactyla; family Equidae; genus Equus; species Equus asinus. The sequence goes on from NC_091791.1 coordinate 61,275,352, forward strand.
CCAGTGGTCTTAAGCCAATCATGAAAGTTCCATTCCCTTTGCCAGTGATTGATTCAGGAGCCCAGGTCTAAGCCAGTCTGTACATGGAATTCCTGGTGGCTGTAATTGATTCTAGGATGGGCACATGATCTAATTTGGCCCAGTCAACCTGAAAAAAAGGACTTGGGATAAGGGAACCTTCATTCTTTTACTTCTTGAGCACAGAGAAGCCTGCGAATCCAATTACTGCTGGCTGCCATCCTAAAACCACAGGAATAACCAGCCAGTGAGGGAAAGATGGACACAGTGTGGGTCCTTTGGAGACATTGTGGAACTGCTGGATTAACTGGCTTTAAAGCCACTCCTACCTCTCTCTGGTCCTCCATGTATGGACAATACATTTCCATAGTGTTTAAACCACTTCGTTTGTTTTGTTCTGTCTGTAACTGAAAGAGTACTGACTGATGGGTGTAGATAATGGTGGTCGTGTTTTGGAATAATTGCTGGAAACTTGCCTTATTTTCTGTTTTTAGAATCTGGATGAAAATCATAATGACCCCCTTTTCTCATCCAGGAAATGGAATTGGGACTAAGTTACTTCGGGTCTCATATAGAACAGATTGCTTTATTTGAATGTAATATTTAATATTTGTAGAGTGTGCCACTTTATGTGAATATTATACATATAAAATCTCAAGGGCTCTCTGTGCCATCCAATTTTTGGTTTTTATTTATTGGATTTGAAGCATATTCTATCTCCCAAACTTTTTTTTAATCTATTCTCTGAGATTCTTTTGTTTTCTGAGCTCAAAAAACAACTATGATTTTCTTTTACTGGTATGTTTGGTTGTATTTGTTCCTCTTCAGAGTATTCAAATGGAAAAAATCATTTGTCTCATCCTTTTTAAATGGCCAAAAAAATAATCATCAAAGATATGCAGAGAGCAGGCCTGTGAGAAAATTAAAATTACTAATTTGTTCAGACTTAGAGGCTTTTATTCTAGGTATTCTTGTCAGTAGGCACCCAATGAATGGATATTGGAAGGCTATGGCTGTCTTTAACTTCAGTGTCAAATGATAGGAATCTCTCTCTCTTCTTTTTGGTGAGGATGATTCGTCCTGAGCTGACATCTGTTGCCAATCTTCCTCTTTTTGCTTGAGGAAGATTTGCCCTGAGCTAACATCTCTGTTAGTCTTCCCCTATTTTGTATATGGGACACTGCCACAGCATGGCTTGATGAGTGGTGTGTAGGTCCGCTCCTGGGATCTGAACCTGCAAAACCCAGGCTGCTGAAGCGGAGTGTGCAAACTTACCCACTACGTCACCGGGCCAGCCCCTCTCTCTCTTTTTTAATAACATCCTTGTTGAGATACAATTTGTATACCTTAACATTCACCCTGTTAAAGTATACAATTCAGTTGTTTTAAGCGTATTCAGAGCTCTGCAGTATTTAATTCCAGTACATTTTCATCACCACAGAAAGAAACTTAGTACCCATTAGCAATCACTCGCCATTTGCCTCTACACCCATCCCCTGGGAATCACTACTTTCTTATTTCTATGGATTTTCCTGAATATGTCACTTAAATGGAATCATACAATATATGGCCTTTTGGAACTGGTTTGTCATTTCAGGAATGTTATATAAATGGACTCATACAGTATGTAAACTTTTGAGATTGGCTTTTTTTTCACTCAGCATGTATCATTTAACCACTTGTAAGTGTACAGTTCAGTAACATTAAATATGTTCACAATGTTGTGTAACCATCATCACTGTCTATACCCTAAAACTTTTTCATCTTCCTCCAAAAAATTCGGTACCAATTAAACAGTAACTTTCCCTCACCCCAGCCCCTAGTAACCTCTACTCTTGTTTTCGTCTCTAAATTTGCCTATTCTAGCTACCTCATTTAAGTGTAATCATACAGTATTTGTCCTTCTGTGTCTGGCTTATTTCCCTAAGCATAATGTTCTCAAATTCTGTGGATGTTGTAGCATATATCAGAATTTCAGTCCTTTCTATAGTTGGGTTGTATTTTAACATCCAACATTTTTATTAATAACATGGATGAAATAGCGATGACTTTGCAAATCTGTATATGACGTGAAGCTGGCAATAAGTTCTATAGTTAATGTATTGTTTTTTCAAAGTAGAGATTGTAAATAGTTCATTAGACTGGGGAGGATGGACTAAATTGATCAAGATGTATGGAACATTGATAAATGTAAAATTCTATATATGATTCTAAAAACAAGTGTTATTGTAGATGGATGCATTGTGGTTTAACAGAGTTAACATGAAAAATACCTGGGGGGTTTCGTTTGACGGAATGTTCACTGTGAGTCCACAGTGTGATTTGGGCTCTGTTAATAGAAACAAAGTGTCCAGAAGACTATGGTTCTTCCAGAGTATTGTGTCCATTTCTGGGTACCTTATTTTATGTGTGCACATTTGAAAACAGAGACATAAGAGAGAAACCAGGAATCTGACAGGAAGGTAATAGCCACTCAGTATTTCAATAAAATCTGTTGTAAGATGGAGTGGACTGCCTTGGGAGGTAGTCAGGTCCTTGTCAAAGGATTTGTTGAAGCAGGGACTTTGTAAAGAGTATTTTAGTATCTCTAGTTGGGGGTGTGGGGTTGGAGAAGGTGTTCCATCATACATACTACCTTTGTGCATCCTCAAACTTGAGATTTTGTAACTAGAGAACACTGTAGAATCCTGGGGTTTAAACTGTTAATAGTGATTGTCTCTGGGGAATGGGATTGTAGGGGACTGTCATTTTCATGTTATGTATTTCTGTATTTAATTTTAGTTTTTACAATGAGTATGTATTACTCTAAAAAAAGTCATAAGCAAATCTTGTTTTGCAAATCAATACAGCTTAATACTTTAAAACATTTCAAAAGTAACAGTAAGTTAATATAAACATTTTGAGTGTTTAAAACCCTTTGCGTGTATTGAGAGGTGTGTGTACACATGGAGGTTGGATACGTAAATTTTTTATGCCTTTGGAGGAGTGCTTTGCTTAATGTTTGCCCTTATTCCTTTCAGTAGCTCTCTGGATGGTGACAGTGAAAGTTGTTTGGGCTTTGGCAGGTCATTCTGCATGCTCAGATTTACCTCTAGCCCCAGGATTGGGTTATTAGATAACTGAATGGTAAGATTCTGACTAATTTCTATGATTCATTTTCTCCCCCATTGACTGCTGCTGCCTACTACCCCTGTGCTTGTAAAGGCTATTAGTCCTAAAAGGAATTGAAAATGGAAAAAATTGTTGCATTCTCTAGGAAAATATTTCCTTCTAACCTAGACATCTTTTGTTTTCCCTCAGATGGTTCTGTTTAATCCTCCAGAGACTAAGGGTTGGCCCTTTATGCTTGTCGGGGAAAGAAGAATTATGACCAACACTTGCTTCCTCCTGGAGATGTTTAGCAGAAATGTTGCTAAGCTGCCTTAGTAAATAGATTGTAAACAAAAACTCTGAGCCACATCTTCTCCCCCAATTATTATCTTAGTAAGTTTTAGCTTTGGATTCTAGTGATTTAAATGCTGCAGTTCTCTTACATACTTTTAAAATCTGTAGTATTTGTCAGTAAAGAGATTTATTACTATGCTTCCTGTGTCTTAGCTTAATGGTGCCCTTTTGGTGATTTTTAGACCAAGCATTTAGCAATCTAAGTGGTGGACAATCTTGTACATTGTTCCGTGTTTGAGATGGTAGTGCTAGGAGAAATGATTGTGTTAGCATTTGGTCAAAGAGCTTTCACAGGCTGATTGCTTTTTAATATTATTAAAGTTTCTACAAGAACTTGCTTATAATTCACTACAGTCTTCCCCAAAGCTTCTTAGTCTTATTGACAAGCATGTAGGGCATTTAACTTGTGGCTTAAACTCTAAATGACCATAGACATTTTCTGAAAATAACTCTTAACTTGCTTTCTCTGAACTTCAGGAGAAAGTTGGTACCATACAGTTGGTGCCATAGTAGTGGTATAGTCCAAACTCTTCAGTCATGAGTTTGTATTCTCAGAGATATTAAGGAGTAACTGTGCCTTGGAGGTAAGAAAACAAATAAAGAAGGGTGATCACGTTAATGCACTAATGGAACAGTGGGAAGTTTCTGTTAGAGCATTATAGGAACGAAAGTGGTAAAACAGATGAGCAGAAACCTCAATTCAAGAAATACTTATTTAAAACAACAACTTATTTTCTGTACCTTCAGTGTAAAAGGTTTACATTTCTAGGCCTTGGCCCCAAACCTCAACCAGCACATAACCTAATTGTAAGGGATTTGTAATTTAAAACTTAAAGGGGAGGGATAAGGGAAGCAATCTATATGAATTCCTTAGCAGGAAAGTTGGCAGTATTTCCCCTTTTTCTGCTTCTTAACTTTTGGCCTGAATTTCGGAGTAGGCCCTTCTGAATATAGGCACCAGGTGCAGCAAGCTGTTTATTACATCCCAACAACTCCTTACCATTCCCTTGCTTTTAACTTGACATCAGAGTAGGGATGAGCAGTGGTATAGGTGGGGGTAAAGTAGGAACAGTTGCTACTTTAGTAGTCATCAGGATTTTAGGTTTCTGGGAGTTAGTGCAGCTGGAGAAATCCTGTAATACTTTAAAAGAATGAGAGAGCCTAGACTGGAACTGGGGACAGAGTTACAGTCTGTTATGAATAAAAACCACTGGAAAAGTTTTCTAGCTCTGCTAATGGACTAAAGCTTATAATTATAGTAATCAAAGAGAGTTTATTTGAGGAAGATAGAGGGGGAATTGGCGTAAAGTTATATGAATATGTGCCCTGGGGGCTGTGAGAAATTCCTTGCACTTATCCCTCCTTAGTTACATTTCCAAGTCAAAAATAGCCTCATGGAGAGAGGAATCCAGCCAATCACATATAGTAATAAACTAATGTGTACCCTACATGCCAAATTTGGCTTTTAGATTGAGCAAACATTAGAAAAGACTCTACCTTTTCCTCTGGCTTGTGCTGTTTATTTTAGATAAATAGGGCAAAAAGACAAGGCCTTTTTAGAAGATTTATGCTAAGCAAGGAAATGTGGATTCTTAATTGTCTTAAAAAAGGAAATGTTGAATACTGATAGCCATGATGTTGACATCTTAGCCTCATGTTTCAGTAGTTATGGGTTATAAATAACAGAATATAAGGAAATGTTATGTGAAACTTGTAATTTCTTTTCTGTGGAAATTCTGTATTTGGCATATTTTTTAGTGGTCACCCTCTGCTTAAAATCCTTTGCTGCCTGTTGCCTGGAGAACAAAGCTTAAACTCCATGAGCTTTGGTGTTGAAAGTCTTTCATGGTCTGAATCCAGTATAATCTTCCAGGTTCTTTTTTCTCCTCTCCCTTTTGCAACATAGGCTTTTGCTGTGCTAGGTTTTGAGACATGCCTTGTGGTTCTGTCTTTCTTCACAGCTTCTTTTTGTGTGGGATGTCCTCCTGACCCTTTCTGCTGGTTAAAATGCTATTCTTTCTTCAAGGCCCCAGCTCTTTTGTTTTATACTATTGTTAGAATACTCCTCTCATTATTATATTCAGCTAGAGCCAAAAGTATTTTTTGGTGTGTATTAGAAGGCAGGTACTGTGTGCACTTAGTGTAAATACTTTGGCTTAAATGTCATGCCACAGTGATGTGTTACACATAGTAGATGCGCAAAAATTATAATTAAATTACTAAGTAGGAACTATAAATTAGAGTTATCTACGTGTAATTTACCTTAAAATTATTTTGACTACTAGTGACTGTCAAAAAAGAAAAGGGTGGAATGATCAATATACATTGCAGTGAAGTTCATATTCAGATTTGAGGCCCACCATTCCCTTTTATACACTTTAAAAATAACGTTTCAGATTATGTTTAACATAACTTGAATCTTGTTAAATTGTATCGTGTCAAATAGGGTTTTTAAAAATTCTAAGTGTTGGGAATTGGAAAGGTGATAAAGTCAGTCTATATATATGCTTTTTAAAAAAATTCTAGCTAAAAGGTGTTAATTTCAGTTCTAGGCAAATTCAGCATTTTAATAGCCTCCCTTGCAGCAGTCCTTCAGGCTTCTCTAAGAAACAGAGAAAAATTTTCCATTTTAGGGAAAGCCAGCTTCTTATGCTCCTGTAGTCTGACTTTTTATGGGAGTAGGGTTTGGAGGTGTGTGGTTATTCAGTCTCTTTCCTCTTAAAGTAGGCTTGGTATATGAAGTTAGCCAGTGAAGAAAATTAACATTTTTATTGTCACTCAGTGTTGATCCTGTCAGTCGGTGTCTTTCACCTTGCTGTATATTGATTAATAATAGCTCTCATGCTTATTACGTTTCTATGGCCAGCTAGAAAAGAATGCCCTCATCATGATCTTTTCCCTTCTAGTGTGAAGCTTTCTTTTCCATTTCCTCAGCATAGGAAGCTCCATAGTTCATGGCTGATCATAACAGTGAAATTATAGAATTTCCTATCGGGAATGGTTTTCCCAAAACAGGATTTCTTACTTATAAATTTTCTTAGAATTTCTTGCACAACCAATCTTCAGAATTGTGATTTTTAGTTGTGCATTCCTTTCTGACTTCTGACTCCTAGCCCTATGTATATTTTACGTGTTATTTGTTTTCTTGATTTCTAATTTTGATTCCAGTGGGGTCATAAAAGCTCGTGTAGTACAAGAGTAAGTTCAAACCAACAGGCACTGTGAGTCACTCGCTCCTTTGCCAGGGCAGCCAGTGTGCTGCTGTTAGGTGTGACTGTGTCTTCTAATGAACTATCTACCTGTCAGGACAGATCCATTAATCCACTTGTGGCAGCGGGGAGGTGAAAGCGTGATTCTGAGAAAGAGAATCTATTCTAGATCTAATAGCTAAAGACTTATTGGATGTGTAAAAAGATTCTAGCTGTATTTGGCATAATGTAGCCTGTTCCAGCATATTTCAATAGTTGTTAATAAAATATTAATGCATTTATTCCTATATTTGATTGTAAACACAATTAACAGCTTTTGCCCTCAGATACAAGTTAATTTAATAATTGAGCTCTTGAGAGAACAGCATTTAATTGACCGTGACTAAATGTAGGTTTCAGGAGGCATAAGCAAATTATGTCAAAAATATGCCCCTGTGATTTGTAGACGTTCGCTGAAAAGGATAAACACATAGAAACAGTCTTCTTTTGAAAGTGAAAGGTATTTCCTTACCAGGTGGGATGAAAGGCATCTGTACTGAGAAGAGTGTCCATGTTCCCTGTGTCACTGGTCACCACTGTTGACATTTCCTGTGCCATGCTTTCAAGTTGACTAGAGGCTTGTAGATTATTTGTATCTAAAACTTCTATTTGGTTAGTCTTCTTATTTCTACTTGTTCCTATTTTTTCTGTGTATTCTGTCCATCTTTGTTATCATAGGCTTGTAATTCTATTTTATTTATACTCTGTTGTATTACCATTTTCCCCAGAGATTTTTATATACATGTCAGCGATTTTTTTAGACTTGTAGGCCTTTGATTAAGTAAATAATGCTCATAGTCACAACTTACTGGGCACTACTGGTCAGTGTTTTTGTTTATAAGTTAATAGGCGTGGTTTTCACGTGTTCACTGAGTGCTTGCCTGTTCATTGACCAGAATGACTGTGTGAAAACTGTACCTAGTAGGATTAATGTAGGACACAGTGGATGATAAGTTAGACATAAAGGCATGCCTAATAATGAAGAGCCGTTTATTTTAAAAGAATATATTGTCCATGGGGAGAACCTAGGCTATGGATAAGTTGCAGAGATTGATTTTACCCATTGAAGAAGAGAGAAAGCAACAGGGAACTTGGGTTAGGAAAGGTATTTCTCCTGAAGATGTAGTTAGAATGGCCACTTGGTCTTTGGGCAACTCCCGAGCTGATTTTTAGGGGATGCAAATCTGTAAATACTAGTAAGGACTTTATTGAAGGTAGGAAGTTAGGGAAAGGAGGGAAACAAGTACCCTATATTTGGTTTTGGTATCAAATGAGCATGTGAGTGTGTGTGTGTGTGTGTGTGTGTATGAGAGAGAGAGAGAGAGAGTGAGAGCATGACACTTGATCACCACCTTGTATTTATGGCATTGATTAGCGGTCTAGAGAAAGGTTTCTAGAGCCCCTTTAATATAAGTATCTTTACAATGGAGAGATGGTAAACTTAACTATAATTTATTCCTTTATTCATTCAGCAAATTTTTTTTTTTTTGAGGAAGATTAGCCCTGAGCTCTTTTTGCTGAGGAAGACTGGCCCTGAACTAACATCCATGCCCATCTTCCTCCACTTTATACATTGGACGCCTACCACAGCATGGCTTTTGCCAAGTGGTGCCATGTCCACATCCAGGATCCTGAACCGGCGAACCCTGGACTGCTGAGAAGTGGAACGTGTGAACTTAACTGCTGCGCCACTGGGCCAGCAAATATTTATACTTAGTACCTACTGTGTATCAGGCCCCGTTCTAATCATTGGAAGCATTTTTTGTATACTTGTTTACTTAAGTCATGTTTCTACTTCTAGGAGCTACAGTATAAGCCTTATGATGTAAATTAGTTTATTATGAACTAGAGGGAAATGAAAGAAACATTAACAAATAAAAATTCATTTTGCATTATCACCTAGAGGACTAGATGCTCTTATTGGAAGAGTAGCTATGAAGAAGTCATGAAAGATTTGGTATACGAATGATGGAATTTGAGACCAACTAATTAGACCTGGAAATAACCCCTGTTCTGTGTAGTAGTTTTACTTCTACTTGCAGTTCTCTTGGTGCCTGGTGACAGCTGGTTCTGAGAAGCTGAGCAAGGCACTGTTCCATTGTGTAATTAAACTCTGCTGCTCTTTCCCATCATCCAGCCATTTGCTTTTTGTAGGTTATGCTGTAGCTCATCATTTTCACTTCTCTCCTGACAGTTTTATATATATGTATGTTTTTGTTTTTTTTGTTGTATTTGAAAATTATTTTAACCTAATCTGTTTTTAATACACTCTTAATATAGGAAGTATTTTCCTTATATTCTATAAATTTATTTCCATATATTATATAATAACTGTATAGTTCATCTTTTGGCTTCATTTTTTCCTATCCTAGATCCAAAACTTTGTTGTTGTTTTTTTTAAGATTTTTGAATGGTTATCAGTAGCAGTAATATGATGTTCCTACCTAGTGACAGACTGAGTGCAGACTTAAGCAGTGGACTGACTTCATTTTGCCAACTAGCTCCTTAAATCCAAGAAAGTTTAGAGAGAAGGGGAAAATACTAGAATTTTTGGCTGACTGATCACAGCTTTGGGACAGAACGTAAACAGCAAGGCTGGTGGTTATTCAAAGTCATAGGCTTACTCTCCTTTCTTGAAAACATCTGGTTCATACCGGATTTCTTTGAGCTACAGTACAGACTTTTTTCTGCCAGGCATGTTTCTGAGTTTTGTTGGAGATTATTGCAGGAATGTTCAAATAGACCTCTGGGTCAGCAGATAGTCCCCATATCACCAGATGATATTTTCTTTTAATCCTTGGGTATTTAGTCTAAGTTTTCTCTCCTTAAAGTGTCTGCCCCTCTTCTTTTGGATTTGTGTAACAAAGTCTGCCAATAAGTATTTCATATTAATATTATAAAATTCTTTACATGGTTAGTCTACATGAGTTTTTAAAAAAAACTATAAAATTGAAAGGCTTATGAACAACTTTTAGATCAAAACAGTTTAATTCAGTTTTTTTAAACAAGCAGGGTTATTTCTAAAGGGCTCAAATTCTATGTTTACCTAAAGTTATATTTAGTTTTTCTTCCAATGGAGTAAATATTATTTAGTATTTTTACATAAACGGCTACCATATTATGTTACTTTTTTCACAAGGACTTGACAAACAGATATTTTGTAACACAGAGTATCCTCACCGTACAACTTTTTCAGTGAGAGCCTTTTTGCTTATTTTAAAGTTTTTTTACTGTACCATGTACTGTATTTTACATGGCCAGAATTTCTCACCATAGCCTCAGTGTCTTCCTGTGAAAATCTGTGGTCACACTTATCTGGGTAGCTATTAAAACAACTTTTTTTTTAGTGTGGTAAAATATGCATAATAATAAGGGGGCCAGCCCGCTGGCATAGTGGTCAAGATCACGCACTCTGTTTTGGCAGCCCAGGGTTCACAAGGTCAGATTCCAGACACGGACCTACACAGCACTCATCAAGCCATGTCTGTGGTGGCATCCCACATACAAAACAGAGGAAGATTGGCACAGATGTTAGCTCAGGGACAATCTTCCTCAAGCAAAAAGACGAAGATTGGCAACCTATGTTAGCTCAGGGCCAATCTTCCTCACACACAAAAATATATAAATATATATATGCATAATATAAAATTTACCATTTTAACCATTTTTAAGTATATAGTTCAGTGACATTAAGTACATTTCCATCGTTGTGAACCATCACCACTATCCATCTGCAGAACTTTTTCGTCATCCCATACTGAGTAGCTATTTTTAATGTTTCTACTGAAAGGGCATCCCACCTGGATCTGCCTGTGTTTTGTTTCCTTGCATTGAGTTTTTCTTTGCAGTCCATTACTAGTTGTCATAATTCCCCTCTTCTCATTTATTCGCTCAACAAACACTGAGCACCTTCTGTGTACGTAGTAGGGTGTGGAACCCAGTGGTGTAAATGTTAGCTATAATATTTGAATACAGGAATATTTGATACCAGCCACAGTAGCATTACTATAGTTTTTCAAAAATCAAAAAGAAAAAGTCTCCATAACTGTCTTTGAATTATGGCCAGACCTAAAAGGAAAAAATACTTGAGCAGAAGCTTCAAGTCATATCATGTACGTGGAGAATCCAAAAGATTTTTTGTGGTTGTAAAAAAAGCTTTTGTACAGTGTTCTTGAATTTTTAGTTAACTTTAAGTGTCGAAGAGGCATCATTGTCAACTGTATCTGTATAAATATTACCTCTCTTTTAAATTGGATAAATCTGGCTCTAGAGAGATGTTTCATTTGCATTGTATTTACTGAGGCTGTGTCTGTCCTAAGTAGTAAGTATGAAGTCCATTATTTTCAGATCTCCTATTAGTTCTGGGGTATATAATAAGACTTCAGTGTTTGAAATATCTGAAATTGCCTCCAACTTTCCTCCTATTATACTGGTTGCTGTGTGTTTGGGGATTTATGCTATTCGATAATTCTTATGTCAGCAGCTATCTGAAATCTAAATGTAATGCAAAATTTGTTATAATTGCTACCATTCAAAGTAAGCCAGTGCAGAAAAAAGAATTTATTTGGATCTTCTAATGTCAACTCTGAGATATTAAGATGTGTATCATAATGTAGGGGATCAGAGAGGTGACTGATTTATGATCTCTTACTTAGAAGTTTGATAGACACTTAATGGCAGGTTGCTAAGCGTGAAATTAGCTGATTTGAAATATGGAAATATAAAGGAAATTTTGAACCTAAGAGTGAAACTGTTTAGGCCTTTTCAGTGTGACTCTGGAGATGTGACCAAAGGTAGCTAAAAACATAAACTAAAAGTACAAGGGAAAGTTTAGGAGTAGATGCAGGACGAAAGTGTTATGGAGTAATAGTTTGAGCTTAGTTTTGTTTGAACTCAGGTTGCCTCCTATTTGCTGCATTTAGTCTATATTCAGGGCCTGAGTTTTGCTTCTACATCCCGCGTTGCGCTCCCTCCCTCTCTGTGGATGTGGGTTTCCCAAGCTGGCACTGTGGTCTTAAAATCTCTGGTTGGTTGCTCTGAGATATTTCAGGAATTGCACAGTGCCTAGACAAATAGTACGTACTCAGTAAATTCTTAGAGAATTAAGAATACCCCCTGAACCAAAAAAGTGAAGAGCATTGCATTTTTTAAATATTCTGAGTTTTGCTTTGGTTTTCTTTCTTTTGTTTTTTTTTGAGGAAGATTAGCCCTGAGCTAACATCTGCTACCAATCCTCCTCTTTTTGCTGAGGAAGACTGGCCCTGAACTAACATCCATGCCATCTTCCTCTCTTTCTATGTGGGACGCCCACCACAGCATGGTTTGCCAAGCGGTGCCATGTCCACACCCGGGATCTGAACTGGCCAACCCCGGGCCGCCAAAGCAGAACGTGCGCACTTAACTGCTGCGCCACCTGGCCAGCCCCTGGTTTTCTTTTTTTCTTCTTAAACTCTGTTAAGGAGCATATAGTGCTTGTTACTATAAAGTAACAAGGACTGTTCTTGTTAGAGATAATTTTGTTGCTTTGGCACTTTTGTTGCAATTGCAGACTTTATAACTAACTCAATATTATTCCTGCTATTGTTATCATGAAAATTATTATGGAAACATATTAAACACATAATGAAATGGAATCTTTTGTCTTTTAAATAATTTTCCTGATTCTGAGTGAAGTTGTATATTTTAAAATATTTATTAGCTATTCATGTTTCTCCTACTGTGAGTTGTCCATTTATGTCTTTAATCCATTTTGCTATTTAAAATCAACTCTTAGGACCAATTTTAAATGCTTTCTTCATCAAAAAACACTTTCAGTGGCCTCTGAAACGAAATCAAGGATCCTTAGTTTGTCTTTTCAGATCTTTTGCTTCAGAAATCTTTGTTCATTTTCTGCCTTTTGAAAGTTTGCACACTATTTTGATATGTTTTATGGACTGAATATGTTCTCTGTATAAATTCAAATTGGTGATGCATTTCAGCAGCTGAAACATGCTTAGTTTTTTAAAACCAAATCAGCATTTACTTTGTTGTCAGACCTCATGTCTAGATAAGCAGCATTTTTATCTTGTGGTATACCGTATCAGTGTTGCCATACATTGTTAGCAAAATATCACCCCAATGACAACATGTTTGTACTCTACATAGCACAGAAATATTTGAGTTTGGAAATAAAATTCTCAAACTACCCTTGTGTTTCTGGCTTCTACCTAGTCATCTTTTAAAGCCACTGGTTGTTTTATTTCTTTGTGGCATGCTTTATATGTGAAATGTGCTCTGGATAAGGGATGTTGTGCTTTAGTAATAATTAATGCACATTAAATAAAATAATTCCTCTGTAAATGTGCTAAGTGCACCTTAGCAATAGCTATTCAGTATTATTATACTTGACGTTTGGCAGCCCTGTTCATCTGCCTGGTCATGATATAGGGAGCCTTGTCTTTGACAGATTATTTTGCTAGATGTCCAGTGTTTCCTTCCCAAATGGAGCACCTTGAGTCATATGAGTCTGGCCGTGTTGGAGATCAGTTTGCATATATAGTTTGTAGGGCTGCGAAGTAGAAACCAAGGATTTCATGAAGTTACTCCCTTGCAGTGCCTTGTGGGACAAACTTTGCTTCTTGTGCTCTCTTGTGCAAATTTCTCAGACAAGTAATAAAGAAGCTTGGGAGAAAGGACAAGGAAGGTTTTTCGTTTTTGTTCTTTTTCAGTTTGGAGGTTTGTCCTGCCCCAAGGACGGCAGTGCATTTTAGGGAAAAGAACAATGAACTTAGCCTATTTATTGCTCTAGTTCTGGTGTCATTTTTTATTTCATATGTTTAGGTGATTGCCCAGACTTTCCTTATTTATTAAATGGAGGTATTATCACTTGCCCTGAGTACCCCTGAGAGATGTGAGGATAGGCAGACTTGAGACTCTGCTTTTACTGCCCTTGTAGGAGTAACACGTGCTACATAAAATGCTACTAAACAAGCCAAAAGAAAGAGTAAGTACTGCCAAACAGATAATGTTACTGATGAAGCTGATTATCCCATCTGTCAATACTTATGCTTCCAGAAGTTTCCAAATTATGGTTATCTTTTGATTGAGCCATTTGTGTATAGTACCTCTAGCAGGTGCCATAGTAAGATTCTAAAGAATTTAAAGATGATGTAATTCATAAGGACTGGCATTTATAGAATGTTGCTCTTCGGGAAAAGCACTTTTGCAACTTTTCCGTTGTAGTACGTTGAAATAACTAAAGGGATTTTCATATTTATTTGTGTGACATAGTATTGGCAGAAATAGTTATTTCCATATGTATAACACTTTATAATAAACAAAATCTTTTTTATACATTATCTCAGAGGAGACCCACAGAAGTTGAATGATTTCCTGAGAATGTAACAGTATTTAGTGACAGATTTAGATTTGAATCCAGAGCCTCTTGGTGTCCATCCCGTCAAAATGTGTCCTGATGGACACAATAATCCATAGTAAATATGGAATGTGTTTTATGCCTCAATGCTAAGAAGGCACAGGCATTAATCAAGTTGAGAAAACATTCTTTTCTTCCCTTCATACCCTATTAATGAATGTGTAACTAGCATTCTGATGGTGGTAATAACTGTGAATTGCAACAAAACAACAACAGCGTTGGGGGCTGGCCTGGTGGTGCAGTGGTTAAGTGGCACATGTTCTGTTCGGCGGCTGGGGGTTCGCCGGTTCGGATCCCCGGTGCGGACACGGTGCTGCTTGGCAAGCCATGCTGTGGTAGGCATCCCACATATAAAGTAGAGGAAGATGGGCATGGATGTTAGCTCAGGGCCAGTCTTCCTTAGCAAAAAGAGGAGGATTGGCGGCAGATGTTAGCTCAGGGCTAATCTTCCTCAAAAAAAAAAATAAAAAAACCAACAACAGCATTGTAAGCACATTTGGAAGATAGACATGAAGGAAGTATAAGATCTGACAGCAATCTTAGATCTTTGTTTTATTTCGGGTTTTGCCTCTTGCATGGGGTCACAGTAAGCATCATTCAGTTGCAGAATTGGAGGCCTTTTAAATCCTCTAGTTTGTGGGCCTGTGGTATGTGTTCCTTGTAGTTGAATTATGGCTGCTGTGAGACTATAAGCTTGGAATTTATGGTAATAGAAGCTTTAAATATCCCAAACATTGCAAGATGGGTGAAAGGGATCCTTTTCTTAGGGAGCAGGGTCAAATATCTATTTTGAGGTTGAAATGGATCAACAGGCAGTTTCCAAGGAATGCTATTTCCAAGTTCAGAGAAACTGCAGTTATGCCACAATGTGTAATCTGGTTTATCTGTGTCATATAGATATAAAACACAGTCTTTCCTATTTGGGAGGCTCTAATTTTAAGCAAGAAGGTTTAGTGTCTCTGAGGTGATTTTTCTTTTGTTTTAGATTAGCTCAAACCTGATAGAGTGTAGGATTTTTGTCTTTGACTGGATACCACTTATACCCCTTATATTAGTATTGTTTACAGATCTCTCTAATGAGATCATTTTCCTGTCACGATTTAATGATTTTTTCTGAGTGTTAGCTACCAAGACATTTTTGTATTTGCTAATTCTTTATATAAAACTTAAAAATAAACATGCAGTAGTTTATAAATGCTTTCTGATTATCACTATTTAATATTCATGGAAATGTCTTGTGAAGTAGATAACATTCATTTGAACAGATGAGGGATCTGAGGCTCACAGAGGTTGTGAAACTGTACGTGGTTTTACAGTGTATCGGTTACAATATATTGAGTGCTTATTAAGTGCCAGCACTGTACTAAACACTTTGCTTGCATCATTTTATGTAATCCTCAAAACCACACTATGAGGAAAGTACTATTTTCAAACTCATTTTCCAAATGAGGAAACTAAGGTTTAGAGTGGTTAATTAACTTGCCCAAGATTATATAGCTAGTAGTAAGTAGTGAAGTAGGCAGACTCACCACTAGCTTCTGAGACTCCTTTGAAATAGAAAATTGAAATCACCCCCTGTGGTGAACGAATTAAGTAGCTGAGACATATTCTGGGCTGCTGCACCACCTTAGCCAGCAGCTTGGGGGCCTGTGTTACCTGCCACTTCTAGAATGTAGTCCCTATTCTAAGGTGGCTGGCTTGGTGAGCTAAAGAAGAGCAGAATTTCAGCCCCATTTTGCTTTCTTGTCCAGGTGCCTTTGTACTGTGCACAAACTTTGCCACCTAAACAATGGTCTTAAAGCCAGGATTTCAATCCAGGTCTGTCTTACTCCAGAGCCATACTCTATTTAATAGCAAACTGCTAATTCATGGCAAAGTTAAGACTTCTACCCAAGTTTTCTGACCAAAAAATGCTTTGCTCTTTCTGTTGTGTACCATGCAGGTTGGTCGAATTACAAATGACGCTGAAGCTCCATATTATGCTGTGCCCGTTGCCTTCCACAAGCATTGTTTGCTGGTGATAGTAAAGACTGTGAGGATTTAAAAGGGGAAAGCTAAAGACTTATAAACCTTACATTCCTCATATCTAATTGAGTTCTTGGTTAAATGTAGCTCAAGACTTGTATTGAATTCCTGACTTCACCACCTAGTTAGCTTGAATGATCTTGACCAAGTTAGGGAGAGAATAAGTATAATGGTTAAGAGTATGGACTCTGGACTCTCAGACTACTTGGGGTCAAATTCTAGCTGTTAACTACTAGTTATGTGACCTTGGGCAGTTTGCTTAATGTCTTTAATCCTAAATCTTAATCTTTAATCTTAAACTATTTAAGTGCTGGGTGATGTTGTTGTTGTTATTGTTATTAGTATTACATCATTATGAGTTCGTGCCAAAAGCAGTTTGATTTGCTGAAACAAAAATGATCATCTAAATATAGTCTCTCAGACTTTTTCTTGCCAGAGAGGCGTTTTCACAGAATGTGTCAAAGTACTTACTTTAGGGATACTAGCCCGATTGAAATCAATTCCCAAAAGAGGTTTGCACAGCCACATAGTGTTCTCCATTCACTTTTATCTGAAATGATAATGTTCATGCTGTGTTGTGATATCAGTCTGTGTTTGGATTGTTAGCATTTAAGAATTGCGTTTTCAGTAGATTGCTCTAGGTTATAGCCACTAACAATTATTTACAATTATGTATGAGTACACGTAAAAATTTCTTTTGGATCATTAGCCAGTTTGGGGAACCTCTCAGAAGAAATTGGGTAATTCATGGATGAATGGGAGTTCCTGGCTCTTGGAGGCTGTAATAGCATTATCATTGCTTGCTGTATTCATTGTGAGTACACTTATTGACCTGTTTTTAATGGTACTTTCGCTGTATTCAAAGAACAGCTGAATGTGAGAGACTCCCTCCTTCACACATTACTTTGGCATATTACATGAGTAACTTTTGCCATCTGTTTTGTTCACTGACCTTTCCTGTCTGCTTTTTCTCCCCTCCTCAGTCCCCATCCTCATTAGAGCATGCACCCTGAGATGTCAGAGTTTTCATCCCAGGGTCCATGAATTCAAGCTTAAGATTTTTATTTGAGGAACCATATTAAAGCATATAAGTATATGAAAAAAGCTAGTTAACATTTCAAAAAGCAGTAAATGATAAATTGCTGAGAAGGTAGTTTTATCAGTCAGGATCTCACTAGTAACACAGAAACCATCTCAGGTGTTTATAACAGAAGGAATTTGATGCAGTAGAATTATAACACAGGTAAGTGAAGGAGCTGAGAGCCAAATAAGAGATAGTGAAGTAATCTGGAGATTAGCAACAGGAAGTCCCTACCACCACCACCACTTCCAACTGAAGAAACACAGGAAGGTGCAACATTATTGCACAGAGAGTACAAACATTATTGTTTCAGGAAAAAAAAAAGAGAAAGAAAAAAATGGAATATTTAAGTTGGTTAGGTAAGGACAGGTATAATGTGATTCATCTCCTTTTTTCTTCCTCCCCCCAAAAGCACAGAAAACCCCGTAAAAATTGCTATTTTTGAATAGGAAGCTTCTCGCTTTTTCTAGGAGACGCCAGCCTGCATGTGAGTGCTAAAGAATAAAAGTAGTTTTTTAAAAAGCCATAAAAATTGGAGTAATGGCACTTACTTCTACAATTTTTTAATGTCTGAAAAGAGGAAAAGAACTTAACACCTAGCCAAAGTGATCTGAGGAATAATACCTACCAAGTATGAGCCAGTGTTTTTCCCCAGTAAGGATTCTGTCCCCTACTCTATCTCATGAAGATGTTCTTTGAAGCAACCCTCTGTGCTGTATTATGTCCACAGATATAGTTATATACAAGTATTTGGTACCCAAAGAGATGGTATATAAAATCTCTGCCATCCAGAGAAAGTGAAATATAGTTATTAAAGCATTCTAGTCCTCTTTTCTGAAAGAAATGAATAGGCAACTTTCAGTTACTGGAAATAATTAACTCCAACTTGCCTGTGTGGGTGGATTAGGCTCATTGATGAGCGTTGGTCAAGAAATAAGCCAATGACTTTGCTGAGTGTGCCAGTTTTTGGACTTTCCCTAAAAGTGGAAATCACAAAACCATAAAGCTAATTAAATTTTTTTATGGCCCTGTTTAATCTGTTTTCTTGGCTTTGAGAACTTCAGTTATTTTTTGTTGTTTTTTTAATCTTTCCTTTCTTTAATGCTATTTAAATCTTCTATTGAAGATAGAATTTTAAGGCAGATTTAAGAAGTAATGTGAGAGAGGACAATGAAAATATATTTAGAAATGGAAGTTTGAAAAATGCCGTATTGTTTAATGGAATGAGCTTCAAAGTTAAAAGGCTCAAATTCTATTTGTAACCTGGCCTTTATTCAGTTGTGTCATTAAGGTTGTGTTACTTAACCTCTCCATGTCTGTTCCTCACACATCTTAGAATTTTGGCATGAAATTTGAAAGAGGTCTATAAAATTTGCTTTAAAATAAAAAACTCTCAGTACAAAAATAAAGTAGTATTCTTCGTTATGGACTGAATGTTTTGTGTCCTACTCAAAATTCATATGTTGAAGCCCTAACCTCCAGTGTGACTATATTTGGAGATAGGGCCTATGGGAAGATGATAAAGATTAAATGAGGTTATCAGGGAGGGGCCCTAATGCAATAGGACTGGTGCCCTTATAAGAAGAGGAAGAAACACCAGAGCTCACAGAGAGAAGACGGCTGTCTACAAGCCAGGAAGAGAACTCTCACCAGAAACCAACCTTGCTGGACCTTTATCTGGGACTTATAGCTTCTAGAGCTGTGAGAAAATAAATTTCTGTTCTTTAAGCTCCCCAGTCTATGGTATTTTATTATGGCAGCCTGAGTAGACTGAGACACTCTTGATACTACATTAGCTTTAAATCCTACAGAACTTTCAAATCTCGATTCAGGAAATGGCTCCCTGAAAAACCTGGTTATAATACTTGAGTCACACTTTAAGAGTAAGGAATATTTAGTGAGTACTTACTCAGCACCAGGAATTATTTTAGGTGCGTTTAACAAATGTATTTAATAAATTAATCCTCAAAAAAACCATAGGTGGTAGATATTTTTGTCCTTATTTTACAGAGACAAGGCAACTTGCCAAGGTTGTATAGTTAGTAAGTGATAGGGCTAAGATTCAAACATATTCCCTCTGAGGCTTTTTAATTATGTCTTAATTCTTTCTATGTTTCTTCTAGCTGTACTGAGCTCAGTAGAATGCCAGGCAGAATCCAAAGGTTAATTTCATCCTAGGATGTTAGAATTAGGAAAAGATTTTAGACTTCATCTAATCCAACTTTCTCATTTTATGGATGAGAGAACCAAAAACCAGAGAGTTAGTGAAGTGATTTAACATTGCAGAGCTAATTAGTGAAGTGAAGATCAATACTGCTAATGTTTTGCAGTCCATTTTTAAGCCTGTGTAAATGCTAACCATTAGTAATGAGAGGCATCAGAAGATGTTGAACGAGAGGTTTACATATTGAACCAATCTTAAACCATGAAATGAGCCTGAAATTTAGAATCTTTCTACCTTTCATCTCCCAAAGAATGAAAGTAATAGTTGGTAAGACAGATGCACAGGGCTGATATGTGATTTACAGACCTAACTTCATCTTAGAAAATGGATTCTAAGGTACAAAGAAAATGAAGTTATCTTATGGCCAGCCAGTGTATCTTTTCTCACCTTGTCACATGATGGTACCTTTTGCTATTTTATGATAGCCACTGCCATGCCTTCATGGGTACTTGTCACTCTGAAAACTCTTTGTCAAATGTGAAGGTATACTTTTTCCAAATTCCATTTTTGATTAGTAAATACTTCTTTTTACTCTTTGACTTTGGATTTGAATTCTCAGCTCCACTGCTTTTGAGCTGTGCATTCTTGGGCAAGATGCTTATTAATCCCTCTGAGCCCCTCCACCCCAACCATCATAGAGTTGTAAAGATTAAGAATGCTTATAAAACACTTAATTACCACAGGGATGGGAACATATTATGCCCTAAAAAAATGTTAGCTGATATCATTGTGAACTCTAGTATTGACCATGCCTCTGAAGAGGGTAAAATAATGTCAATTGTAGAGGGTTATGAAATGGGACTTTGGTGCCTTCTGAATATTTCTAAATCCTTGATTCAAGAGATGAACTTCCAGTACTATTTTGTCAGAAACTCAGGAGACCTAAATTAAAAGCACTGTGGATACATAAAATAGTTCTTAATAGATTTTGGAATTAATAGAACTAAAAATATGTTCCTAATGACAATATATATGATTTAAAAAAATATATCGTATCTGATATGAAAAAGAGACATGGATGGAAAAGCTACATACATACAAGTTCCATGGGAAGACTGGGTCATAGTGAGTACTGGAACTGTTAATAAAAGGAGGCATGTCAGAAGAAGTAAACTAGTGTTAATAGATCTCTGTGCCTGGAATGACTGATGAGGAATGAAAGTACTTCATATTCCCAGTTATGATTCTGGACTGAAGAAAAATGTTTTAATTATAGTAATAGGATCTTTGGAATTAAATTATGAACATGCATCATTTCTAAAATATTATTGAGCATCTCTGTAGACGGGAACTGTGCTAGGTACTGGCAATACAATTTTAAGTCAGATAGAGTTCCCACCCTTGAGGCAACACAGTCAGTGATAGTATAGCATTATAAAACTATCCCTAAGTGTATTAGTTTCTTATTGCTTCCATAACAAATTACCACAAACTTAGTGACTTAAAAGAACATACATTTATTATCTCGCAGTTTTCTAGGTTAGAAATCTGACGTGGATCTCACTGGGCTAAAGTCAGGTGTCACCTAGGACTGTGTTCCTTTCTGGACACTTTACAGGAGAATTCATTTCGTTGCCTTTTCTAGTTTCTAGAGGCCACCAGTGTTCCTTATTATCCCTTCCTCCATCTTCAAAGCCATCAGCAGTGGGTCCAGTTCTTTTCACACTGCCATCTCTCTGGGTCTCTGCAGCAGGGAAAGGTTTTCTGATTTTAAGGACTCGTGTGATTGGATTGGGCCCACCTGGATAATCCTGGATGATGGTTTTAAATCTCGTCTCAAAGTCCTTAACCACATCTTTAAGATCCCTTTTGCCAGTTAACATATTCACAGATTTTGGAGGATTAATATGTAGACATAGTTGGGGGCCATTATTTTGCCTACCACACGAAGGAACTATGGAAGAATAAAAGTTGGGCACCTAACCCAGTTTAGGGGTTCAAAAAACTTCCAGGAGGAGATCAGCTGAGTCTTGAATTAGGTGAAGGAGGAATATGGAGAGGTGGCTGCTGGGTCGGTATCAAGATGAGTAGGGGAAAAGCATTTGAGTTAAGGGGAGCTATATGAGTATATATGGAAGTGTGAAATAGCATGGCTTATTTATTTTTTAAGGAACCACAAATTAGTGCAAGATGTACTATGAGATGGTGGAATGGGGAGAGAAGGATGGAGAGGGTTGTTTGATTATGGTGGGGCTTTGCATACTATGCTTCAGAGCTTTGATTTATCATCTAGGCAGTGGCATGACATTGAAGTATTTGAAACTGGGGAGTAATATGATCAGATTTCACTTTAGATAGATCATTCTCAGTACTCTGGAGGGAGAATAAGACTGGAGGTAAGGAAACAGTGAAAAGGATGTTACTTTTCTTCAGGTATTTTTATATATAATTCAGTTGATTCAAGTTTTTGGCTTAGATGACTCAGTCATACCACCTGAGAAAGAAGAATACAGAAAGAAAGTTTTGAGAGGTGGAAAGTAGTAATAATACTCTCTCTCACACACACACACACAAAGAAAAGTACCTTGTAGAGAGTTAACCTAAATTTTTAATTTCTTTCTTTAAAAGTAGCCATTTACCATCAGTAAGTAACCAAACCAGCTGAGGTTGAACTGTTAGATTTTTCTATTCTTAAGAGCAAACTTTTCCCCCTTTGGCATCCACTGCAAATTTACAAAATGTTGACTGGCCACACATTTTGCCTTTCCTTGCCCTGTGGCTTTCACTTCCGCTAAATGATTTAAGGAATCAGGCCATTGTAGAAGTCTATTCCAGTTTACTTTCTCTTCCTTCGTTATGCTGTGGTGATTGAGCCAGTTTCTGGCTTGCCAAATAGTCCATTATTCAATGCAATAGACAGTATAATCTTGGCCGCAGAAGGAACTCATTACTTCAAGATATCAAAAAAATTCAGGGGCGATGGTTGCTGATTGGGAGTGGATTTTACGTGTATATATGGTATTTTTTCCTTGAGTTATGCAGCAATTTAATGTATTGCATGTCTAGGGATTCCAGTTATTTTGAAAGATGAGCCTGTGCTTTGCCTGGTAGCTGAAGAGTAGCATAACACACAGTAGTACGTGTGCCCAAAGGTTTTCTGTTTACCAGCTGGACTAAGAGTTCTTACATAGACTGCTTAAACTATGAAATGTTTAAGCAGTGATTATACCTTTTCATTAGGAAGAGGATGCAGTAGGAAATAATTATAATTTGAATTTAAACGGTTGCATTCCCCTAAACAGATTTTGGGTTATGTTTTTAATATTTCTGATTTAGAAATGGGGCACAGTCTACTCAGAGTAACTAAGAAATGTAGCTTGGGTATTAAAATTGAACGTTTAGAGTTATAGTCCATTTCCGAGTATTTCTGTTTCTCTCTCTGTAAAATTGGTAGAGCACTACTTCATCACCTTCTGGTCCTGTATTTCTTTCTCTTTTTCCCCCTTCTTCTTTTCCCCAAAGCCCTCCAGTACATAGTTGTATATTGTAGTTGTGGTCCTTCTGATTGTGCTATGTGGGACACCGCCTCAGCCTGGCCTGATGAGCAGTGCTGTGTCCACGCCCAGGATCTGAACCAGCGAAACCCTGGGTCACTGAAGTGGAGCACGTGAATTTAACCACTCAGCCTGGGGGCCGGCACCAGGTCCTGTATTTCTGATGCTTCATGATCAATTATGATTGAAAACTAGGTTGTTAACATTCTCTGGTTCTTCAAATGAACTGTGTATTAGCTCTTTATTTCTTCTGATTTAGGTATATGCTCATTAAACCCTTTCCCAAAGACCAGCAGACGTGAAAGTGATACTAAGAAGAGATTGTTTTTGTGGAGGGAACTCTTCAATAGGGTCTGGCCTTGATTCTGTGTCTTTTGTTCATTTTTAAATCAACTTTATTGAGGTATAATTTACCATAAAATGAACTAAACCTATTAAAAATGTACAGTTAATGATTTTTGACAAGTGTATACATCCATGTAACCATCACCCACAATCTACATAGGTAGAATACTTCCATCACTCTGAAAGTTCCCTTGTGCCCCTTTGCAGTCAATTTCTTCCTTTTTCCTCTGGCCTCAGGCTACCCGTGACCTGCTTTCTGTCATTACAGATTCTGTATATAGAAAGTATTGTTCATTTCAAACTAAGTTTACTTTCTGTATTTTTATAATTTTAACGGATTACTTTGGTGTAGAACTTCAGGGGTTTTCCAAATTAAAGCAGTTTTCCTTCTGCTGTCTGTAATGGTCCTCTCAGCTCTGAGGTTTCCTAAGGAAGATATTACTTGCAATTTACAGATAAGAAAACTGAGACACAGCTATTTTAGAGGCCCAGAGATTATATAGGACCATGTGAATTCTTGCTTGGTGAAAAAGGAGCTCAGTTGGAAGTCTTATGAGGGAACTGAAAATGTATATTTTGATTTGACTCTATCTGTGAGTTTTAGTATGAAATCGATTCATTTCATCTCTTTTGTCTCTGGCTAACATAATTAGGTTCTGATGAATTTATAAAGGGTGAAAATTAAGGTTTTAAAATTTGTTTGAGTGCTGTCTGCCCTTTTTTTTTTTGAGTGACTTTGATCGAATCACTTAAACTTAAGATTTCTAAAGTTTAGTTTTCTTCCCTGTAAAAGGAAAATAAAAATTCAGAGTTGTTATAGGAATTAAAAAAGAATGTGTGAATGGACAGAAGTCTGTTTAATTTTGGGAGAGATTGTACTGGTTGTTTCATCTTCACCTTGTTAGGCTCTTTGAATTGTTGATTTCATGTTCTTTGGATAGATACTCAGTATGGGGATAGCTGGGTCATATGGTATTTCTACTTTTAGTTTTTTGAGAAATCTCCATACTGTTTTCCATAGTATCTGCACCAGTTTGCATTCCCACCAGCAGTGTATGAGGGTTCCCTTTTCTCCATAACCTCACCAACATTTGTTATTTTCTGTGTTGGTTATTATAGCCATTCTAATGGGTCTAAGGTGCTACCTTAGTGTAGTTTTGATTTGCATTTCCCTGATGATTAGTAATGTTGAGCATCTTTTCATGTGCCTATTGACCATCTGTATATTGTCTTTGGAGAAATGTCTGTTCATATCCTCTGCCCATTTTTTGATTGGGTTTTTTGATTTTTTGTTGTTGAGTTGTGTGAGTTCTTTATATATTATGGAGATTAGCCCCTTGTCAGATATATGATTTACAAATATTTTTTCCCAGTTGGTGGCTTGTCTTTTCTTTTTGATCCTGGTTTCGTTTACCTTGTGGAAGCTCTTTAGTCTGATGAAGTCCCACTTGTTTATTTTTTCTTTTGTTTCTCTTGTCCGAGAAGACATGGTATTGAAAAGATCCTTTTAAGACTGATGTCAAACAGTGTACTGCCTATGTTTTCTTCTAGAAGTTTTATCGTTTCAGGTCTTATCATCAAGTCTTTGATCCATTTCAAGTTTATTTTTGTGTATGGCATAAGAGGATGGTCTACTTTCATTCTTTTACATGTGGCTGTCCAGGTTTCCCAACATCATTTATTGAAGAGACTTTCCTTTCTCTATTGTGTGTTCTAGGCTCCTTTGCCGAAGATTAGCTGTCCATAGACGTTTGGTTGTATTTCTGGCCTTTCAGTTCTGTTCCATTGATCTGTGTGCCTGTTTTGGCACCAGTACCATGCTGTTTTGATTACTGTAGTTCTGTAGTATATTTTGAAGTCAGTGATTATGATGCCTCCAGCCTTGTTCTTTTTTCTCAGGATTGTTTTAGCAATTCAGTGTCTTTTGTTGCCCCATATGAATTTTAGGATTCTTTGTTGTATTTCCGTGAAGAATGTCATTGGGGTTCTGATTGGGGCTGCATTGAATCTGTAGATTGATTTAGGTAGTATGGACATTTTAACTATGTTTATTCTTCCAATCCATGTGCATGGAATGTCTTTCCATTTCTTTATGTCATCATCAGTTTCTTTCAGGAAAGTCTTGTAGTTTCCATTGTATGGGTCTTTCATTTCCTTGGTTTAATTTATTCCAAGATGTTTTATTCTTTTTTTTGAATTGAGTTAATGATAGGTTACAATCTTGTGAAATTTCAGTTGTACATTAATGTTTGTCAGTCGTGTTGTAGGTGCACCACTTCACCGTTTGTGCCCCCCCAACCCCACCATTCCCCTGGTAGCCACGAATCTGTTCTCTTTGTCTACATTTTTAAATTCCTCATATGAGTGGAGTCATACAGAGATTATCCTTCTCTAGCTGGCTTATTTCACTTAACATAATTCCCTCAAGGTCCGTCCATGTTATTGCAAATGGAATGATTTTGTTCTGTTTTACAGCTGAGTAGTATTCCATTGTATATATATACCACATCTTCTTTATCCATTCATCTGTTGATGGGCACTTAGGTTGCTTCCATGTCTTGGCTATTGTAAATAATGCTGCAGTAAACATTGGGGTGCATAGGACTTTTGGGATTGCTGACTTCAAGCTCTTTGGATAGATACCCAGTAGTGGAATAGCTGGGTCATATGGTACTTCTATTTTTAATTTTTTGAGGGATCTCCATACTGTTTTCCATAGTGGCTGCACCAGTTTGCATTCCCACCAGCAGTATATGTGGGTTCCTTTTTCTTCACAACCTCTCCAACATTTGTTACTATTAATTTTAGATATTTTTGTCATTCTAATGGGTGTAAGGCGATATCTTAGTGTAGTTTTGATTTGCATTTCCCTGATGATGAGCAATGATGAGCATCTTTTCATGTGCCTATTGGCCATCTGTATATCTTCTTTGGAGAAGTGTCTGTTCATATCTCCAGCCCATTTTTTGATTGGGATGTTTGATTTTTTGTTGTTGAGTTGTGTGAGTTCTTTATATATTATGGATATTAAGCCTTTGTCAGATATATGACTTGCAAATATTTTTTCCCAGTTAGTGGGTTGTTTTTTTGTTTCAATCCTGTTTTCCTTTGGCTTGAAGAAGCTCTTTAGTCTGATGAAGTCCCATTTGTTTATTCATTCTATTGTTTCCCTTCTCTGAGAAGACATGGTGTCCGAAAAGATCCTTTTAGTACTGATGTCAAAGAGTGTACTGCCTACGTTTCCTTCTAGAAGCCTTATGGTTTCAGGTCTCACCTTTAGGTCTTTGATCCATTTTGAGTTTATTTTGGTGAATGGTGAGAAAGAATGGTCAATTTTCATTCTTTTACATATGGCTTTCCAGTTTTCCCAGCACCATTTGTTGAAAAGACTTTCTTGTCTCCATTGTATGCCCTCAGCTCCTTTGTCGAAGATAAGCTGTCCATAGATGTGTGGCAAGATATTTTATTCTTTGTGATGCAATTGTAAATGGGATTGTGTTCTTGAGTTCTCTTTCTGTTAGTTTATTAGAGTATAGAAATGCAACTGATTTCTGTAAGTTGATTTTGTACGCTCTAACTTTGCTGTAATTGTTGATTATTTCTAATAGCTTTCCGATGTACTTTTTAGGGTTTTCTATATATTAAATCATGTCATCTACAAACAGTGGGTTTCACTTCTTCATTGTCTGTTTGGATTCCTTTTATTTATTTTTCTTGCCTAATTGCTCTAGCCAAAACCTCTAGTACTATGTTGAATAAGAGTGGTGAGAGTGGGCACCCTCGTCTTGTTCCTGTTCTCAAAGAGATGGCTTTAAGTTTTTCCCCATTTAGTATGATGTTGGCTGTGGGTTTGTCATAAATGGCATTTATTATGTTGAGATACTTTTCTTCTATACTCATTTTATTGAGAGTTTTTACCATATATGGATGTTGGATCTTGTCAGATGCTTTCTCTGCATCCATTGAGATGATTATGTGGTTTTTGTTCCTCATTTTGTTAATGTGGTGTATCATATTGATTGATTTGCAGATGTTGAACCATCACTGTGTCCCTGGTATAAATCCCACTTGATCATGGTGTATGATCTTTTTAATGTATTGCTGTATTCGTTTTGCCAATATTTTGTTGAGGACTTTTGCATCTGTGTTCATCAGCAATATTGGCCTGTAGTTTTCCTTCTTTCTTTTGTCCTTGTCTGGCTTTGGTATCACAGTGATGTTGGCCTTGTAGAATGTGTTAGAAAGTGCTCCATCTTCCTCAATTTTCTGGAACAGTTTGAGAAGGATAGGTCTTAAATCTTCTTTGAATGTTTGGTAGAATTCTCCAGAGACGCCATCTGGTCCTGGACTTTTGTTTTTGGGGAGGTTTTAAATTACTCTTTCAATCTGTTTACTTGTGATTGGTCTGTTCAGATTCTCTATTTCTTCTTGATTCATTTTTGGGAGGTTTGAAGAGTCTAAGAATTTATCCATTTCTTCTAGGTTGTCCAGTTTGTTGGTGTATAGTTTTTCATAGTATTCTCTTATAATCTTTTGTATTTCTCTGCTATCTGTTGTACTTTCTCCTCTTTCATTTCTAATTTTATTTATTTGAGCCTTCTCTTTTACTTAGTGAACCTGGCTAAGGGTTTGTCAGTTTTGTTTATCTTCTCAAAGAACCAGCTCTTTGTTTCATGGATCCTTTCTACTGTTTTTTTTGTTTCAATTTCATTTACTTCTGCTCTAATTTTTATTATTTCCCTCCTTCTACTGACATTGGGCTTTGTTTGTTCTTCCTTTTCTAATTCTGTTTTGTGTAGTTTTAGGTTGCTTATTTGAGGTTTTTCTTGTTCGTTAAGGTGAGCCTGCATTGCAATGAATTTCCTCTTAGGACCACTTTTGCCACAACCCAAATGGGTTGGTATAGTGTGTTTTCATTTTCATTTGTCTCCAGATAATATTTGCTTTCTCCTTTAATTTCTTCAGTGATCCATTGGTTGTTCAGTAGCTTGTTATTGAATTTCCACATTTTTGCCCCTTTCCCAGCTTTTTTCTTGTAGTTGATTTCTAGTTTCATAGCATTATGGTCAGGAAAGTTGCTTGGTATTATTTCAGTCTTCTTAAATTTATTAAGGCTTGCCTTATTTCCCAACATATGCTCTATCCTTGAGAATGTTCCATGTGCACTTGAGAAGAATATGTAACCTGCTGTTTCTGGATGGAGTGTTCTATATACATCTATTAAGTCCATCTGGTCTAGTTTTTCATTTAATTCTACAATTTCCTTGTTGACTTACTGGCTGGATGATCTATCCATTGGTGTAAGTGGGGGTGTTGAGGTCCCCTACTGTTGTTGTGTTGTTGTTAATATCTCCTTTTAGATTTATTAATAGTTATTTTATGTACTTTGGTGCTCCTGTGTTGGGTGCATAAGTATTTATTAGTGTAATGTCGTCTTTCAGAACTTTGAATATATCATTCCACTCTCTCCTAGCCTCTAAGTTTTCTGCTGAGAAATCCTCTGGCAGCCTGAAAGGATTTCCTTTCTAGGTTATTTTCTTCTGCCTTGCTGCCCTTAATATTTTTTGTCATTGACTTTTGCCAGCTTTACTACTGTATGCCTTAAAGTTGGTCTTTTTACGTTGATAAAGTTTGGAGATTTGGCTTCTGTCACATAGCTTTCCAGCTCCTTCCCTCGGTTTGGCAATTTCTCAGCTATTATTTCGTTGAACAAGCTTTCTGCTCCATTCTCCTCTCCTCCCTCTGGGATACCTATAATCCTTATGTTTCATTTCCTAATTGAGCCAGATATTTCTCAGAGAGTTTCTTCGTTTCCTTTTAGTCTTAGTTCTCTCTTCTCCTCTAACTGAAGCATTTCTCTGTTCCTGTCCTCCTGACTGCTAATTCTGTCCTCCATAATATCAGCTCTACTGCAACATAGCAGAGTGAGTGGTTCCTTTTGTCTCTCCCCCTTCAAACTACAAATAATTGGACTTGCAGCTGTGCCACTGTCTGCTCCTAGGTCACACCAGCCTTTGTGCTTGGTGGATGGGGTCTCCCCACCAGGTCCAAGCCCGAGTCACTCCCTGGGGATGTGGTGGGACTGTGGCTTTTCCCACTGGACCAAAGTACAATCACACGGGCCTCAGGGCTGCTGTCACCTGTTTCCACAGTCATGCTGAGGTACACACCCACCCTTGGGGCCGCAGTGGTGCTATGAGCACTTTAGCTGGGAGAGCAGTTGCTTGCGGGTACTGTCTAGGGTCTGGAGAGTTCCCACCTATCTCCACCACCTCCCTGGGGGTAGTCCATTCACATTGTGATGTAGCAGTGTAGATCTCTCAGGCATTCTGAGGTGCTGTGTGGGTATCCTCCATTGATCAATGAGTGTCCATTTAGTTGTAGTTTAAAGGGGGAGAGACAAAGGGAACCACTACTCTGCCATGTTGCTGATGTCACCCTATCCCTTTACTTTTTAAAGCATTGTTTCCTTTAATTCTTTCAACATATGTATAATAGTTGTTTTTAAGTCTTCACTGGCTAAGTGCAACATCTGAACTCTTTCAAAGGCAGTTTCTGTTGCTTACTCTTTTTCCCTGTGATTGGGTCATACTTTCCTCTTTCTTTACATGTCTCATAATTTTTTGTGAAAAACTAGACTTTTTAGATGATATATTGTAGCTATTTGAGGATATTGGTTTTACCCCCAACTCCCACACATGCACCTAGCTGGATGTTGTTGTTCTTTTGTTTAGTGACTTGGCTGGACCATTTTAGTGAATTTACCCTGCAATGTGTAGCCTCTGATACTGTTCCTCAGAGGTTGCAGTCTTTGGCATGCGTGGAATCATCCTAAGATGATGATGATTTTAGCAGGGCTCTCTCTGGTTATATCTTTCGCTGTTCTCTTTGTTAAGCTGTCTGCCTCAATAGGTATCACACCCAGCTTGTAGCCTCCACTAATTGGCAGCTGATTGCTCTGTTATCAATAATGCTTGTGACATAAATTCTTCTACAGGCTGATGCAATTAAATCTGGGCCTTATTGCAGGTGTACTTTTGAGGCCAACCTTTGAGGGTTGGTCTGAATCCAAGAGGAGTCTTTTTAGTTGTCTCTTTTCCTGATTCTCCCTGGTAAAATTCTAGATGTCCTGTGGTTTAGCTTGTTACTCTCGTAGAGCTACTAGTCTCTTAATTGCGTACCACCAAAATCTCTTTTTTTTTCTAGTGCCCACAGGCTTGAACTTCTCCACACTGTGTTCCAAATAAAGTTAGTTGCCTTGGGGAGAGCTTCAGAGCTCTCTCCTTTTCTGGCCTGCCTCTTCCCCTGTGCTAAACCTCTGCCACTGCCCTGGAGCTGAAAGTGAGGATAGTGTCCTCACTTGGAATGACACTCCTGCTTGGTCTTCTGTTGTGGAAACTTCACCCTGTGAGCAAGCTGGGGCAATAGCAATTGGGATCTCAGTATTCTTGGCCTGCCTGCTATGGTAGAACTGTTTTTTTTAAATTGAATTCATAATAGTTTATAACATTGTGAAATTTCAGTTGTACATTTTTACCTGTCTGTCACCATATAAGTGCTCCCCATCACCTCCTGTGCCCACCTCCCAGCTCCCTTTCCCTGGTCACCACTGAAGTGTTATCT
This sequence comes from Equus asinus, assembly GCF_041296235.1. Taxonomy (NCBI): domain Eukaryota; kingdom Metazoa; phylum Chordata; class Mammalia; order Perissodactyla; family Equidae; genus Equus; species Equus asinus. Next base: position 61,306,268 of record NC_091791.1, read on the forward strand.
TTGTATGTTTGTTTATCTTCCACATATGAGTGAAATCACCTGGTGTTTGTCTTTCTCAGTCTGGTTTATTTTGCTTAACATTGTACCCTCAAGGTCCATCCATGTTGTTGCGAATGGGATGCTTTTGTCTTTTATGGCTGAGTAGTATACCATTGTGTATATATACCACATCTTTATCCAGTCATCAGTCAGTGGGCACTTAGGTTGCTTCCCTGTCTTGGCTATTTTGAATAACGCTGTAATGAACATAGGTGTGCATAAGTCACTTTAAATTGCTGATTTCAAGTTCTTTGGATAGATATCCAGTAGTGGGATAGCTGGGTCAATTGGTATTTCTATTTTTAGTTTTTTGAGAAATCTCCATAGTTTTCCATAGTGGCTGCACCAGTTTGCATTCCCACCAACAGTGTATGAGGGTTCCTTTTTCTCCACATCCTCTCCAACATTTGTCACTCTTGGTTTTGGATGTTTTTGCCAATCTAACGGGGGTAAGGTGATATCTTAGTGTAGTTTTGATTTGCATTTCCCTGATGATTAGCGATGATGAACATCTTTTCATGTGTCTATTGGCCATATTCATATCTTCTTTTGAGAAATGTCTGTTCATGTCCTCTGCCCATTTTTTGATCGGGTTGTTTGTTTTTTTGTTGCTAATCAGTGTGAGTTCTTTGTATATTATGGAGATTAACCCTTTGTCAGATAAGTGGCTTGTAAATATTTTTTCCCAATTAGTGAGCTGTTTTTTTGTTTCAATCCTGTTTTCCCTTGCCTTGAAGAAGCTCTTTAGTCTGATGAAGTCCCATTTGTTTATTCTTTCTATTGTTTCCCTCAACTGAGGAGTTACAGTGTCCGCAAAGATTCTTTTGAAACTGATGTCAAAGAGTGTACTGCCTATATTCTCTTCCAAAAGACTTATTGTCTCAGGCCTAATCTTTAGGTCTTTGATCCATTTTGAGTTTATTTTGGTGTGTGGTGAAAAAGAATGGTCAATTTTCAATCTTTTGCATGTGGCTGTCCAGTTTTCCCAGCACCATTTGTTGAAGAGACTTTCTTTTCTCCATTGTAGGCCCTCTGCTCCTTTGTCGAAGATTAGCTGTCCATAGATGTGTGGTTTTATCTCTGGGCTTTCAATTCTGTTCCATTGATCTGTGGACCTGTTTTTGTACCAGTACCATGCTGTTTTGATCACTGTAGCTTTGTAGTATGTTTTGAAATCGGGGATTGTGATTCCGCCAGCTTTGTTTTTGCTCAGGATTGCTTTAGCAATTCGCGGTCTTTTGTTCCCCCATATGAATTTTAGGATTGTTTGTTCAATTTCTGTGAAGAATGTTCTTGGGATTCTGATTGGGATAGCATTGAATCTGTAGATTGCTTTAGGTAGTATGGACATTTTAACTATGTTTATTCTTCCAATCCATGTGCAAGGAATGTCTTTCCATCTCTTTATGTCATCGTCAATTTCTTTCAAGAAAGTCTTGTAGTTTTCATTGTATAGATCCTTCACTTCCTTGGTTAAGTTTATCCCAAGGTATTTTATTCTTTTTGTTGCAATTGTGAATGGGATTGAGTTCTTGAGTTCTTTTTCTGTTAGTTCATTGTTAGTGTATAGAAATGCTACTGATTTATGCACGTTAATTTTATACCCTGCTACTTTGCTGTAGTTGTTGATTATTTCTAATAGTTTTTCTGTGGATTCTTTGGGGTTTTCTATATATAAGATCATGTAGTCTGCAAACAACGAGAGTTTTACTTCTTCGTTACCTATTTGGATTCCTTTTATTTCTTTTTCCTGCCGAATTGCTCTGGCCAGCACCTCCAGTACTATGTTGAATAGGAGTGGTGAAAGTGGGCACCCTTGTCTTGTTCCTGTCCTCAGAGGGATGGCTTTCAGTTTTTGTCCATTGAGTATGATGTTGGCTGTGGGTCTATCATATATGGTCTTTATTACGTGGAGGTACTTTCCTTCTATACCCATTTTACTGAGGGTTTTTATCATAAATAGGTGTTGGATCTTGTCGAATGCTTTCTCTGCATCTATTGAGATGATCATGTGGTTTTTGTTTTTCATTTTATTGATGTAGTGTATCACGTTGATTGACTTGCGGATGTTGAACCATCCCTGTGTCCCTGGTATAAATCCCACTTGATCATGGTGTATAATCTTTTTGATGTATTCCTGTATTCGGTTTGCCAAAATTTTGTTGAGGATTTTTGCATCTATGTTCATCAGTGATATCGGCCTGTAGTTCTCCTTCTTTGTGTTGTCCTTGTCAGGTTTGGGGATCAGAGTGATGTTGGCTTCATAGAATGTGTTAGGGAGTTCTCCATCTTTCTCAATTTTCTGGAACAGTTTGAGGAGAATAGGTATTAAGTCTTCTTTGAATGTTTGGTAGAATTCTCCAGAGAAGCCGTCTGGTCTTGGACTCTTATTTTTGGGGAGGTTTTTGATTACCGTTTCTATTTCCTTACTTGTGATTGGCCTATTCAGATTCTCCATTTCTTCCTGATTCATTTTGGGGAGATTGTAGGAGTCTCGGAATTTGTCCGTTTCATCCAGGTTGTTCAATTTGTTGGCATATAGTTTTTCATAGTATTCTCTTATGATCTCTTGTATTTCATTGGTATCTGTTGTGATTTCTCCTCTGTCATTCCTAATTTTATTAATTTGTGATTTCTCTCTTCTTGGTGAGTCTGGCTAGGGGTTTGTCAATTTTGTTAATTCTTTCGAAGAACCAACTCTTTGTTTCATTGATCCTTTCTATTGTCTTTTTTGTTTCAATATCGTTTACTTCTGCTCTTATTTTTATTATTTCCCTCCTTCTACTGACTCTGGGCTTTGTTTGTTCTTCTTTTTCTAGTTCTGTTAGGTGTCGTTTGAGGTTGCTTCTGTGAGCTTTTTCTTGTTTAGTGAGGTGAGCCTGTACTGCTATGAATTTCCCTCTTAGGACTGCTTTTGCTGCATCCCAAATGATTTGGTATGTCGTGTTCTCATTTTCGTTAGTCTCCAGATAAAATTTGATTTCTTCTTTAATTTCTTCAATGATCCATTGTTTGTTGAGAAGCGTGTTGTTTAGTCTCCACATTTTTGCACCTTTCTCTGCTTTTTTCTTGTAGTTGATTTCTAGTTTAATAGCATTATGATCAGAAAAGATGCTTGATATTATTTCAACTCTCTTGTATTTATTGATGTTTGCTTTCGTTCCCAAAATATGGTCAATCCTTGAGAATGTTCCATGTGCACTTGAGAAGAATGTGTAACCTGCTGTTTTTGGATGAAGTGTTCTATATATATCTATTAAGTCCATCTGGTCTAATTTTTCATTTAATTCTATTATTTCCTTGTTGATTTTCTGTCTGGATGTTCTGTCCATTGGTGTTAATGGTGTGTTGAGGTCCCCTACTATTATTGTATTGTTGATGTCTTCTTTTAGTTCTATTAAGAGTTGCTTTACAAATTTTGGTGCTCCTGTGTTGGGTGCGTATATATTTATAAGTGTTATGTCTTCTTGGTGGAGAGTCCCTTTTATCATTATATACTGTCCCTCTTTATCTTTCTTTATCTGTTTTGCTTTGAAATCTACCTTGTCTGATATTAGTATAGCGACACCTGCTTTCTTTTGTTCATTATTAGCTTGGAGTATTGTTCTCCATCCCTTCACTCTGAGTCTGTGTTTGTCTTTGGGGCTGAGGTGTGTTTCCTGGAGGCAGCATATTGTTGGATCTTGTTCTTTGATCCATCCTGCCACTCTGTGTCTTTTGATTGGGGAGTTCAATCCATTCACGTTTAGTGTGATTATTGAAACGTGGGGGCCTACTGTTGCAATTTTATCACTTGTTTTCTGGTTCTTTTGCATTTTGTCCTGATGGAGAGCTGTTACTTTGTGGTATTGTCCTTCTGCTTATCTCCTTTGTTCTGGATTTTGTAACCCCTTTCTTGGGTAGAGAATTCTCGACTGTAGATTTTTGTCCTTCAGATTTTTGAATATATCATTCCACTCTCTTCTAGCCTGTAAAGTTTCTGCTGAGAAATCTGCTGATAGCCTGATGGGGGTTCCTTTGTAGGTTAGTTTCTTTGCCTGGCTGTCCTTAGTATTTTCTCCTTGTCGTTGACTTTTGCTAGCTTCACTACTATATGCTGTGGAGTTGGTCTTGTTGCATTGATAAAGTTTGGAGATCTATTGGCTTCTGTCACCTGAAGATCCATCTCTCTCACCAGATTTGGGAAGTTCTCAGCCATTATTTCTTTGAATAGGCTTTCTGCCCCTTTCTCCTTCTCTTCTTCCTCTGGTATACCTATAATCCTTACGTTGCATCTCCTAATTGTGTCTGATAATTCTCAGAGAGTTTCTTCATTTCTTTTTAGTCTTGCTTCTCTCTCCTCCTCTGCCTGCAGCAATTCTATATTGCCATCTTCCAAATTGCTAATTCTTTCCTCCATATTATCGGCCCTACTCTTCAGAGCATCTAGATTTTTCTTAATCTCCTCTATTGTGTTCTTCATTTCCAATATTTCTGTTTGGTTCTTCTTTATCGTATCAAACTCTTTTGTGACATAGCTCCTGAACTCGTTGAGTTGTTGGTCAGAATTCTCTCTTAACTCATTGAGTATTTTAATGATGGCTGTTTTGAAGTCATCAACATTTAGGTTATATATCTCATTTTCTTTGGGATTGTTTTCTGTGTATTTGTTACTTTCTTTCTGTTCTGGAGATTTAATGTATTTTTTCATATTGCTTGATGTTGTTGATTTGTGCCTCCGCATGGAGATAGAGTTTAGTTGCTCCTTTCACTTGTTTCAGCTGCTGCAGTGGGGGAGCAGCTGTTTCTACTGCACCAACCAGGAACCCTGTCTGCAGTTGCTGCCTGGGCCTGGGCCCCTCCTCGTAGTCACAGTGGTCCTTTGGATTCCCTCCTCTGCTGTGGGGGCCGTCACAGAGGGGCTTCAGGCTGCTGGTGCCTACTGTTGCAGCCCACCTAGATGTGCTCCCTCCTTGGGGTCTGCAACGGTGTTATGGGCTTTTCCAGCGGCCAGGGGTGGGATCACTTATATTTGTCGCTCCGTTGCTGTCAGCACCCACAAAATCTCACTTGTCCTCTATGGGTCGCAGGAGAGCTATTGGCATCTTCTACAGTCTGTGGTTAGTTCACCTAGCTATGCTGCTTTTGCCCTGGGGTCTTTCAGCCTTGTGGCTGCCGGCTGGGTGCCTTCTACTGGTGCTGTGCCGAGGCTTTCCCTAAGGCTGCTTTAGAAGTTGTATATTCTTTATATATTCTGGTACTATTTAACCTTATGATTTTAACATGCATTTCTGACTTAAAGTCTAAGGTTAATCAGTATCTCTTTCTTTCATACAGTCTGGAAACCTTACTATGCTATACTAAGTGTGCTATACTCCCATCATTTCCTCTATCATGCGAAATGTTGTTTTTATCTAGTTAATTCCACTTTTTATTCTTTCAAATTAATTGTTGTTATTGTCATTATTGCTTTTTATATAATAGTGCTTTAGATTTACCCCAGTATTTGTCAGTATCTTTGTTCATCATTCCCTTCCTTTAAAGTTCAATTTTCTTCTTTTGAAGTACATCCTTTAGTAGTTCTTTCTTTTAGAGTGTGTTTATAGTAAACTCTCTCATTCTATGTTTTTGTGAAAATGTTTTCATTTTCCCTTATCTTTTAATGACACTTCAGTTGCATATAGAATTTTAGGTTGACAAATATTTTATCTCAGCCTTTTGATTATGTAATTTCATTTTGTTTAGATATCTAGTATCAGTCTAATTATTATTTCTTTGAAAGTCATCTCCTTTTTCTCCATTTTTTTGGCATTTTTTATGGTGGTAAAATATCCATAACATAAAATTTGCCATCTTAACCATTTTTATGTATTGCAGTGTCATTAAGTGTTTTCACATTGTTGTGCAAGTATCACTACCATCTCCAAAACTTTTTCGTCATCCCAAATTGGAACTCTGTACCCATTAGACAGTAACTTCCCAGTACCCTTCCCCCAGCCTCTTGTAACCACTATTCTACTTTCTATTCATTCTCTGAATTTGACTATTTTATGTACCTCATATAAGTAGAATTATATAATATTTTGTTCTTTTGTGTCTAACTTATTCACTTAGCATAATGCTTTCAAGGTTCATCTATGTTATAGCATGTATCAGTGTTCTTTTCTTTTTAAAGCTGATAATATTTCATTGTTTACTTATCCATCAATGGATATTTTTACTTATCCATCGATGGATATTTGGGTTGTTTCTACCTTTTAGCTATTATGAATAATGCTGCTATGAACATTGATGTACAAATATCTGTTTCAGTCCTTGTTTTCAGTTCTTTTGGATATATACCCTGAAGTGCAATTGCTGGATCATAATTCTGATTTTTTGAAGAAATGCCATACTGTTTTCCACAGCAGCTGCACCATTTTATATTCCCACGAGCAATGCACAAAGGTTACAATTTCTCTATATCCTTGCCAACACATTATTTTTGGGTTTTCTTCCCCACTACTAGCCATTCTAATAGGTGTGATGTGGTATCTCATTGTGGTTTTGATTTGCATTTCACTAATGGTTAGTGATATTGAGTGTCTTTTCATACCACTTCCAGTTTCTTTTACTATATTCCCTTTTCTCTGTGTTCCTTCTATTTCACAGTAATGTGTCTAGATGTAGATCTGTTTTTATTTATTATATTTGGAGCTTATTATGATACCTGAATCTGAGAATTCATGTCTTTTATCATATCTAGAAAATTCTTGATCGAATATCTCTTTGAATATTATTTTTTCCCATTACTTTATTTCTCTGTGGATCATCTATTAGCAATATGGTGGTCCATCCATGTTGTTCTCAATGGGATGATTTTTGTCATTTTTTATGGGTGAGTGATATTCCATTGTATATATATACCATATCTTCTTTATCCAGTCCTCAGTCCATGGGCACTTGGATGGCTTCCACGTCTTAGCTATTGTGAATAATGCTGCAACAAACATAGGGGTGCATAAGTCTCTTTGAATTGCTGATTTCAAGTTCTTTGGATAGATACCCAGTAGTGGGATGGCTAGGTCATATGGTATTTCTATTTTTAATTTTTTGAGAAATCTCCATACTGTTTTCCATAGTGTCTGCACCAGTTTGCATTCCCACCAGCAGTGTATGAGGGTTCCTTTTTCTCCACAACCTCTCCAACATTTGTTTTTTCAGTAATTTTTAAATAGAGTTTTTATATAGTTTTATATGTTATATATGTACAAACCAGTGAAGAATGTATAATAAATACTGAGAGGATATGTTGTTCACTGTTTCTCATTATGTCTGTACAGCTGAAAATATGTAGCCATTTGTCCTTGTGCCTTATTGGAAGTGGAATGCAGTGAAATAGTTTTTGGATCCGGGTTATCTGTGATTAGTTCATAACAACATTGGCCCATGAGATTGCCTTTTATTGCTATTTTTTTATCAGATGGAAAAAGCCTGTAGGCATAAGCTAGCAGAACGTGAAATACTTGGTTTCATTACTTCCAGAGCTATGTAGCTATGTAGTTGCTCACCTTACTGCTGAGTCGCAAATCTTTGCTGTGCTTGAACTCTTTGACCAATTGTTTTTCCAGAGACATGCACCAACCAAATGTAGGAAATATGTAGTACTTTGCAAATTGATTCTTTTCTTTCTTTGGATATTATAAGTAAAGATCTTGAGATAGGGAGATTATTTTGGATTATCTGGTTGGGTCTGATATAATCACAAAGGTCATTATAAAGAGGCAGGAAATGAGAGTTAGTAGTAGGAGATGTGATGACAGAAGCAAAAGGTTGGAATGATGTGAGGAAGGGATCATGAGCCACAGAGTGCAGGAGGCCTCTAGAATCTGAAAAAGGTAAGGAAACCGGATTCTCCTCCGAGGGCCTCTAGAAAGAACCAGCCTTGCTGAAACTGAATTTATTTAGCCCAGTGAGACTCATTTTGAATTTTTGAGCTCCAGAACTGTAACAGAATAAACATGTGTTGTTTTAAGCCACTAAATTTGTGGTAATGTTACAGAGACAGTAGGAAACTAATAACACAAGGAAGACCTGACTTTGTAACTGTGCGGTGAGGGCAGTCCAGTGCTAATACAATGTTTCTATTTTCTGGTACTTTGATTTTTATTTCAGGAGAAAGTTGGCTAACTTTTATTTTTAAGTTTTAGGCATCTTCAAAGTTTTCTATCCTAGCAGTTAGCAGAACTAAGATTGTCTAATGTCACCTTTCTTCTGTTTCTAATAGTGAAATGAGAAATAGATCAGAGCAGAAAGGTTTAATTAGTTTCGCACAAAGAATCCTATGTAGCTATTATACATTACCAAACCAATGCCTTCCTTTTCGTTCTCTATTACTGGTGAGATTGCTTACATTGTTGCTTCAAAACCAAGAATTAAAATAAAATTAACTATTAAAGGCTAATCATTTCTGTCATCAGAGACTTATCTAAGTATCTTCTTTCAGAAGTAAACAGATTTCAAAAGCATAGTGTAAGGAATGTTCCCTTTAAATGATTAGCCAGTAAGTTTCACAAATATAATTTTTTTTTGAACTGACAAATGTTTAATGCAGTTGTTAAATTTCCTGCTTAATTCTCAAATTACGTCATGGACAAGCTTTATGAAAACAATGTGTTAAGTAATTATTGCATGAAAAGATGTTTAACTTTGATGTGTGAAAAAAATGGTTTATAAAATGACATATTTTTCTTCTTTTTGTTTATTTGTGGGAAATCCTCTCTGGCTGAGACTGCCTAGTGTAAGAAACAGGGAAAGAAAGATTTTGTTTTTAAATTTTTAAGGTCTTCGGAGCCTCTCATAATTTGTAACTAAAGCATGGGGGTCTTGTTCCCAAGACTGCCCTGAATGAATAGATTGCCCAGCATACATGTGTTGGCTTGTTTGATTTTTATCATTAAGAACTCTGTTCTTGTATAACAAGCAATATTTACTCACTGCAAATAAATTAGAAAGTACAAATATAGTCATGTGCCGCATAATGACGTTTCAGTCAGTGGTGGACCACATATACAACAGTGATCCCATAAGCTTAATACCATATAGCCTAGGTACATAGTAGGCTATCCCATCTGGGTTTGTGTAACTACACCCTGTGATGTTCGTACAATGATGAAATTGCCTAACTACGCATTTCTCAGACTGTATCCCCATTGTTAAGCAACAGAGGCATCGCTGTATGTGAAAATAAGACCCAGTGATACATTCATTGTTTACAGTTTGGTATAGAATCTTCCTGACTTTTCCTGTATATTCTCTTTTCTAAATTGTTTTTATCATATAGCATTACATTGAATATCTTTTCATGTGACACACCAGAATTTTAATATGTGGCAGTTTTTCATAAAGTTTAAGTTCAGAACCTAGAATTAGACTTTGTTTTGATTCTGGACTTTTCAGCTTAACACTAATATGCCTTGACAAATAAACCTCATTTGTAAAATGGAGATAAACTATAGGATTGTCGTGAAGATTAAATGAGGTCATATGAAGCATTTAACACAGAATCTGATAGAGTTAATAAATGGCCACTGTCTTTACTCAAGTCTTCTATTATTTGAGTGTACTATAGGTAATATAACAGATTTCTTATTGTCGGAAAACTTTTTCTAATGTTTCAATATGCAAAAATAAAATGTTTAAGCAACTTCTTAAATGCCAAGAAGACTTATGAGGTGTGGGATTGGGAGACTGAATCTTGGTACCTCTCATGATGAAAGTAACACCCATATGATCTTTTAAATTTTTGAATAGAGTGATTAGCCTAGTCTTATTTTGTAGGGAAGTACATGTAGACTAATGTGCTGCTATGATCTGTTTATACTCTATCTCTAATATGATTTACCTTATATCATTGTTTATAAGTTCAATTTACAATATGGTGTGTGAAAAGTAAAGAGTTATGTTTACTTGAGTATATTATTTATACAAGACACTGAAGTATATGGTAACAATTGGTGCATTCATAGTTTTAATGCTCTCTTTGCCAGTGATTAGGTGTGTGATTTTGGACAAATTACTAATGCTACTGGACTCTGGTTTCTTCTGAGTAAAATGAAAATATTGGACTAGACCAGGAATTTTCAAATTTGGGTAATGTGCAGATCCTTTAAAAGAGACAAATGTTGGAAGTGTTGATTTAAAGTACATTGTTGATATTTTTAATTATATACTTAACTATAGTGTGGACATACATAAAACTAAATAGAAGTTCTCTCTGCTACATCCATGTAGAGCTACAAAACCAAAACAAATGAAGTACAAACAAAACTATAAAATCAACATATTAATAACATTAATATGATTAATGATAATGGCTTGCTGAAACTAAAATTCTGCTTCAGATGTGGATATGTTATTCCTTTCTACCCTATAGGTTCTTTTGCATTGGGCTACCTAGATTACTGTGCACAAGGTGATAATTTAATTCTCCTGACACAGTGTTTCTATTAAAAATACTGTAAATCTTTTATTGAGTCCATCATATGATTTGGCTTCACTGGCTCAACTATTTTGCCTGCCTCTCTGCTTTACTCATTAGCCTAGGATAATGAGGGAAACTGATGACTTTCTGTGTTGGTAAACAAAAATGTGGGCACACAAATATCCTGGCAACACTCAATTATAACATATGATTGAGATAATCCAGAATTTCAAAAATTATCTGTGATAAAGGCACAAAATTTAAAATTTCTTACAAAGAACTCCTAAACTCTTCAATATATAGCCACAGATCTGGGCTGTGGTCCATATTGAGAACACTGAACTAGATCATTAAGATACTTTTATGATTCTCTGACTAGGAAGGAGTTCCTATAAGTAATGATAGCAATATATACACACATTCCAGGGTGTCTCACTGTCTTAGAATAGGAAAATGTGTCTATGTAGCTAAACAAAATTAGAGAATTTTTTAAACAGGCAACTAAAAAATCCTACTGCTTATTACTGCAGGGCAGTGGTTCTCAAAAGGAAGTAATTTTGCCCCCCAAGAGATATTTGGCAATATTTGAAGATATTTTTGGTTGTCAAGAACTGGTGGGGGACAGTGATGCTACTGGCATCAGTGGCTGGCAGCTGGGGATGTTTCTAAACATAATAAAATGCACAGAACAGTTCCCAACAACAAAGAATTATCCAGCCCAAGATGTCAGTAGTGCTGAAGTTAAGAAACTCTGCTGTAAGGCAATGTAATTAAATCCAAGGATAGTTTTAGAGATAAAGAGAACAGCATGATCGTATTCATAAAAACTTTATTATTGGAAGTACAAAATGCCCTACAGTCCATCCTATGATACAGACCAGGATGTTTAAAATCAGGTATTTGTCAAATAGATACTAACTTTAAGAAAGTTTTCTATAATGGGTCTAGAAACAAAAGAATGGAAGTGTGATGCTACTCAAGTTTTCTTAAAGAAATATGGCTCCAAATCTTAGTTGTAGAACCTGTTAACTAAGAAAATTAACTTTATTTGATTTGTCGTATAGTTTCTCTAACTTTTGGTATAACTGTTTTTGTTCTACAATTGAATTTGAAAGAAACTCTTTCCAGTTGTGATTCAAAATCAAATCATGGTGATGCCTGAAATATCAAAATCTACCTACCTATCCTGTGTAAAACCTTATTGAGTGAGAAAAGCATTATGCTTTCAGCACTGGGTCATCTTTCTTACATATATATATATATATATATATATATACCTTGTATATATGTGTGTGTGTGTGTGTGTATATATATACATATATATGCATATATATATCTTATATATATATGTATATATATGTTTTTTGGTTTGTTTTACTCCTTATTATAGAAGATTTTCAAAAGTATACAAGGTAAAGAGACTAGTATAGTTAACCCATGAACCCCAGTGTACCCATTAGCTAGCTTCAGTGTATGAACACTCTGCCAATCTTATTTTCCCCTTTGCTCCACTAGCTCCCTTCCAGAATTGTTTTAAACCAAATTCTAGAAGTCATATTTTGCATCTATAAATACTTTGTAACTCTTTTTAAAGGAAAGTAGAGAAGGTATTGTCTTGAGGGTAGGCTATTGAGAAAGTAGAATCATAGCAAGTCTTTGGAATGGAGGATTGTTGGAAATAAGTGGGTAATCCAGAACGTTCCCTATAGTAGGAGCTCTATTAAATATTTGTTGTGTCGAAAAATCTAATATAAACGATTGTGTGAAGTAATATTACAAATTTAGTGTGCCACAAAGGCAACTTACTCATTTTTAAAAATAGTTTGTATGCCACCTTGAATTTTAGCATAGACTTTAATCACAGCCCAACCCCCATGGCTGCTCTTCTCTTTCCTCCTGGCATTTTACTAATCCGTATATTTTCTTTTGACACTTTTTCTAAGTATATACTCATGACACCTGACTCTTGGAAATCTGTTACTGGTTTTGTTCCTCTCCTTAAACATTTGGAATTTAAAAAATTTTTAAAGCTAATGAAATGGGTTTTAAGCAAGGAGGTGACATGAAAAGATTAGCATGTTAGAAAGATAATTTTGGTTATGTTGTGGAGGATAGATAGGCAGAGAGAAAAGGATTGGTGCAGTCCAGACTTGGAGATAGAGAAACAGATGGATGTAGCAGCTATTTAAGACCTAGAACCCACAGTCTTTGGTGACTGAATGAAGGAAGGAAGGTGGGAGGAAGGAGTTAAGAACGATGGCCAAGTTTATAATTTCGACTACTAAATGATAGTACCATTTTCTGAGAAGGAAGTCAAGGGACAGAGCAAGTTTGTGGGGAAAATATTCTTCTATATGATTTCCTAATTTGATGAGTGATGGGGAGGGGGGAAAGAATCTTCTGTTGACTCGCAACATGGTGTTCTAGTGAAACAAGAATTATTTTACTTGAGAAGTACTATGATTTCAATAATGCTTATAAACTAGTTTATACAAAAAAATCTGTTGGGCTACTTGTATTCCCAGGTCTTCATGGCATGTAAGTTTTGTGTAGTCATTATCTGGACCAGGATTTGCTACCTGACACTCACTTGCGAGAGGTGTTAGACAAGATGCCTCGAGAGAAATAAGAATCAAAGTTGCACACGTGTTGTAAGGGAGTCATCCAATCTTCCATCCACTCTACTTAGTTGTCAGTTATAACTTACAGATCACTAGACATTTGATTTACTTTGGTGATAGAAGCCCAAGTCCTGAGGGAAAATTACCTCAGATTTTCCTTGTTTCATGCACACCTAAGTTTATTTTCTTGGAAAGAATACTGTTCCACCATGGAATTATCCAAGCATGATGAGGGATCAGTGTAATACAAGTATTAAGAAACTTTCAAAGGTCGTATTATTAAGCTTTCATTTATTCACTAGTTAAAATAGATTTATTTTTCTTTTCCTTTTTTTGAGGAGCAGTTTATTTTTTAACTATTTTATAAATACTTAAATTCACATGATTAACAGCATGTTTAGTTTTTAGTATAGTTTTTAGTAGATCTTTGATGTGTAAGACATTTAAACATGTAAATCTTCACTAGTTTCTGTATTATCTGTAAAAGAGCATTTCAATCCTCTTTCTATTCTGCTTGAAATTATATTTTTATGAGCTTTATCCAGAATAGTTGGTACCAACTCATTAGTAGGTTTGCCATTCTCGGCATTTGAATCAGGTGGGTATCAAGATAAGGTTAGTACACCAGTTGAAGCTGAGTGCATTTGTTTCATGTGAGTTTCTATGACAGAAGGATCCTGAGAGTCGAAACTTCCCAACTCAGGGTAGAAGCTGGAGCCAGTGTCATCTGGGCTGTTATGTCTCCCTTGTGGATAATTCTTGGCTATTCTAGGGTCCCAAAGCTCCAAGACTAAATAGTTCCCATGTATATATTTACCATCAAATTGTGAATTTCTGTACCAACTGTAATAAAACACTTGGTATTTGTTTCACTGTTGATTTTGTCATGTTTGGGAATCAAAATTTCTCCCCAAATGAATAGTTCATCAGTGACGTTTTGGAATAAGGTTAAGTCCAAAAGTATCTCCAAAAGTAGCTTTATTTGGTCTTAGCATTTTTAAACCTATCAGCAAAGAGAAGATAAACAGAATAGAAAGTGACAACATGATGCAAATCCTTCAAAACTTTGCCATGATGACGTACTTTAAACTCTAAAATGATAAATGTTTAGCTGCTTATTTCTGGGAAGGGCCAACTCATACCCTCCTTCAAGCTCTGCATTGCATGACTCCAGGGAATGAAATTCCTATGTATGTAATGTGGCAGCCCAGGTTATGGGACTCTATTCACCAGCAGGGATTGCACCAGCAGAACCATTTAGGCTGGGAATAAAGTGAAAGCCAGTGGCCACATCTGGACACTTAACCAGCTCTGCTTCCCAAAAGGAGCCTGAGGGATGTGACAACATAGATTTTCTTTATGAAACGTAAAGACAATAAGGAAATGTTACCCAATGGAAAATATTTAGAAAAGTAATTTCTGAATAGAAGTGATTTACTTCTCCTCAAGTCTATCTGTATGTCTCCTCGCCTTCATTACTCTTATTGTTCTTTAGAACAACAACAAAAACACAAACATCACAAAACCTTGAAGTTCAGGTTTCAGCTACCATTAACCATCAACACCTAATAACTCTTAGAATTCTGTAGTTTTTTCCTTCTTGGCTTTGTGGCAAATTTTAAAGGCTGGAGAAAAGTATACTAGGTAATGTACCTTAACTTTATTGCTTCTGTTATCACCAGATTGCATTTTGGAATCCTGTAACTTTATCTGCCTCTGGATCTTAGTATTGGATTTCAAATATAATTTAAATAAATGTGGGTGCTTCTAATTAAAGATAATTGGTTGAATACACAGATTTACCTTCACTCCTCAAAACTACACTAAAATGACAAACGGATTTTTTTTTTATGTGTAAACGCACAAGGGGAACAAAAAGACAAAGGAAAAGGGGAGGGAAATGGAAGGGACTGGAAATTTTAGATTTAGGAACCTGAAGAGAATAAGAATGAGTAATTTTTAAATAAAACTGATTCTTGTCAGTAATGGCCTAAACTGAGAAGTTACCTGTGGCTTACCCTGAAACACCCTCCAATACCTCTGAAATGAGAATGAGTTAACAACAGGATAAATTAGTTTAAGGATTTGTTGAAAATTCTTTATATGGTACTTACTCTCCCAGATTTCCTTTCCCCATCCTTGAAGAAACTGAAAATTTAATCCCTAATCAGAATGAAACAAATTTTCTGGAATGAGAAACCCTAGACTTTGTGAGGGCAGTGGTACTCTACTGAAAGAGGAGGATTAAATGGAAAATGACATATTAAATACTAATATTTCTAGCCTTCTTCCCTCACTTGGCTCTCAGAATATTGACAGACAAGCTTTTACCTCTAAGTAGGAGATTGGTATTATTCTCTGGAGAACCTGACATAATCTGAAAAAGGAGATCTAAAGATACTCATCATTGGGTTTCCCAGAGATGTAGACTCGCAGTGAAGACCACCATTTGCATAATGCCTCCAATCAGCTTTTTAGCCGCCGCTCCCCACTCCTAAATATGAGCAATCGGTCAAGGATCACTAGACATTTGGGGAACAATTTTAATATGAACAGTAGAACCAAAACAAATAGGAAACAGCAACGTAAAGGGAATAGAACTTATGCAGAAAGAAGGAAAAATTTAAAAATATATTACTAATAATCCTCAGAAAGAAAAAGAGAAAATAATGCATCTATAAAATTAGTATAAGGTGCTCTAAAAAAGAAATGTTCAGAAAACCAAAAAGAGATCTTGGAAATGAAAAATATGATAACAGGACGTCAGCAACATGGCGGAGTGAGCTGTTCCCTTTATCTCTCTCCCTTCAAACTCCAACTAAATGGACATTCATTGATCAACAGAGGATACCCACACAGCACAACAGGACACTGAGAGACCCGTGCAGCTATACATCTGAAGGTGGATGGAGTACCCCTTAGAGTTGGTGGAGAGAGGTGAGCACTCTGCAGCAGCCCTGCGCATGCATGTGACTGCTCTCTTGGTTGATGCGACCACCCGTAGTACTGCTGTGGCCCCAAGGGTGGGAGCACACTTGGTGCAATTGTCGGAACAGGTGATGGCAACCTTGAACCCCTGTGTGATTGCTTTCCCATCTGATAGGAGTGTCCACAGTGCTGCCACAGTCCCGGGGAGTCGTCTAGGCTCAGATCCCATGGAGAGCCCCCCCTCCACCAGCACAGTGGCTGGTGTGACCATAGGAAGAGGTGGTGGCAGATCTGCCTGCCCAGCCAAACAATTTCCTGGCTGGTGCAAACACCCATACTACTACTGTGGCCCCAAAGGTGGGAGAACGCCTCGGCATGACTGTAGGAGCAGACAGTGGGTGTCCTGAGCCCCCGCATGATTGCTTTCCCACCTGGGGGAGAGCCCACAGTGCCACTGTGGTCACAAGGAGTGCCCAGGCTCAGACCTCATGAGGAAGCTCTGCACACTAAGCACAGTTACTGGTGTGACCATAAGAAAAGGCAGCAGCAGATTTACATGCCCAGGTGAACACTCTTCCAGCCGGTGAAAGCACCCATAATACCCTACAACTTCCAGCAAACAGGGTGGGATTAGAAACACAGCTCCTGGTCCCCCCAATGGTAACAGATGGAGTCTGCAACCTGACACTACCACAAATGCCCTGGCAAAAGATTAGGTCATCAAACACCATGAGAAACTACAGCAACAATTCAGAGCAGAAGGAGAGTGACAATTCTCTAGAAACCAACTCTGAAGTCACAGAACTCTACAATCTAAATGCCAGAGAATTCATAATAGCTGTCATAAAGAAATTCAGTGAGTTACAAGAAAACTCAGAAAGACAGTTCAGTGAGCTTAGGAATAAAATTAATGAGAAGAAGTAATACTTCACCAAGGAGATTGGAAGTATATTAAAAAAAAAAAACAAGCAGTAATTCTGGATATGAGGAACACAATTAATAAAAAATAATCTAGAATCCTTAAAAAATAGAGCTGATGTTCTGGAGGAAAGAATTAGTGATTTAGAGGATAGCAGTAGAGACTTGCTTAAAAGTAGAGGAGGAGAGAGAACTAAAATTTTTAAAAAATGAAGGAATTATTCCAGAAGTATCTGACTCAATTAGGAAAAGCAACATAAGGATTATAGGTATTCTAGATAGAGAAGGGAGGCGGAAAGGAACAGAGAGCTTATTCAAAGAAATAATAGCTGAGAATTTCACAAACCTGGGAAAGGAACCAGACTTACAAATACATGAAGCCAATATAACTCCTGATTACATCAATGCTAAAAGACCTTCTACAAGGCGTATAATAGTAAAACTGGCAAAAGTGAATGACAAAGAAAAAGTATTAATGGCAGCAAGGTAGAGGAAAATAACCTACAAAGGAACCCCTATCCGGCTTTCAGCCAAGAATACTCTATCCAGCGAAACTATCCTTCAGATACAATGGAGAAATAAAAATTTTCCCAGATAAACAAGAATTGAGAAAGTTCATCGCCACTAGACCTCCCCTACAAGAAATGATCAAGGATGCCCTCATACCTGACACAAAAAGGCAAAGGTCTACAAAGCTTTTGAGCAAGGAGATAGACAGACAAAAACAGAAAACTGCAGCTGTCTTTCAGAGAGCTTTCAGAATAGGGCAGCAAGTACTTAATTATTTAAAAGATAAAGGGAAGGAAAGCATCAAAAGTAACTATAAACACTTCAACTTAGTCGCAAAGTCACAACACAGAACAGAATAATTTGTAATAATAATAATTCAGAAGGGTAAGAGGAAAGGGATGGAACCTGCTTAGTCTGATGGAGATAAAAGGCTATCAGAGAATGGACTATCTCATCTACGAGATCTGTTATACAAAACTCAAGGTAACAACTAAACAAAAAATCAGAGCAGAGCCACAATTCATAAAAAAGGAGAAAACGGAGAAAACCTCCAAAGAAAACCTCCAAAATGAAATGGCAGTCAGAAATACAAAGAAAGAAAAAATGGAGACATAGAACAACTGGAAAACAAGAGATTAAATGGCAGTGTTAAGCCCTGATATATCAATAACCACTCTAAAAGTAAATGGATTGAATTCTCCCATCATGCAATGTAACTGGATGGATTAAAAAACAAGACCCAGCAATGTGCTGCCTCCAGGAAACATATCTCAGTTCTAAACACAAACAGGCTTAGAGTGGAGGGTTGGAAGACAATACTCCAAGCAAATGGCAAACAAAAGAAAGCAGATGTTGCTATACTTATATCAGACAAAGCAGATTTCAAGATAAAAAAGACAGGGACTGGCCCGGTGGCGCAGTGGTTAAGTGCGCATGTTCCCCTTTGGTGGCCCGGGTTCACCAGTTCATATCCCAGGTGCGCACCTATGTGCGCACCTATGCACTGCTTGTCAAGCCATGCTGTGGTAAGCATCCTACATATAAAGTAGAGGAAGGTGGGCACAGATGTTAGCTCAGGGCCAGGTCTTCCTCAGCAAAAAGAGGAAGATTGGCAGCAGATGTTAGCTCAGGGCTAATCTTCCTCAAAAAAAAAAAAAAGACAATGGGAGACAAGGAGAGGCAGTATATAATAATAAAAGGAACTTTCCACCAAGAGGACATAACACGTATGAATATATATGCACTTAACATAGGAGCACCAAAGTACATAAAACAACTATTAACAGACCTAATGGGAGAAATTCAGAGCAAGACAATAATAGTAGGGGACCTCAACACCCCAGTTACATCAATGGGTAGATCATCCAGACAGAAAGTGAACAAGGCAATAGTGGATTTGAAAGATACACTTAATCAGATGGACTTAATAGATATATGTGGAACACTCCATCCAAAAACAGCAGAATATATGTTCTTCTCAGGTGCACATGGAATATTCTTAAAGGTAGACCATATATTGGGAAACAAGGCAAGCCTCAAATTTAAAAAGATAGAAATCATATCAAGCATCTTTTCTGACCTCAATGCTATGGAACTAGAAATCAACTACAAGAAAAAAGCTGGGAAAGGCACAAATATGTGGAAACTGAAAAAACATGCTACTGAACGACCATTGGATCAATGAAGAAATCAAAGGAGAAATTAAAAAATACCTGGAGACAAATGAAAATGAAAACACAACATATGAATTCTTGTGGGATGCAGCAAAAGCAGTTACAAGAGGGAAATTCATAACAATATAGGCCCACCTCAAGAAACAAGAAAAGTAGCAAATAAATAATCTTAAACTACACCTAACAGAATTAGAAAAAGAAGAACAAATGAAGCCCAAAGTCAGCAGAAGGAAGGAAATAATAAAAATGAGTGGAAATAAATGAAGCAGAGACTTAAAAAACAGAAGAAAGGATCAGTGAAACTAAGAGCCAGTCTTTGAGATGACAGACAAAATTAACGAACCCTTAGCCAGAGTCACCACAAAAAAAAAGAGAGGAGTCAAATAAATAAAATTAGAAATCAAAGAGGAGAAATTACAACATATACCACAGGAATAAAGAATGATAAGAGACTACTGTGGAAAAACTGTATGCCCACAAATTGGATAACCTAGAAGAAATAGATAAATTCTTAGACTCATACAACCTTCCAAAACTGAATCAAGAAGAAATAGAGAATCTAGATAGACTAATCACAAGTAAAGAGATTGTTACCTTAATCAAAAACCTCCCCAAAAAACAAAAGCCCAGGACCTTATGGCTTCTCTGGAAAATCTGCCAAACATTCAAAGGAGATTTAATACCTGTCCTTCTCAAACTATTCCCAAGAATTGAAGAAGACGGACTGCTTCCTAACTTGTTCTATGAGGCCAACATTACCCTGATACCAAAACCAGACAAGGACAAAAGGAAGAAGGAAAATTAGAGGCCAATGTCACTGATGATTATAGATGGAGAAATCCTCCACAAAATGCTGGCAAACTGAATACAGCAATATATTAAAAGGATCATACAATATGATCAAGTGGGATTTATACCAGGGATGCAGGGATTGTTCAACATCCACAGATCAGTCAATGTGATACACCACAATAACAGAATGAGGAATAAAAATCACTTGACCATCTCAATAGATGCAAAGAAAGCATTTGACAAGATCCAAAATCCAGTTATAATAAAAACTCTCAGTAAAATGCATATAGAAGGAAACTACATAAACATAATAAAGGCCATATATAAGAAATCCACAGCCAACATCATACTCAATGGGGAAAAACTAAAAGCCATCCCTCTGAGAACAAGAAAAGGGTGCCTGCTCTTGCCACTCTTATTCAACATAATACTGGAGGTTTTTGCCAGAGCAAGTAGGCAAGAAAAAGAAATAAAAGGAATGCAAATTGGAAACAAAGAAATGAAACTCTCAGTGCTTGCAGATGACATGATTCCATATATAGAAAACCCTAAAGAATCCATCATAAAACTATTAGAAATAATCAACAACTACTGCAAAGTTGCAGGGTACAAAATCAACTTTAAAAAATCAGTTGCATTTCTATACACTAATAATGAACTAGCAGAAAGAGAGCTCAAGAATGCAATCCCATTTATAATCACAACAAAAAGAATAAAATAAGTAGGAGTAAATTTAACCAATGAGGTGAAAGACATGTACACTGAAAACTGTAAGACATTATTGAAAGAAATTGAGGAAGATATAAAGAAATGGAAAGATATTCTATACTTACAGATTGGAAGAATAAACATAGTTGAAATGTCCATATTACCTAAAGCAATCTACAGATTCAATGCAATCCCAGTCAGAATCCTAATGATATTCTTCATGGAAATAGAACAAAGAATCCTAAAACTTCTATGGAACAGCAAAAGACCTCAAACAGCCAAAGCAGTCCTGAGAAGAAAAAAACAAAGCTGGAGGCATCACAATCCCTGGCTCCAAAACATACTACAAAGCTACAGTAATCAAAACAGCATGGTACTGGTACAAAAACAGACATACATATCAATTGAACGGAATTGGAAGCCCAGAAATAAATCCACACATCTATGGACAGCTAATCTTCAACAAAGGAGCCAAGAACATAAAATGGAGAAAGGAATGTCTCTTCAATACACAGTGTTGGGAAAACTGGACAGCCATATGTGAAAGAATGAAAGTAGACCGTTATCTCGTACCATATACCAAAATTAACTCAAAATGGATTAAAGACTTGAATGTAAGACCTGAAACCATAAAACTCTAAAAGAAAATATAGGCAGTACACTCTTTGCCATCACTCTTAGCAGCATCTTTTCAAATACTGTGTCTGCTATGGCAAGGCAAACAAAAGAAAAACTTAAGAAGTGGGACTGCTTCAGGCTAAAAAGCTTCTGCAAGACAAAGGAAACCGTGAACCAAGTGAAAAGACAACTCACCACCTGGGAGAAAATATTTGCAAATCATATATCTGACAAGGGGTTAATATCCAAAATATATAAAGAACTCATACAACTTGACAACAAAAGAGCAACCCAATGAAAAAATGTGCATAGGATCTGAACAGACGTTTTTCCAGAGAAGATATACAGATGGCCTACAGGCACATGAAAACATTTTCAACATCACTGATTATTAGGGAAATGCAAGTCAAAACTACAATGAAGTACCACCTTGATGAGGTGGTATGTATTTACAATGGTATACTACTCAGCCATAAAAAAGACAAAATCATCCCATTTGCAATAATATGGATCGACCTGGAGGGTATCTTAAGCAAAATAAGCCAGACAGAGAAAGACAAGCACCGCATGATCTCACTCATGGAAAGATAAACACAGGGACAAGGAGAAAAGAGAAGTGGTTACCAGAGGAGAAGGGTGTTGGGGGGTAGGCAAAAGGGGTAAAGGGGCACATATAGATGGTGACAAATAAAAATTACACTATTGGTGGTGAGCATGATGCTGTATGTGCAGAAACTGATAGATAATAATGTATACCTAATTGTTAGGTTGTCTTTTCGTTTTGTTGATGGTTTCCTTTGCTGTGCAGAAGCTTCTTCGTTTGATGTAGTCCCATTTGTTCATTTTTTCTTTTGTTTCCCTTGCCCGGTCAGACACTCATAAGTAGAAGATAAAAACGACAAAACACACACACACACACACACACACACATAGCATTGGAGAGTGGACTGGTGGTTACCTTTGGGGAAGAAGGGAGGCAGGAGGGCAAAAGGGGTGATTAGGCTCACATGTGAGGGGATGGACTATAATTAATGTTCGGGTGGTGAACATGATGTAATGTATACGGAATTCAAAATATGATGTACATCCAAAAAAAATAAAAATTTAAAAATAAATGTATACCTGAAATTACACAATGTTATAAACCATATGACCTCAATAAAATTTAAAAAAATATAGACTGTTTCATAGAAATTTTGAAGTGAGCAAGAAAGTACAACTGAAAGAAAGAGATAAAACTTAGGAGAGAAGAACAAGAAAATTAGAGGACCAGTCCAAGAGCTTCAGGAACTAAAAGAGGTTCAAATAATAGGAATTCCAGAAAGATATAACGGAAAAAATGGAGAAGAAATCATCAATGAAACAATTAAAGAAAACTTCCCATAACTAAAAGACAAGTTTCCGAGTTGAAATAATCCAGCAATTGCCAAGCATAGTGAGACCCAGATCAAGGAAGTTTTTTGTGAAATATCATGATGATGAAAAGAAATCATACACAATCAAGAGAAAAACAAGTTTCATACAAAGAATCAGAAATCAGAGCTCAAGCTTCTCAACAGTGGAAACTACTAAATAATAAAGAAATGGCCTCTAAGCTTTGAAGGAAAACAATTTTTAGTCTAGGATTCTCTACGTAGTCAAACCTCCAAGTAAGGGTGAGGGAGACTAAAGACATTTTCAGACATGTAAGGTCTCCAGTTTTTCCTTCCAGGCACGCTTTCTCAAGAAGCTACTGGAACATGTGCTGTACCAAAATGAGAAAGTACCTGTAGAAGTAGATTATATCCAGTAAGTGGGATCTTAGAGGTGAAGGAAGTCTTCAGAATGATGGCAAATGTACATCTTGAGCTGACAGTGAGGGAACAGTCAGTCTGTAGAGAGGCCTAGAGAGCAACCAGTCCAGACTGGAATGGTTCAGGATGCTCCAAGAGATTTCTTCAAGAAGAAGAATGTGAAAGAGAGCTAAACTTTATTTTCCATGGTGGGAAGTCAGTAGATGATGTGTGAAGCCCAAAAACTTAAGAAGTGATACTGTCATGTGTTATTTAGGGATATGAGAGAAAATACCAAAAGGATCAGTTCAAAGCAGTTTCTCAGAGGATTGGGAGGAGGTGAGATGAGTGTGTTGGGGTTGGAGGAGTTGGGTAGTTGTCCTGGATAGCTGTTTTTCTCTAACAAGTTTACAGATTACTTAAAGCTTCAAATTATATGGATGTATAATGAATGAAAAATAAAAATTAAAGAGAAGGAATGAATTTGTATGAGAACACCCATAACAAATACAATTAGGATCATTAACATACATAGTTATAAATGAACATCAATTCAGCCGTATCTTTGTGATGAAAATAACCATGGAATTATTAAAAGAGGAGCAAGATTTGTACGTTGAAAATTACAAAACATTACTGAAAGAAAGTGAAGAAAACCTAAACAAATGGAAAAATATCCCATGTTCAAGGATCAGAAGACTTAATATTAAGATTGCACTACTCTCAAATTGACCTACAGCTTCATCACAATCTCTATTAAAATCTCGGCTCATTTTTTTTTCTATATAAATTGACAAGCTGACCCTAAAATTCATATGGCAATTCAAGTAATACAGAATAACTGAAAGAATTTTGGAAAAAGTAACAAAGTTGGAGGACTCACACTTCCCTATTTCAAAACTTACTACAAAGCAATAGTAATTGAAACTGTGGAACTGGCATAAGGATAGACAATGGAATAGCATTGAAAACCTGGAAATAAATCTTTACATTTACTGTTAATTGATTTTGATAAGGATGCCAAGACAATTCAGTGGGTTAAAGAATAGTCTGCTCAACAAATGATGCTAGGATAACTGGATATACACCACAAAAGAATGAAGTTGGATTCTGCCTCACACCGTAGGGAAAAATTAACCTAAAATGAATCAAAGACCTAAATTTAAGAACTCAAACGATAAAACTGGAAGAAAACATAGATGTATATCTTCATGGTCTTGGATTAGGCAAGTTATCTTTTAGATATGACACCAGAAGCACAGATGACGAAAGAAAATGTAGATAATTGGTCTTAATCAAAATTTAAAACTTCTGTGCTAGGAAATGATACCATCAAGAAAGTTAAAAAAGCAACCCACAGAATGGAAGAAAATGTAGCAAATCATATTTTTGATAAAGGACTTGGCAGAATGTATTAAAAATAAACTCTTATGACTCAATAATCACAAAACAAACAGCCCCATTTAAAAAATGGGCAGAGGATTTGAACAGACATTTCTACAAAGGAGATGTACAAATGTCCAATAAACTCATGAAAAAATGCTCCACTTCACTAGTTATTAAGGAAATGCAAATTAAAACTACCATGAGATAGGACCTCATACCCAATACATTGGCTATAATAATAATAAAAGACAGAAAATAACAAGTGTTGAGAATGTGGAGAAATTGAATCCCTCATATATTGCCTGGTGAGAATGTAAAATGGTGCAGCCACTTTGGAAAATAGTTTGGCGGTTCCTACATTTCCCATGTGATCCAGCAATTCCTCTTCTAGATATATCCCCAAGAGCAATGAAAGCATATGTCTACACAAAAACTTCTACAATGTTCATAGCAACACTATTCATAATAGCCAAAAATGGAAATAACCCAAATGTCTATCAACTGATGAGTGGATAAATAGAATGTGGTATATCCATACAATGGAATATAATTTTGTAACAAAAAGGAAGGAAGTACTGATACATGCTATAACATGGATGAACCTTGTAAATATCATGCTAAATGAAAGAAACCAGTCACAGAAGACCACATATTGTCTGATTCCATTTGTATGAAATGTCCAAAATAGGCAATCCATAGAGACAGAAAGTAGATTAGTAGTTGCCAGAGGCTGGGTGAAAGGTAATGGGGAGAGACTACTCAGGTGTACAATATGATTCAATATTTATACATATTGTGAAATGATCACCACGGTAAATCCAGTTAACATTCATCAGCACACATTAAATTTTTGTCTTAATGATGCACAAAGCCTATATACACTAAATTTTGGCTTAAGATTGTAAAAACAGAAACCAAGATAAAATATTGTTTCACTTTTATTTTTGTCAATTTTTAGGTCAGATTTTTCCTGAGGTACAGATTGACTACATAGTTTAGATATTTTGTATTTGCCAAATGAGAGGAATCCCATTATGATTTACTAGAATTTAGACTAAAAAAGTACCTTGAAACAAATGAAAATGGCTATACAACATACCAAAACCTAGGGAATGCTGCAAAGCAGTTCTAAGAGGGAAGTTGATAACAATAAATGCCCACATTAAGAAAAATGGGCATGAGGTTTCTTTTTGGAGTGATGAAAATATTCTAGAATTAGATAGTGATGACGGTTGCATAAGTCTGTGAATATACTAAATTCCATTGAATTGTCCACTTTAAAAGGGTGAATTTTTTAATATGAAATCATTATTTTAATCTCAATCAACCCATATCACTTTTTTTTAAGATTATGAAAGTTAACAACCTTGTGAAATTTCAGTTGTACATTATTGTCATTCATGTTGTAGGTGCACCACTTCACCCTTTGTGCCCTCCCCCCACCCGCCCCTTCCCCTGTTAACCACTCATCAGTTCTCTTTGTCTATATGTTAACTTCCACCTATGATTGGGGTCATACAGAGTTCGTCTTTCTCTGTCTGGCTTATTTCACTTAACATAGTATCCTCAAGGTCCATCCATGTTGTTGTGAATGGGACGACTTTGTTCTTTTTTATGGCTGAGTAGTATTCCATTGTGTATATATACCGTATCTTCTTTATCCAGTCATCAGTTGCTGGGCACTTAGGTTGGTTCCACGTCTTGGCTTTTGTGAATAATGCTGTGATGAACATAGGGGTGCATGGGACTTTTGGAATTGCTGATTTCAGTTTCTTAGGATAGATACCCAGTAGTGGGATGGCTGGGTCATAAGGTATTTCTATTTTTAACTTTTTAAGAAATCTCCATACTGTTTTCCATAGTGGCTGCACCAGTGTGCATTCCCACCAACGGTGTATGAGGTTTCCTTTTTCTCCACAACCTCTCCAACATTTGTCACTCTTGGTTCTGGATATTTTTGCCATTCTAACAGGTGGAAGGTGATATCTTAGTGTACTTTTGATTTGCATTTCCCTCATGATTAGTGATGATGAGCATATTTTCATGTATCTATTGGCCATCCGTATATCTTCTTTGGAGAAATGTCTGTTCATGTCTAAAAGGGTGAATTTTATGGTATGTAAATCGTGTCTCAGAAGTATTTTTAAAAAGTAACTGGAAGAAG
The DNA here is from genome assembly GCF_041296235.1 of Equus asinus. Lineage (NCBI taxonomy): Eukaryota > Metazoa > Chordata > Mammalia > Perissodactyla > Equidae > Equus > Equus asinus. The sequence goes on from NC_091791.1 coordinate 61,332,838, forward strand.
GAAATGGAAAATAAAATCTACCAGTTCTTTTAATGGTCTAAGATAGTGTGTGCATGTCTGTGTGTGTATATGTGTGTTTTGGATGAAGAGAAGTGGGAATAAAGGAGGAGAGATAACTTTTGTCATTATTTGTTAGAACAAATTTACTATAATCTCTTATTGATGCCTTCTTTATTTAGATGGAAAGCCACAAAGAGCTTCACTCCTGCCTTCCCTTCCAGCCCTCCCATCATCTGGAAAGGTCTAGCAAAAAGAAAAAGACCTGAAATAGTCATATCTGAGTTTTACCATGTTAACTGCATCTTTGGTTTTCTCCTGTTAATACCTTCTTCACTCTCACAAGGCCTATTGTGAGAATCAAATGAAGTTTTAGGCAGGAAAGGGCTCTTAAAGAATTGAAAACATTCTACAAATGTAATGTAACACAAATATAATGAAGCAGTGATTTTTTAGTTTTATGATGTTATAATGTCCATTTAATTGGTCTGACTGACATATAGAGACAGTAATTCAATAAATAGTTTATTCATTTATTTCTGGGTATTTTTGCCATCTTAATATAATTTTAAGAATAGGAACATTGGAATGGAGTGAAGGGGGATGGTACTATGGAGGGAATGTTAGATAGGGAGATTTTTGATGTAGAATTGGTATCTTTTTATTGGTAATCAGGAAAAATTTGATAAATTTGTCAGGCAAGGAGTTTGGGGATAAGAAATTGTTGAGGCTGAGGATACTTGGAGCCAGTAGGGACATCTTTGTTTAGATACATCTAAACTGATCGTATCCTTAGCCTGGGCTGCAAGCTTTTAGAATTTTTCCCCATGGCTTACTTGGCCTCTGACACTTTGCTTTCTGGTACAGCCTCCCCAGTTTCTTAAGATTTAATAATTTTAAACGAATCATTGGGGGACTAAATTCAACTTCAGGCTAACCAGGTTATAGTTGGTAGTGAGGATTCCCAAAGGCAAACATCTGCCATTCATTCCATCTTTGGTTAAAACAAGGCTTTGGGGGTTTGGGTGTTTATGTCTATTTTCAGAGACAGATGGTTGTGTAGTTGTACATAGCAGATGTTTTGTTTTCCTAGGAATCAGTTGAGACTTAAGTGTGGGAGTTTAACCTGAACTAATTCCTAGGTGAAGAATGAGAATGACGAGTTGCTTTGTTTTCAAACGTACTTCAGAAAAATAGGTATCTACTTTCATGACAGTTCCTTTTTTCTCCCCCCTTTCCTTGTTTGCTGTGTTGTATTTAATGTTTTTGTGGCTTGGCCAAAGGGATAATGATCCTGGAACCCATTTAAGTGACAGAATCCCTATAGATGATCCAAATAGTCAATTCTAGCAGAATGAAGACACTGTGATTTGTGGTCATGCATAGGCTGGAAAAAGGGGAAACTCCTTCTCACTATCAGATATTTGGGGTCACTTCCATGAGGGAAACCAGTGAGTGCTGCCAGGACTGCAGATTCCTCTCTACAGTCCTTAGATCGTGATTTTCCCCACCCATCCCAGAACCCTGCTTCATCATTGCTGATTCCACACAATGTACCCTAACCACACATTTGGGTGGGGGGAACCCAAGAATTGACAGTATAAAAGAATGTCACCTCCCTTCTCAATCTGCCCAGAATCTCCTTTGTGAAGTGCTTTTAAAAGTGTAGCTGTGCTTAAACTGGTCTGTTTCCACTTGTAGTGTGTCTGGTACATTCTTACCTTCATAGTATAGGTATTCCTTCACCCATGGTCTTTCAAATGCTCTCTTGTTCTTTTCCATTTATTTAAATCCTACCTACTTTTAACTGAGTTTCTACCTCTTCTGAGGAACCCATTTTAACTTCTGTTTTCTATTTAACTTTATAAGGATATATATCTAGTTTTCCTTACTAGTTTGTAAGTTCCTTGCATATAGGTCTCAGGCATTATTTGCCTCTTGGCTTGTAGTTAGCAAGGCCAGGAACAACAGAGGTTATTGTGACTCTGGTGTAGTAATCTAACCATGAGCCAACATCCTTCAGTAGCATACAAGGTACTAACTCTTGATCTTTAAAGGAAACGAGATAAATAATCAACAATCCAGGGAATTTAGAAATATTTGTGACTGGTGGTGTCTCTCACTGGACCCCCTTCTTCTAAGGCAAACCTACACTATTTGCAGCATACAGTTCTACAGGAAAGTGTGAAGGGAGTTCCCAGACATAAAAAAGGAAACAGTAACTTAATTGGTTTGAAGTTTTTGTACAATGCACTTTAAGCATAATCAATATCCACCCTAAGTACCTCATTGACTACTTTAAATGAAACCACTGCATTGCACATGCTCCACCTTGGCTGAAGATTGTTTTCAGGTTGAATTTTATTGCCTGGCATGGGGACACCATCTTGGTTCATTCTCTGTCAAGCATCCAGATATTTTGAAGGATTAGATTATGTTGTTTAATTCCTTTCCATTCCTTCACTCCCACCCCCATGTCCAAAACAAGTGTGATGCTATTCATTTAAAAATATCATTTAGGACAAAAGGTATGGTCAAAGCAAAATAGTGCCTCCTTGAAGGGATGTGTTTTGGACTCAGATATGGAACTGCCACATGCCACTCGTTTGGGTCTGTCTTTGGCATCTGAGAGGCTTTTCATATGCTGTATGAACCCTCTCTAGAAGAGCTTGCTTAGTGGGACAGTGTTGGGCTGTCTAGCCCATTTTCTTCTGAGGGAAAAATATGCCAAGTAAAACATTGCAGGATGAAGAGAGGCTTTTTTGGGGGGAAGCTGTTGTATCCAAAGTGTTACTATAGAGCAAATACTATTTATTTTCTGAAAAGAAGGGAGGAAGCAGAGAACATGCCAAGAAAAACACATAGAATAGAATGAGGTGGCAAAGAAAATGTGACAAGTCTCTAAAATCAGAGGCATCTAGGGAGGATCTTCCTCATGATTAGGTCCAAATGTTTTTTTTAAAGTAGTATGCTTGCTTTCCTTCTGTATTCTTCCTTTCTTTTTTAAAAAATTCTTTTGCTTTTTCCTCGACTCTTTACTTTGAAAAGCAGATTAAGGAGAAACTTATTATGAAGTCTAGAGTCATAGGCATTATTGAAACTTACTGGCCCCCGAAAGTCAATATCCAATACCTGTACCTTTTTGGCTGTTCCACATAATTAACCCTGCTGCTTGATCTAAGGGAAGCCAGGGAGTAGACGAGGTTCTGTTAGGTGCTGCAGCTCCTTGCTTAACTCTTCATGTTGTGCTGCTAGGTTGAAGAGCCTGTTTACCTAGATCTGTGAGGGGCCGGCATTTTCCAAGAGAAGGTTTCCTTTTACTCTCTCTTGAGAACCAATGTAAAGGGTATGCCTAATTCAGAGACAGCGAGAGACATTGCTCACTTTGAATTACATTTAGAAAAATGTTGCTGTCTTCTTAGTAAATCTCTTAGAAGGATGTCTCTTATGCAGATAGTAATTGTGTTTAAAGCTAATGTCTGTGTCTTCTTTATTAAAATCAAGTCACCTTGTAGCTATGCATAATTTTCCTGAGCATTTTGTTGATGGTAAGTTCAATTTTTAGTTGGCTACCTTTAGTTGTAGGAGAGGTTAAAGAATAGATTTAAGTAAGCTTGCTGCCTACTGGCATATCCAAGAAGGAGGAAAGTCCTACAAAGCAGTTGTCGGTGGGGATTAGATCTCTGGATGTCCTTGTCTGTCAGGGAATGCCCTCTGCGCACCCAGTAGCTTCCGTAAATGTTAATGTGGCACTGTGCAGGGAGATGAGGGAGCCACCTCCTCATTGCAGGGCACGATGCTGGGGAAAGCCTATCCCTGGGTATGCGTGTGTGTGTGTGTGTGAGGGCCACCGAGCACTCTCCCACTCCGGCTGAGCTACATTGCGGAGCAGCTTTGCCTTTCCACTGGGCTCTGGTCTGGGGAATCCCTCCTATCCAGCAAATTTGGGGAAATTCCTAAAAGCTGATGCATTTTCAGCTCTAAAATGATAATGCTGTTGTTGGAGTGAGGAGCAAAAAGCACATAGAAAATGATTTTAAAACGCGAATCAACCAATTCCTAGTATATGTGTCTTTTACTTGCTTGATAGAGCTGTTCAAGCAGAATCTTGCTGTTGTCAGGGAGTTGGGATTCCACATAGTTCTGGGATTGCTCTTCTTTTCCTTTACCCAGGGCTCCTCCTGCCTCTAGATGTTTAGAATGCAGATACCGTTTCATGATCCAGCAAGAGAATCTCCCCAATTTCCACATATATCGCAGAGTCAGTGAAGCAGATGGTCGTGGTGGCTGCTCCAGACAAACCTGGCAGTGCTACCCCCAGCAATTTTCTAATAACCTTGATGTCTCTGCAGCAAGGTTAGTGGTTGTGTATTTACTGAAGCTACATTTTTCTTCTTCTCTTCTCTCTCTGCCTCCATTTTTTCCCCACCTCACCTCCTGCCACCCCCTACCACTTACTTGGGTTTATAAACTTGTGTATGGTATGTAGGGACTAGACATGCATTTTTAAAATACATTTTAGAGTTTTTAATAAAGTACATAATAGAAATATACCCCAGTGCCTAAAAACCTTCTCTGATTGTCATGGTTAGTGGCAGATTAGGGAAACAGAATATAAAATAGTCAAATATATTCTAGGAAGTCGTGCTTGTTAAGTAGGCATTTATCTGACAGATTGAAATGAACTTCTTTTGTGTGTTGCCATATAGTCCAGAATTGCAATTTTATTCACTTTTTGGTGTTTATGCAAAATTCTCCTATTGGTTCATTTCATGGAAATAAGGGCTCACTTTATCTCTGACCCTTGTCTACAAGTAGTAAGACCCTGCAGGGGCAGCAATTTTCACCTTGGTTTGATTTGTAAGAAAAACATTGTCATGTATATGTAGCCACTTAATTTACTGTTAGTTATCTAATAATAGAAATGGATGAAGAGAATCCTTTTGGAAAGGAGATTTTTTATAGACATCACAGGAGTGTTGCTCAGCAACTCTTAATTAATAGGTGTTTATTGAATATATACTATCAGAATGTATTGAGTACTTTACAGATTCTAAAGAAAAATAGCATATCCTTGTCTACAAAGTGTTTCTTACCAATCTGAGGAGATGGAAGTAGTCTATGGAATGGTAAGTGAGCAAGACTGTTTTAAATAAGGTATTAAAGCCATGCAGTAAAGCTTCAAGAGTAGGATGATACATAGGGGACTGATTTGCCATAGAGATCATTTCATTAGATGTGAGATCAGTGTTCAGATATGTCATGCAGTTTAGTTGACTTAGTTCTGGACAGCTATTTGTGGAGTTCTGGCTAGTTTTTGTGTTTTTTTTGATGTCCTTATCCTATCTTATGTTGTATTTGAACACATGGGCATTGAGTTTTTGCTACCTAAAAATGTCACATAGAGTAGACTGAGAGAAATTTTTAGAATCAGATACATCTAATTTCATGTCCTAGCTGTGTTGATTCTTAGCTCTGTGACCTCCCTGAGCCTCAGCTTTCTCATTGGAAGAATTAGAATGATAGTTACTAATTCACAGATTTGTTGGGATTAAATTATTTTGAGGCACATAAACATTGTTTCCCCAGTTTTCTCACTAAATTCAGTCTCCTTGGTAACATCCCATCACTGGTAGAATATGTGAGTTTGAAGTTTTAGGTCTTTCTTACAGCACTTGTTCTTGTGCAAATCACCAAATTTGTGCTTTCTTACCCTCTCCTGTAAATCTGTACATCCCAGACTTCAAATAGCAAAATAGCAGTGAAAATTTATATGTGGAAGGGAGAGATTTTTTCAAAGACCATATTTTAATCTCAAGCTTAAAAGGATAAAATTTCTATCAGCTTAATGTAATATAAAATGATTTTAATATTAAGCTAAAAAAACACATAATTTGAAAGACATACCTGCTGTCCATGCATCTTTTGAAATAACATATCCTTTGCTGCACCCAACTGAGGTCCCACCTCCAGGAAGCCTTCTCTGGCCACTCCTGCCCACAATAATCTTGACTCATTGAAAATTAAATTTCTCAGGGGTCAGCTGGTGGTGTAGTGGTTAAGTTTGCACACTCTGCTTCAGCAGCCCAGGGTTCATGCATTCGGATCCCAGGCGCAGCCCTACACCACTCATCAAGCCGTGCTGTGGTGGCCACTGACATACAAAATAGAGGAAGATTGGCACAGTTGTTAGCTCAGGGACAATCTTCCTCAAGCAAAAAAATAGGGAAGATTGCAACAGATGTTAGCTCAGGGCCAATCTTCTTCACCACCCCCCCTAAAAAAAGAATATTAAATTTCTCATGGTTTTTAAAATTTCATTGGGTTTACCTCTCACTTGGCACTTAAGCATTGTTATAAAGCAATGTATGCCCATTTTTATGATTATATCATACATTGCTAATTAGATTGTAACCTTTTAGCTGTCACAGACCTTGTCTTATGCTTCATTTTCTTCACAACACTTCAGTGTTGCTTTGTACATAATAGGTAGTAAGTTAATACCGTTTACTTGAGGAAAGTGATGACAGTTATCAGGAAACAAGGACAGATTCTATTCTGTATTCCAGTCTGTGGAGGGAGTTCTGGCCTATTCATTTAATAGGTATCCAGCCAAACAAGTACTTACCCAAGTAAGTAGTTGTTGACTTTGAGTATATGACTCCAGCTGGTTAAACAATTCAGTGCCTGCTTTCCAGTGTAGCAATGGAATGATGGAATTGTAGTGAAAACACATAGATAGTAGGCTGTATAAATAGTTGTACATACAAACTAGTGATGAGTAAAGTTCATCTAGTACATTCTATTTGGAAAATTTACACCACTCATATTGCTAAGGGATAGGTGAAGAAGATGCCTTTAAAAAGTCATTTTATATTTTGCATTGTCATCTAGTAGCACATCATGAGTTGTCATCTCATGACAGAGTACTTGCTTCCTAGTCTGTAACATCCCCTATTTTAAGAGATGCTTGCAATGGACCAGATGATTTGTTGGAGTAAACCTCACATTTGCTAAGTGTGGACTAAAGAGAGTAAGGGTTAGATATGTCTGAATCCCTTCCTCTGACAACAGTCTAGAATGGGGTGTGATGTCTTAGAGCCAGTTTTGCTGTTTTCTTGAATCTCTTATTATCTCTTTCCCTAAGTGAGAAAATAGGACTGTGCTTAGAGTCCTAGAGTCCTGTAACTGGTTCATTTATGCCTATCTAAAATGATTACTGTGTCTACTTCTTGAGGCTTGTAAGGGGTGAGTTTTGGGGTATTAGAGGAGTGAAAATAGGAGGGCAGACTTGTAATTTCTCACTCCTTATCCTTAGGTTCTTCCCATCGAATATCTCTGAGTTCACATATGCTCAGATACACTCTAGGGACCTTAGAACGTACCACCATCAGAACTGGGTGACTTGACCACTTCCCAAAATGGGATTGAATGGCTGGAAATTTTAGAAACAGTTAAGGTACTTAAGAATATGTCTTAGCACAATAAGTAGTAAGATGTTTTAGTCCTAAGTAACATTATATAATTCAAGTTTTGTTTTTGGTAGTCTGAATACCAATTAACATCTAATACAAATAGCTGGAATTTTAGTGATTGCTGTTGCATATTAGGTATAATAGAGCATTCCTCAAATGTCTATAGCTTCTGTGATTTGTTCAGAACTACATTAACTTTAGCTTCATGTGAAATAAGTATAGGTGTTTATAAAAATTTATAATGCTAACTTTCTATCATTTTATAGTCTAATCATCTTATTTTGAGTTCTCGGATTTTGTTTTATGGGGGAATTGCACCATTTTGTTTTATGGGGGAATTGCACCATTTTCATACTGCATCCAGATAAAGTAAGATTAAACCATATTTGGCACACAGAATTAGCTCTTCCTCTCACATCTCAAGCTTAAAAGGATAAAATTTCTATCAGCTTAATGTAATATAAAATGATTTTAATATTAAGCTAAAAAAACACATAATTTGAAAGACATACCTGCCTCAAATGTAAGATTGGTGAAGTTTTATATCCAGGATTTCTAGCTTTCCCTTTCTATTTACATTAATCCCTAAGTTCTGTTCCCTCATAATTCTCCATCAAATTTGCACCCCAAAAAAGACTATCAATACACGTTAATCTTTGTAACTCATATTTCTAATCATGGCACAAAAGTAGTTATTCTCTTTTAAAGGCATTTCAGACTTCACCAAGCCACCTAAATCACACAATAAAATATGGAGCAGTAGAAAAGAAATTTGAAAATCACCTACCTTGATCAGAGATTCTCAAAAGGATGTCAGTTCCTCTTTTTGCTGCATGGCCCACCAGCTGTTGTTTCTGGTTACGCACTTCTGATATATTTACTGGCTTTGTTTCTGGTATGGACAGTGGTTTGATTCAGGAGACTTTGTGGGAACTTGTTCTGTGCTGTGAATTGTCATAGACTACTTAAACTGTAGACATTTACATTAGAATTCTGATCTATGTGAATTTTTCTTAACCCTACAGCCTTGCAGTTCTGATAGTTGCCTTTTGGTCTAATTCTAGTGTATGTCTTTCATGTTGCAAAGTTCAGCAAAAGAGAGGGAGTGGAGAAAGATTTCCTGAATCTGTATTGAGTGAATGTGGCTTTTTCTATAGAAAAAGAAGGGAAATACTTTCAGGCTAATTCCAGATTTTTTTATTTTCAGGGCTTTCTGTCCTCCTTCAACACCCAGTTAAGGGGGGGAAAAGCTACATGGGAAGTTGTAGGTGTTATATACTTCCCAGGAGCCTAAACAAATATATAAACATTGTTAACTGAATGATATCTAAGGTGAATCATGTGGACTTCTCTTAGAAATTGTGGTATTAAAAAGAAAAACTCTCAGGGGCCAGCCCTATGGCTGAGTGGTTAAGTTCGTGTGCTGCGCTTCGGCGGCCCAGGGTTTCGCCAGTTCAGATCCTGGGCGCGGACATGGCACCGCTCATCGGGCCACATTGAGGTGGCGTCCCACATGCCACAGCTGGAAGGACCCACAACTAAAATATACAGCTCTGTAGTAGGAGGACTCGGGGAGGAAAAGCACACACACACACAAAACATCGGCAACAGTTGTTAGCTTAGATGCCAGTCTCTAAAAAAAGAAAAGAAAAGAAAACTGCAAAATAATTCTATTTTGTTTTTTTGAATTATATTTTTTTGTAGATGAATGTATAATAAGTGTAGAGTTGAAATACCTATCTCTATTAAACTGAATCTCTTTTTGCTTGGTGAAACAACCCTGGGTATTCCTGGGATTTACTGGTGCTTGTTTATTTATAGGTTTGTATCTAGGGAAGGCTGTGGCTACATAGTAAAAGTTACTAGGCGTGCTGTATGCTACTATGCTCAGAAAGCTTTGATTACAGAAGTACTTCTGTGAATAACAGCGCTTCAGTTGAAATGTAATTTCCTAGGATTTCAAATCCAGTATATATTTTAAATCATAATAGTGCTTTTCATTTTGATTACAGAGGAATAAGAAACAAGGAAATATATTGTGGTCTGACAAAGACAGACAGATCAGGTATTGTGGAGGCATTTCAAAATCTTGAAAGCCTTGCTTTATTGGTATATACTTAGTGGGTATTCTTCAGAGTGATTGATTCTCCCCAGAAGGAATAGTGTTCATATGATATATTCTTGCTAGTCGAGTCTGTTGATGGGAGAGAAGGGGTTGCAAGAGTATAGTCAGATTTGAAGTGAAATGATCTCCCTGTTGAGAGGTAAGAAGTGGTGGCACTTTGTTGCCCTACCTTGTTCTCAGCAGTTTCAAATTAGTGGTGGGTCTTATGTCATTTGAGTTCCTTTATATTATGAAATGACTACAGTGTTTTAAAATCAAATTTAAGTCTATAAAGCTCTGCTGCTGACTGGCTATTTCTTAACATCGCCCAAAGTTGTGCAAAATGGACAAAATAAAATTTTAACTTAATGTTTCCGTTACATGAGTGTGGACTGCAAACCATACTCATTAGTATTTATTATTTTCACTACTTTCTGTTTTATTACTCTCTTCACCATCCCAATCTATACCCCTGGTCCAGGGGAAGAGTGTCAAAGTTTTTTATGCAGAGTCAGCCCAGTGGTGCAGAGTTTCAGTGTGCATGTTCTGCTTCAGCGGCCCAGGGTTCACTTGTTCGGATCCCGGGTGCGGACAGGGCACTGCTTGGCAAGCCATGCTGTGGTAGGCGTCCCACATATAAAATAGAGGAAGATGGGCACGCATGTTAGCTCAGGGCCAGTCTTCTTCAGTCAAAAGAGGAGGATTGGCAGCAGATGTTAGCTCAGGGCTAATCTTCCTCAAAAAAAAAAAAAAAAAAGTTTTTTATGCCAGTCTTTGGGTGGATTTTCTTTAGAGAATGTTTTTCTCTTTAAAATCAATGCTGAAAAAGCTATGCCTTTTCTTTCTGTGTCTCTTTCTTTGAATTTTCTGTTTAATTATGTTGCCTATTTAGGTATAGGAGAAATTATTTTTATTTTTATCAGGAAGCCTTTCAGCCACTGTGCTTTCCCATAATTATTGAAATGCCATGAATCACCAAGTGCAACTAATCTGAATAATTACTATTTGAATGCAGGTATATCAGTTGAAAAATAATCTCTGTACATTCATATAAGAATATAATTATATAAACTTATTTTTAATTTTTCCCTTTGTGAACATTTTCTTTTATGCAGGAAATTCTTTCTGAATGCCAAAAAGCAATAAACATTTTTAAATTACTCTATCCAGAAGAGATTGCTACCTTGATCCCTTCGTCAAAAGGAGCCATATGTGTAGTAGTTAGAAGAGTGAGGCCTTTGAAGTCAAGTTTGAATCCTGGCTCTGCCACTTCCTACTGTGTGACCTTGGATAAAATCACTCAGTATCTCCATGTGAATATAAGAATAATGATAATACCTCCCCAGGACCTTCTTTTGAAGGTTCAGTGACATCAGTGCGTGTAAGGTATCATGCATTACAAGGCTAGTGCTCAATAGATGTTGGTGGCAACGATGGTTATGCTACTTTTCAAGGCTTACTGCAATAATATAGCTAGGAACCTAGAAGTAAGCATCATCACAAAGGTGAGGCAGGCCTGCCTCAGAACCTCACTTGGCAAGAATAAAGCAACAGACTGGAAGCCAGATGTTGAAACCACTCAAAAAGAGAGCAACCAGCAAAAGGAACAGCTATCAGAAAATTTTTCTAGAAGCTCAGTAGTCTGAGACTATTTAATATATAGGCAAGTAGTCCTGTATACCTTTGTGGCCATGAGGGTTTAATTTATTAAAGAGGGATATACTGAGTTCTTGTTATCTATTGCTTTGTAACAAATCACCTTAAAATTTAATGACTTAAGAACAATCACTGTATTATTATCCCATAGTTTTGTGGGTTGATTGGGCTCACTGAGATAGTTCTTGCTTGGGGCATCTCATGTGGTTGCAATCAGATGATGGCTGGGTCTTCCTCACGCATGTCTGGATGAGGCTGGCTATTAGCTAGTACCTCAACTGGGGCTGTAGTGTGGAATAGCTATATGTGGCCTCTCTATGTGACCTAGATTTCCCAACCACATGGTAGCTGGCATCCAAAAATGAACATCCCGAAAGTACCAGTTGGAAATTGTGTTGCCTTTTATGACTTCGTTTCAGAAGTCAAATATCATTTTTCTTCCATATTTACAGACCTAACCAGATTTGAAGAAGCATAGACCCTCCTCTTGATGGGAAGAATTATTGGCTTCATCGTATTATGAGAAAAACATGTGGGATGGGATATATTGTGGTGGCCATCTTCAGTAAACACAATTTGCCACAGTCTGTCCTCTGGTTATAAAAGTTCACATCCCTCCCACATGCAAAATACATTCAGCTCCTCTACCAAGATCCTCAATTTGATTCCATTACAGCATCAACTCCCAGTCCACCTTTATCTTAAGGCCATTTGTTTTTGTCTTTGAGACATAGCAAATGCTTAAAGCAGATATACAGTGCATGTTCAAGGTTCATGAAAAACTCATTTATATAGAACGCTCAGTTTTCTGACAGTGCCAAGCAAATAAGGCATCATATGGTACCTTTGGTCACCTAGAGTTGTCCACTGAAATTTTGTTCTTAATTTTTCTTCTTCTTCTTTAACTTGTTTACCCACAAAAGCTACTCATGGTCTACTTTACTGACTCTCACCTGGCATCATTACAAAAAATCACTCTATTAGGTGATTTTCAAGCTATTCTCCTCAAGTACCCCTAACTACAGAGTGAGAAGTATACCCCCTCAGAATCCTAGGAATGTCCTTGGCAAGTGTGGAGTTTCTTTGAAATTCCGTGTTTTACATTTGAAGCTTATATACCTTTTTTGTTCTATGTAGTAAGTATATTTATTTATTATAATACGAAAACACTTTCTACCATAACTCCGAGTAAAATACACTGCAAGGAGTTGTGCCAAGTTTTTCCTCTGACACCAAGTAATACCTGCATACACTGTTACTTGTTCATCCCCCAATTTGATCACAGCTCATGATCACTGGAAAGCCTGGTTTCTGAAGAGGCATCTATGATGTGGTATCTATTTCTTGTCAGAAACGAACAGTTTGGTTAAAAATAATGCCACTTTGTAACTGTTAGAGCTCATTGATTCACCAGGGGTTTCTCACAAACCACCAGGAAACCCAGCTCCATACTCTGAGAACCATTGCCCTAACCTGCGTGCAATATGTAAACATTTCTCAAATAGAAACATTTAAAACAATTATGGAGATATCCCATCCTATCTAAGGCAAGGCCAAAGGCTTAAAAGGGAAATCTAAATAATCCTTAATTCCTCTTTGACCAAGAATTGCTTAACAGAGAGTTTTTAAATTTCCAGGTAGAAGGACTTTTTTATTTTCTGATTTTATTATAAATTTCTAGTTTTATTGCACTATAATTACAGAATGTTTTATTTATTTTTACTCCTTGGAATTTATTGAGGTTTTCTTTGTGACTTGATGTGGTCAGTTTCTATAAATTTTCCATGGGCATTTGTTGGGATTGTTTTGTTTTTAATGTTCAGGGTACAGAATACCCACATACCAATATACGTACATCTTCTAGCTTATTGACCAGATTAAGTAGCCTCTTCCTTGTTTTCGTCTACTTGATCTTTGATGGTCTAAGTGAAAGTCTCCTGTTACCGGTATATTTCTTTGTTTCACGTTGTACCTCATACTGTTTCTGCTTTATGATGAATAACTGCTGTGCTATTTGGTGCATAGATAGTCATAATTGTTATAGCTTTGTTGTGAATCATAACTCTTAGGGGGCTTCCTTAGATAGCTCTTTCTAGCTTTGTGACCTTGTACATATTATCTAACCTCTATGAGCTTCAATTTGACAGTATTAACGGCGTTAGTGTAATTCAATATACTGAGGTTTAAATTTTGTTATTTTCCCCAGTTACAAAAATAATTAAAACTCAATGATGAATACAATTTGAATACTGAGATGCGTAGACGGGAAAGAGAACTACTTAGCGTGGCATTGTTTTTTATTAAACTAAATGTGTAAAGGGGAAAAATAACTACCCATAATCCCAGCACCCAAAGGTAACCACTATATTTATATTTCATCTTCCCAGAACTTTTTTCTAGGTGCATTTAAATTTTTTTATAGACATCTTTTCCTATTAGAGTAATATGTGATATTTGTAAGTGAGACAATGCAGAGGTGTTAAAGAGTAAACAGCGAATCATCTCTCCCTTTTTTTTTCGCCTGAGGAAGATTTGCCCTGAGCTAACATCTGTGCCAATCTTCCTCTTTTTTTTTGGTATATGGGTTGCTGCTGCAGCATGGCTGACAAGTGGTGTAGGTCTGCACCTGGGATCTGAATCCGTGAACCAGGGCTGCCAAAGCAGAGCGCACTGAACTTTACTATGCCACAGGGCCAGCCCGGGGTCGTCTCTCCTTAGAGAGAAAACTATTAACAGCTTGGTGTAGATTCCTCCGGACTTTTCTCTATGCATATACAAATGTGTGGATATATTTTAAGTGCAAATATAGCACTGTACTATGTATTTTGACACAAATATAAAATCATACTATAATTAATTTTATAATTTAATTTTTGCGCCTAAGATCTCCACAATATATTCTTTTCATAGATTTATGTGTGAATCAACCTCATTCTTTTTAACAGTTACATAGTATTTCATTGAATTGATATATCATCATTTATTTAAATTGTTTCCAAATATTCACTATAATAGACAGTGCTCAGTGAAAATTCATTCATTCAGTAAGGATTTAATGAGCACCCTCTGTGTGCTATGCCCTGTTTCCAGTTGAAAAACACTGTGGTTCAAGCCTTCATGAAGCTATTCTCCAGTGAATGCTCATATCTTTGTATATTTGTGACAAGTTCAATACAGAAAATTTTGAAAGCAGAATTGTTGGGGCAAAAAATGCACATTAGATACTCTAAATCTTTTTAGTCTATTCTAATCTGATATTAAAAAACTCAACATTTGTTTTCAATAATTGTCCTTATTATTAAAATTGAACATTTTTTTCTGGTTATTGAACATTTATATTTCTTCATTTGTGAATTACCTATTAATATCTTAAGGATTATAAAATATAAGTGTGTAACAAATTTCTTTTGAAAGGTATTGGACATCTAACATTTGGTTGGATCATTATAGTTTCTATTATTAATTATTATTTTTTATAACCAATCTGACAAATAATGCCTGTATCAGCTAGTCATGATTGATTTAGTAAATGACTTAATGAGTCCATATATCTACTCTGTCTAAAAATTACATCCTGTGAGTTATTGTCTTCATTTGAAAGCCTGAAAATCAATAATAACAAAGGCAGATATTCTCTAACAGAATATTGAATAAAAGAGAAAATTGTACTTTCCTAAAGAAGTCTTTGAATTGAATTGTGTTTGGATGATTTTTTTAACCTTGCCAGCATGCATTTAAAAAAATTTTTGTAAATGAAATATAATTTACATACAATAAAAGTACACAAATCTTAGGTGTTAGATTATTTTCAAAACTGTTTCAGTGAAAGGAGAAACCAAAACTTAAGCATATTTACTAATTTGGGGAGCTGGAGGTAGGTAGAGACCATGTTCACAGTGCTTTGAACACTTTCTTCTAGAAAATTTATAGTACTTTCGGTGTTATGATAAAATATCACCTATTAGGCTAGGTAACTATTACTGTGTGGTAGAAATTTAAAATACTTTAGCAATGGATGTGATGAGAGGTTCTGATTGATTAAATAATTTTCTAGATAATTAGTATTGATTGATAACACTTTTAGTCCTTTTTGCTGAAAGTATTTCCAAAAGATCTGTTCTATTCTTTTTTTTTTTTGAGGAAGATTAGCCCTGAGCTAACTGCTGCCAATCCTCCTCTTTTCCCTGAGGAAGGCTGGCCCTGAGCCAACATCTGTGCCCATCTTCCTCTACTTTATATGTGGGATGCCTATCACAGCATGGCTTGCCAAGCGGTGCCATGTCCACACGTGGGATCCAAATTGGCCAACCCCGGGCCGCCGAAGTGGAATGCACACACTTAACAGCCGCGCCACCAGGCCATCCCCAAGATCTGTTCTATTCTGTTGATTTTATAGGTACAGTATAGTTAATATAAGTGACTCTTACTTGAATGATTATATTGTCAGGTACTTAAGGGACATTATTTTGAGTATAAATTTATTTTTCATCATCTAGGATTATAGATGCTATAGGATCAAAAATAATTTGATGGAATTTTATATTCAGGACCTTAAAGATCATCTAATCTAGTTCTCGTATCACAGATGGAGAAACTGAAGCTCAGAGAGAGGCGAGGGACCTGAGAGAGGTCGTGGTCTTACCAAGTACTGGTACTAACGTCAGAACTCTGGCCTTCTGAGGCTCGTTGCATGTCCTTCCCATATGTCTACCCTACTTCCTTTTGAGAGGCTTGGACTGACTTTGACCCACAGACTTCTTAGAAGATTATCTTTGGTACTTCTTTGCCATCTTGTTTTCTTGAAAGTTGCTATTTTATTCTAAAAGTAGAAAATAGGAAACTTGTTTTGTGAGGGTTCTAGGTAAGTAATTCAAGGTAACTCTTAACTAAGCATGTTTTCCACGTTCATGTAAGATTTCCTTTAAGAATACGGATTTGGCCTTTGAGGACTTGTAATACCAAGTGTTCAACTCAAAAAAGTAACCTCCACAGTTGAGAGGTTGGCACATTGTATCATGAAGGCCACAAGGCATTTCCTGATGCTTCTAGAGTCAGGCTCTTAATGTATCCTGAGCATTTTCCCTGCCTCCTCTGAGACAATCCTCTATCCTTGCTTCAGTAATTTCAGGATTTTCAGTGAGTCTAGAGTAGGAATAAAAAACGTAGAAATTTTGTTAACCTCATTTCCATTTAAAAATAATTTTGTATTTAATTGAAACATAAACCAAGCCTGTTTGAGTTTTCTTTAAAAAAAAACAAAAGATTTATGAGTGACTCAAAGCTAAGAGCTCTGCCAGGGCTTCTGAATGATGTCTTAATGGTCCTTTAGTGAAACTGGCAGGAACCTAAATGAGGCCTACGAATTTATGATTTCATCAGAAACTGAATGAAAAGGAAAATAATGGTAAAGGTAAATACTTAACTGCTCTAAGCTGTTGGATAGCCACAGCTCTCAGAGCCTGCCCTGCTCACATATAGTAACAATGTGTATATATCTTCAAAATACTAAGCCTTTGCTTTTAAAAGTAAACAGAAGGTTGATTCCTTTGAATAATCCTTAAAACTTCACTTTCTGGTTTGTGTTTTATGCCTTTATTTGGATGTCGAAATAATATTTGTTTATATATTTCTCCTTATTCTATAAATGCCTGTAAAAAGTGATCTGATAAATTTGTTCAATCCCTTAGAAAAACATCACCACTTGAACTTATTTTGAAATATTTGTAACTCCTGAGTAATTGTGTTGAGAGGCTTTTCACTACAGCTTAATCAACAGTGGTGTTATTCCCTGTACAACCTTCCCATCATGTACTGAAAGAATTGTATCTTATTTCATTTCTATTATTCATGACTCATTGTTTCCGTATTTCTTTTTACAATAGAATAATATTCTTCCCCACACCTTTCTTCTTTTCCTGTTTTATTGTTGGAGAAGGTAGGCTTAAAACGGAATACCTTTCAGAAGCAAAATTAGATGGGTTTTTTCCATTTGGATAATCTGTCTAAGCATAATTATTGTGGAGGAAAATATAGCTCATAGAGTAGATGGTTTTTTATTTTTTTTCTGGTTGTGTATTTGTTTTAGAAACCTCTTCTTCACAAAATCACAGCAGTTCTAATTTTTCCTATATTTCTTCATCCAGTTGGCTCTCGTTTTCCTCTATCTTCTGCTTGCCTATTGTGATAACGACTCAGTGAACCTAAGAAAGCACCAGAACTTTCATTTAATAATGCAGCAGTGGAAAGAATGAACAAATACTCCCAAAAAGAATAAAAATCCAAACTCATAAATCTGGATTGTTCAATTTGTTCCTCAGTAGCATCCTCTGCTATTATTTTTTCTATATATACTGAAAACTCTGAAAAAAAGGGCTTGTGTTTGAAGGCTTTTCTTGGAGAACTCCCAAATCTATTCAATTTCTATCCTCCAAGGTTTTGTTATAATAAATAAACGTAAGCTCTCATTTTATATTCTTACTACCTCATTATGAAAATAGAAAACTATGAAAGTTAGAAGACTAATTTAATGAATCTCATGTATCTATTACCTGACTTCCTCAGTTATCAACCACATGGCCAATCTTACTGCATCTTTGCCTTCATCCTTTTCTTTATACATACACACACGAATACTGGATTGTTTTATGCAAATCAAGTATCATATTTTTCCAAAAATACTTAAATATATTTCTCTGACATATAAGGATAACCACAATATCATCATCACATCTAAAAATATCAACAGGGGCCAAGCCCAGTGGCGCAGTGGTTAAGTTCACACGTTCCACTTCAGCAGCCTGGGGTTCACTGGTTCGGATCCCAGGTGCGGACATGGCACCGCTTGGCAAGCCATGCTGTGGTAGGCGTCCCACATATAAAGTAGAGGAAGATGGGCACGGATGTTAGCTCAGAGCCAGCCTTCCTCAGCAAAAAGAGGAGGATTGGCAGCAGTTAGCTCAGGGCTAATCTTCCTCAGAAAAAAAGCCGATATTTCCTTAATATAATCAAATAAACAGTAATTGTTCAGATTTTCCTGATTGTCCCATAAATGTTTTATTACAGTTGGTTCATATGAAGAGAATCCATACAAGGATCATACGTTATATTCTCTTTTAATCTGTGGGTTCCTCTTCTGTCATTTATTTTTTAATAATGTGAGTGAATATTTATTTAGAATGAGAAAAGAGCTCTCACGATTTACACATTTTGAAAGCCAACAAATTCATATTCCAGAAGGATAAAAAAACATTTTTATTAACTGCCTGACATACTTCTGTAGTACTTTTTATTCGTACATTTTTGTCTTCGTACTCTTTGATCCCTTCTTCATGTGACAACAATTTTCTAAGATAATTTTCTGTGGAGGGTAAAACCTAAGTCAGCCTATTCTCTAGCATGGTGGATTCAAATTTGTTTTTTATTGTTGATAGTTTGGATGCAAAAAACAAGCATTTTCGCACACAGGTGCACTCATTGTTTGTCATATTACTACAAACAGGGTGTTGAGTAATTCTATTTTGTGCTCTTTCCCAGAAATTTTTTTTTAAATATGTTGCATTGTAATTGCATGTATGTGTTATCAAATATATTTCTGACAAAAGAGAACTTCTCTTTTGACTAGATGTCAATGAGAACTGAATCTTCCACTTACATTTTTTCCCCCTTGCCATTTATTTGTTGAACAAACCAGATCATTTGTACTGTAGAAATTCACTATAGAATTTACTAATCCTTGTGGCATCTTTTAACATACTTCCCTATCTCCTATATTCCTACAAACTGTTAATTAAATCTAGAGGTGTGATCAGATTATAGTTTAATTTTTTGGCAAGAATACATCACAGGTGATTTTGTGCACTTTCTATTGTATCATGTCAGTGGGTGTAATGTTGACATTTTTCTCCCTTTTGTTAAGATATATTAGCACTACTCCCTAATTTTTAGTTTAATTTTTTATTTTAAAAAAGCAGTCTAAAAACCTGATATTGAAATTTTAATTTATTTTTTAAAAATTCATTTTTTTATTGCAGTAACATTGGTTTATAACATTATATAACTTTCAGATCATACATCATAATATGTTTCAAATTCTGTGTAGATTACATCCTGTTCTCCACCCAGAGATGAATTATAGTCCATCCCCACACACACGTGCCTAATCATCCCTTTCGCCCTCCTCCCTCCCCACTTCCTCTCTGGTAGCTACTAATCCAATCTCTGTTGTTGTTATCTTCCACTTATGAGTGAGATCATACGGTGATGACTTTCTCCCTCTGACTTATTTCACTTAGCATAATACCCTCAAGGTCCATCCATGTTGTCACAAATGGCTGGATTTCATCATTTCTTATGGCTGAGTAGTATTTCATTTGTGTATACACCACATCTTTATCCATTTGTCCCTTGATGGGCACTTAGGCTGCTTCCAAGTCTTGGCTATTGTGAATAATGCTGCGATGAACATAGGAGTGCATGTATCTTTACGCATTTGTGTTTTCAAGTTCTTTGGGTAAATACCCAGCAGTAGAATAGCTGGATCTTATGGTAGATCTATTCTTAATTTTCTGAGGAAATTCCATTCTGTTTTCCATAGTGACTTCACCAGTTTGCACTCCCACCAGCAGTGTATGAAGGTCCCCTTCTCTCTGCATCCTCTCCAACACTTATTGTTTCCTGTCTTGTTAATTATAGCCATTCTGACCAGAGTGAGGTGATATCTCATTGTAGTTTTGGTTTGCATTTCCATGATAATGATGTTGAACATCCTTTCATGTGCCTGTTGGCCGTCTGTGTATCTTTTTTGGAGAAATCCCTGTTCAGATCTATTGCCAATTTTTTAATTGAGTTGTTAGTTTTTTGTTGTTCAGATGTATGAATTCCTTTTATATTTTGGAATTAACCCCTTATCTGATATATGGTTTGCAAATATCTTCTCCTGGTTGTTAGGTTGTCTTTTCATTTTGTTGATGGTTTCCTTTGCTGTGCAGAAGGTTTTTTTTTTAAGCACCTGCTTCTTTTTTCTTCTTCTTCTTCTCCTCAAAGCCCCCCAGTACATAGTTGTATATTCTAGTTGTGAGTGCCTTTAGTTGTGCTATGTGGGAGGCCACCTCAGCATGGCTTGGTAAGCAGTGCCATGTCTGCACCAGGATCCCAACTGGCAAAACCCTGGGCCGCCAAAGTGGAGCAAGCCAACTTAACCACTTGGCCACAGAGTCGGCCCCTAGAAGCTTTTTAGTTTGATGTAGTCCCTTTGTTTATTTTCTCCATTGTTTCCCTTGCCCAGTCAGACATGGTATTTGAAAAAATGCTGCTAAGACTGATGTTGAAGAGCATACTGCATATGTTTTCTTCTATAAGTTTCATGGTTTCAGATCTTACATTCAAGTCTGTAATCCATTTTGAGTTGATTTTTGTGCATGGTGTAAGATAATGGTCTACTGTCATTCTTTTGCATGTGGCTGTCCAGTTTTCCCAGCACCATTTATTGAAGAGAGTTTCCTTTCTCCATTGTTTGTTCTTGGTTCCTTTGTCAAAAATTGTCCTTTGTCCATAGATGTGTGGGTTTATTTCTGTCCTCTCGATTCTATTCCATTGATCTGTGTGTCTGTTTTTGTGCCAATACCATGCTGTTTTGGTTACCATGGCTTTGTAGAATATTTTGAAATCAGGGAGCGTGATAGCTCTAGCTTTGTTCTTTTTTCTCAGGATTCCTTTGGCTATTCTGGATCTTTGGTTGTTCAATATAAATTTTAGGATTCTTTGTTCTATTTCTGTGAAAAATGTTATTGGAACTTTGATAGGGATTGCATTGAATCTATAGATTGCTTTAGGAAGTATGGACATTTTAACTTTATTAATTCTTCCAATCCAAGAGCACAGAATAGCTTTCCATTTCTTTGTGTCTTCTTCAATTTCTTTCAACAATGTTTTATAGTTTTCAGTGTACAAATCTTTCACCTCCTTGTTTAAGTTTATTCCTAGGTATTCTATTCCTTTTGTTGCAATTGTAAATGGGATTGTATTCTTAATTTCTCTTTCTGCTACTTTGTTGTTAGTGTGTAGAAATGCAACTGATTTCTGTATGTTGATTTTGTACCCTGCAACTTCACTGTATTCCTTTATTGTTTCTAAAAGTTTTTTTAGTGGCTTCTTTAGGGTTTTCTGTATGTAAAATCATGTCATCTGTAAATAGTAACAGTTTCACTTCTTCTTTTCCAATTTGTATCCCTTTTATTTCTTTTTCTTGCCTGATTCCTCTAGCTAGGACTTCCAATACTATAGTAAATAAGAGTTGTGAAAATGGACATCCTTGTTTGGTTCCTGTTGTTAGAGGGATAGCTTTCAGTTTTTCTCCATTGAGAATGCTTTTAGCTTCGTTTCTCATATATGGCCTTTATTATGTTGAGATGTTTTCTATGCCCATTTTATTCAGGGTTTTTATAATTAACGGATGCTGTATCTTGTCAACTGCTTTCTCTGCATCTATTGAGATGATCATGTGATTTTTATTCTTCATTTTGTTAATGTGGTTTATCACGTTGATTGATTTACAGATGTTGAACCATCCCTGCATCCCTGGAATAAAACCCACTTGATCATGGTGTATGATCTTTTTAATATGTTCTTGTGTTTGATTTCCTAGTATTTTGTGGAGGATTTTTGCAGCGATATTTATCAGTGATATTGGCCTGTAATTTTCATTTTTTGTGTTGTGCTTGTCTGGTTTTGGTGTCAGGATAATGTTGGCTTCATAGGATGAGTTAGGAAGCTTCCCCTCCTCTTCAATCTTTTGGAAAAGTTTGAGAAGGATAGGTATCAAGTCTTCTTTGAATGTTTGGTAGAATTCACCAGGGAAACTGTCTGGTCCTGGACTTTTACTTTTGGGGAGGTTTTTGCTTACTGTTTTAATCTCCTTATTGGTGATTGGTATATTCAAATTCTCTGCATCGTCTTGATTCAGTTTTGGAAGGTTGTATGATTCTAAAAGTTTATCCATTTCTTCCAGATTATCCAATTTGTTGGCGTATAGCTTTTCGTAGTATTCTTTTGTAATCTTTTATATTCTGAGGTGTCCATTGTAGTTTGTCCTCTTTCGTTTTTGATTTTATTTGTTTGAGCCTTCCTTCTTTTTTTTCTTGGTGCGTCTAGCTAAAGGTTTGTCAATTTTGTTTATCTTTTCAAAGAACCAGTTGCTGGCTTCATTGATTTTTTTTTTTTGTCTCTCTTTTGTCTTTTATTTTTTATTTATTTATTTATTTTAAAGATTTTATTTTTTCCTTTTTCTCCCCAAAGTCCCCCGTACATAGTTGTATATTCTTCGTTGTGGGTCCTTCTAGCTGTGGCATGTGGGACGCTGCCTCAGCGTGGTCTGATGAGCAGTGCCATGTCCGTGCCCAGGATTCGAACCAACGAAACACTGGGCCGCCTGCAGCGGAGCGCGCAAACTTAACCACTCGGCCACGGGGCCAGCCCCTCTCTTTTGTCTTTTAATCTTCATATTATCTTCATGGGTGGTTGATCTGCTGCCTTTACTGTATTTTTGCCTTTACCAGTGATTGTGTTGCCTGTTAGGGTTTTTTTCTTTTGATAGTTATTTTATTCCTATTTATGGTCTTCTCTTTCCCACTTAAATGAGTCCCTTCACCATTTCCTATACAACTGGTTTCTTGGTAATAAACTCTTTTAATTTTTGCTTGTCTGGGAAACTCTTTCTCTCTCCTTCCTTTCTAAATGATAACCTTACCAGGTAGACTATTCTTGGCTGTAGGTTTTTTCCTTTAAGCTCTTTAAATATATCATGCCCTCTGTTCTAGCCTGTAGGATTTCTGCTGAGAAGTCAGCTTATGGGGTTTCCTTTGTATGTCACTTGTTGCCTTTCTCTTGCAGCTTTTAAGATTATCTCCTTATCTTTAAATTTGGACATTTTAATTATAATGTGTCTTGTCATGGGCCTCTTTGGGTTTATCTTGTTTGGTGCCCTTTGTGCTTCCTGTACTTGGGTGTCTATTTTCTTCCTTAGGTTACAAAAGTTTTCAGCTATTATTTCTTCAAATAGATTCTCTGCCTCTTTGTCTCTATCTTCTCCTTCTGGGTCGCCTATAATATGAATGATAGTGCACTTGATATTGTCCCAGAGTTCCTTTAGACTGTTCTTGTTCTTTTTAATTTATTGTTCTTTTATCTGTTGAGCTTGGGTGATTTCCTCTAGTCTTTTGTCCAGCTTGTTGATCTGTTCTTTTGTATCATCTACTCTGTTATTGAGTCCCTCTAGTGAATTTTTCATTTCCAGTATTGTACACTTTGTTTCTGATTGGTTCTTTTTTATATTTTCTAGTTCTTTGTTGATGTTCTCACTGTGTTCACCCAGTCTTCTCCCAAGTTCAGTGAGCATCTTTATGACTTTTTATTTCAACTCTTTGTCAGGTAGATTGCTTATTTCTGTTTCATTTAGTTCTTTTTCTGCAGTTTTTTCCTGTTCCCTTGCTTGGAACGTATTCCTTTGCCTCCTCATTATGCCTCTTTGTCTGTGCTTATATATATATTAGGTGAGTCAGCTATGTCTCCTGATCTTGAAGAAGTGGCCTTATGTAAGAGATGCCTTTTGAGGTGTGCTTCCCTTTCATCACCAGTCCAAATGTTCCAGGAGTGACCCCTATGTGGGCTACATGTATCCTTCTGCTGCAACCAGGTTGCTCTTACTGCAGGTACCCAGGGAGTCTAGGCTTTTACTCCCAGTTGGCTCCGTGTAAATTGGGTTTGGGGAGCCCCAGCACAGTTGGCTGCAAGGTCTAACAGCACACTCCTGTTGCAGTTTTTCTGTTAAGTGAGTAGGCACCCAGTGTAGCTGGTTGTTAGTCTTAGGAGCTTACACTTGCTGTAGGCCTCAGGCCTGCAAGGCTATTGTCAGCTCTCTTAGGATTACAGCTCAGTAGGGCTGGCCCCAGGCATGGGAGCACCCAGTTGGTTCAGGCTTTGGCAGCCAGGGCTGATCCCCTTTGTGGTTGTTTGTGAAGCATAAGTCTTCTGCCACTGATAAGCCCCCCCCCCCCCCCACAGGTGAACACACGCTGTCAACACAGTCTTGGTCCATGCACACTTCTGAACTCTCTGGAGCATACCCAGTCACCCCACTACAGAGGCCCTCACCTCTCCATGAACATCCCCCACAGTTCACCTGCTTCTCACACAGGCCCTGCCCCACAGAAGCAAACACACTGGCCTGCCTGCAGAGGACCAAGGCACCCAGTCTATGCAGGCCAACAAGTAGCCTGAGGGCTTCCTGTTGGGTGGTGCCAGTCCCTAGGGCAAGCTGCCCACCCTGGCTGAGCTGGATTAAATCTGCAGTCTAGTTGGTGTGGCAGACCTCTGGGGTAACAGACCAGGGGAAGAACCCAATGGCATCTGCCAGTGTCTGTGTCAGCACACCTGTACTAGGTCACAACAAAGGCTGCTGCCAATGTCTCAGTCTCCAGAGAGGTCTCACCTCTCACCAAGATTCACCCAGAGCCTAACAGGCGAGTCTCTTTTCACCAAAGGACTGTGCACCTTTCTTTCTAATGATTTTGGGTTGCTTTCTGAGATGGGTGAATTTGTGCATGGGCCCTTTAAGAGCTAGATGTTTCCAACTTATGTCCAATAGCTTTTCTGGGGGTATTCCCCATTGTAGTTAATAGCCAGCAAAGCCAGATATTATGAGACTTGTCTCAGTTGTGCTGCATCTGAAGTATGCTAATAGCGTTAACACACCCCTGCTCAGGTCCCTGCTCCCACTTGGCTGTGAAGCTCCACAGCTCATGAAGTTGGCTTTTTTCTCTCCAGAAGGAATTCCTGCCTCTTCCCCCTCAGTCAGGACTATCCCTTGTTGTAGGGGTTCTTTTTATCCCCTTTTCAGTTTTCTCTCCAGGGAAATTTTTCCAAGGATAGTTGTAACCTGGTTGTGTTTGTGGGAGGAGGTGAGTTCAGAGTTCGCCTATGCCACCATCTTGACAAGATCCAAAATTTAACTTGAAATATATTAATTTGGAACTTTTAACATCCTAAAACAAATTTATGTATTTCTTTTGTAATGTTAGATATGTAATCTTTTCTTTCTTTCTTTTTTTAAATTAAGCCTTTTATTTTGATATAATTCTAGAGTCACGTGCACTTGTGAGAAGTAATACAGAGATCCCCTGTCTGTACCCTTTATCCCGTGTCCCCCAATGGTAACATGTAATGTTTTCTTTTAAAAATAACAGACTCAGAGAACAACTCTAATTCCAAGAATAGGCCTTCTTAAATAAGAACTATATCGTGAAAAAGTATTTACTTAAATTAAGGAACATTGTGTTAAGTTTTGTTTTCCTTCTTCATGCCACAGATATTTATCCACATAATAAATACTTCTTGAGAGCCTGTTATGTGCCAGGCACTGTAAAGGTGATATGGTTTCTGCTTTCATTGAGCCTACACTCTAGTAAAGGAACAGATATTAATCAATTAATGTCACAAATATAAAATTATAATTTCTTAAGTGCTTAGAAGAGCAATATGGAGAACTTTAAGAACATTTAATAAGAGGATTTGACCTTGTCTTGTTATCAAGGAGGTGGTAATTGGAAGAGATCTACAAAAATGAATAGGCATTAACTAGATGAAGGAATAAACTGGAGTCTTTCTCTAAACAGACTGAATGGGCAAAGACCCTGTGCCAAGAGAGGAGAATGTGGAATTTAAATAATTACAAAAAGCCAGTGTATGCTGAAGTATAGACAGTGAGAAGAAGGCTGGTATGAGATGAAACCAAAGACATACGTAGGCAATAGGCCACGAAGAGCTTTATAGGCAGCTTCATGGAGGACTTCAATTAATTAATTCATTCAAATATGTGGTGATTATTTGAATGAATGTGCCTATTGTATGCTAGGTACACTGCTCTTGGTGCCAGGAACATATAGTTGAAGCAGTCATGGACATTGTGTTCTAGTGGTGGTGTAGGCGGAAGGGAAGAGGATGAACACAAATCAATAAGAAAGAATCACATAGTGAAAAGTGCCAAGAATAAAATAAAGCAGAGTCTTGTGTTCACAGTGACTATTGAGCTACTTTAGATTGAATGGAAAGAGAGGGACCCTTCTGAAGAGGGGATGTTTAATGAAACCTAACTGACAAGAAGGAGCCAATCATGTGAAAATCTATGGAAGGAATATTCCAGGCAGAGAAAAGAAATTATGTGAGGCCATAAGGCCAGAACAAGGTTTGCCAGTTCCAGGAACTATAAAAAGGCATTGGACTGGGACCTGTGGAGTGAGAGTGAAGAGGTACAAAATAAGGCCAGAGATACAGATAGCTCCTATATAGCTGTAAAACCATGTTACAAAACTAGTAAAATTCAAGTGGCCTTAATTTTATGTGATAATGTTTTGCTAACATTAAATTAAATGGCTATCTTGAAATGCAATCATAATGATAATCATGACACTGATTACCTCCACTCAGATTCTTTTGAGTTCAGCATACATACATTAGTACATGTGGTATGATGAGTCAATTCTCCAACCATTTTTTTTCTTCTTTTTGAAATTACATATACAAAATCTTTGAACATCTATCATGATGTCACTTGGCTGTGTAGCACTTCTTCTCACTAACACAGTGTAAAGCATGTATATGGAGTTGTTTCATAGGTTATGCTTTGTCTGGATAGCATAGCTCTAAAGAGTGACATTTGCTTTGGTAATTAATGTGGTTTCTTAAGTCACTGAGAAGCAATAATTATTATTGCTTTTCACAGACAGGAGCAGCGTTTTCATTTATTATTTGGATATCTACGTGAGTTTACAAACCTGACTTTGGACATAAATAAATACTGTTATAAGGTGACTCATCTTTAGGGTGAAGGAGGAAACACTCTTTGACAGTAATTTAATAAATCTTCATTAACAACACGGTTGAAGTAAAACCTAAATGAAAATCCTGAGGAATATATTACCTAATGTTAATGATAATATTTTAATGACATCTCATTGGGCCAAATGCACTTCTTCTGAATTCTTTTTTAAAAACGTCATTAAGGCACTGCTCCTTGGAGCCAGTAACTTGTAATATGGTCTGAGCTAAGAAAACTAATGAAATTTGCTCAAGTGCAGTGAGTTCTTTTTTGTTATTTTTATTAGAAAAGGAGGCTAGTCATCATGACGTAATCAAAGCCCAAATTTTAGCTCCCAAGTAACTCAATTCTAAATTGTTTATTTGAACATTGAATCTAATACTTTGAGTATTCTGCCTCCTTTTCATCCTCTGTCCATATATACATATGTATATGTGTATATATATATACATACATATACACACACACACACCCTCCTCCCCTGACATACATAAGCGTTGCTCAGAAAATAGACCTGATACTGGACTTTTTACTTAAGTATTGACTGGCTGCCCTAAGGGGTGGCCAACAGGAGATAGGGCACTAAGAATCTTTTCCCTTTTCTCACCCAGAAACATGTATTAGTCATAAAATAACACATTCTGCTAATGTATATTTACAAATTATTAGGATAAACTAATGAAATAGAGAAAAAACAACTTGAAAAGAGAATCATTGATTTCTGTCCAGATTCTATTTACTTACTTAAACATCTAATTACTTTTCCAAATAGGAAGTCACTTAGATGCAATCTAGTCAATAAGCAACATGAAGTAGGAGAGTTTATAATACTCTTTAGACATGCTTATTTTATTTTACTTGATAGTAGATAGATGATTCTGTAAGAGATACTTAGGAAAAGAATAACATGAATTTAAAGAGTAGTCATGTTTTACAATGACATATTATCACCACTAATGAATATTAGGCTTCTTTTGTCTTTATTTTCAGCAGTTGGCTTACCTTTTCTTCCACCTGCTATCTCTGAAACTCAGCCAGATTCTCTTGTCTTTGGTTTCTGATGCATAGATCATTACGAACCAAATGAGAAAAGATTCAAGTAAATGTTTGCCCTGAAATTAGAGTTTGCTGTAGAAATTAGTTTGTGAGGCAGGAATAGTCATGGGTATTTGAAATAGTAACTTCAAAAGGCTTGCAGAATCCCAAGAAAATATTTTACAATTTTGACTTAAGAATGAAATTACCAGAAAATTTTATTAAATTTTCAGGTGAATTCTTCATATTCATGGGATAGACAGCTGTTGGGTAAAGGAAATAAGACTTTAATAACACACATTTTTAAGGTCATGTATCCTTCCATTACTTTGAGGGAGAGTTGGGGTTGTTTATTTTGTGGAAAGCCTTGAAAATTATAAGAAGTTCTGGCTTTAATCTTTGAGCAAAGAGAAGCCCATAAAAGTGTTTTTGAAGAGAGGATGGTGTCATTCAATCTTTAATTAGGAGAGTGACTGGTACACTCTGATGGATGTATTAGAAGGACAAAAGATTGGAGGCTATTGCAATAGTAGTTAATAGTAGCAAATTTTTCTTAGTACTTTTGTGTGTTAGTGCTTTTACATGTTGGCTTTTTGACACCTCACAACATCTGGCTTTATAGATGTAGAAACTAAGGCTTGAGGTAGTTAAAGAACTTGCTCCAAATCACAAAGCTAGTCAATGGAGGAGCGGAGATTCAAATCCATTTGTGACTTCAGGGCCTGTGCTCTTAACCTCCAAATTATACCAATGTTGGTAGAAAAATTAAAAAGGAATGAAAACGAAGCTAAAAGGGTAGTAGTGGACCTGATAAGATATGGAATTGGCTAGGAGTAGGAAGTGAAGACTCTAAGATGGCTATGAGGTTTAAAGCCTGAGGGATTGACAGAAGATTGGAGCTCAAAATGCAAAACACAGGAGTGGAGCACGTTTGGGAACATATTTAGTTCAAAAAACCGTAAGTGTATTTGATAGAGATATCTAGCAGTTGGAAATTGGATCTGAAAATCATTACAGAAAGGACTCAAGATAGTATTTTCATTGAGATAATAACTTGAAGTTCTAAAATAGATTGAGCTCTCCATGCAGAATGAAGTGTGAACAGACAAAGGCAAAGACCAAGCCTCAAGAAGTATTTTGGGGACAGCTTAAAGATCAAGAGTCAAGGAAGGAGACATGAAAGTAGTCAAAAACACAGGGCAAGAAGTAAATTCAGGAGTTCTTAGAGGGTCATAGAATTCAAAGAAAAAATTTCAAGAGAAGGTAGTCAGCAGTATCAAATGTTTTCAAAAGGTGTTAATCTGAGAAATGAGAAAAAGGCAATGGAAAGTTTGACAGTGAAAACTAGTTTGGGTGGAAGATAGGATCAGTGAAGGTAGAGTTTGTGGGATGGGAGGGGGTGGGTGGATGGGTGTAGTACAGAGGTAGACACTACAGAGCATAATTAAAATAAGGCTTATACTGAGTAGGAAGAGTGGTAAAGCGAGGAGGATAGGCCTGGATATGCTGAGGGAGAATGTTGGAAAGACTCGGTAACTTCTCTTAGTTACACTCAGTAAAAAACCTCAAGCTGTTCAGCACATGCTTTTAGTAACTGCTATTCAGTGTGCACTTTATTAGTTTACTCCTTGGAGTCACACTTCAAAGCAAGATAGTTTAAACTCAGATCTTTTACAACTAGTTTCTTAAAATGAAATACATAATTTATAGTGTAGGGAAGATAGGCTATAAAACAGTGGCTGGTAAGACTTAAGTCCAGACTGCCTTTTCAGTTTTGTTATGGTGGTGGTTGTTTTGAGAAAAAGCTTACTGATGTTAAAGGAAACTCACATTATAGCATCAGTAAACCAAAATAACTTTTGTTGAGATCTTGTTGATGTGTTCCTGTATGTTTTTTACTGTACTCAATTGGCATTTTTATGAGATAAGCATTTTTCTTGTGCCTGTTGTAGTCATCCAATGTAGAAGAGATCCAATGTAACCAATAGACTTGATCTTCTATTCATAAAATGTGTACTGTAAGATCAGTGGGACTCATTCAGATTATTCTTACAGTTGGATTTTCTTTTCTTTCCTTGACTAGACAGCTACCCAATCCTTGTCTGCTTTTTCTTTAACCAGTGCATTGGAATTTCAGAGCAGGAGAAAAGGGATCTTTCACACTCGGTTAAGTTTGATGGAAAAGGCACGTAGTTAATTAAAACACATAAGTTGTCTTTGAGCTTATTGTTTAATGATTTCCTTCTTTGTATTCAGAGACTAAGTAATGAGAATGTTTTACATTTTTGAAAAGTAAGCCAACTTAACCAACTTATCTTTGAAGACAAATGATAATTTCTCAAGATAACATAAATGTTTTTTGAAAAGAATTCTGTCAAAAGACCCTTCTGGCTTTTTCAGTCTTATTTTGGTACCTATAGAATTCTAAATGATGTCTTTTCCGTCATCGCAGATATGACTTAAAACATTCTCCTGTGTTTTCCTTACTTTTCAGGAGAAAAATAAACTTCTCTCAGCCAAGCCTGAGTTCTTTGTCATTTATGTACGAGATACACTTGAAGACAATTTCCTGTATAGAACATATTTTAGGAAGTGATATTATTTATCTCTTCATTTTGGATGTGTGCAGTGCTTTTTTTAAATATGGAAAGTATAATGCCTTTAATTTGTAATTTTAAGATTTCTTACATTTCATTATTGATGTGAGGTGGAGACAGTGGGCAGAACAAAAGAAAGAAAAGGGACCTCTGATCCAGTGACTAGTGAGAAAGAATTCTATAAAGAGATTTAGAGGTTGAATACAGGATGTGAAGGAGCAAAGGAACTTCAGGGATGGTCTCTAGTGAGTATCTTTAGTATTCATTATTGAAGATATGCTTTAAAATAGCATTTGGGATGAGAGGCTGTTTTCTGACAATACATAACATAGACATTATCGTTGCAATTTGAAGCAAATTGTTGCAAAGCAATATAAAGAGAAATTAAGCTTTCTTTTCATTACTACTTTGTATAATGTTTTATCAAATACTTAGGTTTGCATTGTCTGTTTATTAGTGTCCTGTGGGAGATTGGTAGAGCAGGACATCCAGCCCTTCAAAAGATCTGTAGCTTGACAATTTAGTCATCTCTGTGGCTTGAGATTCAAAATGTGCTTTAAGTGTCACATCTGATTCCTGGATCACTTTCATCATCATTTCTAAGCTGTACAACATTAAATAGCACAAAGGCTCACTGCTGCCAGCGCTGGGAACACAGTCTAGTTGTTAGTCCAGTGTCCCAGGCCAACATTCTGGATTTTTTATATATTGAGAGTGACTCATGTCAGTAATCCAAACAGATTCCCAATAGGAAGCTGACATGAGACAGCTTTTAGCAGGATGAGTAGAACTCACTGGAACACAAATTCAAATGATAGCGCCAGCAATGGACTGCTAGTGAGTGCCGCTGACTAGCCAACTTGGAAATTAACATTTAGAGACAGAGTGTCTATGAGCAAAGGCATCAACCAGCAATGTGATGTAAGATCTAGAACTGTAAACAACTCTGCAGACTACAGAAACCCAAACCTTTAATTATAGAAGGTGATTAAAAAAAAAATCAGGCAAATTTGGGAAAGAAGTGTAAGGGAATCTGTTAATTTGAATACCATATTTTTTGATATCTGCGATATGGATAGCATATTTTTTGTGATTTTTTAAATTGTGAAATAATACGTGATTACTGTAATACATGGAAACTATACTGACATAATCACCTACAAGTCTATTTGGCATAGGTCCTCCTAGCCTGTACGTAGGTATTTTAGAAACATAATTCAACTTCATACTACACAATGTGTATTATTAACTAACAGCATGCTATTTTAATATCTAGACTCAAACAATTTTAAGCTTTAAAAATCACCTTATCTAACTTCCTAAAGTTGGAGGATGTTTGAACCACAGTAGCAAGTAATGGAAAAGGAAAGGCAATTATACACATATATGTCAGTAAACACACACATGTCAACAAATGAGTGCCAAATCAAGTGGAGGAGTGTAACAAGGGACTTAGTGATGGTCAGGTGAAACTGCTAATCCTAATCCTAAAGCTAATTTTAAGCATGCTATGGAAGTCTTTTATAGTAGAGCATTCTTCAGTTTAATCCAAGTGATGCAACTGATTTGGCATGGCTGCTCGAACAGATCTCCAAACAAATGTTGTTCCTGGCATAGGTTTCTTCTAAGCATTTCTTTCACAATGCTGATGTTGGTTTTTTATCTTTTATTCCCTGATGCATTAAAACTTATTAAACCTATAATTTATTGCTTTAAAGATTAGTTCATCTTAAAATATGTGAGGAGGAGACTTCAGTTAAAGATAGCAGAGTGGAGAAATTTTTGCTCTTCCCTTTTCCTTTGAAACTCACTAAAAACAAGAAGACAAGGAAAATAGAAAAGTTCATCATTAGTGAAGACCGGCACAAGGCTAAGCCCAAAATACAGACAGTGAGGCATAACAGGCTAAATACTGCAAGATCTAGATCACGTGCAGGAGGATGCTGAGCCCCCACCCCAGCTCCCCCAGAATCCCAAGGAATATATTGATTTCTCTAAAAGTAACTGTTATATTACTTTAAAAGTCTAACCAGTGAGCCTTTATTGGAACTCTGACATGTAGTTTTGCATAGACTCAAAGAAATTATAGACATGGTCTATTACAGAAAATACAGTAACAATTTTTTAAAACCTAACACAAATGTTAAGAAGAAATAATAGAAGGACATGAGAAACCACTGCGCAAACCTCAGAAAAGAAGTATAAGAGAAAAAGAAAAGCATTAGAGAAATGAAAACCACATTAGAAATTTTAAAAAGAGAAAGTAAATGTAACCAGGGACATGGCTGAGAGGCTTGAGGAAATTATGTAACATTAAATAAGAAAATATAAGATATAAAAGTTATAGAGAGGAAGATAAGGGAAAACAAAGGAGATCTAACATATGCGTGGGGTCAGCAAACTTTTTCTGTAAAGGGTTGCTTAGTAAAAATTTTAGGCTTTGTGGTCACTGCAGTTTCTGCTGTAGCCCTTCAGCTCTGCCTCTTGTAGTGCCGAAGCAGCCATAGATGCGATGTAGGGCTGTGTTCCAGCAAAATTTTATACGCAAAAACAGGTGGTGGGCTGGATTTTGCCAGCTCATAGTTTGCTGACTGCTTCTTGAAAACAACAAATGGAACAGAAAAAATATTTGGAGCTATAATAGAAGAAAACTTTTCCTGAAATAATTAAAACCTTGAATCAAAATGACTACCCTGTGGCCCGGGAATGATTGATATAGAAAAACTGATTATCAAAGCATATCTTGATTAAATTACTGAACTTGAAGAATAAAGAAAGAATTCTATGGACATCCAGGTAGTGGGGTGGGAGACAGAACTTAGATTTTCTTGAGCTTTTTCCTCAATAAGAAACAATGTTAGAAAACAATAAGAGAATGTCTACCATGTCCTGAGGTTAACCCAAGATTTTTTAACCAGGCCAATACTTTAAGAATAATACAACATATGAATGTACTCTAGCATGGAAAGCTCAACAAGCAATACCCACAAGACCTTTGGAAAACAAATGGCATCATGATAAAATATACCTAATCAAAAGATGAATCAAAATAAAGAATTCAGAAATAAACCATGATAAAAATAGTGTCATAATAAGAAATTAAATTCATTTTGTTAAAGAACTTATATACCTCAGTGGAAATTATACTTTCAGAATAGATTGTAAATTTATAGACCTTGATATTGTAAAAATAACATAACAAATCAGGTGGGGAAGTGGGATAAAAGGAAGTATAAATGTGTTCCTTTCTTCTTCTTTCATGGAAAGGAATCAATAAATATGCCTTAAAGTTGAACATGACTAAAAAATTGCTCCAGTCTCTCAATATTTTTCATAATTTTGTCCTTAACTCTGAGGGCTCTTCTAGGAATCGGTATGTGATATGATGCAGCACTCGTTAGCAAGTCTTCCATTTTACATCAGATTCTTTGTCTTCAGATAGTTCAATGAAAATTTTAAAATACCCTAAGAATAACGTGTAGGAATGTGTTGGAATGGGCAAAAAATAAGAGATTTATTTGGTTGTATAACAGAACTTTTAGTAGTCATTTAAGTAAAAGGAAATTTCCTCTGGCTTCCAACACTTGAGTAGCTGAAAGGTATTCCCTTCCAGCCAGCTGGTGTATGCTTTTAAGTAGCTAATACAGAACGATTAAACCTGAGGCATAACCTGGTAAAGTTACTGAACTTCATTATAAAAAATCTTCTGGGCAACCAGGCAAACAAATGAGTCCATGTAAATGGGGTGAGGAGTGGTAACATATCGTTATTTAAATTTAAATGGTTACATTTAGCAACTCGATTGGTTAATAAAAATTGTTATGCAACAAAATTATGCTAGTCTTTTTTTCTATTTCTTTTCGTTGCAGTAAGTTTATAATTATTTATTGCAGTCAGTTTCCATCATATTCCTCTCCTGGCATACACTCTAAAATCAGTTTAACCCAAAAGGATCCAGAAAATGGTCTTTGGTTGGTTCTCTCCTTTCAAATTGCTGTGACATCAAATGTAAGGCTTCTCTATTGCAAAGTAAATACTCTGTATATATACCTTCCACGTAAAGTAATTATAGTGACTAAGCTTTTACTTTGGAGAGTAGACTCTCCTCAGGTATGTTTGTTTTTTACCCTTCTACCTGGCACCATTTACAATACAGTAATAGGACCCTAACTAGTTCCATCTCATCACATATCTTTTCCCTGCAGAATGCCAATATTATTTGGTTTTATTGACCTTACCACCTTCTTAATAGTAGCCTCAGGTATGCTGGCTTGCTAATGCTTTATAAGAAAACCTAATATTATTTTGGATAAGCATTTGAATCTGTTCTTTAGGTCTTGCTTGCAGTAGCCACTGTCCTTGGGTATTAGAATTATTGTTGTCTTTAACATGACAGTTATTAAGTGGTTGCTGTAGATGAACATTAAAAGAAGTACATGACACTGTTTCTGTTTGCAAAAGGCTTGCAGTCTAGTTGGAAAAGTAATACAAATGTCAGTAGAAGTTGGAAGTATCTTATTTTGTATTAGTAAAGTGATAGAGGAAGAGTAGTAGAGACTTTAATGGACTTAAGGGTCCCAGAGGGCTCTAAAATTTTATCCCAAAGGAAATTAACATTTGAGTGCCTTGCTTGTACTACATACTTTAACAAAATTCAATCAAGTACTAACTCTAACCTCAAATGTGGATAATATTTTGACTTGCTTTATTCTTTTAGAATTTTGTAAAATGGGAAACAGCTGTTTGAAAATAGGCAAAATCGACACAACTTCCCTCTTAGAAAAGAATTAAATGATAGGACAGTAATAGAGTAGAAAACTTAAAGCACTTAACTTATAATTGAAGAACTGTTCTGGCTGTATTAGATTTAAAAAATGTGATTTAGAATGAAAAGTTCTTGCTAATCTAGATCATTGTCCTCTTCTGTGACTTTTCAGATTTTTATGTGTTTCAAATGTCGAATGATTTCGACATTTGAAGTGGGATGGGATAGGCTAAGTCTGAGCAAACTGGGATTGCTCTGTGTGGTAACAAAGATATTCATGGTGGTTTGCTAACTTACTCCATGAAAATAAAACAAAGTACTGCTCTGAGAAGCCACTAAAGTTCTCCTTTGGCCTTCTTATATGATTACTTCCATCTTAGAATCTTGAACTCCTTTAGCACACCCTGATTGTAGAATTGACCAGCTTTTATTTATTGCAAGTATTATTGAAGGTCAATTATTGAATTATTTTTTAGTGTTGAATCCAAAGAAGGAGAATGTGATATTCTGGCTATCCTCAAAGAGTTTGTGTTGTCAAGACATATAAAGACAGCATTGACTCAGATCATTGTCTTAATGATGCTGTTCAAGACATTAAACTTACTGGCACAGAGTGTTGTCCACTGGAAATGAAAGTACAATCAGCTCTCTGTATCTGTGGGTTCGGCAGCTGCGGGTTCAACCAGCCATGGATGGTGCAGTATACTTGGTTTACGATCAGTGGTTAGTTGAATCCGCATATGAAGAATCCGTGG
The DNA here is from genome assembly GCF_041296235.1 of Equus asinus. Lineage (NCBI taxonomy): Eukaryota > Metazoa > Chordata > Mammalia > Perissodactyla > Equidae > Equus > Equus asinus. The sequence continues at coordinate 61,369,090 of NC_091791.1, forward strand.
ATATGGAGGGCCGACTAAGGGACTTGAGCTTATGCGGATTTTGGTATCCGCAAGAAGTCCTCAACCACTTCCCTGTGGATACTGAGGGACAACTATAACTTCTGACTCTTAATACTCTTAATCCTCATTTTATAGGAAGATTACTTCAGTGTATACACAGATTCCAGTTTTGGCTCTGTTGTGTCTCTGTAATTCTTTCTTCAGCTGGGCAAGGCAGGAAAAGATAGAAGATATTTTGTTGGATGCCATTTGAAAATTTGGTGAGAGAAGCCTCTTGGAGAATGGTGTCTGGATCCTCACCAGCATGTCTCAAAATCAATAGCAGAGAGGGATTTAGGTCAATCTTATTATTTTGACAAATTGGGGTGAGCCAGGATAGGCCTTATAACTTGCAAGTCTTATATAGTTCAACTGAAGAGCTACCTTGAGGAAGTAGCTTTCACAGTAAGTCTGAGATTTTGATGAGAAGGGAGAATGGCAATAGAGAAAGAAAGGAGGCAAGAAAACCAGTTTTATTAGGTGTACACACAAACCTCTGTCTCTTTTATGTGTTTGAAACCTGTGATATCTGTTTGTATATTTATTTAACAGAGATAGGCCTCAGGGATTAACATTGCGTTTCATATGGAAGCACTAAAGGAAATGACCCTCCCTTTGGAGGTTAGTGGGAGTAGGAGTAAACCGCCTGAACCACGGCTAATCGGTCACCAGTAGGCCTCCACTTAGGTGTTACAAGGTATTTTTGACCAACGAAGTAGCCCATCATGACTCTTGCAGCTCCTATTTGACTTTTATAATAAAGAAATTTATTACCTTCCCTCTCCTCTGCTTAGATTAGCTTTGGGATGTTGAAGACTTTTGTCCAAAAATGAAGAATCTGGTTTTTAAGAAAAGGGTTTTGAGTAAGAGCTAAGACACACAAACACAAGCACACAATATTAAGACACAAGTTGTTAGTCCTTTCATTAATTGTTGCTACTTCTATTTGCCACTGTTTCCTTCACCCCAACATGTTAAATGCTCATCAGTAAGTTTAGATACCAGTATACTAAGTATAAAATGGCACGATAAATATAAGAGGAAGTCCGAGAGAAAAGTTTTTTCATTCAAGGAGCTTACAATATTCTAAGTATTTAGCACTTGCATTTAGACTAGTTCCCTAGTCTATAGTAGCCTATCAACCTTAGCATTTTGGGGTTTTTAATAAATGCTTTCCTTTTTAACTTTTTACATTGAAAAATTTCTGATCTATAGAAAAGTTGAAAGAATAATACCATGGACATCCAAATTCCCTTTATCTAGATTCACTAATTGTTAACATTTTTGCCAATGGATACTTTTTCTTTTCCCACTGAGCCTTTTGAGACATCATTAACACTTCATCTAAGAATAAGAACATTCTTCTGCATAACCATAGATAATTACTACACTCAAGAAATTTAACATTGATACAATACTGTTAACTAATATACAGTCCATTGAAACATATCATAGTCAGATAGTATTGTTGACTCAAGGAAAATATTTTTCTGCCCACCTCAAAGATAAATACATTTTCTCCCTTGAAGGTAAGTCTGAGGATAAAGTGTTTGCCATTTATTCTATGAAGTTGAGGGGTATATATCTGTTACAGGACAGGAAGTAATAATCATGCTTGGAGTGGGCATCTTTCATCAGTGAGAACCTGTTGAAAGATATGATCCATTTACCTTACATTAGTGCTTCAAAGAATATTTCATCTGTGCTGCGCATGTGTATAATATATATTTACATACGTTGTGTTTTTGTCGCTATTGCTTGCTAACGTTTGTAGGAAGTTTTGTCAATAAGAAATAAGATATTATGTGCCATGTATCGTAAGAAATGTTATATTTGATTCTTATTAATTTTTCTCATTCTCCTGTTAGACAAACTATACTCATGAATTGCCCAGCTTCATTGTTGGAAGAAAAATAAATATTTTTGGTATCTCAATTTTAATTTTGACTTCATGCTTATATTATAGCTGGAGAGCAAACATTTAGGAGATTACTTGTCACAGTTGCTTTTGCTTTGCTTTGACAGACAGGCATAACAAGGAATTACGTGATATTGTGCTGGCATATGATCCAGTAGATATCTTGTTTTGGACTTCTTATTCATCTGTTTGGCTAGGATTTTTTAATGGGATAATGACATGAAACTTTACAGTGTGTTGGTCAATAGTTGTTCTCTGCCACCTTATGTACATGTTCCCTGTCTGTTTTGTTTTTGCCAATGGTGATGTGATGCTAGTTGACACATTTTTCTGCCTTATAACATGTCAGTATTGAGACGAGAACTTGAACATTATACATCAAATTCTATTCCTAGATTCAGTACCCATTCTGGCAACTGAAATTGATTTTTGCTTGATCTCTAAAGCATTTCTTATTTTTAAATTTCTGAATTCTTCGTGATCATTACTCCTGTCCGGGAGAAGTGATGGGTTTCAGTACTGCAGGAAACAAAAATCTAGAATAAAAATCAAAGATTAAAAGATTTATAAAGGTTAAAAAATTTTTTTGAACCAAAGCATTTGGTCCCCAAAGCCTGCATAAAATAAATGAAGCGCTGCCTTCATGTAAAATGTGGTGAATCAGCTAATTTTGAACTTCGCCTAGTGTTTAAGTATTTTGAATTATATGTGATAAACGTTTTGAAGAATGTATATTCTTTCTAGAAAACTGATTTAAAAACCAATTAGGTCACAGGGGCCGGCCCAGTGGTGCAGCGGTTAAGTTTGCATGTTCCGCTTCTCGGCGGCCCGGGGTTCGCTGGTTTGGATCCCGGATGCGGACATGGCACCACTTGGCACGCCATGCTGTGGTAGGCGTCCCACGTATAAAGTAGAGGAAAATGGGCACGATGTTAGCTCAGGGCCAGGCTTCCTCAGAAAAAAAGAGGAGGACTGGCAGTAGTTAGCTGAGGGCTAATCTTCCTCCAAAAAAAAAAAAAAAAAATCAATTAGGTCACATAACTCCAGAGAGTAAAAACGACGCAGTCCAACCTTTTCTTCCAGTCTTAGTAAGATTAATATACTTGCCTGGGTTCTTAACATGAAATTGATCTCGTCAGAAGGAAACAAACAAACATGATTTTCTGCTTGACTTTAACTCCACAGTGTTTAGGGTAGCAGCATATTTCTATTTGGAAAGCTCCTCACAAAATTTTCTTCAAGATTTTGACTTCGCAGGGGTAGAATAAGCTCTCCAATCTATTGGCAAGAAACAAAGTTAAGCCCTTTAATTGTCACCAGAAAAGATCAGCTTTAACTCAGTATTAAAAGCACCTGGCAACACCACATCCAACAACTGTAGAATACTTGACTGTTTTCAAATGCACATGGAACATTTTCTAAAACTGACCATAAACTGGGTCACAAAACAAGTCTTAGTAAATTTTTTTAAAAAATTGAAATCTTACAAAGTATTCTCTCTAATCGTAGTGGAATTAAACTAGAAATCTTCATTGGAAAATCTTCCAATATTTGAAAAGTGCATCAAAGAAGAAATAAAACCTAAACTAACAGATTAAGAAGAAAAGTAGACACAATTTACCAATATCAGGAACAAATAAAGGGAATATCACCATAGATCCTACAGCCATTAAAAAGGTAGGAGGGTATTTTGAATAATCTCATGTCAATAAATTTTGAAATCCACATGAAATGGACAAATTCCTAGAATAACATAACTTGCCAAAACCAGCACTATACTTAGTAATAAAAAGACAAGTAACTCAATTTAAAAATGATCAAAGGATCTTTAATAGACATTTCTTGAACAAAGGTGTAAAGATAGCCAATGAGCACATGAAAAGATGCTCAACATCATTAGTCATCAGAAAAATGGAAATCAAAACCACAGTGAAATACCACTTCACATCCACTCAGATGGCTATAATAAAAAAGACAGGTAGTAAGTGTTGGTGAGGATGTAGAGAAATTAGAACCGTTATACATTGCTGGTGGGAATGTAAAATGGCGCAGCCACTTTATAAAATCAGTTTGACAATTCCTCAAAATGTTACCTAGAGAGTTCCCATATTATCCCATAATTCTTCACCCAGGTATCTACCCAAGAGAAATAAAAACATATATCCACACAAAAACTTGTACACAAGTGTTCATATCAGCACTCTTCATAATAGCCGAAAAGTGGAAACAACCCAAATGCCTATCGACTGATGAATGGATAAACAAACTGTCATATGTCCATACAATGGAATGTTATTTGGCAATAAGAAGGAATGGAATACTGATATATGTTAAAACATAGATGAACCTTGAAAACATTATGCTAACTAAAAGAAGCTGGTGACAAAATTCCACATATTCATTTATATGAAAAGTCCAGAATAGGCAAATGCGTATGTTACTGGCTACAAACATGGTTTCCTTAACTGCCACACAAGAGGGGCCAAATAAAAGCTAGAATGCCAGGCTTGAGGCAAGGAAAGGTTCTTATTTTGGGTGACGTCAGCCAGGAGACCAGAGTGAACCCTCAAATTCATCTCATCTCCCTGAAAGATGGGAGGCAAGGGGTTTTAAAGGTTGCAAGGATTGTGTCTGCTTGTGGGGGGCGGGGAGGAGGAGCCTGTGGCCTTGCTGCTCAGAGCTTTCCCACCACCTCACGTTTGGCCTTGGGAGGCTGCTTGCCAGGAGGAGGAGATAATGGAATCCAGGTGGTTATCCTTGGTTGTCTGCCTCCATGGTGAATGGTGGATTCTCGTGCTGGGAAGCCAAGGGGTAAGCTTTTGATTTTAACCCCATATATGCTGGGATTTAATGTAGGCGAACTGATAATCAGGGCTGCTATCACATAGAGATGGAAAGTAGATTAGTGATTATCAGGGGTTGGAGGTATGGAGGAACAGGAAATGACTGCTAATGGGTACAAGGTCTTTGGGGTGACGAAAGTGTTCTGAAACTGATTGTGGCGATGGTTTCACACAACTCTGTGTGTATACTAAATATCATTGAATTGTATACTTCAAATAGGTGAATTGTATGTCATGTGAATTATATCTCAATAATGTGTTATTTAAAATAAAAGAGCCCCCCAAAAACACCCCCACAAGAATCCATACTAGAAGAAATGCAAAATCTGATTAGTCTTATATCTATAAAAATAAATTTAATTTATAATTAAAGCCTTCCCACATAGAAGACTCCTGGCCCAGATGTGGCTTCACTGATGAATTCTTTAACATTTAAGAAAGAAATAATAGCTATCTTAAAGAAACTCTTCCAAACACTGTAAAAAGTAGGAATGCATTATAACTTGTTTTGTGGCCAGCAAGGACATTATAAGAAAGGAAAATTATAGGTCATCTTCTTTGATGTACAAACCTTCTTGGAGGTACAAACATCCTCCAAAAAACAAACAAATAAGTAGCAACAACCAAAAAAAACCCTCTCAACAAACTAGGAATAGACAGGAACTCCCTTAATCTGATAAAGGGTTATCTACTAAAAATTTACAATAAATGTCATACTTAGTGGTAAAATATTGAAAGACTTTTCTCTTGAGATCATGCTTGAGTTAAGGATGTGGCTGCCACCACCATTATTCACTATTGGACTTTAGGTCCTAACCAGTTCAATAAGGGAAGAAAAAGAAATAAAAGTCTTGATATCAGAAAGGAAGATATAGAACTGTTTTATTTGCAGGTGACATGATTTGCAGGTCACAATCCAAAAGAATCTACAGATAAAATATAAAATTAATATATAAATATCACAACATTCCTGGAAATGAAGTCAGTGTATAAAAATTGGTTATATGTTCGATGTGATCAGTTTGTAAAAATTCAACAAGCTGTAACACTTAGGATATTCATTTCTGATACATATACTTCACTACAAAGTCTTTAAAAAATTAGTTGTATCTCTTTATGCCAACAATTAGAAAATGAAATTTGAAAAATGATACTCTTTACAATAACATCAAAAAACATGAAAATGTCTGGTAATAAATCTACTGAAACCTCTACAGAGAACATCAACAAGAAGACCCAAGTAAATGGAAGAATATACTCTGTTTGTGGACTGGAAAACTCAACATTGTTTAGTTGTCAGTTCTCCCCAAATTGATTCAATATAATCCTAGTCAAAATCCCAGGAAAATTTTTTTGTGAGAATTAACAAACTGATTCTAAAATATATATGGAAATGCAGAGGGCTGAGAATAGTAAAGACAATCTTGAAGAAAACAAAATTGAAGGATTTACACTACCACATATTAAGACTTAATAAAGCTATAGTAATTAAGAATAGTGTAGAACTGATGCAATGGTGGGTGAATGGACAAATGCAACAAAGTAGAAAGTACAGAAACAGACCCACACATCTGATATACAACAAATGCTCCACCTCAATTCAGTGAAGAAAGGATAGTCTTTTCAATACGTGGTTCTGGGTCAATTTGATACCATATGGAAAAAATAAACTTAATCTTGGCCTCACCTCACATCAGACAAAAAAAAGTCTAGGTAAAATATAAATGTGAAAGATAAAACACTAAAACATGTTAAAGAAAACATAGGAGAATATCTTCATGACCTTGGATTAGGAAAAGATTTCTTAAACAAGATACAAAAAGTACTAACCATAAAGGAAAAGATGGCTAATAGGATTCCATTAAAATTTTTGTTCATCAAGATGCCATTAAGAGAGAAGGGCAGCAAGCTACAGAGTGAGAAAAGACATTGGCAGTACACATCTGACAAAGACTCATATCCCAGCTATGTTTAAAAATGTAATAATTGATAAGAAAAAAACAAAGAAGTGAGCAAAAGACTTGAATTGCTGCTCACAAGAGGATATCCAAATGGCCAATGAAAATATGAATAGGATCTCATACTTATTAATCATCAAGGAATAAAACAACTAAGAGATGACATACGCATCTACCAGAATGGTCAAAATTTAACAAAACTGACAATACCAGGTATTCACAAGAATCTGGAGCATCTGCAACTCTTAAACACTAGTAGATGTGTAAGTTGGTACCTTCCTCTTTGAAAAACTGGCAGTATCTGTTAAAGCTGACTATTTGTGTATCCTCTGACCCAGCAGTTCTACTCCCAGCTATATACCGAAACAATATGCATACAAAAGACATATAAAGACTGGTCATGCAGCATTAGTAGCCAAATTGGTAAATAGCTCAAACGTCCATTTTGGAATACTCCTACAATGGATTTATATAATGGATACAAGGATATGCAGCAATGAAAAGAACTAACTACTGCTGTACTCAACAACATGGATGAATCTAATAGATATAATGTTAAGCAACAAAAGCCAAACTCAAATTAATAAATGCTGTTTGGTTTCATTAATATAAAGTCCAAGCCTTTATGAGAAAATAAAATCTTCAGCTTTCTTCTTTTCAGCTCCCATGAAAAGCCTGACTGGAGAAATGGTGTTTGTTGAAGACTGTTCAAAGGATAAACAGTCCTTTTCTTCCTTCCTTTTTAATAATTTGGAAATTTTTGTAAAACAAATTACAGAGAATTATACAACAAATACCACCCTTAATTGAAATATTACATTTTGATATATTTGTTTCAAATCTTTTTTACTAAGAAAATAAACAATAAATATACAATACAATACAACAAAGTTAAAGCTACCCTTGTTCCCATCTCCAATCCCAAAACTCTATTTCCCCAGAGATAATTACCATAAAATTATATCCTTCCCATATATCTTAATATTTAAATATATTAAACACATTATTGTATGTATGTATGTGTAAGTGTGAAAAGTAAAGTAACATCTATGTATTTCTTTTAAATTTATGTATAAAGTACTGTAATTTGCATATACTGCAATTTACTTTTTTAAATCTTGAGATTTATCCATATATAGATCTGTTAATGGTTTTTAATTCTAAATGAACTTTATAAATTATTGCACTTAATTGTGCATAATATTATGCTGTTCTAAGTTATAATCTTTTGAAATTAAGCTGTCTCTGCAAAAAAAAAATTTGGTTTGTATTATTTTACTCCCTCAAAGATTGACCTTACTCAGTTGTATTTTAAGATGATAAAGATATTCTCGTCTTTTATCAAAGAATGATCTAAGAGGCAATCCTGTGAAATTTCTTATTTATCTAATACCCAGAATATTATTGAGAACCCTGTATCCGATATTACTCAGAGCCTCCTATATAAAGCACCACAACAGAAATTTCTTTTAGAACTTCCTGCTGGAAAATGTTTTGCCTTTCCTGACGAATTGTTTGCTTCCTCCCTTCTGTTAATGAGAATTATCACTGATTGTGTTGTCTTTTTGTCTTGAGGGCTAGGAGGCTTTAATAGTTTTCTATTGTTGCTCTAACAAATTACCACAAACTTTGTGACTTAAAACAACAAAAATTTATTGTCTTACTGTTCAGTAGGTTGAAAGTCCAGTACAGGTCTCACTGGGCTGAAACCAAGGTGTCAGCAAGGCTGACTTCCTTTCTGGAGGCTCCAAGGGAGAATCTGTTTTCTTGCCTTTATTAGCTTCCAGAGGCTACCCACTTGCCTTGGCCCCCTTCCAAGACTCACCTTCCGGGTGAGTCTTTCTCACTGCCATCTCTCTGATTCTCCAAAGCCACATCTTCCTCTAACTGTTGGAAGGCCCCTGTGATAACCTTGGTCCTATCCAGATAATCCAGGATAATCTCTCTCTTTTAAATTTAGTTTCTTAGCAACCTTAATTCCATCTGCAACCTTAATGTCCCTTCACCATGTAACATGCCCACAAATTCCAGAGATTAGGACATGGACATCTTTGGGGGACCATTATTCTGGCTACCACAGAGGCTTAGAGCCAAATATGGAACTTAATCTAGTAGTTGTGAAAGTTTGGATGGCCCATATACTCTTTTTCTCCAGTCTTTGTTTTTATTTTTATTTTTCTTGGTCCTGGTTTTTTTATTTTCATTTTGGAATTCTAAAAAATTTGCCACCATTTTATGGTTTGTGTTTGTGTTGTAGTTGCCTCAAATTCTTTGTGGAACAGACCAAGGATAAATAAAATAATTTGAAAAATTGTGACCTGTGCATTCTTAGGAAATGAAGAGGATGGTAGTGATAGTGGTAACAAGAATCTCTATATGTAGATAAGGATCTGCCAGTCTCTCAAACGAAAGTTGTTTGCTAAGCGATTGGTCTCCATGTGATCCCTAAACAGACAGAGGGATCAGCTAGAGTCAGGCAGAGTGGACTGAGGACTATTCTGGGTTAAGAGTTTTCAGTTTTGAGTTATATATGAAAATTATTTTGACTATCTTATTTGATCTTACCCTTTGTACTGCACTAAGACTTTTAATGACTTTTATTCTTTTGTATTAATTTTGAGTAATGTGTCCATTGTCTGAAGTTACACCCTGGAACGGCTTTGTTAAGGATATTTTTTAAAATCAAGCAAATTTGGCGTTGGCCCCATAGCCAAATGGTTAAGTTCACGTACTCTGCTCCAGTGTCCTAGGGTTTCACCAGTTCGGATCCTGGGCACAGACATGGCACCGCTCAACAAGCCGTGCTGAGGAGGTGTCCCACATAGCACAGCCAGAGGGACCTACAACTAGAATGTGCAGCTGTCTGCTGGATGGCTTTGGGGAGAGGAAGGGAAGAAAAAAGAAAGAAAAAGAAAAAAGGGAGGATTAGCAACAGATGTTAGCTCAGGTGCCAATCTTTAAAAAGAAAAATCAAGCAAATTAAAATAAATCCCCTTTGCTAACGGTAGACAAAAGGAGGAAAGGTTATCAAAATCTGTATATTTGTATGAGGCCAGAGTGTTAAAGACAAGTAAAACTTATAAATGTCTTTAAATCTCCAATTAATTGAAGGTGGATTTTTTTTCTCATGGTTTTCCTGTTGGATAAAGTCTGGAAGGACGGAAGGAACATTGTCAGCCAGCTAATACACGCTTCTGTTACTCGTATTCCAGACTGAGGCTTACAGTTAACCAGGACAGTTACATTAGACATGCAGGCAGCATATTTATTTTGTTTTAAACTAGGTAAAATAACTTACAATAAATGAAAAAGGAATTCTGAAACAAAGCCAACTACTTTGCTGTTACTTTCTCTTTTTATATTTTGGTCTTGTGGTACAAGTCTATTACACAACAGATGGGAGGGTGGAAAGTGATTTTTATAGCAGCTGTTGTGTCCCTCTCGTTTCAGGAGAATAAAAAAGGCCTGTAGTTATTTATATTTGTGAGTGGTAACTACATTCCTTTTCATTATTAGCTGAAGCTAGAGCAAAAATGAAAATCACACAAGGTCTAATTTTGGTTTGAAATTGTTTATTTCATTAATATAAGGAACATGTGAGACGACTTCTCACCACCACTTCTTTCCCTCCTTTTATTTTATCCTTAGTTAAGAAAAAAAAAAATTAAGCAAGTGTGTAACTAAAGGACAGAATAAAGAAGCAACATGGGAGTGTTACTGACATCTTCTATATAATGATTTTTAAAATCTTTCTACCCTAGCTTTTCTGGTGCATTTTAAAGCTTACAGAAAACTAAACCTACTATATTTTACTTTAAAAAAAGAGAGAAGAATACAATAGGGCATTTTGGGGTCAGTAGATATTATATTTATGTTAAATATTTTTCTTTCTCAACTTTTATTTGGAAAAAATTTCAAACCTACAGAAAAAAATTGCAGAAAGAGTACAATGTACAGTCTTATACCCTTCACCTAGATTCATCAGCTATTTTTTTTTAATTGGCACCTGAGCTAACATCTGTTGCCAATCTCCTTTTTATTTTTCTTTCTCCCCAAAGCCCCCCAGTATGTAGTTATATATTTTAGTTGCAGGTGCTTCTAGTTGTGCTATGTGGGATGCCACCTCAGCATGGCTTGATGAGCGGTGCCATGTCTTTGCCCAGGATCTGAACTGGTGAAACCCTGGGCCACCGAAGCAGAGTGTGCAAACTTAACCACTCAGCCACCAGGCCAGCCCCTTATCAGCTATTAATATTTTGCCGTATTTGGTTTATTTCTTTCTCTGCACATACACATGTATATATATGCACACATACATATTATTATTCTTTATTTCCTGATCTTTTTGACAGTGTCAAACATCATAATCCTTCACCTCTAAATGCTTCAGCTATGTTTTTCCTAAGAACAATAACATTCTCCTGCTCTTGTACAAAATAGAGAATCTGATTTTACTTTTTCCAGAATCCTGTCTGTTACCTGTGTTTTCTCAGCATTCAAGAACAAAGGAAGCAGTGAGGGGAATTATTAATAGCAGCCTCCCACTTCCTAAGTTATTCACCATTGTGCATCTTCCAGAAACCAAGTGTGAAAATGAAAGATAGAGGTCGATTTTCAAACCTAAGTAAATAAAAAGTAATTGATGGACAGGCTCCTATAGCATTAAAAGTAGGCCTGGTGTCTTGAGATATCACACATAGTTGAACCATTTCCCTAAATACCTATTTATTTTCATAAACTTATAGAATTTCAGAGTTAGAAGGGCCTTACAATGTGTGTTGTATAACCCATTCATTTTACAAATAAGAACTACGGTTCAAGGTCACACAAGTAGAGATGAGACTAGAATCTAGGTTTTCAAACTCTTAATGCGATATTCTTTTTGTTATGTCGTGTTGCTTCTCTGTGAGCCCTCGTTGCTTATGCTGAGGTCTCAATAAATGAGAAAGGTGAAATGTCTGAGACTACTACACCTAACTAATGTACCCCCTTGAATCTCATCTGGGTGCACTATGGCAGTGCTTCTCAAACTGTAATGTCCATGTGAGTTTCCTAGTAATCTTATTAAAAGGCAAATTATGATTCGATAAGTCTGAGGTGGGGCCTGAGCATCTGAATTTATAGCACGTTCATCTGCTGCTGATGCTGCAGATCCTTGGACTGCATTTTGAGTAGCAGTTATCCAGAACAAGCACAGAAATCTCATAGCCCCCAGACACCGGCAACATAGAAGAAAATACAAAATATTTCGTTATGTACAGAGAATAATATAACTAACACCTATCTACTCGTGATTAAGCCAAAATAGGAAAAATAAGAACTTTTAGAAATCTTTTAACTTTTATGCCACTTCAGATAAAGGAGTTTTATCCCAATACATTAATTTATAGATGCAACTACCTATTTTCCCAATATTGTTATATCAACAAATAATGAGATTCCACAGAGTTTTTGGTACTATGGAAGGAAATATGAAATCAGGTGATGAAAAGAACCATATCCAAATTTGAACTGTCAATCAAAAAGAGCAACCAATAAAGTTCCTTTTTTTTTTTTGAGGAAGATTAGCCCTGAGCTAACTACTGCCAATCCTCCTCTTTTTGCTGAGGAAGACTGGCCCTGAGCTAACATCCATGCCTATCTTCCTCTACTTTATACGTGGGATGCCTACCACAGCATGGCTTTTGCCCAGCGGTGCTGTGTGTGCACCTGGGATCCCAACCGGTGAACCCTGGGCCGCCAAGAAGCAGAACGTGTGAACTTAACTGCTGCACCACTGGGCCGGCCCTAAAGTTCCGTTTTTACTCTCAATAAAAACATCTTTTAAACCAGCTATGTTTATTCATTTAATGAATACTTATTGAGAATTCATGCTCCTGTGTAGTTTACATCCTGATTTCATTCTCTTATGTCTAAATCTATATGCTGCTTTGAATTTTACAAATGATTGTTGAAAGGTGCAAATGCTAGGTTTTATATGACAGTGAGTCCTTTAAAATAAGTATTTTGCATTTGGGTTTTTTGTTGTTTAAAAATAAAAATTAGCAGTACAGTAGTCCTCCCTTATCTGCCGGGGATACTTTCTAAGATCCCCAGTGGATGCCTGAAATCATGGGTAATACCCAACCCTATGCAGTTGGTCCTCCACATCTGCAGGTTCCACATCAGCAGGTTCAGCTAACTGCGAAGCCTTTACTATGTTTGCAATCCGCAGTTGGTTGAACCTGCATTTGTAGAACTTGCGGATATGGAGGGCTTACTGAAGGAATTGAGCATCCATGGATTTGAGTGTCTGCAGAGATCCTGAAACCAGTCCCCTACGGCTATCAGGGGACAGCTGTATAGAGGTACTACATTTTTTCCCAACTAAGGGACTGATGGACTGGTAGCGTATACAGCATGGGTACACTGGACAAAGAATGATTCACAGATGGGCAGGATGGAGTTGGATGGGGTGAGATTTCCTCAGGCTATTCAGAATGGCCTGCAATTTAAAACTTATGAATTGCTTATTTCTGGAATTTTCCATTTAATGTTTTCAGACCATGATAGTAACTGAAACCACAGAAAGGAAAACTGCGGGTAAGAGGGGGACTACTGTATATTTTATGACCATCTTGATATAATATAGAATACACTTACACCTACAGCAGCTAAGTACACTTAATACATATATGAAAAAATTGGTACTCTGAATTTCTCCCAAAATGCTTATAGAAATCATAATTACTTCTATATTTCTCAGAGTAGTTTAGCAGTAAAATAACAAGTCAGTAGTAGTTCCCTGGGGAGGGAAACTGGAACACAAAACAAAGTTACAAAATTTGTCAAAGACATTGAAGTACAAGGAAGAAAACAACTCAATTAAATAAATATTTACTAAGCTTTTACTTTCTCCTAGGCTATACCTGTGTAGTAGGCTATACCATCTAGGTTTGTGTAAGTACACTCTGTGATGTTCACACAATGATGAAATCACCCAACAGTGTGTTTCTCAGAAGGTATCCCCATCATTTAGCAAAGCGTGACTGTAATTAGAATACAGTATAAAATGAAAACAGATACAGACAAAATCTAGGAGCAGTGCAGGAGAGTTGTAAAGGAAATGGAGTTGGAGAATGTAATACATTTAAAAGTGATAAAAGAAACTATGAGAATTAAGACTTTCTGTAAAATAAAGGGATGGATAGATAGCATGGTAATGTAGGATCTAGGTGAAGGATATAAAAGAGTATTCACTGTAAAATTCTTTCAACTTTGCTGTATGTTTGAAAAGTTTCATAATAAAATGTTGGATAAAGTAATAGTTGTAAAAAAACAGGGTGATATAAAGGGGCCACAATTTCTACTTTTCTTGTGAATAGTAGGTTCTTAATAAATAGAAGGAAAGGAACGAAATGGAAAGAACTTTCTAATTCACTATGGGGAAGGCAGGTTGTCACTTAAGAAAAGCAGAAATTCCTTGCTCTGGTGTCATTGACGTATCTGTCATTAGACCCCAGAGAGTAGAAGTGCCCTCATTAAGGGCAACGTAGTAACCATCAGGGTATAAACACATTCCACATTTAGGTGTAGAATTGCCTCAGATACTAAGATTCTAAACTACACAATGAAATTTTAGTAGATATTGCACTCTGGTTCTTGTACAATATAAACTATAGGTTATAATTTGGGAGTAATACCAAAATCTAAAATAGAAACACTGTTTATCAACAAAGTTGATTTATACCAAATTTATGCCAGTTGTTTTAACTTCATAAGTAGTGATCAACTAGAAATATCACTGATCTTTTCAATCTTAGATCCTTGTTGATTTCAAAACCTAAGGTAAGAGAATTTGCTATAATGAGCATAGCCTAATACTGTTAAATGGGTAAATATTTGTATTTCGATAAAAAGTGACGTTTCATCAATTCATATTATGTTGAATGATATGGTACACAACTAGTTATAGTTAAGGTTTGAGTGCTTTGATTATTTTAGTCTATTGCTAGATCAGCAGTGAAGAATTTTATGGCTAAGGTCTTGCCTTGTATGCTTTTATATATATTATCTTAATCCTCAAAGCATTGTGAGTTTGGTGGACAACTGTTAACTTTTAAATAACCTTATTGATAATTTTGGATGCAGATTTGATTTCCCAATTAGAAAACTGAAGTTGAAAGATGTAACAAAAAGTCTTTCATATTGCCTTGTTTTATAAATGTGAAATTCTCTTGGAAATCAAAAATATATAAATTGAATCATGACTTCTATTATGAAGTAATAATATATTCTAGTGGGGGAAGTATTGCCCATGTTATAATAAAATGTAGCAACCATTTTTAATAATACATTCAAGGAGAAAATAATTTTCTAATACTAAGCTGTAATATATAATTGAACTCACAAAGTATAAATCCCACTTTCACTTAAACTGTATCAGAAACTTTGTTGCCTTGGTGAGTTATTGAAAGAAGAATGAAATATGCCCTGTATTTAGTATAACCCTTTAAATGTTTCTTATGGTGCTGTCTGAAGAGATTCTCTTTTAAAACCTCAGGTTTCTACTTTTAATATCATGAGGTGTTTATATTGTATAATATCTCTTTGTTTAGAGATAATTGTGGCTTTTGAAGTACATTACACTTATTAAATTCTTTACAATAAAAGTCAGTCCCTTAAGGAGATTGAAGTTTTGTTTTGAGTTTATATTTCTGAATATCTTACATTTAGGTAGAACATTAGTTGAATTTCAAATGTCACATTTATATTATCACTTATCCTTAAATGAAATCCACCTTGTGAAATAGTCGATTTTATTGTCATTGCTATTGTTTTTAATTTGACAAATGTGGAAACTGAGACTTAGGGGTTGAAATTCAAGATAGTAAGTTGGAACTGGGCCCAAGTCTTCTGACTACAGTGTTTTCTGCCTATATCACATCTTTTTTTTTTGTGAGAAAGATTGGCCCTGAGCTAACGTCTGTTGCCAGTCTTCCTCCTTTTGCTTGAGGAAGATTGTCCCCAAGCTAACATCCATACCAGTCTTCCTTTATTTTGTATATGGGACGCCACCACAGCATGGCTTGATGAGCCACGCGTAGGTCTGCACCCAGGATTGAACCTGCAAACCCTGGGCTGCCAAAGCAAAGTGCGTGAATCCAACCACTACACCACAGGTCCAGCCCCTCTTTCTTTCTTTTCTTCTGTTTTTTTTCCCCTTCTGGTCTAATGTCTGACTGACTATGAACATTCTGGAGATATTAACAGGTTATTTAGACTTGAGAGTCTTCCCAAGTTGCTGGCAGGAATATATTGCTGAGTTTGCTCTTCTGTATAATGAAAGGTTGAGTGTAGGGGAAGTTGCATAATTTATGATAGTAGTAAAGAATTTTAAGGTAAGTTTTGACTTGAATTTAATAAAATGCCTTTTTATATTAAAGTTTGATTTTTCACTAGCTTGAATCTTATGACTTGGGGAAATAAAGTTAGAGTGTTTTTTAGCCTGACTCTAACTTGATAACTCTGTCTAGCATTTTTCTTCTCCTGGGGTTAAGATTTAAGGGAAATGATTGTAATACCAGGGCAGATGTTATACTTTCCTTCCCTTTAGCCACAAGCCCCTGTTTTTCCTGTAAGTTCTCAAGTTAGTTATCAAAGATATGGACTGTCTCATACCAAAAGTTTAAACCTGTGTTTTCTGTTTGAGGGACTCTGTTGGCACCAAGTCACGTTGTTCATTTGGCATTGACATTGCCTAGAGATTTACTCTTTCTCTGGTGATTTCTGCACATTCTGAATATTTATTTTCTTAAGCTTAATCTTGGTCTCTGCCTATGAAATTTAAATATGTGAATAATACATGCCATTTGCCTGAATGTTTTTCATTTTTTAACTTCATGACATATTTTTACAACTTTCAACATCAGTCAAATATCTATTAAAAGCTTTCTATTTTCTTGTGATTTATTAAGAATACACAATTTAAACAACGAAATATATTCAGACGAGGGGAGTCATGGAGTATAGTTTAGAATAGCAATGCCTGTTTGGTCTTGAGCATTTATATTCTCCTTGTTTTTTTGTCTTTGTTTTGCTTTGTTTGTTTGTTGTTGTTGCCATATTTCGAAGAAAAAAGGCAAGAGCAAATTCATTTTTGTTTCTATTGACTTTATTAGACTATAGGCTATTAGGTTTAGAGAAAGCAAAGTACCTATATGTGTGTTTATGAACATTAATAAGTAATATTTTGTAATTGCCAGTGTCATTATAGAAGTGACTAAGAAGGACTTTGGGAAAGTGAGTTATCTCAAAACTACAGAGTCAAGGTTCTACAGCAAGGGTCAGCACACATGTTCTTAAAGGGTTAGATGGTAAATATTTTAGGCTTTGTGGGCTATATAGTCTCTGTTACTCAACTCACCTGCAACTACACAACTACTCAATTCTGTCATTGTAGTGTGAAAGTATATGAGTGAGCTATAGATAGTAATTGAATGGGCTTGATTGTATTCCAGTAAAACTTTATTTACAAAAGCAGGTGACTAGGGGGCCAGCCCTGTGGCATAGTGGTTAAGTTTGGCATGCTCCAATTCAGCAGCCTTGGTTGACAGGTTCAGATCCTGGGTGCAGACCTATACCACTCATCACCCATGCCGTGGCAGCGACTCACATATAAAGTCGAGGAAGATTGGCAACAGATGTTAGCTCATAGCTCATCTTCCTCAGCAAAAAAACCCAAAAAACCAAAACAGGTGACTGGTCTGCCAACCCATGTTCTAGAGCATCCTAACCAATAATATTCATAAGCAACCATGTATTTATGCAATCATCTGCGCCACAAAAATATCTTTTATTATTGTTGAGGATAATTTGTAAAATCATAGAGGAGAGAGGACTTCTTGTTTTAAAATGGCCTGGGTAGACATATACTGAAATATTTTCAGGAAAAGCGATATGATGTGGGATACTTTAAGATACTCTGTGGGAAAAAATGGTAAATCTAGAAGCAGGTGATGGATACATGGAAAAAGTTCAGCACACTGTACTCTCTATTTCTGTGTATGTTTGAAAATGTCCATATTAAAAAGTTACTACTTAAATAAATAATGGCCCAGTAAAGGCAGCGGGTTTTCCCTTCTCTTGAATCACCTTAAAATAGGAAGGAGAATAAGAAACAAAAATACAAGCTCCATCTTCAGCACAAACCAGAGAGATCTCTGCAATCCCAAAGCATAATGTATGAAGAAAGGCTGACAGATCCAGTGAAGGCTAGATAGGTGTGTGAGAAGACCCTGAGAAATGACACCTATGGTTGCAGATCCCCACCTAAGCCAGGAGAGCTCAGTTCTCCAAAAGCAGTGACTGGCCTCAGACTTCTCCAGAGCAGCATTCAGCACTAACACTTTACCTATGAAGTCCTCAAGGAAAGATTAATTCAGAAGTTTTGTACCAATCCAAATAATCATTCAATATGAAGGCAAAGACAAATACTTTTTAACATGCCAAGGTTCAGGGATTTTAACTCTCATGAGCCCTACTTCTAGATGATGGAGTTCAGCCAACCAAGAAATGAAAGGAGAAACTACAGTTAAAGTATTGGTACTGAACACAGAGTCCACTGACCTATAAAATTAAGACTAAAGCAAATGTGAAGATTAGGTTTTCCAGAGCAGAATATGAATGTTTAAAACCTTGACAATGTAGTAATGATATAACTAACAGAAGCTGAAAGAGTGAGGGACAGAAATGATGTAAAGTAGTATAAACCTCATGTCTTATGACAAACTTCAAAAGATGTCATTTAAAACCAATAAATCCAGTAAAAGAAGTATGTGGGTGGGGGAGCTATGTAGGTAGATCGGTGATAGATAGATAAACACTAAGAGAAATAATAAGCTAAACTGGATGGTAGAAGGTAAGAAAAAAGCATAACTATATTAAGTTCATCATTGCTCATAAGAGAGATACGAAAAATATATAAATATCAGAGTACCAATTGATGGGATTGCCGCTTTAAATTGGGCGGCCAGAGTAGGCCTCACTCAGAAAGTGAAATTTGAGCAAAAATTTGAAAGAAGTGAGGGATCCTGATTGTTATCTGAGGCACAAAGAGGCTAATGAACTTGCCGAAGATTGCAGTTACTGAATCAGAATCCAAACTCAGGCAGACTGATTATAGATTCTGTGCTTTTAATCACTGTGCTGTATTGCTTTTGAAACTAATAGGAGTGTGTGTGTATGTGTAACTAGATAAACCAACTCTAAAGTTCATATGTAGAAACAAGTAAGCAAGAATAGCCAGGAAAATTATTAAAGTATTGAAAGGAAACTAGCCCGTGCTACCACATATTAAAATATATTATAAAGTTAGAATGTTAAAACAGTCTGGTTAATAGGGCATGAGCAGACAGATCGTTGGACAGAATAGAAGTTAAGAAAAAGATCCAAATTCATATAAGTATTTGGAACATTAGAAAAAATAGCTTCTTAGATAAGAGGTAAAAATGAATTCAATATGTGGGACAGCTATGTTATCATTAGAGGGAAATTAGTTGGATTTCTACTTCTTAAATTTGACTAAAATTAATTCCTAATAAATCAAAGAATTAAACCTGAAAAGCTAAACTAGAAGTGATGCGGGGTCGGTGAGCCGAGGAGTCGAAAGAAAGATTTCTTAGACTCTCAAGATCTGGCAGTAGTGCTCTTTTATTTAGAGAGTAGAATAGCATGGGGACAGGACCCATGGGCAGTCAGAGCTTCTGCTGCCGCCGCTTCTGCTGCCCCCGCTGGCATGGGGACAGAGCCCATGGGCAGGCAGAGCTGGTGCGTGGGGACAGGACCCACGGGCAGTCAGAGCTCCTGCTGCTGCCCTGAGTTGAGGGTTAGGGCTAATTTTATAAGGCATGGGTACGTGACTTATTTTTACTGGAGAAAAGAAAAGATGATGTAAAAAGTCATTAAATGATTTCAGTGCAGATGGGGTCTGGTTATTGTGCGGTCATATAACTTTAGATACGAATCTGGCCATATAGATCAGCATGTAGGTGAGGATGCCCTGGGCTTCTCTCCCTGGGGCAGTCCTAATTCATACCATAAAAAAAGTCCACTGGGTCGTATAGTTTGGCATGTAGGCCAGGTCACCTTGGGCTTCTCTAGCTGGGGCAGCCTTAATCCACGTCAGAAGCAGCCATGGGAGAATTTTATAATATTCTCAAAGTAGTGAAGGCCTCTAAGAAATATGACACAGGCCCCTTAAACCAAGAGAAAAGATTGATAAATTTGACTCTCAAACAAATGACTGTAAAACGTGAAAATTGTATACATACAAAAATACCATCAACAAAGTAAAAAGAAAAAAACTAGAAAAGTTTGCAACAAATTTTGTTAACAAATGGCTAATTTTCTTAATATTTAGAGAAGTTCTACAAAATAATATTCAAAGACCAAGAACCAAATTGAAAAAAATGGCCAAGGATGTAAATACTCAGTTCCTAGAAAAGCAAATACAACTAACTCTTAGTTTAAGATATGCGTAAATTCTCTTAATACAAAAAGTGTAAATTACAACTATGGTGAAATGCCATTCACCTGTGACACTGGCAAAATAAAAAAGTTTGAGAATACATTGTTGAAGAGAGTGTGAGGGACCAGATACTCATTTAGCCAATACGAGCGTAATTGGTGGGTATGTGAATTCACGTAACCTCCATGGAAAACAATTTGGCAATAGCTTTCAAAATTTAAAGTGCACATACCTTTAACCTGGCAGTTTCTCTTGTAGTATTATATCCTCACATATCTGTGCCCACAAGCAAGGATATTCACTCTAGTATCATGTATTGTAATAGTAAAAGATTATCTGTCAATAGGCAATTGTAAAGATGTACCATAAAATTTATTTAACCAATGTAATTCCAATCAGTCACTAAAAACGAGTTAAGTAAAAAGAAAGAAAGAAAGTCAGATGAGTAATGGGACTATAGTATGCTACCATTTGCGTTTTAAAAAATCTTCACAAATACATATATGCACAAGCTTGTATAACACTCTTTGATAGGATACCCAGTTTTAACCAGTTACCTCTGGGGAGAAGTACTGAGTAGCTGGGCCATGGGGATGGGAGGAAGATCAATATTAAGTGTAAAAGACTTAATTTTTTACTTAGTTTTTGTACTTTTGAATTTTATATCATATACTTGTTTTATCTATTCAAAAGAAGTAAAATAACTTAAACATTTTAGATAAAGTTATGTTCCTAGAGGATGCCTAAGCATCCTAGTCCCTGATGCTATCTTTGAGCCAACTGAGACCTATAGAGGGCAAGACTGACTTCCTGTGTGTTTTGTATTGAGGCCTGGATTCTAATCCTGATTCTGACGTGTAAACCTTAGTAAGTCACTTTCTCTCTCCGAGTCTCAGTTTTCTCATTTGTAGAATAAGAGTGAGACTCGTCTTCTTTTGTCTTCCAGTATTAGTTTCAAGCTACTTCACGGAGCCCAAGGATTCTTTGGATCCCCTTAGGGTGTTCAAGCAGAGGATTGAAATTGTAGAATTTCCCAACACACCCATCTTAAACCAGAGCATCCCTGGATCTCTGAGTAAGACTGAGTTTAACTAACTGTTTTGAAACTTAAAAATAAAGTCTGAAAGTCGTAGTCCACAGTAAAGTCATTGTATATATTAGCTTAAAGATTTTCAGCGACAGTGTCAAAACTTATTAGTGTGTCATGATCAGCTGTGAAGTAAGCCTCAAGTAATTTTAAGTGATTATTTATATTTTTTAATTAATGTCAGTCTCACATTTCTGCATGCTTTCTTCAGTTGGAAGGAGATGGGAATTAACAATATTCACATGAATAATGTAAAGTCTGTTATACACGATAGTTGTGTTAAGGTATGCATTGTCGTAGACTCTTAAATCATTTTTCTTTGGGCTGATGGAGTGGAATATAATATCTGCCTCTGAGGCTTATACATTAGGTTTCAGTCAGTTAATGCCTTCCTTTCTTCCTCCTTTAATAGTTCTTGGGGCTGGAAAAGTAAAAGGTACAAAGGAGTAAATTAAGCATTGGCAAGTCAGAAACATTCAATATTCTTTCTGAAACTTAGTTTAATTGCATGAATCTAAATTCCAGACCTAAATCCACAATGACACTGCTCTTTGAGGAAGTAATAAAGGCGGGTATGAGTGTGAGTGATTTCCTTCTGACATTCAGAAGATGGTAGTGATTAAGGACTGAAGGAGTGAGATTACCTGATCAAGTTAAAAAAAAAAAGGGAGAGTGAACAGCAGAAAGGCTAAATTTCTACCCAATAACAGTAAATTTGTGATACAACTACTTACTGTCTTATTCCTAGTAAAAGACCTGAAGGAAATGCAAGTCTAAAAATAGGCAAAAGAAAGAAGAATAAAAAAATTTTAGTTTAGACATGGTAACACTTAAAACTGATATTAAATGCTTAAAAAAGTAGAAGAAGAAGCAATTTATGTGATGTGTGTATATGTAAATGTGTTTGTATAAAATCCTGAAAACAAAATATTCGTCACTGTTTGGATGATAAGAGTTTGAGAGACTTTTTATTTTCTTTCATCTGTATTTTTAAGCTTTTCTACAAAGAATACATGTTATTTAAGTGATCAAAAAGCTATTATTTATTATATACATACACAAATGCATGTAACATTTGTTGTTCTGTCCTGACAGTAGATGTGTCTTTTTGTATTTTCTAGGTGCACCAAAGGCTCTCTTTTTGGCAGAATTTGGGAGTTGTTTATTGCAGTACTGTTGTGCCCTCTGATGGTAAGTTTTGGCAAATCCATTTTTTATGTCTAGTTTTTTTTTTCATTAACTCAATGTTTCCTATTCTCTAGCTGACATTTAAATTTATAAACCATACTCTTTCACTTAAGATGGGCTTGGAGTTAGAGAGAGAAGGGAGGCACTAACAAATAGAAGTCAAATTTGAATGAGGATCTAATGAATTTAGAGGAGAAATCAGGAAGAAAAACTAATACATTCATCAAATTTTCATAGATCATGGAATATTATTATGTAGTCTTTTCATTTATGTTTTAAAACTGGGGACGTAGTGTGAAGATCGCAGAAGCACCATCTTTGGTATTTCCTAACCATTGGGTCTTCCTATTCTAGATAATGATTAAGTGCTCCAGCTCCTTCATGCATCAGAACCTAGACAGAAGCAGTTCAAAATCAGAGACCTCCTGCTCTTGCTTGTCCTTTTCTTCCCTTAGGCTTAGGGCTGTAATACTCTTCCTTGATGTGGGAAAGAATAAACGGATGCTTGAGGACTGCACACAGACCTTTGTATATGTCCATGGTGCCACAAACAGGCAACAGGCTTTGATAGTTTTTACTATAGTGGAGGACGTATGTTTACAACTCTTGTCATTTCTCTTACCCAGTACTGCACGTTTACAATAGATTGTTTGCTTAGGCTTGACTGTTAAATATATTTCCTCTGTGTAAAATTTAGTTTAATAGAACTCTAATTTCAACCTTATAAACATTAATTTATAGGCATAGCAACCATCAAAAGAGCATCCTGCAAATATATAAGGACACCTAAAACTGGAGAAACCTCAGATGAGTCATGGAAGTCCTAGGATCTCCTGTATTTAATCAGTATAGGTACTGGCAGTATTATCAGAACTCCCTCCCCAAAGATCCTTGGTTATCTGAGTATATAGACAATGTGCTCCTATTTGCTAAATTCTCTAAACTTGGAGGAAATATCCATTTGTGATTATTCATTTGTAGTATGGAAAGGTTGAAAGGAAAAATAGGCCAGAATCAAAATAAGGAAAATAGTAGCTGGCTTTCTTTTTCTTATCTCTTAGAGACATAAAGAATTAATAAAGTAATATCAATATATAAATTAAAAAGCAGCACTCAGCACTTTGTTACAGCTGAGGACAGGTAGCTGTGTTGCCCCCAGTCGAAAGTGAGTAGGTACACAGGTGCCAGTACTTCCCACATGACTGAGAGCCAGAGGACCATAATGCCACCGACTGCATTCCCTCCTTACACCCCTCCAAAACAGTGGGTAGGTATCCCTCTAACCCTTAACACTCACTGTTGTGGCCCATTAAACAACCAAATGGGATCTGTTCACATCCATGCCGGCACCACTCTCATGTTCATTACCTTCCTCCATGGTTCACTGCAGGTTAACATCATTAGATAGTTTCAAGAAAGGATTTCTCTCAATGTAAAAAATATTGTTTATAGTGCTGAATCCTCTCAGCTTTTGCTGAACTAACAGCATTTTAGTCAAAAAAGCTTTTATAGTATTGTCTGAAATTGTTATATATTCACTGTCAGTATATATCAATATATATTCAGTAAGTTAAATATATTCAATATCAACTAAGTCACACTACAAGACACTCATGTGCCAGTGGTTGTTATGATATTCAGTGACAATTAATTTGAACTAATGAATTCATATTGAAATTTGTATTATTAATTTTACCACTTAATGCAGTTACTATTATCCTGTATACCAGTCTGTATGGAAGTATTTCAATAATGTAACAATAGTATAGTTGTATTCAGGTATCTGGCTGAATGTTATCCCAGGACATAAATGCTAGTAGGTTGTCCCTATGTTTCATGAGAGTTTGAAGGCAATACTTTTACAAAAGCTAAAAGGATACATACTTAAAAAAAATAAAATAAAATGGCTCCCAAAATTTCTGCCAATACTATTGCCCTTCTTAAGAAAACCAATTTATACTAGTTATCAAAAAATAGAAGCACAAAATTATTTGATTTAATGCAACTTAGTATCCTTACTGCCCTCATATTGTACATCTCTCTTATTTTGTGCTTCTAAATTAATTTTACCTTAGGTCAGTATAGCATATGAGAGAACTCTGCTTAATGCACAGCTACTTCAATAGAGTTTAGCCACCAGGAATAAACATCTCTGCCATCATTCATTGCTCTTTGTCTTGACGGCTGGGTCATATTCTATAGCAAAAGAGGACTTGACCCTCTTTTTGTTGTTGTTGTTTTTTATTGTGAGGAAGATTCACCCTGAGCTACCATCTCTTGCTAATCCTCCTCTTTTTTTGCTTGAGGAAGATTAGCCCTGAGCTAACATCTGTGCCAATATTCCTCTATTTTTTGTATGTGGGCTGCCTCCACAGCATGGATGATGAAAGGAGTAGGTCCACACCTGGAATCGGGACCTGTGAACCTGGGCCACCAAAGCTGAATGTGTGGAACGTTAACCACTCGGCCACGTGGCCAGCCCCTTGACCCTCATTTTTTAAAAGTGCAAAATCTAAAATACCGTATTATATAATCATGTATTTATATACCTAGTATGTATACCTAATATAACTGCTTCTCAATAATTGCTTGTTAGTTATGTTGACAAATCTTCTGGTTATGACTATGACAGTTGATATAAAACATATAGATTATCTTAAATGTTTAACCTCCCTACAAAAGCAATCTAAAAGAGTCTTAATTTTTATTGTGTCATAAATACTTCTGCGGGTCCTGGTGAAAGCTCTAGATTCTTTCTCTAGAAAAAAAACCTTATATATACACATAGCAAATTTTACATGTAATTTCTTAGTGATACAGACTCCCTCAAACCAATTTGTGGACTCCCTAGTCTCATGGACCTCAACTCAAGACCTGCTTTGGATACATTGCACACAGGTACACATGCACGTGTCCATATCCACGCCCGTGTTCCTTTTCATGAGAGGCATTATGCTTAGAGGTTGAGCCGAGCTTCGGACTCAGACAGACCTAGGTTTGCCCCTAGTTCCATCACTTAACCACCTTATAACCTTAGGCAAGGTATTTAACTTCTCAGACTTCTTTCCTCATCTCTGAAATGGAGATATTAATAGTTACCATCTCCAAGAAAAAAATGTGCTTACCCTGCAGAAATAGTACTTACCCACCAGAAACACTTATTCTATGAAGAGTGATTGTGGTAGTGTTAAAGATCCCTAATCTAAAAAATATGGTTTTGAGCTTCTCATTTTATTTTTTTTTATTTTTTTTTTTAAGATTTTATTTTTTCCTTTTTCTCCCCAAAGCCCCCCGGTACATAGTTGTGTATTCTTCGTGGTGGGTTCTTCTAGTTGTGGCATGTGGGACGCCGCCTCAGCGTGGTCTGATGAGCAGTGCCATGTCCGCGCCCAGGATTTGAACCAACGAAACACTGGGCCGCCTGCAGCGGAGCGCGCGAACTTAACCACTCGGCCACGGGGCCAGCCCCTTGAGCTTCTCATTTTAATTTGTCTGTGCCCTAGATCCTAGACTGTAAAATGACTAACAGTGAAATTTTTTGATTGTATGGTTTATACCTCCTCAAGGCCTTCAAAGCCTGTTAATGAGAGTTAAGAATGAGAGTAATTCTGCTGTAGACCAGTTGACTATATAATTAATATATAATTTATCATCCATTCCAGGACACTTTTGAGAGTGAAAGGGAGGCAACCAGAGTTGCCCTGACGATTTTTAATAGTATAAGCTAGGACATATCTTCACTTTGCTTATAGTGAAAGTGCCAAAGGTGAGCTAGAGTAAGAGCAAGGGAAATAACCTCATGTAGCCACCTTCATTTCTCTATCCAGAAATGTAGTGCTACTTAGTTAGCCCTGTATTGAGAATGGTAGTAGAAAGTTGTGTTTATTTTGTAGTTAACAAAGGATCTGAGATTTCCTCACAAAGATTGCTTGAGGGCAAATAATTTTAGTAATGAAGGGTTACTGGAAATTCCTGTTTAGTAATAAAGAATCAGTAATAAACAATTAACCAACCCAAGTATAGATAATATGTAAATTCTTAACCTAAGGTCTATGGATGGTTTGGGGAACTAGATATATGCCCTAATTTTTTTTCTTTGGTTTTTGTTCTCTTACTTCTTTTTAAAGCTTTGTTGAGATATATTTTACATACCATAAAATTCACCTATCATGTAAGCATCATAATAATCCAGCTTTAGACCTCTTCCTTCACCCCTAAATGTTCCCCTGTTCCTGTTTTATAATCAATCCCTACTCTCATCCTAAGCCCCAGGCAACCACTTATCTACTTTCTGTCTCTATAGTTAAAGCTTTTCTAAAAATGTCATATAGATGGACTCATGCACTATGTAGTCTTTTGCATCTAGCATCTTTTACATATCATAATGCTTTTTAGGTTTATCCATTTCGTAGTATGTATTGTAGTTCTTTATTTTTATTGCTGAGTAGTATCCTAATATGTGGAAATAATCACATTTTATTCATTCACCAAATTAAAGACGTTTGGATTGTTTTCCATTTTGGACTATCAAGAATAATGCTGCTATCAACATTTACTTTTAAGTCTTTTTGTGGACATATGTTTTCATTTCTCTTGGGTAGATACTTAGGAGTGAAATGGTTGGGTCATATGGTAAGTATGTGCTTAACTTTTTAAGAAATTGCAAAACTGTTTTCCAGTGTGGCTCTACTTGCATTCCCACCAGGATTGGATGAGTGTTCCAGGTCCCTCATGTCCTCCCTAACACTCAGTATGATCAGTCTTCTTGATTATAGACATTCTAATGGATGTGTGGTATTATTTTGTGATTTTAATTTGCATTTCACTGATGCCTAATGATGTTGAGCATCTTTTAATGTGCTTATTAACCATTGAAATATTTTCTTTGGTGAAGTGTCCAAACTTTTGCCCATTTAAA
This sequence comes from Equus asinus, assembly GCF_041296235.1. Taxonomy (NCBI): domain Eukaryota; kingdom Metazoa; phylum Chordata; class Mammalia; order Perissodactyla; family Equidae; genus Equus; species Equus asinus. The sequence goes on from NC_091791.1 coordinate 61,396,548, forward strand.
AAAATTGAGCATCTTCTTAGTATTGATTTATAAGGGTTCTTTATATATTCTAGAGTTTTTCCTATTACTTTTAAAATAGTTTTGGAGGAAAGGGAAGAAGATTTTGTTGAGTCATGTTGTGTTATTAATGGTTACTCTTGTACGCAGTGGGAATTCTGTATTTATTGTCATTATCATAGTGAGAGCACAAACATACCCCACCACTATTTTTCATTCCAACTTTTAAAAACTTGACAACCAAAACATTGTTGAGCATAAAGGCAAGTTGTAGAAGGTTGTATACAGTGGGACCATTTATGTAAAGTTTAAATACAAGCAAAAACCATGCTGTGTTTAGTTATTTAATACTGTTATAGCAAATTACAGCAATACTTAGTGGTTTAAAACAACAATAACACTTTATTGTCTCATGTTTTTGTGGATTAGGAATTCAGGAACTGTTTAGCTGGGCAATTCGAGGTCTCATGTGGTTATAATCTCACGTTAGTTAGGACTGCAATCGTCTGAAGGCTTGACTGGAGCTGAAGGATCCAGTTGTAAGGTGGCTGACAATATGGCTGAGAAATTGGTTCTGGCTCTTGGTGGGAGGCCCCACTTCTTCTGCATGGTGGCTTCTCCATAGGGCTGCAGGATTATCCCTCTGATGTGAGTACTGGCTTCCTCCAGAGCAAGTGATCCAAGAGAGCAAGACAGAAGCTATACAATCGTTTATGGCATAGCTTTGGTAGTTATACACTATCACATCTGCTATAGTCTACTGATTTTTCAGACCAGCCCTGATTTGATATGGCATGGGGCCAAACAAGGATGTGAATACCTAAAGGCAAGGATCATAGAGAGCCATCTCAGAGGCTGGCTATCTCAATACTATATATTATATATTGACATTTGTGTATATGTATGTGTCTGTGTCTGTCTCTGTCTATCTATCTGCCTGCCTGTATGTATGTATGTATGTATGTATATCATAGATGGGAATTATAAACACCAAATACCAACTTCAGGATAGTGATTTCCTTTGGAGAAAGAAAGATTACCCTGCTTCATAGTGGATAAGTTTTTGAACGGGAGCAAGGATGGAATGAAGTAAGGGGTTCAATGACAATGTAGCTGATAGAAGAAAGAGGCAGTGGTGGCCTGGGCTAAGATGATGGTAGTACAGAGAACTGGAGGGATTAGAGATGTTTAGAAAATATATTGAAAGGATGTTGTGACTGATTAGATATGAGAAATATCACGTTCTGGCTCTAAGGGTAGTCAAGGATATCAGATGATTTTCTGGATTGGGCAATAGTTAAATAATGGTGGTGTTATTGACAAATGAGAAATGTCGGAGATGAGTGGTTCAGGGAAGATGAATTCAATTTTAGGATTTTTGAGTTTGAGGTGTGCCTTTGGAAAACCCAGTTGTCCGGCAGACAATTGAATATAGGTTTGGGACATGATCAGCATTTAGTTGGTAGCTGACACTTTAGAAGGACATGAGATTTCATGGAGAATGTGCAGATTGAGAAACGCAGAGGCCTAGAACAAAGCACTTAGAAACTTGCAAGGGATGAATACAGGAAGAAGAGCCTATGAAGGAAAATTAGAAGATGTACACAGAAATGTAAAAACAACCAGGAGAGTGTGGAATCACAAAAGCCAAGAGAAAAGCTTTTTATAAAGTCAAGGAGAGGTTAACGTCATTAAGTGCTGTTAAACACGCAAGTTAAGGGCTACAGTTCCCACTGAATTTAACAACCTTGTGATATGTGTGACTAGGAGAAAACAATTTTTTAGTCAGATGATGAGATCCAAAGCCACTTTGCATTGGCTTGAACTGTATGACCTTGGGAACATCATCTAACCTTCCTGGACTTTATTATTCTTAGCTGTAAAAGAAGGATGTTAGCCTGTGTGATTTCTCTGCCCCTTCAGACACTAAAAATTCTGTTATTATATTTCACATTCTTGATACAGAGTATTACAGAAAAGGGAAAGAAAAGAAACAGACGATGGCAAGATCATAAGCCACTGGAATCATCCATCATATAAAGTTCAACTTTAAGTAGCTTTGCAGAAAAAACCCTTTATGTGTTTCCTTATTGTACCAGCTCCCTTTCATAGTAAGTGCTTAAGATATATACAGCCATGTTCATGAGATATGTTGATGCAAATAACCGTAATCTATAAATCAAATTTGGAGTGAGTTTATTATGAGCCAATTTGAGGACTATAGTCCTGGAGAACTTTTCCACCAAGGAAGGAAACTCCCCATAGAATAGATGTACAGAGTGGTTGTATACCATCTTGGAACAAAGAGCGTGCATCACATATGACAGAAATATCTCTTTTACTACTGTCACAAGATTCTTTGCTAGCAGAGCAGGTCAGTGGTCTCAAGGTGAGCACAGGAAGTCAGTGGTCAGCAGGCCAATGGTCACAGGATGGGTTAAGGCAGGTCAGTAGTTCAGTAGTTAATTCTTAGCTTCTGGGAAGAAATGCTTATTCTGAAATGCTGATACAGGAGAGGCAACATCTCTTTAAGAGCGTCATTTTTGGCTTCGGGACATTATAAATGTTTAAAGTATAAACGTACAATGCATGCTCAATGGGCTACATCAGGCCCTTCTGGAAAAACAAAGTCAGGCCAAATTAGTTTTAAACCAAATGGCTTCCTCATATACCCCAGTATATCCTACTGCTTTTCATTTGTTCATCAGAAGATATATTTTAGAGAAGATTTTCCCCATTATTTTGAACACCAACCAAACTTATTACTATGAGTTTTTTAAGCATTTTTTAACAATTATCTAAATAACAAGCATTTATATTTTATGACTTTTTCTATACCTGATGCCCCAAAGGTATTTTTCAAACAAATTTGTGCCTTCTTCAACCCCAAATGTATGTTGTCCTTGCACTTCTCTTCTTAGTCCCGAAAATTCCTTGCCTTTTTGTCTTTATGCCTAAATCAGTTGTCATGTTCTGTCTCTCAGTGTTCATATTGGATGCCCCATAATTTCTAGGTTTCTTGGAAACACACTGCTGTAGAACTCACTTAGATTATTTCTTATTTTATTGAAATGGAAATCAAAGGAAAACCCAACCAAAATCTACTTGATGCAGTTTACACCTAAAAAGAATGTTTGTCTCCAGAGAAATAGTAGCTGACAACTGTCAATAGCTTGTCAATGCCTATTGTGACTCTACAACAGCCAGCGCTATTTTATATATTGTTAAACTTGAGGAACTTTGGTAATTGTTCTTCTTTGGTTGCAAACCAAGAAATCTAACATTTACATTACAATATAGTGTGTGGGAAAGAAGGAGACCTGGGGATTTATTTCAAAAGCAGTATTATAATAAAGGTTTGTCAGTTCTGAAATGTGCTATTCCACGTAGAGTTTCTCAAAGCTTTCATTTTTCATTCGTTTGAAAGGCTTCATGATCTTTAAAGGAAAAAGTTAAAGTGGGTGAGAAAGACCTTAATTTTCTCTGTTGACTTTGTCTCAGTTATTTTAAAACAGTAAACCCTAAGCACTTAGCTGTGAAACCAATGTTTTAGTGATATCTGCCATACTTCACGTAAGATTCTCAGATTCCTATCTTTTGTTTAAATTCAACTCTGTATACTTCTTGAAATCTGTGGTTGAATAGTTTTTTCACACATAGAAAGAGGATAATTGGGGTGAAAAACACCAGGTGAACAAGTTAATCACCTAATTTTATGACCCCATCATCACTACTGTCTATAGAAGAGATAGGAATATTCATATTAGTGGCTATGAATTTAGGGAAACAATAGATTGGTAAGCATTCTTTTGAAATGAGAAAGACAATGACAATTTTCAAATATCTTTAGATATTGAAAACTTTAGATAGTACATGCTATGTATTAAGTTCATATTACTATTTTTGGCCTCTTCTTCCTTAGGAACATAGACTACCCTTTTGGAAGGGATAAAGAAAGGGAGATTTCTGACTTTGCTTCTTTTTAGTTTTTATATAAAAATTCATGTATCCACAAAGAATTAAGTGCTATGAGAATTGCTGTCCTTCTGTCAACAACTAGAACACTAGACAAAATATGTGAAACTACAGTTTTTAGACATTGGATAATAAGCAGGACAGGACTGTGATCTCTGAGAGAAGAGAAACAAATGAGATTAACCCTACATTGCTTCAGCTCACAGCCTGAGGTTTTGACTAAATTCTAAACCACAATACCAGGCTAGAACAACTTCCAAGGAAATAACAATTACCAGAAGCTGTAAAATGAATAATTCTTAGTGCTCGTACTGGGCCAGAAATCATTTGACTTCCCTCCAGCCATAGGGGAGAGACATCACTGAATATATAAACAATGAGTAGAGACTCCCAGAAGAACTATACCTTAGCAGTAAGGCCAAATTTGCCCTAGAATAAAGGATTTTCTAGGTGTGTCCTAAAATACCTGAAAAGATCAAACTAACATGCAAGTAACTGAACTATACAACAAGATCTAGCACTCAACAATGTAAAGTCATCATGTCTAACCTTCAGTCAGAAATTACTAGGCATATGAAGAAGCAGGAAAAAAAATCATTCAATAGAAACAGACCTAGAAATGACAGAGATGATGGAATTAACAAAGATTTTTAAGTAGCTATTATAAATATGATCCTTATATTCAGGAAGAAAAAGGAAAACGTAAGCATAAAGTGAAGAAAAGTAGGGCTGGCACTGTGGCATAGTGGTTAAGTTCTTATGCTCCACTTTGGCAGTCTGGGGTTCACAGGTTCAGATCCCAGGCTTGGACCTACATACCACTCGTCAAGCCAAGCTGTGGCAGGTGACCCACATACAAAATAGAGGAAGATTGGCACAGATGTTAGCTCAGGGACAATCTTCCTCATCAAAAAAAAAAAAAAAAGTAGAAGATATAAAAAATAAATGGAACTTCTAGAGATGAATGATATAATATCTGAAATGAAAAACTTTGTGAGGAAATTAACAGCAGATTAGAAACTGCTGAAGAAAAGATCAGTGACATTGAAGTGCATAGCAATTAAAACTATCCAGAATGAATCTGAGAGGGAAAAAACCCTGAAATGTTTGAAGAGAGCCTCAGTGCCCTGTGAGACAATATCACACGGTATAATATTAAGTGTAACTGGAATCCCAGAAGGAGAAGGGTGGGAGACAAAAAAAATATTTGAATAATGGCCAAAATTTTTCCAAATTTGATGAAAACTATGAGCCCACAGATCTAAGAAGTCTAACAATTCCCAAATAGAATAATCATAAAGAAAACCATATAAAGGAACTTTATAGTCAAATTGTTGAAAACCAATGATAAAGAGAAAATATTAAAAGCAGCCAGAGGCAAAAAGACATATTACATACAGAGGAACAAAGATAAGAATATATATGAATTTATCATATACTATGCAAACCAGAAAACGTAAGTTCTTTAGAGTACTAAAAGGAAAAAACATCTGTCAACCTAGAGTTTTTTACACAGCAAAAATATCTTTCAAAAATGAAGGTGAAATAAAGACTTTTTCAGGTTTACCGTAGCTGAGAGAATTTATTGCCAATACATCTGCACAACAGGAATTGTTTAAAGAAGCTCCTGAGGCAAAAGGAAAGTGATACCAAATGGAAATTTGGATCAATACAAAAGGAATGAGAAACACCAAAAGGGTAAATATGTGTGTAAATATAAAAGATTTTTTTTCCTCATTTTAAAATTTCTTTAAAATATAATCAGTTGTCAAAGTAAAAATAATGTATTGTGTGGTTTATAATATGTAGAAATAAAATGTATAAGAACAGTAGCACAAAACGGGAGATGGAAATATGTTGTTGTAGGGTTCTCTACACTATACCTGAAATAGTATATTGTTTGAAGACTGACTGTGGTAAGTTAAACATTTATATTGTAACCTTTGGGGAGGGTTCAGCAAACTCATTAGGCCAAATCCGCCCACTACTTATTTTTGTAAATAAAGTTTATTGGAACACAGCCATGCCCATTTGTTTACATAGTGCCAACAGCTGCTTTTGCATCACAGTGCAGTCTATAGTTACAGCAGAGATCTAATGGCCCACAAAGCGTTAAGATTTAATATCTAGCCCTTTACAGAAAATGTTGCCAATACCTACCATAGAGTAACCCGTAAAAATGTTTTTAAAAGTATGGTTAAAAAGCCAATAGTAGAGATTAAATGTAATTATAAAAATACTCAGTTAATCTAAAAGAGGGTAAGAACAGAGGATAAGTAGAGGAAAGAATGGTTGGGTCAAGAAAACAAGTAACAAGATGGTAGGTTTATACACAACCATATTTATAATTTATTAAATGCAAATGATATGCAACTTTAATTAAAAGGCAGAGATTGTCAGATTGGATAAAATAGCAAGACCCAACTATATGCTGTCTACAGGAAATCCACTTTAAATATAAAGACACAGATAGCTTAAAAGTAAAAGGATAAGAAAAGGTATATCACAAAAATAAATGACTTGTAAGTGAACCATCATAAAAACTTTACTCATAGTAGCCAAAGACTGGAAACAATCCAAATATCAATTAACAGGTGAATGGATAAACAAATTATGGTGTATCTGAATGAACTGCTAATGTATGCAACAACATGGATGAATCTCAAAATCTTTATGCTGAGAGAAAGGAGCCAGATACAAAAGAGTACATACCATATGATTCCAGTAATATAAAATTCTAAAAAAACTAAATATAATCTGTGGAGACAAAAATCGAATCAGTGGCTGCCCAGGGATCAGCTGGGATGGGGATCAAGGGACTTTTGAGGGGTACTAGAAATGTTCTTCATCTTGATTATTGTGTCAAAACTCATCAGATGTCCACTTAAACTAAGAGTGTATTTTGTTATTTATAAACTATGCCCTTAATAAAGGATACTTTTAAAGTTTAAGTCATGAAAGAATGTAGTGTGAGGCTTTGTATACATTGTAGGCCTTATAAGTTACTAGAATAGGCAAGGAAATAAGATGTAAATGACTCCAACTATGGGAAATTTGATGCATTTGGAATTTCTGGAACATTAATCTATATGTATTTCCTCTCAACTCTTCAATTTTGAGGGGAATGAATCCTTAGAAATATTATAGAATGTATCTTTTGATTCTTAAAAAAAGCTAATAAAGAAACATCACTTATGTATCAAGGAGTGTGCTAAGTGTTTTAAATGGTTTATTTTATTTATTTGTCACAACAACTCTGTCAGTTAAGGATTAGATCCATTTTATATATGAAAAAAGTGAGGCTCAGAGAAGTTATATCATATACCTGAAGTTAAAGAGCCAGGATTCTCTCCCAGATTTTACTGGAAAGCCTATTTTCCTTCACAGGCTAGGGCTCACTTCTCATCTTTAAATGCTTGGTTGCTAATGTAAAAAATTCTGGTTCAAAATTTATTTATTTAAAAAAATCATTTGAAAATGATTTTGAAAGGGAATTGTTCTGACATTTGTTTTAGTTACTAAGGCTACGTAAATCAAGACTATTGAGGAAAAAGATGAGGAATTCTGCATTGTACTGTTGTAGAAAATCCTTTCAGTTATATAGGTTATGATGTTTCCCTTAATAACTTTTTGTTAAGAAATCCCAGATAGTTGAGCTTTGGCTTCTAGCTAACCTCAGAAAGATGTTCAAGAGAACATAAAAGGAGTTGTTTTTGATTACATCATAATATGTCCATATGAGTTAACTGTCCTTGAGTAAGAGTCTCGCTTATTAGTAAACTTTCAGATGTCATTCCCCAGGGATTCTTGAAAGCGCTGGCTCCCAAGAGCCACCTCCTGCAGGTTATAGCGTCTGGCCTAGCAATCTCTGGCTCCTTAATAAAATCTTACTAAATGGAATCAGGGTTTATATTCACCAATACCAAGAACTTTACCTCAAATTCCTGGGAAAGCTTCTCCTTGACCCACTTAGAAGATAATCCTTTGCATGTTTTTTTTCTCTGAAAAAAAAATTGTGTCATCCATATGATCTTCCATAAGCCAGTTCCCAGAATAACCTTCAACTAAAACTACAGGCATATTCTTCAACCTTTGAAAACATTTTGAACCACGCTAATGATAATAGACCCGCATTTAAGACGAGCAATGAGGTAGCTTTAACTTATAATAAAATCTAATTATCATATGATTTATGGGTCTTTTTCACTCAGATGTAACAGTGGTCTATCAAAATGGGTTACCTGTGATATCTGTGAGGCTACCATCCCGGCGTGAGCGCTGCCAGTTCACACTCAAACCTATCTCAGACTCTGTTGGTGTGTTTTTACGACAACTGCAAGAAGAGGATCGGGGAATTGACAGAGTTGCCATCTATTCACCAGGTATAGTCGCTTTCATTATTAATTCCCACCCACCCCTCTCTTCCCCTCAAACCACTTCTACACACACACACGCATCACTGCAAAAGAATTCCATACTGGTAACCTTAGAACGCATTTTTTTGCTTAGCAAATGTCGGGAGAGACAGTGATTTCTCTCCTAGTTCTCAGAATATAATTCTTCAGTTTAAGCAAATGTATATACACAGGGAGTCTCATTCAGAAGCACCTCACATATAATGCCATGGGCAAAGATGAGCAATCAGTCACTTTTTGTATTATTGAGACCTTTTATCATTACCTTAGGCATGAAATAAATTTTTCCAGTAGTCGAGCCCTCATCTCTGGAGATATGAAATATTAGGACTTCTTCTTAGATCTTCTTGTGTTTTCACATAAAAGTTTGTAAAATAAAGACATATATGATTTGAAAAGAATTTAAGGCACTAAAAATTCCCATTTGACATGAAATAATTTCATTTATTTATTTATTTATTTTAAGATTGACCATGAGCTAACATCTGTTGGCAGTTTCTTCTTCTTCTTCTTCTCCTCCTCCTCCTCCTCCTCCTTCTCCCCCCTCCTCCCCCCCTCCTCCTCCCTCCTTCTGCTCTCCCTCCTCTCCTCCCCCTTCCTTCCCCTCCCCTCAAAGCCCTCCAGTATGTAGTTGTACATTCTAGTTGTAGGTCCCTCCAGTCCTGCTGTGTGGGATGCCGCCTCAGCATGGCTTGACAAGCCGTGCTAGGTCCACACCCAGGATCCTCACTGGCAAAACCCTGGGCCACCGAAGTGGAGTGCGCAACCCTAACCACTTGGCCATGGGGCCAACCCCCTCATTTATTTATTTTTTAACTGCCTTACATTTTTTTCCTTTTTTACCTTGAAAAATTTTAAACCTACAGAAAACATAAAAGACTAGTACAGTAAGTACCCATTTACCCTTTGATTTACCAGTTGTTAAACTATTTGCCACATTTCTGTCTTAAGTATTTTAAATATACTTAAGTCTCAACTCATCTAGTAATATAATTAGTAGACTGCTTTGATGTGTTTTGCTAACACTAGCATCTGTCTTCACCAAATTACTGTCAACTAATCAGTAACTCTACTGAAAAGTACCATCTATTAGAAAATATTGATTTTTTTACTCAACCAACTTCCCTCATAGACAGATATAAGACATCCAAGCAGCTTTCCCAGTGACCCTAGATTTCCAACTGACACCTAAACATCTATGTAATTATCTCAGTTGTTCCTAAAGTTCTGCCCTAAAAACATGTTTTAAATCTTCACAGACTCAAGGCCATGAAAACAAAAAACCTCAGATAATATAAGTTTTGTTTAGCATAGAACTTGAGGGTGAGGCAACAAGTTAACTGAAATTTAAAACAGAAAATGTAATTTTAAAAATCTATTTTGAAGATTGCTTTTTCCTGACCATTCTTGAATAAATTGGACATATGACAAGTTTAAATTTTCTCATTTCAATTTCTCACAGATGGTGTTCGAGTTGCTGCTTCAACAGGGATCGACCTCCTCCTCCTGGATGACTTCAAGCTGGTCATCAATGACTTAACCTATCACGTACGACCGCCAAAGAGAGGTAAAAAGTAACCTTGCTAAGATCCGAGAAATGTGGGAAGGGCTTTTGCAAAGAACTTTACTTTTCCCTGGATAACCTTGAGAAATGGACAATATTCAAAGGACCCTGGAAGTGTTACATACAGGTAGACTCTGTTTCAGTGGAGAGCTCATTGAATACCTGGCACTTGGCTAGTACACTGACTAAAACTTAGATTCTACCAGACACTGGTATGCGTTACTATTAGATATTGTCACTCTGTTTTACAGAAATGAATGTTTTATATAACTTAAGCTCCTTCCCTTCATACAGGCTAAAAGTCATATTATTTTGATAACATTATGGGGGAATCTTTTTGAAATAAATTCTGGACTTCCTTGTCCGCTTAAACATTTGTAACAGGAATTAATCCCTTTTTTTTTTTGATGGCTCAAGGTCAGCAGTCTGAAAGTCAATTATTGTACATTAATAATCTTTAGGAACTTCTGGCATGTATATGCTTTTATCCAAAAAAGTGGGGTACTTACCTTAGGTGCAGATTTTGAGGGGGTGCCAAGAAATTCAGTTATCAAGATAAATACATAATATTTTAATGAACTATTTTTAAAAACTAAAGTTAATGCAAAAAATCTATAATGAACAAAATATCAAAATTTTAAAGACAGTCAATATTACTGATTTTTCTGTTCACCCTAGTACTATCTGCACAGCACAGATACTAAATAGCCCTCTAAAAGCATTTTAAGTTGTGTCTTTTTTGGTCACTTTTCTCTCTTTGCCCTCGATATTGATTCTCACTTATTGCGCTGTTAATGCCCTTTCCACCACCACCACCCCTCCATCAGCCTGCTAGGACATCCCTTCTTTTTGATTCTGCTTGTGAGAATTGTGTCTAAATGTAGAGAAAGTTCTGAGTGAAAGTGTAAGTATTGATGCCTCTGAAATCTTGTCCACATTTACCTTTAAAAATTTTCTCTTTCCTTCTCATATGTTGTCCACTTTTCCTCCACTCTGTATTCCTTTGCTCTTTCCTGAACCATGTCCCATTCTTTGCCATCTCCGTGTTTGTTCCCCTTTCCTCTAAGATGCCTTTTTCCTGTGTTCCTAACCTCATGTCAGGAACCTAACCTTCCTGTTTCCTCATGTCAAAATCATCAGTCAGCTCTTCGATGAAGCCTTTAAGATCCTATTCTTTCTTTGACTCCCAGACAACCAGAAGTGACTAATCTCCTCTCTGAATTCTTCTCATTCCTTTTCTTTGTAAATGCTCACAGGGAAGGCACTGTGATTTTGTATCCATCATTGACTCAGGTGGTCATTCTGTATTGAGTGAATTAAATGAGTTAACTTGGTTGCATTTTGGTTGTTCAGAAAGCCAGATTTTCTTCTGTGTTCAAGCTAGTTGAAATGGAACCAGCTTAGAAAAAGTTTGGAGAGGTATAGTAAGGATGGAAAACTTTCTTTTTTTTCTTTTTTTTTTTAATTGAGGTTATGATAGTTTACAACGTTGTGAAATTTCAGTTGTACATTATTATTTGTCAGTCATCCCATAGGTGCGCCCCTTTACCTTTGTGCCCACCTCCCACCCTCCTTTCCCCTGGTAACAACTAATCTGTTTTCTTTGTCTATGTATTTCTTTATCTTCCACATATAAGTGGAATCATACATAGTTTGTTTTTGCTTAAAGTAATACCCTCAGGGTCCATCCATGTTGTTATGAATGGGACAATTTTTGTCATTTTTATGGCACAGTAGTATTCCATTATATATATATACCACGTCTTCTTTATCCATTCATTGGTCAATGAGCACTTGAGTTGCTTCCACATCTTGGCTATTGTGAATAATGCTGCAATGAACATAGGGGTGCATGAGTCTCTTTGAATTGCTGATTTCAAGTTCTTTGGATAGATACACAGTAGTGGGATGGCTGGGTCGTATGGTATTTCTATTTGTAATTTTTTGAGAAATCTCCATACTGTTTTCCATAGTGTCTGCACCAGTTTACATTCCTACCAGCAGTGTTTGAGGGTTCCTTTTTGTCCACAACATCTCCAACATTTGTTATTTTTTGTCTTTGTTATTATACTCATTCTAATGGGTCTCAGGTGATATCTTAGTGTAGTTTTGATTTTCATTTCCCTGATGATCAGTGATGATGAACATCTTTTCATGTGCCTATTGGCCATCCATATATCTTCTTTGGAGAAATGTTTGTTCATATCCCCTGCCCATTTTTTGATCAGATCATTTGATTTTTTGTTGTTGAGTTGTGTGAGTTCTTTATATATTATAGAGATTAACCCTTTGTTGGATATATGATTTGGAAATATTTTTTTCCCAGTTGGTAGGTTATCTTTTCATTTCAATCCTGTTTTCCCTTGCCTTATAGAAACTCTTTAGTCTGATGAAGTCCCACTTGTTTATTCTTTCTCTTGTTTCCCTTGTCCAAGAAGACATGGTGTCTGAAAAGATCCTTTTAAGACCAATGTCAAAGAGTGTCCTGCCTATATTTTCTTCTAGAAGTCTTATGGTTTCAGGTCTTGGCTTCAAGACCTTAGTTTATTTTTGTGAATGGCATAAGAGAATGGTCTGCTTTCATTCTTTAACATGTGGCTGTCCAGTTTTCCCAAGACCGTTTGTTGGAGGGACTTTCTTTTCTCCGTTGTATGTTCTTAGCTCCTGTATCAAAGATTAGCTGTTGGTAGATGTGTGGTTTTATGTCTGGCCTTTCAGTTCTGTTCCATTGATCGGTGTGCCTGTTTTTGTACCAGTACCGTGCTGTTGTGATTACTATAGCTTTGTAGTATATTTTGAAGTCAGGGATTGTGATACCTCCAGCTTTGTTCTTTATTCTCAGGATTGCTTTAGCAATTTGGGATCTTTTGTTGCCCCATATGAATTTTAGGATTCTTTGTTCTATTTCTGTGAAGAATGTCATTGGGATTCTGATTGGGATTGCATTGAATCTGTAGATTGCTTTAGGTAGTATGGACATTTTAACCATGTTTATTCTTCCAATCCATGTGCATGGAATGTCTTTCCATCTCTTTATGTCATCATCAATTTCTTTCAGGAAAGTCTTGTAGTTTTCATTGTATGGGTCTTTCATTTCCTTGGTTAAATTTATTCCAAGATATTTTATTCTTTTTGTTGTGATTGTGAATGGGATTGTGTTCTTGAGTTCTCTTTCTGTTAGTTCATTATTAGAGTATAGCAATGCAACTGATTTATGTAAGTCGATTTTGTACCCTCCAACTTTGCTGAAATTGTTGCTTATTTATGGTAGCTTTCCAATAGACTTCTTCGGGTTTTATATATATATAAAATCATGTCATCTACAAATAGTGAGAATTTCTCTTCTTCATTGCCTATTTGGATTCCTTTTATTTGTTTTTCTTACCTCATTGCTCTGGCCAAAACCTCCAGTACTATCTTAAATAAGAGTGGTGAGAGTGGGTACCCTTGTCTTGTTCCTGTTCTCAGAGGGATGGCTTTAAGTTTTTCCCCATTCAGTATGATATTGGCTGTGGGTTTGTCATATATGGCATTTATTATGTTGAGGTAGTTTCCTTCTATACCCATTTGATTGAGCATTTTTATCATAAATGGATGTTGGATCTTGTCAAATGCTTTCTCTGCATCTATTGAGATGATCATTTGTGGGTTTTGTTCCTCATTTTGTTAATGTGGTGTATCACATTGATTGACTTGTGGATGTTGAACCATCCCTTTGTCTCTGGTATAAATCCCACTTGATCATGGTGTATGATCTTTTTAATGTATTGCTGTATTCGTTTTGCCAATATTCTGTTGAGGATTTTTGCATCTATGTTCATCAGTGATATTGGCCTGCAATTTTCCTTCTTTGTGTTGTCCTTGTCTTGCTTTGGTATCACAGTGATGTTGGCCTCATAGAATGTGTTAGGAAGTGCTCTATCTTCCTCAATTTTCTGGAATAGTTTGAGAAGGATAGGTATTAAATCTTTGAATGTTTGGTAGAATTCTCCAGAGATGCCATCTGGTCCTGGACATTTTTTGCAGGGGAGGTTTATGGTTACTGTTTCAATCTCTCTACTTGTGATTGGTCTATTCAGATTCTCTATTCTCTTCTTGATTTAGTTTTGGGAGGTTGTAAGAGTCTCAAGGAATTTATCCATTTCTTCTAGGTTGTCCAATTTGTTAGCATATAGTTTTTCATAGTATTCTCTTATAATCTTTTGTATTTCTGTGATACCCATTGTACTTTTTCCTCTTTCATTTCTAATTTTATTTATTTGAGTCTTCTCTCTTTTTTTCTTAGTGAAGCTGGCTAAGGGCTTGTCAATTTTGTTATCTTCTCAAAGAACCAGCTCTTTGTTTCATTTATCCTTTCTACTGTCTTTTTTGTTTCAATTTCATTTACTTCTGCTCTAATTTTTATTATTTATCTCCTTCTACTGACTTTGGGCTTTGTTTGTTCTTCTTTTTCTAATTCTGTTTTGTGTAGTTTGAGATTGCTTATTTGAGATTTTTCTTGTTTGTTGAGGTGAGCCTATATTGCAATGAATTTCGCTCTTATGATTGCTTTTGCTGCATTCCAAATGAGTTGATATGGTGTGTTTTCATTTTCATTTGTCTCCAGATAATATTTGCTTTCTCCTTTGATTTCTTCAATGATCCATTGGTTGTTCAGTAGCTTGTTGTTTAATCTCCACATATTTGCCCCTTTCCCACCTTTTTTCTTGTAATTGATTTCTAGTTTCATAGCTTTATGGTCAGAAAAGATGCTTTATATTATTTCAGTCCCCTTAAATTTATTGAGGCTTGCTTTGTTTCCCAAGATATGGTCTATCCTTGAGAATGTTCCATGCACACTTGAGAAGAATGTACAACCTGCTGTTTGTGGATGGAGTGTTCTATATATATCTAAGTCCATCTGGTCTAATTTTTCACTTAATTCTACAATTTCCATGTTGACTTTTTGTCTGGATGATCTATTCATTGGTGTAAGTGGGGTGTTGAGGTTCCTATTATTATTGTATTGTTCTTGATATCTCCTTTTAGTTTTGTTAATAGTTGCTTTATGTACTTTGTTGCTCCTGTGTTGGGTGTGTATATATTTATAAGTGTTATGTCTTCTTGGTGGAGTGTCCCTTTTATCATTATAAACTGCCCCCTTTGTCTCTCTTTACCTGTTTTGTCTTGAAGTCTACTTTGTCTGATATAAGTATGGCAATACCTGCTTTCTTTTGTTCACTATTAGCTTGGAGTATCATCTTCCATCCCTTCACTCTGAGTCTGTGTTTGTCTTTGGGGCTGAGGTGTGTTTCCTGGAGGCAGCATATTGTTGGGTTTTGTTTTTTAATCCATCCTGCCACTCTCTATCTTTTCATTGGAGAATTCTATCCATTTGCATTTAGAGTGATTATTGAAATGTGGGAACCTAATGCTGCCATTTTATCTTGTGTTTTCCAGTTCTACTGCATTTCCTTTGTTTCTCGTCCCATGTATTTTGGACTTCCCATTCAGTTAAGTAGTTTTCTATGCTGGTTTTCTTAGTTTTCTCCTTATTTATCATTTGTGTCTCTGTTCTAATTGTTTAGTGGTTACCATGTGGTTTGTATAAAACATCTCATAGATGAGATAGTCCATTTTCTGATAGCCTCTTATTTCCTTACACTAAGGCGGTGCCGTTCCTTTCCTCTTCCCCTCTAAGTTGTTATTGTCACATATTTTTTCTTCTTGTGTTGTGAGTCTGTGGTTAAAATGACAAGATTATATCTATTTTTGGTGTTTTCTTTCCCTTTATCTTTCATGTTATAATTAAGCATTTGCTTGCCTGTTCTGATGGAGAGCTGCAATTTTCTGATTTTGTCTATCTACTTATCTCTTTGCTCAGGGTTTTGTAACCCCTGTTCTTTTTCTTTTTCTTTTTCTTTCAGGTATGACGGCCTTCCTGAAGATTTTTTGTAGGGGGGATCTTGTGGTGATGAACTCCCTTAACTTTTGTTAATCTGGGAAAGTTTTTATTTCTGCATATTTGCAGGATATTTTCCCTGGATAGAGTGTTCTTGGCTGAAAATTTTTGTCTTTCAGAGTTTTGAATATATCATTCCACTGTCTCCTAGCCTGTAAGGTTTCTGCTGAGAAATCTGCTGACAACCTGATAGGGGTTCCTTTGTAGGTTGTTTTCTTCTGCCTTGCTGCTCTTAATATTTTTCCTTTGTCATTGACTTTTGCCAGCCTTACTACTAAATGCCTTGGAGGTGGTCTTTTTACATTGACAAAGTTTTGGGATCTATTGGCTTCTGTCACATGGATTTCCAGCTCCCTCCCCCAGTTTGGGAAGTTCTCAGCTATTATTTCGTTGAACAAGCTTTCTGCTTCATTCTCCTTCTCTTCTCCCTATGGGATACCTATAATCCTTATGTTGCATTTCCTAATTGAGTCAGACATTTCTTGGAGAGTTTCTTCATTTCTTTTTAGTCTTAGTTCTCTCTCCTCCTCTATCTGAAGCATTTCTATATTTCTGTCCTCCAGACTGCTAATTCTGTCCTCTATATTATCAGCCCTACTGTTCAGGGAGTCCAGATTTTTCTTAATCTCATCCATTTTGTTTTTCATCTCCAACATTTCTGATTGGTTCTTCTTTATAGTTTCAAGCTCTTTTGTGATGTAACTCTTGAACTCATTGAGTTGTCTATCTGTACTCTCTTTTAACTCATTGAGTTTTTTAATGATAGCTATTTTGAATTCTTTGTCATTTTGGTTATGGATTTCTGTGTCTTCAGGATTGTTTTCTGGGTACTTGCCATTTTCCTTCTGTTCTGGAGATTTAATATATTTTTTTTTCATACTGTGGATGGCATGGATTTGTGCCTCTGCATAGAGATAGAGTTTGGTTACTGCTTCCATTTGCTGCCACTGGGACAAGGGGGCAGGAGCTGTGTAATCTGAGCCCACCAGGATCCCCATCCGCTTTTCCTGACCCTGCCTGGCCCACTCCTTGTTATCGCAGTGTCCCTGTGGGGTCTCCTGTCAACTGTGGGAATAGCCACACTGGTGCTTTGATTTGCTTCCACCTGCTCCCACAGACCAGCCTAGACACGCTCCCCCCTTAGGGAATGCAGCAGTGTTATGGGCTTTCAAGGCAGCCAGGAACTTCTTTGCCCAGACTCAGCTCCATCGCCACCTGGTCCCACAGGATCTCACTTGTCCCCTCAGGGCTGCAGCAGAACTATGGGCATTTAAGGCAGCCAGCAGTTTGCTTGCCTGGCCATGCTGCATCTACTCCTGGGTCGCACCAGCCTTTTTGCTTGGTGCGTGGGGCCTCCCTATCAGTATGAGCCCAGGTCACTCCCTGGGGCCACAGTGGGACTGTGGATTTTCCCACTGGTCCAAAGAACAACCACGGGGGGCTTAGGACTGTAGTCACCTGTTTTGACAGTCACACCAAGCCACATGCCCACCCTCAGGGCCACAGCAGTGCTATGAACACTTCAGCCGGGAGAGTTGCTCGCAGGTACTGGGCTGTCTGAGGCCAGAGAGGTGTCACCTATCTCCACGTCCTCCCTGGGGGTAGTCCATCCACCTTCCAAGGTATAGCAGCACTGGTCTCTCAGGTGTCCTGAGGTGCTATGTGAGTATCTTCTCTTGATCAATGAATGTCCATTTAGTTGTAGTTCAGAGGGGGAGAGACAAAGAAAACCGCTCACTCCTCCGTGTTCCTGACATCTGAAAAGTATCTTTTAAACAGTAAGAGATTACTGAATCAGATTTTATTAAGTTGGAATCATTGAACATGTAGACCAGGGTTGTTAGCTATATATTAGCTATGCTAATATGTTTTCCTTCTTTAGTCCCTGATTCTTGGACTAGAAGTTCTCTTTAAAATAACAGAAGCACAGGCCTTATTTTACTCAGATTTTTTGTTGTTCTTTGAGTTTGCTCTTCATTTTTTTTCCAGCTTTATTGACACATAATTGACATATAACATTGTATAAATTTAAAGTGTACAATGTGATGATTTGATACACTTAAATGTTGCAAAATGATTACCACAGTAGGATTAGTAACACCTCCATCACCTCACATAATTACTATTTCTTTTTTGTGGTGAGAACTCTTAAGATCTACTCTCTTAGCAACTTCCAAGTAAACATTCCAGTGTTGTGAACTACAGTCACCATGCTGTACGTTAGATCCCCAGAATTTATTCATCTTATAGTTGGAAGTTGGTTACCCTTTGACCAACACAGAACTACTACATGATCCAGCAGTCCCACTTTTGGATATATATCCAAAGAAAATGAAATCAGGATCTGGAAGAGCTATCTGCACTCCCATGTTCATTGCAGCAACATTCACAGTAGCCAAGATATGGAAACAACCTGAGTGTTCATCTACAGATGAATAGATAAAGATGATGTGGTATATACATATAATAGAATATTATTCAGCCATGAGAAAGAAGGAAATTCTGCCATTTGCAACAACATAGATAGACCTTGAGGGCATTATATTCAGTTTTTTTGTGTGTTTGTGAATTACCTAGAGAGTTCCTTCTATTTAGATTTTCTGTTGTATTAGTAAAATTTTAAAAATTGACTGATATATTCTTATATAAAGTATAACAATCAGAAAAGTAGAGATATGGGCTCCCATATGTTATCAAAAGTTGTCAAAAACTAGAGGTATTTTAATCAATGAATAATTCCAACCATCTTGTCTAATACTGTATTTTTAAAACAGAAATGAGTGTTTTAGGGGCTTTTTCTTTTTTCTTTTTAAAGCCATGTTTTTTTGTTTTTTTTTTTTTCTTTGGTGAGGAATATTGGCCCTGAGCTAACATCTGTTGCCAACCTTCCTCTTTTGTTTTTTCTCCCCAAAGCCCCAGTACATAGTTGTATATCCTAGTTGTAGGTCATTCTAGTTCTTCTTTGAGAGACACCACCACAGCATGGCTTAATGAGCAGTGTGTAGGTCCACGCCCAGGATCTGAACCAGTGAACCCCGGGCCACTAAAGCGAAGCATGTGAGCTTAACCACTCAGTCATGGGACCAGCCCCCTAGTTTTTTAAATAGGGCTATTCCCAAGTTGAATAAGGAACCTAAAGGTAGAAACTGAAAAGGGGAGATATTATATCTGATTCTCTGGTAATCGATTTGGCATCCTAACAACTCTTTGCTTTATCTATATCTCAGAACTGTGAAATAGCTACCCAGCTTCCCTAGAAGTCAATTTGAATGTGAAGTTTGCAAGAGTCAGGAGTCTGTAATTCATGGAATAATTGTAAATGGAAGTGTGAAATTTGGTAAGCTCAATAGCAGCACTGGTGTAGAATTTAAAGAGATCTTTTCAGAATTTAAATTCACACATCAGAGCTCTCTCAGCTCTCTTATTAGCCAATGAGAGATTATGCTATTAAACACCATTTCTCACAGAAGCTCAGATAATACTAAGTCCATAAACACTTTTTCTCCAACCTTTAAAACATCATAAAGAAAACCTTTTTTCTTTTGAGAAAATGTAAAATAGGTTTTAATTTTGTTTCCACCATATTATCTTCCTCTCCCTCTCTGAGGAAGATATTGCTAGCATCCAAGTCCCCCCTCCTTTTCAGCTACATTTGATACCGAACCTCTTAATCTCAAGTTCGTGTGCCTGATGCACAGTAAGTCGAACACTGAGACATTGGTGCTTGGAGGTGGAGAAAGGTTTTATTTGAATTGGCCAAAACGAGAAGGTGGGAGCATAGGTTTGCTTAAATCTGCCTTAACAAGAGCAGAAAGCAGGGGGTTTTATAGAGCTAAGGGGCTTGGCAGGAGGAGCTTCAGAGAAACAAAGAGGTCACTCCCGATAAGCCCATGGGCCTCAGTGGCAGCTGGCAGCTGGCCATCGGTGATTGCAGCCTCTCTGAGGGCACTCTCTTTCTTCTGCAAAACAAGCTGACAAATCCTCTAGATCCTTGAGTTGCCCCTCAAATTAAGCAAGAAAACAGAAAATTGACAAGACTCATCTATGTCTGTGTTGGGAACGAGGTTGAAAGGCAATCACATTCTTATTGAATATCTACAGTAATGCTCAGGTACCTGGCTTCGCATTGAGTAAGAGAGCAGTTTGAATATCTGTATTTGAGAGGAATGTCAATCATCTAGATGAGTAAGCATATTCCTCTTCCCCACGTTGTAACTCTGTTTAGTGAGAAGGCTACATGGAGAAAAGGAATTGAAGGCACTAGGTTTGGGGTATCAGGTAATGAGAAGGAACACTAGGATTTTATATGTGGAGCAGATGGAACAAATCTCCTTTATCTAATAAAAGTTAAAATAGTTAACAAAGGAAAACTTTTCCAGAACCATTTTTTAAGTTTTGACACAATTTTTCCTACTGTAGAGAAGGAAGAAATATTCCTCTGCCATCTAGGTTCTTCTGGTTGGTCTTAAGAATTAAATTGACGTGAGACGATAATAGGAAAAAATCAAATGGAGTTTAATAACATGTATACATGGGAGAAACCCAGGAAAACTGAGTAACTCACTAAAATGGCCATAGCCACTATTTTCAATACCATCTTTAGCTAAAGACAAAGGAGGGTGTTGGGGATAGTGGTTTTGGAATTAAAAGGAGAGGAAGGCAATTAACATGGAGATGGAAAACAAATGTTTGATGAACATATATTTGCCAAGCCTTGCAAAGACATGGAGAGGACTTTGATCAAATGGGCCTTGCTAGGTTCCTCCCTGTCTACCATGCCTAGTTCATATTATACTATAGTTATCTATGGTATCAGCTCCTTCCTGGAATAGGCTTTCTATCTTAAATTCTTTTAGGCGATTTGTGGGGAGGTCAAAGTTTCTTCCTGAGTTTTTTGTTCATAAAAATAATCAAGCCAAAGAGACACATTTTAGGGTAGCAAATTCTGCTGCCCTTCATTGTTCTCTCCTTACCCCCTTTAACTTTTACTTCTTTCTCCTGTTTTCCTTTTTCCTGTTTATGGATAGCACTTTAGAAATAAAAATACTCTGTGAAAACTTAATTTCACATACTTCCACCAGGCACTGAGGATAGAGGGCTTATTCATATAGGATCCAGTATAGCCACATTTAATTTTTGTGTGGAATTGGCAGTCCATAGGTATTATGGATACCTAAGTATTGACAACCCTTGTACCTAACCTCAAAATTGGAGGGAAGAGGCAGGAAAAAACTGAAATGGAACATGGGGCAAGTCATAGCAGTAAGGCTAGTTGCAAACTCCGTTGCATTCCTTTGGTTATCATAGATGTATATGGCTGGATTCCCCCCTGACTACTGCAGTATGAGAAGAGTAACTGTTTTAGCAATTAGATTATTTTAAACCCTAATCTAAATCTAGAATAGAGGGGAGAATATGGAAAGGGAACACAAAAAGCCTTTTATCCCAATCCATGTTGAAGTAGTAATTAACTACGTTCCTCTTAGTCTTGGAGAGGAGGAGAATATACCCTATTTCACTAGTTGTTGAAAGTTTTTTTGTTAAGGAGAATCATTTTGATTGGCACCACTAAGCCCCTTTCCCCACTTATCCATCCAGAGGATATTGGAAACGTAAATAATTTCAGAGAAAAGGTTGAATGGGCAAACCAAATACCAGCAATAATGAATACCTTATCAGAGACTCAAATAGCCAAAGTCCTTCCCAAACCATGTTAGTAGCTGAAAAGACTTTCCAGTTCCCATTATGTTAGTACATCTCCCTGTCTTTCTGTATCTTTCTTTCTGTATCTGCACTGATGGCATGTGCAGAAACATTAATAAATATCTAATTGCATTTTTAGTGAAGCAAATCATCCAACAGTGTTGTCGTTAAGCCATTAGCATATTTATCTTCCCTCTTCCTATAATTTCATCTGCAAATATGTGGGTAGGTTTCTCAGGGTCAAGGGTTTGAGGTTGTTTTCCTCCACCATGATAATACCATGGAACCATATCCTTCCTGTCAAGAAAACCTAACAAAATAAAGCTGAGTCCCTTGAGTTTTCCAGGGCTTTACTGATGCCTGATCAGAAAAATAACAACTCTGCCTATATTCAACAAGGCCTAGAATTGGACATCTGTGAGACTATTTTCCTATGAATTATCATATTTATAGTCTTTTCATTGCTGTTAGGAGGTATGCGGTTGCACATTACATTTTTTTATTTGTTTTGAATAGATAATACATTCACAAGGTTCAACTCCCAAAGTCAAAGAATCTATGGGAAAAAGTTTTCTCATCCCTGTTCCACAGCCACCATTTCCTCCTCTGTGCCAGCAAGCAATGTTCTTATATTTTCTACCAAAAATAGTCAGTGCGTTCATAAGTAAATATGAACCGCATAATCTTTTTCCCTTTTTTTTAAGGAAGTTTAGCCCTAAGCTAACATCTGCTACCAATCCTCCTCTTTTTGCTGAGGAAGACTGGCCCTGAGCTAAGATCCGTGCCCATCTTCCTCCACTTTGTATGTGGGATGCCTACCACCCAAGTGGTACAATATCCACACCGGGGATCTGAACCAGGGAACCCCGGGAACCCCGGGCTGCCGAAGCAGAACGTGCAAACTTAACTGCTGCGCCACCAGGCTGGCCCCTCTTTTTCCCTTTTTATGCAAATAATAGCATATCATGCATACTGTTTGTATCAGTCAGGATTCAATTGGGAAGCAGAATCACGTGAATATTGTACAATAAAAGATTTATTATAGGAACGAGAGTGTACAATTGTAGATGAAGCTGAAGAAGCAAGCGTCTGAAAAGGGGAGCTTGGAAGATCAAAGTCACTAATTTTGAAGCGATGACACAGGTGGACAAATCAAAGCTTGCCAGGGAACCTGGAAATTCAGGCACATAGAATTATTCGAATAAGAAGGATTAGCAAAGGAGGGCTAATAGGGAAATCCCTAGGACAGTGTTGTCAAATAGAACTTTCTGTGATAGTGAAAATGTTCTGTTTCTGCACTGTCCAATATGGTAGCCAATAGTCACCTGTAGCTATTGAACACTTGAAATGTGGCTAGTGTGACTGAGGAACTGAATTTTAAATATTATTTCATTTTAATTAATTTAAATTTAAATAGCCACATTTGGCTAGTGGTTACTATTTTGGAGAGCACAGCCCTAGAAGGCTGCATCTGGTTATGGGCCTGGATTTGCTTTAATCAACAAAGGGGCAGTTGAGAAAAAAGGGCTGGATGCAGAGCAGAGGAGAGCAAGCACAAGCTGGCATCTGCAGGCACATCTGCATGTGTTTCTCCCTGCCACCCATGACAGCCTTCAGAGTATAATGGCTTCTGCTTTACTTCTGCCTTCCAAAATCGCACTTGAATTTCTCTTATGGTTAACTCTAATCAGG
Source organism: Equus asinus (assembly GCF_041296235.1). Taxonomy (NCBI): domain Eukaryota; kingdom Metazoa; phylum Chordata; class Mammalia; order Perissodactyla; family Equidae; genus Equus; species Equus asinus. The sequence goes on from NC_091791.1 coordinate 61,419,835, forward strand.
AACCATACAGGGAAAGGTATTTGGGGAAACATAATTCCAGTTTAGCCAAATTGACAAGATGTGAAACCAACAAACTGCTTTTCTCACCTAACAGTGTATTCTGAAGATCTCAAGATACCAGTTCATAAAGAATTCCTCACTCTTTTTCACAGCTGCTATGTATTACATTGTATGAATGTATATCACCATTCACTTAACTGCTTATTTTATAATTTATTGATGGACTTTTATGTTGTTTTCATCTTTTGCTATAGTATATATTGCAGCATTGAAGTCTGTCACTTAGGAAGTATATTAGTGTTGTATATGTAGGAAAAAATACCTAGACATGGAAGTGCTTGTCAAAGCATGTGTAGATCAAAAATTTAAATTTTAAAGAAGAAAAATAAATATTAAAAGTACTGAAAGAATCAAAAGAGAAATATATTTTTAACCTTGGAGTGAGAAATACCTTTCTAACTATAACATAAAACCCAGAAGGCATAAAGGATTGACATAAAAAATAAATTTCCTACAGAGAAGAACCCATTATATGAATATTAATTTTTAAACTAATGAGTCTCCAATGAATGATGTTCTAATATAAACTTACTTTTTTCATAAAACAAATGCCAAGCCTGATTTCAAATTTTATACATTTTCAGGTTGATTGTCCTACATATTTGATCATTAACATGCCCATGCTTCATTAGGAAAAGGAAGAAGAGAGATTCTATTTAGTTTGCTTATTTGCTTGCTTCCTTCCTTCCTTCCCTCCCTTCCTCTCTCCTTCCCACTCTCGTTGGACTTCTAAGCAAATACAGTTTAACTATGGTATTGAAAGTTGAAATGGAAAATGATAGGGCATAGAGTAGGAAAGTCATGGGACTACTAGTCAGAAGATCTTTTCCAGTCCCTACTAGCTCTGCAACTTGGTAAATATTATTATTAGACCTCATTAAGGAGAGGAACCACCTCATATTTGATTTTTTGTTTCCCCTCTATAGTGACTAGATCAGTATAGAGTACAAAAATGTTTGTTAATCTTATCTCTCTGGGATTCAAATTCCTCATTTATAAATTGTGGGCACCAAGCTTACTCATGCTGTTATTGTGAGGATAACGTGGGATAATATACGTGAGGAGATTTTGTTAGCCGTAGATAATTTATACCTACCTAAGGAATTGTCTCGTTGAAAGGGGACCGAGCTTGCGGGAGAAATATTAATATTGGTATAATAGAAGCATTGTAACTCAGTTCCAGGCCTTGGCATCAGGAGATGTGGACTCTGCCACTTCACTGTGACATTCTAGACAAGTTACTGCCCTCCGGAGTGTAGTTTCCTCTTCTGGTAATTTTGGAAAGTGTAAAGCTGTATGCAAATGTGAGCTGCAACTTTAGTGCAAAGAAGACCCTGTTGACATAGATGACTTCTAGAACTCAGTGTTCTTGCTTTTATCTGTTTCCATTAATGCAGCACACATTTACTGAAGCATGCCAGATACTGTGCTAGGTGCTATGGCCCATTTTACTATATCAGCTCCTCTCTAATCCAATTTGCTACCCTTATTTGAATTTTTCATTGATTGAATTTCTGTGGTAACTGTACTAAAGGATATCCTTGAAGAATCTTTGAAATACTTGCCTAATTCTGACTGTGGCTTATTTTGATTTAGAAGAGAGCTAACCTTGTGCTATACCTAACAAAATGTCACATTTAAGGCTAATAAGATTCTAAAACAAAAGCTTTACTTCTAGTGCTTTTTTTTTTTTTTAATTCTTTAACAGCTGAGATCAGCTGATTTTTTTTATTAGATTCTCAAAACATAATTTTTAGATTTCTGGAAACACATGCTACTCAGAGAAGAGTATGTTGAATCAAAGAATTTAATCTTGTACCTTTTCAATCATTCTTATAACCTCTTGCCTTTTAAAGCATGATTGAAGCCCATGAAGGTATTGTGTATCTTTCCCCAGCAAGAATAAATAAAAGTTGGTATGCTAGGGGCAGGTGTATGGGGGCTAAGATTATTAGGATAATGGTATTTTTACTTATACATTTGTATTTGCAAATTTGAAATACTGTAAGTTGGGGGAAAATATCACCAATTAAAATGGCAAGACCACAGATCAATTATAGATCAATATTTTAATAAGCATGATAATCAGATTGATTCTAAACCTCTGTACTAGTTTTTAACATATTGCTTTAAATTTTTTGTCTTTATCTAATGAAGATTCTTATTATTTGTTGCCTCATTTATAGCATTTAGACTTATAAAAATATAATGGTGGATGTTGGTTTCAAAATTTTCAAGTTGCCCAAACGTGAGTTTACTGTCTAGGATTTTTAGACCCTCCTTTTTAAAAAAGAACTATCACTTTCCTTCAGTTTAACAGTGAAGGTGAGATCCCTATAGTGGCTGCATCTGCCTTGTTTTTATCACTGTCTAATAGCCCTAGGAATAGCAACTCTTCATTTAAGGCATACATTTAAAAAGAAAATGTAACCCCTTTCTTTCAGACCTCTTAAGCCATGAAAACGCAGCAACGCTGAACGATGTAAAGACACTGGTCCAGCAGCTGTACACCACGCTGTGCATCGAGCAGCACCAGTTAAACAAGGAAAGGGAGCTTATCGAAAGATTAGAGGATCTCAAAGAGCAACTGGCGCCCCTGGAAAAGGTGCAAATTCAAATTTCACAAATTTTCTCTTCACCATTATTTTTTCCAGAGCATATATGTTTGATTTTTCCCCCCTCCAATCTTTATGTAATTGAGTTATGTCAAATTAGTCCACTAGTTTTGAGGACTGAATCATTAAAAAGTTCCAATTAAAGCTAAGAAAGGACTTAAAAAGGAAGACTTTGGAGCCTTGATAATGGACTTAGAGCTTTGAGGTCTAAATGTACTGCCCTTAACCAGATTCACCACCTTTGCCACAAAGATTAGACAAATTGCTTATCAAGAAAGGGTCTGAGTGTAGTGGATAATGATTTTAACCAAGTTAAGAATTAATATTATATAGAATATTACACAACTATTAAAAATGATTATGTAGGTCTGTGTTATAGAAAACACTTCATGATATTTTATGAAAAGTAAATTATAAAACAGTATGCGTATTAGTGCATACTATGATCCAATTTTTAAATGGGTTACGCATATTGCTACACACACACACAAAGAAAAAATCAAAAGGAATATATTCCCAAATGCTAATAGCATAGGAGGATTATGATTGATTTTTCTTCTTTACACTTTTCTGAATGTTTTACAGTGAACATGTGTCATCCTCACTTTTTAATGGTAATGCAAGTATTTCCATTTTAAGAAGTTAGACTATATTAAAGATTAAGAAAGGGAACAAACACTGTTAATATTGTGCTTTTCCTGATTTCTTTAAAAATAATGAACTTGTATCTCAGGGTTGTTCTCATTAAATTTAAGACTGTTAGAAACATTGTGATAAATTAAACTGGAAAAACTATTGTGAAGGGGGATGAGATTTTCAAAATGTAAGGCATTTTTAATGTACCAGTTATGATAAAATAATTATCATCCTTTATTGAATATTTGCCATGTGCCAGGAATTGTGCTAAGTATTTTACCTGTATTCTGTTATTTAATCCTCAGAACAGCTCAGTAATGAAGTTGATGGCGATTTGCAGATCAGGGCCTGAACTCAGGCGTTCTGAATCCAGAGTCCATGCTGTCACTCACTGTGCTATTCCACCCCCTCATAGGCTTTTTAAGTAAAAACTGATAATAGAGTAAATCTTGTATGCTACAGTGAGAGAACACTGGCGTGTTTTCATTTCCCTCTTTCAAAGAAGGTAATCTTGTGGTTGGATGAAGAGCTATTGAAACTAAGTTATTTGCTCCCATAATTTCACCATATTTTCAGCTATTTCAAGGGTGAAACATAAAACACGTGTCTTATAAAATATTGCTCCTATAAAACATTACTCAGTGAAAGTACAGATACTATTTAGGAAGACAAGCTATATTTATTAGAACTGAGACTAGCTTGTGTCTTGACTATGAGTCCTGTTTCTTTAGTGAGCATAGAACAATTTAAATAAAAGTTTAAAGTTGGTTCTATGTCAAACTGCCTGACAGTTGATTGATCATGTGTGCTCCATAGGTACGAATTGAGATTAGCAGAAAAGCTGAGAAGAGGACCACTTTGGTGCTATGGGGTGGACTTGCCTATATGGCCACACAGTTTGGCATTTTGGCCCGGCTTACCTGGTGGGAGTATTCCTGGGACATCATGGAGCCAGTCACCTACTTCATCACTTACGGAAGTGCCATGGCAATGTATGCATATTTTGTAATGACACGCCAGGTGAGAATTCCTCTTCAAGAAACTTTTTATGAGATAGTAATGAAGTTTTAGTTGTCAAAGTAATTCTCTTTTCTCTCATATTCTTTCTAAGGTCAGTTCTCTTTAAGTGTTCATTCATCCTTTTACATACACACGCACACGGGTGTAGGTGCACACGCACATGCTTGCCAATTATGTATCAGGTGCTATTGTAGGTGCTAAAGGTGGAGACACATATAAGACATGGCTTCTGCCCTCATGGAGCTCACAGACTTAAAAGAGCCACATAAACCACTAAATTCATAAAAATATTATAGTAAGCAATAGAATAAGAGGGCAAAGGAGAAGAGTGGTCAGCTGTAGGATAACTTGTTCAGCTAAGTTGGCTTGGCTTTTTATGTACTGTGTAATTAATTTAACAGTCAGATGGGGTAGTCCCAAGCTCTCTGTTTTTATTGAATTCTTGAAATGGAGAATTGGTGATAGCTAATCAAGTAGTTAAACTAAACTCTGGGCTCCTTCTAAGTATGTTAAGAGTACAGCTGTTGGTTGTTATTTTTCCTTCATGGAAGAGAGGTGAAAATTAGATATCTAATCACTATTCTATTCTTTATCAACCAAGGCTCATTTATTAAATATCAGTATCTAGAAATAATTTTTATTGCCAGTACTATTTTTTCAGTAGCTTGGAAATCCATAGTGTCAGGTTAGGAAGTATGAAGGATTTGCTATCACTTATTATTATATATGTGATACCACAGCTCCAGCCTCCCTTGGATAAAAAACATTTGAAGTAAGTGAGACATATGAGGAATCTTTTTCTATTTTCTTAAGTTTCAGAACAAAGCTGAGAGTTGTTTCTCTTATATTTTTATATGGCTGCTATTGAACATAGGCATTTTGTTTCTGTTGTTGTTAGGTCAGTGGTCATAGGCCTATTTATGTGGGGGGAAATGAAAGCCCAGAAGGTTCTTTAATCTTTCTGGGCCTCCCAAACATGTCTAGTAGAGAAAAGAGACAGTAAACTGTTCATGTCCTGCCATTGTCTACTCAGAGTCTCCAGCACCTAGGCCCACGTGTGACTCGTAGTGGGCATCCTGTGCGAACAGAACTGTGAACACCAGATCAGTCTTATCTAATCACATATCTGGACACGGCTTGCATATGTCTGTCTGTCTGTATTTCTTTCCCTCTTCTTCTTCCCTCTCCCTCTCCCTCATAAACCCCTTTAATGGGTTCTTTTTATCTGTTGATTGAAGTCTAAACTCCTTAGCCTGATATTCATAACTGGTTGCTATACGTCTTTTCCAAATGCCTCAACTCTGTTGTATATGTACTGTGTGTTTTAAACAAATCAGATTCTTCATTTCCCAAAAATGCCCTGAGTTTTCCACCACTTCATTCGTTACTTCACATCATTCTATTCATTGAGAAAGTTCTCCCTGTTGATCTGTCATATTTCACATTTTACTTAAATGCATATCTTTCATGAACCTTTGATCAATTCCCTATAGCCAACTTTGATCTCTCCCTCTTCTGAATTCCTGTAGCACATTGTGCCTCTCGTTTCACTCATCCTATGCTATCTTGTATTATAATTATTCACGTACAATGTCTTTTCCCCTCTACTAGGCTATAATATCTTTTGATGCTAGGCATTCAGTTTTTTCCAATTTTTATTTCCCTACCATGCCTAACACAGTGCCTTATATCTTTAATAGCCTATCTATCCTACTAGTTAAATGCTAGACTTCTGTGATTCCCAAGAATTTTGGCTGCCCCCAAGTGACAAGTTGCAAAGTAGCAGTGGTAAACAATTTGCTCATTTGTGAATAGGAAAACATTGACCAAATAAAATGTACATAGAGTTTCTCACGTTTAATATTCTTTTCCATGTCAGTATCCATAATTAACACCCATAAAGCAAAATGCCTTTTCACCAGCATTTAAACTCTTCCAAACTGTTGTTACAATGAGATGCTAATTTGTTAGCAACCCAAATATGTCCTAACAGTATATTAAGTTCCAAAGAATCTTTATAAGACGACAGGTTCTTTGAAATCATAAAATGAAGTGGAATACTGAATTTTACTAATATTTCAGTGAAACCTAAGTACCAATTTCTGTTATGCAAAAAAGGAGCCTGACAGTAATTGCTGTTCGGAGTTACTTCAGGGTACATGTGGACCACCCAGTCCACACTCTAGCCCATTCATTTTCAATGGACGGGTGTCGCCCCCAAAGGAGCAAAAATTGGTTTGGGGAAGTAAAACGTCTTAGATATTACAGTACATAAACAGATATACAGTATGCCTGTAGTATTAAACCTTTTGGGGGGAAGAGAGGCAATCAGGGAAAAAATATCTAAAAAGCCCAATTAGTGGGACACTAATGACAAAAAGGTGTTAAGAAACACTGACTCAGCCTTTAATATGCTTTGTCATCTCAATTCCAACAAGTGTCATTTGTATTTTACTCCAGCAGACCACTTCAATGGCCATTCAGGACCTTCTTTCCTAGAACTGTCCCACTTATAACTTAGGATGATAATTTCTGGCCACAATTTATTTTCCTTCTAGCCCTTTTATTCACTCTTTCTCTCTCTCCTTTGACCTCATCCAGACCTTTAGGCCCCTGACCTCTCTCTCTTAAGTATTTACTATCACCTTCCTCATATGTTGCTTCTTTTTCTGTCCAACTTAAAGTATATTGTCATTCTCTTCTTAGTATGCTACAGTCTCTGCCCCATTGTCTTTCCATAATATGTACTTTGTAAACTCCTAATCTTGGATAAATCTAGCCATTTATCCTATATCTAGGCTACTAAATGTTGCTAGAGAAAAATCATGCAATAGTGTGGAATGGGCTGCTGCTGTGTTTCTAATTAGATTTCCTTCCCCCATATGGCCACAATAGTTATTCTAAGACTTCACTTCAAGCTCCCTCTCCCACCCTTAACCTTACCTTCTACTTCTCCTAGAAAATTGAGGTTAACAGATGCAAGCTTCCTAATTCCTAAACTCTGTGAGTAATAATATCTGTACCTACTCTCACACTATTTTCTTCAAGCTCAAATAAGAGGTGGCATTTTTCTGTTCAGGGCTAGCTCTTCCACCTGTTCTTAATCCCATTCCCCTTTCCAGCATCTTACTCCAGTTTATTTTTTGTGTTCCCTATGTTATCAACCTCTCCCTCTCTGACTCTCTTTCCTTCATAACCAAGCTGTCTGCATCTCTTCTCACTTATTATCAAATCACTAAATTTCTAGAACAGAGTCTAGCACATAGTGCTTAGTAAATGCTTGCCCAAAAGAGGGAGCATTGAATGAATTTGAATAAACTTAATTAGTGTATACATTTACATCCTCAGCACAGATAAGTAAGTAGCTTAGCAAGAGCAATTTAGATGAAAGTAGAGGGCTTTCCCTCAAGTTTTTAATCCCACAATGATCCCTTCAGTGAATGTTACTTGATTCAGGCCTCAATTCTATCCATATTTAAAAGGCTTCCACAGTCCCTTCAGCTACTATTCATCCATTATCTGTCATCATCAATAATTAAATATTTACTTCTGCTTCTAGTTATGGCATACTAAGTAATCAGAGCAATGTTCCCATTAAGAAAAGCTAGAATAGTTAGAGAAAACATAAAACACATCTGCTTATAGACACTAGAGAGCTAACAAGATAGCAAAAATTTCCAGGAAAGGACCAGAAGAAGAGTCGTCCCAGGATGGTGAACCTAGTGTTTAGATGTGATTTTTGCTCCAAGGACTTATGCTGATTAAGGGTAAGACTGAGAGGCCAAGAAACTGAGCCATACTTGATAACCTAGAAGGACTGAAGCTGTAGAGATTGGTGTCTAGGGATTGCTAAAGTAGGTGAAACACTTTTACTTTGGTTTGAAAGTTTTAAAGGCCACTGTTGTAGAATAAGAGTGAACCTGCAATAGGCTCCCCCAGAGACTGTAGCTCATCTTTCAGTCATCCCAGTCCCGTAAATTGGATTGAGGTAGTTCTAGAACATGGGTAATCCCAGAGTGCTAGTGCTCACAGGTTCTAGGCAGAGGCAAACATCAATTGTCCCTAGGAGGAGATAACATTATCCTAAACCTTAAATTATTTCTACAAATAATTTTGCAAATACAAAGTTAAGCACACAATCAAAAATAAGTAGATATATAAGGAAATACCTACAGAAACAATAGACATTAGAATCAGAGATAGAGGATCCAGTTACTGGAGTTATCAGACATAGCCATTAAAATAATTATACTTAACTATATTCAGGGAGATAAAAGGTGAGGTTGAGAATATTGGCAGATAACTTGATTCTTTTTTTAAGAAAAAAGAACCAAATGAAAATTCTATAAATGAAATTTAATGGATTTAACAGAAGATTAGACTTAACTAAAGAGAGATATAGTGACTTGGAAATAAATCAGAAGAAACTATTCAGAATGAAGTATGGAAAGACAAACACAGTAAAATATAGGAGAGGGTAAGAGAGAGAGAGAGTACAGTGAAAAGGCCTAATATATATTCAATTTTATTGATATCTCAGAGGAGAGGAGAGAGAATGAGAAGAAACAATATTTAAAGAGCTGGT